>NC_136062.1:157867777-159192254 GCF_964261635.1 Lissotriton helveticus
AAATAAACCATTATTTTATTTCATGATGTCAAAAAATCTGTGATACCATATAGAATACAAAGCAACTGGCACCTTGATCACAGGTTAATTGTGCTCTCCTCTCGACACACATAAATTGCCATGGTATAACAAACCTTAAATAGGTCTACATATGTGTGTATATTTGTTTGTGTGTGTATGTAGTTTGTTTTAAAGTATATTCTTATGTTTAATAATATGTGTATGCACTATATTGGCTTTCTTCACCTTCTCACCTAGCGAGGAGCTGATACCATATAGTAGCATGGAAAACTAGTTGAAAACCACTGTAAACAGTGGATTTTCAGCTACATTTCATAGGCTTGTAACTGCTAACTTCCATTAAGGGGTGAGAAAACACTCCAGGACATCAGCATAAGCCCAGCAATTTTTTTTATTTTTCTTAGAGGAGGGGAGTTTGAGGCAGGGGTGGGACAAATGTAATTCCCGGAACGAAGGCCTGCCTCTTCCAAGTCCCTACCCCCGCTTCTCCCAGTCTATAAATTGAGAAGACAGGCAGGTGGGTGAATCTGAATTTACCTTTAATCCCCACCATGCGTTCTCCTTGTACCTCAGTATATCTTCTATTTGGTAAGAAAGGCCTCTCCATTAAAGGATCGCCACCCCTCTTTTTTTGCATACATTAGGTTGCATGAAATTGTAATGGAAAGAAATCTTCTGGTGTCTGTGTTCAATAAGTGTGTCTCTTGGAGTAGGGATGTATCTGTCTTCTTGTGTTTCAACCACTGAATCAGTACCCTTCGATTCATGGGGGACTTGAGGCCTTGAAAGTTATATAAGTATGTTCTGATTGATGTCCTTCAAGTGAGCGGTGTGGTGTGGCTTTATAAGCATGTGACTAGATTGCCATGAAATTTAGACAAGTGACGAGGACAGGCGGTGATAGTGCTATTCTTTGCATGGTCTACCTGTGTATGGAGACATATGGTATGCCTGGCTGATTGGAGCCAGGTGTGTGTCCCATCTGAACAGGGTAAAAGAAAAAAATTGGGGAGGAAAATCTGACAAAGAGTAATATAAGGGCCCTGTGGCCCCTCATGGCAATCCGGCCAAAGAAGTGTCATAGGAAAGAACAACTGGTAAACAATGAAGATTAATGTCTCGGCAATTGTATGCAGGGCTAACTCAGACAGTGGTGAACCTAACCTCCTCCCCTCCCTCTTCCTATAGAGCAAACACTTGTACCAATAAAGCATGGATATTTTCTGTAATATTAAGTTTGTAGGTAAGAGCATGAAACTTGGAGCAATGGCCTCTCCTGAAGACAGAGGATGGGCCTCTCTGACTTGAAGGCAGTGGTGCCAACTCGCCTCTGTGCAAACCACCCTGGAAGTTCGAAAATGGTAGCTACCTACGACATCTGTAGCATTGCTGAAGCCGGGATCCTGCTGGGATAGTAGCAACATGAGTAGACCAAGGGCTCTCCACCCTTGCTGTAGATCTTGAATCACAAAGAGTTTTTCTTTAATAATAAACAGCAGTCTGAATAGGAACCCCCCCATCAATACAGAATCTTGTCTCGCTGGAGGTGTGCCATGAGCGCTCAGAGATCCCTTTTGCAGATCCCTTTTGCAAAAAAAAAAAATATGTGCTGAAATGTCCTAGAACAAGCAGTTTATGTTTCCATGGAATATCGGTGGTTGTCATTCGGTTCAGAACATCGGGAGGCAGATTTCTTTGGTGTTGAATTGCTGAGTATACCCAGTGAGTATGATACAAGAGAACTGGGAAATAGTCAAGGAGGTTCAAAAGATGGCCAAATAGTGCTTGGACATGTGATTCAAGCTCTGCTGTTGCCAGAGTGAATGTAAGCCCCAGAACTGAATATTAGTGCAATGTAATCTGTTTTTAAAATAGTTGAGCTGGTCTTTTAGAGACTGTTGTCAACGTTCCATTACCTCCAAAAGGGTTGCATGCTGAAATTTGTCACAGATACTATCTGCCAAGTCGACCACTGTTTGAGCCATTCTCAACTCCATTTTATATAGGGAATGATCCAGATCTCCTATGGCCTTTCAACTGAACACAGATGAAACAGGAACTGACATAGAGCTCAGTGTCTTATAGAACAGAGGCCACCAAAACTAGTGCAGCATAAGTTCCAGGGTGAACTTGCTGCCTCTGAATTCAGCAATTGGAGACTTGTGACTAAGTATGGGCAAATTTTGTGGATTCGCAATTTGCGA
The DNA here is from genome assembly GCF_964261635.1 of Lissotriton helveticus. NCBI lineage: Eukaryota > Metazoa > Chordata > Amphibia > Caudata > Salamandridae > Lissotriton > Lissotriton helveticus. Next base: position 157,870,003 of record NC_136062.1, read on the forward strand.
ATTTGCGTATTTACGGATTCGCAATCCGTAAAATTTGCGAACTTTTGCAAATTTGCGGATTTTTTTGTGTTCGCAAGGGTTTCTGCCAGCGAACTTACTTGTCGGGCCGCAACGGTCGCGACCATGTTGTTTCTACGTCTGGTTCATCACAGCACCCCCCGTTTCACCACTGCCACCTTCTGGTTCACCCATGCCACCCTCTGGTTCATCACTGTAGATTATGGGGGGAAAAGCACACCTGCCCTGCCTCAACTGACATGAATTAATTTGGGGCTGATTAATGTGTCACTGAATTTGAGCTGGCACCTGCTTCCTTAGCTGTAAGTGCTTCCTGATTAATGATGAGCTTGAACTTTTGCACCTGCTAAGTGCTTTCAGTTTTGCAAAATTCGTTAGCACACCTGCCCTGCCTCAACTGACATGAATGAATTAGGGGCTGATTAATGTGTCACTGAATTTGAACTTCCAGTCTGGCACCTGCTTCCTTATCTGTAATTGCTTTCTGTTGCAGTGTAATTTTTTTTAACAGGACCTTTGTGGCATATTTGTAGCTATTCTCTGAGCCTGCTGTGATGGTCAGAGCAGGGTCATAGAATAGTTGCAAGTAGGCAACTGAACTGTGGAGGGGCCCCTCAGGAAGCACTACAGGGAATGGTTACTAATGATGAGCTTGAACTTTTGCACCTGCTGAGTGCTTTCAGTTTTGCAAAAATCGTTTTTCTGCAATTTCGCGCGATTCACGGGGCGCGAATTTTCGCGAGATCGAATTCGAAAGCCGCAAATTCGTGCGAATATGCAATTTGGTTTTTGCGGCGTGTTAGTTCCTGTGGTTTTTTGAGTTTTCGCGAGCCGCTTGTAGCGCAACGTTGCGAAGTTAGCCTAGCGGTCGTACATGGGCGTGGCCATCTTGTTTGCGTGACGTATTTCCGTTTCCGGGCGCTATGTGTAATCTCACGAAGTGTGCGGCTTGCTATTACAAGTTTGCGCGTGATCGCGGGGGAAATCTCGCGCAAACTTACCCACGCGGTCGTAAACGGGCGCGGCCATCTTGTTTTTCATTCATTACTATGGTTCTGGGCATCCTTTCTGTATCCTCTCTCAATCTCTGCCATCCTTTGCTTGTTTGAAGTTTTTTTTAATCCATTTTACTTATTTTCTATCCCTCTATTTTTCTAGCTCTATGATTTTGTGTTTTCTGCTACTTTTGGTTAATTTTAAACTACTTTTTTAAACTCTTTTCTTTTCTTCTTCCCTAATCTATTTCTTATTTCTTATTTACCTTCCTTTCTGCCCAGACCATGGTAAAGGGAGCCGGGAAGCAGCCGGAGAAGGGGAAGGGTCCCGCACCCTGTGCCCGGCTCCCTTGCGGGCGTTTGATGGGGGAGCTAGTGATCCCATGGGAGATCTTTAGCGTGGAAGAGGTGGCCGCACTAGTGTACTATGTACAGCGCCGCCTCCCCAGGACCATCGCGGCAGGCGGCAAGATCGCAAGCGGTTACGGGATCCGGGAGCACCGGAAGCGGTGGGAGAAGGTGTGCCGGGCCATGTATGAACACTCTTGGGTCCGGCGCACCTACAACCAGGCCACCCACCATTGGACGGATATCCTGGACCGGGTGCGCGACCTGCTCGGCGTCGAGATCCCTGGGCTTGGTGAGTAGTAGTAGCTATTTCATCACTACTATGTTTTCTCCTGCTCTGTGTGCAATAATGCTGCCGATTACATTGTAGGTAAATTATATTTCAAAATCTTCTGTGCATTTCAGGTGCACTGCTCTCCTTCTCAGTAGCGTTGCTACTATGCTTATTTGTTTTCGATTTTGTGTTCATTTCATTGGCCTGAGAAATTATGTATGAGTGTAGTTTACAGAACTGCGTAATGCTTGACACTAAGGGGCAGATTTGCAATTACCGGCGCATCCCTGCAAAGTAGCAGGGATGTGCCAGTAATTGTGTGCCACGCCACCACCACCCATGGTGCGCCGTATTTACAATGCGGCGCACCATGGGCCCAAAATGTCACTGAAGCGTTACGCATCTGTGCCGTAAAGGCGGCGCATTGCTGGAGTTGCGTCGCAACGGTGGTGCAGCTCCAGCAATGCTCTGGGGTGCCCTATCTCCCCAATGCTGCGTCAAGCCATACATCTGCTTTAAGCAGGTGCAGGGTTTGAGTAACGCATCATTGTCCTAAAAGTGACTGATTGAAATCTTGTAGATTTCCCTCAGCCACTTTTAGGATGCGTTCCTGTGCAAGAATGCCCTCCCTTATGCTGGAACGCCCCCGCTGATGGCGCAGGGCTTTACAACGTGATGCATCTCCCATATGCGTCACGTTGTTATTATATGCCGCACCATGGCGCCTCTTTTGTTCTGCCGCTGCGTCACAAAAGTCACACAACAACGGAGCAAAAGAGCCGCAAGGGACTTGTAAATCTTCCCCTACAGACTCAAGTCCAGTCCTTCCTTTGTACACCTGGCAATAAGAAGAAATAGAGGCGGTGGATTGATAGTTTGAGTATTTTAATGACTGGTTAATGTAGTAGGAAACTTTTTAGTGTTGTCACTGATCTGCAATCACGATGGAGTTTGTCTGTCAGTTCGCGTGCTGCGGACTGCTGCCTGCCAGTCCTAGGCGAACCTTTTCAGTAGTTTGTTTAGTGAGTTACATAACTTTCCAAGTCGACGGTCCGCAAATCAAGCAATACTAATATCGTAGTAGACCACAAGAGATAGGTCAATATATCCAGTGGAATAGTTGTCTATTTGCTATTTCGCCAAAATATTTTGTTATTGTTCTTTTGAAATGTTTGATTTGGTTGACAACAATCATCCATGTTTTCGTGTCTTTCTTTTTTTCATGTTGTACATCAGCACCCCCCAGGGCAAGAGGACAGAGGAGGAGGTGGTATCGGCTACTGCTACTGTAGAAGGCCAGGATCGGTCAGGCGAGGGCTCCTTTGCTGGCCCCGGTAAGTTTTGATTTTAATATAGAGTACCTATTTTTTCCTAGCGGCCCTCGTTCGATTTTTTCTAAATCGTCTTTGATCTTCTTGTAGACTGTATCTAAATTCTTATCCTCACCGAAACATTTACTAAAGTGACCACCTATTGGTATTACACCCCAGAAAGACTACCCGAGATGAACGGTAATATTGATGATACCTGTTGGAGGGCATGTGGGCAGGTGGGCACACTTACGCATGTCCTGTGGGATTGTCCACTGTTGCATTCTTATTGGAAGGAGGTGTTAGACGAGATTGATACACACTTTGACATTGAGCTGCCACGCTTCCCCGTGTACATATTGCTGGGCCTTCCTAATCGGCTGATGTATCCCCTGAGATCCCGTAGAGGTCGACAGATTGCTATAGCACTGGGCTCAGCAGTCCAGAACATCCTCATACACTGGCGCACCACCACACTCCCCTCCATCACCGGTTGGCTGCACAGATTGTGGCATGTATTGGGAATGGAGAAGTTGTCGCTCACGGTGGCTGGGAACGTGGAGCAGTTTAATGACCTTTGGCAGCCGTTTCATTCTCTACTGGTCACTGAATTTAGGGAACTCACTTGTCCGAGGTATCTCCGCCTTCTGAGATTAACGTCACCTGCTGAATAGGCCTCTTGAATGGTCCTTGGTTGAGATTCACCTGCGGGGGGCAGGTGGGGGGGGGGAAGAGCGGGGGATGGATCTGAGCACTGGACCCGGGGGGTAGGGGTGGGAGGGGAGTTGAGGGTGTTGGGGGGGAGTTGGGGGGGTTGTTTATTTCTTGCACTGCTGTCTCTATTTATGCTCCGAGATGGGCTAGCCTTGAAGGGCCTTTCATTGGGAGAGACTTGGCGCCCTGAGTGCGCTTTCAATCGCCGTGCCTTGGCACCTATTTCTTGCGACAAGTGTTTTTATGTTTTTGTATTGTTTCAATAAAATGCTTTAAACCTAAATTCTTATCCTGCCTCTACTATGACTCCCTGTGGTATTACTAGATTATTCTTATTAGTCTGTCTGTGTAGCTAACTAAGATTGCACAGTTGGCAAAAGGTGTTAAACGACACTCCCATTCTAGTCAGCAATCGCTCTATGCACTGAGTGCAGTCCTCTGGGATTGTCCATAATGTCTTTTCAAGTCTTCTAAATGTTTATGCTTTGACAATTCCCAACAATAAAATGTGAATGACCACCAAGAAAGAATACGATGCTACTTTACTTTTGGTTTGGATAGGAGGACAATCCATACTACTACTGTTGCAGGGACAAATCTGCACAAACAGAACTATGGACACTAAATAGTGCATTGTTTATCAATTATAATAGGCGCAGGTAGACTTTCCACATACCTCAGTGATAACAGACTTTGAAGAACCCACAATCTCCTTACTGACTAGATAGTGTGGCAGAGACATTTAGCACCCGAATTCATCGATGATTGATCCCCAATAATGATTATCCAACAAAGGGCAAGAGTACGGAGTCAGAGTCCAGAAGTGTCAGAGGCACGGACTCATGCTTGCAAATTGCAAAACCTTTTGCTCAGTCACTCTTGACCAAAAACCACAGAGTCTATTTAAGTTTTAAAGCTTTATTAAAAGTAAAAACATTTATTAAAATCAAGTTTGTCATAAAACATAAACGGTTGATTAAAAATGGAAAAGTGCTTAGTGATTTATTTCACACATTTATTGTAGGCGAGCCGAGCCCTCACCTGGTTTGAACTTTAATTTTTCTTTTTGGTGCTGAATCGTTGGTCACTCCGTCCTAGTGATGATGATCTGATCTTGCTCTTGTTCTTAGAAGTGAAGCTTCTGTCTGTTATGAGAAAAATGGTGCGTGTTAAAAAGCAAGCATTCATCAGTTGTGCCAAAAAGTGCAGCAAGACAACACCCTTACCTGGAAAAAGGGATATTTTTACTTTAGAGTAGACAGTCACAAATTATTAGATTAGTTTCTGTATTCACATTTCTTCATTCCTAGACAAAATACTAGTGAGTGGTGTATGTCTATGACATCTAACATTCTTAAATGTACTTTGTAGGTGGAACATCTGGTGCCGGGGCCAGCGCGGAGGTGGAGGAGGACACTTCTGGGGAGGAGGCGGTGCAAGTGCCAGAGGAAACCGCAGTGAGGGTTGCCACGGTAGTGGCGGGCAGTGGTAAGCTCTTATATTCCTTACTTATTGAGATTGCAGACTGCAGAGTGTGCTCTCTGCACGGGTGTAGTATAATGTTGTACAGTTAAGTTACTATACTGTTAAGAAGACTTTCAAATTTAGAACAACATTTTTATCAACCAGGTAGTAGCCTCCTCTAAATTTACTTCAACTCAGCGGTGATTTTTTTTTCGAGAATCCAAATCAGATCTGAGATGAACTTGATGGATGGGATGAACGAAAAGCAAAAGAAGGGTGTAAGTAAGTGTGGAAGGACGAGCAAGTTAAAAGTAATGATGACTGACAAAGAAGAATAATACGTGTTTGATTGGTGCCCAAGGTGGCTGGGAAGGAATATGATGCATGGCTGGGTGAAGGATGAAGCAAGGATGGGTGGAAGGAGAACAGCCTGGGTGAGAGATATGAAGAAGAATGATTGACATATAGTTTGAATGGATGGATGCCTGGATCATGGTACTATTTGACTCTTAGATAGCATATGTGTATCTAGAGAGAGTAGACGGTCACTGGATGAACTAAGTGTTACTTTTAAGAGCATGTAACACCGCACCCGCACGTCCATTCCAGTGTAGGAATGGCAAGGAAAAGAAGTTTGAATTTTGTCCGAATACTACCATGAATAGTAGCAGTAGTTTGTATTGCAAGCACAGCAAATATCCGGCTATTACGATGGCCACTCACTACCTCTGTTAATAAGTTTAGTAGAACTCGGTCATTCATGTGTGGATGTATCACTGTTCCCTCAATAAAAAGCAAAGCACCTAAAGTCATCCCATATGTAAGCAAATACATACCATGTGCAGTGATAGATAATCAGATTATTTATCTTCTTCATTTTCCTTTTCTAGTATTCATTGGCACTGTAGGATGAAACTTACATTTATTAAGGGTGGGCGTAATATCCGTTTCGCGGGCGAATTTGCGGATTTTCTGCGATTTCACGATCCGCGAATCTCGCGAAATCGCTGTAAAATCAGCGAATTGTCAGCCAAGCAAGGGTTACAGCAGCAGGTGCAAAAGTTGAACCTAATTTCCAAAAAGGGTTACAAAGAAATTAACTTCAACTTGGGCACCTGCTGCTAAGTGCTTCCTGGCGCCTCGTTGCCTACTTGCAACTATTCTCTGACCCTGCTCTGACCCTTGAAGCAGGGTCAGAGAATAGTTACAAGTAGGCAACAAGGCACCTGTCCCAGGAATTAAACCTCATCAGGAATCAATTACAGATATAAAAAAACAGGAAGAAGGGAGAGGATGGCAAATACACCCATTTTGAGTTGTCGGGAGGGGTTAAACTAAAAGAGACCTTTACAGCACAATTTTCATATGCATTTTGCTAAAAATAAAAAGCTGTATGTTCTGTAGGGGCAACTCAGGAATCTGGCCCTTCAGAGATCCGGCCTCTCTTTCTTTCTCTCGTTCTCTCTCTCCCTCTCTTTCTCTCTCTTTCTCTCTATCTATCTCTCTCTTCCTCTCCTTTCTTGCTCTATGTATCTCTTTCTCTCTCTCTTTCAAGTTCTTCCTCTTTCTCTGCTTATCTCTTTCTTTCTCCGTTGTTCTCTCTCTCTTTCTCTCTATCTCCCTCTCTTTCTTCCTCTCTCTCACATCCTCTCTTTTTCGCTCTCTCTTTCTCTCTCTTTCTTTCTCTCTCACTCTCCCTCTTTCTCTCTCTCTTTCTTTCTCTCTCTCATCCTCTCTCTCTCCCTCTCTGTGTGTCTTTCTCTCTTTCTCTCTCTCTTTCCATGTCTCTCTCTCTCTTTCTCTCTCTCTTTTACTTTCTTGCTCTTTCTCTGTCTCTTTCTTTCTTTCTCTCTCGTTCTCTCTTTCTCTCGTTCTCTCTTTCTCTCTCTCGATCCCTCTCTCCTCTTCTCTCTCCCTCTCTTTCTCTCCCTTTCTCTCTCTCACATCCTCTCTTTCTCGCTCTCTCTTTCTCTCTCTTTCTTTCTCTCTCCCTCTCCCTCTTTCTCTCTCTCTTTCTCTTTCTCTCTCTCATCCTCTCTCTCTCTCTCCCTCTCTGTGTGTCTTTCTCTCTTTCTCTCTCTCATTCCATGTCTCTCTCTCTCTTTCTCTCTCCCTTTCACTTTCTTGATCTTTCTCTGTCTGTCTCTCTCTTTCTTTCTTTCTCTATCTCTTTTCTTTCTTTTTTCTTTCTTTCTTTCTTTCGTTCTTTCTTTCCTTCTTTCACTCTCTCTCTCCCTCCCTCTCTCTCTCTATCTCTCTTTCTCTCTTTTGAAACATTGCAAAGATCTCGTAGATGACAAAGTACAAACAAGCATTTGCAATGCAATAGGTCTCGCATGTTTTGTATTTACGTGACTTAGCTGTATTGATATTACAAATTACAAAGGCTTTTAATTTTTAAATAATTAATACTTAAATAAAAGTGATTTTAATTTATAATGGCAATAGCTTAAACTTTTGTAACTAACTTTTGTGAAGATTATGTTCAGTGTATTTTATTGTGACGAAAATCCAAGAACAGAAGTGAAATATTAACATCTTTTTGTGACATTTGTAATAAAGTTTGAAACATTGAGAGAACATATTTGAACCAGTTGTTGTTGAATGGTTGCGCAGATTGATGCTGGGGTGGTGCTGAGTGGTGCTGTGGTGGTGCTGAGTGGTGCTGTGGTGATGCTGAGTGGTGCTGTGGTGGTGCTGAGTGATACTGGGATGGTGCTGAGTGATGCTGGGGTAGTGCTGAGTGGTACTGTGGTGGTGTTGAGTGATGCTGTGGTGGTGATGAGTGATGCTGTGGTGGTGCTGAATGGTGCTGTGGTGCTGCTGAGTGATAATGTGGTGGTGCTGAGTGATGCTGTGGTGGTGCTGAGTGATGCTGTGGTGGCACTGAGTGGTGCTGTGGTGGTGCTGATTGGTGCTGTGGTGGTGCTGAGTGATGCTGTGGTAGTGCTGAGTGATGCTGTTGTGGTGCTGAGTGGTGCTGTGGTGGTGCTGAGTGATAATGTGGTGGCGCTGAGTGTTGCTGTGGTGGCGCTGAGTGATGCTGTGGTGGCGCTGAGTGCTGCTGTGGTGGTGCTGAGTGATGCTGTGGTGGCGCTGAGTGCTGCTGTGGTGGTGCTGAGTGATGCTGTGGTGGTGCTGAGTGTTGCTGTGGTGGTGCTGAGTGATGCTGTGGTGGTGCTGAGTGATGATGTGGTGGTGCTGAGTGATGCTGTGGTGGTGCTGAGTGGTGCTGTGGTGGTGCTGAGTGATAATGTGGTGGAGCTGAGTGATGCTGGAGTAGCGCTGAGTGATGATGTGGTGATGCAGAGGGCAGAAAGGCACAAAAAGCAGTCTAACAAAGGGCAGAAGGGCAGAAAAACAAGGGAAAAACGAGTCCAACAGAGGGCAGAAGGGCACAAAAAACCAGTCTAACAGAGGACAGAAGGGCAGAAAAACAAGGGAAAAACGAGTCTGACAGAGGGCAGAAGGGCACAAAAAACAAGTCTAACGGGGCAGAAAGGCACAAAAACGAGTCTAACAGAGGGCAGAAGGGCACAAAAACGAGTCTAACAGAGGGCAGAAGGGTACAAAAACAAGGGAATAACAGAGGGCAGAAGGGCAAAAAAAACCGAGTCTAACAGGGGGCAGAATGAATCCCGCCCTGCAAGTTTGTCCACGAAGATGACACCTTTTTGTGCAATACCTCTACTCAACTGGAGTACTTTCTACTGTCTAATCAGTAAGTGCTCCCTCGTTGGCTAAATGTATAGGGGCAGATTGACAATAACTGGCGCCTCCCCAGGGATGCGCCAGTTATTGTGCGCCGCAGCTCCACCACCCATGGTGCGCCGCATTTACAATGCGGCGCACCATGTGGCAAAAACGGCACATATGCGTCACTCATCTGTGCCATAAAAGCAGCGCATTGCTAGAGCTGCGTTGCGCTTGCGACGCAGCTCGAGCAATGCTCTGGGTGGGCCCTATCTCCCCAATGCTGCATCAAGGGTTTTGAAGCAGCATTGGCCTAAAAGTGACTGAGTGAAATCTTGTAGATTTCACTCAGCCACTTTTAGGAGGCTGAGTCGAAACGCCTCCTGATGGCGCAGGGCTTTACAACATGACGCATCTCACAGAGAGATGCGTCACGTTGTTAATACCCAGCACCATGGCGCATCGTTTGTGCTGCCGCTGCGTCACAAAAGGTCTCGGTAGAGGGTGGCAGTGGTGAACCAGAGGGTGGCAGTGATGAACCAGAGGGTGACAGTGATGAACCAGAGGGTGGCCGGGGTAAACCAGAGGGTGACAGTGCTGAACCAGAGGGTGGCAGTGCTGAACCAGAGGGTGGCAGGGGTGAACAAGAGGGTGGCAGGGGTGAATCAGAGTGTGGCAGTGCTGAAGCAGAGGGTGGCAGTGCTGAACCAGAGGGTGGCAGGGGTGAACCAGAGGGTGGCAGGGGTGAACCAGAGGGTGGCAGTGATGAAACAGATGGTGGCAGGGGTGAACCAGAGGGTGGCAGTGGGGAACCAGAGGGTGGCATGGGTGAACCAGAGGGTGGCAGAGGTGAACCAGAGAGTGGCAATGGGGAACCAGAGGGTGGCAGTGCTGAACCAGAGGGTGACAGTGGTTAACCAGAGGGTGGCAGTGGTGAACCAGAGGTGCTGTGATGAACCAGAGGGTGGCAGTTGTGAACCAGATTGTGGCGGTGGTGAACCAGAGGGTGACAGTGCTGAACCAGAGGGTGGCAGGGGTAAACCAGAGGCTGCTGTGATGAACCAGAGGGTGGAAGTGGTGAACCAGAGGGTGGCAGGGGTGAACCAGAGGGTGGCAGTGGTGAACCAGAGGGTGGCAGTGCTGAACCAGAGGGTGACAGTGGTTAACCATAGGCTGGCAGTGTTGAACCAGAGGGTGACAGTGCTGAACCAGAGGGTGGCAGGGGTGAACCAGAGAGTAGCAGTGCTGAACCAGAGGGTGGCAGTGGTGAACCAGAGGGTGGCAGGGGTGAACCAGAGGGTGGCAGGGGTGAATCAGAGGATGGCAGTGGTGAACCAGCGTGTGGCAGTGCTGAACCAGAGGGTGGCAGTCGTGAACCAGAGGGTGGCAGTGGTGAACCAGAGGGTGGCAGTAGTGAACCAGAGGGTGACAGTGCTGAACCAGAGGGTGGCAGGGGTGAACCAGAGAGTGGCAGTGCTGAACCAGAGGGTTGCAGTGGTGAACCAGAGGGTGGCAGGGGTGAATCAGAGGGTGGAAGTGGTGAACCAGATGGTGGCAGTGCTGAACCAGAGGGTGGCAGTGGTGAACCAGAGGGTGGCAGGAGTGAACCAGAGGGTGGCAGTGGGGAACCAGAGGGTGGCATGGGTGAACCAGAGGGTGGCAGTGGTGAACCAGAGAATGGCAGTGGTGAACCAGAGGGTGGCAGTGCTGAACCAGAGGGTGACAGTGGTGAACCAGAGAGTGGCAGTGCTGAACTAGAGGGTGACAGTGGTTAACCAGAGGGTGGCAGTGGTGAACCAGAGGTGCTGTGATGAACCAGAGGGTGGCAGTCGTGAACCAGAGGGTGGCAGTGGTGAACCAGAAGGTGACAGTGCTGAACCAGAGGGTGGCAGGGGTGAACCAGAGGGTGCTGTGATGAACCAGAGGGTGGCAGTGTTGAACCAGAGGATGGCAGGGGTGAACCAGAGGGTGGCAGTGGTGAACCAGAGGGTGGCAGCGCTGAACCAGAGGGTGACAGTGGTTAACCAGAGGGTGGCAGTGGTGAACCAGAGGTGCTGTGATGAACCAGAGGGTGGCAGTCGTGAACCAGAGGGTGGCAGTGGTGAACGAGAGGGTGACAGTGCCGAACCAGAGGGTGGCAGGGCTGAACCAGAGAGTGGCAGTGCTGAACCAGAGGGTGGCAGTGGTGAACCAGAGGGTGGCAGGGGTGAACCAGACGGTGGCAGGGGTGAATCAGAGGGTGGCAGTGGTGAACCAGAGGGTGGCAGTGCTGAACCAGAGGGTGGCAGTGGTGAACCCGAGGGTGGCAGTGGTGAACCAGAGGATGGCAGGGGTGAACCAGAGGGTGGCAGTGGTGAACCAGAGGGTGGCAGTCGTGAACCAGAGGGTGGCAGTGGTGAACCAGAGGGTGACAGTGCTGAACCAGAGGGTGGCAGGGGTGAACCAGAGGGTGCTGTGATGAACCAGAGGGTGGCAGTGTTGAACCAGAGGATGGCAGGGGTGAACCAGAGGGTGGCAGTAGTGAACCAGAGGGTGGCAGCGCTGAACCAGAGGGTGACAGTGGTTAACCAGAGGGTGACAGTGCTGAACCAGAGGGTGGCAGGGCTGAACCAGAGAGTGGCAGTGCTGAACCAGAGGGTGGCAGTGGTGAACCAGAGGGTGGCAGGGGTGAACCAGATGGTGGCAGGGGTGAATCAGAGGGTGGCAGAGGTGAACCAGAGGGTGGCATTGCTGAACCAGAGGGTGGCAGTGGTGAACCAGAGGGTGGCAGGGGTGAACCAGAGGGTGGCAGGGGTGAACCAGAGGGTGGAAGTGGGGAACCAGAGGGTGGCATGGGTGAACCTGAGCGTGGCAGTGGTGAACCAGAGAATGGCAGTGGTAAACCAGAGGATGGCAGTGCTGAACCAGAGGGCAACAGTGGTTAACCAGAGGTTGGCAGTGGTGAACCAGAGGTGCTGTGATAAACCAGAGGGTGGCAGTGGTGAACCAGAGGGTGACAGTGCTGAACCAGAGGGTGCTGTGATGAACCAGATGGTGACAGTGGTGAACCAGAGGGTGGCAGGGGTGAACCAGAGTGTGGCAGTGGTGAACCAGAGAATGGCAGTGGTGAACCAGAGGGTGGCAGTGCTGAACCAGAGGGCGACAGTGGTTAACCAGAGGGTGGCAGTGGTGAACCAGAGGTGCTGTGATGAACCAGAGGGTGGCAGTGGTGAACCAGAGGGTGACAGTGCTGAACCAGAGGGTGCTGTGATGAACCAGAGGGTGGCAGTGGTGAACCAGAGGGTGGCAGGGGTGAACCAGAGGGTGGCAGTGGTGAATCAGAGGGTGGCAGCGCTGAACCTTAGGGTGACAGTGGTTAACCAGAGGGTGGCAGTGGTGAACCAGAGGGTGGCAGTGTTGAACCAGAGGGTGACAGTGCTGAACCAGAGGGTGGCAGGGGTGAACCAGAGAGTGGCAGTTCTGAACCAGAGGGTGGCAGTGGTGAACCAGAGGGTGGCAGGGGTGAACCAGAGGGTGGCAGGGGTGAATCAGAGGGTGGCAGTGTTGAGCCAGCGTGTGGCAGTGCTGAACCAGGGGGTGGCAGTCGTGAACCAGAGGGTGGCAGTGGTGAACCAGAATGTGGCAGTAGTGAACCAGAGGGTGACAGTGCTGAACCAGAGGGTGGCAGGGGTGAACCAGAGAGTGGCAGTGCTGAACCAGAGGGTGGCAGTGGTGAACCAGAGGGTGGCAAAGGTGAACCAGAGGGTGGCAGGGGTGAATCAGACGGTGGCAGTGGTGAACCAGATGGTGGCAGTGCTGAACCAGAGGGTGGCAGTGGTGAACCAGAGGGTGGCAGGGGTGAACCAGAGGGTGGCATTGGGGAACCAGAGGGTGGCATGGGTGAACCAGAGGGTGGCAGTGGTGAACCAGAGAATGGCAGTGGTAAACCAGAGGGTGGCAGTGCTGAACCAGAGGGTGACAGTGGTGAACCAGAGAGTGGCAGTGCTGAACTAGAGGGTGACAGTGGTTAACCAGATGGTGGCAGTGGTGAACCAGAGGTGCTTTGATGAACCAGAGGGTGGCAGTCATGAACCAGAGGGTGACAGTGCTGAACCATAGGGTGCTGTGATGAACGAGATTGTGGCAGTGGTGAACCAGAGGGTGACAGGGGTGAACGAGAGTGTGGCAGTGGTGAACCAGAAAAAGGCAGTGGTGAACCAGAGGGTGGCAGTGCTGAACCAGAGGATGACAGTGGTTAACCAGAGGGTGGCAGTGGTGAACCAGAGGTGCTGTGATGAACCAGAGGGTGGCAGTGGTGAACCAGAGGGTGACAGTGCTGAACCAGAGGGTGCTGTGATGAACCAGAGGGTGGCAGTGGTGAACCAGAGGGTGGCAGGGGTGAACCAGAGGGTGGCAGTGGTGAATCAGATGGTGGCAGCGCTGAACCCTAGGGTGACAGTGGTTAACCAGAGGGTGGCAGTGGTGAACCAGAGGCTGGCAGTGTTGAACCAGAGGGTGACAGCACTGAACCAGAGGGTGGCAGGGGTGAACCAGAGGGTGCTGTGATGAACCAGAGGGTGGCAGTGGTGAACCAGAGGATGGCAGGGGTGAATCAGAGTGTGGCAGTGGTGAACCAGAGGGTGGCAGTGCTGAACCAGAGGGTCACAGTGGTTAACCAGAGGGTGGCAGTGGTGAACCAGAGGGTGGCAGTGGTGAACCAGAGGTGCTGTGATGAACCAGAGGGTGGCAGTCGTAAACCAGAGGGTGGCAGTGGTGAACCAGAGGGTGACAGTGCTGAACCAGAGGGTGGCAGTGGTGAACCAGAGGATGGAAGTGATGAACCAGAGGGTGACAGTGATGAACCAGAGGGTGGCCGGGGTAAACCAGAGGGTGACAGTGCTGAACCAGAGGGTGGCAGTGCTGTACCAGAGGGTGGCAGGGGTGAACCAGAGTGTGGCAGGGGTAAATCAGAGGGTGGCAGTGCTGAACCAGAGGGTGGCAGTGCTGAACCAGAGGGTGGCAGTGCTGAACCAGAGGGTGGCAGGGGTGAACCAGAGGCTGGCAGGGGTGAACCAAAGGGTGGCAGTGATGAAACAGATGGTGGCAGGGGTGAACCAGAGGGTGGCAGTGGGGAAGCAGAGGGTGGCATGGGTGAACCAGAGGGTGGCAGTGGTGAACCAGAGAGTGGCAGTGGGGAACCAGAGGGTGGCAGTGCTGAACCAGAGGGTGACAGTGGTTAACCAGAGGGTAGCAGTGGTGAACCAGAGGTGCTGTGATGAACCAGAGGGTGGCAGTTGTGAACCAGATTGTGGCAGTGGTGAACCAGAGGGTGACAGTGCTGAACCAGAGGGTGGCAGGGGTAAACCAAGAGGCTGCTGTGATGAACCGGAGGGTGGAAGTGGTGAACCAGAGGGTGGCAGGGGTGAACCAGAGGGTGGCAGTGGTGAACCAGAGGGTGACAGTGCTGAACCAGAGGGTGACAGTGGTTAACCAGAGGCTGGCAGTGTTGAACCAGAGGGTGACAGTGCTGAACCAGAGGGTGGCAGGGGTGAACCAGAGAGTGGCAGTGCTGAACCAGAGGGTGGCAGTGGTGAACCAGAGGGTGGCAGGGGTGAACCAGAGGGTGGCAGGGGTGAATCAGAGGGTGGCAGTGGTGAACCAGCATGTGGCAGTGCTGAACCAGAGGGTGGCAGTCGTGAACCAGAGGATGGCAGTGGTGAACCAGAGGGTGGCAGTAGTGAACCAGAGGGTGACAGTGCTGAACCAGAGGGTGGCAGGGGTGAACCAGAGAGTGGCAGTGCTGAACCAGAGGGTTGCAGTGGTGAACCAGAGGGTGGCAGGGGTGAATCAGAGGGTGGCAGTGGTGAACCAAATGGTGGCAGTGCTGAACCAGAGAATGGCAGTGGTAAACCAGAGGGTGGCAGTGCTGAACCAGAGGGTGACAGTGGTGAACCAGAGAGTGGCAGGGGTGAACCAGAGGGTGGCAGTGGTGAATCAGATGGTGGCAGCGCTGAACCCTAGGGTGACAGTGGTTAACCAGAGGGTGGCAGTGGTGAACCAGAGGCTGGCAGTGTTGAACCAGAGGGTGACAGTGCTGAACCAGAGGGTGGCAGGGGTGAACCAGATGGTGCTGTGATGAACCAGAGGGTGGCAGTGGTGAACCAGAGGATGGCAGGGGTGAACCAGAGGGTGGCAGTGGTGAACCAGAGGGTGGCAGTGCTGAACCAGAGGGTGACAGTGGTTAACCAGAGGACGGCAGTGGTGAACCAGAGGGTGGCAGTGGTGAACCAGAGGTGCTGTGATGAACCAGAGGGTGGCAGTCGTGAACCAGAGGGTGGCAGTGGTGAACCAGAGGGTGACAGTGGTGAACCAGAGGGTGGCAGGGGTGAACCAGAGGGTGGCAGTGGGGAACCAGAGGGTGGCATGGGTGAACCAGAGGGTGGCAGTGGTGAACCAGAGAATGGCAGTGGTGAACCAGAGGGTGGCAGTGCTGAACCAGAGGGTGACAGTGGTGAACCAGAGAGTGGCAGTGCTGAACTAGAGGGTGACAGTGGTTAACCAGAGGGTGGCAGTGGTGAACCAGAGGTGCTGTGATGAACCAGGGGGTGGCAGTCGTGAACCAGAGGGTGGCAGTGGTGAACCAGAGGGTGACAGTGCTGAACCAGAGGGTGGCAGGGGTGAACCAGAGGGTGCTGTGATGAACCAGAGGGTGGCAGTGTTGAACCAGAGGATGGCAGGGGTGAACCAGAGGGTGGCAGTGGTGAACCAGAGGGTGGCAGCGCTGAACCAGAGGGTGACAGTGGTTAACCAGAGGGTGGCAGTGGTGAACCAGAGGTGCTGTGATGAACCAGGGGGTGGCAGTCATGAAAAAGAGGGTGGCAGTGGTGAACGAGAGGGTGACAGTGCTGAACCAGAGGGTGGCAGGGCTGAACCAGAGAGTGGCAGTGCTGAACCAGAGGGTGGCAGTGGTAAACCAGAGGGTGGCAGGGGTGAACCAGATGGTGGCAGGGGTGAATCAGAGGGTGGCAGTGGTGAACCAGAGGGTGGCAGTGCTGAACCAGAGGGTGGCAGTGGTGAATCAGAGGGTGGCAGTGGTGAACCAGAGGATGGCAGGGGTGAACCAGAGGGTGGCAGTGGTGAACCAGAGGGTGGCAGTGCTGAACCAGAGGGTGACAGTGGTTAACCAGAGGGTGGCAGTGGTGAACCAGAGGTGCTGTGATGAACCAAAGGGCGGCAGTCGTGAACCAGAGGGTGGCAGTGGTGAACCAGAGGGTGACAGTGCTGAACCAGAGGGTGGCAGGGCTGAACCAGAGAGTGGCAGTGCTGAACCAGAGGGTGGCAGTGGTGAACCAGAGGGTGGCAGGGGTGAACCAGACGGTGGCAGGGGTGAATCAGAGGGTGGCAGAGGTGAACCAGAGGGTGGCATTGCTGAACCAGAGGGTGGCAGTGGTGAACCAGAGGGTGGCAGGGGTGAACCAGAGGGTGGCAGGGGTGAACCAGAGGGTGGAAGTGGGGAACCAGAGGGTGGCATGGGTGAACCTGAGTGTGGCAGTGGTGAACCAGAGAATGGCAGTGGTTAACCAGAGGGTGGCAGTGCTGAACCAGAGGGCAACAGTGGTTAACCAGAGGGTGGCAGTGGTGAACCAGAGGTGCTGTGATAAACCAGAGGGTGGCAGTGGTGAACCAGAGGGTGACTGTGCTGAACCAGAGGGTGCTGTGATGAACCAGATGGTGGCAGTGGTGAACCAGAGGGTGGCAGGGGTGAACCAGAGTGTGGCAGTGGTGAACCAGAGAATGGCAGTGGTGAACCAGAGGGTGGCAGTGCTGAACCAGAGGGCGACAGTGGTTAACCAGAGGGTGGCAGTGGTGAACCAGAGGTGCTATGATAAACCAGAGGGTGGCAGTGGTGAACCAGAGGGTGACAGTGCTGAACCAGAGGGTGCTGTGATGAACCAGAGGGTGGCAGTGGTGAACCAGAGGGTGGCAGGGGTGAACCAGAGGGTGGCAGTGCTGAATCAGAGGGTGGCAGCGCTGAACCTTAGGGTGACAGTGGTTAACCAGAGGGTGGCAGTGGTGAACCAGAGGGTGGCAGTGTTGAACCAGAGGGTGACAGTGCTGAACCAGAGGGTGGCAGGGGTGAACCAGAGAGTGGCAGTGCTGAACCAGAGGGTGGCAATGGTGAACCAGAGGGTGGCATGGGTGAACCAGAGGGTGGCAGGGGTGAATCAGAGGGTGGCAGTGTTGAACCAGCGTGTGGCAGTGCTTAACCAGAGGGTGGCAGTCGTGAACCAGAGGGTGGCAGTGGTGAACCAGAGGGTGGCAGTAGTGAACCAGAGGGTGACAGTGCTGAACCAGAGGGTGGCAGGGGTGAACCAGAGAGTGGCAGTGCTGAACCAGAGGGTGGCAGTGGTGAACCAGAGGGTGGCAGAGGTGAACCAGAGGGTGGCAGGGGTGAATCAGATGGTGGCAGTGGTGAACCAGATGGTGGCAGTGCTGAACCAGAGGGTGGCAGTGGTGAACCAGAGGGTGGCAGGGGTGAACCAGAGGGTGGCAGTGGGGAACCAGAGGGTGGCATGGGTGAACCAGAGGGTGGCAGTGGTGAACCAGAGAATGGCAGTGGTAAACCAGAGGGTGGCAGTGCTGAACCAGAGGGTGACAGTGGTGAACCAGAGAGTGGCAGTGCTGAACTAGAGGGTGACAGTGGTTAACCAGAAGGTGGCAGTGGTGAACCAGAGGTGCTTTGATGAACCAGAGGGTGGCAGTCATGAACCAGAGGGTGACAGTGCTGAACCAGAGGGTGCTGTGATGAACCAGATGGTGGCAGTGGTGAACCAGAGGGTGACAGGGGTGAACGAGAGTGTGGCAGTGGTGAACCAGAAAAAGGCAGTGGTGAACCATAGGGTGGCAGTGCTGAACCAGAGGGCGACAGTGGTTAACCAGAGGGTGGCAGTGGTGAACCAGAGGTGCTGTGATGAACCAGAGGGTGGCAGTGGTGAACCAGAGGGTGACAGTGCTGAACCAGAGGGTGCTGTGATGAACCAGAGGGTGGCAGTGGTGAACCAGAGGGTGGCAGGGGTGAACCAGAGGGTGGCAGTGGTGAATCAGATGGTGGCAGTGCTGAACCCTAGGGTGACAGTGGTTAACCAGAGGGTGGCAGTGGTGAACCAGAGGCTGGCAGTGTTGAACCAGAGGGTGACAGTGCTGAACCAGAGGGTGGCAGGGGTGAACCAGAGGGTGCTGTGATGAACCAGAGGGTGGCAGTGGTGAACCAGAGGATGGCAGGGGTGAACCAGAGGGTGGCAGTGGTGAACCAGAGGGTGGCAGTGCTGAACCAGAGGGTGACAGTGGTTAACCAGAGGGTGGCAGTGGTGAACCAGAGGGTGGCAGTGGTGAACCAGAGGTGCTGTGATGAACCAGAGGGTGGCAGTCGTGAACCAGAGGGTGGCAGTGGTGAACCAGAGGGTGACTGTGCTGAACCAGAGGGTGGCAGGGGTGAACCAGAGGGTGCTGTGATGAACCAGAGGGTGGCAGTGGTGAACCAGAGGATGGCAGGGGTGAACCAACTGGTGGCAGTGGTGAACCAGAGGGTGGCAGTGCTGAACCAGAGGGTGGCAGTGGTGAACCAGAGGGTGGCAGTGCTGAACCAGAGGTGCTGTGATGAACCAGAGGGTGGCAGTCGTGAACCAGAGGGTGGCAGTGGTGAACCAGAGGGTGACAGTGCTGAACCAGAGGGTGGCAGGGCTGAACCAGAGAGTGGCAGTGCTGAACCAGAGGGTGGCAGTGGTGAACCAGAGGGTGGCAGGGGTGAACCAGACGGTGGCAGGGGTGAATCAGAGGGTGGCAGTGGTGAACCAGAGGGTGGCAGTGGTGAACCAGAGGGTGGCAGTGGTGAACCAGAGGATGGCAGGGGTGAACCAGAGGGTGGCAGTGGTGAACCAGAGGGTGGTAGTGCTGAACCAGAGGGTGACAGTGGTTAACCAGAGGGTGGCAGTGGTGATCCTGAGGTGCTGTGATGAACCAGAGGGTGGCAGTCGTGAACCAGAGGGTGGCAGTGGTGAACCAGAGGGTGACAGTGCAGAACCAGAGGGCGGCAGGGCTGAACCAGAGAGTGGCTTGTGCTGAACCAGAGGGTGGCAGTGGTGAACCAGAGGGTGGCAGGGGTGAACCTGACGGTGGCAGGGGTGAATCATAGGGTGGCAGTGGTGAACCAGAGGGTGGCAGTGCTGAACCAGAGGGTGGCAGTGGTGAACCAGAGGGTGGCAGGGGTGAACTAGAGGGTGGCAGGGGTGAACCAGAGGGTCGAAGTGGGGAACCAGAGGGTGGCATGGGTGAACCAGAGTGTGGCAGTGGTGAACCAGAGAATGGCAGTGGTGAACCAGAGGGTGGCTGTGCTGAACCAGAGGGCGACAGTGGTTAACCAGAGGGTGGCAGTGGTGAACCAGAGGTGCTGTGATGAACCATAGGGTGGCAGTGGTGAACCAGAGGGTGACAGTGCTGAACCAGAGGGTGCTGTGATGAACCAGAGGTTGGCAGTGGTGAACCAGAGGGTGGCAGGGGTGAACCAGAGGGTGGCAGTAGTGAATCAGAGTGTGGCAGCGCTGAACCTTAGGGTGACAGTGGTTAACCGGAGGGTGGCAGTGGTGAACCAGAGGTGCTGTGATGAACCAGAGGGTGGCAGTCGTGAACCAGAGGGTGGCAGTGGTGAACCAGAGGGTGACAGTGCTGAACCAGAGGGTGGCAGGGGTGAACCAGAGAGTGACAGTGCTGAACCAGAGGGTGGCAGTGGTGAACCAGAGGGTGGCAGGGGTGAACCAGAGGGTGGCAGGGGTGAGCCAGAGGGTGGCAATGATGAACCAGAGGGTGGCAGTGGTGAACCAGAGGGTGCTGTGCCCATACACGACTGCATGGGTAACTTCGCCATGCAAGCGGCCCACGAACATGCAAAAAGCCCCGCGAACACGCAAAAAACCCCGCGAACACGCAAAAAAACCAGCGAACACGCAAAAAAACAAAAATCCGCAAATTCGCACGAATTCGCGGATTTTGCGGATTGCGAATTCGTTTTCGCACGAGTTCGCGGAACGCGAATTCGCAAATTTCGCTCATACTTAAAATGTATTAAGCAGTAGCCCTTGTAACAGAGTATTCTTAGTGCCACCCGTAATAGAAAAGTACGAGCATCACCACCTGCATGCACTGGACCGGTACAGTAACGCAAGTCTGTCTCACTCATCATGGCTGGCGTCTGTTTTTCTCGGGTGCAAATTGACTGCGCTGGCATTATGCCGGCTTGCAGAAGTTAACGTACCAATTTTGCTAAACAAGAGAGAAGAAGAAGAATAAGACTGGTGTACTGTCATAGTCGACTCTAATGGAGTGAGTCCATAGTGCTCGTAGAATTGATTCCTTAAACTCCCACTAATGTTAGAGCAAGGATGAAGAAGTGGGAGGTTAGATAGATACCGGCCACAATAGTTATGTACTGCGCTTGCAAGTTGCTAGTTCTACTGTGACACAACTTTCTGCTGAATCATTTTGTGTTAATCTTGAAGAGCATTGGTTACAGACTATGTCTTTCTTTCTTCATATAGATGCTCCTTCCAAACCAACACGGAAGGAGCTGGCTAAAAGGGCCCGGCAACGGAGGCTGGAGGCGACTGTCGCCGAATATCGGCGGCTGGTGGCCCAGGAGGAGGGGGACACGCAGTCGACCACAACATCGACCGGGACAGCTGTATCCTCCTCCGCGCTCCCTTGGTCAGCCAGTCAGCGCAGCAGCTCTCCAGCGGTACGGAGCCGGGGTACCACAGCCACCCGCCACCGCCGAGCAGCAAAGAAATCAGCTGCCCCCCACAGCAGTACCAAAAAAAGGTTGCACCGCCTTTCACTCAGGGTGTCCTACCTCGAGCAGGAGCTGTTGAACACCAAAACCCTGCTCGAGACCCTCCGCAAGGAGCATGCCGACCTGGCCCGAAAAGTGAACAGCAGACAGCAGTAGGAGGAGACTGTCCCTTGCCCCTTTTTTAAAGACTTCTGGGGGGTGGGAATTGGGAGTTGGGTTTTTTGGACTTTTCATGGACATTCGTTGGGGTTTGGGAGGGGGGGTGGGTTGGGTCTTGCGGGAGATTATTTAAGTTAGGGATATAAATATACTTTAAACTTTATCTTAGCATACGTGTTTTTACTGCTTTTGAGGCTGGTGGGTGGGGGTTTAACAGTAAGTTTGTTTTCCTGAAACTTAAGTGGCATCTTGATTCAAGTTGTGTAAGTAATTGCCCAAATGTTTTCAAAACTAAGTGCCTCTCACAGAGTAAGTGAATTCAATAGTCCTAGGACTTTACTAGTACTACCGTCAGTCTCTCGTCTCTCCTAATACTCCATTATACTACCTCCCCCCAAACGCTTATCTTACCTGTAATTTGTGTTTGGAAATAGGGCTAGGCACAGGGCTGGCTGCACGGGAAATGGCGATTAAGGTTGGCAATCCTGGGCGGATGAAATGTCATCATTGCGGTGGTACTAGTGGTGTTACACAGTGGCAGTTGCAGCATATGAAAAAAAAGAAAATGAAACCTTGTTTGTCCTTACCGTAGCATTAGAACGGTACGATAGAGAATATAGCAGGTGACAGTACACTAGAACAGTGCCACAATGTAGCCTAACAAATGGTAAAGTATTGAAAGTATAACTACTATTTGCGTTGAATTTCATTGGCTACTACTACAAGAAATAGTACTGAAGGTGAAGGACACAGCAGCGTAATCATTTGCCACGTCTAGGAGGAGGATGTTCTTGATGATCAATCAAGTTGATGGCGCACATGAAAATCTGCTTTCATTTGCCAATAGTCATGGGTCTGTGTCAAGCTGAGTAAGAATATATCCTCGGATTCCTTCACCAGCCTGTTGCTATGACCTTATCCTCCCCAGCAAGTGTGTGGAATAATTGCTGTCATTTAGTCACACATCAATCAAACCCACACAGCCCGGGGGAAGAGGGTTAGGGTTTGGAAAATGGATGGGAATGGGGTTTTTTGGGAAAGTTTTGTTGAGAGAAGAAAAAAAAAGCACATAAACAAATCTTTGGGTACAAAGCTATCCATAAATCTTTTAAGTGACATAAAGGAAGTGCATGCACTACTGCATGCATGGTTACTGAAAACTAGGTAGTACTTTCGACAACCGTGAATGAAAGAATGCGACAGTACAGGGCTGCAGTAATTATGCATTTTCACTTGCCTATCTCTGCACTCAGAGAAACACATCGTACATTAAATTAGGTTTGAAAAATAGCAGAAGTAAAACCTATACAATGGCTGTAGGGATGAATTTAGAAGCAGAGATCAAAGAAATGCAGAGTCACACTCATAGAAGTTCACAGCAATAACATTACTTAAAAGATAATTAGAAAAGAACGGATACTGTATCTGTATGTTGTTGTAGTTGTCCTGTTGAATTTGGGAAGTTGTATGCATCCAACCATTCCTCTTATTAGCGGGACTCCTCCATTCCATCTGACGCTCCGTCCATCAATGTTGGTGACCAGAAGACACCCTGTCCACTGCCTGCCGGGCGGATGCTGAATTGCGGCTCGCTAATGTGAAGCCTGACTTCATCCTTTTTTTCCCATTGCACAGGCTGAAACCCAGCCTGTAATTATTTATGGAAAACAGGAAGTGATATTAGAACACCACTGACAAATAAATATAAGGTATGTACGCTGTGTAGTGCAAAAAGTCACACTTTGAGTTTCCTAATAGACAGTACAATATTTTTGAAAGTGCGCACTCTGTCTGAGTCTCCTTTTGAAGGGTAAATAAGTATGGGCAAATTAATTTAGCCAATTTTTCCCCTCAAGCTGGGTGTACTGTAAACTGCATTTTAGAACAAAATTAGACCTTCCCAGAAGCCCAGTCGCAAAAATGTAGAAGACCCCCAATCAGATCTCAAAAAACGTGCGATACTGCTACCTGTCAGAGGCCTAGTAGAAAATGGTGACAAAACGTACTTTGAAAGTAAAGTAGGCCCAAATCCCCCCTTACCCACCATGGATTGTATTCAAACCACTTGCAAGCAGGCAAAAGTATCCATACCCAGCATTGCTCCAAGACTCGCAAACCCCCCCACAAACACCAGGAACCCCCACAAACAGCCCCCCGAAAACGGTAGAGTGAGCGAAATCTCAGAAAATGCAAAAACTGTTTCCCCAGGGATTGTCTCCAAAACACTTTCTTTCGGGTATTAGACCTTCCCAGCAATGGCCCCAGAACTGTCAACCCGGGCAAAAACAAGTTTAACACCCCCAACAAGCCAAAAGGCAAAACCCGATAAAAGCCACTCTTAGAAAACTTTGGGCCTACCTGGAATTCAGTCCAAATGCGCTCTGCAGCTAGGCCCCAACTCCCCTTTTCCACCATGGATTTCCTGTAAAACAAATGCAATCAACATTAGAATGTGCCAGCAGTGCTCACAGACCCCAAAACCCACCCCAACAACCTAAAAGCCCCCCAAATAGCACCCTAAAGACAGGCAAGTGATCAAAAGCGCAAAAACTTTTTCTGCTCCGATTTTCTCCAAACCACTTTTAGCCGGTATTACACCTTCCAAGCAAGGCCCCCAGATCCGTGAACCCGGGCAAAAACAAGTTTCACCCCCCCAAAAAGCCGAAAAGCAAAACCGGGAAAAGGCACACTTAGGAAACTTTGGGCCTACCTGGAATTCAGTCCAAATGCGCTCTGCAGCTAGGCCCCAACTCCCCTTTTCCACCATGGATTTCCTGTAAAACAAATGCAATCAACATTAGAATGTGCCAGCAGTGCTCACAGACCCCAAAACCCACCCCCTACAACCTAAAAGCCCCCCAAACAGCACCCCAAAGACAGGCAAGTGATCAAAAGCGCAAAAACTTTTTCTGCTCCGATTTTCTCCAAACCACTTTTTGCCGGTATTACACCTTCCAAGCAAGGCCCCCAGACCCTTGAACCCAGGCAAAAACAAGTTTCACCCACCCAAAAAGCCGAAAAGCAAAACCGGGAAAAGGCACACTTAGGAAACTTTGGGCATACCTGGAGTGGAGTACAAATGAGCTCTGCAGCTAGGCCCTAACTCCCCTTTTCCACCATGGATTTTATGAAAAACAAATGCAATCAACATTAGACTGTGGCAGCAGTGCTCCCAGACCCCAAAACCCACCCCGAAAACCTGGAAGCCCACCAAACAGCACCCCAAAGACAGGCAAGTGAGCAAATACGCAATATACTTTTTCACCTCCGATTTTCTCCAAACCACTTTTATACGGTATTAGACCTTCACAGCAATGCCCCAGACCCGTCAACTCACCCGCAAAGAAGTAGAACACCCCCACAAGTGCAGAGTCTTTCTTCATTGGGCATAATCCAGCCATCTGCTTTGAGGGAAATAGGAGTCTGGAGGAGGAGGATAGAGGAGCATGTTCTTGTGAACTTGTGAACCTGAGGAATGCAGACTTTTTTTGTATAGATTTTGCAAAACAAAGAAAGACAGACACACAGGAATAAAAATGAATAAGGACGAAAAAGAAAGTTAGTGATTCATTGACTCATTTTCAGGGCTCGGTGTCAGGGAAGAAGAGCTCGTCCACAAACTCTGCGAATTCAGACGGGAGTAGGTCAGTAAACAAAGAAGAATTTCCCTCATCTAAATTGGTGTCCTCCTCGTCTTCTTCCTGCGTGCATTCTCGTATTTTGTAATCTGGTGGTATGAAGTGCTGATTCATCTTGATCATTGTTAACCTCGCCACATTTTTGGTCGAGAGGCGGGTCCTTTTGGATGTTACAATGCCACCAGCAGCACTGAAAACACGTTCAGAAGACACGCTTGCGAGTGGGCAAGACAAGCAATTTATAGCCAGGTTGGTGATCTCTGGCCACACATCTCTTTTCCCATGCCAATACACCAATGGGTCATGATGAACATAGACCTCTGTTGAGTCATTCAGATAGGCCTGCACCATCGACTCAAGGTTCTCCAGGGTTCCACCACTTTGCTTACTTTTTATTGGGACCTTTTGGGAAGCAAACCCAAGCTGAGTTAGCCAATCCTCTTCTTCACACAATATTACTGTTGTGTCTGGTGCAGATGATACGGTTGCTGGTGTCGTTAACGGCTGAGAGGGAAAATCACTCACTTCTGCCACAGCCACAGATGCAGAAGTGGATTTTTTTGACTCCGGATGGCCTGCTGATGCTGATGTACTGCCTTTTCCTTCAATTTCCTGCCGTTCTCTTTCAAACAGAGTGGCTGACACAGCTAGACAATGTTTGTACTTTGTAACATCTGCGTCATCAAAAGGAAAGAATACTCTGCCTGCCACTGCCTTTTTGTACCGTGGATCCAGAATAGTAGCAGAAATGTAATGCTGTTCTGTGTGGATCTTTCCAAGACGTTCATCGCGAAGTAGGCGCTGTAATAACTTCTCCGCCAACTCAAATACTTCTTACTTTCCATCTTTTTGAAACGTAGAAGACACCGCCTTCAGTTTGACCTCTAGCATGCGCAACAATGGGATAGCTTTTCCCAAATTACAGTCCTCCCTGCTGATTGCACGCGTGAAGACCTCAAAAGGACGAAGCATGTCTGTCAGGCTTTTAACTAGCTCCCATTGCTCCACCTGTATCCTCAGGTCTATCATAGGTGTACCCAGTTTAAAGAAATACTGATCGACTACCGCATACTGCTCCTACAGATGCTCAAGCATGTAGAAGGTTGAGTTCCAACGCGTTACCACGTCCTGGATGAGTGCTTTCACTGGCACTTTACGTTCATGTTGCAGGCACCTCAGCTGCTTCCGGGCCTTAAAAGAATGGTTGAAATGTGTGCACATTCTTCGGCAGGTGGTCAGTAACTCGTAGACTGGACTTTCTTCATGCAAGAATTATTTAACAACCAGGTTTATACAGTGCGCCAAACACGACACTCTGAAATAGTTACCCTTATCCATGGCATTAACTACATTGGCGCCATTATCCGTGGAAACATAACCAATCATGCGTTTTCTTGGGGACAGCCATTGAAAGACCTTTGTGTTAAACTCATGCAAAATGTTTTCTGCTGTATGAGTTTTCTCCATGGCAAACATGGCTACTGTTGCATGTTTCCGAGCAGCTTTATAAACTTTGTCCGTGTCAACACCTGCGCTTAACTTTGCTTTAACCCCTGAAAAAGAGACCCAGTGTGCAGTGATGCACATGTAATCAGTGGCTGCGCAACTGGTCCACATGTCTGTTGTCAGATATATAGTGTGAACAGCACTCTTCTGCAAAGCTGCCCCAATCACCTCCAGCACATCTTCATGTAGTGCTGGAACCGCAACTCTGGCAAAATAGAACCGGCTAGGAACCTTCCATTTAGGGCAGAGCATTGCCACCATTTCAAGAAAACCCACCCCTTCCACAAAAGAAAAAGGGAGAAGGTCCAGCGCTAGCATTTTAGCCAGCTTAGTGTTATACAGACGCGCCGTTGGGTGGTTGCGTTCCAATGGCGCATCTGAAAACAACATGCTTCTAATGGTGGGCTGGACCGTTTTACGGGATGATGATGACTTTTTCGACCCAGTTACGCTCAGTGATGATGATGACCTTTTTCCCATTGGTGTCTCACTCTCTCCCACACTCTTAGTGTGGCTCATATATCTTGCAGGGGGTGTGCTGCTGACAGGGGTACTGGGTGTAACTGAAGAAATGTTTGACGCTTCTTCCTCCTCGTCATCATCAGGTGAAACATCAACGGATACAATTTGTTGACTTGCAATTCGGGCTGCCTTGATCTCCCTTAGGTGCGCATGCCATTTGACAGTGTGCTGTCTTTCAAGATGACCTCTCTGGCCTCCGGTACCATAGTTGGTACCAAGCTTACCACGACTAACTCGAACCTTACAAATGGTACAAATGGCCATGTTTTCCCTTGTTGGGATAACACTAAAGAAGTCCCAAACTGCGGACTTCAAATGTCTGTGGGGGGCGGAGGAGACGGTACTGGGAATGCTAATGCCAGATGAAGTGGAGGATGTGTGTTGCCGAAATTTAGTACATTGTGCACTTACAGCACCACTAATTGAGGAAATGGAGGTCGAGGTGGATGGAGGTCCCTTCTGGCGAGAAAATATGGAAGCTGTAGGTGGTGGTGTACTAGTTAACTGCATTGGTGGTGGTCCCATTGACACGTCGCCAACATCACGTTCAGCAGCATTTCGGGATAGGGTATAAATCTCTGTTTGCGGCATGCCTGCTGAGGCTGGAGTGACATCTATGATGACTGCGTCGTCGTCGTGAGAGTCTTCATCAGCATGAGTATACGCCACGTCTTGTTCAGCGTCATCATCACACTCCATAACTATGAGACTATCGGGGACCTTCCTTTTACGCTTAGCTACCTTTGTCAGATCACTGTGTGCCTCACTCTCAGACAGGCCTGTTGGTTCCCAATTTTTATTCATATCATCAGAAGGAAGGGGGCTTGAAGAAGATGTAGACACCATCCTAGATCTTTTCCTTGCTAGGGATCTGGAAGACAATGAATCATCAGGAGGAGTGGCTTCCTCATATGATACCTCGGCTTGAATGTCGATTTCCTGATGTGCCCCTACTTCGGGAGGAACAACTATTGTGCGCACTTGTGCCGCTCCATGCACCTCTGCTTGCGCCTCTCCTTGCGCCGCCTCTCCTTCCACATGTACTTGGGCTTATACTTGCACATGTGGTTGTTGTTACGGCTGTGGTTGTTGAACACTCGTCAGATGAGTTACAACAACCTGTGTTGATTGAGGGATGCTGCTACTTTCTTGCGATGAGCCAAAATCACGGTCGATGGTGATTGAACAACTATACTGGCTGCCTCTGCAGCACTCAAGGGCTTGGACCTAAGTTGGCGTGGTGGTGGTGGCACTGAGCCCAATGGAGCGGAGGTGCTGCTCCCAGCTCGGTCCCCAGCAGACACCGCTGCTGCTGCAGGCGTACTTTTTTTTCCCAAAAAATGTGGCGCTCATCACACCAGTCTCCTTGGTAAGTGGCGCCACTTGCTTCTTCTGCTCCTTACTGGCAACTTTCTTGCTAAAGGAGCTACGGGCAACTTTTTTTGTGGCCATGTTCTTCAGATGTCAGAGCAGCAGGACGCAGTTGCACAAGTTGCAGAGTTGTCTGTGGCCACACGTGACGTTGTGCTGCACACACTGCAGCAGGACTTCTTCCTGGCACTGATGAGGAACGATGATGCTGATGATTCGTCTTTCTGCTCCTAAAAGCAAACGAAGCCAGAGGAACATCAGTGAAATAAATGTTGCATATGTAGCGCTTCAATTAATAGTTTGCAAGTAAGCATTTTTATTATACCCACCCCCCACAATGGAAAGACCAATAAAATGCACCACTGACAGAGTACCCCTGGGCATAATGGATGAAAGCATGCAGACTGGGTGCAGGCCTATGACACAAAAAAGCACACCTTTGTACCCCACGAAGAGAGGAAGACAACTTACTGCACTACGCTATTACCCTTCCCCAGGGGAACTGTGTGCATCTTTTTATCTTTTTGTTTTACAAAAAAGCACACCGCCTGGCTTCAAAATGGCCCCTAGACCCCCACCCACATGGCCAGGCCCTGCCTGGACCAGGCCTCAAAATAGCCCCCACCCACATGGACAGGACCCCACCCCAAAAAGTCGAAAAACACACAAAAATCACCACAATCCAATGCCATCCATGCCCTCCATGATGTTTACATTAAAGAGACCCCACAGAAAGACTCAGTCCATGCACCACTGAGTACCCCTGGGCAAAAGGCCCCGACAACAGCCAAAAAATCGAAAAACACACAAAAATCACCACAATCCAATGCCATCCATGCCCTCAATCAAGTTGAAATTCAAGACACCCCACAGAAAGACTCTGTCCATGCACCACTGAGTACCCCTGGGCATAATGGATGAAAGCATGGCAGACTGGGTGCAGGCCTATGGCACAATCCAATGCCATCCATGCCCTCCATGATGTTTACATTAAAGAGACCCCACAGAAAGACTCAGTCCATGCACCACTTAGTACCCCTGGGCAAAAGGCCCCAACAACAGCCAAAAAATCGAAAAACACACAAAAATCACCACAATCCAATGCCATCCATGCCCTCCATGATGTTTACATTAAAGAGACACCACAGAAAGACTCAGTCCATGCACCACTGAGTACCCCTTGGCAAAAGGCCCCAACAACAGCCACAAAATCGAAAAACACACAACAATCACCACAATCCAATGCCATCCATGCCCTCAATCAAGTTGAAATTCAAGACACCCCACAGAAAGACTCGGTCCATGCACCACTGAGTACCCCTGGGCATAATGGATGAAAGCATGGCAGACTGGGTGCAGGCCTATGGCACAACAAAGCACGCTGCCTGGCTTCAAAATGGCCCCTAGACCCCCACCCACATGGCCAGGCCCTGCCTGGACCAGGCCTCAAAATGGCCCCCACCCACATGGACAGGCCCCCACCCAACCCCAAAAAGTTGAAAAACACACAAAAATCACCACAATCCAATGCCATCCATGCCCTCCATTATGTTTACATTAAAGAGACCCCACAGAAAGACTCAGTCCATGCACCACTGAGTACCCCTGGGCAAAAGGCCCCAACAACAGCCAAAAAATCGAAAAACACACACAAATCACCACAATCCAATACCATCCATGCCCTAAATGATGTTGAAATTCAACAAAACAGTTGTATCATGCACCCATAACTAACCCTGGTCCTACTGGATACTGTGGCTACCCACAATACATTTTATTTAATGTTCTGAAAAAGTTCCACAATTGTAGTTGCAGCAACTGTAATGCCCCAAACAAACTTACTTGTGAAATTTCTAATCCAAAAGTGATCCAAAGAAAGTCAAAAAGGCCTCAAATCCAAATATCCAGCAGCATCCACAAAAAGTAATCCTTCCAGGTCAAGATCCATTTCAAAGTGACCAGGACATGAACAAAGCACTGGGAGGAGCCTGCTGGACAGGATCAGGAAGTTGGAGACTGTGGGACACTTCCTTCCTCCCAACCCCCCAAATCCCCCCCCCCCTAAATGGACTCCTTGCAAAAAAAAGTGCAGGCAAATGTCAACCTGAGGAGTTAGTCTATTAAAAATCATCATTTTCAGAAGGTTTATGCTGCCTGCTGGTGGATTTCTTGTGCAGAATTGCAAATTTTGCAATTTCGAGAGCGCAAGATTGTTGCTGCCCACCTCATCTATGTGTTCGCAATTGTTTACTCCCGCGATGCGTGATCACGGGCCTTTATGACGTACTCGAGTTGACAAACTCTCGCTGTGCAAGGTGGCGGGCCGCATTGACGTAATCGCGGTCGACAAACTCCAGCGGGATCACGCAGCAAGATCCAAAATGGCGCAGCACACACAAACATGGAGAAAAACAACTCTTCAAGCGCTGAATGACAGTAAGTGAACGCCGCGCACCTCAATATTGTATTTGTCAAGCGCGACCAAGCAAAAAAATCCACTGCGTGCGAATTTGCACATTTTTGGCAAATTCGCGAGAATTCGCGGATTGCGAATTTGCCGAAAATCCGCAAATTCTGCGAGCGGAACGGATTTTACGCCCATGCTTACTTGTGACTCATCTTGAATACTTCTACTCTTAACTCCTCTGAAGGGATAAATAGAGTTTTACCCTTAAAGACTATACTGTCTTCCTTATGAACCAGTCCTTGCAATGCTGACCATTTTGACTTCTGGAATTTGGTGTAGCTATTTTGCACCTTATCAAGAAAAGATTGAGCTAATCCAACAATGCATTATGGTGGTAGGATATTGTAACCATACAGAACTGGAGACTCATGATATCGACAAAAGATGGCATCAGCAAAAATGTTCTTTTAACGTGGAATGTTCTGACATTGCATGTTTTTTAGATACTGGAGGTTGCAGTGGTCTGTACAAATCTCAAAAGACTCATGCCTACCCATCAAAAAGTGCCTCTATTCCATAAAGGCAATTTCATCACCAAGAGTTCTCTTTCAAGGACCAAATAATTTTTCTCTGAGTCTGATAGAATTTGACATAAATAAAAAACAGATACTACAAACCATCCTCTTCTTTCAACTGTAAAAGTACTTCTCCAATGGTTTGAGCAGATGTGTTAGTTTCAACCACAAAATTCTTCGTTGGGTCTGGATGTTGAAAAACCAATGCCTAGATAAAGGCTTGCTTTAATCTGATGAAGACCTCCTCAGCCTAACCATTCCATTGGAAAGCTTTACTTACCAAATCATTTCTTTACAATTTGAGTAATGTTGCTGGTTAGAAGATTCACAACATTTCCAAAAGTTGTTGATAGACATTGGCAAACCCAGGAACAAATTGAGTTTTATAATCATTACTAGGAGTAGGTCAGTAAAGAATGGCTGAGATCTTCTTTTGATCCCTAGAAATTGTACTGTTCAAACAAAATCACAAATATTCTACCTTGTATTGACGGAAATCACACTTTCCGAGTCCACAGTAGAGGGTATGTTGTCAGAGTCTGGTTAATACTTGCCTGACATGTTTATAATTGGAAGCAAGATCCTCTGAGAAAATATGAATGTTGTCAAGATAGAGTAAACTAAATTTGTTGAACATATCCGCAAAAGAATTGGCCATAAAGCGCTGAAAAATTGCAGCAGCATTGCTGAGGCCAATATGCATAAATCGGTATTGAAATGTTCTAGAGAGGTTCTAAAGGCAGTTTTCTACTTATATCCCTCTCTAATCAAAAGGAGGTGGTAGGCTTCACTTAGTAAAAATGGTTTACTCCCATACAGATGCTAATATATCCTTTATCAAAAGTAGATGATACATGTCCTTGATAATTATTTGATTTAGTCTCCCATAGTCAATGCAGGGTCTTAGATCACCAGTCCTTTTTGGTGACAAAAACATAGAGGCACCTGCAGGAGAGGTTGATCAAGTGATAAGGCCATTCTGCAGATTTTCTTCAAGGTAAGTTCTGCGGACTTCATTTACGAATTCTGACAGAAAATAAATCTGGAAGGAACTGTACTATCAGACTTGATGGATAAAGCACAGTCAAATTCACAATGAGGAGGTTGATGCATTTCCTTAGGTTTGTTGAAAAGGTCAACAAATTCATGATATTGAGATGATAAACCTTGGAGAAGATTAATTGTTCTGGAATCCCTAATGTGACTTGCTGAAATTTCTTTTGGGGTCCAGTAATCACAGTTGATTACTGGAGTGCAAAAGAAATTTCAGCAATTTCTGCGTAACAGTGTTTAGTGCAAAACTGCCAGCACAAGGATATTGTTCGAGTTTCCCAGTTTATGTTTCGGTTATGGCAGGTAAGCATAGGAGCCCCGAGAACTACAGTATGATTGGGAGCGGAACTTAGGTTACTTGGTGTTTTCCAAAGATTAATTTCAATGGAACTGTCATTTCCTTGACTGAGCCTTAAGTTAAAGGTGTACCATTCACCATCTGCATTTGTTCGGGATATAATAGATATATTGTGATCCAGGTCCCAGCTAAAATTCAGATATATGTCCAAAAGAGCCAGTATTCTCTCTTTATTTCCAGTCGCTGACTCCAACCACAGTGGTAAATGAAATAATGAAACATAAGAATCATCTGAGGAGCCAACAAATGAGACTCTCCCGTCTTTTCCACTTTCACAAGAAATGCAATGTGTAATTTCCTGACTGCATCAGAGGGCATTCAAGGCAGACATGGATCAAATGTTCTGGGGACTCGCAACACATACACAGGCCATTTTTATGTCGATATTCTCTTCCAGATTCATCAAAGTCCACACAAATAACACCAACTTGCATTGGTTCTTCATTTAAAGAGGCAGAGAGATCTTCAGAAAGAGTTTCAGTCCTGCGAGTAAGCAACCGGGTATTGCCCAAGGGCAAAGAAGATCTAAGCCTTTGTCTGTCGTATTTTCGCTCTTGCAGATGATGTTCAATGGTTAAGGCTTGATCCATGAGTGCGGACAGTAATTCTGATTTGACTTACTGGATCATGAATTTTTAATTTCTTCCCACAAATCCCATTAAAAGAAAGTGATTAACATTCATGGAATCCAAGTGACTTCTGCTGCCAACTGATGAAATTGGGTTATATAGGGCAAAACATCTTCCCTCTCAGGCTGTAGCTTACAAAAATCCTCATTCTGCTGAGAATTGAAAATCAGGTCTCTCAAATATGTGTTTATAATTGGTTAGAAACTGAGTGTAGACTTGGATCTATTGTAGCTACTAAAGGAGTTGCCCTGGCCAATTCCGGTCAAAACAAGGCGCAAATCAGGTAACAAACCTTAGCACGATCTTGAGTAAATCGGGCAGGCGGAAGGCAAAGAAAACATCTAAGGAATACAAAAATTCCTTCATCTTATTTCAAGTGTAGAGTTGTTGAAGAAAGCGCTGGAACATTTAAAATTCTGGCAGAAAAAGCCTGTCGCAGGACAATATTTTTATCTCTCCCTTAACTCCTGCAATTCTTGTGTGTTGCTGAATTGCCTGGAGTAAAGCTTGAGAAAGATCAACCTAGATTGACTGAACAATGGGCTGATCCTGACCTATTTGCTCACCCTTGAGACTGGAACTGTGGTGGCACAAACTGTCAAGGAACTGACGCCTTATCAAGAATCTCTGGTCATGGACTGATGAAGAACTCCAGGTCGTGATTGTTTTGGTTTGCCACAGTTAAGGGGCACCCCTTCTGGTAGCCAAGCTGCTGCCAATGGAGGAAATGTCCAAGGCGGAAATTGCCCTCCAGAAGGGATCCCAATGGAGAAAAGGGTGGATGGCAAAATACTTCTACTAAGGTAGTGGAATTCCAGTAGAGAAACATAGGGCAAGAAACCAGAAAGACTCATGCAGGAGGGGACTCAGGAGAAAATGAGGAAGATAAGTTGAATTGGAGGGGAAGAAAACCAGAAAATTCAGGAGGAAATGAGGAAGAGGTACTTGAATCACAGGGGAAGAAACCCCCTATATAAAGGAGAACTGAACTCTAGAGCAAGCAGCACGAACCGTTGCAACGCAAAGAATAGGTTGGACAAACTACCTCCTATTGGCCCACAAACAGGAAGTGTTGGAAGCCGGAATCCCAGTCCCGCGCTACTGTCACCAAGTGCAAGACCCCGGGCTCCCCACTCAACGTTAGGCCAAATAAGGACACCGTTGAGATAGCCCTGCTCACCACCTTAGCAGCTTGGCACGAACAGCCATGCCTATCTCCAAGACATGAGTGTTCTGTATGTGCAACCACACCCACAGCAACCCCCTGGTGACACCACAAATGGACTCCACACAAGTTTGATAAAAACAAGTATGAACTTCATACAAAAAGATATACGATCAGACCACACGATACATAAGCCAACATAGAATAAAGGATAATATTTGTTCCGGCTGGCTGGTAGGTTCAAATCCCAACCACCGCTTTCAAAAAGCTATGCTGGTCGCAATGCTAGAACCACACACGTTGCGATAGACAAACAATAGTACACTGCGTAACGATACAATCCTGTGCTGGGCAAAGGAGTCCTGAGACAGTCCGGCAGTTTGTTAGCAGCAATATTGGCAATGTGTATTACGACAATCAGCCTCTTCGATAACAGTTGCCCCAACTCGGTTCAACGATGACACAGAGAACAGCTTCTTGCTCAGGCCCCTGTACTACCACTCCTTTTGTCAGTGCAGGCCCCACTCTGAGCCGAAGCAAAGGCTCATGTCGTCAGATGGACTGAGAGGCCAAGAGAGTGTCCTTCCGAGGCCACACCCTGACCAGGTAGTAATCCAGGTTACCTGGGAGCGAAACCCGACTCTCCTCTCCTCCTTCCGCGAACTGGGACTTCCATGCAGAACTCTCTCAACAGGCTTCAGTGACTCGGCCTAGCAGCTCAGCTCCTCCTGGGCTGCCTGTCCTGCCGCGACTGTTAAGAAGGTCTCAGGCGGCTGCAGGGCACATGTACCCCACGCCCCTCTGGGTGCACGTTCACCACCGCACCCTCCGGGTCTCTTCTGCACGAAGCCACACACACAACGCTAATGGGACTCCACGTCGACTCCGAGTGCACACTTACCAGGCATTCCTTCCTGCGGTCTCAGTTGGCACCAAGACACGCACACACGGCTGCAGAGACTCACTTTCTTTCAGTGCACACGATCACCTCCACAGTCCCAGGTTGCACCCAAGCACACACACAGCTTCTCAGAGACTTACTCCAACTCCGGTGCCCCAATATCCAGGTGCTCTTCACCAACACCTTCGGCCGCACTACGACACCCTCACTTCTCCTCCAGTGCACTCTATGACCAGGCGCTCTTCGCCAATGCCTTTGATGCATTACGACATGTACCCTGCGCGTCCGAGATTCACTCTGCTTCTCATGCACACGTTGCTCAGGCGCTTCTCACCAACACTTCCTGTGCATCATGACATGCACCCTGCCTGTCGAGACTCACTCCACCTCCAGTGCACACGCCGACCAGGCTCTCCTCACAAGCGCCTGCGATGCACCATGACACGCATACTGTGCGTCCGAGTCTCACTTCAGCTTCGGTGCACACGCTAACCAGACGCTCTTTACTAACGCCTGCGGTGCACCACGACACACACCCATTGTGTCTGAGACTCACTTCACCTGTGATGCCCAAGTTGGCCAGGCGCTATTCACCTGTGCTTCCTGTGCACCATGACACACACCCAACGTGCCCGAGTCTTACTCCTCCTTCGTGTGTCCAAGATCACTGGGCACACCTTCAGAGGGTCTCAAGCTGCCACAACACGTGCCCACCGCATCGCCTGAAACTTCCCTGGAAACTTTTATGTTCCTGTGTTTTCAAACAGGGAGCTAGCTCACCTTGGGCCCTTGGAGTTACAAGACACAACACAAAGCACAGTCTTCGTCAAGCAGGGGGACCCAGCGCCTCCAAGCACAGTCCCAACAGCCTCTTCCTTGGTTAGAACAGCAAACTGCAGACCAGCCCCAGATCACGAAGCAAGGGTTGGTCTTTCTCCAGCAGTCTCTTCAGTTGCTCCTTCCTTAGCAGAGTTTCCTCTTAACAACGAAATGGGTCCAAGAATTTTCAGTCTCAATCCATTTCGATTTCATTCCAACGTTCAGGGGTTTCAGCTCTCATAGTTTTACCCCTTAATGTCTTTGAAGTTTGTTCTGCTCAGGGGTCCCTCATCTCTCCCTAAATCAGTTCTGGGTGTCTCCCTCCCAGTGTCACCTTTCTTCCTTTGATACTGGGTGTCTGGATACCTAATCACTCAGCAGGAGACGGGTCAATTGTTTTATAGCTGCAGCCCAGGCCTATTCACCTCCCAGGGCTTCTCCTCGTCTACTCTCCAGATGCAGGTCAGCCTGATGCTATATCAACCCCTCCCTGGGTCAAGACCTCTCCCAGCTCCTCTAACCTCTGAGATCCAGACAGTCAATCCACATTCAGCAGAGACACACAGAAATGCTTACAGCACAAAACTCAGCCACTTTCTAAAAGAGTGGTTTCTGAACACACAGTGACAAAACCACTTTCATAGAAAGATGTGTTATGACACTGTGAGCTAATACATACCAAACTTCACCTCTCCATTATAAACTTACAAGAACCTACGTTACCAAAATACAATACCCATCCACTCCCATTCTGTCCTATGGGCAGGATGGCCTTTCAGCAGTGAAAAACGAATTGGAATGTTTTTCACTGTCAAGACATAACACACACCTTAGTATATGTACTGCCTTTTACTTCACACATCACCCTGCCCAGGGGGTACCCAGGATCTACCACATGGGTGCCCAATGTGTATGAAAAAGGGAAAGTAAGGCCTGACAAGTGGTTGCACTTGTCAGGACAACATGCTAACTTAGGGAACTGTGCGCAGGCCCTACACTGCAGGCCTGAGTTCCCTTCTCCGCGCGCCTTTGCATTACTTGCCCTGGCTCACGCAGTGTACAGCACTAAGGACTTTACTAGTAAGGCAAACACACCAATCATGGCCAACCAATTACCATTACACTTTACATAGGGAACACTTGTACTTTGACACTGATCAGCAGTGGCAAAGTACCCAAAGCATCTAGATTGGCAACTCTATGTCAGGATAATGGTGTAAGGGGGAAAGCAAAATGTTTAGGGAACTTTAGCCAAAAAGGCCACATCCTACAGGAAGTTACTTGGGAATCCATCTTGGATTGGGAAAAGGCATTCGACAGCAATTCAGGGGCAACCATCTTGGATTGAGCTTAATTTGAGCTCAGAATTCCATCTAGTGAATTCTGGGAAGGAGAAGGTCAGCGGGAATGGAGGGGCTAATAGCATCCTCCATTTGCAGCCCCCTCAGGCCACAAGAAGAGGCACAACAACACTGGCAGATCAGCTGCTGTGAGGGAAATACAATCATGTGGGTTGCGACCGCTCCCTGGTGTCACCCAGTAGCGCATCCCGCCCGCCTGACAGGTGTTCAGGCATCGGGATTGGGTTGGGCACAAGTGGCAGAGCCACATTGCGACATCAGTTGCCTTGTCTGCATCGCATTCTGACTCACGGTCATACCAGCCTCCTGCCAGTAGGCCTCAACTCCGGGCAGGTGCCTTACAGGTATATTAGAGACAATTGTTTGAAAGTAAAAGCAGTAACGAATCACTGGTAACTAATATTGTGTAAACCTGCACTGCACTAAGTGTCCTTCCTGGTGACTAAATAAAAGAAAGTAATGATGTTAAAAAACTGTGTTCTACAACAGGAGTTTAAAATACAGAACTAAACCTACAAAGAGCACTCCTGAACATCAACTCAGGAATAAAGACACTGGTGATTCTGGTAAAAATGAGTGGGGAAGGCTAATATACTCTTGTCTAACCTAAGCTTATATTTCTTGTCATTTCAGAACTCCCTCCAGTTGTTCTTTTCCCCAACACACTGCCCCTCACCTGGCCATTCCAACACCCTTTATCCTTTTTGGAGAACATCGGGGAATTTGTCTTGCCTGCCACTTATCCCTTTTGATCATCATAACACTCCTGTGGATAACCACAGCCTGACACAACAGTCCTGGATTGATTTTGTGGATTACTCTCATAAGGCATTGTATGTTTCAATGAAGGACGGAAAAGTGAGTGATTATGATGGGCTGTACAGTCTGTTTAGTAGACAGCATATATTCATTAATAGTTTTGCAGAGCTATGCCAACACCTCATTGACTCCAAGCTCACTGTACCCACTGAGCTTGCAAATGAAGCTAGCCTCTGGATTAGTACCAGCGTGTCGCAGAAGATACCAGGGGTGGACCCCAATAAAGGTGGACAGGGTTCCCACCAGCAGAAGGAGGCCAGGGTACTGATGAGGATATTTACCTGTTGGGGTTTCCCCAAGGAGATTGTCTGACAGAGCTGCCGACATTGTGTTGGCATACATGGAGTCCAAGTAAGATGAGTATGGGTACAACCTACAAGTTCTCCACCCCAGACCATACAGAGACGGTGGCATCGAAGAAAAAAGAAGCTTGTGATCTTCGTAGACTTCCCGTAGCAGCAGACTGGGAGGTACTGCTAAATGACTTACAGACTTACAAAGAATTGATAACTTGATTAATTCCTGCAATTAATAGCCACCTTGACCTCTGGGCGCTAACAGATGAGTGTACCATTTCCACACCGTTCCCTCATTTTCCCCTTCCTCCTGCCCCCCTTCCCGGTCCTCCCCTCTCCCGGTTCCTTCTCTCCCTCCTCAGTTCCTTTACTTTCAAGCCCCAGCATGCACTGACGTATATGTCTCTGACCATGAGGTTGAGATTTTGTGTACGTTATTGCCGTGACATACTCCTCCTGCCTAATGGTCACTGCCAACATTCTGGCGTGCTAGTTTAGACCACAGTAATTGAGAAACACCTTAATCATTCAGTATACTTGTTACTGTTGAGATGTCACTACGTGATCAATTGTTGCTTATTACTTTATTGTTAGTTTGGGAAAATAAAAGAGGACCCATAACTCCTGAAAGCAATATTGTATCTGAACATGGCAATTATTTTCATCGAGCACTCAGAGTCCCAACATTTTTTCAAATAAAGTAATTAAGATTTTTAATCTTGAAATGTTCCATTTCTCATCTTCATTGAAAACAATCTTCAATACAATCTTCAGCCCAAATGCAGCCAACACGTGTTTCGTCTGGTCGAATTAGACCAAAGACTTCCTCAGGGCTGCAACCCAAACAAAGTGTAATGGTACCATTATATTCATGATTTGCCATCAATATGACAACAACAATTTAAAAGCTTTTTTCTAATGTCAAGGGGATACACCCCAAAACATACATGTGTTCAAGAGTAATGATATAGATCATTATTTTTTGCTCACCACCAAGTATAAGCTAGAGGCACCCAAGTGTGATGTTGTTATTATTATGTGGGAAATGTAGCCTCCATCTAATTTGCTAGTTATTTATCTATTAACTAAAGTAACTTATAGTGGGTTAGTACAAAGTAAAGATGCGACCATGATGCAAGGCTTCATACCTATATTCGTCCACGTTGCTCAGTTTTAATTTACTTTTAGTCCAAATTTGTGTCACATTTCAACCTGTAAGAATTAGTATAATCCTGAATAATCTAGTTAGATAATAATCTCAGCTTGCACTCTATATTTCATACAACAGAATTAGTAATCGCTGTTAGTATGTCACAAGGCTCTCTTACCTATTTTCTTCGCAAGTCTCCCATAAGTACCGGGCTATAGTATCAAGGTGTCGTATTCCGTCACCTAATTTACTTTTAGTCCAAATTCGTGTCACATTTCAACCTGTAAGAACTATTATAGTCCTTAGTATTCTAGTTAGATGTTAATCTCAACTCGCACTCTATATTTCGTACAACAGAATTAGTAGTCAGTGGGCTCTCTTACCTATTTCCTTCTCACGTCTCCCATGTGTACCGGGCTATAGTATCAAAGTGTCGTGTTCCGTCACCTAAGGAGACGAAAACTCGTATAAAGGATACTACTACTAGCGTTGTAAAAACAGTCTCATATTGCCGTCTCATAACTAAAAGCTATCTCACCTACTGTACAATATCTCGTACTTCGGTGCGCGTATCTCCGTTGTGGCATCCTAGTTTCGCGCCATCATACTATTCTTCTTTATACTTAAGTGAAGGCGGGGGGCGCCATCTTAGTTAAACACGTGAATATTACATAAGCGATTGTCACTTCTTTTAAAAGTGTTATATATATCTCTAGGTCTTAAATTACATACGTTAAAGTATGTAGATTAAAGTCGCTATCTTGTGATGGTCTTCCATGTTATATGAACCGTAATCTTGTATCTTAATTTAAAAGCTACAATTACTGAGATCGTATAATTTCAAAATGTATTTCCAATATAATGTTAATTGTTTTCACATTCGACTTTTATTCAAAATTCTCCTGATGGTGACATTCCCTGTCACCAGTCCATAGTGAAACGAAATACGTGTAAAATAGGAGCGCCATCTTGGGAAGATCAGTTATATAAGGACCATCACTAGTGGAGTCATGGCTAAGTTTAACCACGCTTACAATTTATTCAATATAAATCTAAAACTAAAATACGGCGAGTACGTCTTATAAAGTGTTTATTATTTTGTTTACTGGTACACCACTCTTCATATTATTGTGATGTATTCATACAAAACGCGTATACTAGATGGAGCATCCCTCAACTATTTCTCTACTAGTTGTTATGTGATAGGTGTATATGGGTATCTATTCTAAATTATAAAAAAAAATATTTGTTATTTTTATTTTTATATATTAGATAATTGTGCAATGTGGAGGGACACTAGCATTCTGCCTTGCTATCCGGTCGCAGAGAATCAGATTAGGGAATACATGCAATATTGCAGAAGATTCAGGTTTAGAGGTAGTGGGTTTTTGTATCTGAATCGAAACATGTTGGACATGTAAGACATGAATCACATATAAAGATTATACATATAACTCGCTACATTTGACAACAATTAAATGCAGTTTCAGTAGTCTGTTCTGAATAGATCCAATTATTCCTGTCATCTAACAAGTTCCATTGATTAGTAGACATTACAGTAAATAGAATCATCTAACACATTGTATATTACTGATTCTTAAGCATTACAGTAGGTCAGGTCATCTCATAATAAATACACAATTATTCATTCCCTAAGAAAAATTCATATTCATGGTCAACATTTAGACCCATTTCTACAGCTTTCAGTTTAATTAACCAGGTTACTTCCTTCCTCCTAAGTGTAAGTGTCCTGTTACCTCCTCTAGGATATGGTTCTATATGATCTATGCCATGATAACTGAAAGTGTGTTTTGTTCTGTCAAGAGAATTTCTAATCAAATGAGCTGAGGTTGGGTACCGGGTGTCCCCCTGTTTGATTGCTCTAAAGTGCTCAGACATCCTATCTCTGAGCCTTCTTTTGGTACTCCCAACATATATCATTCCACAGCTACATACAATTACATAAACAACAAAAGTTGTGTCACAGTTGATAAATTTCTCTATAGTGATTTCACCCGTGCCATTATAGTTAAAACTAACTACTTTTTTCTTTGCCCATCTGCACGAAGAACATTTTCCACATTTATGGAAACCTCTAAATTTAGATAGCCAGTCTTTATTCACAGATTTCTTGGGGTAACTAGGGCTAAGTATGTTGGCAAGTGTCAGCCCTTTCTTGAATGTTACAGAGGGATATCGGGTAATATATGGTGTGATGTCTTGATCTAATATCAGTAAGTGCCAATGTCTCTTAAGAATTGAGTACAGTTTAGGACTCTCTGTGCTGTAGTGTGTAATCACTCTAACTTTAACTTCTGTATCATTAGTAACTTTCTCTGAATTAACTTTTAACGTATCTTTACGTCTTAGTTTTTTGACTCTACTGACTGCTGTATCAATCACTTTTTTCTTATACCCTCTCCTCATAAAACGTACTGACATATCTTTCAAGTTCTTTTCAAAATCACAGTCTAAGGAGCAGTTGCGCCTAGCTCTCACCATTTCGCCATAAGGTATTGCTTTCAGTTGACTGTTCGGGTGACAGCTTTTGGCATGAAGTACTGCATTACAACTTGTCGGTTTTCTAAACATCCGACTCTTGAGATGACCTTCTTCTACAAATAGCTCAATGTCTAGAAAGGTAATTTTGTTATGATCATACTGAGTTGTAAACTGTAAATTATATGAATTATCGTTTAGATAGTCAAAAAATCCTTTTAGTTGTTCTACCGATCCCGTCCAGACTAGGAGGTAATCGTTGATGAATCGACCCCAATAGTGTATATACTGGATCCATTCACTATTGCCTGGGGTCCAGATTCGCTCCGCCTCATACCACCCCATAAAGAGGTTAGCAAGCGACGGAGCGAATCTGGCTCCCATCGCAGTCCCGAGTTGTTGTCGGTACCAGATTCCATCAAAGAGAAAGACATTGTTTTTCAGTACCAGTTCTGTCATTTGAAGTAGCATTTGTGAGTGATCATATAATTCAGCAGATCTCCTACTCAGAAAAAAGTCGAGTGCTGTAATTCCCAAGTCATGATCTATGTTGGAGTATAGGGATACTACGTCTAGCGTAGCTAGTATCATCCCTTCCTCCCATGGCATGTCATTAAGTAAATTCAGTATAAACTTAGTGTCCTCTACAAAGGACGGTAAGTTATATACATATTCTCTAAGGAAAGTATCTATATATTCTGAAAGGTGTTCTGTAGGCCCACCAATGCCGGAGACAATCGGCCTACCAGGCGGTTTGTCCCGGCATTTGTGGACCTTTGGTAGAGTGTAAAGACATGGGGATTTAGGGTAGGTACTTTGAAGGTAAAGGTATTCATCACGATCTATTAAAGATAGGTCATACCATTCCTTAACCTTATTGTTGATGGTCTCCATAAGATCTTTCATTGGGTTAGTCTCTAATTTGACATAATACCGTTTGTCATTGAGCTGTGTTAGGACATCATTCTTGTAATCTGTTATATTTTGTATTACAAGGTTACCACCTTTGTCAGCTCTTCGTATTATAATTTCCTTATTATTCATAAGCTCTTTAAGAGCTTTCCTCTCTCCTGGTGATAGGTTATCCTCTCTTGGATTTAGATATCTCTGTTGTTGATGATCTAGTTCCTTGTGTATATCTGTGCTAACTGCCTTGAAGAACACATCTATCGTGTTACCCTGCGCAAGTCGGGGGGTCCATTTAGATCGTAACTTTAGACCACTACCCTCTGTCAAGTAACATTCTACTTCTAAGTCTTCCATTAATCTGGATAATGTTACAGGATCATCTTCACTTTCTGTCAGAGACAATAGAAGCTGCGTATCTTTCAATTCCTGTATCGTGAGGTTGCTCATCCCCCTAGTTGTAGATATTACCTTTTTCTCTGGAGTGTTTGAAAAGAATTTTTTAAGTTTAAGCCTCCTAGTAAATTTAAAAAGATCAATTTTAATCATCACCCAGTCTTGCCTCCTAGCTGGACAAAAACCTAAACCTTTTTTAAGTATGGAAATCATGTCATTAGAGAGCTGATGGTTTGATAGATTGATAACTTCAATGTCACTTACTTCTCCCTCATCTCTTAAGGTTGTTACTTCCAGGATCTCAGACTCCTCTTTATTCTTGATCCTGGATCTCCCACTTCCTCTCCTGCCTCTCCTGGTCCTCTTGCAATTGTATTACGATTTCTTCCCGTATCTCGATTCCCCCTCCGTAAACGTTGAACCTCTTCTAAAAAATTTGTTTCTGGTGTGGGGGTAGTTGTGGTTGTAGCTGATATATCCTCGTTCTCACATGTGTCTAGTGATGAGAACGAGGATATATAAGCTACAACCACAACTACCCCCACACCAGAAACAAATTTTTTAGAAGAGGTTCAACGTTTACGGAGGGGGAATCGAGATACGGGAAGAAATCGGAATACAATTGCAAGAGGACCAGGAGAGGCAGGAGAGGAAGTGAGAGATCCAGGATCAAGAATAAAGAGGAGTCTGAGATCCTGGAAGCAACAACCTTAAGAGATGAGGGAGAAGTAAGTGACATTGAAGTTATCAATCTATCAAACCATCAGCTCTCTAATAACATGATTTGCATACTTAAAAAAGGTTTAGGTTTTTGTCCAGCTAGGAGGCAAGACTGGTTGATGACCAAAATTGATCTTTTTAAATTTACTAGGAGGCTTAAACTTAAAAAAAATCTTTTCAAACACTCCAGAGAAAAAGGTAATATCTACAACTAGGGGGATGAGCAACCTCACGATACAGGAATTGAAAGATACGCAGCTTCTATTGTCTCTGACAGAAAGTGA
Organism: Lissotriton helveticus; assembly: GCF_964261635.1. Classification (NCBI taxonomy): domain Eukaryota; kingdom Metazoa; phylum Chordata; class Amphibia; order Caudata; family Salamandridae; genus Lissotriton; species Lissotriton helveticus. The sequence continues at coordinate 157,914,174 of NC_136062.1, forward strand.
AGATGATCCTGTAACATTATCCAGATTAATGGAAGACTAAGTAGTAGAACGTTACTTGACAGAGGGTAGTTGTCTAAAGTTACGATCTAAATGGACCCCCCGACTTGCGCAGGGTAACTCGAAAGATGTGTTCTTCAAGGCAGTTAGCACAGATATAGACAAGGAACTAGATCGTCAACAACAGTGATATCTAAATCCAAGGGAGGATAACCTATCACCAGGAGAGAGGAAAGCTCTTAAAGAGCTTATGAATAATAAGGAAATTATAATACGAAGAGCTGACAAAGGTGGTAACCTTGTAATACAAAATATAACAGATTACAAGAATGATGTCCTAACACAGCTCAATGACAAACGATATTATGTCAAATTAGAGACTAACCCAATGAAAGATCTTATGGAGACCATCAACAATAAGGTTAAGGAATGGTATGACCTATCTTTAATAGATCGTGATGAATACCTTTACCTTCAAACTACCTACCCTAAATCACCATGTCTTTACACTCTACCAAAGGTCCACAAATGCCGGGACAAACCGCCTGGTAGGCCGATTGTCTCCGGCATTGGTGGGCCTACAGAACACCTTTCAGAATATATAGATACTTTCCTGAGAGAATATGTATATAACTTACCGTCCTTTGTAGAGGACACTAAGTTTATACTGAATTGACTTAATGACATGCCATGGGAGGCAGGGATGATACTAGCTATACTAGACGTAGTATCCCTATACTCCAACATAGATCATGACTTGGGAATTACAGCACTCAACTTTTTTCTGAGTAGGAGATCTGCTGAATTATATGATCATTCACAAATGCTACTTCAAATGACAGAACTGGTACTGAAAAACAATGTCTTTCTCTTTGATGGAATCTGGTACCGACAACAACTCGGGACTGCGATGGGAGCCAGATTCGCTCCGTCGCTTGCTAACCTCTTTATGGGGTGGTATGAGGCGGAGCGAATCTGGGGCCCAGGCAATAGTGAATGGATCCAGTATATACACTACTGGGGTCGATTAATCGACGATTGCCTCCTAGTCTGGACGGGATCGGTAGAACAACGAAAAGGATTTTTTGACTATCTTAACGATAATTCATATAATTTACAGTTTACAACTCAGTATGATCATAACAAAATTACCTTTCTAGACATTGAGCTATTTGTAGAAGAAGGTCATCTCAAGAGTCGGATGTTTAGAAAACCGACAAGTTGTAATGCAGTACTTCATGCCAAAAGCTGTCACCCGAACAGTCAACTGAAAGCAATACCTTATGGCGAAATGGTGAGAGCAAGGCGCAACTGCTCCTTAGACTGTGATTTTGAAAAGAACTTGAAAGATATGTCAGTACGTTTTATGAGGAGAGGGTATAAGAGAAAAGTGATTGATACAGCAGTCACTAGAGTCAAAAAACTAAGACGTAAAGATACGTTAAAAGTTAAATCAGAGAAAGTTACTAATGATACAGAAGTTAACGTTAGAGTGATTACACACTACAGCACAGAGAGTCCTAAACTGTACTCAATTCTTAAGAGACATTGGCACTTACTGATGTTAGATCAAGACATCACACTATATATTACCCGATATCCCTCTGTAACATTCAAGAAAGGGCTGACACTTGCCAACATACTTAGCCCTAGTTTCCCCAAGAAATCTGTGAATAAAGACTGGCTATCTAAATTTAGAGGTTTCCATAAATGTGGAAAATGTTCTTCGTGCAGATGGGCAAAGAAAAAAGTAGTTAGTTTTAACTATAATGGCACGGGTGAAATCACTATAGAGAAATTTATCAACTGTGACACAACTTTTGTTGTTTATGTAATTGTATGTAGCTGTGGAATGATATATGTTGGGAGTACCAAAAGAAGGCTCAGAGATAGGATGTCTGAGCACTTTAGAGCAATCAAACAGGGGGACACCCGGTACCCAACCTCAGCTCATTTGATTAGAAATTCTCTTGACAGAACAAAACACACTTTCAGTTATCATGGCATAGATCATATAGAACCATATCCTAGAGGAGGTAACAGGACACTTACACTTATGAGGAAGGAAGTAACCTGGTTAATTAAACTGAAAGCTGTAGAAATGGGTCTAAATGTTGACCATGAATATGAATTTTTCTTAGGGAATGAATAATTGTGTATTTATTATGAGATGACCTGACCTACTGTAATGCTTAAGAATCAGTAATATACAATGTGTTAGATGATTCTATTTACTGTAATGTCTACTAATCAATGGAACTTGTTAGATGACAGGAATAATTGGATCTATTCAGAACAGACTACTGAAACTGCATTTAATTGTTGTCAAATGTAGCGAGTTATATGTATAATCTTTATATGTTATTCATGTCTTACATGTCCAACATGTTTCGATTCAGATACAAAAACCCACTACCTCTAAACCTGAATCTTCTGCAATATTGCATGTATTCCCTAATCTGATTCTCTGCGACCGGATAGCAAAGCAGAATGCTAGTGTCCCTCCACATTGCACAATTATCTAATATATAAAAATAAAAATAACAAATATTTTTTTTTATAATTTAGAATAGATACCCATATACACCTATCACGTAATAACTAGTAGAGAAATAGTTGAGGGATGCTCCATCTAGTATACGCGTTTTGTATGAATACATCACAATAATATGAAGAGTGGTGTACCAGTAAACAAAATAATAAACACTTTGTAAGACGTACTCGCTGTATTTTAGTTTTAGATTTATATTGAATAAATTGTAAGCGTGGTTAAACTTAGCCATGACTCCACTAGTGATGGTCCTTATATAACTGATCTTCCCAAGATGGCGCTCCTATTTTACACGTATTTCGTTTCACTATGGACTGGTGACAGGGAATGTCATCATCAGGAGAATTTTGAATAAAAGTCGAATGTGAAAACAATTAATATTATATTGGAAATACATTTTGAAATTATACGATCTCAGTAATTGTAGCTTTTAAATTAAGATACAAGATTACGGTTCATATAACATGGAAGACCATCACAAGATAGCGACTTTAATCTACATACTTTAACGTATGTAATTTAAGACCTAGAGATATATATAACACTTTTAAGAGAAGTGACAATCGCTTATGTAATATTCACGTGTTTAACTAAGATGGCGCCCCCCCCCCGCCTTCACTTAAGTATAAAGAAGAATAGTAAGATGGCGCGAAACTAGGACGCAACAACGGAGATACGCGCACCGAAGTACGAGATATTGTACAGGAGGTGACATAGCTTTTAGTTATGAGACGGCAATATGAGGCTGTTTTTACAACGCTAGTAGTAGTATCACTTATATGAGTTTTCATCTCCTTAGGTAACGGAACACGACACTTTGATACTATAGCCCGGTACACATGGGAGACGTGAGAAGGAAATAGGTAAGAGAGCCCACTGACTACTAATTCTGTTGTACGAAATATAGAGTGCGAGTTGAGATTAACATTTAACTAGAATACTAAGGACTATAAAAATTCTTACAGGTTGAAATGTGACACGAATTTGGACTAAAAGTAAATTAGGTGACGGAATACGACACCTTGATACTATAGCCCGGTACTTATGGGAGACTTGCGAAGAAAATAGGTAAGAGAGCCTAGTGGCATACTAACAGCGATTACTAATTCTGTTGTATGAAATATAGAGTCCGAGCTGAGATTATTATCTAACTAGATTATTCAGGATTATACTAATTCTTACAGGTTGAAATGTGACACGAATGTGGACTAAAAGTAAATTAAAACTGAGCAACGTGTACGAATATAGGTATGAATCCTTGCATCATGGTCGCATCTTTACTTTGTACTAACCCACTATAAGTTACTTTAGTTAATAGATAAATAACTATCAAATTGGATGGAGGCTACATTCCCCACCTAATAATAACAACATCACACTTGGGTGCCTCTAGCTTATACTTGGTGGTGAGCAAAAAATAATGATCTATATCATTACTCTTGAACACATGTATGTTTTGGGATGTATCCCCTTGACATTAGAAAAAAGCTTTTAAATTGTTGTTGTCATATTGATGGCAAATCATGAATATAATGGTACCATTACACTTTGTTTGGGTTGCAGCCCTGAGGAAGTCTTTGGTCTAATTCGACCAGACGAAACACGTGTTGGCTGCATTTGGCTGAAGATTGTATTGAAGATTGTTTTCAATGAAGATGAGAAGTGGAACATTTTAAGATTAAAAATCTTAATTAATTTATTTGAAAAAATTTTTGGACTCTGAGTGCTCGATGAAAATAATTGCCTTGTTTGAGCTATCCTGTTAGCACTTTGATCTGGTCGTGGTAACCGACTAGTTTCGTCTAGAGCACCACACCTATACTGTGTAATCTGACATTCCTTTACCTGCTGTGCGCTCAAATCTAAACAGTTACCGCGCCTTTATTGTAGAATTGTATCTGAACATTATTATAAATCAAAAGATGGGAATGTAACTCATGTTAATGATACATTGATTCTGATGCGATGCTCCTGTAACTGTGTTGTGATATTGTTAACACTAAATAAACTATATTCTAAAAAAAAATATCAGTCCAGACTAATGGGCTGGTTGAGAGATTCAACAAAACAATGAAAAGATTGATTAAGGGCCTACATAAATCAAGGCGTATGTGGGATATCCTCTTACCATGCCTGCTGTTTGCTAACAGGGAAGTGCCTCACATGGGAGTGAGGTTCAGTCATCTTGAACTTCTGTCTGACCATCCTGTACAACAACCTCTTAGTCTTATCAAAGAGGAGTGGGAGTCCCATGTTAGCACTTAGGTCTCAAATGAAGCACCTCTGGAAAGAGGCTACTGAGTACATGGAGGGCAGATAGAAGCCATGAAGCAATGGCACAACCAGTTTTGCAGGGATTCTGCACAAACACAGAACTAGGCGCAGGAATATGGGACCTCGTGTATATGGGCTTAAGCCTTCCCATCACCTTAGTACCCACAAGCCCAGGACCAAATAGCCATAGTGTCTCATTTACTCTCCTACACAGTCATGAAGAAGCAAATGGTTAGACACCCCAGAACACAACACTCCCGGATCTCTCACACTCTCATACCTGTCCACAATAAGAACTGACTGAAACACGACTATAGTTTAAGATGTTTATTTTAACTATTGTGCTCTAAAATGCAGTATATGAGCCATAACCAGCAGAAAAATGCATAAAACTAAGACAGTCAGCATTGCAGCTAGGCCATATATCATGAAGGTAGATGTCATCATATAAATACAATGGAGAAAGGACTATAAAGCATAACCACCCGCCCCTTGGAAAGAAGAAGCATTATTATATAATAGAAGATCTCCAGGCTTTGTCAGAAGACTCCAGACCTTAGTGCCTTGACAGCCGCCTCAACTTCTACGCTCCCAAACGCCAGCTTCGATCGACCAGCCACACCCTCGCCGCCGTCCCCCGCATCCGAAGAGCCACCACAGGAGGAAGGTCCTTCTCCTACCTGGCCGCCAAGACTTGGAACTCCCTTCCTACCCACCTCCGCCTGACCCAGGACCACCTCGCCTTCAGGAAGCAGCTCAAGACCTGGCTGTTCGAGCAGTAGCGGACCCCCTCCCCCCAGCGCCTTGAGACCCTCCGGGTGAGTAGTGCGCTATATAAATGCATTGATTGATTGATTGATTGATTGATGGTATATCTACATCATCGGAACTGCATTGCTCTTCTCCCTGGTAAGCTCGCTCTCCAAGTGTGTGTTACCTAAACATGCAACCCCATAATATCAAAGTACGAGTTTCCAGCAGCATTAGCTGCATTAGCATGTTTTGTCTTGCTGCTAGGGACTGCCCAGAACAGAATAACAAGGGGCATTGTTTATCAACCTTGCTCATAGTGTTCAGACTAAACTCCAGGAACAGACAGAGAATGAACAAAGCAGACGGTTCTCATGTGAAAGGCATAAAATAAGACTTGCAAAAATGAAGCCATGTAGTATTGTGCGCAAAAGCAGCACCATGGCTGCTGGTCTCATGATAACCTAGCGATGTCGATAATGGCCATGTGACACCAGAAGACCTATGTGGTGGAGTTACAGCTTGGTTTAATCAATGAGGGAGCAGAGTAGCTATGTACAAGGGCGGATTCAGCTTTCCAATGTCCATGAGAAATTAAGAGAGAGTCAACCCAGTAATTTAAGCAATGAGAACCCCCTAAATCCACCTAGGAAAAGATCTTAATTGATGTAAACTAACTCTCACCCACTTGCAATTACAGTGGCATGTTTCATCATAGAATGTTCCTCAATACAGCTGTTTTGGCATGCTTCTTACATCGATCCTCAAGGGAGCACTGGTTTAATGGGTAGGGGTTTAAAAATAGAAAATTGCCTACAAGGTACCTTTATCTTTATTTTTAACGAGTCTGAGTGGCAGGATTAAAAACAGGAGGCAATACCTTCGAGTTCCTATCACTCGAGAATCTACTTTGTTCTGCACATTTAAGCCATCCTCAACACCAAAAATAATCACATGGATTTCCTCAGGACCGATTCAAATTGCTAAATTACCCAGATTCTTATGGTTGTAACCTATTCCACAGAGCACATTCAAACAAATCATTCATACAAACCAATCCAGGAGGACTTCACAGTATTCTGTAGGTAGAAAAAGGGAGAAGAGATTCAAATAAGCTGTGTATATATTTTTGTTCTCATGTTTGCCTTTTGAGATTTTTTTATTATTTCTGAGTGCTGTTTTACTTTCATAATTTGTCAAGCCCTCCAGTGTTTGAACTAGACACTCATGCATGTCTCAAGGTTGTTGTATACACCTAGCACACTCCTATCATTGGGGCCGATTCACAGAACTTACTTATGACAAAATACTACACTTACTACTTTTGGTATTCACAGAAGGCTGTTAGTATTCTTAAATTAGGATTTTGTCTTAAATTAGGATTTTGTCCTAAATTAGGATTTTGTCTTAAATTAGGATTTTGTCTTAAGTTAGGATGTTGTCTTAAATTAAACTTAAGCAAACTTAAGTTACACTTAAGTTTAACTTAAGACAAAAGAGAGAAAGTTAGTAGGTACCCATTATTCCATATTGTAATTAAATGACAGGGTGATATTTTGTTATCATTGAAAACTACTTCGAAATATATTCATATAACCATTTCCCATCTTTAACTCTGCTGACCACACAGGTACATGTAAAAATTCATATTGCCATTATAAGTATGACCCATTTTATTATCTGGTTCATGTGTATCATGCTCCACTATATTTCATTCATGAATAATGAAGAGGAGCGATGGGTAAATAGCAACTTGTCATTCATGGTTTCTTAAATAGGAGTGAGTCATAGATATCCAAAGTCATGGGATCACTTGTAATTTATTAAAGTGTGCCCAAGACATGTCATCATTCAAACCAGCCTAGTCCGTGGCTCAACTATGTACCAACTGATGTTATTTCTCATATAAGTCATTTTCTCAAAGACTACCCAATACATAGATATGTAGTGATTTGTCACATGAGTTTCATTCCGCTCGCATCTCAAATTATTGCGGTGCTCACATATAGGTGGTCTTATTTTTCTGCAAGCCATTCCAATGTATCTCGGTCCACAGGTACAGTTTATCATATATATAACACGTGCTGAGCTACAATTGGTATGTCTCTGCAGGATCCAAGTTTTCCCCAGACCCAGGTCCAATGTATTAGTTAGATTCCTTAAGGAAGAAAACACTGCAGTTGCCACAAGGAATGTGGCCAATTTTGCTAAGGCGTCCCCAAATAGTGGTCAAGGATGTTGGTTTGGATTCAACCCTGCAAGGCCTTCTGTTAACCAAAATGTTGTCTAAACGCCGGATTCCTTTGTGGGAGAACATGAGTTTCTCAAGATTAAGGTGACTATTATTAAGTATTCATCAGGTGTTTTAATTATTCTCCTTGAAATGGTTAAAAGTGATATTATATGTGGTTACAAATATTAATCTTTTGTCATTCTTTTCTCTTATTGTGTTTTCCAAGAGAGTTTCCCAGTAGTTGTTCTTTACCCGCTTCATAACTCTTTGTATCAATTTTAGAGATATTTCCTGTCTCCAACTTTATCTGCTAAGGACAATGCTTGTTCCTTGTGGTCTTGGAGGCAAATACAGTCCCTCCTTCTTTGTATGAACTAGTCATATGGTAAGCTCTCTTGGAGGCCTTGGATGGAAACTGTGAAAGCTAAGTAAGTTGTTTTTTGCAATGGGCTACTAATATGTCACAGCACTCAGCCCACCCCGCTCAGGAAAACCCCTGATGTCCAAAAACGTCGGTTTGATGCTCCATGGGTTTGTAAATAGAAAGTACCCACAAATTAAAAAAACAAACCTTAGTTAAAGCCATTTTAGAATACTCTAGAATGAAATGTCTTGGGATTGAGTGTTAGGTTTGAGTATTGCAAGGTGGTAAAGGACCTCTTTTCCTTGGGGTAAGCTAGTATACAGGCTTTCAATATCTAAGCCTATGACAATTTTTTTCTTTGGCTCAAATGCCAAATCTCATAAAAGACAGAGAAGACATTTTGTGTCACCCGAGTAATTTGATGTACTTTGGACTATTGGGCATAGAAAAAAGTCACAGAATTGTAAGAGCGGTTCTAAAAAGGAACCTATGACCAAGACAAATGTAGGTCATGGTGGGGCGATTTTATCCTTGTAGACTCTGGGTAGTGTATAGAAATATGGGTTCATTGGTTACTTGTTTACCAAAAACTCTGCTCTCTTCCAAGATCCAGCCACATGATAATGCTTCTTTAATCATAAAACCTATCTCTCATTTCAGAGTCTGTGTTGGATCATGATCCATTAAACTACCTCAAGCCCACTAAAAGAGGTCTGAAGTCACATTGCTCTTAGTAACAGGTGGTGGTGAGGAGGGGGAGGAATGTAAAACCTTCCCTGAACTCCTGCTTTCAAGGATCAAGATGCATCAGTGATAGGAGTCATTTCCTCCCCTACCCTGATCAAAGCGCAATGGAGGGACTGTCGTCAATCGCTGAAGTAATTTACCTCTCTAATCTCAGTTCCCACAGGGTTTATTGACTGGTGTACCCACATCTATGACATGGACAGGATTGCATGCCTGCCAAAAATAAATTATACAGGCTCTTTTATAGGGCATCGAGGACAGGCGGTGTGGATGGCACCATATGCCTCTGCTATGAAGGCTCCCAACCTAGGATTGCCACAGGGCTCATCTTCAAGCTGTACTTTTTTTAACATCTATATGGCTCCTCTGGCCCCCTTGGTCAAGTCATTCATTGCCGAAATATTCTTGTATGGCAATGATACACAGCTATACCGCTCATTTAAGAAAGGATCCTTGGCTGTGGGAAGGAAAGCGGCCCAAGATCTGGTTTGAAGTGACCAGAAGGGAGAGTTTGCCCATTATTATAGACACACCTCTCGGTGTGACCAAGAAACTTTGACTAAGGGAAATAAGGTCCTGCCACCTTCAATGTAGGTGGAGAGGGGCACTGCGAGATAATTTACGGTAAAATACACGGGAAGTGCTGTAAAAGTGTGTAGGTCACCACTTGAGTCTCCTGCGTCATTACCTATGATGTGACCTGAGGTTGCCTCCACTCATAGGCTGGCACTAGGCATACATTTGGCATCCCCTGTACCCTCCTCAGAACTCTCCAGGACCTGGGAAGAATCAGAAGGACTACCCTGCTGTCTAAACAACTTGAAGGAAGCCTGGACAGCCTTGCCTTCAACCCAGACCCAGATTTGACTCCATGGGCCACGGGGCTGGTCTCCTGGTTGAGCTGCAGGCCTACAACAAGCTGCATTTTCCTGCTTCCCTGCTGACGAGTCCCAACTGGACCTGACCTGGTACCTTCTGCTGGGAGTGAGCCCTGACTCCCCAAGTACTGTCTCCAAGGCTCTGGGCCTTTGGCTGTAGTCAAAGTGTATTCTTCCCCTGCCCAACTGAAAGCATCACCAAACTTGACCCCGAGCACTGACACCAAGGTCTTCGTTGATGGCCTCACTAGACTTGACCCTAAGCTGATTGACAGCTTATCTAGACTTGATGTAGAGCAGCTCCTGGTCAGTGGCTTACTGAATTCGAGGTCAAGCAGCCTCCTAGCAATTCTGACCACCTTTATTGATGCTGAGCAGACTCAGATCTATTCTGAGACCTTGGGCAGTGGATCTCCATCATCATAATGCCCTTCCTTTGATCCAGTCGGCTCCCTCCCCTGCTGAAGACTTTTTACCTCTATGACCTTTCTAAGTGAGCAGGTTACTTTGTGACCAGAACATACTTAGTACTTGGATCAGACCCACACTCCATCACAGTTGCCTTTAAATCTTACCTGTGTCCTGGTTCAGCACGACCAGTTGCCCTTGTCGCACTTAATAGTTTATCAGACTATTTTTAAATACACATTTTTAAAGTTCATAACTCTGGTTCTAATAATTGTATTTTTGCCATTTTTGTGTCATTTTATTTATTAAACCATTCTCTATTTTCTAAATAGTTTTGGGATTTTTCTTGTGTTATGTTTTTACTGTATGAGTAATGCATAAATACTTCCCACATTTCTCCTAAGATATGCCTTGCTCCTAAGTGCCATAGCTACCAGGGCGTTGAGTAAAGGTTTATTTTAAGTCTGGGCGGAGAACTAAGCTCCATTCGCGGAGTTTGCGAATTTTCGGAAACTTCGCTGCAAGCGCAAAGCTGTCGACTACTTCGCAATCTACAGCGTAGCGTAGTAGTTTTTCTTACTCGCGCGCTCAATAGCATTCTTGCGTGCGCGATAATGACTTGCTGTGGTTCTGCGTTCGCTTTCTCGCTTTTCTTTCCTGTTTGCGTTCGCTACGATGTTTGGAATCCCGCCGCACAATCCAACCCGAATGTGAGAACGCGATAAGTAGTTGTGTTCCCGAACAAGACGTGCACCACGCAAACACGTAATACGCGACCCGAAGAGGAAATAGGGGATGCGAGCGGGCGGGACAATTGAAAAAAACAAGATGGCCGCGCCCATAGCCCACCACATGGGTAAGGTCGCACGCTACAATCCCCCGAACACGCAGACAGCGCCCCGAACACGCACAACGCGCTCCCGATCAAGAAAAAGGGCTCGCGAACGGGTCCAGCAAGCTACTACCCACGCTCGCGAAGCTCGCGTAGTGCAAGAACATCTTCGCGTAGCTTCGCGTAGCGCGACTACGTGTACTACGCCCACCCCTAGTTTATTTATGACTTTATGTTTTTCAAGGTTTATTTTGGTTATTTTTTTCATTGTTCGAATGGAGATGAAACAGTTACGAAATATCGTACACTGGGCTGAGGAAAGAGTGTTGGACCCTGTTTGATATTTCACGGCCAGTCCGGCCCTGACTGGGTTCCATGCCAGCAGCAATTCAGTGTGTAGATCATGTAAAAAACAGACTTCAAAGTACATCGCATTAACTCCCCTGGCAAAATATATCATCCACAGTCCTATATCAAGAGGCGGGGACAAATATTGCATTTGTACAAGAAATGCATCTAACCGAGATGGAGGGACATTTCAGGCACGGACTTGTGTACTACATGTCGTACACTGTGTTTACCTGTGGGGACTTGAATTCGATCAGACCCGGCACCCTGTTCCAGCCCATGATAGAACTGATTGACTCGAGGGGAGGTACATTTTAGTATAGGGTAGGGAGGTAGGGAAAGGTATAACATTGATATATTTCTACACCCCAAACGTTGGACGAGGCTTTTCTGGACAATCGGGCACCACAATTTAAGCAATTTAATTTCTAGTACCTCGTGGCTCTCATTTTGCCTCTCTCTCTCTCTCTCTCTCTCTCTCTCTCTCTCTCTCTCTCTCTCTCTCTCTCTCTCTCTCTCTCTCTCTCTCTCTCTCTCTCTCTCTCTCTCTCTCTCTCTCTCTCTCTCTCTCTCTCTCTCTCTCTCTCTCTCTCTCTCTCTCTCTCTCTCTCTCTCTCTCTCTCTCTCTCTCTCTCTCTCTCTCTCTCTCTCTCTCTCTCTCTCTCTCTCTCTCTCTCTCTCTCTCTCTCTCTCCCAGGACGGGTTCCCTAAGCAAGCGCCTTGAGACCCCTGGGTGATTAGTGCGCTATATAAATCGAAATACATTTACATTTACATTTACATCTCTCCCAATCAAACACTCTCTCTCTCTCTCACTCCTGATCACGCTGTTCCTTAGGTGTGTGCTGTCTCTCTTTTTTTTACACATCTGATCTATTTTGTGCATGTATTACTTTGTCTTTTGCCCTTCTTGCTCTGTGTTGTGCCTTATTGTTCTGTTTTCTGTTCTGTGCCTCTTTTTCTCTGTTTTTGTGATCTCAGTTTTGCTGCCTCTGTTTTCTATTCTGTGCTTCTTTGCTCTGCCCTATTCCATTATTTTTCTGAGCCTATTGCTCTATTTTCTGTCTCTATGACTCTGTTGTGGGCCCCTTTTGTTCTTTTTTCACCCATTGTATTTTTTACTTCCTCTCTTTTTGTGCCTCTATGGTCCTGTTTTGTGCCTCTTCTCTCTGTGATTATTGCCCTTTGCTCTCAGCCTTTCTCTTTAGCCTCACTTTTTTCCTACTGTTCACTTCTTTCCTGTTCCTGTTCCAACACTTCCTGCCTCCTGCACCCCCCTCAGTTTTGCCCACTTCCACCCTCTCCCAGCACCTAATACCCACTTAATGGTGGACGCATGCAGGGGATGCACTGGTGCAAGATAAGCTGTACATGCCCGCTCACACCTGTACTGTGCCCAGCACCAGGATCCCAGGTCCTACTCCCACCCTCCACTACCCTGGCGTCCCCTCCTCACCCTCAACCTGTGTTCCACACAACAATCAGGGTGCATTCTCCTGTGCATCCTGAAACCACTCATGCACACTTCAATATCCGTCTCTCTCAACCTCTGAACAGATGGCACATAATACACTGACTTTGTATAATCACACAGACCAGACACCACCCTCACAGCAATGCCAAACTCTCATGCTTGTTACTCAATACCCCGTTTGCTTGCAGAACAAGCCACAGAGATCTGGCATCTGCTGCATGATCATGCACTAGACTTTCTATTCCTCCCTGTAACATGGCTGAACCCAGTTTCTGCACCGACATGACTAAAACCATCCCCGCCAGCTGCAATATCGCGAGGCAGTACTGGCAGCAAGAGCACCATCATATTCAAGGACACCATCAGCAGCACCACCACCCCAGATAGCCACCCGCTACATCGAACACCTCATGTTAAAAACCATACATCACAGCAACCTTCAGCCTGCACTGAACCCTCACCTACAGACCACTAGTTCCTCGCACCAACTGTCTCAGCAACATCGCAAACTTCGTCACCCACCTCATCATCGACCTTCATCCTCCTTGGATGGCATGAATTCAAACTATTTTTTTAATTGTGGAGATTTACATAGCGCGAACTATACATGAAAACTGATCATTTGTACAAGAAAGAGATGCCGTCTCTCCTGTATTGTTCGCTGTAGCACTAGAACCGTTGTCTTTGGTGGCTTCAAATAAATACGCATTTTGCTTTATTCGGATTATCGGTTATTATACTTACGAAGAGAAGGGACATATGTTAAGAAGGCGATCAGAACTCTGGAGGGCTTTTGTAAAATATCAGGACCGAAACCTAACGAGCATGTAGTGCGGGTATCCTGTAAGGGCACCTTTGGAAATTCAAGGACCCCAGAAATGAGTGATGTTATGCAGTGAAAACTGACCACCATTATGTACCTGGGAATCCATATTTTTATAACTGAAAATGGTTTGCTAGAAGGGAACATTATGAAGGCATTGACTTGTGTAAGGTAGACCCTTATATTCTAGCATATGTTCACCTTGCTGGCCTCGGGGAAAATAGGTCTGTCTAAAAAGGTCCTTCTACCAAGATTATTATATTTCTGTCCCTCCTTGCCCATTCCTAGGAGTGTTTTCTGCGAGATTGATCACAAGTTATTACATTTGATTTGGGGTAGGAAGAGGTGCAGGTTAGCATTATTCAAGATTGGGATCCAGGTGGATGAGAGGGGTTAGCCGCCCCCGGATCTGGGGCTTTACTGCCTAAATGCTGATCTGCAGTGGGCAGCCAGAAGGTGTGCTGCTTGGGATAGTGCTAATGCTGACACAGCTGACAGGCCTTCACTACTGACTTGTTGTTTAACACACAAAGGAGAGAATTCCAAAATGAGGGTATTTTGATCAAGACCCTTTAGTATGATTGAGTCAGTGCTCTTCAGAGAACATACATTACAATCTTCCATGTACAGGATATCCTTAAAGCTACCCTGAATGTATTGAAATGGTGTATAACAGACAAAAAATAAAACATCTAGAATTATTAAACTGCAACACTAAAAACAAGCATTTGCATTGCAATCGGTCTCGCCAATAGGACCGTGTGTGTATTTAGTTATGCAGCACATTAGCCTGGGTGCTGAAACATCTACTGATCTTTAACATGGAGGGAATGTAGTATGGTTTATGGGCCTCTTATTGCGTGCATGTTAAGTTAGCATGGCTTATTAGAAGTTTAAACGCCATTTTGCCTTTTGCTGCTTTTGCACACAACACTGCTTAGTTGTTTTTGCAAAGTTAGCTTTCACGAAGGTCTATACATGAGAAAAGTTTTGTTTTTCGACATCTCTAGACATACATTGTGCCCCCAGTCTGTACAGTGAGTGCTGAGCTGTCAAGGTTATCAAAACATGTCAACCTGTTTATCAGCATGTCCATGTTACACATTCTAGACACAACATTTTGGCAGCTGCAAGCCGAGCAAGATTCGGGTGCTTTGCCATAATTTCACACACTTGGAAGATTCCAGGGATGCAGAGAGACTAGCCGATCCATATGTAATTTACACTTACTGAGCGGACAGGTAATGGGGTCCCCAAAAACAAGCTCAAGAGACCTTCTATAGTTTTATAATACATAGTTCCTATATAGGGAAGGTGGTTAAACTAGGCGCTGTATCACCTGTTTGCACTATCACTGTAATATGATACCTCCTTTTGAATTTTATGGAGTTGTAACCATGCTGACCATATTATTCTTAATCATATGTCTGCTTATGTTGATTAAAATACTGCGCTTGAGATCACGTTGTTAAAATAAATATTTTTACTTTACCGTGTCTCTTTTTTACTCCTGTTGTGGACTGGTATGAGAGTATAACAAAAGAGCTTTCTCACGTCCCACCATTCCTGAGATGGTCCTAAGTCGCAGGTTCTAGGTTGTCTAATCATTACTTTGCTATAAGACGAAGAGCCAATGTGACACAGATTGCTAGCTGGTTGGGGTTTCTAGATACTGAGGTGAGTTTCTGGTACATCACAATTCACTAATGTCCTAGGTCTCTGTGCACAGTTCTGTATATGAGCAGAAATCCTTGCAACATGGCGCTACCAACGAGTGTGGTCCTATTGTGAGACACTTGAGTAGGGGTTATATCAGTTTACGACCCCCTCACTATTGTTTCCGGCTGACGGTATTGACGGATAAAACATACCTATAGTTACATAGGTTTCGATAGGTCTCATAGCGCTAGCTGAAGGTAAATCAGGCCAGATTGTTTTTAGAAAAGCCATGTTTTTAGGGCTTTACGAAAAGTCTTGTGATTTGTTTCAAGACGGAGCTGTAGCGGTAGAGTGTTCCATATCTCCGGTGCTGTTCTGGAGAAAGACCTACTGCCATTTTTCACCGTACGGACCTTTGGAACGGTCAGAAGGTGTTTGCTGGCCGAGCGAAGTGTTCTTACCGGTTGGTATTTACTCAGTTTCTTTGCCAGATATATTGGGCCATTATTGTTAACAGTTTTGTGTACCAGGCAGCATATCTTAAATGTGATCCTCTTTTTGATAGGGAGCCAGTGGAGCGTTTTTAGACAGGGGGCCGATGGTGAACGTGGAGGAAGGCTTAGCACTAGCTTCGCTGCGGTGTTCTGCAGCACTTGGAGTTTAGATAGTAGTTTTTCATTTATGGATGCAAACAGCGCATTACCATAGTCCAGGCGGTTTATGATTAAACCCTGCACCAAGGGTTAACGAGAGTGCAGTGGGATCCATATGAAAATGTTCCTGAGTGATCGCATTATACCATAGCAGGTACGAGTTACAGTGCTTATATGATCAGCCATTGAAAGCTTGTCGTCCATTATTACTCCTAAATTGCGGACAGCTGCCTTTGGTAGGGGGCATGACCCTAATGAGGGTGGCCACCAGTTGGAAGACCAGATGTTTTGGGCATTTCCAAAGAGCAGGATTTCCGTCTTGTTTGCATTAAGCAGGAGGTGATTCGTGGACATCCAATCGTTTATGGTTATCATGCATTGTATAAAGTTGTGCTGTGTATTAATATGGTCGGGACCCAGAGTGATCAATATTTGTGTGTCGTCAGCGTACGACACTGTGTCGAACCCGTGTGCTCTGATTATTTTCGCTAAGGGTGATATGTATAAGTTGAACAGGGTAGGACTCAGTATTGATCCCTGGGAGACGCCCTTATTGATAATCTGACTTTTAGAAGAGAATCCATCAATTTCCACCTTAAAAGATCGGTCCGAGAGGTAGCTTTCGAACCACTGTAGGGCGGAGCCCTCGACACCACATTCTCTAAGACGGTCCAGAAGAATGGTATGAGATATGGTGTCGAAGGCCGCCGATAGATCTAAAATGATTAGAATTGCGGATTGTCTTGCTTCTAGGGAGAGCCTGATGTTATCTGCAATCTCCACTAGTACTGTCTCTGTGCTGTGATGAGATCGAAAGCCTGATTATGATGGGTCGATAATTTTATTATTTTCTAAATGATTTGATAATTGCTTATTAATAATTGATTCTATTACTTTACCAAACAGGGGGAGCAATGAAATAGGCCTGTAGTTTGATAATTGTTTGGGATCAGCTGAAGGTTTTTTCATGATTGGCCTCACTAGAGCTTCCTTCCAATGAGAAGGGACTGTAGACTGCGTTAGTGACAGATTTAGGATTTTGGTGAGGTTAGGAATAAGACTTTTTTCAATTTTGGATAGGATTTGTGGGGACGCTGGATATGCCGGTGAGCCGGATTTCATCTTTTTAAGCGTAGTTGTGGTGTGCTCCTCTGTTATTTCCTCAAAGTTTTTAAAATGGATAATGGGGCTGAGAAGGGGTGCTACCGATGTATTCTGTTGTAGGGTTTTGTTTATGGGGGGGAAAAGCTTTGTGAATGTCGTCGATTTTAGTGCTGAAGTAGTCTGAGAGTGAGTCCACTGGGGATGGTAAGCTAGATGGGGGATTAGTAAAATCTTTCACGATCTTATATAGCTCTTTATAGGAATTCGCTGCTTGGTTAATGCGATTTCCTAAGTACGTTTTTTTAGTTTCTGCTATATTGTCCATGTAATGGTGGTGTAAGGTTTTATAGTGTTGTCTATCCATATTATCTTTTGTCTGTCTCCACTTGCATTCTGCCTTCCTTGTGATAAATTTCTCACTCTTTAAAACAGGAGTGTACCAAGGAGATAGTTTCTTCGGGCATTGAGTTATTTTCTTTGGAGCAACAATATACAAAGATGTACTGATTGCCAGGTCAAATTTTTTTGCAGCCTGGTTAACATTTGTTGTTTCCAAGAGAACCAGAGGGGTGGTATTGGCCTCATAGACCTCCAGATTTATCTTATTCCAGGACCTGCTTGGTTTAGGTCCTTTTTTAGAGTGGGATTCTGTTAACAATTCATTTACATTAAACTTTATCACATGGTGGTCGGACCATAGAACTGGGGTAGGTTGTTCTACTTTAACATGCATGGAGTTCGTAAAGATTAGGTCCAGGGTGTGGCCTGCGATATGCGTGGGTCCGGTCACTAATTGTTTTTGACCCAAGGGTTCGAGACTATTAATAAGGTCATGTGTGTGAGAATCTGCATTAAGCTTGGCGTGAAAATTAAAATCGCCCAGCAGCAGAAAGTTATCAGCCGCTAAGACATGAGGTGCGATAATCTCTGTGAGATTACTAGGGAAAAGGGTTTTATTTCCTGGTGGCCTGTAAAGGTGCTCGTGTGCTCATGACGAGCTGAGCTCGTCATGGCCGTTAGAACACTCAAACGCGGGGATAATTCCCTTGCTGTGCTGAGCGTTCTAAGGAAACGGGTGTGGCCGTGACGAGCTCAGCTCGTCATGAGCACACGAGCACCGTGGCTCATGACGAGCTGAGCTCGTCATGAGCACCGGGGTGCTGTGCGCGCCCTCCACCCTCTAGCACAGCAGGAGAATAACACCCGCAGCCAACGGGTTAAGCTGACGCGGCGTACCTATTTGAGTTGTATTACTCATGGGTTAGGTTTCCCGCGGTAGATGCTAATTCTGGTGTTTTTCACACTTACACCCCTGCTGATTCTCCTGCTGTGTACGCTCCATATCGGACAGTGGAAATTCCGATTTCTGCTTGGCAGCATGCCGTTTGGTTTAATGGCGCCCTCCCACACTTTCTTACAGCGGTCAGACAAGGGCCGTTGTCGATTTCAGGCGCTAGTTGGCCTGTTTTAGCTGCATACACCCCACATCCTCAGGCGGGGCAGGTATCAGCTATACAACTGAGACCCTGTATACCTCTGCAGTAGCAGTTATTAGGGGTCTAGTTCATTACAGTACCCGCAACCTCCCGGGTGGGGCCCCAGGTGGTGCGGCGCATCCAGTTGGTGGTGGCGGACTGAAGCTTAGTCCTCTCATGGTTAATGCAGTCATGGGCACGCGTCCCCAGGATAAGGAAGAGATGCCTTTTTGGCTTGCCGAGAAATTCGACCAACTGGAAGCAGTTTTCCCGAATACTAGTGCTGTTGAGAAATACAGGATCCTCACAGTTAGTTTGCAGAAAGACTTAGTGCCTGATAAGAATTGTGCCAGGGGCGGTGGGTTTCACAAACCTCAACTTTAATGAGGGTAACACAGTCCCTATTGCTTACAAATCACACTTGTACACTTTTGCTGAGTTGCGGTTTTCCACTGTGGAAAAAGGTTTGACAGCAATGAAAATGGCGATTCTTAAGAAATGTGCACTGTCACAGGGGAAACGCATTGTGGTTGTTACTCCGTATCCTGCCTTGGAGGCAGTGACGAAAGCCAGTGTACCAAATTCCAAAGCTTTGCACCCTCGGTGGATACAATGGGCCACATCCTTGACATCCACGGATGTAACTTTCATTTTTGATTCCTGTTTAGAGACTCAGGAGTTCTTGCAGTATGAGTTTGTTCATCCTGCTCCTCTGACTATGCGCCCACTTGAGGATTTCTGTTGTATCATTTGCACTGAAGGAAGTGCGCAAGCGGCTACGGGTTCAAGGCACGCGTATTCTGCGGCCTTCGCAATTGTGGTTGGTACTATGGTGGATGGTGAATTCAAGTCAGGGGAGAGGAGTTGGCCTAATGGCTAGGGCGCTCGACCTCGGACCTGGGGATCTGGGTTTGAGTCTTGGTAACGACGCCAAAAAACCTCCAGTGATTCTGGGCAAATCACTTAATCTCCCTGTGCCTAAAATGAATGTGTATCCGTCCTCATGTAACGTAACTGGTGCTATGTAAAGCGCTCTGATACCTGATTCGGTTCGGGTCTAGTTCGCGCTATATAAAACTCTGCAAAAAAAAAAAAGTCCGATGTCGTGCATACATAGACATTAGGGGACTGTACCACCCAGTTGGCAGAACTTCATGCTCTGATGCTTGCATTGGAGTACGCAGACCCTAGTGTGACTACTCTTATTGTGAGTGACTCTCACTACAGTGTTCAGTCTTACAATGACAATCTTCCCTTTTGGACTCAAAATGGTTAACGTGACTCCAAGGTTCGCACAATAAAACAAAGGCTGGGCGTAGTTTGCATAGCAGCACTACACGTATCTTCACGTAGTATACTTTGAACTTCACGTAGCGAAGCTGATGACACTGTGTACTTGTCTGCACTGTGAAAAAAATGCAAAATAATTGCAAATGGCATCCTGTACAGTGCCAATTATGATAAAATAAGTATCTCTATCTTTATGTGCTAAAGTGCATATAGTACTTTCACAATTGGGAAATTCTGAAATTTTGAGAAATTAGCAAGCAGTGGGAGATGTGACGATTTTGGGATCCTTCCTAACCTAGGTGGAGTACCAAAGAGATGCCTTGAAAATAAAAAAGCACATCCTATTGAATGATTTGGTGGTGGTCCCATCCTCTTAAGACCACCCCAAACACAGTTATTGCCAAAAAACATTCCCAACCAAAGGGCCTGCAAAGCATTATGGGATGAGATTAGCAGTGGGCAGTGAATATTATATAGTATCCAATATCAAAAGAATTCTACAAAGAGCTGCAGTTCAACTGGTGGTTACTAGATGTCCCTCACGAGTCAAATGCAAATGCTTGATGAAAGGGTTTCAAATAGGGGTGGGCGTAGTGGGCGTAGTAGGGCTTCGCGAAGCTACGCGAAGTGGGCAAAAAACTACGCCCACCCACGCACTTTGCGTAGCCCCACTACGCGCCATCCGCCTCCCTCCCGCCCTCCCTAAATGCTTAAATTAGCTTGAAAATGAATTATATAAACCACTTACCTTGTCCGCTGCGTCCCCGGCGCTGCCTCTCGTCATCGCGCCGCCGGCGCTGCCATCTTGGATACTTATGCGCATGCGCGGCCGCCCGAGCATGCGCATTTCTCGCAAGAAATGCGCATGCGCGGGCGGCCGTGCATGCGCATTAGTATCCAAGACGGCGGCGCGATGACGAGAGGCAGCCCCGGGGACGCAGCAGACAAGGTAAGTGGTTTTATAATTCATTTTTAAGCTAATTTAAGCATTTAGTGTGGGCGGGAGGGAGGCGGGTGGTGGGCAACTTCGCTACGCCCAAGGAGTGGGCGTAGTGTTGCCTGCTTCGCCTACTTTGCAAAGGGCGAAGTAGGCAACACTACGCCCACTTTGTGGGCGTAGCGAAGTTGCCCGCCCAGGCCTAGTTTCAATGGTTTTGCATTTGACTCGTGAGGGACATCTAGTAGCGACTTGTGGAACTGCAGCTTGATGTAAGAATAATTTCAATGCTTTGCATTTGACTCGTGAGGGACATCTAGTAACAACTAGGTGAACTGCAGCTCTTTGTAGAATTATTTTGATATTGGATACTATAATATTCAATGCCCACTGCTAATCTCGTCCCATAATGCGTTGCAGGGCCTTCGGTTTGGATTGTTTTTTTGCCAATAACTGTGCTTGGGGTGGTCCTAAAATGATTGTTTATGCTCTTTGTGTTCAAGGCATCTGCTTGGTCCTCCCCTAGGTTAGGGGGGACCCCAAAATCATCAGCTCTCTCATTGCCTAATGTTTTCTTTGTAAAAGTTCACTTTTGTGAATTGGTTATATGCTTTTAAGCATGTAAAATTGCTTTTTCAAAGCATCTGAGGATATTGTTGATTTACCTGCTACGCAGGGTTAAATAAAACATAAAATGATCTGGGTTTGAGTGGCTGAGCTAAAAGAATGACCACCTACTCGTTTTTGTAATTCATACTTTGGGTCATCAGTGCTGGTGGATAGCAGTAGCGGTTACACGTTTCAAAAGAAAGATTAATGATGACATCTTGGCAGCTATTGCCGCAACTGAGAAGGGAGGTAATTATCCTAATGGTTTCCCTTCGAAGTACTCTTATCATTTAAGTCCTGATAAAGTTCTTCATGTGAGAATTAATGACATTGGTGACAGGTTAATTCCCAACACGCACCGCAGACAGGCTTTGATTATAGCAGGCCACACCGGGATGGCTTCGGCGCACGCCGGAGTATCAGCTACTGAATCTCTTCGCCAGCAACGATATTGGTGGCGGTGTTTGTACATACAAACACGTGCTTGTGTCCTTCAATGTGGCATTTGTCAGCAAATTAAACCTTCCTCTGCTGCACGGCCGCCCCAAACTCAGTTGCACATATCTAATAAAGCACTTGCGTGTGTTTATTTAGATCACTGAGGTCCATTCTCCTCTGATACTGCATATAAGTACATCTTAGTAGCAGTTGACTCTTGCACGCGCTTTGTCTGGGTGTGGCCTCAAAGGAGCACTGATGCTAGAACTGTCGTAAGGGATTTGTGTGTCTTTGTAGGAATTTTTGCGTGTGGTACTTTCCACTCGGACCAGGGTCCAGCATTCGCCTCTAAGGCATACAAGGATGCCATGGCTTCATTGGGGGTCCAGGTCAAATTTTTGTCTTCAAACCGGCCTGAGGGCAATAGTGTTGTGGAGCTAATGAACCATGACTTCCTTGACAGCGAAAGTCTTAGGTGCTGGCAGAGACTGGCTAACCCACCTTAATAGCGTACAACGTGCACAAAATAATCTCCCTAGAAGGTCTCTAGGTGGGCAGACCCCATACGAAATGCTCTTTGGCATCAAGATGTTTATTCCGGAACTTGATGGTCTAGACATGGCGGCAGGAGCCGCATCCTTTGACGTAGATGAACATTCTAATGTTTTGCAGAACCTACAAAAGACCAGAGACAGTCTTGCAAAGGAACACTTGCCCTCCACGTCTGAAGCTGCGTTGCAGATTCCGGTAGTCGACTGGCTACCCCAAGTTGGAGAACTGGTCCGAGAGAAGATCGACAACAAGAAAGAATTTGGTCCTTCCGATTGAGCTCCAGTTGCCATGCTAGATGTTCAGGGAACAAGAACAGTCATTTTACCTCCTCTTCCTGGACGAAAGGGGAACAGGTACATTTCAATTGACAATGTCAAACCACACAGGGTGGCCGGTTGTCTATAGTATGACGCCTGCGGTTTTGTGTCCAGCAATGGTGCGACACTCTGTTTTGGCCTGATGTTGCTGTTGAAAGGATTCCACTTACGAATCCTTTATTGAATCAACCTACTGGTGATCCTCTTAATGACACTGAATATACTTAACCCACTGAGTTGTCTATGCCTGATTTGGAGACCCGTGTGGCTAATCAATCTTGTTTTTATTTGACACTGGCTCTTCCACATCTAAGTCCCCTTCAAAAGTTTTGGTTTTTGCTACCTGGTTTAAAAAACATTTTTTGATTCATCCCTGGATTTACATTTGGCTGGTTCTGATTGCAATTTTTTCGTTCATGTCCATAGGATTTGTGGTATATTTTTTCCGTTTTATCAATGGACACTATGTTGAGGAAAGAACTTCAATTTGAGTGATTGATGGAACTTTGGCTCCCCACTCCTCTTCGCACATCATGATGAGGGACAAGACATTTGTGAATATAACTGCTTGGCCTGGTTTAGATGGGATTGTATGGGATGCTGTGAAGTTCCAGATACATGGTCCCACAGAGGTTATTAATGTTCCCAATGTACTCCGTGTTTCTATGGGGGATGTGGTGAAACAAAATATTCGCTCTGATGATTGGGACGTTAAAGCTGTTGAGGCTTTAAAATATTATGCTGCTTTCAATTCTGAAGATTTATATTTGGAATCTGCGAATTATGATGATTTGTACTGTTACCAGCATTTGCAATCACTTTTTGCATACAACTAATTCATTTAGAAATGTGGTAATTACACACAGTGGGAACACTGTCCCACACCAGTGGAAGGCAGCTCAAAAAGTTTTTGAATAAATGTTCCTATTTTACTGATTTTGATCAATCAAACCCTAATGCATTTTATTTTAAGTTGACTGAAAAGTCCTTTTCCAAGGTTAGACTTACCCACACAAAATTACTGTATTCGAAGTCCTTTATTGACTAGTTGGCTATGACCTGTGGAGAGATTCTATTGATCTTAAATCTGTTTGGGGTTCTAAAAGTTGGCAAGTGCAAGGCACTGAGGCTTTGCATCGTGCATGTCTCATCCCAAACCATTTGTTGTTTCTGAATGACACTATTTCACAAACCACCTGCTTTGGATTGGCTACTTCTAAAAAATGAAATGCTCCTTCATTTCCTGATTTGAGCGAATTTCCCCATTGGAATAATTATACCAGTACTTCCCTTAGTGATTTACAAGCCCTGTTTAGAAATTCCTCTTTTAATGTTTCCAGCATTAATTTTGAAGGCTGGTTGCTGTGGCAAAAAAGTGCAGATTACTGCCAGCACCGTTTTCTGGGTCTGACCCCTGGCTATACAGAGGTTAGAGTTGATCCCCTCTTTCAGACTGATCATTCAGTCACCACCTATTCAGTAGGCAAATTGTGCCAGAGTTGGCTCAGACATTCATCCTTAGCGTCTGTTAAGCTACATTTGTCCAAACTCACTGACACTATTGACTTGTATGATTTTGTAAAAGGTCCTGCAGCAAGCAGATCGAAAAGATGGCTATATGCTGCTTACAATGATGTTTGGAAACTGTCACAAATTGAAGCTGCTTCTAGACTTAGAGCTACTGATCATGCCAATTTAGAAAAAGTGCTTGCCGTTGTAGATAATCTTTCTTCCCGAATTTACACTCTAGATAATATTGTGTCATCTGTGGTTGATATTGTGCAGGAAGATGTTGCCGTACTGTATCATGGGCAAAATCAATTGCGTTCTGTTATGAAGTTTGCCTGG
Source organism: Lissotriton helveticus (assembly GCF_964261635.1). Lineage (NCBI taxonomy): Eukaryota > Metazoa > Chordata > Amphibia > Caudata > Salamandridae > Lissotriton > Lissotriton helveticus. Next base: position 157,938,735 of record NC_136062.1, read on the forward strand.
ACTCTGCAAACATTAAAAAATGGCAGAGTTCCATGGGATTATATGAATACAAGTTTATTATTTCTGCCTTTCAATTTGACTGTTAAACAGCAATTTAAGTCAATGAAAGATGCCACGTATTTACTGTTGCATATTGAAAAGTTAGAACCTTTACCCTTTTCAGTAGCAGAATCCAATTTGGCAGTTTGGCTCATCCACAGATTAATAACTTTACCTTTTTTTCTTTTTCAAATTTGAGTACTGCATGAAACATTATGCCATAGGCAGGTTTGAGCCCCTGGGTGGAGCTTATCTTTATGAAGTCTGGAATCTCCTGTTCAGATATAGGTGTTTTCAGGGATGGAAAGGAAGTTTTTTTAAATGGCGAAAATTGCACCACGACACCAGATCATTCATTAACATGCCGAAATCTTCAATTGCACGGCCCTTGTAATGTGCTTGCACCGAACTTAGCCTGTGTTCTGAAAGGTACTCCAGTTCCGGCCATTACACCGACATTCACATTACTTGCAAACAATAGTTATTTATTATTAAATAATGAAGAGTGTTTGTTGGAAGCATGCTGGAATCGCTTATATCATTACAGTTTCCCAGCGTGTAACTTGCTGCAAGAATGTGTTCTTCCCTCCTCTGCATGGCAGGCTCGATGTTTCCATCTGGCCCTCGATTCTGACCTTGAAAGCAGAGTTCAACAAGTGCTCTTTTGTCCCAGAAGGAAGTCCCACTTACATCAGCGCGTGAGACATTTGTCCTTCACAGACCTGCCCCTCCTGTGCTTTGATTCACACAATATTAAATGCCTCGTCAACTACTGGCCTGGCACATTTGTTAAAAGTAGTATGTTCTGGCCTGGTAACCTCATTTCAGACTATATTCGGAGTGATCCATGCATTTTTTCATATGATTGTTTTGAGGGCCTTTGGTGGTTTCCCATTGCTCTTGGCTTTAGGCGCCGGCATACTGCTGCTATTTTGTTTACTACAAAATGGATGCCCTTTTTGTGCCCACGATGATCTGTCCCGGCTGCTCCACCTTCGTAACCGGATGCTAGAATACTATGGATCGCTGCCTTTGGCGACTCTAAGTGTGGTATATGATTTATCTTTCTGGTGTTCATTCTTCACTTGCATGCAGCCTGTATTCCATTACCTGGATTGTGGATTTGAATGGGCCCTGGATTTGTGTCTCTGCAAGATGATGTCTCCTGACCTGGATTTTAATCTACTAATAAGTCCCTTAGTTGCTCATGAAATAGATTGTTCTAGTACCGGGATTATGGCCTATGCAGCGGCACATGGGGTTCTAGGCAATTGGGACATTTGGACTGCGACCAATGACTTTCTGGCAAGCAGTTATCTGGAAGTAAGCCCGAGTTGTCCTCTGATGGTACTAGAGGCTCCGGTAATCAAGCAACATGTATGTTCTTTCCCTTTACTTAATTGGATGGCATGGATGATGACAACGACTTCCTATTGGAGGCGGTTGCAACATATGGTGCTTATACGTTGTTGGACTGAAGTACGGATCTTTTTTTTCTGCTTCACAGACACGTACTGAATTTGTGAATATTTTTTCTTTTTAATATCTGATTTTTTCCTTACATGTTTGAGGTCTTTATTCACACCATGGCCACCTGAGATTGTTTTCATCAACTTCATTATTGAATTTGAATTTGAATTCCCTATTCTCAAGTTTGGCAACATTTCTGAACTTGGTTCTGTCTCATTCAAACTTGAACTCTGCGTTCTATGCAGTTTGTCCTTATTATTTTGTGTTCCCCGAACAAGGGAGGGTGCAGTATGGTTTATGGGCCTCTTTATGCGTGCATGTTAAGTTAGCATGGCTTATTAGAAGTTTAAACGCCATTTTACCTTTTGCTGCTTTTGCACACAACACTGCTTAGTTGTTTTTGCAAAGTTAGCTTTCACGAAGGTCTACACATGAGAAAAGGTTTGTTTTTCGACACCTCTAGACATCCATCGACCCCTCAGTCTGTACAGTGAGTGCTGAGCCATCAAGGTTATCATAACATGTGAGCCTGTTTATCGGTGTGTCCGTGTAACACATTCTGTACACAACATTTTGGCAGCTGTGAGCCGAGCAATATTCTGGCGTCTTTATCATAGCACACTTGCCATAATTTCACACACTTGGAAGATTCCAGGGATGCAGAGAGACTAACCGATCCAGATGTAATTTACACTTGCTGACCGCACAGGTAATGGGGTCCCCCAAAACAAGCTCAAGAGGCTTTCTATAGTTTTATAATACATAGTTACTATATAGGGAGGGTGTTTAAACTAGGCACTGTATCACCTGTTTGCCCCATCATTGTAATATGATTCCTCCTTTTGTATTTAATGGAGTTGTAACCATGCTGACCATATTATTCTTAATCTTATGTCTGCTTATGTTGATTAAAATACTGTGCTTGAGATCACGCCGTTAAAATAAATATTTTAACCTTACCGTGTCTCTTTTTTTACTCCTGTTGTGGACTGGTATGAGCGTATAACAAAAGAGTGTTCTAACTTCCTACCATTCCTGAGATGGTCCTAAGTCGCATGTTCTAGGTTGTCTAATCATTGCTTACTTTCCTATAGGACGAAGAGCTAATGTAACACTGATTGCTAGCTGGTTGGAGTTTCTAGGTACTGAGGTGAGTTTCTGGTATACCACAATTCACTAACGTCATAGGTCTTTGTGCACAGTTCTGTGCATGAGCAGAAATCCTTGCAACAGGAAAATAAGCACCAAACTGCATGACACACATGGTATGGGAACACATGGAGAAAAATATTGCCTTTTAGCGGGGGAAATGTTATAGTCCAAAGCTCTGTTTTTAATATAAAATCAGGGCCTTTGGTGGTCATATCACTGAAAATACAAGATTTGAAGAAAATATGCTTGTCTACAGGTGATCATATAAGACAGTTTCTATGGACTGGAATCTAGAGAATGCTAAAGTGATTCTAGTATTTTACTGACCTCTGCTGGCCGTTTTCTATCAAGAAATTTAAACAGAGGCAGTTGCCTGAAAAATAAACAAAAGAAAGTCCCTAAACAGAAAGCATATCTGGTATTTTACTGACCTCTGCTGGTTGTTTTCTTTTAAGACAGTTAAATAGAGGACGTTGAACAGAAAAAAAAAGTCCCTCAGTGAAGGCAGACAAGTTCTAGGGCTGATCTCCAGAGCCCACAAAGTACATACACATATAAGTATATGCTAAAGTATATACAAGAGGTCTTGAATGCGCAACCTAATGAGGTGTCCATCAAACGCCCATGTAACGTGCCCGATTTTGAAAAAACAACATGAGAAGTAAAAACACGTATAATCTCAGATTAGAAATACATTTACTAGTGCTATATTAGCACAACATTCCAAACATTTCATCACACAAAAAATTAAACATCATGTTTGAAGCACGAAGTCACAACCAATAATGAAACGCTTTCAGGGCCAAAGTAAGGTCAATACTAAAATGACAACCAGTAGAAAATGGTCTCAAGGAACTATTGGAGCTAAATAACATATAACACAGGAGAGCTCAAAAATGATCAGCCTAGAAAACAGGAGATCACATGAAGTCCTGATCCAGCTCATCGTCTATCCCAAAATGAGAAAGCTCTTTCGACATACTGAATATAGCTTACAAAAACCCTAATGGTCCTGCAATAAAATTTGAGGAACGAGACTTAAACCAGCAGAATGATATTGTACTGTAATACAACGATCAAGAAGGATCATGAACATTGGGTAACTTCAGGGAAAAAAGAGTATTCATGACAGTCCAACCAAAATAAGAAGGGACTGTGCCTTTGGCATTAAATAAAAAGGATGAGATCCCAAAACTGAGAACTAATGCAGGGGCCAACATGGCAACATGCACAAGTCACGTATACCTAATATATTTACGGGTCACCGATAGATTGTCTCACAAAAATGAATTAAAGGCAACATTTTGAAAATTAGTATCAGGCAGGAATTGAAGCACGTTACTATACATATCACAACTTGCAACAGGCAAAGTGTGTCAGAATCCAGTGTCATAAAACATTGTGCTAACACACACAAAGACCACAATTGTCAAAAGCACAGAAAACACGTGACCCTTTAACCTCAGGCAGAAGGAAGCGCAGATTTTGGACACCTGCGATAGTCAAAGAGAAAATTCTGATGTAAGGGAATACACTCGGCGCAACCAAGCAGGCAAGGCCCACGACCTGGAAGATAACGGATTGGACCTTGCCCCAAAATATGGGAATCGGCAACAGAAGCAGATCCCAGTAAGGGCAACACAGCCAAGTTCCACAGCTACATTGAATAAAAAAAGGATCTGGATATGCAAATTTGGCTTCACACTAATTCCGATATATTTCTACACTCTCATATTGAAGTGTCTTTATGTTCAGTTATTTTTGGGGTTGTAATAAACAAACTAACCTTATGTAGTTGTCTGTGGTATTATGTGTCCAGGAGGATTACCCACTAATTGATTGATCACTTAATTACTTTTCTCCCCTTTACACTTTCATGCTTCGGAAAAGAACCATCGAATTGTGACTTTAGAATAGGTCTATAGCTTATGGGCCTGGCCCGTTCAGTTGGTAGCAGTGTAGGATGGTTCGCACATGAAGTAAGGAGTAGGATCTTGAATCAATCTAGAATAAGTCAAACATAGAACCCCAAAACCCTGAAATAGAGCACAATGACCTAGAACGGAAGGGCACGGCAGAGACTGACGAAGTTTGAGGGTGTGGTGAGATCCGAGGTGGACGGAGGAGTGAGCATTAATATGGTCTATGTTGTGTGTTAGATTGCGGGAATTATTTGACTGTGTGATGTCTTGCGGAGTTGGTGTGTGAGTTGAGTGAATGTGGTTTCGGGCCAGACTTGGTCCAAGGATTGAGATTTGAGGTGTAGGTTCCGAAGTGGCCAAAGATCTTGGGATATATTAAAGGTGCAGAAGACACAGAGATTATGATTGTCTGACTGAAGAATTGAGGAGTTAGATGTCATTGGTGGCTCCACCTAAAACAGAGAACTTTATGTGAATAAGAAGCATGAGAATCCTTAAGTAGACCTTGTGTACAGAGGTGAGCTATACAGATTCGGGTGAGCAGCACAGGTTGAGGGCCAAAGTGTGTGAAGGTTCTTGGATGATTGAATTCTATCGATCTTTTAGATGGTAGACGATTGCGGATATTAAGATGATTGTGCAAGTGAATGCGTATGGAGAAATTGTGAAGGAGGGAGAGCCCCTGTGAGGAGTGAAGGTGCTGTCAGAGAGAGTCGCATAGCAATAGGTCGGTTGGTGTAACACTGCACAGGGATTGGTTTGTAGTCATCGGAGAGTGTGATTGAAAAGGGTCATTCCGTCGTAATCTATGGAACAACAAATTGCAATTGGAATTATGCAGTGATTTAGGGTGATGAAGGGGTTGTCACTCGAGTGGGTGAAAAGGGGCGCCACCCGAGGATACTACAGCACTTACATGGTGACAAAAGTTGGCCTTCACTCTATAATTTGGCTTCAAAGTTGGCATAAGATCACTGAAATAGAGGGTGATATGTCCCTGCCACGTTTTGGCTCATTTCAGCTGTATGCATTGTATCAGTTAAGAGGAGCAGTTTGCGTTGCAACCTTGGCCTAGACTAACACAGTTTTAAGCATTGGATGCATGCAGCACATGCTAAACAGAGGGGAAATACCAAAGGAGAATGAGTAAAATTTTGAGGACATATCAGGATGCACAGTGGGATGCACAGTTTAAGAGATGAAGGGTGCATACCATAGAGGGAGAAAGGTTATACCCGGTGCTGGTGCGAGAGGGAGGTTTTCATGACAGCAGTAACAAGACAAATGGAAGCAACAGTAGTGACAATGAAGACAGCTTGTCCTCTACCTTATAGTCAGGAGATGGGGCAAGACTAGGGGAGTGCAGAAAACATGGGAAGTGCAACAGCTCAAGTGGGTCCCAGTGCAGGAGTTGTGGGAAGGATGCCCTCAGGAATAGGGGGGACAGGAGTGTCCACTTTCGGAGGTATAGCACAGAACTGAGCTAATGCTGCTTCACGGTTACCGGAAGTTCTTATGGTGCCAGTTACTATTGGTCCTGTGTATGACCCAAGCTCAGTGGGAAACCTTGGTCAGACACAGCCCATACATGCTGAAGGGACTGGATTGGGAAGAACAGGGAGCACGAGTGTGGATTGCCCATCTTGCCTATGGAATCAAGTACCCCTTTACCGGCTACTGTTGATCCTTCCGGAGCACGCATTGATTATAGTATTATACGGTCTATACGCATGACCAGCACTAGATCAGATCTACGGATGTGGGAAACTCTAAAGAGAGGAGTTAGTTGTGCGACTTTAGAAGCAAGCACAAGTGATGGAGCCTCTGGAAATCAACATGTCTTAGATGTTGCAGATTAAGAATCCTGGTTGAGAGACCATAACAACAGCAGGGTGAGTCAGAGTAGTACATCGAGTCAGGGTTCCATCAAGGCTGCGGTGTAGGTGAAACTATTGGATGTGGTGAGGCTGTGGGAATCAGTGGGAATTTACCTTTGGACAGAATAGAGACCTATGAGCCAGATGACCTGTTGTTTGTATAAAAGGATGTCACCCGTAGGGCAAGACAAGCACATGAGAAGATATCAGAAATAGCTCAGAGGTATGGAGTGAACTTGTCTTGAACAAAAACTTTGCAGGAAAATCACAGACTTGCTTACAGTAACCAAGAGCTGGAAGAGAAGAGAGTGACTGGGTTGAAGATGCACATCCAGTAATTGGTCATGGGAATAAGGGCGTGGAGTAATCTGGATAGATGAAAGGAAAAATGGTCAAAGAAGAACAGTGTGACAAAGGTGACGGGAGAAACAACACCTCCAGGAGGTGGGGGGGCACAGGGAGTCAAAGCATACTCATTATGGGAGGTTCCTAGTAGGGTATGTGCATGTCCCTTGGAGTAAAGGTGACCTAGCTGCGTTTACAAATGATTTTCCCATGTGGAGGGAGAAACCTGAATGGTATAAGCAGGTTGATCGCTTTGTTAAGATCTCGAAGGTGTTGTGGATTGACCTAAATCCCTTGTTTGAAATCGTGGTTACTAGTGATCTGTGGTCTGCTTGTAATATAGTTATTGAGTGGCCTGCTGCTGAGCCAGAGAGGGATTCAGTAACTCATGGTCCTTCACCTTTGGTTATAAAGAAGAAAGATCAAGTGATCACATGGTTGCAGTCCAAAATAGCCCCTCAAATCATTGATTGGGTTAAGGTAGGTCGAATGACCCTGGAACCTAAAGAGTCAGTGCATGCCTATTACGAAAGGCTATTACAAGCCTTTAAGCAGTATAGCAGGTTGGAAACACTTGAGTCTAAAGACATCGGACACTCCAAGATCAAAGTCTGTGACTTGATTGAGGTCAGAGGTCAGCCTTATGATCCAACAGCACTAAATCTGCTGGCAAAACAAATCTGTAGATGAGATGTTACGGTACGTCAGGTACTGCAGTGATGAGGTGGATTCCAAGCATATGAAGATAAAGGAGACGTTGATGCTGGTTTAAATGAGAAATTCATAGAGCAGGTATAGGGAACCGTGGGAACGGTAGTTCACAGTCAAGTGAATGTTCCAGGAGTTGTTCAAGTCACATCAGTCATAGGACTGATGGGACAGAGAAGAGGTGTCGGTATAGATCCTAAGACAGGGATAGATGTTGCGACCCTGAAAAAGACCACTACTTCTCATTTTTGGCACAAGATCGGCTATTGGAAGCCTGCGTGTCATTTAAATCCTGGGAATCAAGTGCAGGAAGGAAAACTCGTGCAAGTGACAGATGTGGTGAATCAGAGACCGACGGTGACTAGGCTGAGATCACTTAACGTGGGAGGGAATGAGAACCAGTTTTTGCCAGTATCCCAACTTCTGAGAATCATGCATGGCAATCAAACCCTAATGTAAGCACTGGATGGATTTGATCAGGGCCAGTCCTTATGATGATGCCTGAGGGGGGAGGAAGACAGTACATTGGGCGCAGTTTTAGAGGTAGACCAGAGTGGACGATATGTAGAGGCAGACTTAGCACTGGAGATCTCTAGTTGGCAGGGGTATGTACCTTTGACCACATATTGACCCTTGCTTTTAGTTAGGGCGAGGGGGATACACACTTTACATAACCCCTGCTCACCCTCTTGTTAGCTTGGCAGGAGCAGACAGGCTTATCAAAAAGGCAATGTGTAAAGTATTTGTACTCAAGACACACAGTAATACAGTGAAAACACCACTAGTTCCAATTAAATCCCAGTCCAAAAATCGCAATTCCCTCTCAGCTCCTTGGTTCACTAGTGCTCTCAGGGAAAAAAACCAGTTATGTAGAAACCGAGAGAGACACTGGAGAAAAACCTATTCCTCCGACGACAAATTTCTCTACAAAAAAGAACTCAGTAAATATAAAGCCATGATCCACCAAGAAAAAAGCCTATATTACTCAAATTTGATTGAAAAATCCAACAACTCCAATAAACAACTCTTTGAGGTTGTTTCCAAACTTTCACATTTACCCTACCAGACTGTCTCAGCACCCTCGCAAGCCTTCTGCAACGACTTAGCCACCTACTTCTTCGATAAAGTTAATAACATATATATCAATTTCTCAGATCGCATTACAGAACCTGCACCTTCTCGACTCTCAAGTGACTCTAGGCCCACATTCAAACAGTTCCAAAGGGTCACGGCCATGGAGGTTATTAAAGCTATAACTTCCGTCAAATCTGGATCTGCTAATGATCCGTGCCCACCCGCCATCCTCCTTCCGGCGGCTGACATCATAGCCCCTCCACTAGCAGAAATATTCAACTCCATGTTTCGCACAGGCATCTACCCCGATGTCTGGAAAGATACCCTTGTCAAACCTCTCCTGAAAAAACCCCACTTAGACACAGAAGACACTAAAAATTACAGACCGATTGCCAGTCTGCCATTTGCAGCTAAAGTCGTAGAAAAATTCATGAACACACAAATTTCACAATACATCGATGATCACCATCTCCTGGATGATACACAATTTGGTTTCCGCAAGAATTACAGTACGGAGACAGCTCTGATTAAAGCGGCAGATGAAATAAGAGCCATTCTAGACCAAGGAGGGACGGCTGTGCTCATCCTGTTGGATTTATCCGCCTCTTTTGACACGGTCGACCACAACACCCTGATCGATCGTGTCAACAGCAAAGGCGTCCAGTGACCTTCTTTCATCATTTCTCTCAAAACCGCACCCAGACAGTCACGCTAGGCAACTTCAGCTCTGCCCAGATGACACTACCTTGTGGCGTCCCACAGGGCTCATCCCTGAGCCCAACGCTATTTAATGTCTACGTAATTGACCTAGCAAGAGTCATCAAGTCTTACGGGATGAGCCTTACATCCTTCGCGGACGACACCCAGTTGGTCCTGGCCATAAAAAACAATGGACAGAAAGTAGCGGGCAACTTCCAGCATGGCATGATCGCCATCAGCGATTGGATGGCTACAAATTGTCTAAAATTAAATTCTGAAAAAATGGAAGTTATGATCATTGGCAAGCTCAGCGCGACCTGGCCCATTTCCTGGTGGCCTACAGCGCTAGGTCCCCAGCCTAACCCTGTTACCAAGGTTAGAAACCTAGGCATTGTACTTGACGACAAACTCACCTTTGCCGCTCATGCCAACACCATTGTCTCATCCTCCTTCTACAAACTGAAAACCATTAAATAAATCCTTCCCTTTCTCCCCCCCAACTCAGGAAAAACACTGGTCACAGCTTTTGTAATGTCCTCTTTGGATTATTGCAACAGACTTTTTATCAACGCCCAGCAACAAGTCATCCGTAAACTACAGTCGGTTCAGAACGCAGCAGCAATAATGGTTTCAGGAACTCCTAAGTTCAAACCCATCGCCCATATCATCAAAAGCTACCATTGGCTTGCAGTGAAAAACCGCATCAAATTCAAGGCTCTATGCATTGCTTATAGAGCCTCACGCAAGCAAGGACCCCGATTCCTCCGTCACTCCTTAGCCTTCCATGTTCCCAACCGAGCACTACGATCAACCAACGCCCTCTTGATGTTCGTACCGCGCACCAAAACGGTTTCCTGGGGCGATCGCCGTTTCACTGTTTCCACAGCCAAACTTTGGAACTCTCTTGATTTGGATATTAGATCCAGTCCCACTCTGTTAGCTTTCAGGAGAAAAATAAAAACCTGGCTGTTCAATCAATAACTCTCCCCTCCTTTTCTGCCACGTTCACAGCGCCGAGACGCCCTTGGGCATTTGTTGCGCTTTACAAATTTCATAAATAAATAAATAAATAAATAAGTGGACAACACAACAGTTAAAAAAAATAAAGTATCCTTATCTATACGTAACAAACCAAAATGGCAAAAATCTACATACATGTAGTAAAATAGCACTTAAAAATAGTTATTACCTAAATAAAGCTTTTAGAAAACAAATACCCCACCTACAACGTCTTGACAGCAATTAATCCAAAGCCCGACTCCGACGTTGATGTGCGTGGCGACGGGCACGGAGTCACACGGACCCCTCAATCAAATAGTACCTTGGAAAACGAAGTCCATGACAATGCACGGCGTCGTGGAGGTGAGGTGTCTCTGCCAAGGTCAAAGTCGGTTCCCTGGCTGCCATGGGGAAGGTGAGGTGAGGTGTCATGTCGGCAAGGAGGCAACATGTCGAATCCAGGCATAGGAAGTCGGTTGGGTCGGCGGTGAAGCGTCGGTTCTGGTGAAGCGATGTGAAGTCGGCAAGTGTGTGGAGTCACCCGTGGTGGTTATCGGCACAGCAACAACTGGATGCAGGCGCTGGAGGTGATAGAGTTGGTGCGAGTCCTGGTGTCGGGAAGGGCGATAACTGTAGGCAACGAAGGGCATCGGAGCTGCAGTGCAGGCCGAGCAGTGCGTCGTGCACTACATGAGCGGTGCGCCTGACCCCGGTGCACTTCGAGGCACCACAGAGGTGTCACTGGTGGTGCCAGAGATTGCTTTTCCTTCTTCTTTTAGGTTTCTTCCAGCTTCCAACAGCAGGAGCAACCCCTGGAGGCCCAAAACTGGAACGGCATCTCCTGGCAGGTCAGAACTCCCAGCAATGGAGTTCAGGGGAGCTGGCGGTGAAGTCTTCCTGACTTCCTAAGACGTCAGAACAGGAGGCCAGCACACACAAGCCCTTGGAGATTCTTCTTCATTCAGGTTTCTCGCAAAGTTCCAGTCTTTATCCTTTCCTTGGCAGAAGCGGCAATTGCAGGTTACCCCCACACAGCACACAGCAAAGGGACAATTCTCCTCCTCACAACTCTCCAGTTCTTCTCCTTGGCAAAGATTCCTCTTGAGTCCAGAAGTGATCTAAAGTTCTGGGGTTATAGATCCACTACTTATACCCCATTTTGGCTTTGTTCTTCTTTATGAAAGGGTCTCTGAGCCCAGTCCAAACCAGTTCTGTCCTCACTGGTGCAGTATGACCACAGGGGGTGGAGACAGCATTGTGCAAGGGAGAAAGGCACTATTCAGTTACAAGGAAATCTCCTCCCACTACTCTAAATGCAGCCAAGGTATATGCAGCTCAGCTTTGAGTCAGCTAGGAAGGGCCAGGCACACCTCAATACTCCTAGTGGCTATCTACAGTAAATGCACATCACTAGCCCCTGTCATTCCAAAACCAGACAGTCAATCCATAAACAGGCAGAGGCACACAGAATGGTTAAACAAAAAAATGCCTACAAGGAGATGATGGACGGAGTGCTGAAACTTTTCAGACATTCACCCCCAGTCACAGATCTGGGTTGAATCCATCATTGATCTTTAGCTCAATCCGCCACCCCAGTTGAGACCCAGCAATATGCAAATCAGCCTTGACCCAGTGCCTCATGGGAACAGTCCAGCCTGAACTGCCAAGCCAAGTCTTCCCAGACCGGAAACAAGCATCCTGGGACAGGGGTCAGGCTAACACCTCTCATCAACCAGGCTTGCTTGAATCCAGTGGCAAAGTGAGCAAGGGACCCAGATCTGAGCTTGACCTGACAATGTGTGGCAAACAAAGCAAACACAAGAAGATGATGGACGGAGCTCTGAAACCTTTCAGGCACTCACCCCCAGTCACAGATCTGGGTGAATCCATCATCATTCTTTAGCTCACTTCGCCACCGCAGTTCAAACACAGCTGTATGCAAATTAGTCTTGACTCTGTTCCTCATGAGAACAGTCCAGCCCGAACTGCCAAGCCAAGTCGTCCCTGTACCGGAAACAAGCAACCTGGGACTGCTTTTGGCGTAACACCCCTCATCAGCCAGGCTAGTTTGAAACCAATGGCAAAGTGAGCAAAGGACCCATGTCTGGGCATACCCTGCCATCTTAGGGCAAGCAAAGCAAACACAAGGAGATGATGAATGGAGCGCTAAAACCTTTTTAGACACTCACCTCCAGTCACAGATGTGGGTAAACCCTTCATCGTTCTTTCACTCACTTCACCAGCCCTAATTCAGACCTAGCTATATGCAAATCAGTCTTGACTCTGTGCCTCATGTGAACAGTCTAGCCCGAACTGCCAAGCCAAGTCTTGCCTGGAGCAGAAACAAGCAACCTGGGACCAATTTCGGGCTAACACCCCTCATCAGCCAGGCTAGCTTGAATCCAGTGGCAACGTTTCATACAGGGAGCACTTGCACATTGGCACTGATCATCAGTGGCAAAGTGCCCAAAGCATCTAAGCCAGCAAAACCAAAATCCAGCAAAGCATGAAAAAAACAGGAGGTAGAGGCAAAAAGTCTGGAGAACCCACACTAAAGATGCCAAGTCTAACACTGATGTAGATGCTCATCTCATTACATTTTTGATTGATACTGGTGCTACCCGTTCTAATGTGAGATCTGCAGTAGTCCCAAACCTGCCCCTCTCAGGAAAATCAATCCAAGTTGTAGGAGTCTCTAACTAAAGAATGACAAACCTGTTGACAAAAAAGGTCCTGATGAACATGAGAACCTTTCAGAATCACCATCAGTTTGTGGTGTGTGATTTGAGTACAGTCTGTTAGCTTGGGCGTGATCCTTTGTGCAAATTGAATCGTACCATCTACTGGACGCTGATGGGAATCAAATTGCAGACTAATGATGAGGACATTCCTTTTAAATTGGCTAACCAGAAGTATTATACAGCTATGTACCCCTTACTGACCGTGGAAGACATGCCGCTGGTTTTGAGAGACACCGTCTCTACAGTGGTACAGAACTTCTCTGGGGAGGAAATCAGACTGATTTGAGGAGTCAAGCCAGTCTGCATACAGGTCAACCCTAACGCAGAATTTCAGTACAAGCTGACCCCAGGAAAGGTGGCAGTGATGACACCTGTACTTGTGTCCATGATTGTGCAGGGCATTCTAAAGGAGATCATAGGAAGTCAGTGCTATTCACCTTTCATGGGATTGCAAAAACCAACGGGGAAGTATTGGTTTATACAAGGCCTTAGAACGGTCAATAACATGGTGATACCATGTCCTCCCCGTGATACCAAATCCATCTGTGATCCTGTTTTAGACTCCTTGTGCGGCTGAGTAGTTTACAGTGATTGGTTTCCGTCAGGCATTTGTCTCCATTCCGTTGCACGAGGAGAGGCAATTTTTATTTGCTTTATGTCTGGAGATTCATGTCTTAACGTGGTGTTGTATTTCTCAAGGGTATACTTAAAGTCCATCCATCTTCAACCAGGTCTTAAAAAAGAACATTGAAAGTTTTGATTTTTCCCCGAAACTCGATGACCTCCTGATTGCGCCTGAAATACAGGAGGCTTGTAAAGACGATACTTTTGCAATACTGGACAGGGTTTGGGTAATCAAATCAAAAAAGTTAAGAGGAAGGTATCACCTGAATGAGTGGAGGCATTCATGAAAATGAATCCGCCCAGTACCCTGAAATAAGTCAGGATCTTTTTGGGAATGTTTTGCTACTGCTGCCAATGGATTCCAAATTTCTACTTGACGGCAAAGTCTTTGTAGATGCTAACCCACAAGGGTGTGTGCCATCTGGTAGCTTGGGAGAACAACTATTTGCTTGCTTTCCTGGAGTTGAGAGAGTGCCTGTGTTGCACTTTTGCTTTAGGAATACCTGATTACAACTAAGCTGTTTCTCTGTTCTACCATGAGAAAGAGGGCTATGCACTTCCTGTACTCACCCAGACACATGGAGGTGCCCGTAGACCATTGGCCTATTTCTCAGCTACATTGGTTCTTGTAGCTTCAGCGGTGCCCGGATCCCTCAAATCCAGGTGTCAGTATTGAACAACATGAGAGCATTGTGATGGGTCAGTCTCTTACTTTATATGTACCACATTCAGTTGAGCTCCTGATGACGAGGACCACAAGACAGCATTTGACAATAGGTTGACAAGATATGAGCAGGTGTTGCTCGCTGCCGAGAATATGACCCTAAAATGTTATTCTGTGTTAAATCCTGCTTAGTTGATACCTGTTCCAAATGCTGATGGGTAAGATTGCGAAGACCATGACTGTGTGGATGTCATTGAGCTTTGCACAAAACTGAGACCTGACATTGTCGATGAACCATTGCATGATCCCGATCAAGTTCTTTTTGTGATGGTTCATGACTAAGAGACAATGAAGGTAATTTAAGAGCAGAGTTTGCTATCTGTACCTGCTCTGGAGGGGTACAGTCAGCACAGGTAGCTGAAATCATTGCTTTGACCCATGCATGTCGAGCTTCTTAACAGATCTGAGTCACCATCTATACGAATAGCCAGTACGGTTTCGGTGTGGTTCATGACTTCGGTCAGCTTTGGTCACAGAGATGGTTTCTAACGTCATCAGGTTCTTTAATCAGGAATGGAGAATACGTGAGACAACTGCCTGAAGCATTGGAATTACCAAGAGTAGTGGCTGTTGTTAAGTATGCAGCCCATGGAAGAGAAGATGACTTTGTTACCACACGGAATAGATATGCAGATGAAGTTGCTCGATTTTGTGCTACACATGCATGTGTTCTCAATGGGGAATATATTGGTGAGAGTACAGAGAAGACCGAATTCAGCATGAAACTAGCGTTTGCAGACACATGGGATGAAGTTGTCATTTGCAAATGCAAGCCACATACAAGAAACAAGTGGTATGGATCAGAGCAGTGTGTGAAAAGGGAGAAAATTACATATGGGTGTCAGCTGAAGGTAGGGCAGTGTTACCTGATTGTCTGTTATGGTAAACAGTCAGTATATCGAGTTGTTTGTTTTTTACTCACACTAATATCAAGTACAAAATATCGGGATACAAAAATATCGACTGCCAAAATATTGCGGTAAAGAATATCGAGTATAAGATAAGTAATATAGGGCCAGATGTAGGTAATTCGTATTTACCGACTCTTAAATACCGAATTATACCGATTCGGTATTTAAGAGTCGATAAATATGAAGGGGGGAGATGTAGGTATTACAGAATCTGTAAATACCAACAGCCTGATTCATCAAGCTGATTTGAGCTCACAAAGGGCCAGATTCTGAGAAACTGGCCCTTTGCGAGTGCGATTTTTGCATTTGGGATTCATCATCCCAAATGCAAAAATCTCTATTACCGAAATCGCATATTTGCGAGGAATTGGATTTAAGGAATCTCTAATAGAGATTCCTTAAATGCAATTCATCAACCAATTAGAAATTGCGAAATCGTAATATTTGGTCGCAATTTACCACCAAGTCTGACATTTCTTTTGCATGTTACACACACACATGTCCTTTGGACATGTGTGTGCGCAACACCTGTTCAAATGTGCATTTAAGGGGTGCTACAGGGTGTCCTTTGGACACCCCTGGCACCCTTTAAATCGCTATCTTATTTGCGAGTAGCAAATTGCTATTCGCAAATAAGGAATACTCCCCATTCATTCCTATGGGCCTTTTTGCCCATAGGAATGAATGGGGAGTTATTCCTTATTTGCGAATAGCAATTTGCTACTCGCAAATAAGGAATGTGTAGGAATCGCTATTTATTTAGCAATTCCTACATGAATACCGTTTTGCGAGTCTCTAATAGCGATTCCTTATGAATCTCTATTAGAGACTCGCAAAACGGTACCTTGATGAATCAGGCTGCAAATCTTTAAGATTCGGTATTTACCGATTCTGTAAATACCGAATCGGTATTGCCCATTGATTCCTATGGGCCTTGAAGCCCATAGGAATCAATGGGCAATACCGATTCTGTAATTACAGAATCGGTAAATACCGATTTTAGCAAGGGTGCAGGGGGTGTCACTTTGACACCCTCTAGCACCCCAAAGACGGGCATGTGAGCCATGTGGCACACAGACATGCCCTAAGGGCATGTCTGTCTGTCACATGGCTAGGGTGTGCATGCACACATGTGCATGCACACCTGGATTCGGTATTTTACCACACAATTGGATTGTGTGGTAAAATACCGAATCTGTAAGGCCTGTGGCACTCTCAGGAGTGCCACCTACATTTGGATATACCGCATCGGTAAAAAATACAGATTGGTATTTTACAGCATCGGTAAATTTACCGAATCGGTAAATTTACTGATTATGTAAAAATATGCCCCTACATACCAATTCTTACTTACCGGTCGGTAACGGTCGAAAATACCGTTTTTCGGCCGTTACCGACCGACCTACATCTGGCCCATAGTTTTTAAGAATATCAAAGTACTAATATAATTTTAATTTTTTTATTAATATTGTTATAAATATTGTTTTTTTTGTTTGGGTTATGTTTTTTAGTATGTATTTTAAATATGTGTTCTATTTTTTTGTCTCTTTCATATATGTATTGAATTTTTGGAAGTTTTTAATTTTATTTTAAGTAAAATTTGCGTTTTAGTTCCGTACCGGGTTGTGGGTTTATAGGGGAATAGGGTGGGAATTAATTTAATTATAATATAATAATAATTAATTAATATTTTTCATTAAATAATATGTATGTATTTAATATTTTATATTGTTAATTGTGGTAATTAATGTATTATTATTACTTATTAATTAGTTGTTAATTATTATTTAATAGGTAATTATGTTTATTGTGTCACTTTTTTTAGGAGCGGGTTGTGTGTTGTTAGAGGAGTAGGTTGGGAAGTAATTTGTTTATCATTAATTAATTAATTAATATATTTTATAAATTAATTTGTATGTTTTTAATATTTAGTATTGTTTATTGTTGTAATTAATGTATTATTAATTATTTATTAACTGGTTGTTATTCAATATTAATTAATTGGTAATTATGTGAATTGTGTCCTTTTTTAGGAGTGGGTTGTGGGTTGATAGGGGAGTAGGATGGGAAGTAATTCAATAATAATTAATTAAGTAATATTTATATTAATTAATATGTATGCATTTAATATTTTGTATTGTTAATTGTGATAATTAATGTATAAACAATTATTTATTAATTGGTTGTTAATTAGTATTAATGAATTGGTCATAATGTTAATTGTTTCATTTTTTTAGGAGCGGGTTGTGGGTTGATGAGGGATTAGGGTGGGAAGTAATGTAATTTTAATACATTTTTAAATATTGTTTATATAAATTGTATTTAATTTTATTTTATCGTGTTAATTGTGAGACTTAAATTATTATTGGTTTAATTTTGCTCGTTAATTGTTATCAATTAATTATTAATTGTTAAATACTTATGTTAATTGTGTCATGTTTTACAACATTGGTTGAGTTATTTACAGGGGAATAGAGTAGGAGGAAAAATATTTATAATTAATTAATTATGTATTAATGAATGCTAATTAATTAATAAAATATTACATATGGTAATTGTGGAATAATTTTGATGTCTGAGTTGTAGGTTTATAGTTGTAAATGTTGGGAAGAAAATATTTTTTAAATAACTCATGATTTGTTGCTAATTGTAATTAATTTATTCATATAAATTTAGTTATGGAAATTGTGTAAAAATGTTTAGGTGTGTGTTTTAGTGTTTATTGGGGTAGAGGGTGAAAAGTAATTTATTTTAAATAAATTAATCATTAGTTGATCATTAGTATTCATTAATATTCGTTTATTAATTGACAAATATTTTTGGTAATTGTTTTGCATTTATTTTGTTTGGGGATTTAGGTTCAATAGCTGTAATCTTTGGTGTTATCCCCTCCACTATCCAACACTTTCCCTACTGTTGCACTCATTGGAGTGAGAATAGTAAATTATTCCCCTCCGCTATCCAAAATGTTCCTACTGTTGCATTCATTGGAGGGGGAATAATAAATTATGCCCCTCAGCTATTCAACACTTTCCCTACTATTGCACTCTCTGGAGTGGGAATAGTAAATTATTCCCCTATGCTACTCAACACTTTCCCTACAGTTGCACTTGCTGGAGTGGGAATAGTAATTGTTATCCCTTCGCTATCCTATATTTTCTCTACTGTTGCACTCGCTGGAGTGGGAATAGTAAATTATTCTCCTCCGCTATCCAACACTTGCCCTACTGTTGTACTCCCTCGAGGGGGAATAGTAATATTTATGTCTCCATTGGAGTGGGAATAGTAACTGATTCCCCTCTGCTATCCAACACTTTGCCTACTGTTGTTTTCATTGGAGTGGGAATAGAAAATTATTCCCCTCCGCTATCCAACACTTTCCCTACTGTTGCTTTCGTTGGAGTGGGAATAGTAATTAATTCACCTCCGCTTTCTAACATTTTTCCCTACTGTTGCACTTAATATACTGTAAAATGAAGTTTTAAAAACAAATAAATAGTTTAATAATTTAATGTATTTATATATATATATATATATATATATATATATATATATATATATATATATATATATATATATATATATATATATATATATATATATATATATATATATATATATATATATATATATATATATATATATTACCTACTGGCGGTCGCCAGTAGGTATATATAGTTAGGATTTTTTCCCTATGGGATTTTTGAAAATTCTATGTCTAATAACTTTGGCGTTTGTGGACGGAATTGGCTGAAATTTTCTGGAAAATGGAACATTTTGTTTCTGAGCAGCCCCTGAAAATTTGGGGGGGGTTCGTCCAGGGGGGGCCGAGAAAAAAGGGGGGTCCCAAAACGTGTTTTTAACATTGATTTTTCCATAGGGCGGTTAGCCTCATTTTTAGCCCGAACGGCTGAATGGATTTGCACGAAACTTGGCAAAATTGTAGGGACTGGTAGCCCGATGTGCCTTTTGTAGGTCTCAATATATGTGCTCCAGTGGATTTTGAGAAATTACCGTTTAAAAAAAGATATATATCTGTAACAGCGGACCGGGCAGCTCCCCGGTTCGCGGACCGGGGAGCGTACCAGAACTTCGCGTAGCGAAGCTGATTGGCTTTCCGGTGTCTGTCAACATTCTAAACAGTCCGGAGCGGCCGCCATCTTGTCTCTCGGTAGGATTGAGAGACAAGAGGAGGCCAAAACAAAGGGGGAAATAACCATAAGGGGGCATAGTAGATCCTCCATGACCCCCTAGGTTTAATGTGGAGGCTTTAAAAGGGCCCCGCGGGGCAAAAAAAAAAATTTTTGTTTTGTTTTTTTTCGTGGGTAGCGCCCGGTCCGCGAACCGGGAAGCGTTCTGGGCAGCGTACTGCAATGAAAAATGAATGAGAGACTTTTCAAATGCAGTATGTTAATTGATTGTTGGTTTTGTTGATTATTTTTTATTTTTTTAACTTTTTTAAGCAATTATTTATTATTGTGATTGTGGTTGAAAATTTAATAACATTTCTAACATTTAACTAGTTTATTAATTACATATAAAAATGATTAAAGACTCAAACAATTTTTTAATATTACATACA
This sequence comes from Lissotriton helveticus, assembly GCF_964261635.1. Classification (NCBI taxonomy): domain Eukaryota; kingdom Metazoa; phylum Chordata; class Amphibia; order Caudata; family Salamandridae; genus Lissotriton; species Lissotriton helveticus. The sequence continues at coordinate 157,958,602 of NC_136062.1, forward strand.
ATTTTATTTTTCGGATTGTTTTTCAAAATTTATTAGTACGTCTAGCATTTGACTGTCCGATATGTCCTCTTGTTGAGTGAACATAAGTTCCCACATTTGACCGTCATCATAATGAAGTAAATGATCCACAGATTCTACACATTGAACTAATTCATGGTCCCGTGATTCATCCATGAAATCAGAGTCATCATTGTCCTCAATATCTTTTTCTGTGTTGTTCTCCAGAACAATTTCAAAGGAAACATTCTGCTCACCTTCCATTTTCTTGCTGTAATTTGCATAAAAAATAAATATATCAGTAGAGATAGGGCACTGTTGGGTTTAAGTTCAGACAGGTACTTGTGAGTTTATAACAGAGAAGTAATCTATGGGCACTGTATGGTTTCAGGCGTGAAGTAGTACTATTAAAAAGTGCCTGTGAAGAAGCCTAAGTAAATTTATAATTATACCACAGAAACCTAAATCAATCCATAATTATAATAAAGAAGCCTTTCTCAATGTCTAACTCTTACAGAGGGATAGTATATAACTATCTGAAAATGTTTTCAAATTTATAAAATAATATCTCACCTTCTAAAATCAAGTTTAAGTTGTGGGTGAAAATGATCTTGCAATGTAGTTCAGGAAGTAGTAGTCAAAAATGGCTGTGTTTCTCTCTCTTCCTTTATATATATTCAGGTACATAACCAATCAAATGTCAGGTAAAAAAAGTAGAAAATGAAAGTAACATTTTCATTGGTTGTCAATTCCAACACTTCAGATGTGTTTTGTGAAGTAATTTACCTCAGGGTATTTAGAGAGGTCTACAGGCTAAATGGCTAAATGGAATTCCAATCAAATTTGTGAAAATGGTAGGGATTGGTATGTAGTATGAGCTAATCTATATTTGGTGAAATTGTCTCCAGTGGCTTTTCTGTGAACTACTTTCCCACCTTTTTTGATGGTGCGCTTCCCAGGGAGCGACCCGGTACGCGAACCGTTGAGCGCCCCGGTTCGCGGACCTTAAGCGTTCCGGGAGTCCACCATTTTGTGTTTCGGTCGAATTAAGATACAAGATGGAGGGCAAATAATGTTCAGAATGGGTAGAAGGGGGCACGGTAGAGTTATCTTGACCCCCTAGGTTTTCTGAGGGTGGCTGAGGAGGCTTATATGTGCGAAAAAAAAAGATTTTTAAAAAAAATTTCGCGAGGTTAGCTCCCGGTTCGCGTACCGGGTAGCGGCCCCGGTAGCGTACTTTGTTGAAAATTAGTGAAAAATGTTAGAGTTAAATAATAATTGTGAGTGATCAGATGTAGGGTAGCTCTGACAAGAGCTTTTGGGTTTATGGTACATTTAGGTACTTATAAGTAGGTACCAATGCACATTCTTAAATTCAGAGTGAAAATTCTGTTGCCCTCATCTGAGAAGTGAACTCCATCTCCTCTGTAGATATCTTGCATGTAGTAACGCAAGTTATTGTTGTACAGGGAGCCCATTCCATGGTCTCTCATGTAAGCTGAAACAGATTTGTTTACATGCTTCCTCGACTTCTCAATTTGTGGACAAAATTGGTTTGACCACCTCCATTTCTGTCTTTGGCATATATTTGAATATACCAAGGCAGTCTGAGGAAAAAGTGCCATTAATTGCTCAAAGGTGTCCTTTAAAAGCATTTCCAGACCTACACCAGTCAAAGTGCCCAAGTCATTACCTCCACAGTGCACAATTAACAGGTCAGGTTTTGGCAAATGCATAAAGGTTTTCACCAATGGTATCAATTGGTGACATTTTAATCCTCTGTGGCCAAACCACTTAATTTCCACATCTTGTAAATTGAGGTTAGGTAAATTCCTGCTTTCAACGTACCTTTGAGCCCAGTGAATATAACTATGTCCAACAATCCAGACAGAAAACATGGTGAGAGAAGGTTCTCCTGCAGTCAGATGAAGTGTGGCAATGAAATGGCAGTTGAAAAAATGAGAGTGTAAAATGAAAAAAAAACTGTGGAGTTTCTGTGTTCATGAAGCAGTAACAGTGATTGGTGGATTTTGATTGATGAAAACAGAAAGTTAGGGTGCACGGATGTGTTCTTTGAAAGATGTATTTTGAATGGTCAATAAAAAATCATTAAATGAAAGAATGCACTGGATATGCAGGTGCACTGAGAGTTCAGAGTTCAATTGCAACAAAGTTGTGTGAACTTGCAAACACCAGAAGTCTTCCAAGAGGTGGTTGCTATGCAAAATAGGCAGAAAGGGCAGAGGGGGGAAGGGTTTTCATTTGAAAAAAAGTGAGGGAAGAGTTTTGATTGGGTGACATGAGAAATATGTGTGAAGAATTACAGCATTTCTGTGCTTTTGATAGCTGCAGACTCTGGAGTGCATACCTTTTGCTCTGCTGAAGACAAATTGGTGTGTTTCTGAGACTGTTTTCAAACTCAAAGTATTTGCTAAGGTGAGAAAATATTTCTTTAATTTAGATAGAGAATAGTGTGCTTTAAGGAGAAAATTATGAATTATGTGGCGCAAATTGCTTGTAAATATGATCCCACATGTGCATGGAAAATTTAGATTTTGAATGTTTGTGTTACATAGCCATGTTAAAAGTGACCCAACCATGCTGGAAAGGCAATCAAAAAATGCTTTCATGTGTTTTAATGACATTTTAAGTCATTTTCCCATGTGCAGTGTTTTGAAATTATGATTTGAAAATCGTTTTTGGGGAAAAGGAATTGTTTTTAAATTCATGACAAGGACATAATGGTGTATGCTTCTTTATAAGGCAATTGACTGTCCCTGATGTTATTTTTCTCATTTTAGTGTAAGACCTTTCTCTGTGGCGCAAATTGCTTGTAAATATGCTCCCACATGTGCATGGAAAATTTTGATTTTGAATGTTTGTGTTACATAGCCATGTTAAAAGTGACCCAACCATGCTGGAAAGGCAATCAAAAAACGCTTTCATGTGTTTTAATGACATTTTAAGTCATTTTCCCATGTGCAGTGTTTTGAAATTATGATTTGAAAATCGTTTTTGGGGAAAAGGAATTGTTTTTAAATTCATGACAAGGACATAATGGTGTATGCTTCTTTATAAGGCAATTGACTGTCCCTGATGTTATTTTTCTCATTTTAGTGTAAGACCTTTCTCTGTGGCGCAAATTGCTTGTAAATATGCTCCCACATGTGCATGGAAAATTTTGTTTTTGAATGTTTGTGTTACATAGCCATGTTAAAAGTGACCCTACCATGCAGGAAAGCCAATCAAAAAACGCTTTTATGTGTCTTAAGGACATTTTAAGTAATTTTCCCATGTGTAGTGTTTTGAAGTTATGATTTGAAAATCGTTTTTGAGGTAAAGGAATGTTGTTAAAAATTATGTGCGCCATATGCCCCCAAATTTCTTTTTTAGGGGTGCAGCAGGGTGTTCTTGAGACACCCCTGCACCTTTGGAAAAAATTCCTAATTTGTGATGAGCAAATTGTTAATCGCAAATTGCACCTTCATTTATATGAGCCTCCTAGCCCATGGAAATGAATGGGTAATTTGCATTTAGCAATTTTCTCATCGCAAATTTGGAATGGTAAAGAATCGCTATTTATTCCTTAAAATTCGCTTTTTTGGAAATGCAAAATAGTTATATGATACATATGGCGGTTGATGTCTAACAAGATAAGAAGCTTATGGATTCATTTATGCTGACTGGCGCAATGAAGTAGACATCACTTACTTCATTGGTAGAGCTTTACATGTATTATCTCCTCTGTATTCTTCATCAAGCGTAACTTTAATCTGCAATCCTGAGTAGGCCTCACCTTAAACAAACCTTTGGATAGGCCACACCTTATTGTCATCCTGGATTAATCATTTAAAATGCTAGGGACAGATTTATGATAGGTGTATGCCTCTTTTCTGCCACTGTGCGTCACTTTTTTGATGCAGCGGCGGTGAAAAAGATTTGCTATGAGGCGACAACATTACAAATTGATGCATTTAGGCAGATATGTCATGGTGTAAAAAAAACGTACCACATGAAACCGATGCAGCAGTGATGCAAAAGATGCACCATGTCGCAAGACAGGCCTCACTTGGGGCCATATGTATCAAGCTAATTAGCATTCGCAAAGATCAAAATTCTACGAATTTTGGCCTTTGCGAATGTTAATTAGACAAATGGTATGTATCAAACAAGTTTGATGCAAAATAAGGAGTAGCAAAATTTGCTATTCCTTATTTTGCAATTGCACTGAAGGATTTGCAAATTTTGTGACTACTTAAATGCAATGTATCAAACAAAAACTATGTAAAAAATGACATTAAGGATTTGGAAACTATTGTGGTAAATTGGTGGTAATTTGTGAATTCTTTTCAAAAAGCTTTTTTTCAAAAAAACAAAAGGTGCCATATGACGCCAACACATGCCCTTAGGGCATGTATGTGTGCCATATGCCCCCAAATTTCTTTTTTAGGGGTGCAGCAGGGTGTTCTTGAGACACCCCTGCACCCTTGGAAAAATTCCTAATTTGTGATGAGCAAATTGCTAATCGCAAATGAAACCTTCATTCCTATGAGCCTCCTAGCCCATGGAAATGAATGGGTAACTTGCAATTAGCAATTTGCTCATCGCAAATTAGGAATGGTAAAGAATCGCTATTTATTCCTTAAAATTCGCTATTTAGGAAATGCAAAATAGTTTGATGATACATATGGCAGTTCATCTCTAACAAGATAAGAAGCTTAGGGATAGATTTATGATGACTGGCGCATCACCAGGGATGTGCCAGTCATCCTGCGCCGCTGTTCCGCCACCCATGGTGTGCTGCATTTACAATGCGGCGCAGCATGGGGCAAAAACGGCACAGATGTGTGACGCATCTGTGCCGTAAAGATGGCGCATTGCTGGAGTTGTATCGCAAGTGCGATGCAGCTCCAGCAAGGCTCAGGGGTGCCCCATCTCCACAATGCTGCGTCAAGACCTATGCCAGCTTCAAGCAGGCGCAGGGTTTTGACGCAGCTTTCTCCTATCTGATTGTAAATGCGGCACACCATGGGTGGCAGAGCAGTGGTGCACGTTAACTGGTGCATGCCTGGGGATGTGCTATTTAACATAAATCTGCCCCTTTACATTTAAGTATGTGCAGGGGACACAGAGTCGGTGAGGCTTATCCAAGGTTAAGAAGAGATGAGTCCTGTTCAGTGAAAAATTAGACATAGGCTTCACCTGCTCAGCATCGCTGGACATGGCTAAATAATAGCTGCAAAATGTTACTCTTGTTAAACAATTTTACTATTATAATCTCTGAGATTTGTCTCTTACCTTGCAACATCTCATTGTTGTTATCTTTCTTTAAAGATAAAGACAACCTCAACATGAGCGACAATCTGCAATCAGTTGATTTTGACCTCATCATTGAACTTGTAATTGAAACATCAGTGGATGTTGATCCTTTGGATGATTTAAATCCTGAGGATGAAGAAGAGCGTGATGAGGATGCAGATTTGTCCGAACTATATGATATAGGATGGGAAGCTGACCTGCTTGAGCCTTTGGAAATATAAACATTTATTTTTAAAATTTATAATTAATAAAAAGTAAAAAGGTAAACTGTTTAATTTAAAAATAAAGACACCTTCAAAAACAGGTTATGTGTAGTGTCTTCAATAAAATATTAAAATATGCTCATAAAATTAGATCAGATTCACATATAAAATAGCATAGGTAACATAAATATAAATGTCATTTCTTTTCTGGTATTTCTGTATTGTAAATTTGCCAACGACTAAAAAATCTTCTAATTAAAATGTCAAGTAGTGTGTTAAGTTTTTGATCACTGTTACTGATTTACTGTTTGGTAATAATGGTTAATAACATTTTTTATTATATTTTTCCACAGATTCAACTGCAGATCATTTCAAGATTTCACCATGCCTACAATAGAAAGACAGATAAAGGCTGCAAAACGTCAAAGACAGCAGGTGAAAAAAAAAACGCAGCAGTCCTCTAACAAAAAGATTTCTCAAGCCACGAAGAAAGCACCGGGTAAGAGCTCTAAATATTTCATAAGAAATATTTGTAGTAAAAAAAATATTACTACAGAAAATGTTTCAGTCCATAAAACGAGAAGGAAATCAAATGGAAAGGAAAGGACAATGAAAAATGTTACTGCTAGAGCAAGAGATAAATCTGTGCATGATAGTAGAAGGAAACAACAGTTTAGGGAGATTCGTAAACGAATGTTCCGGAACAGGATAATTGGCAATTTGTTAAAAAATATTAAGAAAGGTCAACAGAAACTAGTTTTTTATAAGAGAAAAAAAAAAATTGAGAAAGTTATTGATCAGGCATTTGAAATTAAACGTAAGTTATTTATTTTGATAATCAATAGAATTAGGAAGCTAAACAAGGCAATTTTTGATTTCAAAAGAAATAGTAGATGGAAGAGAATAGTTAATCGTAGTAATTTTTGTGAAGTTTTTTCTGGAGAATGGATGCATAGTTCAAGCTGTGAGGCATTTTTTAATGAGGAGAGTTATTTCCAGGATAATGATTTGGTGCATGCAGTTGACACCAGTGGTCGTGCTTATGAAGTGAAAGATGGTTGTCCAGTTGAAAAAGAAAAACTTGTGACAACAGAGGCAGAAGAGGTGTTAGGTAATGAGGTTTTAGGAAGACGTGGTAAGGGTCCTGTGTACACCTGGAAGTGTAGTAGTATTTGCAGTGTGCGACAGGATTCCATCAATTTGCTTTGTGATTTTGTACGGTCATTTAATAAAAAAAGTTTGAAGCAGAAAATGATGTTGTTGCAAGAATTAGATCCTTGCAGAGTAAGAGAAGTGACAGGTTTGCATGGTCATTCACTGGCTTGTCTTTCCAGGAGAGTATGCCAGAGTGTTTTTCATCATTTCAGGATGCTAGCAGTGCATCATAACAAAGTGAGGAAATTAGTTAGAATGTTGTATTATGCTAAGAGTCCAGCAATTATGCTGAAACAATTATGCGCTGCTCTTTTGCATGGTTCTGAAATAGATGTGAAGAATATATGTGAAGAAATTGAGTTTTGTTACTTTGGAAGTAAAGAGGAGAATGTTGAAATTGAGCAAGAAGAAGAGGGTCATGTGGAAGATAGTGTACAGGTTTCCAGTACAGATAATTTCCAGAGGGAAATTGCGACGTTTGAGGTGAAATCAAGTGAGAGGCCTAATTTCACTTGTGTGTGTTGTCGACGCACTTATTATAAGAATCAGACTAAGTTAGTGGATTTATATGCAAAAAGTGAAAGGGAAAATAATAGTGAATGGAAGGATTTTGCAACATACTTGATGGTAGAAAATTGTTTTGATTTGGGATTGGATCAACGTGTGTGTACTTATTGTTGTTGCAAATTAAATCAAAACCAGATGCCTGCTAGAGCAGTTCATAATAATCTGGAATTGGTTGAGATTCCTTCTGAATTGAAGGATTTAAATACTTATGAATCTATGTTGATTCAAAGTATCCATCCCTTTCAGGCTATTGTAAGAATGGAGCCAAAGACAGGGAAATTGCCTCCATCAGATTTACAGAGAGGATTAAAGGGAAGAGTTGTTTATTTGCCTCTAGATTTGAAGAAAAACATTAACACAATTGGAGTAGAAAAAGTGGAAGAGGAACCTCTGGTTATCTTAGTTAATGGGGTTCCGACAAAGAATAAGAAAATATGGCAAGATTTAGTAGATGTTAGGAAAGTCAAAAAGGCAACATTGTATTTGAAAAAAAATAATAAATACTATAAGAATGTATATGTTGCAGAAGAGGAAGTAAGTGAGGAAGAGGATAGCGATTTGTGTGCTGGTCAAATTGAGAAATTAGAACCCTCTACTAGTGAAGAAATATATGAACATTATAGTGTTCATCCTTTGCATTCCAAGGAAGTCATGGGGAATGCTATTGAGTTGTTTCAAATGAAACAAGCCAAAGGGAGTCCCATTAGTGTTTGGGAGGAAAGTTTGGAAGCTCGGTGTTTCCCACAGCTTTTTCCAACAGGTCAGGGAGGAAGATATGATGAGCGACCTTCTGAATACCGGACTTTGCGATTGTATGCAGGAGATGCTAGGTTTCGACAATGCATTCCTTATTTGTTTCATCTCCTGTTTGAAAGCGATCTGTCTGGACTGTCATATGCAGTGAACCACATCTTGAAAAGTGGTATACACATGCAAAACATCTCAGTGATGAGTTTCATCCAACAGTATTCTACGTGTGCTGTTCCAAACGCAAAGGAGAAGAAAAGCCTAAGAGAAAAAGTTCTGCGTTTCCAAAGCCATCGATGTGGAAAGTACTGCCGTCGTAAATTCCGAAACAAAGACAAGTTCTACACTAAATGTCGTTTCGGCTTTCCACGACCGGTGATTTCTAAAGGAAGAGTAAACAGTTTGATGTCTTCGCTGCGACACAATGTCATGAAGAAATCACCTAAAAACACTTACAATTTGAAGAGGAACGAAGAGTCCAAGTACATCAACGACTACAACCCGGTGATTTTGTCCATGTGGAATGCTAACATGGATATACAGTTTGTGGCTGATAACTGTATGGCTGTGGCTCGGTATGTGACGTCTTACATCACCAAAAAAGAGAAGACAGAATTGAAGGATATGTGGGAGGACATTTCCCATGAAAAGAGCCTCAGCAAGAAGTTGTACAGTTTCAGTCTGAAGATGTTGTCGCATCGAGAAATCGGAGCGTACGAATGTTCTGACCGGTTGTCTTCAGCAAGTCTCTATGCCAAGTCCAGGAGTATCGTTTGGGCGAGTCTTGGTCTTGCTGCAACGCGTAATCGAGTTCTCAAACCTGTGTGGGAAATTGAGTATTTGGCGGAAAAGGAGCCAAACAGTACCGACATTTTGAAGACAAACATGTTGGATACATATTATCCAAATCGAAGCAGTCACCTCGAGAATGTTTGTCTGTATGAGGTTCTGCAAAATTACATATTCAAGAGGAACATCAAAGAAGATACTGAGAAAGGAGTGTATGCTGTAATAGGAAGTGAGGGATGTCTGGTCAAGCAAAGAAAATGCCACTTGGTAAACCATCGAAAATTGAGTGGCGAATCTCCTGAAAAAAAGGAGTTTTTCTATTTAGCACTTTTGCAACTTTTCAAGCCTTGGCGTGCAGAAGAGGAACTGCTTGGAGATTTCCTCTGTTACGAAGACTCTTTCAATGCCGCCAAGGAGACCATAGAATGTCCTGCTTTTCCCAAATATGTAGAAATGTTGAATGCGGAAATTGAGCAGGAAGCAACGATTGCAGCCGAGATTGCCAGAGACAGTTCTCAGGACAGTCAGAGTTCTGCTTCATTGAGTCAGGATCCACTAGGAGGACCTGTTATCGAAAATGAAGCTGCCACTGCTATGAATGAAGTGGAAAGAGCCATGGCACATGCTCAAGAGGATGCGGTTAACTTAGAAGAGTTGGAAAGACAACTCAACGTTGAGCAGAGGAAAATATATGACGAAGTTACCATGCAAATTGATCATGGATTAAGTCATGATAAGAAAGAGTGCTCATGTATGTCGTTGAAGCCTGTCCGACTGTAGGTGAGTGGAGAAGCGGGAACTGGAAAAAGTTTCCTCATTAAAGCAATTTCATGCTATTTGCAGGAAAGGACAGAGTCATCGCTGTCTTGTGTTGTCACTGCTCCAACTGGACTGGCAGCACATAATATTAAAGGGATTACTTTACATCGTTTACTGATGCTGCCAGTGGAGCATGACAACAAATTACAATATCACAAGCTATCTGGAGATGCTTGTTTTGAAGTTTCAAGAATCTTGAGGAAAATGAAACTTCTTATCATTGACGAAGTAAGCATGGTTTCCAATGTCATGCTTGCCTTTGTGCATTTGAGAATGCAAGAAGTTCTCAAAACAGAGTATGATGTGTTATTTGGTGGCAAACACATCATTGTTTTCGGAGATCTTCTGCAGCTGACACCAGTGAAAGGGCAACCTGTGTTCAAAATGCTCACGCATGAAGATACCAGGAAGTGCCTAGGCAGCATTGGCAACGTCAATATATGGTTAAACTTCAATTATGCTGAACTGCATGAAAATATGCGTCAGGCGAAGGATGAAGTTTACAAGACTATTCTACAAGATGTTAGAATTGGAAAAGTGACCGAGCATGGGAAAGAAGCTTTACATGCACGATTACTGTCAAATTTATATCCAGAACAAGATGTTGTGCCTGAGAATATTTTTCAGAAAATTACTGAGAAGAAATCTGGAATATGTTTGATGCCAACTCTTGCAGAATGTGCCAAATTTAACAACAAAATGTTGCATTTAGAAAAGCAAGAGATTGTGAAACTGGAAGCTATTGATAGAGTAGAGCATATGGGATCAACAATTATTTTGTCTGAGAATCTGAAAACAAAATTGGATTCATTAGAGAAGAGTATATCTAAAACTGCAGGTTTTGAAAAGACTCTGAATGTGTGCTTGAACTGCCGTATAATTTTAAGAAGGAATTTACATGTTGAAAGAGGTCTGGTAAATGGATCAATGGGTAATGTTGTTGATTTTGTAAAATACAGAAATAGAGATGGAATTGAATTTTTAAAAATTAAATTTGATGGCATTGAGGAAGTACAGCTAATTGCTCGTTGTTCTGCTAGATTTTTGCTTGTAAAAGACTTATATGTTCGCCGTAAGCAGTTTCCTGTTTGCTTGGCATATGCAGTGACAATCCATAAATCGCAAGGTTTAAGTGTAGACAGTGCATTGGTGAATATTGGCAGTTCTGTGTTCAAGGAGGGTATGGCATATGTGGCATTGTCACGAGTTAGAACTTTATCGGGATTGTACTTGATTGAGTGTGATGTCACAAACATTTGTGCGGATCTAGATTGTGTTAAGGAATACAATAGGTTAAGAAGAGAGTATGTGCCACATTTGCCTCAGTATCCTTTGTTTGAGAAACGTGTGGTAGGCCGGAAACGAAGAAATGAGAACAATACTGGGGAGGTTGTAGCAAAAAGACAAAAAGTCAATGAACCTAAAATTACAAGCAGAAACAAAAAGGATTCTGTTGAAGATGTTGTTGGTTTTCAGTTTGAAAACAGTTCTGGTGTCAACTGCTATGCTAATGTAGTGATTAATGTTTTGTTTTCTCTAAAAAATGTAAAAGAAGAGATTGTGGTCAATTCTGATCAAAGATTTTGCAGTTTGTTAAATTCTGTGTTAGAGAAATGTACCACTGATAGAAGAAACATAGAAAGTGTGTCTGAAATTCGAAATCTGTTAGTCAGATGTTCATGCCAAACACAATTCTCTCAAAATATTCAGCAAGATTGTCAGGAGTTTTTAATGTATATGCTTGATGTATTACATGCTGAAGGTGTAGATGTAGATCAGCTGTTTGGGCTTTCTTATCAATGGCAGCATGACTGCGAGAACTGTATGGTATCAAGTACTACTAGTGTAGACTCAGAAAGATTTATATATTTAACTTTGCCAGACAGTAAATCAGTCTCCTTTAATAAGCTAGTAAAAGCAGCTGATCACAACATGGAGTGTAGCCAATGTAAATCTGAAATGACGTCCACATTATTTATACGAACATATGGCCAGTACGTCATTTTAATGTTCCAACGATGTAGGCCTGATGGAACAAAATTGACAACTTTAATTAAAAATTTTGTAGCTTCGCAGTTGTCAATATCAGGAAGGACTTTTGTAACTGCAGCAATTATATATCATGACGGCCCTTCAATAACATCAGGACATTACACAGCTTATTTAAAGTCTAGAAATGGCTGGTCATTCTGCAATGATTCTGTTTTAATTTTCAAAAAAAAATTGCCGTATGACCTTAAAAACTCTTACCTGGTGTTTTTAAAACCAAAATTTTAGGGAAATAATCTCGGGATGTGCTCTGTGGAATTTCAAGAAGTTCTAATGGCTCCTACACAATTTGGCCTTGAGGATAAGTGTAGTTCAGAGACATAACTTCTAACCATAAGACTGGACATCATGGAGAAATAAGTGCACTTTGAATGAGTTCAGAAAAACTGTTTCTTTTTATAAGCTAATTGAAGCAGCCAATCAAAACATGGAGTAGAGGAAATGTAAGTCTGCAATGCTGTCTACTGTTTTACATTGCTTTGTGATTAAAAGTGATGTAGAGAATTAAATAATTGTAGTAGTCATAGAGTTAGTGTAAGTCTGCTTCATAGTAAGCAGTATCAGTGTCATAGGAAATGTAGAACATGACTGAGCAAGAAGGGGAAGATATTACTATTCCAGGATTGTGAAAATGATCTTCAACATTTTAATTCTGAAAGTTGCGGAAATGCGAAAAGACGGGATTGGCTAACAAGAAATCCAAGAGTTATACATGGCTCTGACAAGATTTGGCCTTGTGGAATCTTGTGGTAGAGAGCAAGAAGTCATTTATTGTATGTAACATGTTTTAAAAAACGATGGAGATTTTCTTTCAGAAAGTGGCGGGCTGAAAGTAATAACAGCACAACAGAGTGTAAGCTGTTCATAGGACATCCTTGGACGTCATGGAAAGTAAGTTAACTTTAAGGAGTTCTGAATTTTGATTTCTGATGTTGTATGGGTTTTTTAAACACAATCATTTTGATTGTGTTTTTTTTTCCCCGCTGTTACATGATGAATACCTTCAAGTCACTGTTTTTAGTGAATTTTGATACATTCTGAGAACAGCAAAAATAAACCATTTAACATGTATAATTAATTCTGTACTGTTTGCATTTATGATGTATATGTAGAACTGTGTAGGAGGCATGGAGAAGGTGAGGCTTCTGTAAGTGTCAAAGTTGTTGCATGCAGTGCTGCACTTCTGCGTATTCTTTCATATGCTAGACTACATCTGCACAATGAGATACCTAAGCAAAGGAAACACAAGTGATGTGATTGTGAAATGAGCAAAATAAATTGCATGTATTTCAATTACATCACCTGTGTTTCCTATCATTACGAATCACATTGTGCAGATCAAGTTTAGGTCTGTCCAGGGAAACATAGGAGGTTTGGACTTTGTTGAAGATTGCAGTGGACATGACTCACTTCATTGGTAGACCTTCACATGTATTATGTCCTCTATTCTCTTCAACAACTCGAAATTTCATCTGCAACCCTGAGTAGGCCTCACCTGAAACAAAACTCTGGATAGTAGACATCTTATTGGCATCCTGAAGCAATTATTTAAAATTTTAGTGTCTTGCAACACTTTTCTGAAACAACAGCAATGCAAAATATGCACCATGTTTTAAGATAGGCCTCACTTCATCTGCATCAAGATAGTGTTAGTTTAAAATGTATATCTTTAGGACTGTGTAGCTTCTGTAAGTGTCAAAGTTGTTGAAAAACTGTTTGTCCTTCAATCTTTGCCCTTGTCTTTTGTAATTTTTTAATACATGTTTTTATATTTTTCAAATGTTTGTTCTCTCTTTCACAGATTGAAAGTATAAAAACAAAAAGTGAGTAATTTAACGACAATTATAAGGTAAATATTTTGTACTCTTTTCGTTACATTTCTATCACATTGAACTACTATTAGTTCCACAGCTTCATTTCTTTAATCCTCAGTTTCCTGCCTTTGCTACTTCCCTCATTCCTTTCTCTATTACCTACTTACTCAACTCCTTCCACTCTTTTTCTCAGTCCCTCTCTTCTCATAGTTCCTCACTCTTGTTCACTCACTCCGTCTCTATTACTCTTAGTGTCTTTGACTGATCACTGTATCACTATTTGTTCATAATGCTTTCTCTGTGTAGTTGAAGCACACTAAGTGGCATATTATGAATACAGCCAATAAAATTATTGCTCTTTTTATTGGCAGAAAACTGGTGCAAAAGCGGCTTTAGCGGCAGTTTTCTGCCGCAAAAGCAGCTTTAGCGACACATTTCTGCCGATAAAAGCTGCAAAACTTTTATTGCCTATGTTGATAATATGCCCCTATGTTATTTACATTAGGGCTATATTGTCCAGTATAACAATCAAAATTGCTCTCCAAAGACACCAGGCAAAGCAGACGCTCCCTCAAACAGATCACCAAGCGCAATTTACCCTACTTACAGCCTAGCCTGTTCTCTGTCGAGACTTTAGCAATCTTTAGAGCACAAGATAAGATCTTTTCACATGGAAGAGTCAGACGTATTGCAATTCTACTTAAGAAACAAGCATTGGCATAGACAATAGGTCTCGCCTTTGGGACCTTATACGTGTTTAGCCATGCAACAGTTGATGTTGCTGCACCAAGGATATTATGCTGCATAACTAAATACTTAGAAGGTCCCAAAGGCGAGACCTATTGGCTATGCCAATGCTTGTTTTTCTTTCACTTCGTTATCTATTTTGTTTTTCACAATTATACCCTCTTCTGTCTTTTCTTCGGTAAATAGATCTATTAAACAGTATCTCTTCTTTACTCCCTATAGCTGTCTTTCTTTTAACATCACTCTCTGTTTACTTTCCTTATACTTACACTTTTTTAAAAAAAAAAAATTTTTTTTGGTTAGCTCCCGGTCCGCGTACCGGGAAGCTAACCCGGGAGCGAACCAAAAGAAATAGAGCTTGCCAGAGTGCTAAACATTGTATCAATTTTTTTTGAAAGGGAAGGTAGTTCTGAAAAGAACTTTTTTTTAAATATTTTTGTTTTATATTTTTTTTGTATTTTTTGAACATTTTTTGTTTTTTTTGTATTTTTTGAACGATTTTATATTTTTTTTGGTTTTTTTTGGGGGGGAAACAACAAAATACAGGCGTTGAAAAGGGCTCAACAGGAGCAAAAAAAAATTACTGGGGGCGGTTAGGGCAATCATGGTGTTCATATGCAAGGTTGAGTGCATTGATGCTCATGTTGCCACAAGCTAATAATGCACGACAGTGCATACATAAATGTATCATATGCCCAAAATTTGGTTGGATATTTGGCACAGTTTCCCGTGCCTCCTCTGGTGTTAAAGAAACCGATGTTGTTGGTCTCGCCACAGAAGTTGGTCTAGGATTGTCCATCATATCCCTTAATTCCGCCCGGCTGTAATTTAGGGGATGTTTCCTCGTCATGTGCCTATGCATGGTGTGATTACCATAACTGTATTTTTTGTCCGTCCCTCTGGACAATTGTTCCTTGCATATGAGGCATGTTGCGTACCTGGCATTGACCTTTTTTTGGCCAGGAGGGATGGAAAAAAACTGCCAGATGAAACTGGCTTTCTTTCTTGAAACCCGGGGCAACTCTTCCAGGAATTGTGGTTGTTCTCCCTCCTCATCCATTTCTTCATCTTCCTCCTCAGTGTTGGTAACCACCTGGGGAGGTGGTCCTCTCTTCCCATGAGGAGGTGGAGGTGGTGGTGGGGGTGCACCAGCTGCAGCAATCAATGAAGCCATTTTCACACAAGCAAAATAGGTCTTCCAAGAAGCAAAATAGGTCTTCCTCTCACAATAATGAAAGTCAGAGTGAGGAAAGAAGGAGTGGTTTTCATCATTTGGAAAAAAACAATACTTCTCAACCAATGAAAAGTGTTATTTTTAGGTCACCTGACCTAGCCTTCCATAATTATGAAACTAAAAGTGAAATGAACCAATGAAAAGTTTTATTAACAAGTCACATGACCTCTAACGCTCATGTTACGCGCTGCGGAACGCTCCCCGGTTAGCTTCCGGTTCGCTGCGCTTCGCGCCTCGGTCCGCGCCCCGGGACACTTCCGGGTGCGCTAACGCGATACGTCACAAGACGCATTTCGCGGCAACGCGATACGTCGCGCTTTCGCGCCGCGGATCGCTTCCGGGGAGTTGCGTTTCGCGCCTCGGTCCGCGCCCCGGGGCACTTCCGGGTGCGCTAACGCAGTACGTCATAAGACGCATTACGCGGCAACGCGATACCGTCACTATGTTGATTTCTTACCGGTTCGCCGACCGGATCGCGGAATCAAATTGAGCTAACGGGAAGCTTCCCGGTTCGCGGACCGGGAGCGAAACAAAAAAAATATTTAAAAAAAATTATTAATAAACATATAAAATATATTTTTGGATTTAAAGAAGAATACATTTTACAGCTATAGATATTAGCTTTTAAAAAACCAATGAAATTCATTGAAAAAACCATAGGTTATAGACCATATATAGTTAGGAATTAGCATTTACCAAACCTTGAAAATTCACTGAAAAAACCATAGGTTATACACCATATATAGTTAGGAATTAGCATTTAAAAAACCTTATTTTACTCACACAAAACCATTGAAATTCCATATATAGTTAGTTGTACTAACTATATATCGCGCACCCGCAATCCACTGCTGATCATGTCACATATTACATCATTCATGACATGGTCAGTGACATCACTGATGACATCACTGATGACATCTCAAATGACATCACTGATGACATCACTGATGACATCTCAAATGACATCACTGATGACATCACTGATGACATCTCATTTGACATTACTGATCACATCACTGATGACATCATTCATGTGATAATACGATGAAGCTCTTCAGACTCTAATATAACCTTAGATACAGTAAGTGTAAACAGACACTCACAGACTGTCACTCATCCATAGAGTTACACACACACCTAGTCAGTCATGCAAAGAATCAATCACACCTCCATTTTCTCAACTATACAGTTATACACACCTTACTTATTCAAACATATACTAACACATATTTACTCTCTTATACAATCCCTGATACAAGTTCACAATGATCCATACAGCCACTCACACATTCACTGGCTCTTATGCACAGTTATTTATATATGTCAACTCTCACATGTACTGTGTTTTACATATGTACTTACTTTGACATGTAGCACTGAGATATCCATTCACTCACCAATACAGTCATGCACACAGTCAACCACCCATACAGCTGTTTCCACATGCACTTTTGAACCCATACATCTATGCACAGAGTCATACACCTCCCAGCCACCCACACACACTCTCAGTCTCCCATACAAATGCTTGGGCAACCAATCAATAACCCATATAGTTACTCATATAGCTACTGATCAACACATGCAGCAGTTTACAGAACAACAGACATAATGATGCACAAATTAAGACAGTTTAGTCACTAACCCATGCACTCAATGAGACACATTTAACCACTCACTCATACAGTCAGTCATGCACCTACTAAATCCTTCATCAAGACACTTATACATCCACTCATTCTTCAATATGTAAGACATATTTTAACTTTACAGAAAAATACAGTCACTGGATGTTGTCATCAGTGATGTCATCAGTGATGTCATTTGAGATGTCATCAGTGATGTCATCAGTGATGTCACTGACCATGTCATGAATGATGTAATATGTGACATGATCAGCAGTGGATTGCGGGTGCGCGATATATAGTTAGTACAACTAACTATATATGGAATTTCAATGGTTTTGTGTGAGTAAAATAAGGTTTTTTAAATGCTAATTCCTAACTATATATGGTGTATAACCTATGGTTTTTTCAGTGAATATATATATATATATATACATACATACGTATATATATATATATATATATATATATATATATATATATATATATATATTTGTGTTACAGGTGTATGTATATATATGATTTTATATTTTTTAATAAATTTCGAACCTTTTATAATTTATTAAAATAATTATTTATTAATTATTAAATAAATGTATATATTACATTTTATATATGTATGTTTAGTTTACTACATTACATTTATTACTTATGATTGTTACCATTTTCTTATAACTCTAAATATTTTTTTTCAAGTTACATGTATTTTTTACATTATTGTTTATACATTTTAAAAAAACAAATATTTTTAACTGATATTTTTTAAACGATATTTTTATCTCGATATTTTTGTACTTACCATTTGGAAGATAGGATGTTGATGTTTTTGACATCGAAATTTATGTCCCAATATTTTGGGAACACGATACTTTGTCACTCGATATTTTGTTAGTGAGCCGTCTGTTACACCAAATGGCAAGGCCCATTTATGGAGCAGCTCACATAGGAAGGGATGCAATGGTGATATTGTTCAGGCAGACTTGGTTCAATTGTGGTTTTGCGTGATTGCAGAAGCTGTGTTCATCGGTGTGTCACGTGGCAATAAATGAATCCTGGCTAAATGACTATTGCTGTCTTGAGCCACATTAATATATCAGGGGGTCCCTTCAATTGGGTCCAAATGGATTTTGTTGAGATGCCTGTGGGTAATGAGTTGAGATACATCTTTATTTTTGTGTGCATCTTTTCTCGATGGGTGGTGGCTTATCCAACTAGAAGGTGTGATAGTCTCATAGTAGCAAAGTTATTGTTGAGGGAACTCATTCCTAGATTAGGATTTCCAAGTACATTGCAGATGGATAGAGGAATGCACTCTCATAACCAAGTCATGAAGTTGGTCTGCACCTCCTTGAGTGTGGATCAAAGACTGCTTTGTAGTTACAGGGCGGAGGTATCCAGCATGGTGGAGCAGATCAACGGCACCTTGAAAGCAAGACTGGCTAAAGCGTGCGCTTCACCATCTTATCATGGCCTGATGCGTTGCCTCTGGTTTTAATGAGTTTGCGCAGCATTCGTGACAGGAGAACTGGATTCTCACCCCATGAGATATTGATGGGAAGAGCTATGTGGTTGCCTTTTGTGCCTGCCACTGTGTTGATAAATATCACAGATGACCTTGATCCTTGACTATTGTAAAGGATTGACTGATGTTGTTCTTTCTGTGTCTCATTAGGTTGAAGCTAGGACTGCACAGACATCAAAAGACCTCTGCCACGAACTGAGCCCAGGTGATTGGGTGCTCATCAGAAAGCATGTGAGGAAAAACTTTCTTGACTCTCTGAGGCATGGACCATAGCAAGTGATATTGGTGATGAATACTGCTGTGAAGTGTGGAGGAGTACCGAACTAGGTTTACGTTTCCTATACCTGACGAGCCAAAGGTCCCTCAGATGAAAAAGCTCTTCTCCCAGCAATAGTTCTAATCATGACCAAAGGGTCACTGGAGAGGGCAAGTCGATTAGTTGATGTTCCTGAAGAAGCAGGATTCCGACTAGATCAGGCTGAGGGTGGTCATGCTACACAAGACCCTGGTATAGACTCTGAGGGAGATGGTAATGTTGTGAGTGATACAGAGTCTGACTCAGCAGAAAGGACTTGTGTGGAAAATGGTTGTGTGCAGTTAAGGAAGAAAGATGCTGCAGATGAAACGTGGCCTGTGAGACAGAGGAGAATAAATCTGGGACCTGCATCTGAGGAAAACTTGCATTGATAAGTGAATCTTTGGAATCTGATCTGAGGGAACTGAGCAAGCCACAGGAAGTGCTGGGAGGCCCAGGAAGGCAAGCGTGCCGTGTCAGAGATATTCCTCTCCTGAGTGGAGTTATCTGGTTACAAATGCCGGGGAGAGTGAGGTCTGAGGTGTCGATACTGATTGTCAATATCTTGTTGAGAGTTCCTGGAATCGAGGCTAATGCACTCCTGTCATTGACTGTGCCTTTTCCACCAAGGTTGAGTGACCGATAGATTCTGGAAGACTTTGAATTCTCAAGTTTCATAGTTCCACAGTCTCTTCAAGAGATTGCAGCATTGAGAGCTGAACTGTTGAGAGTCATTGAGGAGATTGGCTCTGATCTCAAAAGGGATATAAATTGAATCCTTGAACTGCAATAAGTTGCTTGAAAGAAGATAACCTAGACCCAAATTAAAGAAGACTAAAATAGGGACTTTTCATTTAAAAGAAGAAAGAGGGCTAAACTAGGGATGGCTTCCAAGCTGTGTAAATATGGTGCAAAGGCCTGCTAAAAGAATTTCCCAAGTTTATAGGAAACTGCCCAAGAACTTTTGTTGTACGTGAATAAAAGATGGAGAAAAGAGACTCTGTGTGTTGATTCTCTTACATGTTGCAATCTGAGCCACTTTGAAAATGGAACCAATAATTTCAAATCTTAGGCACACATGTATTATAGGTACACTCATTGTAGAAGTCATTATAGTAATAGCTGTAATTATCACCAAGTCCATTCTAAGCACACATACGATTGAGGAACATGCAGTGGGGGTACATGGGTCATCCACACTTACCACTGCTGCCTCAAAGAAGGGTACATTAGGATCTGAAAAAGGCTTAATAGAGAAAATGTGTTGTTTCGTTTTCTTCATGTAGATTTGTCTAAAGGCGTTTATAAGCTGAATGCTTATGCTAAGTTGCTTTATGAATATGTCAACACTATGGAAGGGAGAAATTGTTATGTGTGTCTGCAATTACCTGCTTCGGTCTAAGAGGGGATTAGATATCATTACTTACCCCTGACTTATGACATTAGTTGCCGTTTGGTTCTTAGCATGTTTTATGGGAAAGGTCATTACAAGTACTACTTGTCAAATTATGAATTGTTACTCTCAGAAAACCTGTTTATAATCATTTGAACAAATACGATTATTAAGGCAGGAAGAGACAATGAGAAAATATTTTGCACCCACAGTAACATTAGACACTGCTTGCGTGCATAGACTTAACCTAACCTGCTTGTTAACAGACATAGAAAAGAAATTTGTAGATCAAGAAGAAGACAGACATAGGGGATTAGTTGTTAAGTTTAATATTCAGTACAGAAAGTTTGAATAGACCAAAGAGGAGTTAGCTCACAAGGCTGAAGGAAGCTATGGTCCTATAGCTTGAGATTGGGAACAACAATGCAAGCTTTGCATACGTCAAGTTCAGAGTCGTTATGACATTGTATTTGTGGGACTTGTTATAACACTGTATTTGTGGGACAGAGTGTGTGTGACTATAGCTATCTATTCAATGGTCCTTGGAAGATGTTTCTGAAAGACTCAGTACAAGTGGTTCCAGGGGTATATTTTGTGGGTGGGGACAATGCATATGTCCAACTTCTGAACTATGTGGCAGTTGTGTTTCCAAAGATATATCATGTGGAATACTTGGAAGGTTTGGAGGGAAAATCGAACCATAAAGAAAAATGAGACTGACTGCTGGTGAGGTCATGTGAGACATATTTGGAGCAATGAAACCTAATTCAGGAGTGGTGCTGGATGACATCAAGATCAGGAAGTCATCTACTATTGTGGATAAGTTGTCGATTAACACAGCTCAGTCATTGCCACTTATAGACCAGGTGATGGTTTTGATAACGGTGATGGTGATTCAAAATCATCTTGCCTTAGACGTGTTACTGGCAAAGGAAGACAGAGTGTGTCAGATGCTGAAGGTCTAACAGTATTGTACTTATAATCTGATAAAAATAAAAATCTGAGAGAAAATATAAGAAATGTCACTGAGATACATCATGAGATACATGATCTGGCAGCTGAGGGAGTTTGGGAAAAATTGGAAAGGGATTTGGTGTATTTGGAAGTTGGTTTGAAAACCTAGGGAAGGGAATTCTTGGATACATCCTGAAGCCAATCATAATTGTTGTAGTCTGTGTTATCATCTCCGTACGTATGATAAGAGCATACAAATGGCACAAGGTGAGGAAAGTGGAGAACTCCTTAAGGGAAAGAGAAAGAAGCGTGGAAGGACTGTAGAACAGTCATTATGACAATTTGAAATGGTTGAAGGAGGTCAGACAGAGGAGGTTTGCTGTGAAATCTGTTTAGCAAAAAACACAGTTGATGGACAGAATGTAGAACAATGTCATACATTCACCCCAGTACAAGGATCTGGGCCTAAATCCATCATTTTTTTGAACTCCACAACACCCTGGGTTAGACACTGGCTATATGCAAATCAGCTCTGACCCTGTGCCTCATGGGAACAGTCCAGTCCGAACTACCAAGCCATGTCTTTCCCAGACCGGAATCAAGCATCCAAGGACCGGTTTCTGGCTATCAGCCTTCATTCAGCCTGGATAGCTTGACTCCAGTGGTGTGGAGAGCCTGGGACTCACGTCTGAGCATACCCAGCCCACTCGGGGTGAAAATTGCAAAAAACACAGTTGATGGACAGAATGTAGAACAATGTCATACATTCACCCCAGTACAAGGATCTGGGCCTAAATCCATCGTTTTTTTGCACTCCACAACACCCTGGGTTAGACACTGGCTATATGCAAATCAGCTCTGACCCGGTGCCTCATGGGAACAGTCCAGTCCGAACTACCATGCCATGTCTTTCCCAGACCGGAATCAAGCATCCAAGGACCGGTTTCTGGCTATCAGCCTTCATTCAGCCTGGATAGCTTGACTCCAGTGGTGTGGAGAGCCTGGGACTCACGTCTGAGCATACCCAGCCCACTCGGAGTGAAAATTGCAAAAAACACAGTTGATGGACAGAATGTAGAACAATGTCATACATTCATCCCAGTACAAGGATCTAGGCCTAAATCCATCGTTTTTTTGCACTCCACAACACCCTGGGTTAGACACTGGCTATATGCAAATCAGCTCTGACCCTGTGCCTCATGGGAACAGTCCAGTCCGAACTACCAAGCCATGTCTTTCCCAGACCGGAATCAAGCATCCAAGGACCGGTTTCTGGCTATCAGCCTTCATTCAGCCTGGATAGCTTGACTCCAGTGGTGTGGAGAGCCTGGGACTCACGCCTGAGCATACCCAGCCCACTCGGGGTGAAAATTGCAAAAAACACAGTTGATGGACAGAATGTAGAACAATGTCATACATTCACCCCAGTACAAGGATCTGGGCCTAAATCCATCGTTTTTTTGCACTCCACAACACCCTGGGTTAGACACTGGCTATATGCAAATCAGCTCTGACCCTGTGCCTCATGGGAACAGTCCAGTCCGAACTACCAAGCCATGTCTTTCCCAGACCGGAATCAAGCATCCAAGGACCGGTTTCTGGCTATCAGCCTTCATTCAGCCTGGATAGCTTGACTCCAGTGGTGTGGAGAGCCTGGGACTCACATCTGAGCATGCCCAGCCCACTCGGGGTGAAAATTGCAAAAAACACAGTTGATGGACCGAATGTAGAACAATGTCATACATTCACCCCAGTACAAGGATCTGGGCCTAAATCCATCGTTTTTTTGCACTCCACAACACCCTGGGTTAGACACTGGCTATATGCAAATCAGCTCTGACCCTGTGCCTCATGGGAACAGTCCAGTCCGAA
This sequence comes from Lissotriton helveticus, assembly GCF_964261635.1. Taxonomy (NCBI): domain Eukaryota; kingdom Metazoa; phylum Chordata; class Amphibia; order Caudata; family Salamandridae; genus Lissotriton; species Lissotriton helveticus. The sequence goes on from NC_136062.1 coordinate 157,981,706, forward strand.
CTACCAAGCCATGTCTTTCCCAGACCGGAATCAAGCATCCAAGGACCGGTTTCTGGCTATCAGCCTTCATTCAGCCTGGATAGCTTGACTCCAGTGGTGTGGAGAGCCTGGGACTCACGTCTGAGCATACCCAGCCCACTCGGGGTGAAAATTGCAAAAAACTCAGTTGATGGACAGAATGTAGAACAATGTCATACATTCACCCCAGTACAAGGATCTGGGCCTAAATCCATCGTTTTTTTGCACTCCACAACACCCTGGGTTAGACACTGGCTATATGCAAATCAGCTCTGACCCTGTGCCTCATGGGAACAGTCCAGTCTGAACTACCATGCCATGTCTTTCCCAGACCGGAATCAAGCATCCAAGGACCGGTTTCTGGCTATCAGCCTTCATTCAACCTGGATAGCTTGACTCCAGTGGTGTGGAGAGCCTGGGACTCACGTCTGAGCATACCCAGCCCACTCGGGGTGAAAATTGTAAAAAACACAGTTGATGGACAGAATGTAGAACAATGTCATACATTCACCCCAGTACAAGGATCTGAGCCTAAGTCCATCGTTTTTTTGCACTCCACAACACCCTGGGTTAGACACTGGCGATATGCAAATCAGCTCTGACCCTGTGCCTCATGGGAACAGTCCAGTCCGAACTACCAAGCCATGTCTTTCCCAGACCGGAATCAAGCATCCAAGGACCGGTTTCTGGCTATCAGCCTTCATTCAGCCTGGATAGCTTGACTCAGTGGTGTGGAGAGCCTGGGACTCACGTCTGAGCATACCCAGCCCACTCGGGGTGAAAATTGCAAAAAACACAGTTGATGGACAGAATGTAGAACAATGTCATACATTCACCCCAGTACAAGGATCTGAGCCTAAATCCATCGTTTTTTTGCACCCACAACACCCTGGGTTAGACACTGGCTATATGCAAATCAGCTCTGACCCTGTGCCTCATGGGAACAGTCCAGTCCGAACTACCAAGCCATGTCTTTCCCACACCGGAATCAAGCATCCAAGGACCGGTTTCTGGCTATCAGCCTTCATTCAGCCTGGATAGCTTGATTCCAGTGGTGTGGAGAGCCTGGGACTCACGTCTGAGCATACCCAGCCCACTCGGGGTAAAAATTGCAAAAAACACAGTTGATGGACAGAATGTAGAACAATGTCATACATTCACCCCAGTACAAGGATCTGGGCCTAAATCCATCGTTTTTTTGCACTCCACAACACCCTGGGTTAGACACTGGCTATATGCAAATCAGCTCTGACCCTGTGCCTCATGGGAACAGTCCAGTCCGAACTACCAAGCCATGTCTTTCCCAGACCGGAAACAAGCATCCAAGGACCGGTTTCTGGCTATCAGCCTTCATTCAGCCTGGATAGCTTGACTCCAGTGGTGTGGAGAGCCTGGGACTCACTTCTGAGCATACCCAGCCCACTCGGGGTGAAAATTGCAAAAAACACAGTTGATGGACAGAATGTAGAACAATGTCATACATTCACCCCAGTACAAGGATCTGGGCCTAAATCCATCATTTGTTTGCACTCCACAACACCCTGGGTTAGACACTGGCTATATGCAAATCAGCTCTGACCTTGTGCCTCATGGGAACAGTCCAGTCCGAACTACCAAGCCATGTCTTTCCCAGACCGGAATCAAGCATCCAAGGACCGGTTTCTGGCTATCAGCCTTCATTCAGCCTGGATAGCTTGATCTCCAGTGGTGTGGAGAGCCTGGGACTCACGTCTGAGCATACCCAGCCCACTCGGGGTGAAAATTGCAAAAAACACAGTTGATGGACAGAATGTAGAACAATGTCATACATTCACCCCAGTACAAGGATCTGGGCCTAAATCCATCGTTTTTTTGCACTCCACAACACCCTGGGTTAGACACTGGCTATATGCAAATCAGCTCTGACCCTGTGCCTCATGGGAACAGTCCAGTCCGAACTACCATGCCATGTCTTTCCCAGACCGGAATCAAGCATCCAATGACCGGTTTCTGGCTATCAGCCTTCATTCAGCCTGGATAGCTTGACTCCAGTGGTGTGGAGAGCCTGGGACTCACGTCTGAGCATACCCAGCCCACTCGGGGTGAAAATTGCAAAAAACACAGTTGATGGACAGAATGTAGAACAATGTCATACATTCACCCCAGTACAAGGATCTAGGCCTAAATCCATCGTTTTTTTGCACTCCACAACACCCTGGGTTAGACACTGGCTATATGCAAATCAGCTCTGACCCTGTGCCTCATGGGAACAGTCCAGTCCGAACTACCAAGCCATGTCTTTCCCAGACCGGAATCAAGCATCCAAGGACCGGTTTCTGGCTATCAGCCTTCATTCAGCCTGGATAGCTTGACTCCAGTGGTGTGGAGAGCCTGGGACTCACGCCTGAGCATACCCAGCCCACTCGGGGTGAAAATTGCAAAAAACACAGTTGATGGACAGAATATAGAACAATGTCATACATTCACCCCAGTACAAGGATCTGGGCCTAAATCCATCGTTTTTTTGCACTCCACAACACCCTGGGTTAGACACTGGCTATATGCAAATCAGCTCTGACCCTGTGCCTCATGGGAACAGTCCAGTCCGAACTACCAAGCCATGTCTTTCCCAGACCGGAATCAAGCATCCAAGGACCGGTTTCTGGCTATCAGCCTTCATTCAGCCTGGATAGCTTGATCTCCAGTGGTGTGGAGAGCCTGGGACTCACGTCTGAGCATACCCAGCCCACTCGGGGTGAAAATTGCAAAAAACACAGTTGATGGACAGAATGTAGAACAATGTCATACATTCACCCCAGGAAAAGGATCTGGGCCTAAATCCATCGTTTTTTTGCACTCCACAACACCCTGGGTTAGACACTGGCTATATGCAAATCAGCTCTGACCCTGTGCCTCATGGGAACAGTCCAGTCCGAACTACCATGCCATGTCTTTCCCAGACCGGAATCAAGCATCCAATGACCGGTTTCTGGCTATCAGCCTTCATTCAGCCTGGATAGCTTGACTCCAGTGGTGTGGAGAGCCTGGGACTCACGTCTGAGCATACCCAGCCCACTCGGGGTGAAAATTGCAAAAAACACAGTTGATGGACAGAATATAGAACAATGTCATACATTCACCCCAGTACAAGGATCTGGGCCTAAATCCATCGTTTTTTTGCACTCCACAACACCCTGGGTTAGACACTGGCTATATGCAAATCAGCTCTCACCCTGTGCCTCATGGGAACAGTCCAGTCCGAACTACCAAGCCATGTCTTTCCCAGACTGGAATCAAGCATCCAAGGACCGGTTTCTGGCTATCAGCCTTCATTCAGCCTGGATAGCTTGACTCCAGTGGTGTGGAGAGCCTGGGACTCACATCTGAGCATACCCAGCCCACTCGGGGAGAAAATTGCAAAAAACACAGTTGATGGACAGAACGTAGAACAATGTCATACATTCACCCCAGTACAAGGATCTGGGCCTAAATCCATCATTTTTTTGCACTCCACAACACCCTGGGTTAGACACTGGCTATATGCAAATCAGCTCTGACCTTGTGCTTCATGGGAACAGTCCAGTCCGAACTACCAAGCCATGTCTTTCCCAGACCGGAATCAAGCATCCAAGGACCGGTTTCTGGCTATCAGCCTTCATTCAGCCTGGATAGCTTGACTCCAGTGGTGTGGAGAGCCTGGGACTCACGCCTGAGCATACCCAGCCCACTCGGGGTGAAAATTGCAAAAAACACAGTTGATGGACAGAATATAGAACAATGTCATACATTCACCCCAGTACAAGGATCTGGGCCTAAATCCATCGTTTTTTTGCACTCCACAACACCCTGGGTTAGACACTGGCTATATGCAAATCAGCTCTCACCCTGTGCCTCATGGGAACAGTCCAGTCCGAACTACCAAGCCATGTCTTTCCCAGACTGGAATCAAGCATCCAAGGACCGGTTTCTGGCTATCAGCCTTCATTCAGCCTGGATAGCTTGACTCCAGTGGTGTGGAGAGCCTGGGACTCACATCTGAGCATACCCAGCCCACTCGGGGTGAAAATTGCAAAAAAACACAGTTGATGGACAGAATGTAGAACAATGTCATACATTCACCCCAGTACAAGGATCTGGGCCTAAATCCATCTTTTTTTTTCACTCCACAACACCCTGGGTTAGACACTGGCTATATGCAAATCAGCTCTGACCCTGTGCCTCATGGGAACAGTCCAGTCCGAACTACCAAGCCATGTCTTTCCCAGACCGGAATCAAGCATCCAAGGACCGGTTTCTGGCTATCAGCCTTCATTCAGCCTGGATAGCTTGACTCCAGTGGTGTGGAGAGCCTGGGACTCACGCCTGAGCATACCCAGCCCACTCGGGGTGAAAATTGCAAAAAACACAGTTGATGGACAGAATATAGAACAATGTCATACATTCACCCCAGTACAAGGATCTGGGCCTAAATCCATCGTTTTTTTGCACTCCACAACACCCTGGGTTAGACACTGGCTATATGCAAATCAGCTCTCACCCTGTGCCTCATGGGAACAGTCCAGTCCGAACTACCAAGCCATGTCTTTCCCACACCGGAATCAAGCATCCAAGGACCGGTTTCTGGCTATCAGCCTTCATTCAGCCTGGATAGCTTGACTCCAGTGGTGTGGAGAGCCTGGGACTCACATCTGAGCATACCCAGCCCACTCGGGGTGAAAATTGCAAAAAACACAGTTGATGGACAGAATGTAGAACAATGTCATACATTCACCCCAGTACAAGGATCTGGGCCTAAATCCATCATTTGTTTGCACTCCACAACACCCTGGGTTAGACACTGGCTATATGCAAATCAGCTCTGACCTTGTGCCTCATGGGAACAGTCCAGTCCGAACTACCAAGCCATGTCTTTCCCAGACCGGAATCAAGCATCCAAGGACCGGTTTCTGGCTATCAGCCTTCATTCAGCCTGGATAGCTTGATCTCCAGTGGTGTGGAGAGCCTGGGACTCACGTCTGAGCATACCCAGCCCACTCGGGGTGAAAATTGCAAAAAACACAGTTGATGGACAGAATGTAGAACAATGTCATACATTCACCCCAGTACAAGGATCTGGGCCTAAATCCATCGTTTTTTTGCACTCCACAACACCCTGGGTTAGACACTGGCTATATGCAAATCAGCTCTGACCCTGTGCCTCATGGGAACAGTCCAGTCCGAACTACCATGCCATGTCTTTCCCAGACCGGAATCAAGCATCCAATGACCGGTTTCTGGCTATCAGCCTTCATTCAGCCTGGATAGCTTGACTCCAGTGGTGTGGAGAGCCTGGGACTCACATCTGAGCATACCCAGCCCACTCGGGGTGAAAATTGCAAAAAACACAGTTGATGGACAGAATGTAGAACAATGTCATACATTCACCCCAGTACAAGGATCTGGGCCTAAATCCATCATTTGTTTGCACTCCACAACACCCTGGGTTAGACACTGGCTATATGCAAATCAGCTCTGACCTTGTGCCTCATGGGAACAGTCCAGTCCGAACTACCAAGCCATGTCTTTCCCAGACCGGAATCAAGCATCCAAGGACCGGTTTCTGGCTATCAGCCTTCATTCAGCCTGGATAGCTTGATCTCCAGTGGTGTGGAGAGCCTGGGACTCACGTCTGAGCATACCCAGCCCACTCGGGGTGAAAATTGCAAAAAACACAGTTGATGGACAGAATGTAGAACAATGTCATACATTCACCCCAGTACAAGGATCTGGGCCTAAATCCATCGTTTTTTTGCACTCCACAACACCCTGGGTTAGACACTGGCTATATGCAAATCAGCTCTGACCCTGTGCCTCATGGGAACAGTCCAGTCCGAACTACCATGCCATGTCTTTCCCAGACCGGAATCAAGCATCCAATGACCGGTTTCTGGCTATCAGCCTTCATTCAGCCTGGATAGCTTGACTCCAGTGGTGTGGAGAGCCTGGGACTCACGTCTGAGCATACCCAGCCCACTCGGGGTGAAAATTGCAAAAAACACAGTTGATGGACAGAATGTAGAACAATGTCATACATTCACCCCAGTACAAGGATCTAGGCCTAAATCCATCGTTTTTTTGCACTCCACAACACCCTGGGTTAGACACTGGCTATGTGCAAATCAGCTCTGACCCTGTGCCTCATGGGAACAGTCCAGTCCGAACTACCAAGCCATGTCTTTCCCAGACCGGAATCAAGCATCCAAGGACCGTTTTCTGGCTATCAGCCTTCATTCAGCCTGGATAGCTTGACTCCAGTGGTGTGGAGAGCCTGGGACTCACGCCTGAGCATACCCAGCCCACTCGGGGTGAAAATTGCAAAAAACACAGTTGATGGACAGAATATAGAACAATGTCATACATTCACCCCAGTAAAAGGATCTGGGCCTAAATCCATCGTTTTTTTGCACTCCACAACACCCTGGGTTAGACACTGGCTATATGCAAATCAGCTCTGACCCTGTGCCTCATGAGAACAGTCCAGTCCGAACTACCAAGCCATGTCTTTCCCAGACCGGAATCAAGCATCCAAGGACCGGTTTCTGGCTATCAGCCTTCATTCAGCCTGGATAGCTTGATCTCCAGTGGTGTGGAGAGCCTGGGACTCACGTCTGAGCATACCCAGCCCACTCGGGGTGAAAATTGCAAAAAACACAGTTGATGGACAGAATGTAGAACAATGTCATACATTCACCCCAGTACAAGGATCTGGGCCTAAATCCATCGTTTTTTTGCACTCCACAACACCCTGGGTTAGACACTGGCTATATGCAAATCAGCTCTGACCCTGTGCCTCATGGGAACAGTCCAGTCCGAACTACCATGCCATGTCTTTCCCAGACCGGAATCAAGCATCCAATGACCGGTTTCTGGCTATCAGCCTTCATTCAGCCTGGATAGCTTGATTCCAGTGGTGTGGAGAGCCTGGGACTCACGTCTGAGCATACCCAGCCCACTCGGGGTGAAAATTGCAAAAAACACAGTTGATGGACAGAATATAGAACAATGTCATACATTCACCCCAGTACAAGGATCTGGGCCTAAATCCATCGTTTTTTTGCACTCCACAACACCCTGGGTTAGACACTGGCTATATGCAAATCAGCTCTCACCCTGTGCCTCATGGGAACAGTCCAGTCCGAACTACCAAGCCATGTCTTTCCCAGACTGGAATCAAGCATCCAAGGACCGGTTTCTGGCTATCAGCCTTCATTCAGCCTGGATAGCTTGACTCCAGTGGTGTGGAGAGCCTGGGACTCACATCTGAGCATACCCAGCCCACTCGGGGAGAAAATTGCAAAAAACACAGTTGATGGACAGAACGTAGAACAATGTCATACATTCACCCCAGTACAAGGATCTGGGCCTAAATCCATCATTTTTTTGCACTCCACAACACCCTGGGTTAGACACTGGCTATATGCAAATCAGCTCTGACCTTGTGCTTCATGGGAACAGTCCAGTCCGAACTACCAAGCCATGTCTTTCCCAGACCGGAATCAAGCATCCAAGGACCGGTTTCTGGCTATCAGCCTTCATTCAGCCTGGATAGCTTGACTCCAGTGGTGTGGAGAGCCTGGGACTCACGCCTGAGCATACCCAGCCCACTCGGGGTGAAAATTGCAAAAAACACAGTTGATGGACAGAATATAGAACAATGTCATACATTCACCCCAGTACAAGGATCTGGGCCTAAATCCATCGTTTTTTTGCACTCCACAACACCCTGGGTTAGACACTGGCTATATGCAAATCAGCTCTCACCCTGTGCCTCATGGGAACAGTCCAGTCCGAACTACCAAGCCATGTCTTTCCCAGACTGGAATCAAGCATCCAAGGACCGGTTTCTGGCTATCAGCCTTCATTCAGCCTGGATAGCTTGACTCCAGTGGTGTGGAGAGCCTGGGACTCACATCTGAGCATACCCAGCCCACTCGGGGTGAAAATTGCAAAAAAACACAGTTGATGGACAGAATGTAGAACAATGTCATACATTCACCCCAGTACAAGGATCTGGGCCTAAATCCATCTTTTTTTTTCACTCCACAACACCCTGGGTTAGACACTGGCTATATGCAAATCAGCTCTGACCCTGTGCCTCATGGGAACAGTCCAGTCCGAACTACCAAGCCATGTCTTTCCCAGACCGGAATCAAGCATCCAAGGACCGGTTTCTGGCTATCAGCCTTCATTCAGCCTGGATAGCTTGACTCCAGTGGTGTGGAGAGCCTGGGACTCACGCCTGAGCATACCCAGCCCACTCGGGGTGAAAATTGCAAAAAACACAGTTGATGGACAGAATGTAGAACAATGTCATACATTCACCCCAGTACAAGGATCTGGGCCTAAATCCATCATTTTTTTGAACTCCACAACACCCTGGGTTAGACACTGGCTATATGCAAATCAGCTCTGACCCTGTGCCTCATGGGAACAGTCCAGTCCGAACTACCAAGCCATGTCTTTCCCAGACCGGAATCAAGCATCCAAGGACCGGTTTCTGGCTATCAGCCTTCATTCAGCCTGGATAGCTTGACTCCAGTGGTGTGGAGAGCCTGGGACTCACGTCTGAGCATACCCAGCCCACTCGGGGTGAAAATTGCAAAAAACACAGTTGATGGACAGAATGTAGAACAATGTCATACATTCACCCCAGTACAAGGATCTGGGCCTAAATCCATCGTTTTTTTGCACTCCACAACACCCTGGGTTAGACACTGGCTATATGCAAATCAGCTCTGACCCGGTGCCTCATGGGAACAGTCCAGTCCGAACTACCATGCCATGTCTTTCCCAGACCGGAATCAAGCATCCAAGGACCGGTTTCTGGCTATCAGCCTTCATTCAGCCTGGATAGCTTGACTCCAGTGGTGTGGAGAGCCTGGGACTCACGTCTGAGCATACCCAGCCCACTCGGAGTGAAAATTGCAAAAAACACAGTTGATGGACAGAATGTAGAACAATGTCATACATTCATCCCAGTACAAGGATCTAGGCCTAAATCCATCGTTTTTTTGCACTCCACAACACCCTGGGTTAGACACTGGCTATATGCAAATCAGCTCTGACCCTGTGCCTCATGGGAACAGTCCAGTCCGAACTACCAAGCCATGTCTTTCCCAGACCGGAATCAAGCATCCAAGGACCGGTTTCTGGCTATCAGCCTTCATTCAGCCTGGATAGCTTGACTCCAGTGGTGTGGAGAGCCTGGGACTCACGCCTGAGCATACCCAGCCCACTCGGGGTGAAAATTGCAAAAAACACAGTTGATGGACAGAATGTAGAACAATGTCATACATTCACCCCAGTACAAGGATCTGGGCCTAAATCCATCGTTTTTTTGCACTCCACAACACCCTGGGTTAGACACTGGCTATATGCAAATCAGCTCTGACCCTGTGCCTCATGGGAACAGTCCAGTCCGAACTACCAAGCCATGTCTTTCCCAGACCGGAATCAAGCATCCAAGGACCGGTTTCTGGCTATCAGCCTTCATTCAGCCTGGATAGCTTGACTCCAGTGGTGTGGAGAGCCTGGGACTCACATCTGAGCATGCCCAGCCCACTCGGGGTGAAAATTGCAAAAAACACAGTTGATGGACCGAATGTAGAACAATGTCATACATTCACCCCAGTACAAGGATCTGGGCCTAAATCCATCGTTTTTTTGCACTCCACAACACCCTGGGTTAGACACTGGCTATATGCAAATCAGCTCTGACCCTGTGCCTCATGGGAACAGTCCAGTCCGAACTACCAAGCCATGTCTTTCCCAGACCGGAATCAAGCATCAAAAGGACCGGTTTCTGGCTATCAGCCTTCATTCAGCCTGGATAGCTTGACTCCAGTGGTGTGGAGAGCCTGGGACTCACGTCTGAGCATACCCAGCCCACTCGGGGTGAAAATTGCAAAAAACTCAGTTGATGGACAGAATGTAGAACAATGTCATACATTCACCCCAGTACAAGGATCTGGGCCTAAATCCATCGTTTTTTTGCACTCCACAACACCCTGGGTTAGACACTGGCTATATGCAAATCAGCTCTGACCCTGTGCCTCATGGGAACAGTCCAGTCTGAACTACCATGCCATGTCTTTCCCAGACCGGAATCAAGCATCCAAGGACCGGTTTCTGGCTATCAGCCTTCATTCAACCTGGATAGCTTGACTCCAGTGGTGTGGAGAGCCTGGGACTCACGTCTGAGCATACCCAGCCCACTCGGGGTGAAAATTGTAAAAAACACAGTTGATGGACAGAATGTAGAACAATGTCATACATTCACCCCAGTACAAGGATCTGAGCCTAAATCCATCGTTTTTTTGCACTCCACAACACCCTGGGTTAGACACTGGCGATATGCAAATCAGCTCTGACCCTGTGCCTCATGGGAACAGTCCAGTCCGAACTACCAAGCCATGTCTTTCCCAGACCGGAATCAAGCATCCAAGGACCGGTTTCTGGCTATCAGCCTTCATTCAGCCTGGATAGCTTGACTCAGTGGTGTGGAGAGCCTGGGACTCACGTCTGAGCATACCCAGCCCACTCGGGGTGAAAATTGCAAAAAACACAGTTGATGGACAGAATGTAGAACAATGTCATACATTCACCCCAGTACAAGGATCTGAGCCTAAATCCATCGTTTTTTTGCACCCACAACACCCTGGGTTAGACACTGGCTATATGCAAATCAGCTCTGACCCTGTGCCTCATGGGAACAGTCCAGTCCGAACTACCAAGCCATGTCTTTCCCACACCGGAATCAAGCATCCAAGGACCGGTTTCTGGCTATCAGCCTTCATTCAGCCTGGATAGCTTGATTCCAGTGGTGTGGAGAGCCTGGGACTCACGTCTGAGCATACCCAGCCCACTCGGGGTAAAAATTGCAAAAAACACAGTTGATGGACAGAATGTAGAACAATGTCATACATTCACCCCAGTACAAGGATCTGGGCCTAAATCCATCGTTTTTTTGCACTCCACAACACCCTGGGTTAGACACTGGCTATATGCAAATCAGCTCTGACCCTGTGCCTCATGGGAACAGTCCAGTCCGAACTACCAAGCCATGTCTTTCCCAGACCGGAAACAAGCATCCAAGGACCGGTTTCTGGCTATCAGCCTTCATTCAGCCTGGATAGCTTGACTCCAGTGGTGTGGAGACCCTGGGACTCACGTCTGAGCATACCCAGCCCACTCGGGGTGAAAATTGCAAAAAACACAGTTGATGGACAGAATGTAGAACAATGTCATACATTCACCCCAGTACAAGGATCTGGGCCTAAATCCATCGTTTTTTTGCACTCCACAACACCCTGGGTTAGACACTGGCTATATGCAAATCAGCTCTGACCCGGTGCCTCATGGGAACAGTCCAGTCCGAACTACCATGCCATGTCTTTCCCAGACCGGAATCAAGCATCCAAGGACCGGTTTCTGGCTATCAGCCTTCATTCAGCCTGGATAGCTTGACTCCAGTGGTGTGGAGAGCCTGGGACTCACGTCTGAGCATACCCAGCCCACTCGGAGTGAAAATTGCAAAAAACACAGTTGATGGACAGAATGTAGAACAATGTCATACATTCATCCCAGTACAAGGATCTAGGCCTAAATCCATCGTTTTTTTGCACTCCACAACACCCTGGGTTAGACACTGGCTATATGCAAATCAGCTCTGACCCTGTGCCTCATGGGAACAGTCCAGTCCGAACTACCAAGCCATGTCTTTCCCAGACCGGAATCAAGCATCCAAGGACCGGTTTCTGGCTATCAGCCTTCATTCAGCCTGGATAGCTTGACTCCAGTGGTGTGGAGAGCCTGGGACTCACGCCTGAGCATACCCAGCCCACTCGGGGTGAAAATTGCAAAAAACACAGTTGATGGACAGAATGTAGAACAATGTCATACATTCACCCCAGTACAAGGATCTGGGCCTAAATCCATCGTTTTTTTGCACTCCACAACACCCTGGGTTAGACACTGGCTATATGCAAATCAGCTCTGACCCTGTGCCTCATGGGAACAGTCCAGTCCGAACTACCAAGCCATGTCTTTCCCAGACCGGAATCAAGCATCCAAGGACCGGTTTCTGGCTATCAGCCTTCATTCAGCCTGGATAGCTTGACTCCAGTGGTGTGGAGAGCCTGGGACTCACATCTGAGCATGCCCAGCCCACTCGGGGTGAAAATTGCAAAAAACACAGTTGATGGACCGAATGTAGAACAATGTCATACATTCACCCCAGTACAAGGATCTGGGCCTAAATCCATCGTTTTTTTGCACTCCACAACACCCTGGGTTAGACACTGGCTATATGCAAATCAGCTCTGACCCTGTGCCTCATGGGAACAGTCCAGTCCGAACTACCAAGCCATGTCTTTCCCAGACCGGAATCAAGCATCAAAAGGACCGGTTTCTGGCTATCAGCCTTCATTCAGCCTGGATAGCTTGACTCCAGTGGTGTGGAGAGCCTGGGACTCACGTCTGAGCATACCCAGCCCACTCGGGGTGAAAATTGCAAAAAACTCAGTTGATGGACAGAATGTAGAACAATGTCATACATTCACCCCAGTACAAGGATCTGGGCCTAAATCCATCGTTTTTTTGCACTCCACAACACCCTGGGTTAGACACTGGCTATATGCAAATCAGCTCTGACCCTGTGCCTCATGGGAACAGTCCAGTCTGAACTACCATGCCATGTCTTTCCCAGACCGGAATCAAGCATCCAAGGACCGGTTTCTGGCTATCAGCCTTCATTCAACCTGGATAGCTTGACTCCAGTGGTGTGGAGAGCCTGGGACTCACGTCTGAGCATACCCAGCCCACTCGGGGTGAAAATTGTAAAAAACACAGTTGATGGACAGAATGTAGAACAATGTCATACATTCACCCCAGTACAAGGATCTGAGCCTAAATCCATCGTTTTTTTGCACTCCACAACACCCTGGGTTAGACACTGGCGATATGCAAATCAGCTCTGACCCTGTGCCTCATGGGAACAGTCCAGTCCGAACTACCAAGCCATGTCTTTCCCAGACCGGAATCAAGCATCCAAGGACCGGTTTCTGGCTATCAGCCTTCATTCAGCCTGGATAGCTTGACTCAGTGGTGTGGAGAGCCTGGGACTCACGTCTGAGCATACCCAGCCCACTCGGGGTGAAAATTGCAAAAAACACAGTTGATGGACAGAATGTAGAACAATGTCATACATTCACCCCAGTACAAGGATCTGAGCCTAAATCCATCGTTTTTTTGCACCCACAACACCCTGGGTTAGACACTGGCTATATGCAAATCAGCTCTGACCCTGTGCCTCATGGGAACAGTCCAGTCCGAACTACCAAGCCATGTCTTTCCCACACCGGAATCAAGCATCCAAGGACCGGTTTCTGGCTATCAGCCTTCATTCAGCCTGGATAGCTTGATTCCAGTGGTGTGGAGAGCCTGGGACTCACGTCTGAGCATACCCAGCCCACTCGGGGTAAAAATTGCAAAAAACACAGTTGATGGACAGAATGTAGAACAATGTCATACATTCACCCCAGTACAAGGATCTGGGCCTAAATCCATCGTTTTTTTGCACTCCACAACACCCTGGGTTAGACACTGGCTATATGCAAATCAGCTCTGACCCTGTGCCTCATGGGAACAGTCCAGTCCGAACTACCAAGCCATGTCTTTCCCAGACCGGAAACAAGCATCCAAGGACCGGTTTCTGGCTATCAGCCTTCATTCAGCCTGGATAGCTTGACTCCAGTGGTGTGGAGACCCTGGGACTCACTTCTGAGCATACCCAGCCCACTCGGGGTGAAAATTGCAAAAAACACAGTTGATGGACAGAATGTAGAACAATGTCATACATTCACCCCAGTACAAGGATCTGGGCCTAAATCCATCATTTGTTTGCACTCCACAACACCCTGGGTTAGACACTGGCTATATGCAAATCAGCTCTGACCTTGTGCCTCATGGGAACAGTCCAGTCCGAACTACCAAGCCATGTCTTTCCCAGACCGGAATCAAGCATCCAAGGACCGGTTTCTGGCTATCAGCCTTCATTCAGCCTGGATAGCTTGATCTCCAGTGGTGTGGAGAGCCTGGGACTCACGTCTGAGCATACCCAGCCCACTCGGGGTGAAAATTGCAAAAAACACAGTTGATGGACAGAATGTAGAACAATGTCATACATTCACCCCAGTACAAGGATCTGGGCCTAAATCCATCGTTTTTTTGCACTCCACAACACCCTGGGTTAGACACTGGCTATATGCAAATCAGCTCTGACCCTGTGCCTCATGGGAACAGTCCAGTCCGAACTACCATGCCATGTCTTTCCCAGACCGGAATCAAGCATCCAATGACCGGTTTCTGGCTATCAGCCTTCATTCAGCCTGGATAGCTTGACTCCAGTGGTGTGGAGAGCCTGGGACTCACGTCTGAGCATACCCAGCCCACTCGGGGTGAAAATTGCAAAAAACACAGTTGATGGACAGAATGTAGAACAATGTCATACATTCACCCCAGTACAAGTATCTAGGCCTAAATCCATCGTTTTTTTGCACTCCACAACACCCTGGGTTAGACACTGGCTATATGCAAATCAGCTCTGACCCTGTGCCTCATGGGAACAGTCCAGTCCGAACTACCAAGCCATGTCTTTCCCAGACCGGAATCAAGCATCCAAGGACCGGTTTCTGGCTATCAGCCTTCATTCAGCCTGGATAGCTTGACTCCAGTGGTGTGGAGAGCCTGGGACTCACGCCTGAGCATACCCAGCCCACTCGGGGTGAAAATTGCAAAAAACACAGTTGATGGACAGAATATAGAACAATGTCATACATTCACCCCAGTACAAGGATCTGGGCCTAAATCCATCGTTTTTTTGCACTCCACAACACCCTGGGTTAGACACTGGCTATATGCAAATCAGCTCTGACCCTGTGCCTCATGGGAACAGTCCAGTCCGAACTACCAAGCCATGTCTTTCCCAGACCGGAATCAAGCATCCAAGGACCGGTTTCTGGCTATCAGCCTTCATTCAGCCTGGATAGCTTGATCTCCAGTGGTGTGGAGAGCCTGGGACTCACGTCTGAGCATACCCAGCCCACTCGGGGTGAAAATTGCAAAAAACACAGTTGATGGACAGAATGTAGAACAATGTCATACATTCACCCCAGTACAAGGATCTGGGCCTAAATCCATCGTTTTTTTGCACTCCACAACACCCTGGGTTAGACACTGGCTATATGCAAATCAGCTCTGACCCTGTGCCTCATGGGAACAGTCCAGTCCGAACTACCATGCCATGTCTTTCCCAGACCGGAATCAAGCATCCAATGACCGGTTTCTGGCTATCAGCCTTCATTCAGCCTGGATAGCTTGACTCCAGTGGTGTGGAGAGCCTGGGACTCACGTCTGAGCATACCCAGCCCACTCGGGGTGAAAATTGCAAAAAACACAGTTGATGGACAGAATATAGAACAATGTCATACATT
Source organism: Lissotriton helveticus (assembly GCF_964261635.1). Taxonomy (NCBI): domain Eukaryota; kingdom Metazoa; phylum Chordata; class Amphibia; order Caudata; family Salamandridae; genus Lissotriton; species Lissotriton helveticus. The sequence continues at coordinate 157,997,233 of NC_136062.1, forward strand.
CACCCCAGTACAAGGATCTGGGCCTAAATCCATCGTTTTTTTGCACTCCACAACACCCTGGGTTAGACACTGGCTATATGCAAATCAGCTCTAACCCTGTGCCTCATGGGAACAGTCCAGTCCGAACTACCAAGCCATGTCTTTCCCAGACTGGAATCAAGCATCCAAGGACCGGTTTCTGGCTATCAGCCTTCATTCAGCCTGGATAGCTTGACTCCAGTGGTGTGGAGAGCCTGGGACTCACATCTGAGCATACCCAGCCCACTCGGGGAGAAAATTGCAAAAAACACAGTTGATGGACAGAACGTAGAACAATGTCATACATTCACCCCAGTACAAGGATCTGGGCCTAAATCCATCATTTTTTTGCACTCCACAACACCCTGGGTTAGACACTGGCTATATGCAAATCAGCTCTGACCTTGTGCTTCATGGGAACAGTCCAGTCCGAACTACCAAGCCATGTCTTTCCCAGACCGGAATCAAGCATCCAAGGACCGGTTTCTGGCTATCAGCCTTCATTCAGCCTGGATAGCTTGACTCCAGTGGTGTGGAGAGCCTGGGACTCACGCCTGAGCATACCCAGCCCACTCGGGGTGAAAATTGCAAAAAACACAGTTGATGGACAGAATATAGAACAATGTCATACATTCACCCCAGTACAAGGATCTGGGCCTAAATCCATCGTTTTTTTGCACTCCACAACACCCTGGGTTAGACACTGGCTATATGCAAATCAGCTCTCACCCTGTGCCTCATGGGAACAGTCCAGTCCGAACTACCAAGCCATGTCTTTCCCAGACTGGAATCAAGCATCCAAGGACCGGTTTCTGGCTATCAGCCTTCATTCAGCCTGGATAGCTTGACTCCAGTGGTGTGGAGAGCCTGGGACTCACATCTGAGCATACCCAGCCCACTCGGGGTGAAAATTGCAAAAAAACACAGTTGATGGACAGAATGTAGAACAATGTCATACATTCACCCCAGTACAAGGATCTGGGCCTAAATCCATCTTTTTTTTTCACTCCACAACACCCTGGGTTAGACACTGGCTATATGCAAATCAGCTCTGACCCTGTGCCTCATGGGAACAGTCCAGTCCGAACTACCAAGCCATGTCTTTCCCAGACCGGAATCAAGCATCCAAGGACCGGTTTCTGGCTATCAGCCTTCATTCAGCCTGGATAGCTTGACTCCAGTGGTGTGGAGAGCCTGGGACTCACGCCTGAGCATACCCAGCCCACTCGGGGTGAAAATTGCAAAAAACACAGTTGATGGACAGAATATAGAACAATGTCATACATTCACCCCAGTACAAGGATCTGGGCCTAAATCCATCGTTTTTTTGCACTCCACAACACCCTGGGTTAGACACTGGCTATATGCAAATCAGCTCTCACCCTGTGCCTCATGGGAACAGTCCAGTCCGAACTACCAAGCCATGTCTTTCCCAGACTGGAATCAAGCATCCAAGGACCGGTTTCTGGCTATCAGCCTTCATTCAGCCTGGATAGCTTGACTCCAGTGGTGTGGAGAGCCTGGGACTCACATCTGAGCATACCCAGCCCACTCGGGGTGAAAATTGCAAAAAAACACAGTTGATGGACAGAATGTAGAACAATGTCATACATTCACCCCAGTACAAGGATCTGGGCCTAAATCCATCTTTTTTTTTCACTCCACAACACCCTGGGTTAGACACTGGCTATATGCAAATCAGCTCTGACCCTGTGCCTCATGGGAACAGTCCAGTCCGAACTACCAAGCCATGTCTTTCCCAGACCGGAATCAAGCATCCAAGGACCGGTTTCTGGCTATCAGCCTTCATTCAGCCTGGATAGCTTGACTCCAGTGGTGTGGAGAGCCTGGGACTCACGCCTGAGCATACCCAGCCCACTCGGGGTGAAAATTGCAAAAAACACAGTTGATGGACAGAATATAGAACAATGTCATACATTCACCCCAGTACAAGGATCTGGGCCTAAATCCATCGTTTTTTTGCACTCCACAACACCCTGGGTTAGACACTGGCTATATGCAAATCAGCTCTCACCCTGTGCCTCATGGGAACAGTCCAGTCCGAACTACCAAGCCATGTCTTTCCCACACCGGAATCAAGCATCCAAGGACCGGTTTCTGGCTATCAGCCTTCATTCAGCCTGGATAGCTTGACTCCAGTGGTGTGGAGAGCCTGGGACTCACATCTGAGCATACCCAGCCCACTCGGGGTGAAAATTGCAAAAAAACACAGTTGATGGACAGAATGTAGAACAATGTCATACATTCACCCCAGTACAAGGATCTGGGCCTAAATCCATCTTTTTTTTTCACTCCACAACACCCTGGGTTAGACACTGGCTAAATGCAAATCAGCTCTGACCCTGTGCCTCATGGGAACAGTCCAGTCCGAACTACCAAGCCATGTCTTTCCCAGACCGGAATCAAGCATCCAAGGACCGGTTTCTGGCTATCAGCCTTCATTCAGCCTGGATAGCTTGACTCCAGTGGTGTGGAGAGCCTGGGACTCACTTCTGAGCATACCCAGCCCACTCGGGGTGAAAATTGCAAAAAACACAGTTGATGGACAGAACGTAGAACAATGTCATACATTCACCCCAGTACAAGGATCTGGGCCTAAATCCATCATTTTTTTGCACTCCACAACACCCTGGGTTAGACACTGGCTATATGCAAATCAGCTCTGACCTTGTGCTTCATGGGAACAGTCCAGTCCGAACTACCAAGCCATGTCTTTCCCAGACCGGAATCAAGCATCCAAGGACCGGTTTCTGGCTATCAGCCTTCATTCAGCCTGGATAGCTTGACTCCAGTGGTGTGGAGAGCCTGGGACTCACGTCTGAGCATACCCAGCCCACTCGGGGTGAAAATTGCAAAAAACACATTTGATGGACAGAATGTAGAACAATGTCATACATTCACCCCAGTACAAGGATCTGGGCCTAAATCCATCGTTTTTTTGCACTCCACAACACCCTGGGTTAGACACTGGCTATATGCAAATCAGCTCTGACCCTGTGCCTCATGGGAACAGTCCAGTCCGAACTACCATGCCATATCTTTCCCAGACCGGAATCAAGCATCCAAGGACCGGTTTCTGGCTATCAGCCTTCATTCAGCCTGGATAGCTTGACTCCAGTGGTGTGGAGAGCCTGGGACTCACGTCTGAGCATACCCAGCCCACTCGGGGTGAAAATTGCAAAAAACACAGTAGATGGACAGAATGTAGAACAATGTCATACATTCACCCCAGTACAAGGATCTAGGCCTAAATCCATCGTTTTTTTGCACTCCACAACACCCTGGGTTAGACACTGGCTATATGCAAATCAGCTCTGACCCTGTGCCTCATGGGAACAGTCCAGTCGGAACTACCAAGCCATGTCTTTCCCAGACCGGAATCAAGCATCCAAGGACCGGTTTCTGGCTATCAGCCTTCATTCAGCCTGGATAGCTTGACTCCAGTGGTGTGGAGAGCCTGGGACTCACGCCTGAGCATACCCAGCCCACTCGGGTGAAAATTGCAAAAAACACAGTTGATGGACAGAATGTAGAACAATGTCATACATTCACCCCAGTAGAAGGATCTGGGCCTAAATCCATCGTTTTTTTGCACTCCACAACACCCTGGGTTAGACACTGGCTATATGCAAATCAGCTCTGACCCTGTGCCTCATGGGAACAGTCCAGTCCGAACTACCAAGCCATGTCTTTCCCAGACCGGAATCAAGCATCCAAGGACCGGTTTCTGGCTATCAGCCTTCATTCAGCCTGGATAGCTTGACTCCAGTGGTGTGGAGAGCCTGGGACTCACATCTGAGCATACCCAGCCCACTCGAGGTGAAAATTGCAAAAAACACAGTTGATGGACCGAATGTAGAACAATGTCATACATTCACCCCACTACAAGGATCTGGGCCTAAATCCATCGTTTTTTTGCACTCCACAACACCCTGGGTTAGACACTGGCTATATGCAAATCAGCTCTGACCCTGTGCCTCATGGGAACAGTCCAGTCCGAACTACCAAGCCATGTCTTTCCCAGACAGGAATCAAGCATCCAAGGACCGGTTTCTGGCTATCAGCCTTCATTCAGCCTGGATAGCTTGACTCCAGTGGTGTGGAGAGCCTGGGACTCACTTCTGAGCATACCCAACCCACTCGGAGTGAAAATTGCAAAAAACACAGTTGATGGACAGAACGTAGAACAATGTCATACATTCACCCCAGTACAAGGATCTGGGCCTAAATCCATCATTTTTTTGCACTCCACAACACCCTGGGTTAGACACTGGCTATATGCAAATCAGCTCTGACCCTGTGCCTCATGGGAACAGTCCAGTCCGAACTACCAAGCCATGTCTTTCCCAGACCGGAATCAAGCATCCAAGGACCGGTTTCTGGCTATCAGCCTTCATTCAGCCTGGATAGCTTGACTCCAGTGGTGTGGAGAGCCTGGGACTCACATCTGAGCATACCCAGCCCACTCGGGGTGAAAATTGCAAAAAAACACAGTTGATGGACAGAATGTAGAACAATGTCATACATTCACCCCAGTACAAGGATCTGGGCCTAAATCCATCGTTTTTTTGCACTCCACAACACCCTGGGTTAGACACTGGCTATATGCAAATCAGCTCTGACCCTGTGCCTCATGGGAACAGTCCAGTCCGAACTACCAAGCCATGTCTTTCCCAGACCGGAATCAAGCATCCAAGGACCGGTTTCTGGCTATCAGCATTCATTCAGCCTGGATAGCTTGACTCCAGTGGTGTGGAGAGCCTGGGACTCACTTCTGAGCATACCCAGCCCACTCGGGGTGAAAATTGCAAAAAACACAGTTGATGGACAGAACGTAGAACAATGTCATACATTCACCCCAGTACAAGGATCTGGGCCTAAATCCATCATTTTTTTGCACTCCACAACACCCTGGGTTAGACACTGGCTATATGCAAATCAGCTCTGACCTTGTGCCTCATGGGAACAGTCCAGTCCGAACTACCAAGCCATGTCTTTCCCAGACCGGAATCAAGCATCCAAGGACCGGTTTCTGGCTATCAGCCTTCATTCAGCCTGGATAGCTTGACTCCAGTGGTGTGGAGAGCCTGGGACTCATGCCTGAGCATACCCAGCCCACTCGGGTGAAAATTGCAAAAAACACAGTTGATGGACAGAATGTAGAACAATGTCATACATTCACCCCAGTACAAGGATCTGGGCCTAAATCCATCGTTTTTTTGCACTCCACAACACCCTGGGTTAGACACTGGCTATATGCAAATCAGCTCTGACCTTGTGCCTCATGGGAACAGTCCAGTCCGAACTACCAAGCCATGTCTTTCCCAGACCGGAATCAAGCATCCAAGGACCGGTTTCTGGCTATCAGCCTTCATTCAGCCTGGATAGCTTGACTCCAGTGGTGTGGAGAGCCTGGGACTCACATCTGAGCATACCCAGCCCACTCGAGGTGAAAATTGCAAAAAACACAGTTGATGGACCGAATGTAGAACAATGTCATACATTCACCCCAGTACAAAGATCTGGGCCTAAATCCATCGTTTTTTTGCACTCCACAACACCCTGGGTTAGACACTGGCTATATGCAAATCAGCTCTGACCCTGTGCCTCATGGGAACAGTCCAGTCCGAACTACCAAGCCATGTCTTTCCCAGACCGGAATCAAGCATCCAAGGACCGGTTTCTGGCTATCAGCCTTCATTCAGCCTGGATAGCTTGACTCCAGTGGTGTGGAGAGCCTGGGACTCACTTCTGAGCATACCCAGCCCACTCGGGGTGAAAATTGCAAAAAACACAGTTGATGGACAGAACGTAGAACAATGTCATACATTCACCCCAGTACAAGGATCTGGGCCTAAATCCATCGTTTTTTTGCACTCCACAACACCCTGGGTTAGACACTGGCTATATGCAAATCAGCTCTGACCCTGTGCCTCATGGGAACAGTCCAGTCCGAACTACCAAGCCATGTCTTTCCCAGACCGGAATCAAGCATCCAAGGACCGGTTTCTGGCTATCAGCCTTCATTCAGCCTGGATAGCTTGACTCCAGTGGTGTGGAGAGCCTGGGACTCACATCTGAGCATACCCAGCCCACTCGGGGTGAAAATTGCAAAAAAACACAGTTGATGGACCGAATGTAGAACAATGTCATACATTCACCCCAGTACAAGGATCTGGGCCTAAATCCATCGTTTTTTTGCACTCCACAACACCCTGGGTTAGACAATGGCTATATGCAAATCAGCTCTGACCCTGTGCCTCATGGGAACAGTCCAGTCCGAACTACCAAGCCATGTCTTTCCCAGACCGGAATCAATCAATCAATCAATCAATCAATGACACTTATAGAGCGCGCTACCTACCCGAAGGGTCTCAAGGCGCTGGGGGGGGGGGGTGCCGCTACTGTTCGAATAGCCAGGTCTTCAGCTGCTTCCTGAAGGAGAGGTGGTCTTGGGTCAGGCGCAGGTCGGTCGGGAGGGAGTTCCAGGTCTTGGCGGCCAGGTAGGAGAAGGACCTTCCTCCTGATGTCGCTCTTCGGATGCGGGGGACAGCGGCGAGGGCGAGGTTGGCTGATCGGAGGTGGCGTTTGGGAGCGTGGAAGTTGATTCGGCTGTTGAGGTAGCTCGGGCCCTGGTTGTGTAGGGCTTTGTGTGCGTGGGTGAGGAGGCGGAACGTGATTCTTTTGTTGACGGGGAGCCAGTGAAGGTCTCTCAGATGTCCGGAGATGTGGCTGGTTCGTGGGAGGTCGAGGATGAGTCTGGCTGAGGCGTTCTGGATCCGCTGGAGTCTCTTCTGGAGTTTGGCGGTGGTCCCGGCGTAGAGGGCGTTGCCGTAGTCCAGCCGGCTGGTGACGAGGGCCTGGGTGACGGTCTTCCTGGTCTCGGTGGGGATCCACCAGAAGATCTTCCGTAGCATGCGCAGAATGTTGAAGCACGCCGAGGAGACGTTGTTGACTTGCCTGGTCATGGAGAGGGAGGAGTCCAGGATGAAGCCCAGGTTGCGTGCGTGGTCCGTCGGTTTGGGTGCGGTACCCAGGGCGGGGGGCCACCAGGAGTCGTCCCAGGCGGAGGGCGAGGAGCCCAGGATGAGGACCTCCGTCTTGTCCGAGTTTAGTTTCAGGCGGCTGGTCGTCATCCACTCGGCTACCTCTTTCATCCCTTCGTGCAGGTTGGCTCTGGCGGCGGCGGAGTTGTTGGTCAGGGAGAGGATCAGCTGGGTGTCGTCGGCGTAGGAGATAATGCTGAGGTTGTGTTTGCGTACGATGGCCGCGAGGGGGCTCATGTAGACGTTGAAGAGGGTTGGGCTCAGAGAGGATCCTTGGGGGACGCCGCAGATGACTTCGGTGGCCTCTGACTTGTACGGTGGTAGGCGGACTCTCTGTGTTCTTCCGTCGAGGAAGGAGATGATCCATTCCAGTGCCTTCCCCTGGACTCCGGCGTTGTCGAGGCGCTGCACTAGGGTGCGGTGGCAGACCGTGTCGAAGGCCGCGGAGAGGTCAAGGAGGATGAGGGCCGCTGTTTCTCCATTGTCCATCAGGGCTCAGATGTCATCGGTGGCGGCGATGAGGGCGGTCTCGGTGCTGTGATTGGCTCGGAAGCCGGACTGTGAGGGGTCGAGGGATCCGTTCGTCTCGAGGAAGGCGGCCATCTGCTTGTTGACGTTCTTCTCAATGACTTTGGCTGGAAACGGGAGGAGCGAGATGGGGCGGTAGTTCTTGAGGTCGGTGGGGTCCGCTGTTGGTTTCTTGAGTAGAGCGCTGAGTTCGGCGTGCTTCCAGCTCTCCGGGAAGGTGGCGGTGTCGAAGGATGTGTTGATGATGTCTCGCAGGTGGGGTGCGATGACTGCGTCGGCCTGGTTGAAGACGTGGTGAGGGCAGGGGTCGGTTGGTGATCCGGAGTGGATGGAGTTCATCGTGCGGATGGTGTCTTCGGTGCTGATCGGGGTCCAGGCGTGGAGGGTGGTGGTGGGGGGTGGTTGTTCGGTCATGGTGTGCGTTGGTTGGATGTTGAAGCTGTTGTGTATGTCCGTGATCTTGTTGTGGAAGTATGAAGCGAGGGAGTTGCAGAGGTCTTGCGATGGGGTGATGTCGTTGTTTCCTGCGCTGGGGTTGGAAAGCTCTTTCACGATGTTGAAGAGTTCCTTGCAGTTGTGTGCGTTGTTGTCCAGCCGGTCCTTGAATGCTGTTTTCTTGGCGGCGCGGATCAGCTGGTGGTGTTTCCGGGTGGCGAGTTTGAAGGAGGTCCTGTTGTCCGGTGTCGGTTCCCTTTTCCAGACTTTCTCGAGGGCTCGGCAGTTCTTCTTGGAGCTCTTGAGTTCGTCGGTGAACCATGGGGCCTTCTTGCTGCCGGGTCTGCTAGGCGGGGTCCTCAGAGGGGCGAGCTCGTCCGCGCAGATGCTGATCCACTTCGTGAGGTTGTCGGCGGCCTGGCTGGGGTCTGCTGAGCTGGCAGGAGGGTGCTGGCTCAGGGACGTGGCGAGCTGGTCTGCTGTGATCTTGTTCCAGCTTCTGCGGGCGGTCTGTTGCTGGTGGTGGTGGGTCGTCGTTCTCTTGAAGGTGAAGTGGACGCAGCTGTGGTCCGTCCATTGAAGCTCAGTGGCGTGGCTGAAGCTGACGTCTTTGCTGGAGGAGAAGACTGCGTCGAGTGTGTGTCCGGCGCGGTGGGTGGGGGTGGACAACAGTTGCTTGAGTCCCAGGTTGGCGAGGTTGTCGAGCAGGGTGCTGGAGTTGCGGTCGTTGTTGTTTTCCAGATGGAAGTTGAGGTCTCCCAGGAGGATGTAGTCAGCGGAGGGGAGGGCATGCGGGCTGACGAAGTCGGCGATGTCCTCGCTGAAATGTGTGCGTGGTCCGGGGGGTCGGTAGATCAGGGTGCCTCTGAGGGTGGTGTTCGGGTTGGTGTGGATCTGGAAATGCAGGTGTTCGGCGCTGGTCAGGGTGTTGTCGGTGCTGGTCGTGAGACGGATGGTGTTCCTGTGGATGATGGCGATGCCTCCTCCCATCTGGTTGGCGTTGCGGTCCCTGCGGACGATCTTGTAGCCTTCTGGGATGGCGATGGCGATGTCGGGAGCTGAAGAGGCGTTCATCCAGGTCTCCGTGAGGAAGGCAACGTCAGGGGCTGTGGCGTCTAGGAGGTTCCAGAGTTCTACGGCGTGTCTGTGGACGGAACGGGTGTTGAGCAGGATGCACTTGAGGTGTGTGCTGCTGGTGTTCGATTTGGCGGGTGCTGGTGTGAGGCAGGTCCGGATGCAGGTGAACTTGCAGGCGTGGCAGCTGAAAGGTCCGTGGGTGCGTCGTGGAGTGGCTTGGTGGCACTCTGGGCGTCGGCCGGTGTTGAGTGCGTTGAGGGTGGCGGCGGAGTACGTCCTGCGGGTCGGTCGGGCTCGTCGAGGTCCAGGGGTCCTGGCGCTGGTCGCGGTCCGGTCGCGGACAGGCGCAGACGGGCTTACCTTTGGCGCGCCTTCGGCGCACAATCGGCGCGCCCGCTGCGCGTGACCGCTGCGCGTTCGCACGGTCGCCATTTAAGGCGAAGTGCGCGGGTGGGCGGAGCAGCTGGGAGGCGGGAGCGGGGAGGGATACAGAAGAGAAGAAAGGGGCGGGGACAAGCGGCGGTGGCGGGAAGGGAGGGTGGAGGGCGGCGGACAACACGAAGGAGGGGGATGAACAAAACAGGCACAAATCTGCTACAAAACAAGGGGTATGAGGGGAAAGATACCAAGATACACGGAGAATACTACACAAGCACAACTGTTGGACAAAACAGGAAAAAAAAGGAAAGAATAAAGGAGATGCACGGAGTTAAGGAAAGAAAACAGGCACAAATGTTTGTCAAAACAAACCCTACTGCGGGGGCAGCCGGCAGCCGGCAAAGCGAGGCAGTAGCGAGGCAGAGGGCGGGCAGGGGCACACGCAGCAGCTGGTGGCCGTGCGGCGCGGGGGTGTCCCACAAGTGGGTCACACTCACCTGCGTCGCACGGTCGCCATTTAAGGCCAAGTGCGCGGGTGGGCGGAGCAGCTGGGAGGCGGGAGCGGGGAGGGATACAGAAGAGAAGAAAGGGGCGGGGACAAGCGGCGTTGGCGGGAAGGGAGGGTGGAGGGCGGCGGACAACACGAAGGAGGGGGATGAACAAAACAGGCACAAATCTGCTACAAAACAAGGGGTATGAGGGGAAAGATACCAAGATACACGGAGAATACTACACAAGCACAACTGTTGGACAAAACAGGAAAAAAAAGGAAAGAATAAAGGAGATGCACGGAGTTAAGGAAAGAAAACAGGCACAAATGTTTGTCAAAACAAACCCTACTGCGGGGGCAGCCGGCAGCCGGCAAAGCGAGGCAGTAGCGAGGCAGAGGGCGGGCAGGGGCACACGCAGCAGCTGGTGGCCGTGCGGCGCGGGGGTGTCCCACAAGTGGGTCACACTCACCTGCGTCGCACGGTCGCCATTTAAGGCCAAGTGCGCGGGTGGGCGGAGCAGCTGGGAGGCGGGAGCGGGGAGGGATACAGAAGAGAAGAAAGGGGCGGGGACAAGCGGCGGTGGCGGGAAGGGAGGGTGGAGGGCGGCGGACAACACGAAGGAGGGGGATGAACAAAACAGGCACAAATCTGCTACAAAACAAGGGGTATGAGGGGAAAGATACCAAGATACACAGAGAATACTACACAAGCACAACTGTTGGACAAAACAGGAAAAAAAAGGAAAGAATAAAGGAGATGCACGGAGTTAAGGAAAGAAAACAGGCACAAATGTTTGTCAAAACAAACCCTACTGCGGGGGCAGCCGGCAGCCGGCAAAGCGAGGCAGAATCAAGCATCCAAGGACCGGTTTCTGGCTATCAGCCTTCATTCAGCCTGGATAGCTTGACTCCAGTGGTGTGGAGAGCCTGGGACTCACATCTGAGCATACCCAGCCCACTCGGGGTGAAAATTGCAAAAAAACACAGTTGATGGACAGAATGTAGAACAATGTCATACATTCACCACAGTACAAGGATCTGGGCCTAAATCCATCGTTTTTTTGCACTCCACAACACCCTGGGTTAGACACTGGCTATATGCAAATCAGCTCTGACCCTGTGCCTCATGGGAACAGTCCAGTCCGAACTACCAAGCCATGTCTTTCCCAGACCGGAATCAAGCATTCAAGGACCGGTTTCTGGCTATCAGCCTTCATTCAGCCTGGATAGCTTGACTCCAGTGGTGTGGAGAGCCTGGGACTCACTTCTGAGCATACCCAGCCCACTCGGGGTGAAAATTGCAAAAAACACAGTTGATGGACAGAACGTAGAACAATGTCATACATTCACCCCAGTACAAGGATCTGGGCCTAAATCCATCATTTTTTTGCACTCCACAACACCCTGGGCTAGACACTGGCTATATGCAAATCAGCTCTGACCTTGTGCCTCATGGGAATAGTCCAGTCCGAACTACCAAGCCATGTCTTTCCCAGACCGGAATCAAGCATCCAAGGACCGGTTTCTGGCTATCAGCCTTCATTCAGCCTGGATAGCTTGACTCCAGTGGTGTGGAGAGCCTGGGACTCACGTCTGAGCATACCCAGCCCACTCGGGGTGAAAATTGCAAAAAACACAGTTGATGGACAGAATGTAGAACAATGTCATACATTCACCCCAGTACAAGGATCTAGGCCTAAATCCATCGTTTTTTTGCACTCCACAACACCCTGGGTTAGACACTGGCTATATGCAAATCAGCTCTGACCCTGTGCCTCATGGGAACAGTCCAGTCCGAACTACCAAGCCATGTCTTTCCCAGACCGGAATCAAGCATCCAAGGACCGGTTTCTGGCTATCAGCCTTCATTCAGCCTGGATAGCTTGACTCCAGTGGTGTGGAGAGCCTGGGACTCATGCCTGAGCATACCCAGCCCACTCGGGTGAAAATTGCAAAAAACACAGTTGATGGACAGAATGTAGAACAATGTCATACATTCACCCCAGTACAAGGATCTGGGCCTAAATCCATCGTTTTTTTGCACTCCACAACACCCTGGGTTAGACACTGGCTATATGCAAATCAGCTCTGACTCTGTGCCTCATGGGAACAGTCCAGTCCGAACTACCAAGCCATGTCTTTCCCAGACCGGAATCAAGCATCCAAGGACCGGTTTCTGGCTATCAGCCTTCATTCAGCCTGGATAGCTTGACTCCAGTGGTGTGGAGAGCCTGGGACTCACATCTGAGCATACCCAGCCCACTCAAGGTGAAAATTGCAAAAAACACAGTTGATGGACCGAATGTAGAACAATGTCATACATTCACCCCAGTACAAGGATCTGGGCCTAAATCCATCGTTTTTTTGCACTCCACAACACCCTGGGTTAGACACTGGCTATATGCAAATCAGCTCTGACCCTGTGCCTCATGGGAACAGTCCAGTCCGAACTACCAAGCCATGTCTTTCCCAGACCGGAATCAAGCATCCAAGGACCGGTTTCTGGCTATCAGCCTTCATTCAGCCTGGATAGCTTGACTCCAGTGGTGTGGAGAGCCTGGGACTCACTTCTGAGCATACCCAGCCCACTCGGGGTGAAAATTGCAAAAAACACAGTTGATGGACAGAACGTAGAACAATGTCATACATTCACCCCAGTACAAGGATCTGGGCCTAAATCCATCATTTTTTTGCACTCCACAACACCCTGGGTTAGACACTGGCTATATGCAAATCAGCTCTGACCCTGTGCCTCATGGGAACAGTCCAGTCCGAACTACCAAGCCATGTCTTTCCCAGACCGGAATCAAGCATCCAAGGACCGGTTTCTGGCTATCAGCCTTCATTCAGCCTGGATAGCTTGACTCCAGTGGTGTGGAGAGCCTGGGACTCACGCCTGAGCATACCCAGCCCACTCGGGTGAAAATTGCAAAAAACACAGTTGATGGACAGAATGTAGAACAATGTCATACATTCACCCCAGTACAAGGATCTGGGCCTAAATCCATCATTTATTTGCACTCCACAACACCCTGGGATAGACACTGGCTATATGCAAATCAGCTCTGACCCTGTGCCTCATGGGAACAGTCCAGTCCGAACTACCAAGCCATGTCTTTCCCAGACCGGAATCAAGCATCCAAGGACCGGTTTCTGGCTATCAGCCTTCATTCAGCCTGGATAGCTTGACTCCAGTGGTGTGGAGAGCCTGGGACTCACATCTGAGCATACCCAGCCCACTCGAGGTGAAAATTGCAAAAAACACAGTTGATGGACCGAATGTAGAACAATGTCATACATTCACCCCAGTACAAGGATCTGGGCCTAAATCCATCGTTTTTTTGCACTCCACAACACCCTGGGTTAGACACTGGCTATATGCAAATCAGCTCTGACCCTGTGCCTCATGGGAACAGTCCAGTCCGAACTACCAAGCCATGTCTTTCCCAGACCGGAATCAAGCATCCAAGGACCGGTTTCTGGCTATCAGCCTTCATTCAGCCTGGATAGCTTGACTCCAGTGGTGTGGAGAGCCTGGGACTCACATCTGAGCATACCCAGCCCACTCGGGGTGAAAATTGCAAAAAACACAGTTGATGGACAGAATGTAGAACAATGTCATACATTCACCCCAGTACAAGGATCTGGGCCTAAATCCATCGTTTTTTTTGCACTCCACAACACCCTGGGTTAGACACTGGCTATATGCAAATCAGCTCTGACCCTGTGCCTCATGGGAACAGTCCAGTCCGAACTACCAAGCCATGTCTTTCCCAGACCGGAAACAAGCATCCAAGGACCGGTTTCTGGCTATCAGCCTTCATTCAGCCTGGATAGCTTGACTCCAGTGGTGTGGAGAGCCTGGGACTCACTTCTGAGCATACCCAGCCCACTCGGGGTGAAAATTGCAAAAAACACAGTTGATGGACAGAATGTAGAACAATGTCATACATTCACCCCAGTACAAGGATTTGGGCCTAAATCCATCATTTGTTTGCACTCCACAACACCCTGGGTTAGACACTGGCTATATGCAAATCAGCTCTGACCTTGTGCCTCATGGGAACAGTCCAGTCCGAACTACCAAGCCATGTCTTTCCCAGACCGGAATCAAGCATCCAAGGACCGGTTTCTGGCTATCAGCCTTCATTCAGCCTGGATAGCTTGATCTCCAGTGGTGTGGAGAGCCTGGGACTCACGTCTGAGCATACCCAGCCCACTCGGGGTGAAAATTGCAAAAAACACAGTTGATGGACAGAATGTAGAACAATGTCATACATTCACCCCAGTACAAGGATCTGGGCCTAAATCCATCGTTTTTTTGCACTCCACAACACCCTGGGTTAGACACTGGCTATATGCAAATCAGCTCTGACCCTGTGCCTCATGGGAACAGTCCAGTCCGAACTACCATGCCATGTCTTTCCCAGACCGGAATCAAGCATCCAATGACGGGTTTCTGGCTATCAGCCTTCATTCAGCCTGGATAGCTTGACTCCAGTGGTGTGGAGAGCCTGGGACTCACGTCTGAGCATACCCAGCCCACTCGGGGTGAAAATTGCAAAAAACACAGTTGATGGACAGAATGTAGAACAATGTCATACATTCACCCCAGTACAAGGATCTAGGCCTAAATCCATCGTTTTTTTGCACTCCACAACACCCTGGGTTAGACACTGGCTATATGCAAATCAGCTCTGACCCTGTGCCTCATGGGAACAGTCCAGTCCGAACTACCATGCCATGTCTTTCCCAGACCGGAATCAAGCATCCAATGACCGGTTTCTGGCTATCAGCCTTCATTCAGCCTGGATAGCTTGACTCCAGTGGTGTGGAGAGCCTGGGACTCACGTCTGAGCATACCCAGCCCACTCGGGGTGAAAATTGCAAAAAACACAGTTGATGGACAGAATGTAGAACAATGTCATACATTCACCCCAGTACAAGGATCTAGGCCTAAATCCATCGTTTTTTTGCACTCCACAACACCCTGGGTTAGACACTGGCTATATGCAAATCAGCTCTGACCCTGTGCCTCATGGGAACAGTCCAGTCCGAACTACCAAGCCATGTCTTTCCCAGACCGGAATCAAGCATCCAAGGACCGGTTTCTGGCTATCAGCCTTCATTCAGCCTGGATAGCTTGATCTCCAGTGGTGTGGAGAGCCAGGGACTCACGTCTGAGCATACCCAGCCCACTCGGGGTGAAAATTGCAAAAAACACAGTTGATGGACAGAATGTAGAACAATGTCATACATTCACCCCAGTACAAGGATCTGGGCCTAAATCCATCGTTTTTTTGCACTCCACAACACCCTGGGTTAGACACTGGCTATATGCAAATCAGCTCTGACCCTGTGCCTCATGGGAACAGTCCAGTCCGAACTACCATGCCATGTCTTTCCCAGACCGGAATCAAGCATCCAATGACCGGTTTCTGGCTATCAGCCTTCATTCAGCCTGGATAGCTTGACTCCAGTGGTGTGGAGAGCCTGGGACTCACGTCTGAGCATACCCAGCCCACTCGGGGTGAAAATTGCAAAAAACACAGTTGATGGACAGAATGTAGAACAATGTCATACATTCACCCCAGTACAAGTATCTAGGCCTAAATCCATCGTTTTTTTGCACTCCACAACACCCTGGGTTAGACACTGGCTATATGCAAATCAGCTCTGACCCTGTGCCTCATGGGAACAGTCCAGTCCGAACTACCAAGCCATGTCTTACCCAGACCGGAATCAAGCATCCAAGGACCGGTTTCTGGCTATCAGCCTTCATTCAGCCTGGATAGCTTGACTCCAGTGGTGTGGAGAGCCTGGGACTCACGCCTGAGCATACCCAGCCCACTCGGGGTGAAAATTGCAAAAAACACAGTTGATGGACAGAATATAGAACAATGTCATACATTCACCCCAGTACAAGGATCTGGGCCTAAATCCATCGTTTTTTTGCACTCCACAACACCCTGGGTTAGACACTGGCTATATGCAAATCAGCTCTCACCCTGTGCCTCATGGGAACAGTCCAGTCCGAACTACCAAGCCATGTCTTTCCCAGACTGGAATCAAGCATCCAAGGACCGGTTTCTGGCTATCAGCCTTCATTCAGCCTGGATAGCTTGACTCCAGTGGTGTGGAGAGCCTGGGACTCACATCTGAGCATACCCAGCCCACTCGGGGAGAAAATTGCAAAAAACACAGTTGATGGACAGAACGTAGAACAATGTCATACATTCACCCCAGTACAAGGATCTGGGCCTAAATCCATCATTTTTTTGCACTATACAACACCCTGGGTTAGACACTGGCTATATGCAAATCAGCTCTGACCTTGTGCTTCATGGGAACAGTCCAGTCCGAACTACCAAGCCATGTCTTTCCCAGACCGGAATCAAGCATCCAAGGACCGGTTTCTGGCTATCAGCCTTCATTCAGCCTGGATAGCTTGACTCCAGTGGTGTGGAGAGCCTGGGACTCACGCCTGAGCATACCCAGCCCACTCGGGGTGAAAATTGCAAAAAACACAGTTGATGGACAGAATATAGAACAATGTCATACATTCACCCCAGTACAAGGATTTGGGCCTAAATCCATCGTTTTTTTGCACTCAACAACACCCTGGGTTAGACACTGGCTATATGCAAATCAGCTCTCACCCTGTGCCTCATGGGAACAGTCCAGTCCGAACTACCAAGCCATGTCTTTCCCAGACTGGAATCAAGCATCCAAGGACCGGTTTCTGGCTATCAGCCTTCATTCAGCCTGGATAGCTTGACTCCAGTGGTGTGGTGAGCCTGGGACTCACATCTGAGCATACCCAGCCCACTCGGGGTGAAAATTGCAAAAAAACACAGTTGATGGACAGAATGTAGAACAATGTCATACATTCACCCCAGTACAAGGATCTGGGCCTAAATCCATCTTTTTTTTTCACTCCACAACACCCTGGGTTAGACACTGGCTATATGCAAATCAGCTCTGACCCTGTGCCTCATGGGAACAGTCCAGTCCGAACTACCAAGCCATGTCTTTCCCAGACCGGAATCAAGCATCCAAGGACCGGTTTCTGGCTATCAGCCTTCATTCAGCCTGGATAGCTTGACTCCAGTGGTGTGGAGAGCCTGGGACTCACGCCTGAGCATACCCAGCCCACTCGGGGTGAAAATTGCAAAAAACACAGTTGATGGACAGAATATAGAACAATGTCATACATTCACCCCAGTACAAGGATCTGGGCCTAAATCCATCGTTTTTTTGCACTCCACAACACCCTGGGTTAGACACTGGCTATATGCAAATCAGCTCTCACCCTGTGCCTCATGGGAACAGTCCAGTCCGAACTACCAAGCCATGTCTTTCCCAGACTGGAATCAAGCATCCAAGGACCGGTTTCTGGCTATCAGCCTTCATTCAGCCTGGATAGCTTGACTCCAGTGGTGTGGAGAGCCTGGGACTCACATCTGAGCATACCCAGCCCACTCGGGGTGAAAATTGCAAAAAAACACAGTTGATGGACAGAATGTAGAACAATGTCATACATTCACCCCAGTACAAGGATCTGGGCCTAAATCCATCTTTTTTTTTCACTCCACAACACCCTGGGTTAGACACTGGCTATATGCAAATCAGCTCTGACCCTGTGCCTCATGGGAACAGTCCAGTCCGAACTACCAAGCCATGTCTTTCCCAGACCGGAATCAAGCATCCAAGGACCGGTCTCTGGCTATCAGCCTTCATTCAGCCTGGATAGCTTGACTCCAGTGGTGTGGAGAGCCTGGGACTCACTTCTGAGCATACCCAGCCCACTCGGGGTGAAAATTGCAAAAAACACAGTTGATGGACAGAACGTAGAACAATGTCATACATTCACCCCAGTACAAGGATCTGGGCCTAAATCCATCATTTTTTTGCACTCCACAACACCCTGGGTTAGACACTGGCTATATGCAAATCAGCTCTGACCTTGTGCTTCATGGGAACAGTCCAGTCCGAACTACCAAGCCATGTCTTTCCCAGACCGGAATCAAGCATCCAAGGACCGGTTTCTGGCTATCAGCCTTCATTCAGCCTGGATAGCTTGACTCCAGTGGTGTGGAGAGCCTGGGACTCACGTCTGAGCATACCCAGCCCACTCGGGGTGAAAATTGCAAAAAACACAGTTGATGGACAGAATGTAGAACAATGTCATACATTCACCCCAGTACAAGGATCTGGGCCTAAATCCATCGTTTTTTTGCACTCCACAACACCCTGGGTTAGACACTGGCTATATGCAAATCAGCTCTGACCCTGTGCCTCATGGGAACAGTCCAGTCCGAACTACCATGCCATGTCTTTCCCAGACCGGAATCAAACATCCAAGGACCGGTTTCTGGCTATCAGCCTTCATTCAGCCTGGATAGCTTGACTCCAGTGGTGTGGAGAGCCTGGGACTCACGTCTGAGCATACCCAGCCCACTCGGGGTGAAAATTGCAAAAAACACAGTAGATGGACAGAATGTAGAACAATGTCATACATTCACCCCAGTACAAGGATCTAGGCCTAAATCCATCGTTTTTTTGCACTCCACAACACCCTGGGTTAGACACTGGCTATATGCAAATCAGCTCTGACCCTGTGCCTCATGGGAACAGTCCAGTCCGAACTACCAAGCCATGTCTTTCCCAGACCGGAATCAAGCATCCAAGGACCGGTTTCTGGCTATCAGCCTTCATTCAGCCTGGATAGCTTGACTCCAGTGGTGTGGAGAGCCTGGGACTCACGCCTGAGCATACCCAGCCCACTCGGGTGAAAATTGCAAAAAACACAGTTGATGGACAGAATGTAGAACAATGTCATACATTCACCCCAGTACAAGGATCTGGGCCTAAATCCATCGTTTTTTTGCACTCCACAACACCCTGGGTTAGACACTGGCTATATGCAAATCAGCTCTGACCCTGTGCCTCATGGGAACAGTCCAGTCCGAACTACCAAGCCATGTCTTTCCCAGACCGGAATCAAGCATCCAAGGACCGGTTTCTGGCTATCAGCCTTCATTCAGCCTGGATAGCTTGACTCCAGTGGTGTGGAGAGCCTGGGACTCACATCTGAGCATACCCAGCCCACTCGAGGTGAAAATTGCAAAAAACACAGTTGATGGACCGAATGTAGAACAATGTCATACATTCACCCCACTACAAGGATCTGGGCCTAAATCCATCGTTTTTTTGCACTCCACAACACCCTGGGTTAGACACTGGCTATATGCAAATCAGCTCTGACCCTGTGCCTCATGGGAACAGTCCAGTCCGAACTACCAAGCCATGTCTTTCCCAGACCGGAATCAAGCATCCAAGGACCGGTTTCTGGCTATCAGCCTTCATTCAGCCTGGATAGCTTGACTCCAGTCGTGTGGAGAGCCTGGGACTCACTTCTGAGCATACCCAGCCCACTCGGGGTGAAAATTGCAAAAAACACAGTTGATGGACAGAACGTAGAACAATGTCATACATTCACCCCAGTACAAGGATCTGGGCCTAAATCCATCATTTTTTTGCACTCCACAACACCCTGGGTTAGACACTGGCTATATGCAAATCAGCTCTGACCCTGTGCCTCATGGGAACAGTCCAGTCCGAACTACCAAGCCATGTCTTTCCCAGACCGGAATCAAGCATCCAAGGACCGGTTTCTGGCTATCAACCTTCATTCAGCCTGGATAGCTTGACTCCAGTGGTGTGGAGAGCCTGGGACTCACATCTGAGCATACCCAGCCCACTCGGGGTGAAAATTGCAAAAAAACACAGTTGATGGACAGAATGTAGAACAATGTCATACATTCACCCCAGTACAAGGATCTGGGCCTAAATCCATCGTTTTTTTGCACTCCACAACACCCTGGGTTAGACACTGGCTATATGCAAATCAGCTCTGACCCTGTGCCTCATGGGAACAGTCCAGTCCGAACTACCAAGCCATGTCTTTCCCAGACCGGAATCAAGCATCCAAGGACCGGTTTCTGGCTATCAGCCTTCATTCAGCCTGGATAGCTTGACTCCAGTGGTGTGGAGAGCCTGGGACTCACTTCTGAGCATACCCAGCCCACTCGGGGTGAAAATTGCAAAAAACACAGTTGATGGACAGAACGTAGAACAATGTCATACATTCACCCCAGTACAAGGATCTGGGCCTAAATCCATCATTTTTTTGCACTCCACAACACCCTGGGTTAGACACTGGCTATATGCAAATCAGCTCTGACCTTGTGCCTCATGGGAACAGTCCAGTCCGAACTACCAAGCCATGTCTTTCCCAGACCGGAATCAAGCATCCAAGGACCGGTTTCTGGCTATCAGCCTTCATTCAGCCTGGATAGCTTGACTCCAGTGGTGTGGAGAGCCTGGGACTCATGCCTGAGCATACCCAGCCCACTCGGGTGAAAATTGCAAAAAACACAGTTGATGGACAGAATGTAGAACAATGTCATACATTCACCCCAGTACAAGGATCTGGGCCTAAATCCATCGTTTTTTTGCACTCCACAACACCCTGGGTTAGACACTGGCTATATGCAAATCAGCTCTGACCTTGTGCCTCATGGGAACAGTCCAGTCCGAACTACCAAGCCATGTCTTTCCCAGACCGGAATCAAGCATCCAAGGACCGGTTTCTGGCTATCAGCCTTCATTCAGCCTGGATAGCTTGACTCCAGTGGTGTGGAGAGCCTGGGACTCACGTCTGAGCATACCCAGCCCACTCGGGGTGAAAATTGCAAAAAACACAGTAGATGGACAGAATGTAGAACAATGTCATACATTCACCCCAGTACAAGGATCTAGGCCTAAATCCATCGTTTTTTTGCACTCCACAACACCCTGGGTTAGACACTGGCTATATGCAAATCAGCTCTGACCCTGTGCCTCATGGGAACAGTCCAGTCCGAACTACCAAGCCATGTCTTTCCCAGACCGGAATCAAGCATCCAAGGACCGGTTTCTGGCTATCAGCCTTCATTCAGCCTGGATAGCTTGACTCCAGTGGTGTGGAGAGCCTGGGACTCACGCCTGAGCATACCCAGCCCACTCGGGTGAAAATTGCAAAAAACACAGTTGATGGACAGAATGTAGAACAATGTCATACATTCACCCCAGTACAAGGATCTGGGCCTAAATCCATCGTTTCTTTGCACTCCACAACACCCTGGGTTAGACACTGGCTATATGCAAATCAGCTCTGACCCTGTGCCTCATGGGAACAGTCCAGTCCGAACTACCAAGCCATGTCTTTCCCAGACCGGAATCAAGCATCCAAGGACCGGTTTCTGGCTATCAGCCTTCATTCAGCCTGGATAGCTTGACTCCAGTGGTGTGGAGAGCCTGGGACTCACATCTGAGCATACCCAGCCCACTCGAGGTGAAAATTGCAAAAAACACAGTTGATGGACCGAATGTAGAACAATGTCATACATTCACCCCACTACAAGGATCTGGGCCTAAATCCATCGTTTTTTTGCACTCCACAACACCCTGGGTTAGACACTGGCTATATGCAAATCAGCTCTGACCCTGTGCCTCATGGGAACAGTCCAGTCCGAACTACCAAGCCATGTCTTTCCCAGACCGGAATCAAGCATCCAAGGACCGGTTTCTGGCTATCAGCCTTCATTCAGCCTGGATAGCTTGACTCCAGTCGTGTGGAGAGCCTGGGACTCACTTCTGAGCATACCCAGCCCACTCGGGGTGAAAATTGCAAAAAACACAGTTGATGGACAGAACGTAGAACAATGTCATACATTCACCCCAGTACAAGGATCTGGGCCTAAATCCATCATTTTTTTGCACTCCACAACACCCTGGGTTAGACACTGGCTATATGCAAATCAGCTCTGACCCTGTGCCTCATGGGAACAGTCCAGTCCGAACTACCAAGCCATGTCTTTCCCAGACCGGAATCAAGCATCCAAGGACCGGTTTCTGGCTATCAACCTTCATTCAGCCTGGATAGCTTGACTCCAGTGGTGTGGAGAGCCTGGGACTCACATCTGAGCATACCCAGCCCACTCGGGGTGAAAATTGCAAAAAAACACAGTTGATGGACAGAATGTAGAACAATGTCATACATTCACCCCAGTACAAGGATCTGGGCCTAAATCCATCGTTTTTTTGCACTCCACAACACCCTGGGTTAGACACTGGCTATATGCAAATCAGCTCTGACCCTGTGCCTCATGGGAACAGTCCAGTCCGAACTACCAAGCCATGTCTTTCCCAGACCGGAATCAAGCATCCAAGGACCGGTTTCTGGCTATCAGCCTTCATTCAGCCTGGATAGCTTGACTCCAGTGGTGTGGAGAGCCTGGGACTCACTTCTGAGCATACCCAGCCCACTCGGGGTGAAAATTGCAAAAAACACAGTTGATGGACAGAACGTAGAACAATGTCATACATTCACCCCAGTACAAGGATCTGGGCCTAAATCCATCATTTTTTTGCACTCCACAACACCCTGGGTTAGACACTGGCTATATGCAAATCAGCTCTGACCTTGTGCCTCATGGGAACAGTCCAGTCCGAACTACCAAGCCATGTCTTTCCCAGACCGGAATCAAGCATCCAAGGACCGGTTTCTGGCTATCAGCCTTCATTCAGCCTGGATAGCTTGACTCCAGTGGTGTGGAGAGCCTGGGACTCATGCCTGAGCATACCCAGCCCACTCGGGTGAAAATTGCAAAAAACACAGTTGATGGACAGAATGTAGAACAATGTCATACATTCACCCCAGTACAAGGATCTGGGCCTAAATCCATAGTTTTTTTGCACTCCACAACACCCTGGGTTAGACACTGGCTATATGCAAATCAGCTCTGACCTTGTGCCTCATGGGAACAGTCCAGTCCGAACTACCAAGCCATGTCTTTCCCAGACCGGAATCAAGCATCCAAGGACCGGTTTCTGGCTATCAGCCTTCATTCAGCCTGGATAGCTTGACTCCAGTGGTGTGGAGAGCCTGGGACTCACATCTGAGCATACCCAGCCCACTCGAGGTGAAAATTGCAAAAAACACAGTTGATGGACCGAATGTAGAACAATGTCATACATTCACCCCAGTACAAGGATCTGGGCCTAAATCCATCGTTTTTTTGCACTCCACAACACCCTGGGTTAGACACTGGCTATATGCAAATCAGCTCTGACCCTGTGCCTCATGGGAACAGTCCAGTCCGAACTACCAAGCCATGTCTTTCCCAGACTGGAATCAAGCATCCAAGGACCGGTTTCTGGCTATCAGCCTTCATTCAGCCTGGATAGCTTGACTCCAGTGGTGTGGAGAGCCTGGGACTCACTTCTGAGCATACCCAGCCCACTCGGGGTGAAAATTGCAAAAAACACAGTTGATGGACAGAACGTAGAACAATGTCATACATTCACCCCAGTACAAGGATCTGGGCCTAAATCCATCGTTTTTTTGCACTCCACAACACCCTGGGTTAGACACTGGCTATATGCAAATCAGCTCTGACCCTGTGCCTCATGGGAACAGTCCAGTCCGAACTACCAAGCCATGTCTTTCCCAGACCGGAATCAAGCATCCAAGGACCGGTTTCTGGCTATCAGCCTTCATTCAGCCTGGATAGCTTGACTCCAGTGGTGTGGAGAGCCTGGGACTCACATCTGAGCATACCCAGCCCACTCGGGGTGAAAATTGCAAAAAAACACAGTTGATGGACCGAATGTAGAACAATGTCATACATTCACCCCAGTACAAGGATCTGGGCCTAAATCCATCGTTTTTTTGCACTCCACAACACCCTGGGTTAGACACTGGCTATATGCAAATCAGCTCTGACCCTGTGCCTCATGGGAACAGTCCAGTCTGAACTACCAAGCCATGTCTTTCCCAGACCGGAATCAAGCATCCAAGGACCGGTTTCTGGCTATCAGCCTTCATTCAGCCTGGATAGCTTGACTCCAGTGGTGTGGAGAGCCTGGGACTCGCATCTGAGCATACCCAGCCCACTCGGGGTGAACATTGCAAAAAAACACAGTTGATGGACAGAATGTAGAACAATGTCATACATTCACCACAGTACAAGGATCTGGGCCTAAATCCATCGTTTTTTTGCACTCCACAACACCCTGGGTTAGACACTGGCTATATGCAAATCAGCTCTGACCCTGTGCCTCATGGGAACAGTCCAGTCCGAACTACCAAGCCATGTCTTTCCCAGACCGGAATCAAGCATCCAAGGACCGGTTTCTGGCTATCAGCCTTCATTCAGCCTGGATAGCTTGACTCCAGTGGTGTGGAGAGCCTGGGACTCACTTCTGAGCATACCCAGCCCACTCGGGGTGAAAATTGCAAAAAACACAGTTGATGGACAGAACGTAGAACAATGTCATACATTCACCCCAGTACAAGGATCTGGGCCTAAATCCATCATTTTTTTGCACTCCACAACACCCTGGGTTAGACACTGGCTATATGCAAATCAGCTCTGACCTTGTGCCTCATGGGAACAGTCCAGTCCGAACTACCAAGCCATGTCTTTCCCAGACCGGAATCAAGCATCCAAGGACCGGTTTCTGGCTATCAGCCTTCATTCAGCCTGGATAGCTTGACTCCAGTGGTGTGGAGAGCCTGGGACTCATGCCTGAGCATACCCAGCCCACTCGGGTGAAAATTGCAAAAAACACAGTTGATGGACAGAATGTAGAACAATGTCATACATTCACCCCAGTACAAGGATCTGGGCCTAAATCCATCGTTTTTTTGCACTCCACAACACCCTGGGTTAGACACTGGCTATATGCAAATCAGCTCTGACCTTGTGCCTCATGGGAACAGTCCAGTCCGAACTACCAAGCCATGTCTTTCCCAGACCGGAATCAAGCATCCAAGGACCGGTTTCTGGCTATCAGCCTTCATTCAGCCTGGATAGCTTGACTCCAGTGGTGTGGAGAGCCTGGGACTCACGTCTGAGCATACCCAGCCCACTCGGGGTGAAAATTGCAAAAAACACAGTAGATGGACAGAATGTAGAACAATGTCATACATTCACCCCAGTACAAGGATCTAGGCCTAAATCCATCGTTTTTTTGCACTCCACAACACCCTGGGTTAGACACTGGCTATATGCAAATCAGCTCTGACCCTGTGCCTCATGGGAACAGTCCAGTCCGAACTACCAAGCCATGTCTTTCCCAGACCGGAATCAAGCATCCAAGGACCGGTTTCTGGCTATCAGCCTTCATTCAGCCTGGATAGCTTGACTCCAGTGGTGTGGAGAGCCTGGGACTCACGCCTGAGCATACCCAGCCCACTCGGGTGAAAATTGCAAAAAACACAGTTGATGGACAGAATGTAGAACAATGTCATACATTCACCCCAGTACAAGGATCTGGGCCTAAATCCATCGTTTCTTTGCACTCCACAACACCCTGGGTTAGACACTGGCTATATGCAAATCAGCTCTGACCCTGTGCCTCATGGGAACAGTCCAGTCCGAACTACCAAGCCATGTCTTTCCCAGACCGGAATCAAGCATCCAAGGACCGGTTTCTGGCTATCAGCCTTCATTCAGCCTGGATAGCTTGACTCCAGTGGTGTGGAGAGCCTGGGACTCACATCTGAGCATACCCAGCCCACTCGAGGTGAAAATTGCAAAAAACACAGTTGATGGACCGAATGTAGAACAATGTCATACATTCACCCCACTACAAGGATCTGGGCCTAAATCCATCGTTTTTTTGCACTCCACAACACCCTGGGTTAGACACTGGCTATATGCAAATCAGCTCTGACCCTGTGCCTCATGGGAACAGTCCAGTCCGAACTACCAAGCCATGTCTTTCCCAGACCGGAATCAAGCATCCAAGGACCGGTTTCTGGCTATCAGCCTTCATTCAGCCTGGATAGCTTGACTCCAGTCGTGTGGAGAGCCTGGGACTCACTTCTGAGCATACCCAGCCCACTCGGGGTGAAAATTGCAAAAAACACAGTTGATGGACAGAACGTAGAACAATGTCATACATTCACCCCAGTACAAGGATCTGGGCCTAAATCCATCATTTTTTTGCACTCCACAACACCCTGGGTTAGACACTGGCTATATGCAAATCAGCTCTGACCCTGTGCCTCATGGGAACAGTCCAGTCCGAACTACCAAGCCATGTCTTTCCCAGACCGGAATCAAGCATCCAAGGACCGGTTTCTGGCTATCAACCTTCATTCAGCCTGGATAGCTTGACTCCAGTGGTGTGGAGAGCCTGGGACTCACATCTGAGCATACCCAGCCCACTCGGGGTGAAAATTGCAAAAAAACACAGTTGATGGACAGAATGTAGAACAATGTCATACATTCACCCCAGTACAAGGATCTGGGCCTAAATCCATCGTTTTTTTGCACTCCACAACACCCTGGGTTAGACACTGGCTATATGCAAATCAGCTCTGACCCTGTGCCTCATGGGAACAGTCCAGTCCGAACTACCAAGCCATGTCTTTCCCAGACCGGAATCAAGCATCCAAGGACCGGTTTCTGGCTATCAGCCTTCATTCAGCCTGGATAGCTTGACTCCAGTGGTGTGGAGAGCCTGGGACTCACTTCTGAGCATACCCAGCCCACTCGGGGTGAAAATTGCAAAAAACACAGTTGATGGACAGAACGTAGAACAATGTCATACATTCACCCCAGTACAAGGATCTGGGCCTAAATCCATCATTTTTTTGCACTCCACAACACCCTGGGTTAGACACTGGCTATATGCAAATCAGCTCTGACCTTGTGCCTCATGGGAACAGTCCAGTCCGAACTACCAAGCCATGTCTTTCCCAGACCGGAATCAAGCATCCAAGGACCGGTTTCTGGCTATCAGCCTTCATTCAGCCTGGATAGCTTGACTCCAGTGGTGTGGAGAGCCTGGGACTCATGCCTGAGCATACCCAGCCCACTCGGGTGAAAATTGCAAAAAACACAGTTGATGGACAGAATGTAGAACAATGTCATACATTCACCCCAGTACAAGGATCTGGGCCTAAATCCATAGTTTTTTTGCACTCCACAACACCCTGGGTTAGACACTGGCTATATGCAAATCAGCTCTGACCTTGTGCCTCATGGGAACAGTCCAGTCCGAACTACCAAGCCATGTCTTTCCCAGACCGGAATCAAGCATCCAAGGACCGGTTTCTGGCTATCAGCCTTCATTCAGCCTGGATAGCTTGACTCCAGTGGTGTGGAGAGCCTGGGACTCACATCTGAGCATACCCAGCCCACTCGAGGTGAAAATTGCAAAAAACACAGTTGATGGACCGAATGTAGAACAATGTCATACATTCACCCCAGTACAAGGATCTGGGCCTAAATCCATCGTTTTTTTGCACTCCACAACACCCTGGGTTAGACACTGGCTATATGCAAATCAGCTCTGACCCTGTGCCTCATGGGAACAGTCCAGTCCGAACTACCAAGCCATGTCTTTCCCAGACTGGAATCAAGCATCCAAGGACCGGTTTCTGGCTATCAGCCTTCATTCAGCCTGGATAGCTTGACTCCAGTGGTGTGGAGAGCCTGGGACTCACTTCTGAGCATACCCAGCCCACTCGGGGTGAAAATTGCAAAAAACACAGTTGATGGACAGAACGTAGAACAATGTCATACATTCACCCCAGTACAAGGATCTGGGCCTAAATCCATCGTTTTTTTGCACTCCACAACACCCTGGGTTAGACACTGGCTATATGCAAATCAGCTCTGACCCTGTGCCTCATGGGAACAGTCCAGTCCGAACTACCAAGCCATGTCTTTCCCAGACCGGAATCAAGCATCCAAGGACCGGTTTCTGGCTATCAGCCTTCATTCAGCCTGGATAGCTTGACTCCAGTGGTGTGGAGAGCCTGGGACTCACATCTGAGCATACCCAGCCCACTCGGGGTGAAAATTGCAAAAAAACACAGTTGATGGACCGAATGTAGAACAATGTCATACATTCACCCCAGTACAAGGATCTGGGCCTAAATCCATCGTTTTTTTGCACTCCACAACACCCTGGGTTAGACACTGGCTATATGCAAATCAGCTCTGACCCTGTGCCTCATGGGAACAGTCCAGTCTGAACTACCAAGCCATGTCTTTCCCAGACCGGAATCAAGCATCCAAGGACCGGTTTCTGGCTATCAGCCTTCATTCAGCCTGGATAGCTTGACTCCAGTGGTGTGGAGAGCCTGGGACTCGCATCTGAGCATACCCAGCCCACTCGGGGTGAACATTGCAAAAAAACACAGTTGATGGACAGAATGTAGAACAATGTCATACATTCACCACAGTACAAGGATCTGGGCCTAAATCCATCGTTTTTTTGCACTCCACAACACCCTGGGTTAGACACTGGCTATATGCAAATCAGCTCTGACCCTGTGCCTCATGGGAACAGTCCAGTCCGAACTACCAAGCCATGTCTTTCCCAGACCGGAATCAAGCATCCAAGGACCGGTTTCTGGCTATCAGCCTTCATTCAGCCTGGATAGCTTGACTCCAGTGGTGTGGAGAGCCTGGGACTCACTTCTGAGCATACCCAGCCCACTCGGGGTGAAAATTGCAAAAAACACAGTTGATGGACAGAACGTAGAACAATGTCATACATTCACCCCAGTACAAGGATCTGGGCCTAAATCCATCATTTTTTTGCACTCCACAACACCCTGGGTTAGACACTGGCTATATGCAAATCAGCTCTGACCTTGTGCCTCATGGGAACAGTCCAGTCCGAACTACCAAGCCATGTCTTTCCCAGACCGGAATCAAGCATCCAAGGACCGGTTTCTGGCTATCAGCCTTCATTCAGCCTGGATAGCTTGACTCCAGTGGTGTGGAGAGCCTGGGACTCACGTCTGAGCATACCCAGCCCACTCGGGGTGAAAATTGCAAAAAACACAGTTGATGGACAGAATGTAGAACAATGTCATACATTCACCCCAGTACAAGGATCTAGGCCTAAATCCATCGTTTTTTTGCACTCCACAACACCCTGGGTTAGACACTGGCTATATGCAAATCAGCTCTGACCCTGTGCCTCATGGGAACAGTCCAGTCCGAACTACCAAGCCATGTCTTTCCCAGACCAGAATCAAGCATCCAAGGACCGGTTTCTGGCTATCAGCCTTCATTCAGCCTGGATAGCTTGACTCCAGTGGTGTGGAGAGCCTGGGACTCACGCCTGAGCATACCCAGCCCACTCGGGTGAAAATTGCAAAAAACACAGTTGATGGACAGAATGTAGAACAATGTCATACATTCACCCCAGTACAAGGATCTGGGCCTAAATCCATCGTTTTTTTGCACTCCACAACACCCTGGGTTAGACACTGGCTATATGCAAATCAGCTCTGACCCTGTGCCTCATGGGAACAGTCCAGTCCGAACTACCAAGCCATGTCTTTCCCAGACCGGAATCAAGCATCCAAGGACCGGTTTCTGGCTATCAGCCTTCATTCAGCCTGGATAGCTTGACTCCAGTGGTGTGGAGGGCCTGGGACTCACATCTGAGCATACCCAGCCCACTCAAGGTGAAAATTGCAAAAAACACAGTTGATGGACCGAATGTAGAACAATGTCATACATTCACCCCAGTACAAGGATCTGGGCCTAAATCCATCGTTTTTTTGCACTCCACAACACCCTGGGTTAGACACTGGCTATATGCAAATCAGCTCTGACCCTGTGCCTCATGGGAACAGTCCAGTCCGAACTACCAAGCCATGTCTTTCCCAGACCGGAATCAAGCATCCAAGGACCGGTTTCTGGCTATCAGCCTTCATTCAGCCTGGATAGCTTGACTCCAGTGGTGTGGAGAGCCTGGGACTCACATCTGAGCATACCCAGCCCACTCGGGGTGAAAATTGCAAAAAAACACAGTTGATGGACAGAATGTAGAACAATGTCATACATTCACCCCAGTACAAGGATCTGGGCCTAAATCCATCGTTTTATTGCACTCCACAACACCCTGGGTTAGACACTGGCTATATGCAAATCAGCTCTGACCCTGTGCCTCATGGGAACAGTCCAGTCCGAACTACCAAGCCATGTCTTTCCCAGACCGGAATCAAGCATCCAAGGACCGGTTTCTGGCTATCAGCCTTCATTCAGCCTGGATAGCTTGACTCCAGTGGTGTGGAGAGCCTGGGACTCACTTCTGAGCATACCCAGCCCACTCGGGGTGAAAATTGCAAAAAACACAGTTGATGGACAGAACGTAGAACAATGTCATACATTCACCCCAGTACAAGGATCTGGGCCTAAATCTATCATTTTTTTGCACTCCACAACACCCTGGGTTAGACACTGGCTATATGCAAATCAGCTCTGACCCTGTGCCTCATGGGAACAGTCCAGTCCGAACTACCAAGCCATGTCTTTCCCAGACCGGAATCAAGCATCCAAGGACCGGTTTCTGGATATCAGCCTTCATTCAGCCTGGATAGCTTGACTCCAGTGGTGTGGAGAGCCTGGGACTCACGCCTGAGCATACCCAGCCCACTCGGGTGAAAATTGCAAAAAACACAGTTGATGGACAGAATGTAGAACAATGTCATACATTCACCCCAGTACAAGGATCTGGGCCTAAATCCATCATTTTTTTGCACTCCACAACACCCTGGGATAGACCCTGGCTATATGCAAATCAGCTCTGACCCTGTGCCTCATGGGAACAGTCCAGTCCGAACTACCAAGCCATGTCTTTCCCAGACCGGAATCAAGCATCCAAGGACCGGTTTCTGGCTATCAGCCTTCATTCAGCCTGGATAGCTTGACTCCAGTGGTGTGGAGAGCCTGGGACTCACATCTGAGCATACCCAGCCCACTCGAGGTGAAAATTGCAAAAAACACAGTTGATGGACCGAATGTAGAACAATGTCATACATTCACCCCAGTACAAGGATCTGGGCCTAAATCCATCGTTTTTTTGCACTCCACAACACCCTGGGTTAGACACTGGCTATATGCAAATCAGCTCTGACCCTGTGCCTCATGGGAACAGTCCAGTCCGAACTACCAAGCCATGTCTTTCCCAGACCGGAATCAAGCATCCAAGGACCGGTTTCTGGCTATCAGCCTTCATTCAGCCTGGATAGCTTGACTCCAGTGGTGTGGAGAGCCTGGGACTCACATCTGAGCATACCCAGCCCACTCGGGGTGAAAATTTCAAAAAAACACAGTTGATGGACAGAATGTAGAACAATGTCATACATTCACCCCAGTACAAGGATCTGGGCCTAAATCCATCGTTTTTTTGCACTCCACAACACCCTGGGTTAGACACTGGCTATGTGCAAATCAGCTCTGACCCTGTGCCTCATGGGAACAGTCCAGTCCGAACTACCAAGCCATGTCTTTCCCAGACCGGAATCAAGCATCCAAGGACCGGTTTCTGGCTATCAGCCTTCATTCAGCCTGGATAGCTTGACTCCAGTGGTGTGGAGAGCCTGGGACTCACTTCTGAGCATACCCAGCCCACTCGGGGTGAAAATTGCAAAAAACACAGTTGATGGACAGAACGTAGAACAATGTCATACATTCACCCCAGTACAAGGATCTGGGCCTAAATCCATCATTTTTTTGCACTCCACAACACCCTGGGTTAGACACTGGCTATATGCAAATCAGCTCTGACCTTGTGCCTCATGGGAACAGTCCAGTCCGAACTACCAAGCCATGTCTTTCCCAGACCGGAATCAAGCATCCAAGGACCAGTTTCTGGCTATCAGCCTTCATTCAGCCTGGATAGCTTGACTCCAGTGGTGTGGAGAGCCTGGGACTCACGTCTGAGCATACCCAGCCCACTCGGGGTGAAAATTGCAAAAAACACAGTTGATGGACAGAATGTAGAACAATGTCATACATTCACCCCAGTACAAGGATCTAGGCCTAAATCCATCGTTTTTTTGCATTCCACAACACCCTGGGTTAGACACTGGCTATATGCCAATCAGCTCTGACCCTGTGCCTCATGGGAACAGTCCAGTCCGAACTACCAAGCCATGTCTTTCCCAGACCGGAATCAAGCATCCAAGGACCGGTTTCAGGCTATCAGCCTTCATTCAGCCTGGATAGCTTGACTCCAGTGGTGTGGAGAGCCTGGGACTCACGCCTGAGCATACCCAGCCCACTCGGGTGAAAATTGCACAAAACACAGTTGATGGACAGAATGTAGAACAATGTCATACATTCACCCCAGTACAAGGATCTGGGCCTAAATCCATCGTTTTTTTGCACTCCACAACACCTTGGGTTAGACACTGGCTATATGCAAATCAGCTCTGACCCTGTGCCTCATGGGAACAGTCCAGTCCGAACTACCAAGCCATGTCTTTCCCAGACCGGAATCAAGCATCCAAGGACCGGTTTCTGGCTATCAGCCTTCATTCAGCCTGGATAGCTTGACTCCAGTGGTGTGGAGAGCCTGGGACTCACATCTGAGCATACCCAGCCCACTCGAGGTGAAAATTGCAAAAAACACAGTTGATGGACCGAATGTAGAACAATGTCATACATTCACCCCAGTACAAGGATCTGGGCCTAAATCCATCGTTTTTTTGCACTCCACAACACCCTGGGTTAGACACTGGCTATATGCAAATCAGCTCTGACCCTGTGCCTCATGGGAACAGTCCAGTCCGAACTACCAAGCCATGTCTTTCCCAGACCGGAATCAAGCATCCAAGGACCGGTTTCTGGCTATCAGCCTTCATTCAGCCTGGATAGCTTGACTCCAGTGGTGTGGAGAGCCTGGGACTCACATCTGAGCATACCCAGCCCACTCGGGGTGAAAATTTCAAAAAAACACAGTTGATGGACAGAATGTAGAACAATGTCATACATTCACCCCAGTACAAGGATCTGGGCCTAAATCCATCGTTTTTTTGCACTCCACAACACCCTGGGTTAGACACTGGCTATATGCAAATCAGCTCTGACCCTGTGCCTCATGGGAACAGTCCAGTCCGAACTACCAAGCCATGTCTTTCCCAGACAGGAATCAAGCATCCAAGGACCGGTTTCTGGCTATCAGCCTTCATTTAGCCTGGATAGCTTGACTCCAGTGGTGTGGAGAGCCTGGGACTCACTTCTGAGCATACCCAGCCCACTCGGGGTGAAAATTGCAAAAAACACAGTTGATGGACAGAACGTAGAACAATGTCATACATTCACCCCAGTACAAGGATCTGGGCCTAAATCCATCGTTTTTTTGCACTCCACAACACCCTGGGTTAGACACTGGCTATATGCCAATCAGCTCTGACCCTGTGCCTCATGGGAACAGTCCAGTCCGAACTACCAAGCCATGTCTTTCCCAGACCGGAATCAAGCATCCAAGGACCGGTTTCAGGCTATCAGCCTTCATTCAGCCTGGATAGCTTGACTCCAGTGGTGTGGAGAGCCTGGGACTCACGCCTGAGCATACCCAGCCCACTCGGGTGAAAATTGCACAAAACACAGTTGATGGACAGAATGTAGAACAATGTCATACATTCACCCCAGTACAAGGATCTGGGCCTAAATCCATCGTTTTTTTGCACTCCACAACACCTTGGGTTAGACACTGGCTATATGCAAATCAGCTCTGACCCTGTGCCTCATGGGAACAGTCCAGTCCGAACTACCAAGCCATGTCTTTCCCAGACCGGAATCAAGCATCCAAGGACCGGTTTCTGGCTATCAGCCTTCATTCAGCCTGGATAGCTTGACTCCAGTGGTGTGGAGAGCCTGGGACTCACATCTGAGCATACCCAGCCCACTCGAGGTGAAAATTGCAAAA
The DNA here is from genome assembly GCF_964261635.1 of Lissotriton helveticus. Classification (NCBI taxonomy): domain Eukaryota; kingdom Metazoa; phylum Chordata; class Amphibia; order Caudata; family Salamandridae; genus Lissotriton; species Lissotriton helveticus. The sequence goes on from NC_136062.1 coordinate 158,031,028, forward strand.
AACACAGTTGATGGACCGAATGTAGAACAATGTCATACATTCACCCCAGTACAAGGATCTGGGCCTAAATCCATCGTTTTTTTGCACTCCACAACACCCTGGGTTAGACACTGGCTATATGCAAATCAGCTCTGACCCTGTGCCTCATGGGAACAGTCCAGTCCGAACTACCAAGCCATGTCTTTCCCAGACCGGAATCAAGCATCCAAGGACCGGTTTCTGGCTATCAGCCTTCATTCAGCCTGGATAGCTTGACTCCAGTGGTGTGGAGAGCCTGGGACTCACATCTGAGCATACCCAGCCCACTCGGGGTGAAAATTTCAAAAAAACACAGTTGATGGACAGAATGTAGAACAATGTCATACATTCACCCCAGTACAAGGATCTGGGCCTAAATCCATCGTTTTTTTGCACTCCACAACACCCTGGGTTAGACACTGGCTATATGCAAATCAGCTCTGACCCTGTGCCTCATGGGAACAGTCCAGTCCGAACTACCAAGCCATGTCTTTCCCAGACAGGAATCAAGCATCCAAGGACCGGTTTCTGGCTATCAGCCTTCATTTAGCCTGGATAGCTTGACTCCAGTGGTGTGGAGAGCCTGGGACTCACTTCTGAGCATACCCAGCCCACTCGGGGTGAAAATTGCAAAAAACACAGTTGATGGACAGAACGTAGAACAATGTCATACATTCACCCCAGTACAAGGATCTGGGCCTAAATCCATCATTTTTTTGCACTCCACAACACCCTGGGTTAGACACTGGCTATATGCAAATCAGCTCTGACCTTGTGCCTCATGGGAACAGTCCAGTCCGAACTACCAAGCCATGTCTTTCCCAGACCGGAATCAAGCATCCAAGGACCGGTTTCTGGCTATCAGCCTTCATTCAGCCTGGATAGCTTGACTCCAGTGGTGTGGAGAGCCTGGGACTCACGTCTGAGCATACCCAGCCCACTCGGGGTGAAAATTGCAAAAAACACAGTTGATGGACAGAATGTAGAACAATGTCATACATTCACCCCAGTACAAGGATCTGGGCCTAAATCCATCGTTTTTTTGCACTCCACAACACCCTGGGTTAGACACTGGCTATATGCAAATCAGCTCTGACCCTGTGCCTCATGGGAACAGTCCAGTCCGAACTACCATGCCATGTCTTTCCCAGACCGGAATCAAGCATCCAAGGACCGGTTTCTGGCTATCAGCCTTCATTCAGCCTGGATAGCTTGACTCCAGTGGTGTGGAGAGCCTGGGACTCACGTCTGAGCATACCCAGCCCACTCGGGGTGAAAATTGCAAAAAACACAGTTGATGGACAGAATGTAGAACAATGTCATACATTCACCCCAGTACAAGGATCTGGGCCTAAATCCATCGTTTTTTTGCACTCCACAACACCCTGGGTTAGACACTGGCTATATGCAAATCAGCTCTGACCCTGTGCCTCATGGGAACAGTCCAGTCCGAACTACCAAGCCATGTCTTTCCCAGACCGGAATCAAGCATCCAAGGACCGGTTTCTGGCTATCAGCCTTCATTCAGCCTGGATAGCTTGACTCCAGTGGTGTGGAGAGCCTGGGACTCACATCTGAGCATACCCAGCCCACTCGGGGTGAAAATTTCAAAAAAACACAGTTGATGGACAGAATGTAGAACAATGTCATACATTCACCCCAGTACAAGGATCTGGGCCTAAATCCATCGTTTTTTTGCACTCCACAACACCCTGGGTTAGACACTGGCTATATGCAAATCAGCTCTGACCCTGTGCCTCATGGGAACAGTCCAGTCCGAACTACCAAGCCATGTCTTTCCCAGACAGGAATCAAGCATCCAAGGACCGGTTTCTGGCTATCAGCCTTCATTTAGCCTGGATAGCTTGACTCCAGTGGTGTGGAGAGCCTGGGACTCACTTCTGAGCATACCCAGCCCACTCGGGGTGAAAATTGCAAAAAACACAGTTGATGGACAGAACGTAGAACAATGTCATACATTCACCCCAGTACAAGGATCTGGGCCTAAATCCATCATTTTTTTGCACTCCACAACACCCTGGGTTAGACACTGGCTATATGCAAATCAGCTCTGACCTTGTGCCTCATGGGAACAGTCCAGTCCGAACTACCAAGCCATGTCTTTCCCAGACCGGAATCAAGCATCCAAGGACCGGTTTCTGGCTATCAGCCTTCATTCAGCCTGGATAGCTTGACTCCAGTGGTGTGGAGAGCCTGGGACTCACGTCTGAGCATACCCAGCCCACTCGGGGTGAAAATTGCAAAAAACACAGTTGATGGACAGAATGTAGAACAATGTCATACATTCACCCCAGTACAAGGATCTGGGCCTAAATCCATCGTTTTTTTGCACTCCACAACACCCTGGGTTAGACACTGGCTATATGCAAATCAGCTCTGACCCTGTGCCTCATGGGAACAGTCCAGTCCGAACTACCATGCCATGTCTTTCCCAGACCGGAATCAAGCATCCAAGGACCGGTTTCTGGCTATCAGCCTTCATTCAGCCTGGATAGCTTGACTCCAGTGGTGTGGAGAGCCTGGGACTCACGTCTGAGCATACCCAGCCCACTCGGGGTGAAAATTGCAAAAAACACAGTTGATGGACAGAATGTAGAACAATGTCATACATTCACCCCAGTACAAGGATCTAGGCCTAAATCCATCGTTTTTTTGCACTCCACAACACCCTGGGTTAGACACTGGCTATATGCAAATCAGCTCTGACCCTGTGCCTCATGGGAACAGTCCAGTCCGAACTACCAAGCCATGTCTTTCCCAGACCGGAATCAAGCATCCAAGGACCGGTTTCTGGCTATCAGCCTTCATTCAGCCTGGATAGCTTGACTCCAGTGGTGTGGAGAGCCTGGGACTCACGCCTGAGCATACCCAGCCCACTCCGGTGAAAATTGCAAAAAACACAGTTGATGGACAGAATGTAGAACAATGTCATACATTCACCCCAGTACAAGGATCTGGGCCTAAATCCATCGTTTTTTTGCACTCCACAACACCCTGGGTTAGACACTGGCTATATGCAAATCAGCTCTGACCCTGTGCCTCATGGGAACAGTCCAGTCCGAACTACCAAGCCATGTCTTTCCCAGATCGGAATCAAGCATCCAAGGACCGGTTTCTGGCTATCAGCCTTCATTCAGCCTGGATAGCTTGACTCCAGTGGTGTGGAGAGCCTGGGACTCACGTCTGAGCATACCCAGCCCACTCGGGGTGAAAATTGCAAAAAACACAGTTGATGGACAGAATGTAGAACAATGTCATACATTCACCCCAGTACAAAGATCTGGGCCTAAATCCATCGTTTTTTGCACTCCACAACACCATGGGTTAGACACTGGCTATATGCAAATCAGCTCTGACCCTGTGCCTCATGGGAACAGTCCAGTCCGAACTACCAAGCCATGTCTTTCCCAGACCGGAATCAAGCATCAAAGGACCGGTTTCTGGCTATCAGCCTTCATTCAGCCTGGATAGCTTGACTCCAGTGGTGTGGAGAGCCTGGGACTCACGTCTGAGCATACCCAGCCCACTCGGGGTGAAAATTGCAAAAAAGACAGTTGATGGACAGAATGTAGAACAATGTCATACATTCACCCCAGTACAAGGATCTGGGCCTAAATCCATCGTTTTTTTGCACTCCACAACACCCTGGGTTAGACACTGGCGATATGCAAATCAGCTCTGACCCTGTGCCTCATGGGAACAGTCCAATCCGAACTACCAAGCCATGTCTTTCCCAGACTGGAATCAAGCAACAAAGACCGGTTTCTGGCTATCAGCCTTCATTCAGCCTGGATAGCTTGACTCCAGTGGTGTGGAGAGCCTGGGACTCACGTCTGAGCATACCCAGCCCACTCGGGGTGAAAATTGCAAAAAACACAGTTGATGGACAGAATGTAGAACAATGTCATACATTCACCCCAGTACAAGGATCTGGGCCTAAATCCATCGTTTTTTTGCACTCCACAACACCCTGGGTTAGACACTGGCTATATGCAAATCAGCTCTGACCCTGTGCCTCATGGGAACAGTCCAGTCCGAACTACCAAGCCATGTCTTTCCCAGACCGGAATCAAGCATCAAAGGACCGGTTTCTGGCTATCAGCCTTCATTCAGCCTGGATAGCTTGACTCCAGTGGTGTGGAGAGCCTGGGACTCACGTCTGAGCATACCCAGCCCACTCGGGGTGAAAATTGCAAAAAAGACAGTTGATGGACAGAATGTAGAACAATGTCATACATTCACCCCAGTACAAGGATCTGGGCCTAAATCCATCGTTTTTTTGCACTCCACAACACCCTGGGTTAGACACTGGCGATATGCAAATCAGCTCTGACCCTGTGCCTCATGGGAACAGTCCAATCCGAACTACCAAGCCATGTCTTTCCCAGACTGGAATCAAGCAACAAAGACCGGTTTCTGGCTATCAGCCTTCATTCAGCCTGGATAGCTTGACTCCAGTGGTGTGGAGAGCCTGGGACTCACGTCTGAGCATACCCAGCCCACTCGGGGTGAAAATTGCAAAAAACACAGTTGATGGACAGAATGTAGAACAATGTCATACATTCACCCCAGTACAAGGATCTGGGCCTAAATCCATCGTTTTTTTGCACTCCACAACACCCTGGGTTAGACACTGGCTATATGCAAATCAGCTCTGACCCTGTGCCTCATGGGAACAGTCCAGTCCGAACTACCAAGCCATGTCTTTCCCAGACCGGAATCAAGCATCCAAGGACCGTTTTCTGGCTATCAGCCTTCATTCAGCCTGGATAGCTTGACTCCAGTGGTGTGGAGAGCCTGGGACTCACGTCTGAGCATACCCAGCCCACTCGGGTTGAAAATTGCAAAAAACACAGTTGATGGACAGAATGTAGAACAATGTCATACATTCACCCCAGTACAAGGATCTGGGCCTAAATCCATTGTTTTTTTGCACTCCACAACACCCTGGGTTAGACACTGGCTATATGCAAATCAGCTCTGACCCTGTGCCTCATGGGAACAGTCCAGTCCGAACTACCATGCCATGTCTTTCCCAGACCGGAATCAAGCATCCAAGGACCGGTTTCTGGCTATCAGCCTTCATTCAGCCTGGATAGCTTGACTCCAGTGGTGTGGAGAGCCTGGGACTCACGCCTGAGCATACCCAGCCCACTTGGGGTGAAAATTGCAAAAAACACAGTTGATGGACAGAATGTAGAACAACGTCATACATTCACCCAAGTACAAGGATCTAGGCCTAAATCCATCGTTTTTTTGCACTCCACAACACCCTGGGTTAGACACTGGCTATATGCAAATCAGCTCTGACCCTGTGCGTCATGGGAACAGTCCAGTCCGAACTACCAAGCCATGTCTTTCCCAGACCGGAATCAAGCATCCAAGGACCGGTTTCTGGCTATCAGCCTTCATTCAGCCTGGATAGCTTGACTCCAGTGGTGTGGAGAGCCTGGGACTCACGCCTGAGCATACCCAGCCCACTCGGGGTGAAAATTGCAAAAAACACAGTTGATGGACAGAATGTAGAACAATGTCATACATTCACCCCAGTACAAGGATCTGGGCCTAAATCCATCATTTTTTTGCACTCCACAACACCCTGGGTTAGACACTGGCTATATGCAAATCAGCTCTGACCTTGTGTCTCATGGGAACAGTCCAGTCCGAACTACCAAGCCATGTCTTTCCCAGACCGGAATCAAGCATCCAAGGACCGGTTTCTGGCTATCAGCCTTCATTCAGCCTGGATAGCTTGACTCCAGTGGTGTGGAGAGCCTGGGACTCACGTCTGAGCATACCCAGCCCACTCGGGGTGAAAATTGCAAAAAACACAGTTGATGGACAGAATGTAGAACAATGTCATACATTCACCCCAGTACAAGGATCTGGGCCTAAATCCATTGTTTTTTTGCACTCCACAACACCCTGGGTTAGACACTGGCTATATGCAAATCAGCTCTGACCCTGTGCCTCATGGGAACAGTCCAGTCCGAACTACCATGCCATGTCTTTCCCAGACCGGAATCAAGCATCCAAGGACCGGTTTCTGGCTATCAGCCTTCATTCAGCCTGGATAGCTTGACTCCAGTGGTGTGGAGAGCCTGGGACTCACGCCTGAGCATACCCAGCCCACTTGGGGTGAAAATTGCAAAAAACACAGTTGATGGACAGAATGTAGAACAATGTCATACATTCACCCAAGTACAAGGATCTAGGCCTAAATCCATCGTTTTTTTGCACTCCACAACACCCTGGGTTAGACACTGGCTATATGCAAATCAGCTCTGACCCTGTGCGTCATGGGAACAGTCCAGTCCGAACTACCAAGCCATGTCTTTCCCAGACCGGAATCAAGCATCCAAGGACCGGTTTCTGGCTATCAGCCTTCATTCAGCCTGGATAGCTTGACTCCAGTGGTGTGGAGAGCCTGGGACTCACGCCTGAGCATACCCAGCCCACTCGGGGTGAAAATTGCAAAAAACACAGTTGATGGACAGAATGTAGAACAATGTCATACATTCACCCCAGTACAAGGATCTGGGCCTAAATCCATCGTTTTTTTGCACTCCACAACACCCTGGGTTAGACACTGGCTATATGCAAATCAGCTCTGACCCTGTGCCTCATGGGAACAGTCCAGTCCGAACTACCAAGCCATGTCTTTCCCAGACCGGAATCAGGCATCCAAGGACCGGTTTCTGGATATCAGCCTTCATTCAGCCTGGATAGCTTGACTCCAGTGGTGTGGAGAGCCTGGGACTCACATCTGAGCATACCCAGCCCACTCGGGGTGAAAATTGCAAAAAACACAGTTGATGGACAGAATGTAGAACAATGTCATACATTCACCCCAGTACAAGGATCTGGGCCTAAATCCATCGTTTTTTTGCACTCCACAACACCCTGGGTTAGACACTGTCTATATGCAAATCAGCTCTGACCCTGTGCCTCATGGGAACAGTCCAGTCCGAACTACCAAGCCATGTCTTTCCCAGACCGGAATCAAGCATCCATGGACCGGTTTCTGGCTATCAGCCTTCATTCAGCCTGGATAGCTTGACTCCAGTGGTGTGGAGAGCCTGGGACTCACGTCTGAGCATACCCAGCCCACTCGGGGTGAAAATTGCAAAAAACACAGTTGATGGACAGAATGTAGAACAATGTCATACATTCACCCCAGGACAAGGATCTGGGCCTAAATCCATCGTTTTTTTGCACTCCACAACACCCTGGGTTAGACACTGGCTATATGCAAATCAGCTCTGACCCTGTGCCTCATGGGAACAGTCCAGTCCGAACTACCAAGCCATGTCTTTCCCAGACCGAAATCAAGCATCCAAGGACCGGTTTCTGGCTATCAGCCTTCATTCAGCCTGGATAGCTTGACTCCAGTGGTGTGGAGAGCCTGGGACTCACGTCTGAGCATACCCAGCCCACTCGGGGTGAAAATTGCAAAAAACACAGTTGATGGACAGAATGTAGAACAATGTCATACATTCACCCCAGGACAAGGATCTGGGCCTAAATCCATCGTTTTTTTGCACTCCACAACACCCTGGGTTAGACACTGGCTATATGCAAATCAGCTCTGACCCTGTGCCTCATGGGAACAGTCCAGTCCGAACTAACAAGCCATGTCTTTCCCAGACCGGAATCAAGCATCCAAGGACCGGTTTCTGGCTATCAGCCTTCATTCAGTCTGGATAGCTTGACTCCAGTGGTGTGGAGAGCCTGGGACTCACGTCTGAGCATACCCAGCCCACTCGGGGTGAAAATTGCAAAAAACACAGTTGATGGACAGAATGTAGAACAATGTCATACATTCACCCCAGTACAAGGATCTGGGCCTAAATCCATCGTTTTTTTGCACTCCACAACACCCTGGGTTAGACACTGGCGATATGCAAATCAGCTCTGACCCTGTGCCTCATGGGAACAGTCCAGTCCGAACTACCAAGCCATGTCTTTCCCAGACCGGAATCAAGCATCCAAGGACCGGTTTCTGGCTATCAGCCTTCATTCAGCCTGGATAGCTTGACTCCAGTGGTGTGGAGAGCCTGGGACTCACTTCTGAGCATACCCAGCCCACTCGGGGTGAAAATTGCAAAAAACACAGTTGATGGACAGAACGTAGAACAATGTCATACATTCACCCCAGTACAAGGATCTGGGCCTAAATCCATCATTTTTTTGCACTCCACAACACCCTGGGTTAGACACTGGCTATATGCAAATCAGCTCTGACCTTGTGCCTCATGGGAACAGTCCAGTCCGAACTACCAAGCCATGTCTTTCCCAGACCGGAATCAAGCATCCAAGGACCGGTTTCTGGCTATCAGCCTTCATTCAGCCTGGATAGCTTGACTCCAGTGGTGTGGAGAGCCTGGGACTCACGTCTGAGCATACCCAGCCCACTCGGGGTGAAAATTGCAAAAAACACAGTTGATGGACAGAATGTAGAACAATGTCATACATTCACCCCAGTACAAGGATCTGGGCCTAAATCCATCGTTTTTTTGCACTCCACAACACCCTGGGTTAGACACTGGCTTTATGCAAATCAGCTCTGACCCTGTGCCTCATGGGAACAGTCCAGTCCGAACTACCATGCCATGTCTTTCCCAGACCGGAATCAAGCATCCAAGGACCGGTTTCTGGCTATCAGCCTTCATTCAGCCTGGATAGCTTGACTCCAGTGGTGTGGAGAACCTGGGACTCACGTCTGAGCATACCCAGCCCACTCGGGGTGAAAAGTGCAAAAAACACAGTTGATGGACAGAATGTAGAACAATGTCATACATTCACCCCAGTACAAGGATCTGGGCCTAAATCCATCGTTTTTTTGCACTCCACAACACCCTGGGTTAGACACTGGCTATATGCAAATCAGCTCTGACCCTGTGCCTCATGGGAACAGTCCAGTCCGAACTACCAAGCCATGTCTTTCCCAGACCGGAATCAAGCATCCAAGGACCAGTTTCTGGCTATCAGCCTTCATTCAGCCTGGATAGCTTGACTCCAGTGGTGTGGAGAGCCTGGGACTCACATCTGAGCATACCCAGGCCACTCGAGGTGAAAATTGCAAAAAACACAGTTGATGGACCGAATGTAGAACAATGTCATACATTCACCCCAGTACAAGGATCTGGGCCTAAATCCATCGTTTTTTTGCACTCCACAACACCCTGGGTTAGACACTGGCTATATGCAAATCAGCTCTGACCCTGTGCCTCATGGGAACAGTCCAGTCCGAACTACCAAGCCATGTCTTTCCCAGATCGGAATCAAGCATCCAAGGACCGGTTTCTGGCTATCAGCCTTCATTCAGCCTGGATAGCTTGACTCCAGTGGTGTGGAGAGCCTGGGACTCACGTCTGAGCATACCCAGCCCACTCGGGGTGAAAATTGCAAAAAACACAGTTGATGGACAGAATGTAGAACAATGTCATACATTCACCCCAGTACAAAGATCTGGGCCTAAATCCATCGTTTTTTTGCACTCCACAACACCCTGGGTTAGACACTGGCTATATGCAAATCAGCTCTGACCCTGTGCCTCATGGGAACAGTCCAGTCCGAACTACCAAGCCATGTCTTTCCCAGACCGGAATCAAGCATCAAAGGACCGGTTTCTGGCTATCAGCCTTCATTCAGCCTGGATAGCTTGACTCCAGTGGTGTGGAGAGCCTGGGACTCACGTCTGAGCATACCCAGCCCACTCGGGGTGAAAATTGCAAAAAACACAGTTGATGGACAGAATGTAGAACAATGTCATACATTCACCCCAGTACAAGGATCTGGGCCTAAATCCATCGTTTTTTTGCACTCCACAACACCCTGGGTTAGACACTGGCGATATGCAAATCAGCTCTGACCCTGTGCCTCATGGGAACAGTCCAGTCCGAACTACCAAGCCATGTCTTTCCCAGACTGGAATCAAGCAACAAGGACCGGTTTCTGGCTATCAGCCTTCATTCAGCCTGGATAGCTTGACTCCAGTGGTGTGGAGAGCCTGGGACTCACGTCTGAGCATACCCAGCCCACTCGGGGTGCAAATTGCAAAAAACACAGTTGATGGACAGAATGTAGAACAATGTCATACATTCACCCCAGTACAAGGATCTGGGCCTAAATCCATCGTTTTTTTGCACTCCACAACACCCTGGGTTAGACACTGGCTATATGCAAATCAGCTCTGACCCTGTGCCTCATGGGAACAGTCCAGTCCGAACTACCAAGCCATGTCTTTCCCAGACCGGAATCAAGCATCCAAGGACCGGTTTCTGGCTATCAGCCTTCATTCAGCCTGGATAGCTTGACTCCAGTGGTGTGGAGAGCCTGGGACTCACGTCTGAGCATACCCAGCCCACTCGGGTTGAAAATTGCAAAAAACACAGTTGATGGACAGAATGTAGAACAATGTCATACATTCACCCCAGTACAAGGATCTGGGCCTAAATCCATCGTTTTTTTGCACTCCACAACACCCTGGGTTAGACACTGGCTATATGCAAATCAGCTCTGACCCTGTGCCTCATGGGAACAGTCCAGTCCGAACTACCAAGCCATGTCTTTCCCAGACCGGAATCAAGCATCCAAGGACCGGTTTCTGGCTATCAGCCTTCATTCAGCCTGGATAGCTTGACTCCAGTGGTGTGGAGAGCCTGGGACTCACGTCTGAGCATACCCAGCCCACTCGGGTTGAAAATTGCAAAAAACACAGTTGATGGACAGAATGTAGAACAATGTCATACATTCACCCCAGTACAAGGATCTGGGCCTAAATCCATCATTTTTTTGCACTCCACAACACCCTGGGTTAGACACTGGCTATATGCAAATCAGCTCTGACCTTGTGCCTCATGGGAACAGTCCAGTCCGAACTACCAAGCCATGTCTTTCCCAGACCGGAATCAAGCATCCAAGGACCGGTTTCTGGCTATCAGCCTTCATTCAGCCTGGATAGCTTGACTCCAGTGGTGTGGAGAGCCTGGGACTCACTTCTGAGCATACCCAGCCCACTCGGGGTGAAAATTGCAAAAAACACAGTTGATGGACAGAATGTAGAACAATGTCATACATTCACCCCAGTACAAGGATCTGGGCCTAAATCCATCATTTTTTTGCACTCCACAACACCCTGGGTTAGACACTGGCTATATGCAAATCAGCTCTGACCTTGTGCCTCATGGGAACAGTCCAGTCCGAACTACCAAGCCATGTCTTTCCCAGACCGGAATCAAGCATCCAAGGACCGGTTTCTGGCTATCAGCCTTCATTCAGCCTGGATAGCTTGACTCCAGTGGTGTGGAGAGCCTGGGACTCACATCTGAGCATACCCAGCCCACTCGGGGTGAAAATTGCAAAAAACACAGTTGATGGACAGAATGTAGAACAATGTCATACATTCACCCCAGTACAAGGATCTGGGCCTAAATCCATCGTTTTTTTGCACTCCACAACACCCTGGGTTAGACACTGTCTATATGCAAATCAGCTCTGACCCTGTGCCTCATGGGAACAGTCCAGTCCGAACTACCAAGCCATGTCTTTCCCAGACCGGAATCAAGCATCCATGGACCGGTTTCTGGCTATCAGCCTTCATTCAGCCTGGATAGCTTGACTCCAGTGGTGTGGAGAGCCTGGGACTCACGTCTGAGCATACCCAGCCCACTCGGGGTGAAAATTGCAAAAAACACAGTTGATGGACAGAATGTAGAACAATGTCATACATTCACCCCAGGACAAGGATCTGGGCCTAAATCCATCGTTTTTTTGCACTCCACAACACCCTGGGTTAGACACTGGCTATATGCAAATCAGCTCTGACCCTGTGCCTCATGGGAACAGTCCAGTCCGAACTACCAAGCCATGTCTTTCCCAGACCGGAATCAAGCATCCAAGGACCGGTTTCTGGCTATCAGCCTTCATTCAGCCTGGATAGCTTGACTCCAGTGGTGTGGAGAGCCTGGGACTCACGTCTGAGCATACCCAGCCCACTCGGGGTGAAAATTGCAAAAAACACAGTTGATGGACAGAATGTAGAACAATGTCATACATTCACCCCAGGACAAGGATCTGGGCCTAAATCCATCGTTTTTTTGCACTCCACAACACCCTGGGTTAGACACTGGCTATATGCAAATCAGCTCTGACCCTGTGCCTCATGGGAACAGTCCAGTCCGAACTAACAAGCCATGTCTTTCCCAGACCGGAATCAAGCATCCAAGGACCGGTTTCTGGCTATCAGCCTTCATTCAGTCTGGATAGCTTGACTCCAGTGGTGTGGAGAGCCTGGGACTCACGTCTGAGCATACCCAGCCCACTCGGGGTGAAAATTGCAAAAAACACAGTTGATGGACAGAATGTAGAACAATGTCATACATTCACCCCAGTACAAGGATCTGGGCCTAAATCCATCGTTTTTTTGCACTCCACAACACCCTGGGTTAGACACTGGCGATATGCAAATCAGCTCTGACCCTGTGCCTCATGGGAACAGTCCAGTCCGAACTACCAAGCCATGTCTTTCCCAGACCGGAATCAAGCATCCAAGGACCGGTTTCTGGCTATCAGCCTTCATTCAGCCTGGATAGCTTGACTCCAGTGGTGTGGAGAGCCTGGGACTCACGTCTGAGCATACCCAGCCCACTCGGGGTGAAAATTGCAAAAAACACAGTTGATGGACAGAATGTAGAACAATGTCATACATTCACCCCAGTACAAGGATCTAGGCCTAAATCCATCGTTTTTTTGCACTCCACAAAACCCTGGGTTAGACACTGGCTATATGCAAATCAGCTATGACCCTGTGCCTCATGGGAACAGTCCAGTCCGAACTACCAAGCCATGTCTTTCCCAGACGGGAATCAAGCATCCAAGGACCGGTTTCTGGCTATCAGCCTTCATTCAGCCTGGATAGCTTGACTCCAGTGGTGTGGAGAGCCTGGGACTCACGCCTGAGCATACCCAGCCCACTCGGGTGAAAATTGCAAAAAACACAGTTGATGGACAGAATGTAGAACAATGTCATACATTCACCCCAGTACAAGGATCTGGGCCTAAATCCATTGTTTTTTTGCACTCCACAACACCCTGGGTTAGACACTGGCTATATGCAAATCAGCTCTGACCCTGTGCCTCATGGGAACAGTCCAGTCCGAACTACCAAGCCATGTCTTTCCCAGACCGGAATCAAGCATCCAAGGACCGGTTTCTGGCTATCAGCCTTCATTCAGCCTGGATAGCTTGACTCCAGTGGTGTGGAGAGCCTGGGACTCACATCTGAGCATACCCAGCCCACTCGAGGTGAAAATTGCAAAAAACACAGTTGATGGACCGAATGTAGAACAATGTCATACATTCACCCCAGTACAAGGATCTGGGCCTAAATCCATCGTTTTTTTGCACTCCACAACACCCTGGGTTAGACACTGGCTATATGCAAATCAGCTCTGACCCTGTGCCTCATGGGAAAAGTCCAGTCCGAACTACCAAGCCATGTCTTTCCCAGACCGGAATCAAGCATCCAAGGACCGGTTTCTGGCTATCAGCCTTCATTCAGCCTGGATAGCTTGACTCCAGTGGTGTGGAGAGCCTGGGACTCACTTCTGAGCATACCCAGCCCACTCGGGGTGAAAATTGCAAAAAACACAGTTGATGGACAGAACGTAGAACAATGTCATACATTCACCCCAGTACAAGGATCTGGGCCTAAATCCATCATTTTTTTGCACTCCACAACACCCTGGGTTAGACACTGGCTATATGCAAATCAGCTCTGACCCTGTGCCTCATGGGAACAGTCCAGTCCGAACTACCAAGCCATGTCTTTCCCAGACCGGAATCAAGCATCCAAGGACCGGTTTCTGGCTATCAGCCTTCATTCAGCCTGGATAGCTTGACTCCAGTGGTGTGGAGAGCCTGGGACTCACATCTGAGCATACCCAGCCCACTCGAGGTGAAAATTGCAAAAAACACAGTTGATGGACCGAATGTCGAACAATGTCATACATTCACCCCAGTACAAGGATCTGGGCCTAAATCCATCGTTTTTTTGCACTCCACAACACCCTGGGTTAGACACTGGCTATATGCAAATCAGCTCTGACCCTGTGCCTCATGGGAACAGTCCAGACCGAACTACCAAGCCATGTCTTTCCCAGACCGGAATCAAGCATCCAAGGACTGGTTTCTGGCTATCAGCCTTCATTCAGCCTGGATAGCTTGACTCCAGTGGTGTGGAGAGCCTGGGACTCACATCTGAGCATACCCAGCCCACTCGGGGTGAAAATTGCAAAAAAACACAGTTGATGGACAGAATGTAGAACAATGTCATACATTCACCCCAGTACAAGGATCTGGGCCTAAATCCATTGTTTTTTTGCACTCCACAACACCCTGGGTTAGACACTGGCTATATGCAAATCAGCTCTGACCCTGTGCCTCATGGGAACAGTCCAGTCCGAACTACCAAGCCATGTCTTTCCCAGACCGGAATCAAGCATCCAAGGACCGGTTTCTGGCTATCAGCCTTCATTCAGCCTGGATAGCTTGACTCCAGTGGTGTGGAGAGCCTGGGACTCACTTCTGAGCATACCCAGCCCACTCGGGGTGAAAATTGCAAAAAACACAGTTGATGGACAGAACGTAGAACAATGTCATACATTCACCCCAGTACAAGGATCTGGGCCTAAATCCATCATTTTTTTGCACTCCACAACACCCTGGGTTAGACACTGGCTATATGCAAATCAGCTCTGACCTTGTGCCTCATGGGAACAGTCCAGTCCGAACTACCAAGCCATGTCTTTCCCAGACCGGAATCAAGCATCCAAGGACCGGTTTCTGGCTATCAGCCTTCATTCAGCCTGGATAGCTTGACTCCAGTGGTGTGGAGAGCCTGGGACTCACATCTGAGCATACCCAGGCCACTCGAGGTGAAAATTGCAAAAAACACAGTTGATGGATGGAATGTAGAACAATGTCATACATTCACCCCAGTACAAGGATCTGGGCCTAAATCCATCGTTTTTTTGCACTCCACAACACCCTGGGTTAGACACTGGCTATATGCAAATCAGCTCTGACCCTGTGCCTCATGGGAACAGTCCAGTCCAAACTACCAAGCCATGTCTTTCCCAGATCGGAATCAAGCATCCAAGGACCGGTTTCTGGCTATCAGCCTTCATTCAGCCTGGATAGCTTGACTCCAGTGGTGTGGAGAGCCTGGGACTCACGTCTGAGCATACCCAGCCCACTCGGGGTGAAAATTGCAAAAAACACAGTTGATGGACAGAATGTAGAACAATGTCATACATTCACCCCAGTACAAAGATCTGGGCCTAAATCCATCGTTTTTTTGCACTCCACAACACCCTGGGTTAGACACTGGCTATATGCAAATCAGCTCTGACCCTGTGCCTCATGGGAACAGTCCAGTCCGAACTACCAAGCCATGTCTTTCCCAGACCGGAATCAAGCATCAAAGGACCGGTTTCTGGCTATCAGCCTTCATTCAGCCTGGATAGCTTGACTCCAGTGGTGTGGAGAGCCTGGGACTCACGTCTGAGCATACCCAGCCCACTCGGGGTGAAAATTGCAAAAAACACAGTTGATGGACAGAATGTAGAACAATGTCATACATTCACCCCAGTACAAGGATCTGGGCCTAAATCCATCGTTTTTTTGCACTCCACAACACCCTGGGTTAGACACTGGCGATATGCAAATCAGCTCTGACCCTGTGCCTCATGGGAACAGTCCAGTCCGAACTACCAAGCCATGTCTTTCCCAGACTGGAATCAAGCAACAAGGACCGGTTTCTGGCTATCAGCCTTCATTCAGCCTGGATAGCTTGACTCCAGTGGTGTGGAGAGCCTGGGACTCACGTCTGAGCATACCCAGCCCACTCGGGGTGAAAATTGCAAAAAACACAGTTGATGGACAGAATGTAGAACAATGTCATACATTCACCCCAGTACAAGGATCTGGGCCTAAATCCATCGTTTTTTTGCACTCCACAACACCCTGGGTTAGACACTGGCTATATGCAAATCAGCTCTGACCCTGTGCCTCATGGGAACAGTCCAGTCCGAACTACCAAGCCATGTCTTTCCCAGACCGGAATCAAGCATCCAAGGACCGGTTTCTGGCTATCAGCCTTCATTCAGCCTGGATAGCTTGACTCCAGTGGTGTGGAGAGCCTGGGACTCACGTCTGAGCATACCCAGCCCACTCGGGTTGAAAATTGCAAAAAACACAGTTGATGGACAGAATGTAGAACAATGTCATACATTCACCCCAGTACAAGGATCTGGGCCTAAATCCATCGTTTTTTTGCACTCCACAACACCCTGGGTTAGACACTGGCTATATGCAAATCAGCTCTGACCCTGTGCCTCATGGGAACAGTCCAGTCCGAACTACCAAGCCATGTCTTTCCCAGACCGGAATCAAGCATCCAAGGACCGGTTTCTGGCTATCAGCCTTCATTCAGCCTGGATAGCTTGACTCCAGTGGTGTGGAGAGCCTGGGACTCACGTCTGAGCATACCCAGCCCACTCGGGTTGAAAATTGCAAAAAACACAGTTGATGGACAGAATGTAGAACAATGTCATACATTCACCCCAGTACAAGGATCTGGGCCTAAATCCATCATTTTTTTGCACTCCACAACACCCTGGGTTAGACACTGGCTATATGCAAATCAGCTCTGACCCTGTGCCTCATGGGAACAGTCCAGTCCGAACTACCAAGCCATGTCTTTCCCAGACCGGAATCAAGCATCCAAGGACCGGTTTCTGGCTATCAGCCTTCATTCAGCCTGGATAGCTTGACTCCAGTGGTGTGGAGAGCCTGGGACTCACTTCTGAGCATACCCAGCCCACTCGGGGTGAAAATTGCAAAAAACACAGTTGATGGACAGAATGTAGAACAATGTCATACATTCACCCCAGTACAAGGATCTGGGCCTAAATCCATCATTTTTTTGCACTCCACAACACCCTGGGTTAGACACTGGCTATATGCAAATCAGCTCTGACCTTGTGCCTCATGGGAACAGTCCAGTCCGAACTACCAAGCCATGTCTTTCCCAGACCGGAATCAAGCATCCAAGGACCGGTTTCTGGCTATCAGCCTTCATTCAGCCTGGATAGCTTGACTCCAGTGGTGTGGAGAGCCTGGGACTCACGTCTGAGCATACCCAGCCCACTCGGGGTGAAAATTGTAAAAAACACAGTTGATGGACAGAATGTAGAACAATGTCATACATTCACCCCAGTACAAGGATCTGGGCCTAAATCCATTGTTTTTTTGCACTCCACAACACCCTGGGTTAGACACTGGCTATATGCAAATCAGCTCTGACCCTGTGCCTCATGGGAACAGTCGAGTCCGAACTACAATGCCATGTCTTTCCAGACCGGAATCAAGCATCCAAGGACCGGTTTCTGGCTATCAGCCTTCATTCAGCCTGGATAGCTTGACTCCAGTGGTGTGGAGAGCCTGGGACTCACGCCTGAGCATACCCAGCCCACTTGGGGTGAAAATTGCAAAAAACACAGTTGATGGACAGAATGTAGAACAATGTCATACATTCACCCAAGTACAAGGATCTAGGCCTAAATCCATCGTTTTTTTGCACTCCACAACACCCTGGGTTAGACACTGGCTATATGCAAATCAGCTCTGACCCTGTGCGTCATGGGAACAGTCCAGTCCGAACTACCAAGCCATGTCTTTCCCAGACCGGAATCAAGCATCCAAGGACCGGTTTCTGGCTATCAGCCTTCATTCAGCCTGGATAGCTTGACTCCAGTGGTGTGGAGAGCCTGGGACTCACGCCTGAGCATACCCAGCCCAGTCGGGGTGAAAATTGCAAAAAACACAGTTGATGGACAGAATGTAGAACAATGTCATACATTCACCCCAGTACAAGGATCTGGTCCTAAATCCATCGTTTTTTTGCACTCCACAACACCCTGGGTTAGACACTGGCTATATGCAAATCAGCTCTGACCCTGTGCCTCATGGGAACAGTCCAGTCCGAACTACCAAGCCATGTCTTTCCCAGACCGGACTCAAGCATCCAAGGACCGGTTTCTGGCTATCAGCCTTCATTCAGCCTGGATAGCTTGACTCCAGTGGTGTGGAGAGCCTGGGACTCACATCTCAGCATACCCAGCCCACTCGGGGTGAAAATTGCAAAAAACACAGTTGATGGACAGAATGTAGAACAATGTCATACATTCACCCCAGTACAAGGATCTGGGCCTAAATCCATCGTTTTTTTGCACTCCACAACACCCTGGGTTAGACACTGTCTATATGCAAATCAGCTCTGACCCTGTGCCTCATGGGAACAGTCCAGTCCGAACTACCAAGCCATGTCTTTCCCAGACCGGAATCAAGCATCCAAGGACCGGTTTCTGGCTATCAGCCTTCATTCAGCCTGGATAGCTTGACTCCAGTGGTGTGGAGAGCCTGGGACTCACGTCTGAGCATACCCAGCCCACTCGGGGTGAAAATTGCAAAAAACACAGTTGATGGACAGAATGTAGAACAATGTCATACATTCACCCCAGGACAAGGATCTGGGCCTAAATCCATCGTTTTTTTGCACTCCACAACACCCTGGGTTAGACACTGGCTATATGCAACTCAGCTCTGACCCTGTGCCTCATGGGAACAGTCCAGTCCGAACTAACAAGCCATGTCTTTCCCAGACCGGAATCAAGCATCCAAGGACCGGTTTCTGGCTATCAGCCTTCATTCAGCCTGGATAGCTTGACTCCAGTGGTGTGGAGAGCCTGGGACTCACGTCTGAGCATAGCCAGCCCACTCGGGGTGAAAATTGCAAAAAACACAGTTGATGGACAGAATTTAGAACAATGTCATACATTCACCCCAGTACAAGGATCTGGGCCTAAATCCATCGTTTTTTTTGCACTCCACAACACCCTGGGTTAGACACTGGCTATATGCAAATCAGCTCTGACCCTGTGCCTCATGGGAACAGTCCAGTCCGAACTACCAAGCCATGTCTTTCCCAGACCGGAATCAAGCATCCAAGGACCGGTTTCTGGCTATCAGCCTTCATTCAGCCTGGATAGCTTGACTCCAGTGGTGTGGAGAGCCTGGGACTCACGTCTGAGCATACCCAGCCCACTCGGGGTGAAAATTGCAAAAAACACAGTTGATGGACAGAATGTAGAACAATGTCATACATTCACCCCAGTACAAGGATCTAGGCCTAAATCCATCGTTTTTTTGCACTCCACAAAACCCTGGGTTAGACACTGGCTATATGCAAATCAGCTCTGACCCTGTGCCTCATGGGAACAGTCCAGTCCGAACTACCAAGCCATGTCTTTCCCAGACCGGAATCAAGCATCCAAGGACCGGTTTCTGGCTATCAGCCTTCATTCAGCCTGGATAGCTTGACTCCAGTGGTGTGGAGAGCCTGGGACTCACGTCTGAGCATACCCAGCCCACTCGGGGTGAAAATTGCAAAAAACACAGTTGATGGACAGAATGTAGAACAATGTCATACATTCACCCCAGTACAAGGATCTGGGCCTAAATCCATCGTTTTTTTGCACTCCACAACACCCTGGGTTAGACACTGGCTATATGCAAATCAGCTCTGACCCTGTGCCTCATGGGAACAGTCCAGTCCGAACTACCAAGCCATGTCTTTCCCAGACCGGAATCAAGCATCCAAGGACCGGTTTCTGGCTATCAGCCTTCATTCAGCCTGGATAGCTTGACTCCAGTGGTGTGGAGAGCCTGGGACTCACGTCTGAGCATACCCAGCCCACTCGGGTTGAAAATTGCAAAAAACACAGTTGATGGACAGAATGTAGAACAATGTCATACATTCACCCCAGTACAAGGATCTGGGCCTAAATCCATCATTTTTTTGCACTCCACAACACCCTGGGTTAGACACTGGCTATATGCAAATCAGCTCTGACCCTGTGCCTTATGGGAACAGTCCAGTCCGAACTACCAAGCCATGTCTTTCCCAGACCGGAATCAAGCATCCAAGGACCGGTTTCTGGCTATCAGCCTTCATTCAGCCTGGATAGCTTGACTCCAGTGGTGTGGAGAGCCTGGGACTCACTTCTGAGCATACCCAGCCCACTCGGGGTGAAAATTGCAAAAAACACAGTTGATGGACAGAATGTAGAACAATGTCATACATTCACCCCAGTACAAGGATCTGGGCCTAAATCCATCATTTTTTTGCACTCCACAACACCCTGGGTTAGACACTGGCTATATGCAAATCAGCTCTGACCCTGTGCCTCATGGGAACAGTCCAGTCCGAACTACCAAGCCATGTCTTTCCCAGACCGGAATCAAGCATCCAAGGACCGGTTTCTGGCTATCAGCCTTCATTCAGCCTGGATAGCTTGACTCCAGTGGTGTGGAGAGCCTGGGACTCACGTCTGAGCATACCCAGCCCACTCGGGGTGAAAATTGCAAAAAACACAGTTGATGGACAGAATGTAGAACAATGTCATACATTCACCCCAGTACAAGGATCTGGGCCTAAATCCATCGTTTTTTTGCACTCCACAACACCCTGGGTTAGACACTGTCTATATGCAAATCAGCTCTGACCCTGTGCCTCATGGGAACAGTCCAGTCCGAACTACCAAGCCATGTCTTTCCCAGACCGGAATCAAGCATCCAAGGACCGGTTTCTGGCTATCAGCCTTCATTCAGCCTGGATAGCTTGACTCCAGTGGTGTGGAGAGCCTGGGACTCACGTCTGAGCATACCCAGCCCACTCGGGGTGAAAATTGCAAAAAACACAGTTGATGGACAGAATGTAGAACAATGTCATACATTCACCCCAGTACAAGGATCTGGGCCTAAATCCATCGTTTTTTTGCACTCCACAACACCCTGGGTTAGACACTGGCTATATGCAAATCAGCTCTGACCCTGTGCCTCATGGGAACAGTCCAGTCCGAACTACCAAGCCATGTCTTTCCCAGACCGGAATCAAGCATCCAAGGACCGGTTTCTGGCTATCAGCCTTCATTCAGCCTGGATAGCTTGACTCCAGTGGTGTGGAGAGCCTGGGACTCACGTCTGAGCATACCCAGCCCACTCGGGTTGAAAATTGCAAAAAACACAGTTGATGGACAGAATGTAGAACAATGTCATACATTCACCCCAGTACAAGGATCTGGGCCTAAATCCATCATTTTTTTGCACTCCACAACACCCTGGGTTAGACACTGGCTATATGCAAATCAGCTCTGACCCTGTGCCTTATGGGAACAGTCCAGTCCGAACTACCAAGCCATGTCTTTCCCAGACCGGAATCAAGCATCCAAGGACCGGTTTCTGGCTATCAGCCTTCATTCAGCCTGGATAGCTTGACTCCAGTGGTGTGGAGAGCCTGGGACTCACTTCTGAGCATACCCAGCCCACTCGGGGTGAAAATTGCAAAAAACACAGTTGATGGACAGAATGTAGAACAATGTCATACATTCACCCCAGTACAAGGATCTGGGCCTAAATCCATCATTTTTTTGCACTCCACAACACCCTGGGTTAGACACTGGCTATATGCAAATCAGCTCTGACCTTGTGCCTCATGGGAACAGTCCAGTCCGAACTACCAAGCCATGTCTTTCCCAGACCGGAATCAAGCATCCAAGGACCGGTTTCTGGCTATCAGCCTTCATTCAGCCTGGATAGCTTGACTCCAGTGGTGTGGAGAGCCTGGGACTCACGTCTGAGCATACCCAGCCCACTCGGGGTGAAAATTGCAAAAAACACAGTTGATGGACAGAATGTAGAACAATGTCATACATTCACCCCAGTACAAGGATCTGGGCCTAAATCCATCGTTTTTTTGCACTCCACAACACCCTGAGTTAGACACTGGCTATATGCAAATCAGCTCTGACCCTGTGCCTCATGGGAACAGTCCAGTCCGAACTACCATGCCATGTCTTTCCCAGACCGGAATCAAGCATCCAAGGACCGGTTTCTGGCTATCAGCCTTCATTCAGCCTGGATAGCTTGACTCCAGTGGTGTGGAGAGCCTGGGACTCACGTCTGAGCATACCCAGCCCACTCGGGGTGAAAATTGCAAAAAACACAGTTGATGGACAGAATGTAGAACAATGTCATAGATTCACCCCAGTACAAGGATCTGGGTCTAAATCCATTGTTTTTTTGCACTCCACAACACCCTGGGTTAGACACTGGCTATATGCAAATCAGCTCTGACCCTGTGCCTCATGGGAACAGTCGAGTCCGAACTACCATGCCATGTCTTTCCCAGACCGGAATCAAGCATCCAAGGACCGGTTTCTGGCTATCAGCCTTCATTCAGCCTGGATAGCTTGACTCCAGTGGTGTGGAGAGCCTGGGACTCACGTCTGAGCATACCCAGCCCACTCGGGGTGAAAATTGCAAAAAACACAGTTGATGGACAGAATGTAGAACAATGTCATACATTCACCCCAGTACAAGGATCTAGGCCTAAATCCATCGTTTTTTTGCACTCCACAACACCCTGGGTTAGACACTGGCTATATGCAAATCAGCTCTGACCCTGTGCGTCATGGGAACAGTCCAGTCCGAACTACCAAGCCATGTCTTTCCCAGACCGGAATCAAGCATCCAAGGACCGGTTTCTGGCTATCAGCCTTCATTCAGCCTGGATAGCTTGACTCCAGTGGTGTGGAGAGCCTTGGACTCACGCCTGAGCATACCCAGCCCACTCGGGGTGAAAATTGCAAAAAACACAGTTGATGGACAGAATGTAGAACAATGTCATACATTCACCCCAGTACAAGGATCTGGGCCTAAATCCATCGTTTTTTTGCACTCCACAACACCCTGGGTTAGACACTGGCTATATGCAAATCAGCTCTGACCCTGTGCCTCATGGGAACAGTCCAGTCCGAACTACCAAGCCATGTCTTTCCCAGACCGGAATCAAGCATCCAAGGACCGGTTTCTGGCTATCAGCCTTCATTCAGCCTGGATAGCTTGACTCCAGTGGTGTGGAGAGCCTGGGACTCACATCTGAGCATACCCAGCCCACTCGGGGTGAAAATTGCAAAAAACACAGTTGATGGACAGAATGTAGAACAATGTCATACATTCACCCCAGTACAAGGATCTGGGCCTAAATCCATCGTTTCTTTGCACTCCACAACACCCTGGGTTAGACACTGGCTATATGCAAATCAGCTCTGACCCTGTGCCTCATGGGAACAGTCCAGTCCGAACTACCAAGCCATGTCTTTCCCAGACCGGAATCAAGCATCCAAGGACCGGTTTCTGGCTATCAGCCTTCATTCAGCCTGGATAGCTTGACTCCAGTGGTGTGGAGAGCCTGGGACTCACGTCTGAACATACCCAGCCCACTCGGGGTGAAAATTGCAAAAAACACAGTTGATGGACAGAATGTAGAACAATGTCATACATTCACCCCAGTACAAGGATCTGGGCCTAAATCCATCGTTTTTTTGCACTCCACAACACCCTGGGTTAGACACTGGCTATATGCAAATCAGCTCTGACCCTGTGCGTCATGGGAACAGTCCAGTCCGAACTACCAAGCCATGTCTTTCCCAGACCGGAATCAAGCATCCAAGGACCGGTTTCTGGCTATCAGCCTTCATTCAGCCTGGATAGCTTGACTCCAGTGGTGTGGAGAGCCTTGGACTCACGCCTGAGCATACCCAGCCCACTCGGGGTGAAAATTGCAAAAAACACAGTTGATGGACAGAATGTAGAACAATGTCATACATTCACCCCAGTACAAGGATCTGGGCCTAAATCCATCGTTTTTTTGCACTCCACAACACCCTGGGTTAGACACTGGCTATATGCAAATCAGCTCTGACCCTGTGCCTCATGGGAACAGTCCAGTCCGAACTACCAAGCCATGTCTTTCCCAGACCGGAATCAAGCATCCAAGGACCGGTTTCTGGCTATCAGCCTTCATTCAGCCTGGATAGCTTGACTCCAGTGGTGTGGAGAGCCTGGGACTCACATCTGAGCATACCCAGCCCACTCGGGGTGAAAATTGCAAAAAACACAGTTGATGGACAGAATGTAGAACAATGTCATACATTCACCCCAGTACAAGGATCTGGGCCTAAATCCATCGTTTTTTTGCACTCCACAACACCCTGGGTTAGACACTGGCTATATGCAAATCAGCTCTGACCCTGTGCCTCATGGGAACAGTCCAGTCCGAACTACCAAGCCATGTCTTTCCCAGACCGGAATCAAGCATCCAAGGACCGGTTTCTGGCTATCAGCCTTCATTCAGCCTGGATAGCTTGACTCCAGTGGTGTGGAGAGCCTGGGACTCACGTCTGAACATACCCAGCCCACTCGGGGTGAAAATTGCAAAAAACACAGTTGATGGACAGAATGTAGAACAATGTCATACATTCACCCCAGTACAAGGATCTGGGCCTAAATCCATCGTTTTTTTGCACTCCACAACACCCTGGGTTAGACACTGGCTATATGCAAATCAGCTCTGACCCTGTGCCTCATGGGAACAGTCCAGTCCGAACTACCAAGCCATGTCTTTCCCAGACCGGAATCAAGCATCCAAGGACCGGTTTCTGGCTATCAGCCTTCATTCAGCCTGGATAGCTTGACTCCAGTGGTGTGGAGAGCCTGGGACTCACGTCTGAGCATACCCAGCCCACTCGGGGTGAAAATTGCAAAAAACACAGTTGATGGACAGAATGTAGAACAATGTCATACATTCACCCCAGTACAAGGATCTGGGCCTAAATCCATCGTTTTTTTGCACTCCACAACACCCTGGGTTAGACACTGGCTATATGCAAATCAGCTCTGACCCTGTGCCTCATGGGAACAGTCCAGTCCGAACTACCTAGCCATGTCTTTCCCAGACCGGAATCAAGCATCCAAGGACCGGTTTCTGGCTATCAGCCTTCATTCAGCCTGGAAAGCTTGACTCCAGTGGTGTGGAGAGCCTGGGACTCACGTCTGAGCATACCCAGCCCACTCGGGGTGAAAATTGCAAAAAACACAGTTGATGGACAGAATGTAGAACAATGTCATACATTCACCCCAGTACAAGGATCTGGGCCTAAATCCATCGTTTTTTTGCACTCCACAACACCCTGGGTTAGACACTGGCTATATGCAAATCAGCTCTGACCCTGTGCCTCATGGGAACAGTCCAGTCCGAACTACCAAGCCATGTCTTTCCCAGACCGGAATCAAGCATCCAAGGACCGGTTTCTGGCTATCAGCCTTCATTCAGCCTGGATAGCTTGACTCCAGTGGTGTGGAGAGCCTGGGACTCACATCTGAGCATACCCAGCCCACTCGGGGTGAAAATTGCAAAAAACACAGTTGATGGACAGAATGTAGAACAATGTCATACATTCACCCCAGTACAAGGATCTGGGCCTAAATCCATCGTTTTTTTGCACTCCACAACACCCTGGGTTAGACACTGGCTATATGCAAATCAGCTCTGACCCTGTGCCTCATGGGAACAGTCCAGTCCGAACTACCAAGCCATGTCTTTCCCAGACCGGAATCAAGCATCCAAGGACCGGTTTCTGGCTATCAGCCTTCATTCAGCCTGGATAGCTTGACTCCAGTGGTGTGGAGAGCCTGGGACTCACGTCTGAACATACCCAGCCCACTCGGGGTGAAAATTGCAAAAAACACAGTTGATGGACAGAATGTAGAACAATGTCATACATTCACCCCAGTACAAGGATCTGGGCCTAAATCCATCGTTTTTTTGCACTCCACAACACCCTGGGTTAGACACTGGCTATATGCAAATCAGCTCTGACCCTGTGCCTCATGGGAACAGTCCAGTCCGAACTACCAAGCCATGTCTTTCCCAGACCGGAATCAAGCATCCAAGGACCGGTTTCTGGCTATCAGCCTTCATTCAGCCTGGATAGCTTGACTCCAGTGGTGTGGAGAGCCTGGGACTCACGTCTGAGCATACCCAGCCCACTCGGGGTGAAAATTGCAAAAAACACAGTTGATGGACAGAATGTAGAACAATGTCATACATTCACCCCAGTACAAGGATCTGGGCCTAAATCCATCGTTTTTTTGCACTCCACAACACCCTGGGTTAGACACTGGCTATATGCAAATCAGCTCTGACCCTGTGCCTCATGGGAACAGTCCAGTCCGAACTACCTAGCCATGTCTTTCCCAGACCGGAATCAAGCATCCAAGGACCGGTTTCTGGCTATCAGCCTTCATTCAGCCTGGAAAGCTTGACTCCAGTGGTGTGGAGAGCCTGGGACTCACGTCTGAGCATACCCAGCCCACTCGGGGTGAAAATTGCAAAAAACACAGTTGATGGACAGAATGTAGTACAATGTCATACATTCACCCCAGTACAAGGATCTGGGCCTAAATCCATCGTTTTTTTGCACTCCACAACACCCTGGGTTAGACACTGGCGATATGCAAATCAGCTCTGACCCTGTGCCTCATGGGAACAGTCCAGTCCGAACTACCAAGCCATGTCTTTCCCAGACCGGAATCAAGCATCCAAGGACCGGTTTCTGGCTATCAGCCTTCATTCAGCCTGGATAGCTTGACTCCAGTGGTGTGGAGAGCCTGGGACTCACGTCTGAGCATACCCAGCCCACTCGGGGTGAAAATTGCAAAAAACACAGTTGATGGACAGAATGTAGAACAATGTCATACATTCACCCCAGTACAAGGATCTGGGCCTAAATCCATCGTTTTTTTGCACTCCACAAAACCCTGGGTTAGACACTGGCTATATGCAAATCAGCTCTGACCCTGTGCCTCATGGGAACAGTCCAGTCCGAACTACCAAGCCATGTCTTTCCCAGACCGGAATCAAGCATCCAAGGACCGGTTTCTGGCTATCAGCCTTCATTCAGCCTGGATAGCTTGACTCCAGTGGTGTGGAGAGCCTTGGACTCACGCCTGAGCATACCCAGCCCACTCGGGGTGAAAATTGCAAAAAACACAGTTGATGGACAGAATGTAGAACAATGTCATACATTCACCCCAGTACAAGGATCTGGGCCTAAATCCATCGTTTTTTTGCACTCCACAACACACTGGGTTAGACACTGGCTATATGCAAATCAGCTCTGACCCTGTGCCTCATGGGAACAGTCCAGTCCGAACTACCAAGCCATGTCTTTCCCAGACCGGAATCAAGCATCGAAGGACCGGTTTCTGGCTATCAGCCTTCATTCAGCCTGGATAGCTTGACTCCAGTGGTGTGGAGAGCCTGGGACTCACATCTGAGCATACCCAGCCCACTCGGGGTGAAAATTGCAAAAAACACAGTTGATGGACAGAATGTAGAACAATGTCATACATTCACCCCAGTACAAGGATCTGGGCCTAAATCCATCGTTTTTTTGCACTCCACAACACCCTGGGTTAGACACTGGCTATATGCAAATCAGCTCTGACCCTGTGCCTCATGGGAACAGTCCAGTCCGAACTACCAAGCCATGTCTTTCCCAGACCGGAATCAAGCATCCAAGGACCGGTTTCTGGCTATCAGCCTTCATTCAGCCTGGATAGCTTGACTCCAGTGGTGTGGAGAGCCTGGGACTCACGTCTGAACATACCCAGCCCACTCGGGGTGAAAATTGCAAAAAACACAGTTGATGGACAGAATGTAGAACAATGTCATACATTCACCCCAGTACAAGGATCTGGGCCTAAATCCATCGTTTTTTGCACTCCACAACACCCTGGGTTAGACACTGGCTATATGCAAATCAGCTCTGACCCTGTGCCTCATGGGAACAGTCCAGTCCGAACTACCAAGCCATGTCTTTCCCAGACCGGAATCAAGCATCCAAGGACCGGTTTCTGGCTATCAGCCTTCATTCAGCCTGGATAGCTTGACTCCAGTGGTGTGGAGAGCCTGGGACTCACGTCTGAGCATACCCAGCCCACTCGGGGTGAAAATTGCAAAAAACACAGTTGATGGACAGAATGTAGAACAATGTCATACATTCACCCCAGTACAAGGATCTGGGCCTAAATCCATCGTTTTTTTGCACTCCACAACACCCTGGGTTAGACACTGGCTATATGCAAATCAGCTCTGACCCTGTGCCTCATGGGAACAGTCCAGTCCGAACTACCTAGCCATGTCTTTCCCAGACCGGAATCAAGCATCCAAGGACCGGTTTCTGGCTATCAGCCTTCATTCAGCCTGGAAAGCTTGACTCCAGTGGTGTGGAGAGCCTGGGACTCACGTCTGAGCATACCCAGCCCACTCGGGGTGAAAATTGCAAAAAACACAGTTGATGGACAGAATGTAGTACAATGTCATACATTCACCCCAGTACAAGGATCTGGGCCTAAATCCATCGTTTTTTTGCACTCCACAACACCCTGGGTTAGACACTGGCGATATGCAAATCAGCTCTGACCCTGTGCCTCATGGGAACAGTCCAGTCCGAACTACCAAGCCATGTCTTTCCCAGACCGGAATCAAGCATCCAAGGACTGGTTTCTGGCTATCAGCCTTCATTCAGCCTGGATAGCTTGACTCCAGTGGTGTGGAGAGCCTGGGACTCACGTCTGAGCATACCCAGCCCACTCGGGGTGAAAATTGCAAAAAACACAGTTGATGGACAGAATGTAGAACAATGTCATACATTCACCCCAGTACAAGGATCTGGGCCTAAATCCATCGTATTTTTGCACTCCACAAAACCCTGGGTTAGACACTGGCTATATGCAAATCAGCTCTGACCCTGTGCCTCATGGGAACAGTCCAGTCCGAACTACCAAGCCATGTCTTTCCCAGACCGGAATCAAGCATCCAAGGACTGGTTTCTGGCTATCAGCCTTCATTCAGCCTGGATAGCTTGACTCCAGTGGTGTGGAGAGCCTGGGACTCACGTCTGAGCATACCCAGCCCACTCAGGGTGAAAATTGCAAAAAACACAGTTGATGGACAGAATGTAGAACAATGTCATACATTCACCCCAGTGCAAGGATCTGGGCCTAAATCCATCGTTTTTTTGCACTCCACAACACCCTGGGTTAGACACTGGCTATATGCAAATCAGCTCTGACCCTGTGCCTCATGGGAACAGCCCAGTCCGAACTACCAAGCCATGTCTTTCCCAGACCGGAATCAAGCATCCAAGGACCGGTTTCTGGCTATCAGCCTTCATTCAGCCTGGATAGCTTGACTCCAGTGGTGTGGAGAGCCTGGGACTCACGTCTGAGCATACCCAGCCCACTCGGGTTGAAAATTGCAAAAAACACAGTTGATGGACAGAATGTAGAACAATGTCATACATTCACCCCAGTACAAGGATCTGGGCCTAAATCCATCATTTTTTTGCACTCCACAACACCCTGGGTTAGACACTGGCTATATGCAAATCAGCTCTGACCCTGTGCCTCATGGGAACAGTCCAGTCCGAACTACCAAGCCATGTCTTTCCCAGACCGGAATCAAGCATCCAAGGACCGGTTTCTGGCTATCAGCCTTCATTCAGCCTGGATAGCTTGACTCCAGTGGTGTGGAGAGCCTGGGACTCACTTCTGAGCATACCCAGCCCACTCGGGGTGAAAATTGCAAAAAACACAGTTGATGGACAGAATGTAGAACAATGTCATACATTCACCCCAGTACAAGGATCTGGGCCTAAATCCATCGTTTTTTTGCACTCCACAACACCCTGGGTTAGACACTGGCTATATGCAAATCGGCTCTGACCTTGTGCCTCATGGGAACAGTCCAGTCCGAACTACCAAGCCATGTCTTTCCCAGACCGGAATCAAGCATCCAAGGACCGGTTTCTGGCTATCAGCCTTCATTCAGCCTGGATAGCTTGACTCCAGTGGTGTGGAGAGCCTGGGACTCACGTCTGAGCATACCCAGCCCACTCGGGGTGAAAATTGCAAAAAACACAGTTGATGGACAGAATGTAGAACAATGTCATACATTCACCCCAGTACAAGGATCTAGGCCTATATCCATCGTTTTTTTGCACTCCACAACACCCTGGGTTACACACTTGCTATATGCAAATCAGCTCTGACCCTGTGCCTCATGGGAACAGTCCAGTCCGAACTACCAAGCCATGTCTTTCCCAGACCGGAATCAAGCATTCAAGGACCGGTTTCTGGCTATCAGCCTTCATTCAGCCTGGATAACTTGACTCCAGTGGTGTGGAGAGCCTGGGACTCACGCCTGAGCATACCCAGCCCACTCGGGGTGAAAATTGCAAAAAACACAGTTGATGGACAGAATGTAGAACAATGTCATACATTCACCCCAGTACAAGGATCTGGGCCTAAATCCATCGTTTTTTTGCACTCCACAACACCCTGGGTTAGACACTGGCTATATGCAAATCAGCTCTGACCCTGTGCCTCATGGGAACAGTACAGTCCGAACTACCAAGCCATGTCTTTCCCAGACCGGAATCAAGCATCCAAGGACCGGTTTCTGGCTATCAGCCTTCATTCTGCCTGGATAGCTTGACTCCAGTGGTGTGGAGAGCCTGGGACTCACGTCTGAGCATACCCAGCCCACTCGGGGTGAAAATTGCAAAAAACACAGTTGATGGACAGAATGTAGAACAATGTCATACATTCACCCGAGTACAAGGATCTGGGCCTAAATCCATCGTTTTTTTTGCACTCCACAACACCCTGGGTTAGACACTGGCTATATGCAAATCAGCTCTGACCCTGTGCCTCATGGGAACAGTCCAGTCCGAACTACCAAGCCATGTCTTTCCCAGACCGGAATCAAGCATCCAAGGACCGGTTTCTGGCTATCAGCCTTCATTCAGCCTGGATAGCTTGACTCCAGTGGTGTGGAGAGCCTGGGACTCACGTCTGAGCATACCCAGCCCACTCGGGTTGAAAATTTCAAAAAACATAGTTGATGGACAGAATGTAGAACAATGTCATACATTCACCCCAGTACAAGGATCTGGGCCTAAATCCATCATTTTTTTGCACTCCACAACACCCTGGGTTAGACACTGGCTATATGCAAATCAGCTCTGACCCTGTGCCTCATGGGAACAGTCCAGTCCGAACTACCAAGCCATGTCTTTCCCAGACCGGAATCAAGCATCCAAGGACCGGTTTCTGGCTATCAGCCTTCATTCAGCCTGGATAGCTTGACTCCAGTGGTGTGGAGAGCCTGGGACTCACTTCTGAGCATACCCAGCCCACTCGGGGTGAAAATTGCAAAAAACACAGTTGATGGACAGAATGTAGAACAATGTCATACATTCACCCCAGTACAAGGATCTGGGCCTAAATCCATCATTTTTTTGCACTCCACAACACCCTGGGTTAGACACTGGCTATATGCAAATCAGCTCTGACCTTGTGCCTCATGGGAACAGTCCAGTCCGAACTACCAAGCCATGTCTTTCCCAGACCGGAATCAAGCATCCAAGGACCGGTTTCTGGCTATCAGCCTTCATTCAGCCTGGATAGCTTGACTCCAGTGGTGTGGAGAGCATTGGACTCACGTCTGAGCATACCCAGCCCACTCGGGGTGAAAATTGCAAAAAACACAGTTGATGGACAGAATGTAGAACAATGTCATACATTCACCCCAGTACAAGGATCTGGGCCTAAATCCATTGTTTTTTTGCACTCCACAACACCCTGGGTTAGACACTGGCTATATGCAAATCAGCTCTGACCCTGTGCCTCATGGGAACAGTCCAGTCCAAACTACCATGCCATGTCTTTCCCAGACCGGAATCAAGCATCCAAGGACCGGTTTCTGGCTATCAGCCTTCATTCAGCCTGGATAGCTTGACTCCAGTGGAGTGGAGAGCCTGGGACTCACGTCTGAGCATACCCAGCCCACTCGGGGTGAAAATTGCAAAAAACACAGTTGATGGACAGAATGTAGAACAATGTCATACATTCACCCCAGTACAAGGATCTAGGCCTAAATCCATCGTTTTTTTGCACTCCACAACACCCTGGGTTAGACACTTGCTATATGCAAATCAGCTCTGACCCTGTGCCTCATGGGAACAGTCCAGTCCGAACTACCAAGCCATGTCTTTCCCAGACCGGAATCAAGCATTCAAGGACCGGTTTCTGGCTATCAGCCTTCATTCAGCCTGGATAGCTTGACTCCAGTGGTGTGGAGAGCCTGGGACTCACGCCTGAGCATACCCAGCCCACTCGGGGTAAAAATTGCAAAAAACACAGTTGATGGACAGAATGTAGAACAATGTCATACATTCACCCCAGTACAAGGATCTGGGCCTAAATCCATCGTTTTTTTGCACTCCACAACACCCTGGGTTAGACACTGGCTATATGCAAATCAGCTCTGACCCTGTGCCTCATGGGAACAGTCCAGTCCGAACTACCAAGCCATGTCTTTCCCAGACCGGAATCAAGCATCCAAGGACCGGTTTCTGGCTATCAGCCTTCATTCAGCCTGGATAGCTTGACTCCAGTGGTGTGGAGAGCCTGGGACTCACATCTGAGCATACCCAGCCCACTCGGGGTGAAAATTGCAAAAAACACAGTTGATGGACAGAATGTAGAACAATGTCATACATTCACCCCAGTACAAGGATCTGGGCCTAAATCCATCGTTTTTTTGCACTCCACAACACCCTGGGTTAGACACTGGCTATATGCAAATCAGCTCTGACCCTGTGCCTCATGGGAACAGTCCAGTCCGAACTACCAAGCCATGTCTTTCCCAGACCGGAATCAAGCATCCAAGGACCGGTTTCTGGCTATCAGCCTTCATTCAGCCTGGATAGCTTGACTCCAGTGGTGTGGAGAGCCTGGGACTCACGTCCGAGCATACCCAGCCCACTCGGGGTGAAAATTGCAAAAAACACAGTTGATGGACAGAATGTAGAACAATGTCATACATTCACCCCAGTACAAGGATCTGGGCCTTAATCCATCGTTTTTTTGCACTCCACAACACCCTGGGTTAGACACTGGCTATATGCAAATCAGCTCTGACCCTGTGCCTCATGGGAACAATCCAGTCCGAACTACCAAGCCATGTCTTTCCCAGACAGGAATCAAGCATCCAAGGACCGGTTTCTGGCTATCAGCCTTCATTCAGCCTGGATAGCTTGACTCCAGTGGTGTGGAGAGCCTGGGACTCACGTCTGAGCATACCCAGCCCACTCGGGGTGAAAATTGCAAAAAACACAGTTGATGGACAGAATGTAGAACAATGTCATACATTCACCCCAGTACAAGGATCTGGACCTAAATCCATCGTTTTTTTGCACTCCACAACACCCTGGGTTAGACACTGGCTATATGCAAATCAGCTCTGACCCTGTGCCTCATGGGAACAGTCCAGTCCGAACTACCAAGCCATGTCTTTCCCAGACCGGAATCAAGCATCCAAGGACCGGTTTCTGGCTATCAGCCTTCATTCAGCCTGGATAGCTTGACTCCAGTGGTGTGGAGAGCCTGGGACTCACGTCTGAGCATACCCAGCCCACTCGGGGTGAAAATTGCAAAAAACACAGTTGATGGACAGAATGTAGAACAATGTCATACATTCACCCCAGTACAAGGATCTGGGCCTAAATCCATCGTTTTTTTGCACTCCACAACACCCTGGGTTAGACACTGGCTATATGCAAATCAGCTCTGACCCTGTGCCTCATGGGAACAGTCCAGTCCGAAATACCAAGCCATGTCTTTCCCAGACCGGAATCAAGCATCCAAGGACCGGTTTCTGGCTATCAGCCTTCATTCAGCCTGGATAGCTTGACTCCAGTGGTGTGGAGAGCCTGGGACTCACGTCTGAGCATACCCAGCCCACTTGGGGTGAAAATTGCAAAAAACACAGTTGATGGACAGAATGTAGAACAATGTCATACATTCACCCCAGTACAAGGATCTGGGCCTAAATCCATCATTTTTTTGCACTCCACAACACCCTGGGTTAGACACTGGCTATATGCAAATCAGCTCTGACCTTGTGCCTCATGGGAACAGTCCAGTCCGAACTACCAAGCCATGTCTTTCCCAGACCGGAATCAAGCATCCAAGGACCGGTTTCTGGCTATCAGCCTTCATTCAGCCTGGATAGCTTGACTCCAGTGGTGTGGAGAGCCTGGGACTCACGTCTGAGCATACCCAGCCCACTCGGGGTGAAAATTGCAAAAAACACAGTTGATGGACAGAATGTAGAACAATGTCATACATTCACCCCAGTACAAGGATCTGGACCTAAATCCATCGTTTTTTTGCACTCCACAACACCCTGGGTTAGACACTGGCTATATGCAAATCAGCTCTGACCCTTTGCCTCATGGGAACAGTCCAGTCCGAACTACCAAGCCATGTCTTTCCCAGACCGGAATCAAGCATCCAAGGACCGGTTTCTGGCTATCAGCCTTCATTCAGCCTGGATAGCTTGACTCCAGTGGTGTGGAGAGCCTGGGACTCTGAGCATACCCAGCCCACTCGGGGTGAAAATTGCAAAAAACACAGTTGATGGACAGAATGTAGAACAATGTCATACATTCACCCCAGTACAAGGATCTGGGCCTAAATCCATCGTTTTTTTGCACTCCACAACACCCTGGGTTAGACACTGGCTATATGCAAATCAGCTCTGACCCTGTGCCTCATGGGAACAGTCCAGTCCGAACTACCAAGCCATGTCTTTCCCAGACCGGAATCAAGCATCCAAGGACCGGTTTCTGGCTATCAGCCTTCATTCAGCCTGGATAGCTTGACTCCAGTGGTGTGGAGAGCCTGGGACTCACGTCTGAGCATACCCAGCCCACTTGGGGTGAAAATTGCAAAAAACACAGTTGATGGACAGAATGTAGAACAATGTCATACATTCACCCCAGTACAAGGATCTGGGCCTAAATCCATCATTTTTTTGCACTCCACAACACCCTGGGTTAGACACTGGCTATATGCAAATCAGCTCTGACCTTGTGCCTCATGAGAACAGTCCAGTCCGAACTACCAAGCCATGTCTTTCCCAGACCGGAATCAAGCATCCAAGGACCGGTTTCTGGCTATCAGCCTCCATTCAGCCTGGATAGCTTGACTCCAGTGGTGTGGAGAGCCTGGGACTCACGTCTGAGCATACCCAGCCCACTCGGGGTGAAAATTGCAAAAAACACAGTTGATGGACAGAATGTAGAACAATGTCATACATTCACCCCAGTACAAGGATCTGGGCCTAAATCCATTGTTTTTTTGCACTCTACAACAGCCTGGGTTAGACACTGGCTATATGCAAATCAGCTCTGACCCTGTGCCTCATGGGAACAGTCCAGTCCGAACTACCATGCCATGTCTTTCCCAGACCGGAATCAAGCATCCAAGGACCGCTTTCTGGCTATCAGCCTTCATTCAGCCTGGATAGCTTGACTCCAGTGGTGTGGAGAGCCTGGGACTCACGTCTGAGCATACCCAGCCCACTCGGGGTGAAAATTGCAAAAAACACAGTTGATGGACAGAATGTAGAACAATGTCATACATTCACCCCAGTACAAGGATCTAGGCCTAAATCCATCGTTTTTTTGCACTCCACAACACCCTGGGTTAGACACTTGCTATATGCAAATCAGCTCTGACCCTGTGCCTCATGGGAACAGTCCAGTCCGAACTACCAAGCCATGTCTTTCCCAGACCGGAATCAAGCATTCAAGGACCGGTTTCTGGCTATCAGCCTTCATTCAGCCTGGATAGCTTGACTCCAGTGGTGTGGAGAGCCTGGGACTCACGCCTGAGCATACCCAGCCCACTCGGGTTGAAAATTGCAAAAAACACAGTTGATGGACAGAATGTAGAACAATGTCATACATTCACCCCAGTACAAGGATCTGGGCCTAAATCCATCGTTTTTTTGCACTCCACAACACCCTGGGTTAGACACTGGCTATATGCAAATCAGCTCTGACCCTGTGCCTCATGGGAACAGTCCAGTCCGAACTACCAAGCCATGTCTTTCCCAGACCGGAATCAAGCATCCAAGGACCGGTTTCTGGCTATCAGCCTTCATTCAGCCTGGATAGCTTGACTCCAGTGGTGTGGAGAGCCTGGGACTCACATCTGAGCATACCCAGCCCACTCGGGGTGAAAATTGCAAAAAACACAGTTGATGGACAGAATGTAGAACAATGTCATACATTCACCCCAGTACAAGGATCTGGGCCTAAATCCATCGTTTTTTTGCACTCCACAACACCCTGGGTTAGACACTGGCTATATGCAAATCAGCTCTGACCCTGTGCCTCATGGGAACAGTCCAGTCCGAACTACCAAGCCATGTCTTTCCCAGACCGGAATCAAGCATCCAAGGACCGGTTTCTGGCTATCAGCCTTCATTCAGCCTGGATAGCTTGACTCCAGTGGTGTGGAGAGCCTGGGACTCACGTCTGAGCATACCCAGCTCACTCGGGGTGAAAATTGCAAAAAACACAGTTGATGGACAGAATGTAGAACAATGTCATACATTCACCCCAGTACAAGGATCTGGGCCTAAATCCATCGTTTTTTTTGCACTCCACAACACCCTGGGTTAGACACTGGCTATATGCAAATCAGCTCTGACCCTGTGCCTCATGGGAACAGTCCAGTCCGAACTACCAAGCCATGTCTTTCCCAGACCGGAATCAAGCATCCAAGGACCGGTTTCTGGCTATCAGCCTTCATTCAGCCTGGATAGCTTGACTCCAGTGGTGTGGAGAGCCTGGGACTCACGTCTGAGCATACCCAGCCCACTCGGGTTGAAAATTGCAAAAAACACAGTTCATGGACAGAATGTAGAACAATGTCATACATTCACCCCAGTACAAGGATCTGGGCCTAAATCCATCGATTTTTTGCACTCCACAACACCCTGGGTTAGACACTGGCTATGTGCAAATCAGCTCTGACCCTGTGCCTCATGGGAACAGTCCAGTCCGAACTACCAAGCCATGTCTTTCCCAGACCGGAATCAAGCATCCAAGGACCGGTTTCTGGCTATCAGCCTTCATTCAGCCTGGATAGCTTGACTCCAGTGGTGTGGAGAGCCTGGGACTCACGTCTGAGCATACCCAGCCCACTCGGGGTGAAAATTGCAAAAAACACAGTTGATGGACAGAATGTAGAACAATGTCATACATTCACCCCAGTACAAGGATCTGGACCTAAATCCATCGTTTTTATGCACTCCACAACACCCTGGGTTAGACACTTGCTATATGCAAATCAGCTCTGACCCTGTGCCTCATGGGAACAGTCCAGTCCGAACTACCAAGCCATGTCTTTCCCAGACCGGAATCAAGCATTCAAGGACCGGTTTCTGGCTATCAGCCTTCATTCAGCCTGGATAGCTTGACTCCAGTGGTGTGGAGAGCCTGGGACTCACGCCTGAGCATACCCAGCCCACTCGGGTTGAAAATTGCAAAAAACACAGTTGATGGACAGAATGTAGAACAATGTCATACATTCACCCCAGTACAAGGATCTGGGCCTAAATCCATCGTTTTTTTGCACTCCACAACACCCTGGGTTAGACACTGGCTATATGCAAATCAGCTCTGACCCTGTGCCTCATGGGAACAGTCCAGTCCGAACTACCAAGCCATGTCTTTCCCAGACCGGAATCAAGCATCCAAGGACCGGTTTCTGGCTATCAGCCTTCATTCAGCCTGGATAGCTTGACTCCAGTGGTGTGGAGAGCCTGGGACTCACATCTGAGCATACCCAGCCCACTCGGGGTGAAAATTGCAAAAAACACAGTTGATGGACAGAATGTAGAACAATGTCATACATTCACCCCAGTACAAGGATCTGGGCCTAAATCCATCGTTTTTTTGCACTCCACAACACCCTGGGTTAGACACTGGCTATATGCAAATCAGCTCTGACCCTGTGCCTCATGGGAACAGTCCAGTCCGAACTACCAAGCCATGTCTTTCCCAGACCGGAATCAAGCATCCAAGGACCGGTTTCTGGCTATCAGCCTTCATTCAGCCTGGATAGCTTGACTCCAGTGGTGTGGAGAGCCTGGGACTCACGTCTGAGCATACCCAGCTCACTCGGGGTGAAAATTGCAAAAAACACAGTTGATGGACAGAATGTAGAACAATGTCATACATTCACCCCAGTACAAGGATCTGGGCCTAAATCCATCGTTTTTTTTGCACTCCACAACACCCTGGGTTAGACACTGGCTATATGCAAATCAGCTCTGACCCTGTGCCTCATGGGAACAGTCCAGTCCGAACTACCAAGCCATGTCTTTCCCAGACCGGAATCAAGCATCCAAGGACCGGTTTCTGGCTATCAGCCTTCATTCAGCCTGGATAGCTTGACTCCAGTGGTGTGGAGAGCCTGGGACTCACGTCTGAGCATACCCAGCCCACTCGGGTTGAAAATTGCAAAAAACACAGTTCATGGACAGAATGTAGAACAATGTCATACATTCACCCCAGTACAAGGATCTGGGCCTAAATCCATCGATTTTTTGCACTCCACAACACCCTGGGTTAGACACTGGCTATGTGCAAATCAGCTCTGACCCTGTGCCTCATGGGAACAGTCCAGTCCGAACTACCAAGCCATGTCTTTCCCAGACCGGAATCAAGCATCCAAGGACCGGTTTCTGGCTATCAGCCTTCATTCAGCCTGGATAGCTTGACTCCAGTGGTGTGGAGAGCCTGGGACTCACGTCTGAGCATACCCAGCCCACTCGGGGTGAAAATTGCAAAAAACACAGTTGATGGACAGAATGTAGAACAATGTCATACATTCACCCCAGTACAAGGATCTGGACCTAAATCCATCGTTTTTATGCACTCCACAACACCCTGGGTTAGACACTGGCTATATGCAAATCAGCTCTGACCCTGTGCCTCATGGGAACAGTCCAGTCCGAACTACCAAGCCATGTCTTTCCCAGACCGGAATCAAGCATCCAAGGACCGGTTTCTGGCTATCAGCCTTCATTCAGCCTGGATAGCTTGGCTCCAGTGGTGTGGAGAGCCTGGGACTCACGTCTGAGCATACCCAGCCCACTCGAGGTGAAAATTGCAAAAAACACAGTTGATGGACAGAATGTAGAACAATGTCATACATTCACCCCAGTACAAGGATCTGGGCCTAAATCCATCGTTTTTTTGCACTCCACAACACCCTGGGTTAGACACTGGCTATATGCAAATCAGCTCTGACCCTGTGCCTCATGGGAACAGTCCAGTCCGAACTACCAAGCCATGTCTTTCCCAGAGTGGAATCAAGCATCCAAGGATCGGTTTCTGGCTATCAGCCTTCATTCAGCCTGGATAGCTTGACTACAGTGGTGTGGAGAGCCTGGGACTCACGTCTGAGCATACCCAACCCACTCGGGGTGAAAATTGCAAAAAACACAGTTGATGGACAGAATGTAGAACAATGTCATACATTCACCCCAGTACAAGGATCTGGGCCTAAATCCATCGTTTTTTTGCACTCCACAACACCCTGGGTTAGACACTGGCTATATGCAAATCAGCTCTGACCCTGTGCCTCATGGGAACAGTCCAGTCCGAACTACCAAGCCATGTCTTTCCCAGACCGGAATCAAGCATCCAAGGACCGGTTTCTGGCTATCAGCCTTCATTCAGCCTGGATAGCTTGACTCCAGTGGTGTGGAGAGCCTGGGACTCACGTCTGAGCATACCCAGCCCACTCGGGGTGAAAATTGCAAAAAACACAGTTGATGGACAGAATGTAGAACAATGTCATACATTCACCCCAGTACAAGGATCTGGGCCTAAATCCATCGTTTTTTTGCACTCCACAACACCCTGGGTTAGACAGTG
This sequence comes from Lissotriton helveticus, assembly GCF_964261635.1. Taxonomy (NCBI): domain Eukaryota; kingdom Metazoa; phylum Chordata; class Amphibia; order Caudata; family Salamandridae; genus Lissotriton; species Lissotriton helveticus. Next base: position 158,070,906 of record NC_136062.1, read on the forward strand.
GCTATATGCAAATCAGCTCTGACCCTGTGCCTCATGGGAACAGTGCAGTCCGAACTACCAAGCCATGTCTTTCCCAGACCGGAATCAAGCATCCAAGGACCGGTTTCTGGCTATCAGCCTTCATTCAGCCTGGATAGCTTGACTCCAGTGGTGTGGAGAGCCTGGGACTCACGTCTGAGCATACCCAGCCCACTCGGGGTGAAAATTGCAAAAAACACAGTTGATGGACAGAATGTAGAACAATGTCATACATTCACCCCAGTACAAGGATCTGGGCCTAAATCCATCGTTTTTTTGCACTCCACAACACCCTGGGTTAGACACTGGCTATATGCAAATCAGCTCTGACCCTGTGCCTCATGGGAACAGTCCAGTCCGAACTACCAAGCCATGTCTTTCCCAGAGTGGAATCAAGCATCCAAGGACCGGTTTCTGGCTATCAGCCTTCATTCAGCCTGGATAGCTTGACTACAGTGGTGTGGAGAGCCTGGGACTCACGTCTGAGCATACCCAACCCACTCGGGGTGAAAATTGCAAAAAACACAGTTGATGGACAGAATGTAGAACAATGTCATACATTCACCCCAGTACAAGGATCTGGGCCTAAATCCATCGTTTTTTTGCACTCCACAACACCCTGGGTTAGACAGTGGCTATATGCAAATCAGCTCTGACCCTGTGCCTCATGGGAACAGTCCAGTCCGAACTACCAAGCCATGTCTTTCCCAGACCGGAATCAAGCATCCAAGGACCGGTTTCTGGCTATCAGCCTTCATTCAGCCTGGATAGCTTGACTCCAGTGGTGTGGAGAGCCTGGGACTCACGTCTGAGCATACCCAGCCCACTCGGGGTGAAAATTGCAAAAAACACAGTTGATGGACAGAATGTAGAACAATGTCATACATTCACCCCAGTACAAGGATCTGGGCCTAAATCCATCGTTTTTTTGCACTCCACAACACCCTGGGTTAGACACTGGCTATATGCAAATCAGCTCTGACCCTGTGCCTCATGGGAACAGTCCAGTCCGAACTACCAAGCCATGTCTTTCCCAGAGTGGAATCAAGTATCCAAGGACCGGTTTCTGGCTATCAGCCTTCATTCAGCCTGGATAGCTTGACTACAGTGGTGTGGAGAGCCTGGGACTCACGTCTGAGCATACCCAACCCACTCGGGGTGAAAATTGCAAAAAACACAGTTGATGGACAGAATGTAGAACAATGTCATACATTCACCCCAGTACAAGGATCTGGGCCTAAATCCATCGTTTTTTTGCACTCCACAACACCCTGGGTTAGACACTGGCTATATGCAAATCAGCTCTGACCCTGTGCCTCATGGGAACAGTCCAGTCCGAACTACCAAGCCATGTCTTTCCCAGACCGGAATCAAGCATCCAAGGACCGGTTTCTGGCTATCAGCCTTCATTCAGCCTGGATAGCTTGACTCCAGTGGTGTGGAGAGCCTGGGACTCACGTCTGAGCATACCCAGCCCACTCGGGGTGAAAATTGCAAAAAACACAGTTGATGGACAGAATGTAGAACAATGTCATACATTCACCCCAGTACAAGGATCTGGGCCTAAATCCATCGTTTTTTTGCACTCCACAACACCCTGGGTTAGACACTGGCTATATGCAAATCAGCTCTGACCCTGTGCCTCATGGGAACAGTCCAGTCCGAACTACCAAGCCATGTCTTTCCCAGACCGGAATCAAGCATCCAAGGACCGGTTTCTGGCTATCAGCCTTCATTCAGCCTGGATAGCTTGACTCCAGTGGTGTGGAGAGCCTGGGACTCACGTCTGAGCATACCCAGCCCACTCGGGGTGAAAATTGCAAAAAACACAGTTGATGGACAGAATGTAGAACAATGTCATACATTCACCCCAGTACAAGGATCTGGGCCTAAATCCATCGTTTTTTTGCACTCCACAACACCCTGGGTTAGACACTGGCTATATGCAAATCAGCTCTGACCCTGTGCCTCATGGGAACAGTCCAGTCCGAACTACCAAGCCATGTCTTTCCCAGACCGGAATCAAGCATCCAAGGACCGGTTTCTGGCTATCAGCCTTCATTCAGCCTGGATAGCTTGACTCCAGTGGTGTGGAGAGCCTGGGGCTCACATCTGAGCATACCCAGCCAACTCGGGGTGAAAATTGCAAAAAACACAGTTGATGGACAGAATGTAGAACAATGTCATACATTCACCCCAGTACAAGGATCTGGGCCTAAATCCATCGTTTTTTTTGCACTCCACAACACCCTGGGTTAGACACTAGCTATATGCAAATCAGCTCTGACCCTGTGCCTCATGGGAACAGTCCAGTCCGAACTACCAAGCCATGTCTTTCCCAGACCGGAATCAAGCATCCAAGGACCGGTTTCTGGCTATCAGCCTTCATTCAGCCTGGATAGCTTGACTCCAGTGGTGTGGAGAGCCTGGGACTCATGTCTGAGCATACCCAGCCCACTCGGGGTGAAAATTGCAAAAAACACAGTTGATGGACAGAATGTAGAACAATGTCATACATACACCCCAGTGCAAGGATCTGGGCCTAAATCCATCGTTTTTTTGCACTCCACAACACCCTGGGTTAGACACTGGCTATATGCAAATCAGCTCTGACCCTGTGCCTCATGGGAACAGTCCAGTCCAAACTACCAAGCCATGTCTTTCCCAGACCGGAATCAAGCATCCAGGTTCTGAGCTGGGATGGTGCAATGAGCTAAAAAACAGGTGATGGATTAAAACCATGATCTCTTGACTTGGTATGAGTATTCTGCATCATTCAGAAACTCTGTCCATCACCACCCCCTTTTTCCAAAAGTGAAATCTGTTTAGATCAGTTTACTTTACAGGGATTTTAAAGGTGCTTTGTGATGACTCCACAAGATCAGAGGGGGGTACTGATGCAGAGGAAATCGCATTTTATTTGTAGTGGTGCATTATAATCACACGTGTAGAGCGCACCTGCATATAATCATTTGTGGTATTGACCTAAACGTGATGTGTTTATCCGTTGAAAAGTTACATGGAGAATCAACGCAGAAAGTGAATGTAACTGTCAGAAAATATTAACATGAAGAACTTGTGTTGTGTAACTGACAAGTATCCCTGTACTCAATGTGGTTATTAATTATGTCGTTTTGCATGTACGGAAATGCATTAATTGAAGGTGCCTTATTTTCCTTGCAAATTCGTAAAGCTGATAAGATGCTTTCTTGTGTTAGCTTAATTTTGTAGGACCGAATTCAGTTCCCTAGAAACTCTCTCTTTAGAATTAGTAGTTTGAATTTTATGTGTGCTATGCAATTTGTTCTTTCTCATGTTTTGTGTGCAGGTGAAAGAAGTGCTCTTGCTAGCTAGAATAATGTCTTTGTTTTATAAGACCGGAAAGGAGAGAAGAAGTAACAATCGTGAGGTGTGAGTCAATAAAGGAAGGTCATTGTGCTCCATACAGGCGAAGGCCTGGGAACCAAGGACAAAATGCATCAAGGAAGGAACACTGTTGTCCCGTAGTAAAACACCTTCAGGATCTTGCCCAAAGAAGATGGTGTGAATCACAATGGATCCTGGGAACGTTACTTATGAATAATGTGTTTTTGGGAACAGGGAAAGCGCCCACATCTTCTTTTGCCTTCAGAGAGAGAGCAACTTGGAACAAGCTCTGTCTTGGTAGCTTTACGCTACATGACCCATTGATCGTGGAGAGGCTTCTTAGGAAGACTCCACATGCTGACACCTTTAATCTTTCTTCCTGGAGATCCCTATGTAGGGATGTCAATTTAGTGTTAATGTAGGGATAGATTAATGCTTTTTTATTCATCAACCCTTGATGCAGGGAAACTTGGACTCATTCTTTCTGATGCTCTGCATTTTGTTTCTTGATTGAATTGTTTTACTTATGCTACATTGTCTAAACTGGATACGCAGATTTGGCTTCATGCTAATTCCGATGTATTTCTAGACCCTTGTATTGAAATGTCTTTATGTTCAGTTATTTACGGCATTGTAATAAACAAACTAACCTTATGTAATTGTCTGAGGTTACTACTATTGTCTGAGGCCTGCAGGGGGCCCCCAGAGTGAAGACCGCATGCCTTTCCGTGGCGGTATCGCCGCCGCGGAAAGGCACCTACAGACGCCCATCATATTATGTCTGGCGGTGTCTGATAGACACCGCCACCATATTATTCCTTTTCCGCCCCGGCCGCAAGGCGACCGGGGCGGAAAAGCGGCGGACGGAAAGACCGTCCGCCGCTTTTACTAATATGGCGGGGGGAAAATGAGTGTGGATGTGTGGGGGATCGCCCCCGGCAGGCTGGCGGTGGCCACCGCCAGGCTGGCGGGGGCAATCCGCCCAACATCATAATGGGCCTCTATGTGTCGAATAGTATTATTGACTAATTGATTGATCACTTAATAACTTTTCTCCTCTTTCATGCTGCGAAAAAGAACCATCAAATTGTGACTTTGGAATAGGTCTAAAACTTATGGACGCGGCCCTATCAGGTCTAAATTCTTAAAAAAATAAAAAAGAATTAAACATTAGCGAAATAAGGTTAGACATGGTGAAAAAGGCCTGAATTTTTTTTTTTTTTGCAGAGTTTTATATAGCACGAACTAGACCCGAACCGAATCAGGTATCAGAGCGCTTTACATAGCACCAGTTACGTTACATGAGGACGGACACACATTCATTTTAGGCACGGGGAGATTAAGTGATTTGCCCAGAATCACAGGAGGTTTTTAGTGTCGTTACCGAGACTCAAACCCAGATCCCCAGGTCCGAGGTCGAGCGCCCTAGCCGTTAGGCCAACTCCTCTCCCCTTCAATCATAAAGTAACTAAAAAATATGATAAATGAGTGTCATTTTTATAGCTCTATTCAAAGGTACCCTTTTGAACTTGGCATCTTCGGTGTGTTTTCCCCTGTCTTTTTGCCACTACCTCCTGTATTTTTGATGCTGTGCTGGATTTCGTTTTTGCTGGTTTGGATGCTTTGGGCACTTTACCACTGCTGATCAGTGTCAAAATGCAAGTGCTCCCTGAGTAAATTGTAATTGTGATTGGTTATACATGATTGGCATATTTCTGTTACAAGGAAGTCCCTAGTAAAGTGCACTGAGTGTGCCAGGGCAGGTGATTCAAATGCTACTAGTGGGTCTGCTGCCCAGATTGTGCCACCCACATGAGTAGCCCTAAAATGGTGTCTCAGGCCTACCACTGCCTGTGTGCAGTCTGTGCGGTACAAAAGGGGGTGGTGATGGACCGAGCATCTGAACCAATCATACACTAACACCCAGTCAAAAGATCTGGGTTTGATCCATCACCGTTCATTAGCCCACTCTGCCACCCCAGTTCAGACATGGCTATATGCAAATCAGTCTGAACCTGTCCCTCATGGGAACAGTCCAGCCCGAACTGCCAAGCCATGCCTTCCCTGGACCGGAAACAAGCTTCCGAGGACCGGTTTCTGGCATTCCAGCCGTCTTCAGCCCGGCTTGCTTGAATTCAGTGGCAAAGTGAGCAAGGGACTCACGTCTGAGCATACCCTGCCACACTTATGGCGGCCAAAGCGGTACAAAAGCGGGTGGTGATGGACGGAGCATCTGAACCAATCAAACGCTCACACCCAGTCAAAAGATCTGGGTTTGATCCATCACCGTTCTTTAGCCCACTCTGCCACCCCAGTTCAGACATGGCTATATGCAAATCAGTCTGACCCTGTGCCTCATGGGAACAGTCCAGCCCGAACTGCCGAACCATGCCTTCCCTGGACCGGAAACAAGCTTCCGAGGACCGGTTTCTGGCATTCCAGCCGTCTTCAGCCCGGCTTGCTTGAATCCAGTGGCAAAGTGAGCAAGGGACTCACGTCTGAGCCTACCCTGCCACACTTTTGGCGGCCAAAGCGGTACAAAAGCGGGTGGTGATGGACGGAGCATCTGAACCAATCAAACACTCACACCCAGTCAAAAGATCTGGGTTTGATCCATCACCGTTCTTTAGCCCTCTCTGCCACCCCAGTTCAGACATGGCTATATGCAAATCAGTCTGACCCTGTGCCTCATGGGAACAGTCCAGCCCGAACTGCCAAGCCATGCCTTCCCTGGACCGGAAACAAGCTTCCGAGGACCGGTTTCTGGCATTCCAGCCGTCTTCAGCCCGGCTTGCTTGAATCCAGTGGCAAAGTGAGCAAGGGACTCACGTCTGAGCATACCCTGCCACACTTATGGCGGCGAAAGCGGTACAAAAGGGGGTGGTGATGGACGGAGCATCTGAACCAATCAAACACTCACACCCAGTCAAAATATCTGGGTTTGATCCATCACCGTTCTTTAGCCCACTCTGCCACCCCAGTTCAGACATGGCTATATGCAAATCAGTCTGACCCTGTGCCTCATGGGAACAATCCAGCCCGAACTGCCAAGCCATGCCTTCCCTGGACCGGAAACAAGCTTCCGAGGACCGGTTTCTGGCATTCCAGCCGTCTTCAGCCCGGCTTGCTTGAATCCAGTGGCAAAGTCAGCAAGGGACTCACGTCTGAGCATACCCTGCCACACTTATGGTGGCCAAAGCGGTACAAAAGCGGGTGGTGATGGACGGAGCATCTGAACCAATCAAACACTCACACTCAGTCAAAAGATCTGGGTTTGATCCATCACCGTTCTTTAGCCCACTCTGCCACCCCAGTTCAGACATGGCTATATGCAAATCAGTCTGACCCTGTGCCTCATGGGAACAGTCCAGCCCGAACTGCCAAGCCATGTCTTCCCTGGACTGGAAACAAGCTTCCGAGGACTGGTTTCTGGCATTCCAGCCGTCTTCAGCCCGGCTTGCTTGAATCCAGTGGCAAAGTGAGCAAGGGACTCACGTCTGAGCATACCCTGCCACACTTATGGCGGCCAAAGCGGTACAAAAGGGGGTGGTGATGGATGGAGTATCTGAACCAATCAAACACTCACACCCAGTCAAAAGATCTGGGTTTGATCCATCACCGTTCTTTAGCCCACTCTGCCACCTCAGTTCAGACATGGCTATATGCAAATCAGTCTGACCCGTGGCCTCATGGGAACAGTCCAGCCCGAACTGCCAAGCCATGCCTTCCCTGGACCGGAAACCAGCTTCCGAGGACCGTTTCTGGCATTCCAGCCGTCTTCAGCCCGGCTTGCTTGAATCCAGTGGCAAAGTGAGCAAGGGACTTACGTCTAAGCATACCCTGCCACACTTATGGAGGCCAAAGCGGTACAAAAGGGGGTGGTGATGGACGGAGCATCTGAACCAATCAAACACTCACACCCAGTCAAAAGATCTGGGTTTGATCCATCACCGTTCTTTAGCCCACTCTGCCACCCCAGTTCAGACATGGCTATATACAAATCAGTCTGACCCTGTGCCTCATGGGAACAGTCCTGCCCGAACTGCCAAGCCATGCCTTCCCTGGACCGGAAACAAGCTTCCGAGGACCGGTTTCTGGCATTCCAGCCGTCTTCAGCCCGGCTTGCTTGAATCCAGTGGCAAAGTGAGCAAGGGACTCACGTCTGAGCATACCCTGCCACACTTATGGCGGCCAAAGCGGTACAAAAGGGGGTGGTGATGGACGGAGCATCTGAACCAATCAAACACTCACACCCAGTCAAAAGATCTGGGTTTGATTCATCACCGTTCTTTAGCCCATTCTGACACCCCTGTTCAGAAATGTCTCTTTGCAAATCAGTCTGACCTTGTGCCTCATGGGAACAGTCCAGCCAGAACTGCAAAGCCATGCCTTCCCTGGACCGGCAACAAGCTTCCGAGGACCGGTTTCTGGCATTCCAGCCGTCTTCAGCCCGGCTTGCTTGAATCCAGTGGCAAAGTGAGCAAGGGACTCACGTCTGAGCATACCCTGCCACACTTATGGCGGCCAAAGCGGTACAAAAGGGGGTGGTGATGGACGGAGCATCTGAACCAATCAAACACTCACACCCAGTCAAAAGATCTGGGTTTGATTCATCACCGTTCTTTAGCCCATTCTGACACCCCTGTTCAGAAATGTCTCTTTGCAAATCAGTCTGACCCTGTGCCTCATGGGAACAGTCCAGCCCGAACTGCCAAGCCATGCCTTCCCTGGACCGGAAACAAGCATCCGAGGACCGGTTTCTGGCATTCCTGCCGTCTTCAGCCCGGCTTGCTTGAATCCAGTGGCAAAGTGAGCAAGGGACTCACGTCTGAGCATACCCTGCCACACTTATGGCGGCCAAAGCGGTACAAAAGGGGGTGGTGATGGACGTAGCATCTGAACCAATCAAACACTCACACCCAGTCAAAAGATCTGGGTATGATCCATCACCATTCTTTAGCCCACTCTGCCACCCCAGTTCAGACATGGCTATATGCAAATCAGTCTGACCCTGTGCCTCATGGGAATAGTCCAGCCTGAACTGCCAAGCCATGCCTTCCCTGGACCGGAAACAAGCTTCCGAGGTCTGGTTTCTGGCCTTCCAGCCGTCTTCAGCCCGCTTGCTTGAATCCAGTGGCAAAGTGAGCAAGGGACTCAGGTCTGAGCATACCCTGCCACACTTATGGCGGCCACAGCGGTACAAAAGGGGGTGGTGATGGACGTAGCATCTGAACCAATCAAACACTCACACCCAGTCAAAAGATCTGGGTTTGATCCATCACCGTTCTTTAGCCCACTCTGCCACCCCAGTTCAGACATGGCTATTTGCAAATCAGTCTGACCCTGTGCCTCATGGGAACAGTCCAGCCCGAACTGCCAAGCCATGCCTTCCCTGGACCGGAAACAAGCTGACAGTCCGTGGACTGCCATGTCAACCTGGGCAGTGTCCCCACTGACCAGGCCTAACCCTTCCCTTCCTGTACTCATTGGATACCTCTATGTAAGGCCCAAGGTACCCCCCTGGGCAGGGTGCAGTGTATATAAAAGGTAGAGCATGTACAAGAGTGGGTGACATACAGCCATTTTCGTTTTTCACTATTATAAGGCTATCTTGCCCATAGGCTATAATGGGGGAATGCTGTGTATAGTGGTTACCTGCATATCTTCCCATAGGAGCAAGATAGGAAATAAAAGTCTGGTATCCCTGAACTCAGAATTTAATAACAAATCTGTTAGGATAGATTTTTTTTAAATCCTGTGTTTGAAAACAGCACTTTTAGAAAGTGGCTGTTTTCTTGTCTGACCTTTCTGTGTGCCTTGGCCTGTTTGTGAATTGACTGTCTGGTTTGTGAGTGACAGGGGCTGGGTGGCTCCCAGAGGCTGAGTGGGCCATCACTGGGCTGAATAGCTCCATCTGCATCTAGAGTGATGGGAGGGGATAGCACCTGGGCCTTAATAGGGCTGTGCCTGCCTTCCACAATGCTGGCTCCACCTCCTGCTGGGCGGGTGACGACCCTGCCCCTTTCTCTGAAAGGAAAGGAGAAGCCAGGAAAACAAAGTGCTCAAGGAACACGCCGAACTGGTTCAGACCGGGCTCAGAGCCCTCCTACACAAAGGGAACAAAGACTTTTTGGGGTATAAGTACAGGACCCCAGACTACAGAAAATTAGATCATCCTGGAATCAAGAAGGAACCTCTGCCAAGGAGAAAGCTGGAAGACTGAAGAGGAAGGACTGTCCTGCTGTGTGTTTATGGGCTGACCTGCAGTTGCTTTGCTGCCAACGAGAAGGGAAGGACTTTGCTTTGTGCTGTGTCGCCTTGCTTGAAGAGATCTCCAAGGGCCTGAGTAGAGCTGGCTCCCAGTTAAGAAGTCCCAGGAACAAAAGGACTTCACCCCCAGCTTCCCCCTGAACTCTACTGAGAGAGTTCTGCCCTTCCTAGAGTGCATGGGCCAGTTGGGGACCCTCTGGAAGTTGTACCTGTGGTTGGGATGCTGGACAAGAAGAAACTAAAGACAATCTGAAAGTTTCATGCATCGCTAGTTTGCCGAGCGCATCCCTAACAGTGCGAGGAAATTCCCGCCGCCGTGAAGATCAAGATTGTCGCAGCGCCTGTTGCCGCTGCAAGAACCAATGCATCATTCGCTTGCGGGACGCATTGTCCCGGTGCGGGTAGATTACCATCGCTGCGAGTATCGTCGCAGAGCCTGTCGTCGCCGGGTGAGATCGCCGCATCGCTTGCTTGCGGACCACATCACGTCGCTGCGAGTGTCGTCGCAGAGCCATCGCATCGAGGGGCTACGAGAGGAGAAGATCGAAGCTGCGCTGCGCACCGCCGCCGCACCTAAGATCGTCGCCGTCCCGAAGATCGTCACATCGTACCTTTGCGAGACGTTGCCTACGAAACCTGAATCCAAACAAGGTATCGCATCCCTCCCCATACAGACCAGAGTCATCGCAACACGCCCGCTGCGTCCAGCGGGGTTGTCGCAGCGCCTTCCCAGGGTCTTAGGAGTGACGCATTGTTTGTTTTTCAACGCTGCAGCTTTCACTTGGAACTTTTGTCACATCTAAAGGTACTTTAGGCTAAATGTGACGCAACTGTGGATTAATTTAACGCAACCTTAAGAACTCTTTTGAAATCATATCCTTGAACTGTGTATGTTGGATTTTTGTCGTTTTGGTCTTGTTTAGTTTAGATTAAATACCTTTATTTTTCTAAACTGGTGTGGTGTCCATTTGTGGTGTTTTCACTGTGTTAATGTGAGGGTTTGTACAAAGACTTTACACATTGCCTTTGATAAGCCTGTCTACTCGTGCCAAGCTACCAAGGGGGTGAGCAGGGGTTATCTAAAGAGTGTATCCCCCTTACCCTGACTAGAGTCCAGGGTCCCTATTTGCCAAAGGGCCTACCTGTGCTAACTAGAGACCCCAAAATCTAACATACCCCACCATAAATGTTCCTAAATAGGGTTAAGCCACTTACATTGTTGCAACATCCTAAAAGTTGCACTTTCAGAACAGCAACTCAAAATCCGATTTTACCATTAAAGGGGATTTAAAATTACAATTCATTTGCATGTAAACAGCAGATCTCTACCTGCTTACAATCTAAAGTTAGTAATTTATAAATATAATAAGGTAAACAAGTTTTAGTTTATGGGAGTAATAGGCCTTACAACAGTGAAAAATTACTTTAGGAATTTTCCACTGTTCGGCCATGTAAAACTTAGCCCACATATTATACATTTTACCATGCACCCTGCCCTATGAGTATTTAGGGCCTACTTTAGGAGGGACTTTAAAGTAATATCAATTAATCAATCAGGGTTTTATATAGCGCGCTACTCACCCGTGAGGGTCTCAAGGTGCTGGGTGGGGGGGGAAGAGCTCCTGATCCGTTGAAGAGTCAGGTCTTGAGGTCTTTACTGAACGTGTGCAGGTTTGGGGAATGTATAAGCCTGGCAAATGGTTTGTTTTGCCAAGTCAAAATGGTACTTTAAAGCTACAGTACAGGATGCAGTGGCAGTTATGAGTTATGTTTCAAATGTCTACTTTAGTGGTTGGGGCAGAAAGTGCTGCTGCTCACTAGTAGTGTTTAATTTACAGGTACTGGATACCCGTGGTAATATTTACAAGGGACCCATAAGTAAATTAACTATGACAATTAGGTGTAGGGCACTTTATCATCTTTAGGGAGAGAATACAAGAACTGTAGCACTTGATTAACATGGGTAAAGTGCACCAAGTTCTAATGCCTACAAAAATGGGTAGAGCGAAGTAAGGGGCTGAAGGCTAAAACATTTGGGAGCAAACCATGCCAAGGATGTCAAGTCCAACAATAATGCTGTTGTTACACTCAGACAGTCTCCTGGTATGGTGTCTTCATGTTCAGACATTTAGTTCATTTTGCTGTTCTTTATTTATACTCTTTTTAAAATAGGCATTTGCCTCTGTTTTAACATTTACTTTTAAACTTGATGGACTAAATCTATTGAGGTGGGTGTTTTATATTGAACTGTGCGAAAGCACCAGCGCTTTCTCTTGTCTGAGCAACACGCCACAGAAGAAGGGACTTTGACACTCCCGAAACGTGTCTGGCGTAACACTATTTGGATGTGTTTTCCTGTTTTGATCAGTTGTCAGCATGCTGCCATTAAAATCAAGTGAACTATTTTCTTTCAGTGGCCTTCCTCGAATAGGTATCCTGCATTCGATGGATACATATATATATGAGCGTGGCCCACTGGAGGTTATAAAATGGTGCAAGCAACAAGGAAACCTCTCTGCCATGTTTTCAGCAACTGCCCAGGAAGAAGAGGCTGCTGCCTCGAAACGCGTCGGCAATCGTAATAAAGTTCCCTAACATGCCGAGGCTGGTCCCGGTGTTTAAATCCCTGCAAGGTGACATCTGCTGGTGTGCAAGTTCGAAGCTTTTGGGCAATTGGAAAAAAAATTATTCACACGGCGCCCTGCCGTGGAACTTGCACCATCTTAAACAAGTAAGAGGCTGCGCAACATTGAACTGTATCTCGTTGCGAACAGTGCAGCAGATGTGGAATTAATGGACTTACTAGGCATCGTGGGGCCCACTGAGGGTGTTTTAATTGAAGTGAATGCTGTAATAAACTAACATAGGCACGGAACCCACTGTGGGAGATTAATGATTTTTCCGGACCACAAGTCCCTGCATGCACCAGTGAATTCAGCGTGAAGAGCGTGGCCCACTGGAGGTTATAAAATGGTGCAAGCAACAAGGAAACCTCTCTGCCATGTTTTCAGTAACTGCCCAGGAAGAAGAGGCTGCTGCCTCAAAACGCATAGGTAATCGTAATAAGGTTCCCTAACATGCCGAGGCTGGTCTCCGTGTTTAAATCCCTGCAAGGTGACATCTGCTGGTGTGCAAGTTCGAAGCTTTTGGGCAATTGGAAAAAAAAAGATTCACACGGCGCCCTGCCGTGGAACTTGCACCATCTTGAACAAGTAAGAAGCTGCGCAACATTGAACTGTATCTCGTTGCGAACAGTGCAGCAGATGTGGAATTAATGGACTTACCAGGCATCGTGGGGCCCACTGAGGGTGTTTTAATTCATGGTCAGTGACTGGCTGCTGCCCCCTCACTATGACCACACCAACCCATGGACACATGAACATGAGACATGGTTATCTTTGGAAGGCGGAGGGTCGCAAGACCCCCCGGCCGTATTTTTTAAGATATAAAACAATACATTTTAATTGCACGATAATCAGCTTATACAAAAAATCAGCAGGACATTAGATACATGATTGTCAACAGGTGTGAGAGACTATCCTTAATAAAACTCTAATACAGATTGTTTCCTAACCGAATCTAACATCCTCATCTGAATTTTTGTATACTAACATTTCTGGCCATATGGCAAGGTTGCTAACCGGTGTCAGGTCCTACTAGCTGCGCCTCACCACAAGATGTGCGCATGCGCAGCCGGGCCCGGTAATTACCCGGTCCACGCCGTGAACTCCATTTACCCACTAAAGGAGGGCCCTTACTCAGCGCCATCTGTCGACGTCATAAGTATGCGCGCACGGGGTGGCTACCAGCCTAAGGAAAGCGTGACTCCTCCAACCCGCGCCCCTTTGAAGCACCAGTTACCTTGCCCCTGAAGTTCTAGGAGGGGCCAATGGCCCCTCCCCCTGGGCGGGAACCTCCATAGGATGATGCGCGCCCCCTCAGACCTTAAAATAGCTGCTCACCGGTCATGACCTTACCGCATGCCCCATACCTAATAAATACGACGACCTATGGGAAAAAATTCTAAAAGGACAACTACCCTGACTAAGTAAACCATCACGCATAACACCGTAAATCTACAAAAGGGGAAAAAAGGCCTAACAGAAAGCATCACAAGCAAAATACACAAACCAAAACAGTTTTCTACGCATGGAAAAATTGCCTAACAAACATTACAGCAAATTACAGACTGAATTAGACTAATAATGCATACAACACCGCATTGTTCCAGGGATGGTGGGTGTGAAAACAAGAAGCCCCGAGGGCGGGGCACCACCAGTGTGGGGGAGCCTCCAGGCAACAAGGAGTCCCCTGGGCGCTCCCCGCTTCTTTATCCTCGAGGAGCCCGGGGGCGGCACGACGCCCCCCCCTCCCAGCCCCTTCTGTAGCCCACCCCCCTGACCCGGATGTCGCTTAATGCCATCCGGGTCAGGGAGGGCGCCAACCAATCGGCGGTAGGGCGCGCCCCAGAGGACACGCCCCACCACCGAGAGGTACCGAAGGAGAGGAGCGGTCGCCACATCGCCATGCGGGCGGGGGGGCCAAGAGCCCCCCCTTTTCACATGGTCAGTGACTGGCTGCCGCCCCCTCCCTATGACCACTCCATCCCATGGACACATGAACATGACACATGGTTATCTTTGGAAGGCGGGGGGTCGCAAGACCTCCCGGCCGTATTTATTAAGATATAAAACAATAAATTTTAATTGCACGATAATCAGTTTATACAAAAAATCAGCAGGACATTAGATACATGATTGTCAACAGGTGTGAGAGACTATCCTTAACAAAACTCTAATACAGATTGTTTCCTAACCGAATCTAACATCCTCATCTGAATTTTTGTATACTAACATTTCTGGCCATATGGCAAGGTCGCTAACCGGTGTCAGGTCCTACTAGCTGCGCCTCACCACAAGATGTGCGCATGCGCAGCCGGGCCCGGTAATTACCTGGTCCACGCCGTGAACTCCATTTACCCACTAAAGGAGGGCCCTTACTCAGCGCCATCTGTCGACGTCATAAGTATGTGCGAGCGGGGTGGCTACCAGCCAAAGGAAAGCGTGACTCCTCCAACCCGCGCCGCTTTGAAGCACCAGTTACCTTGCCCCTGTAGTTCTAGGAGGGGCCAATGGCCCCTCCCCCTGGGCGGGAACCTCCATAGGATGATGCCCACCCCCTCAGACCTTAAAATAGCTGCTCACCGGTCATGACCTTACCGCCACAGGCCAGCATTGTTAACCGACGATCTGGCCTCCCCCATCCTAGACCTAAACCAGGACCGACTTACTTAGCAAATCCCTCTAACCAGGCCCAGAGATTATTAGACTACAGGACGTTCCCTGCCTCAGTCAAGTGTACCCCGTCCCCCAGGTAAAACTGCTTGCCCCAGATACATCCATGTGGAATCGTCTGCAACCGGGGGGCTCGGAATAGTTTGTCCAACTGTGTGTTGATCCTCTTTACCGAGTGATTCAACACCCTGACAGAGTCCCCCCCTCGCCACTGCCACCGAGGGATAAGTTGCGACCATACTACTGTGCAGCCCGGGCAAATCCTAGCCACCCACCCTGCAGTGGAGATGATCTCCTCAATAAGGATGCGCCTCCCTAGTTTGGCCAAACCATTCTCCCCCAGGTGAAGTATCACCACTGACGGGGGGCGGGCTGCTGTGCTAAGAGTCCCTGGAAGAAGCTCCTAAACTGGCTGAGGCACAGACCCCCTCTTCCGAAAAATTAGATATGAAACCCCTTTCGCGCCGCCCTGTTCCTGCGGTCTCCTGAAAGAAAAACATGTTCAGCACGCCTCACATAAGAGTGGCCCACAATCCAAGTCACCAATTTCCTGTGTTCTTCGTGCCGCTGGTGCTGCGATGATGTAGATCGTTGACGCCCGGCGGCGAGTTCCTCCCCTGCGTCACAGGTTTGAGAAACTGCAAAAAACCAGAAACATACCAGGCGTGAGCACCATCTTATCACAACATGTCAATTCGTACATATCGTTTGTAACATTCAGACGACCATCTCCCTATTCTCTTCACATTCTCAACTGGGAGACCCCTTGCCGCTGCTTCCGTAGCTGCCCCAATCCTAAAGGAGTGCGTGCCAAATTCCTTGGGGTCAAAACCTGCCTGTCTGACCGTTAGTTCCAAGACTCTCTTAAATTGGTACCTGGTCAATGGCGTACCATCGGCGTGACACAACAGTGCACCCCCCGCCGTGCCCTCACGCTGCCTATGGAAGACTTCCACATGAGAAACCAGGCAGCAAGGATTGGCCCGGGCCCGGTGGAGCACTATGGTGTGACCACGAGATTCCTGGTCAGTTTTTGATCTCTGCATTGTCACCCACATAGTATCTTCTCTAATCTTTACACAGGCCCCCTGTAGGCCGCCCAGCTTATCTTCCTTTGATGCTGCAACCAACTCGCCGATTCTCAGAGCCCCATAGAATGCCAGGGAAAATGCTGCCTTGAACAGAAGTACCTCCCACTCTGAGCTACAGACACTGTGAAGCGCCATCAATAAGGCCGTCAGCCGCGCTAGCCCAATGGGCCTTCTTCTATCTGCAGAGTGACCTTGTAAACGGCGCCAACCCCTCAAAGCCTTGCGCACCATAAAGGTATTAGTGGGATCTCGCATGCCCTTAGCCTGCGCAAAGAAAGAGACCGCCGCCCTATGCCTGCTTGCAGCCGCCACTGAGCGCCCTTCCCTGTGCATCAATTCTAAGTAGGCCGCAAAGCTGTCCTCCTGTGCCCACCTAACCTCTCATTCCTGCCCCAAGAAAGCACGGTAAGACAAGAACGCCCCTTCGTAAGTTGTCTTGGTCCTGGGGGCTAAGCTAGCAACCACGAGGTCCTGTAATCTGGGGCACCAATCTGCCAAAGTACTGCCGGGAAGTGCGCTGGCGAGGGGTCTGCTGCAGGAAGATGTTCCTTGAAAACCTGCATTTTAAAGCGAGAAAGGGAGTCAGCTGCATTGTTGAGGACACCTGGGACATGCTTGGCTCTGAAAACCACGTTCCATTTTAAGCACTGTAACACAATCTCCTTTATGAGGCGCAGTATGAACGGACAGCGTGCCCCCTGTTGATTTATACATTCCACAACTGTCATGTTATCAGACCAGAACACCACTGATTGATTACACAGGTGTTCCCTCCAAACCTTCAAAGCCACCCATATTGGGAAGAGTTCCAGGAAGCCAATATTGGCGGTCAGGCCCCATGCTCTCCATTCTTCCAGCCACCGCTGGGGAACCCATTTGGTCCCCAGGATGGCGCCGAAGCCCACACTACCCGCAGCGTCTGTCCATAGACCCAACTCTGCTGATGTGGCGGGAGGACCGGACCAGACTACCCTGCCATTAAAGTTCTCCAGAATGCCATCCATATAAGCATATCCTGGCGAACCTCAGATGACAATCTCGTGCGGTGATGTTTCTCCCGCAGCCCTCTCATAGCTAGGGCAATGGAGCGTGAGAATGGGCGTGCCATTGGGATGACCCGCAGAGCGAAGTTCAGTTGCCCCACCACTTCCTGCAGCTGTTGCAAGGAAACCTTGTCTTTGCGTAGGCATTGGCGAAGAGCTGCTCTAAACCTGGACACTTTGTCCCTGGGCAACCTGAAGCATCCCTCCACTGAGTCAATCTCGATACCCAGGAATTCCAGGCAGGTGGACGGGCCGACCGTCTTCCCCGGCGCCAGCGGGATCCCAAAAGCCCTCATGAGCATGCAAAATTCCTGCAATGCCCAAGCACACTCCTGATACCCCGCCGCCCCTAAGAAAATGAAATCGTCCAAGTAATGCATGACCTGCTGGTGGCCCGTCGCCTGTCTCATGACCCATTCTAGGAATGAGCTAAACGTCTCAAAGTAAGCACATGATATGGAACAGCCCATGGGCATGCACTTATCCATGTAAAACTTGCCTTCGAAATTGAAACCTAGGAGGTGGTGATCCAAAGGATGGACTGGGAGGAGACGGAAAGCAGATTCTATGTCGGATTTTGCCATCAGTGCCCCTGGCCCCAGAGCACATAATAAAACCACAGCCTGGTCAAATGAGGCATACTTTATACTACAAATCCCCTCATCAATCGCATCGTTCAAGGATGCTCCTCTTGGTGCCGACAAATTGTGGATCAGTCTAAACTCGCCTCTCTCCTTTTTGGGTACTACTCCAAGCGGTGAACAAACAAAATTGGGGACAGGCACCTCCTGGAAAGGGCCAGCTATCCTGCCCAGAGACAATTCTTTGCTAATCTTAGCAGCCACTACCGCAGGGTTATGCTTTACTGACAGTTGGTTCCTGCATTGTGCGCTACCTGTGTAACCCACCGCCGGGATCCTAAAACCTTGTGAGAAACCTTCCTGAAGTAGTGTGGCCGCTGTGTGGTCCGGGTATCTATTCAACCATGGGATCATTGCTAAAACGTCTATTGGTGTGGGGGGACCCAAATCATCATCTGCACTACTCCGGCTTCCCCCTTCCCCTCTGACCGTTGTTGCCTTGTTTGGACCTGCAAGTTGTCTCGGGGTGGGATGGGTGACCACAGACTGCACATGCATGTCTAAATCTACAGGTTCCCGGGGCCCTTGTGCAGGAGCGTTTATTAAAGTCCCAGCATACCCCTTTCTTCTCTGACCCCCCCCTCTATTCTTCCCCGGGACCTCACTCCCCTGGGCTGACCGAAAGGGCTGTTGGGGTCTGGCGGAGAACACCCTGACTGCACTGGTGGACTGGGATGGGGCTGTGTCCCCTGAGAACTGCTTATGCCAAGACATAGAGTCCACCCTGTCCCATGCCAATGATGTGTCAAACTCCTTGGCTTTCCTGAAATTAACATCATACTCCTTCCACGCATCCCCAGTGTATTGATCGCTCCATCCCACAATCCTGCTCTGGTAGCAAGCCATTGCCGCCTGGACATTAGGGGGGCGTTCGGCCGTGATAGCGTGAGGACGGAAAAGGCCCTGATCCAATTCTTCAAAGTCTCCTCTACCCTGAACTTGGAGCACTGTGCCCTCCATTCACTCGGATGCATCCATTCCTTCAGTAACTTGGCCTGCTCCATTTCCTTATTGTCTAGCAACAAAGAAAAAATTTAGACATATTTTCCCGCCCAAATCAACTCTTTCACTGCCTGGGACACATGTTGTGCCAAATTTTCACTCCTGGATGGCACTGAGCCGTCCCCTAAGAGAGGCAGCGCCACCTCCTTACAATTTCCGGGCACCTGGGCCGGTAGACCACCATCTCCATTCGGTTGGGCGGGACTGGAACCTGTAAGTGAAGAAGATGAGGGGACCGCAGCACTGTCGGCCGCCGTTGCCGCTGTAATCTTTTCTACCAACTTCGCCGCTTCTGCCGCATGATCTGATGAGGCAGGTAGCACACCCCCCTTTTGCAGCCAAGGCAATAAGGCCGCTATTTGAGATACCAACTCAACAGGGAAAGGGTCCAGGTTACCAGCTGGCACCTCTGGGACCCGGGGGGCATGTCTGGCGGCACCGGTGTAGAAGGCAAGGTAGCGGGTGTCGGCGGCAAACTTGGGACTGGTATCGGTACCACGGGGGGGTGGTAGGTCCCGCAGGAAGGGGCGCCGGTGGCATGGCAGGAGCCGGTGCCGCGGGCGTCGGAATTACAGGCAGAGGTGCGAGATGAACCGGTACCGTAGGTACGGGTGTACTAGGGACCGGAACTACAGGTACGGGGGCTGGGGCACTGTACCTGGGCTTCTTGGCCTTGGATCTCTTTGGTGGGGTAACGAAGTCCCCCCTCGGCAAGGGCGCCGTTCTCTGCCGAATGGGCCTGCCTGATGGGCCTGGAGGATCAGGGAACCTCTCATTCATGCGCGCCTCTAATTCTTCAACTTTCCCCAACCTCTTATTCATGTCACTCATCTCACGCATCATGGCCCGCATCATCACCTCCATCCTGGACCCTCCTTTGCCACCCTTTGGCCCCGGCATGCTAGCAAACCACTGCCCCTACACTCCTAGTGTTACAACTCGGGTGACCGTGTGCTTTTGTACCTTCACCAGCTGGAGGATGGACAGGGGGCTATAAGCACCATGCAACCGTAACCGCAACGCCCCGGCTTCTCCGGTTTGTCAGGGGTGAGTAAACTCTAACGTAGACCCACCCGGCGGCTACCAGAAGCAATGAAATGCAAGCCCCCCGCATCCCTCTTACCGATCCAATCCTGCGCCTTCCACAGCCGGTATCGGGTTGCGCGACCACGTCCGCCGTTTCCCACTCTGGGCTCACCGTGCACGATGTGTGTATTGCCTGCAACAGAAAAACTATTAATGTCTGGGCGTGGCAAGCGCAAGCAGTTCCACAATAAAGCACACACAACGTTATTTCATGTAAATTCTCTCCTTCACATACCCCCCTCAGCCTCCCAGGCCCAGCGCCGAACCCCAAGAAAAAGAAAAAGGGCCCAGCAGCTAAACACAACACCACTTGCAATTATAAACCATTGCTAATACAATGTATTCTCACTCTGGTCTCCCCTCCAGGCCCTGCCCTAGTCGACCCTGCTTCGCCCCCCCACAAGAAACACCGATCTTGAGCGCTGCCTGGCCCGACCGGTTCGCCCGCCCGTTTGAGGAGCGGGAAGGGCGGGGATTAATCGGCAATCCCCCTACGGTCCAGGACTCCCCCCTACGGTCTGGACTTTTTGGTTCTGTCCAGAGGTGTCAGGGATAACACCCGAAGACCCCGGAGTTCTACCTGTCTCGGTGCACAAACAAACAGAAACACGGGCTTCTCGATGGTGGCGTCAAAGACCAAAGGTTTATTACTGCAGGGACACAGAAGTCACAGAAACTGCACAGGGGCAGTGTCTAGGAGCCTGTTCAATTTGTACAAAGAGGGTTGTTCCTTATATACTAAATATTCTGCTCGGGGCAAATTCTTTACATGTTACCACAGTTCTAAACATTCGTGTCTTAAACAATAAATATTTGGCGTTGCACAGGAATCGTCAACAGTATCTGATGTCAAAACATTACGAATGAGGGGTTCCCACTATTCCATCATAATCCCATGTCAATTTCTCATTCAAGACCCGGACCGCCTCATCGTAAATTTCGTTACCTCCCCCTAATAAAGGCCCAGAAGGAAAGGAGCAGAGCCAGGTGCAGAAGATAGAAAGACAGGATAAGAGATGTTTGTGGGTCGTAAATGGGCACGGTTACCAGCTTCGGCCGCCTAATCATGATCAGGCCAACGAACACAAGAACCAGTATAGCAGGACTGGCCTCAGGCTGGGGAGGCAGTTCTTGCCGGGTCATGCTGCCACAGCGTTGCTGGCCTAAGGTGCACGTGTCACTAGCAAGGTGAATCGCCGGCTAAAGCCTACGTGTCCTTAATTGAAAAGAGGTCATTGCGTGTCCATTGACTATGTGAGGGCAAGGAATACAAAATGACTTCCGTGTTCTAAGATGGATGCCATGGGTAGAACAGAAATGTGTTTGTAACTGGAGTGCTCTTGCTCGTAGCATAGCGAAAACACCAGGATATACTAAATGGATCATTTGCGGTTCACTGATACCAAAATTATGTATTTACGACAATGTTACAAACACGAGTAAAATCGTCACGGAACCTCAGACCCTCCTTTTGCCCTTACATAGGCAATTACTCAGTCTATGTCAGAGTCAGAGTCTAATTCTATGCTCATTAGGTCAGTGACATGTTGTTGCACCATCATCTTGTCTCGTACCTTTTCTCCAAATGCAGGTGGTTTTCTGAAACAGGTTGCAGCACAGAGACTACACAAAGCGGGACCACATTGGATAATAAGGCAGCACGAGAACAGAAATACTAGGATGGCACCAATGACCATCAGAACCTTCCATCCCCACGCTGATACCAGAGTCCAAAACCACTCCATGAAGGACAAGTTTCCCTTATCTACGTGTATAGAGTCGGAAATCTTGTGTAGCTTAGAGATCGCTTCATAGACTGTTGGAGCATTATTTGGAATAAAGACACAGCAGCTCGATTGGATCATTCTGCATACCCCACCTCGATCTGCAAGTATTACGTCTAGAACCATTCGGTTCTGCAACGTCATGAGACGATCCGCCTAAAGCTCAGCTGTTAAGTTACTAAGGGCACCAGCCGTTTCTGTGATAGTAGATTCAACTACCCGTGTTAGTTGACGTAGATTTCTACTATTGGCCATAGGCCCCCAAAACGGAAGGAAACCTTTGAAGAAGTCTCCAGCTTCCTGACCAGCGGTATCTTCCTTGCTGAAGACACCTCTTGCTACTCTGGTCTTGTGATAATCTGAAGAAGCAGTGTATGTCGGAGGTAACAATCAAGCAATATAACATGAACCTGAAAAGTCAGCAGGCAGCCATGTATATGCTCTGTCCTGACAGATGAAGTAGGTACCCCTAGCAGTCAGGAAGGCAGGGGAGGAGTTAGACGGAAATACGTAAGTCTCAACGCACTCACTCCTCCCTAGCTGAGCTCTCAGATTTCTCCCATTTCCTTGTAAACAGACCTGACCTCGGTGAGGCACGACCCAAACTGAAGTGGAGCTTTTACGCTTGCTTTCTCCCAAACTAAGGCGATACTCGGTAGAGTTCCAACTCAAATACACCCGTAATTCATCTCTAGGGTAAGATGGAGTATTATTGACGTCTTTAATCATGTCAATAATTCCCTGGACTAAAGCTTTGTTGGCTGAGTTGTATTTAGTGGACCGTGGTGGACGCGGAGGATAGGTCTCAAGGGCATATGAAAAAATGGTCTGAAAGGCCTGAAATGATCCATTGTAGCTAAAAGGCAAGACTAGATAGGGAATGCCTTTATCCATAGTGTGAGGTATCAAGCCACACACCCAGCAGTCTGTAGTATTAACTACCAGTTGGTGTTGATGCAAGAGCTGTACAAATGTATTGTTAATAAATTCTGAGCGTCGAGCTTGTTCGTGTTCAGGAAATGAGTGAAAAGAATGCATAGAAGAAACCGTAGAAGTAGTAGGATCAAGGGGAGGTACTGTAGTTACCGGCATGAAAATCAAATGCACACCAAAGATGATTCCACCCACCAACGTTATCAAAACGATTAAAAACGTAACTGCACATTGCATTAGAAAGCATTTGCTGTGAAGTATTCGGTACAGTCTATTTCTGCGAACATAAATTACATTCTTTCTTTGCAGCTCAGGAAGCTCCATCTTCTACGACCGTTCGCGACCACTGATGATGTGTACGTAGATGAAAATGCCTCTATCAGCCCTGGGAGTTCCCAGAACTAACAGAAAGATCGACCTTGTGTCTGACCCCCGCAGATTCAACTAGGCACACAGCCACGACCCTACGGCTACCCAGACGGCAAGGCAATTTTAAAACAAAAAGAAACAATACAAAGTATTAGCAAACTTCCTGGCTGGAGGCAATGTATAGAAAATTCAAATCTGAAAATAGGCAGTTTCCTGCTTTATTTATCCATATTGCGAGGTCGCAAGTTGTATCTCAATTTTGCAGGAGCTGTCTGATCTGGAAACAGTGTATTTTCAGCCGACGTTGTAATGTTTACATTTGCAGATGGCAAATGTTCAGGGTTCAAAAGAGCAGTTTCAGGAGGAGAGTCAGAATTTGGTGAATCCGTGATCAGTTCTGCATCGCTGAAAGGTATGAACCTGGGGACTTGTTCCGTTTCAGAGGCACCGATTCCTTTCTTTACCCAGTTGTCGTAAGGAAGTGGCAGAGGCACACGTTTGACATGTGTCGTATGGATCCAGTTCTTCCTTCCGGCCACACGAATAGCAGTTCTCGTTGCTAGTAAGACTTGAAAAGGGCCAATGAATCTGGGTTGAAGATTTTTCGTTCTTGCAAAATTTCTAATGACCACCTGGTCACCCGGTTTCAGCTGATGGCCTGGACTCTCCGGTGGCTTTGGCAATGCATCGAAAACCTGTTGGTGAATAAGACTCAATTTAGCAGTCAAGTCGAAAAGGTAATCAATTAACATTGGGTATTCCAGCTGCTTGAATTCTTTTGGTCTAGGTACCCCCCAAACATTTGCAGGACGACCAAAAACTATTTCATATGGACTAAGCCCTACTCTAGAATGTACAGTTGCTCTTGTTGATAGCAAAGCCAAAGGCAATGCGTCTGGCCAGGACAAACCCGTGGATGCTTGTATCTTAGCAAGTTTCAGTTTAAGGGTGCCATTGTAACCCTCGACTAAACCCGCGGACTGGGGATGATTCGCACTATGAAACTTCTGTCTAATCCCTAGGCCGGCACACACACTCTGCATAACTTTCCCTACGAACTCACTTCCGTTATCTGACCATACAATCCGTGGCATTCCGTATCTGGGGAAGTATTCTTTAAGAAGAATTTTGGCAGTGGATAAGGCAGTATTGTCCTTTAGCGGGTATGCTTCGATCCATCTGGAGAAAGCACAAACTACCACTAGGACGTATTTCAGATTATTACAACGATCCATGTGAATGAAGTCTAGCTGGATCACTTCGAAGGGGCAGGAGGGAGGAGCGAAATGACCTGCAGGTGTGGGGATTCCCTTGCCAGGATTATGCATCAAGCATACCATACAATTCCTCACCACTCTCTCTGCGCACTTACTAATCCCATCATTCTTCCAAACTGGAGCCAACATCTTACAAATCCCTTTAGAACTGATGTGCGCTGCTCCATGTGCCATCGTCACTACTGCAAGCACATACGCATCAGGCAACATCCAACGCTGTTGTTCCGACAAGTCAATCCAACACCCACTCGAGTCCAATTTACCCGTGCTCTCTTTCCATGCAAGCTTTTCCTCCTCAGTCGCCTCTTTCTGAATTTCTTTCACGCTTTCCACTGTGTCTTCACACATTCCAGACTCAGAAATCCATCTTGCAGACGTTGCAACATACATTCTACTCATCATATTTCTAGCTGTCTGTTTTGCAGTCTCATCGGCAAAAGCATTCCCACGACCAACATCATCCGTGATTGCTTTATGAGCACTGCATTTCACAATCGCAACTTCAGTCGGCAAGGTTAGAGATTCCAACAAGTCATTAACTAGTTGGCCATGTTGAATCTTAGTCCCATCTGACGTAATGAAACCTCTCTCTTTCCACAAACGGCCAAAACTATGGGCCACGCCGAACGCGTATTGACTATCTGTGAACACATTCACTCTCTTTCCCTTAGCTAAAACGCACGCTCTTGTTAGCGCGATCAATTCTGCAGCCTGGGCAGAATTCTGACTCACTCTTGCAGTCTCCACAATCGTACTCAAAGTCGTTACTGCATAAGCAGCAGTCACATCACCATTCTCTAATTTGAAGCAAGACCCATCAACATACAACGTTCCATCTGGATCTGATAACGGAGTGTCTTTTAGATCAATTCGTCCTTTTGTTTCTTCCTCAGTTTTGAAACAACAGTCGTGTGGTTCGGAATCACTCGACTCTTGGCTAGTCGGCAACAATGTTGCTGGATTCAATACATTGCATCTTTTGATCTGAATATGGCTCGCTAACAGTGTCAGTTCATAACCTGATAATCTAGCACTGGTAAGGTGCTGCGTCTTGGTTCGGTTCATGAGTGTATCTACAGCATGAGGAACCATAACTACTAGCATGTTGTTCATTACTAAACCAGCAGATTGTCGAATGGAGGCTGCAGCTGCGGCTGTAGCTCTCAAGCAACTAGGCAACGCTCTAGCTACTGGATCTAATGTTGATGAAAAATACGCACAAGGGCGTTGTTTATCACCAAATTTCTGTGTCAAAACACTCAATGCACAACCTTCTCTCTCGTGGACATAGAGCGTGAATGGCTTACTGTAGTCGGGTGTACCCAATACAGGAGCTGAACACAGTGCATTTCGTAACTCAGAAAAACTCTGCTGACATTCAGCAGACCATGGTACCGGACTCGGAACACCTTTCCCAGTCAAGGCTACCAATGGTTTTGCCAAAAGAGAAAAATTTGGGATCCATTGCCTACAATATGAGGTAATACCTAAAAAGGCACGTACTTCTCTCTGCGTGCTAGGAACATTCATCTGTGTAATTGCCTTTATTCTCTCTGGGGTCAACTTCCTTCCCTCCTTTGACAAGAGATGACCTAGGTAGGTCACTTCTTGGCAGCAGTATTGCATTTTTGAAGGTGACACCTTGTGATTCAAATTTGACAAATGATGCAATAAAGAAATCGTAGCTGTTTTGCAAGTTTCCTTGTCATCAGCAGCCACTAGAAGATCATCAACATATTGTATTAAAGCAGAACCAGGAGGAAGTACGAAGGAATCTAACTGGCTTTTTAATGCTTGACTGTAAATGGATGGGCTTTCACAATAGCCTTGTGGAGCGCGTTTAAACCTGAAGCTTCGTCCTCCTAGAGAGAAACCGAAGATATCTCTGCTTTCTTCGGCTATCGGAATGCTGAAAAAGGCATTTTTCAAGTCGACAACCGAAAACCATGCTGCTGTAGCAGGAATCAACGTTAACAATGCAGTAATGTCTGGAACCACAGGAAACTGTGGAATCACAATTTTATTAACCTCTCTAAGATCAATTACAAACCTATATACTGGAGGTTTTGTTGGGTCAGTTCGTTTCAAAATAGGCAGTACAGGACTATTACAGACATTACCTCTAGTTTCTTCTATAACGTCTTTCTCAATCAGATCATGCACTATCAGTAGGAGCGCACGCTCACCTTCACTAGAGATTCTGTATTGTGGAATTCGTGGAAGTTTGACATTTGCTTTCAAAGTTACTATATAGGGTGGAATTTCCAATAGACCTACATCATTAGGACCAGTCGCCCAAAGAGTGTCAGGGAGTGAACGCAGCTCTGGTGGGAGCGCATCCATCGACAAGTACATCGGAGAGATTATTCTTTTACCCAACGTAAGCTGTACTCCTTCTGGAGAACAGTATAATGTCGCATATAGACGTTTTAACAAGTCTAAACCAAGCAGATTTTCGTTACAACCTGTCGTCAAAATCAGGGGTGCTTTCAATTGACAGGGTCCAACAGAAATAGACAAAGGACCAGAAACAGGGTTATGAACAGGGGCGCCCGAAAAACCTACTGAAACGTTTGTTGAGCCAGACAAAGGTGCGCCAGGGAGTTTCGCATGTATGATAGAACTTTTTGCTGCACCAGTATCCAACAGAAACGGTTCGACTATACCTGATGTTGCTACTGCGACATAAGGCCCACTCTGATCTACTGGAACTGATACTACTCCCTCTCTTTGTCCATGGCTGTCCTAGTACTCACTTTGCTGACCTTCCTCACTAGCTTCATAATAGTCTTCAACATGATACTGTGGAGACCTATTCTGTTGAGCAGATTGTCCATTTCGCTGGTCGAAATAATTAGAAGGGCGATCACTCGTCTGCGGAGGCATAGCACCTCTTCCTCGACCTCTAGAATTTTGCATATAACCACCACGACCTCTCTGAGCAGCCGCAGTATTATTTTGCGTTCGAACAGGACACTCATTTTTGTAATGACCTTCCATTCTGCAATAAGCACATTGATTCCATTGGTATTGTGGCCTTTGAAAATTATAATCCGTTCTTTGATATGGCCCTTGCTGTATATTAGTCTGATTCGTGCGAGGCGGATAAGCTTGCTGTAAAAGTACTTTAGTTTTTAAATCTTTCGTCTTTTTATCTGTTTTTTCCTTCTCTTCTTTATCCCTATTTTCATAGTATTGGGCAGTCGCAAGTATTTGCGCAGTCGTAGAGACAGCCCACGCACTTTCAGAATTCTTTAATTTACCACTAAGTTCTGGCAACAGATTGTGCACAAATTTATCAACAAATAATCTCTGGCCTCCTTCTGTGCTCATATCCTGACCACTATGATCCACGAAAGTCTCCTCGAATCTTGTGAAAAAGTCGGAGACGCTTTCGTCTTTCTTCTGTTTGCACGCGGACAATTTGTCCCAGTTAACGCGCAATGCTGGCATCAAGGTTTTCATTAAATCGATTATTCTACCGGGCAAATTAGCAATTAAGGGTTCAGGTTTAGAACCACCGACTTGTTGACCATCCGCTGCAATTATAGCTGCCCAATCACCACCTAGGGCAACTGGATGATTCTCTTTACGAATTTTAGCCCAAATTGGTTGTGGTACTACATTACCAAATAGCAGATCTATGTCAGCAAGATTCAATACACAAGCGTCAACTGTTTGAGCCAACTCTTTGTAGTACCCTGCAGGATTTTTACGCGGATCTGGCAAGGCCTGTTTCACTGCTAATACTTCAGCTCGCTTCCATGGAATATGTATCCATACTCTCTGGAATTGGGCCGGAGCGGCTGCGATACCAAGCGGTGCATTAGCTTGCACAGCTTCACGCCAAATTGGTGGAACCTCTCTCATTGGGTATTGACGATTTTTTTTCGTACTACGTTTCCCTAACTCTCTTGGTGAACGAAGGGATGAGTCGGTCCTATAACTTAGAACCAGTTCCATCGCTTCTTTTATATTTTGACCGACTATCATACCTGCAGCAAACTCTTTCTGAACATTAATTAATTCTCCTAGATTTGATTCAGGGTCATCCTCTTCCAATTCCTCACGTAGAAGGAAACACATTTCATCGAACACATATCGTTGTGTCGGTTCATTCCATTGCATAAATGTATCTAATACATCTTGTACATTATATCTTCCAACTTTTGAAACCCATCTAAGAGCAGTGGAATCTAATATTCCTCTTTCTTCAGTACTGGGAAGCTGGCTACGCCTCTGCACCGAGTCAGAGGTAGGAGTCTTAATCAGAGTTTTATAGAAGGGAGATAGAATATTAGAGACAGAATCAGTGATTCTCCGACGAACAGAAAGTGGAGTCATAATATTAGCAGAGGCAGTAAATAGAGTAGCAGTTGGAACAGATAGATCAGGAACAGTAGGAGTAGCAGGCAAAATAGCTTGTGAACTAGCAGGTGTGAGCGACACAGGCATAGGTAAAGAAGCCGGCAACCCTGGAAGAGGGGTTGTCGAAGGAACATTAATATTGACCACAGGAGGTACAGGAACTTGATTCAGGGGAGCGGGAACAGGGACACCAGGTTGTCCAGCAACCGGTAATTGAACATTCGGTATAGGTGGAGCCGTAGCATCCTGTGCATACGGTGGGGGTGATCGTAACAAGTAAGACAACAGGGGATCCTTTTCAGGGTCCTCTACTATCTTAGCCGTACTCGATGGCAAAGCAGGATAGCACTTGTCTATCGCTAAATTACGCTCTCTATTGGCCACCTCCATCGCTTTTTCAGACTCGTTGAGTTGCAGCTGCTTAGCAGACTGTTCTAAAGTCAACTCTTGCTCTTTCTGTTCTTTCTTCAACTTTTTAATTTCTCTCTGTTTAGATTCTTTTCGCCAATAACGGAAAGAATCAAACATTGCCGGCCGGGCTTTCTTCTTAAACAACCTTCTTTCTAGATTATCGAGAACTTCAGGTTCAAAACTACCATGTAGTGGCCAACTAAGGACACCATCTTTCTCTGTATAGTGGATCCATACCTCGTTATAAGAGATAGGGCCCACACCAAATTTGCAATATAGATCATAAAGAGGAGTTCCAATCGGAGGAACCAAACACGAGTCCTCTAACTGGGAATCACTGTTGCAACTAAAACAAGACAACATACAATTTTTCCGACTTACCATTTTATAATCCGGAACACAGAACAGACAAAATACAAACAAAAGGGTGCGCACTTGAACCAAGAACTTAGGCCTACCAGAACTGATAAATGTATCGATACCTGAACTGAACCGAATGATTATCGTAACCAGAATAACCAGTGATAATCTTACAGAACTGAACTGAACTGAGAACTAAAAGGATTATCCAAACAGGAGCAACCCTCACAAAATACTTAACTGAGGTACTGAAGACGTCACCAAGGAGAAACCCGTCACGTCTCGCCGTACTAAGGACTGCACCTCGGGTCCAAGACAGGGCGACGGTCAAGGCAACGGACCACTGCAGCCGTCTGAACGGGAACCCTCGTGGAAGAGAACGTCAGGCCACTTTTGCGATATGCCGGGATCGATGAAGTGGGGCGCCTCCCTCTGAAATCTTCACACGAAGCTCCTCGAACTCTTCAGGCTTTTAGACCGGTACCGAATGACGTCACCCCACGTTGGGCGCCAATTGGAGTTCTGGACTTTTTGGTTCTGTCCAGAGGTGTCAGGGATAACACCCGAAGACCCCGGAGTTCTACCTGTCTCGGTGCACAAACAAACAGAAACACGGGCTTCTCGATGGTGGCGTCAAAGACCAAAGGTTTATTACTGCAGGGACACAGAAGTCACAGAAACTGCACAGGGGCAGTGTCTAGGAACCTGTTCAATTTGTACAAAGAGGGTTGTTCCTTATATACTAAATATTCTGCTCGGGGCAAATTCTTTACATGTTACCACAGTTCTAAACATTCGTGTCTTAAACAATAAATATTTGGCGTTGCACAGGAATCGTCAACAGTATCTGATGTCAAAACATTACGAATGAGGGGTTCCCACTATTCCATCATAATCCCATGTCAATTTCTCATTCAAGACCCGGACCGCCTCATCGTAAATTTCGTTACCTCCCCCTAATAAAGGCCCAGAAGGAAAGGAGCAGAGCCAGGTGCAGAAGATAGAAAGACAGGATAAGAGATGTTTGTGGGTCGTAAATGGGCACGGTTACCAGCTTCGGCCGCCTAATCATGATCAGGCCAACGAACACAAGAACCAGTATAGCAGGACTGGCCTCAGGCTGGGGAGGCAGTTCTTGCCGGGTCATGCTGCCACAGCGTTGCTGGCCTAAGGTGCACGTGTCACTAGCAAGGTGAATCGCCGGCTAAAGCCTACGTGTCCTTAATTGAAAAGAGGTCATTGCGTGTCCATTGACTATGTGAGGGCAAGGAATACAAAATGGCTTCCGTGTTCTAAGATGGATGCCATGGGTAGAACAGAAATGTGTTTGTAACTGGAGTGCTCTTGCTCGTAGCATAGCGAAAACACCAGGATATACTAAATGGATCATTTGCGGTTCACTGATACCAAAATTATGTATTTACGACAATGTTACAAACACGAGTAAAATCGTCACGGAACCTCAGCAAAGTGGTTCCACATTACTCGATTGCCGCCTAGGACCTTCTTTTCTGGGCGCCGACTGGCGTACCCTCGAGCGGCAGCAGCAGGCCAAACTATACTGTACTGCCCGTCACCGCCCGCACCCGCCCGATAAATACCTTGACTCCAAAAGGCGGCGCTTTTCCTTTTTAAAAAGAAAGCCCCTTTTCCTTTGGCGAACGAATGCTCTACGCGGCTGCTGCCGCCCTGAGGGACGATCGCCGAGAGGATCCAGACACCGCCGCAGTACACCGCCTTGCACCGCGCCTGCTCCGAAAATGCTCCTGGAAAATAAACAGAAAAATTTGGCAAAACAAGAAGCCCCGAGCGCGGGGCACCACCAGTGTGGGGTAGCGTCCAGGCAACAAGGAGTCCCCTGGGCGCTCCCCGCTTCTTTATCCTCGAGGAGCTCGCCCCCCCCTCCCAGCCCCTCCTATAGCCCGCCCCCCTGACCCGGATGTCGCTTAATGCCATCCGGGTCAGGGAGGGCGCCAACCAATCGGCGGTAGGGCGCGCCCCAGAGGACACGCCCCACCATCGAGAGGTACCGAAGGAGAGGAGCGGTCGCCGCAGCGCCATGCGGGCGGGGGGGCCAAGAGCCCCCCCCTTTTCAGAAGTGAATGCTGTAATAAACTAACACAGCCACGGAACCCACTGTGGGAGATTAATGATTTTTCCGGACCACAAGTCCCTGCATGCACCAGTGAATTCAGCGCGAAGAGCGTGGCCCACTGGAGGTTATAAAATGGTGCAAGCAACAAGTCAACCTCTCTGCCATGTTTTCAGCAACTGCCCAGGAAGAAGAGGCTGCTGCCTCGAAACGCGTAGGCAAACGTAATAAAGTTCCCTAACATGCCGAGGCTGGTCTCCATGTTTAAATCCCTGCAAGGTGACATCTGCTGGTGTGCAAGTTCGAAGCTTTTGGGCAATTGGAAAAAAAATGATTCACACGGCGCCCTGCCGTGGAACTTGCACCATCTTGAACAAGTAAGAGGCTGCGCAACATTGAACTGTATCTCGTTGCGAACAGTGCAGCAGATGTGGAATTAATGGACTTACCAGGCATCGTGGGGCCCACTGAGGGTGTTTTAATTGTAGTGAATGCTCTAATAAACTAACATAGGCACGGAACCCACTGTGGGAGATTAATGATTTTTCCGGACCACAAGTCCCTGCATGCACCAGTGAATTCAGCGCGAAGAGCGTGGCCCACTGGAGGTTATAAAATGGTGGAAGCAACAAGGAAACCTCTCTGCCATGTTTTCAGCAACTGCCCAGGAAGAAGAGGCTGCTGCCTCGAAACGCGTAGGCAATCGTAATAAAGTTCCCTAACATGCCGAGGCTGGTCTCCATGTTTAATTCCCTGCAAGGTGACATCTGCTGGTGTGCAAGTTCAAAGCTTTTGGGCAATAAAAAAATATATATATATGCAAAAAAGAAGGAGAGAACTCTGGGTAGGTCTCAGTTTAGGTGGAAAGCAGCTCCTGTTAGAGCACTCTCAACACCAGCGACACTCTAGATCTGCTCACCTCAAATGTCTGTTTTTCTATCAAAGTTTTTAAGCATAGGATTAGACAGTGCTATCCATGCCGAGATAGAAAATGACAAAGTCTTTCGCCATTTAAACAGCAAAGTCTTTAAGCATAGGACTAGTACAGTGCAGTCCTTGCCGAGCTGTCAAATAACAAAAGCATTTATCACTCCAGGCACAATATTACAGCTTTGAATTGGTAAAATACCAACTCAAGCCAACCTGAAATGATTAAAAACAACCCCTGACACAGTGTTTCGCTCTAATTAGAGCTCTTCAGAGAGGTATAGCTTTGTCCAGACACAAGGGAGCACCCAGTATTAAGTCAAAACAAAACCCTTTCAGGCATAGAGTGATGCATAAATTATGCAAAAAAGAAGGAGAGAACTCTGGGTAGGTCTCAGTTTAGGTGGAAAGCAGCTCCTGTTAGAGCACTCTCAACACCAGCGACACTCTAGATCTGCTCACCTCAAATGTCTGTTTTTCTATCAAAGTTTTTAAGCATAGGATTAGACAGTGCTATCCATGCCGAGATAGAAAATGACAAAGTCTTTCGCCATTTAAACAGCAAAGTCTTTAAGCATAGGACTAGTACAGTGCAGTCCTTGCCGAGCTGTCAAATAACAAAAGCCATTTATCATTCCAGGCACAATATTACAGCTTTGAATTGGTAAAATACCAACTCAAGCCAACCTGAAATGATTAAAAGCAACCCCTGACACAGTGCTTCGCTCTAATTAGAGCTCTTCAGAGAGGTATAGCTTTGTCCAGACACAAGGGAGCACCCAGTATTAAGTCAAAACAAAACCCTTTCAGGCATAGAGTGACGCATAAATTATGCAAAAAAGAAGGAGAGAACTCTGGGTAGGTCTCAGTTTAGGTGGAAAGCAGCTCCTGTTAGAGCACTCTCAACGCCAGCGACACTCTAGATCTGCTCACCTCAAATGTCTGTTTTTCTATCAAAGTTTTTAAGCATAGGATTAGACAGTGCTATCCATGCCAAGATAGAAAATGACAAAGTCTTTCGCCATTTAAACAGCAAAGTCTTTAAGCATAGGACTAGTACAGTGCAGTCCTTGCCGAGCTGTCAAATAACAAAAGCCATTTAACACTCCAGGCACAATATTACAGCTTTGAATTGGTAACATACCAACTCAAGCCAACCTGAAATGATTAAAAGCAACCCCTGACACAGTGTTTCGCTCTAATTAGAGCTCTTCAGAGAGGTATAGCTTTGTCCTGACACAAGGGAGCACCCAGTATTAAGTCAAAACAAAACCCTTTCAGGCATAGAGTGACGCATAAATTATGCAAAAAAGAAGGAGAGAACTCTGGGTAGGTCTCAGTTTAGGTGGAAAGCAGCTCCTGTTAGAGCACTCTCAACACCAGCGACACTCTAGATCTGCTCACCTCAAATGTCTGTTTTTCTATCAAAGTTTTTAAGCATAGGAATAGACAGTGCTATCCATGCTGAGATAGAAAATGACAAAGTCTTTCGCCATTTAAACAGCAAAGTCTTTAAGCATAGGACTAGTACAGTGCAGTCCTTGCCGAGCTGTCAAATAACAAAAGCCATTTATCACTCCAGGCACAATATTACAGCTTTGAATTGGTAAAATACCAACTCAAACTTTGCTGTTTAAATGGCGAAAGACTTTGTCATTTTCTATCTCGGCATGGATAGCACTGTCTAATCCTATGCTTAAAAACTTTGATAGAAAAACAGACATTTGAGGTGAGCAGATCTAGAGTGTCGCTGGTGTTGAGAGTGCTCTAACAGGAGCTGTTTTCCACCTAAACTGAGACCTACCCAGAGTTCTCTCCTTCTTTTTTGCATAATTTATGCGTCACTCTATGCCAGAAAGGGTTTTGTTTTGACTTAATACTGGGTGCTCCCTTGTGTCTGGACAAAGCTATACCTCTCTGAAGAGCTCTAATTAGAGCGAAACACTGTGTCAGGGGTTGCTTTTAATCATTTCAGGTTGGCTTGAGTTGGTATTTTACCAATTCAAAGCTGTAATATTGTGCCTGGAGTGATAAATGGCTTTTGTTATTTGACAGCTCGGCAAGGACTGCACTGTACTAGTCCTATGCTTAAAGACTTTGCTGTTTAAATGGCGAAAGACTTTGTCATTTTCTATCTCGGCATGGATAGCACTGTCTAATCCTATGCTTAAAAACTTTGATAGAAAAACAGACATTTGAGGTGAGCAGATCTAGAGTGTCGCTGGTGTTGCGAGTGCTCTAACAGGAGCTGCTTTCCACCTAAACTGAGACCTATCCAGAATTCTCTCCTTCTTTTTTGCATAATTTATGCGTCACTCTATGCCTGAAAGGGTTTTGTTTTGACTTAATACTGGGTGCTCCCTTGTGTCTGGACAAAGCTATACCTCCTGAAGAGCTCTAATTAGAGCGAAACACTGTGTCAGGGGTTGCTTTTAATCATTTCAGGTTGGCTTGAGTTGGTATTTTACCAATTCAAAGCTGTAATATTGTGCCTGGAGTGATAAATGGCTTTTGTTATTTGACAGCTCGGCAAGGACTGCACTGTACTAGTCCTATGCTTAAAGACTTTGCTGTTTAAATGGCGAAAGACTTTGTCATTTTCTATCTCGGCATGGATAGCGCTGTCTAATCCTATGCTTAAAAACTTTGATAGAAAAACAGACATTTGAGGTGAGCAGATCTAGAGTGTCGCTGGTGTTGAGAGTGCTCTAACAGGAGCTGCTTTCCACCTAAACTGAGACCTACCCAGAGTTCTCTCCTTCTTTTTTGCATAATTTATGCGTCACTCTATGCCTGAAAGGGTTTTATTTTGACTTAATACTGGGTGCTCCCTTGTGTCTGGACAAAGCTATACCTCTCTGAAGAGCTTTAATTAGAGCGAAACACTGTGTCAGGGGTTGCTTTTAATCATTTCAGGTTGGCTTGAGTTGGTATTTTACCAATTCAAAGCTGTAATATTGTGCCTGGAGTGATAAATGGCTTTTGTTATTTGACAGCTCGGCAAGGACTGCACTGTACTAGTCCTATGCTTAAAGACTTTGCTGTTTAAATGGCGAAAGACTTTGTCATTTTCTATCTCGGCATGGATAGCACTGTCTAATCCTATGCTTAAAAACTTTGATAGAAAAACAGACATTTGAGGTGAGCAGATCTAGAGTGTTGCTGGTGTTGAGAGTGCTCTAACAGGAGCTGCTTTCCACCTAAACTGAGACCTACCCAGAGTTCTCTCCTTCTTTTTTGCATAATTTATGCGTCACTCTATGCCTGAAAGGGTTTTGTTTTGACTTAATACTGGGTGCTCCCTTGTGTCTGGACAAAGCTATACCTCTCTGAAGTGCTCTAATTAGAGCGAAACACTGTGTCAGGGGTTGCTTTTAATCATTTCAGGTTGGCTTGAGTTGGTATTTTACCAATTCAAAGCTGTAATATTGTACCTGGAGTGATAAATGGCTTTTGTTATTTGACAGCTCGGCAAGGACTGCACTGTACTAGTCCTATGCTTAAAGACTTTGCTGTTTAAATGGCGAAAGACTTTGTCATTTTCTATCTCGGCATGGATAGCAGTGTCTAATCCTATGCTTAAAAACTTTGATAGAAAAACAGACATTTGAGGTGAGCAGATCTAGAGTGTCGCTGGTGTTGAGAGTGCTCTAACAGGAGCTGCTTTCCACCTAAACTGAGACCTACCCAGAGTTCTCTCCTTCTTTTTTGCATAATTTATGCGTCACTCTATGCCTGAAAGGGTTTTGTTTTGACTTAATACTGGGTGCTCCCTTGTGTCTGGACAAAGCCTTACCTCTCTGAAGAGCTCTAATTAGAGCGAAACACTGTGTCAGGGGTTGCTTTTAATCATTTCAGGTTGGCTTGAGTTGGTATTTTACCAATTCAAAGCTGTAATATTGTGCTTGGAGTGATAAATGGCTTTTGTTAATTGACAGCTCGGCAAGTACTGCACTGTACTAGTCCTATGCTTAAAGACTTTGCTGTTTAAATGGCGAAAGACTTTCAGCCTGATTCATCAAGCTAAATTGCACTCGCAAAGGGCAAGATTCTCAGAATCTTGCCTTTTGCGAGTGCAATTTTTGCATTTGGGATTCATCAAACCAAATGCAAAAATCGCTATTTAAGAATTTGCATATTTGCGAGGAATTGGATTTAAGGAATCTCTAATAGAGATTCCATAAATGCAATTCATCAACCAATTAGAAATTGCAATATTTGGTCGCAATTTACCACCAAGTCTGACTTGGTGGTAAATTGCGAAAATAGTGTAAAAAGCACTTAAGTGCATTTTTTTCTTTTGCATGTTACACACACACATGTCCTTTGGACATGTGTGTGCGCAACACCTGTTCAAATGTTCATTTAAGGGGTGCTACAGGGGGTCCTTTGGACACCCCTGGCACCCTTTAAATCGCTATCTTATTTGCGAGTAGCAAATTGCTACTCGCAAATAAGGGATACTCCCCATTCATTCCTATGGGCCTTTTGGCCCATAGGAATGAATGGGGAGTTATTCCTTATTTGCGAGTAGCAAATTGCTACTCGCAAATAAGGAATATGTAGGAATCGCTATTTATTTAGCAATTCCTACATGAATACCGTTTTGCAAGTCCTTAATAGCGATTCGCTATGAATAGCTATTAGGGGCTCGCAAAACGGCCCCTTGATGAATCAGGCTGTTTGTCATTTTCTATCTCGGCATGGATAGCACTGTCTAATCCTATGCTTAAAAACTTTGATAGAAAAACAGACATTTGAGGTGAGCAGATCTAGAGTGTCGCTGGTGTTGAGAGTGCTCTAACAGGAGCTGCTTTCCACCTAAACTGAGACCTACCCAGAGTTCTCTCCTTTTTTGCATAATTTATGCGTCACTCTATGCCTGAAAGGGTTTTGTTTTGACTTAATACTGGGTGCTCCCTTGTGTCTGGACAAAGCTATACCTCTCTGAAGAGCTCTAATTAGAGCGAAACACTGTGTCAGGGGTTGCTTTTAATCATTTCAGGTTGGCTTGAGTTGGTATTTTACAAATTCAAAGCTGTAATATTGTGCCTGGAGTGATAAATGGCTTTTGTTGTTTGACAGCTCGGCAAGGACTGCACTGTACTAGTCCTATGCTTAAAGACTTTGCTTTTTAAATGGCGAAAGACTTCGTCATTTTCTATCTCGGCATGGATAGCACTGTCTAATCCTATGCTTAAAAACTTTGATAGAAAAACAGCCATTTGAGGTGAGCAGATCTAGAGTGTCGCTGGTGTTGAGAGTGCTCTAACAGGAGCTGCTTTCCACCTAAACTGAGACCTACCCAGAGTTCTCTCCTTCTTTTTTGCATAATTTATGCGTCACTCTATGCCTGAAAGGGTTTTGTTTTGACTTAATACTGGGTGCTCCCTTGTGTCTGGACAAAGCTATACCTCTCTGAAGAGCTCTAATTAGAGCGAAACACTGTGTCAGTGATTGCTTTTAATCATTTCAGGTTGGCTTGAGTTGGTATTTTACCAATTCAAAGCTGTAATATTGTGCCTGGAGTGATAAATGGCTTTTGTTATTTGACAGCTCGGCAAGGACTGCACTGTACTAGTCCTATGCTTAAAGACTTTGCTGTTTAAATGGCGAAAGACTTTGTCATTTTCTATCTCTGCATGAATAGCACTGTCTAATCCTATGCTTAAAAACTTTGATAGAAAAACAGACATTTGAGGTGAGCAGATCTAGAGTGTCGCTGGTGTTGAGAGTGCTCTAACAGGAGCTGCTTTCCACCTAAACTGAGACCTACCCAGAGTTTTCTCCTTCTTTTTTGCATAATTTATGCGTCACTCTATGCCTGAAAGGGTTTTGTTTTGACTTAATACTGGGTGCTCCCTTGTGTCTGGACAAAGCTATACCTCTCTGAAGAGCTCTAATTAGAGCGAAACACTGTGTCAGGGGTTGCTTTTAATCATTTCAGGTTGGCTTGAGTTGGTATTTTACCAATTCAAAGCTGTAATATTGTGCCTGGAGTGATAAATGGCTTTTGTTATTTGACAGCTCGGCAAGGACTGCACTGTACTAGGCCTATGCTTAAAGACTTTGCTGTTTAAATGGCGAAAGACTTTGTCATTTTCTATCTCGGCATGGATAGCACTGTCTAATCCTATGCTTAAAAACTTTGATAGAAAAACAGACATTTGAGGTGAGCAGATCTAGAGTGTCGCTGGTGTTGAGAGTGCTCTAACAGGAGCTGCTTTCCACCTAAACTGAGACCTACCCAGAGTTCTCTCCTTCTTTTTTGCATAATTTATGCGTCACTCTATGCCTGAAAGGGTTTTGTTTTGACTTAATACTGGGTGCTCCCTTGTGTCTGGACAAAGCTATACCTCTCTGAAGAGCTCTAATTAGAGCGAAACACTGTGTCAGGGGTTGCTTTTAATCATTTCAGGTTGGCTTGAGTTGGTATTTTACCAATTCAAAGCTGTAATATTGTGCCTGGAGTGATAAATGGCTTTTATTATTTGACAGCTCGGCAAGGACTGCACTGTACTAGTCCTATGCTAAAAGACTTTGCTGTTTAAATGGCGAAAGACTTTGTCATTTTCTATCTCGGCATGGATAGCACTGTCTAATCCTATGCTTAAAAACTTTGATAGAAAAACAGACATTTGAGGTGAGCAGATCTAGAGTGTCGCTGGTGTTGAGAGTGCTCTAACAGGAGCTGCTTTCCACCTAAACTGAGACCTACCCAGAGTTCTCTCCTTCTTTTTTGCATAATTTATGCGTCACTCTATGCCTGAAAGGGTTTTGTTTTGACTTAATACTGGGTGCTCCCTTGTGTCTGGACAAAGCTATACCTCTCTGAAGAGCTCTAATTAGAGCGAAACACTGTGTCAGGGGTTACTTTTAATCATTTCAGGTTGGCTTGAGTTGGTATTTTACCAATTCAAAGCT
Organism: Lissotriton helveticus; assembly: GCF_964261635.1. NCBI lineage: Eukaryota > Metazoa > Chordata > Amphibia > Caudata > Salamandridae > Lissotriton > Lissotriton helveticus. The sequence goes on from NC_136062.1 coordinate 158,110,162, forward strand.
GTAATATTGTGCTTGGAGTGATAAATGGCTTTTGTTATTTGACAGCTCGGCAAGGACTGCACTGTACTAGTCCTATGCTTAAAGACTTTGCTGTTTAAATGGCGAAAGACTTTCAGCCTGATTCATCAAGCTAAATTGCACTCGCAAAGGGCAAGATTCTCAGAATCTTGCCTTTTGCGAGTGCAATTTTTGCATTGGGATTCATCATCCCAAATGCAAAAATCGCTATTTAAGAATTCGCATATTTGCGAGGAATTGGATTTAAGGAATCTCTAATAGAGATTCCTTAAATGCAATTCATCAACCAATTAGAAATTGCGAAATTGCAATATTTGGTCGCAATTTACCACCAAGTCTGACTTGGTGGTAAATTGCGAAAATAGTGTAAAAAGCACTTAAGTGCATTTTTTTCTTTTGCATGTTACACACACACATGTCCTTTGGACATGTGTGTGCGCAACACCTGTTCAAATGTGCATTTAAGGGGTGCTACAGGGTGTCCTTTGGACACCCCTGGCACCCTTTAAATCGCTATCTTATTTGCGAGTAGCAAATTGCTACTCGCAAATAAGGGATACTCCCCATTCATTCCTATGGGCCTTTTGGCCCATAGGAATGAATGGGGAGTTATTCCTTATTTGCGAGTAGCAAATTGCTACTCGCAAATAAGGAATATGTAGGAATCGCTATTTATTTAGCAATTCCTACATGAATACCGTTTTGCAAGTCCTTAATAGCGATTCGCTATGAATCGCTATTAGGGGCTCGCAAAACGGCCCCTTGATGAATCAGGCTGTTTGTCATTTTCTATCTCGGCATGGATAGCACTGTCTAATCCTATGCTTAAAAACTTTGATAGAAAAACAGACATTTGAGGTGAGCAGATCTAGAGTGTCGCTGGTGTTGAGAGTGCTCTAACAGGAGCTGCTTTCCACCTAAACTGAGACCTACCCAGAGTACTCACCTTTTTTGCATAATTTATGCGTCACTCTATGCCTGAAAGGGTTTTGTTTTGACTTAATACTGGGTGCTCCCTTGTGTCTGGACAAAGCTATACCTCTCTGAAGAGCTCTAATTAGAGTGAAACACTGTGTCAGGGGTTGCTTTTAATCATTTCAGGTTGGCTTGAGTTGGTATTTTACAAATTCAAAGCTGTAATATTGTGCCTGGAGTGATAAATGGCTTTTGTTATTTGACAGCTCGGCAAGGACTGCACTGTACTAGTCCTATGCTTAAAGACTTTGCTTTTTAAATGGCGAAAGACTTTGTCATTTTCTATCTCGGCATGGATAGCACTGTCTAATCCTATGCTTAAAAACTTTGATAGAAAAACAGACATTTGAGGTGAGCAGATCTAGAGTGTCGCTGGTGTTGAGAGTGCGCTAACAGGAGCTGCTTTCCACCTAAACTGAGACCTACCCAGAGTTCCCTCCTTCTTTTTTGCATAATTTATGCGTCACTCTATGCCTGAAAGGGTTTTGTTTTGACTTAATACTGGGTGCTCCCTTGTGTCTGGACAAAGCTATACCTCTCTGAAGAGCTCTAATTAGAGCGAAACACTGTGTCAGGGGTTGCTTTTAATCATTTCAGGTTGGCTTGAGTTGGTATTTTACCAATTCAAAGCTGTAATATTGTGCCTGGAGTGATAAATGGCTTTTGTTATTTGACAGCTCGGCAAGGACTGCACTGTACTAGTCCTATGCTTAAAGACTTTGCTGTTTAAATGGCGAAAGACTTTGTCATTTTCTATCTCGGCATGGATAGCACTGTCTAATCCTATGCTTAAAAACTTTGATAGAAAAACAGACATTTGAGGTGAGCAGATCTAGAGTGTCGCAGGTGTTGAGAGTGCTCTAACAGGAGCTGCTTTCCACCTAAACTGAGACCTACCCAGAGTTCTCTCCTTCTTTTTTGCATAATTTATGCGTCACTCTATGCCTGAAAGGGTTTTGTTTTGACTTAATACTGGGTGCTCCCTTGTGTCTGGACAAAGCTATACCTCTCTGAAGAGCTCTAATTAGAGCGAAACACTGTGTCATGGGTTTGCTTTTAATCATTTCAGGTTGGCTTGAGTTGGTATTTTACCAATTCAAAGCTGTAATATTGTGCCTGGAGTGATAAATGGCTTTTGTTATTTCACAGCTCGGCAAGGACTGCACTGTACTAGTCCTATGCTTAAAGACTTTGCTGTTTAAATGGCGAAAGACTTTGTCATTTTCTATCTCGGCATGGATAGCACTGTCTAATCCTATGCTTAAAAACTTTGATAGAAAAACAGACATTTGAGGTGAGCAGATCTAGAGTGTCGCTGGTGTTGAGAGTGCTCTAACAGGAGCTGCTTTCCACCTAAACTGAGACCTACCCAGAGTTCTCTCCTTCTTTTTTGCATAATTTATGCGTCACTCTATGCCTGAAAGGGTTTTGTTTTGACTTAATACTGGGTGCTCCCTTGTGTCTGGACAAAGCTATACCTCTCTGAAGAGCTCTAATTAGAGCGAAACACTGTGTCATGGGTTTGCTTTTAATCATTTCAGGTTGGCTTGAGTTGGTATTTTACCAATTCAAAGCTGTAATATTGTGCCTGGAGTGATAAATGGCTTTTGTTATTTCACAGCTCGGCAAGGACTGCACTGTACTAGTCCTATGCTTAAAGACTTTGCTGTTTAAATGGCGAAAGACTTTGTCATTTTCTATCTCGGCATGGATAGCACTGTCTAATCCTATGCTTAAAAACTTTGATAGAAAAACAGACATTTGAGGTGAGCAGATCTAGAGTGTCGCTGGTGTTGAGAGTGCTCTAACAGGAGCTGCTTTCCACCTAAACTGAGACCTACCCAGAGTTCTCTCCTTCTTTTTTGCATAATTTATGCGTCACTCTATGCCTGAAAGGGTTTTGTTTTGAGATATATATATATATATATTCACTGAAAAAACCATAGGTTATAGACCATATATAGTTAGGAATTAGCATTTAAAAAACCTGATTTTACTCACACAAAACCATTGAAATTCCATATATAGTTAGTTGCACTAACTATATATCGCGCACCCGCAATCCACTGCTGATCATGTCACATATTACATCATTCATGACATGGTCAGTGACATCACTGATGACATCACTGATGACATCTCAAATGACATCACTGATGACATCACTGATGACAACATCCAGTGACTGTACTTTTCTGTAAAGTTAAAATATGTCTTGAGTGGATGTATAAGTGTCTGGATGAAGGATTTAGTAGGTGCATGACTGACTGTATGAGTGAGTGATTAAATGTGTCTCACTGAATGCATGGGTTAGTGACTAAACTGTCTTAATTTGTGCATCATTATGTCTGTTGTTCTGTAAACTGCTGCATGTGTTGATCATTAGCTATACGAGAGGCTATATGTGTTATTAATTGGTTGCCCAAGTATTTCTATGGGAGATTGAGTTTGTGTGGGGGTGGCTGGAAGGTGTGTGACTCTATGCATAGATGTGTGAGCAGTTTATTCACTAGGTGTATGAGTTCAAGAGTGCATGTGGAAACAGCTACATGGGCAGTTGACTGTGTGCATGAGTGTATTGATGAGTGAATGGATATCTCAATGCTACATGTCATAGTAAGTACATATGTAAAACACAGTACATGTGAGAGTTGGCATATATAAATAACTGTGCATGAGAGCCACTGAATGAGTGAGTGGTTGTATCGATCATTGTGAACTTGTATCAGGGATTGTATAAGAGAGTAAATATGTGTTAGTATATGTTTCAATAAGTAAGGTGTGTTTAACTGTATAGTTGAAGAAATGGAGGTGAGATTGTTTCTTTGCATGACTGACTGGGTGTGTGAGTAACTCCATGGATAAGTGGCAGTGTGTGAGTGTCTGTTTACACTGAGTGTATCTAAGGTTATATTAGAGTCTGAAGAGGTTTATCGTATTAGCACAAGAATGATGTCAAATGAGATGTCATCAGTGATGTCATTTGAGATGTCATCAGTGATGTCATCAGTGATGTCACTGACCATGTCATGAATGATGTAATATGTGACATGATCAGCAGTGGATTGCGGGTGCGCGATATATAGTTAGTGCAACTAACTATATATGGAATTTCAATGGTTTTGTGTGAGTAAAATAAGGTTTTTTAAATGCTAATTCCTAACTATATATGGTCTATAACCTATGGTTTTTTCAGTGAATTTTCAAGGTTTTGTAAATGCTAATTCCTAACTATATATGGTCTATAACCTATGGTTTTTTCAGTGAATTTCAATGGTTTTTTAATAGCAAATATCATAAGCTGTCGAATGTCAAGTACGTGGTAAGTAAAAACATTTTTGTGTTTATGCACACTGATCTGCTTTGAATGCTGCCCCCCACCCCTCATTTCTATTAGGAGTACTCTCTCTTTGCAGATAGTGAAGGGTAGTTAACGCAGCCCTTTGCCCCCTTTGTAATACGTCGTGCCTGCTTCTCTCTCCATTTGATTGATTGTTCTCTTTGGTTCATTCTCTATTTACAAACAAGCACAGAGTCGCAATACTCTGTTTAGTCTTTGCAGATAGCGAAAAATCGTGTAAAAAAACAAAAGGAATCGAGCAAAATCAGTAGGCCACTAATGGGATCTCTTTTTGACCTCGCTAAAATAGAAACATTAGGAACAACCTGTTGAAAATAGCAATGCGTATGTACATAAGCGGCGTTCATTTGTGTTCACAGTACCCCTTGTTGATTTTTTCAATCGAGCATTGAATTGTTCGAAGTTAATTCTCTTAAGGATCTTCTCTACCTGCAAACGAGGAAGAATAGGAATATTCTCTCTCCCTTTGCAGATAGTGAAGGGTAGGTAACGCAAGCCTTTAACACGTCGTACCTATTTCATTCCTCATTGATTGATTGATTGTCCGAACATTGACTGTTTGGGAATTAGTTCTTTTTGGAGGTATTCCCTGTTTGCAAATAAACGTAGGAAAATCTTTGCAAGTAGTGAAAGGGTACGTAATGCGGACCTTTCTCCCCCGTTGTAATCTGTCATGCCTATCTACTCCCCACTGATTGATGCACCTTTTTCACCCGGACCATTTACTAGAGATACGTCATCTGGCCCGACCAGAGAGCACCCCTAGTGAAAAGGACATATGCAATAATAACGAAGTGATCACTGTATCCTGTTAACAGAAACTTTACCATGAAACAACCTGGAAAGAAAAAAATAGGAAAACGAAAATCAGTAGGCCACTGATGAACATGAACTTTTATTAAACAACAAACAAAGAAACGATAACATAACGTAATGATAAAACCTATTAATGTCCTAGAAACAAGAAAACGTTAAAGTATGCCAGTGGTGAGAGACCAGAAAAACAGTCCGAGAAACCAAATCCGAGAAACCAAATCACCCCTCGCTGTCCCAACTCATGCACTCTGAAAGTTCAAAGTTTTGAGGAGTGCTTGTAACATTGTCTGAAGCCTATTTGCAATTGCTTCATCTTCACTATTCTTAAAGTAAGTGGGGGCTGTTGTGATGCGGTGCCACCCTGAACCGCTTGACGGAGGCCCCCGAGGGACGGTGTCATGTCGCGGACTCGGAGGGGGCGCTTGGCTCCGGCCCCCTCCCCAAGTCGTGTTGCCCTGGTGTGGCCTGAGATCGCCCCCGACATAGGTGGCCGGCTCCCGGGGTCAAGCGGAACTTTTTTCCTTTTGGTGACTCTTCCATTCTTCACCTTGTCCCACAATCCGTTTCACCTAAAGACACGCTGTAGTGGGGCACCCCTTTTCCGTTTCATTTGCCATTCAGCCCGCTTTTGCTACACTGTGCCTCTTCCGCTATTCAGCTGTTTACCGCCCGCTCTTTCGACTACAGCGTCTCGCTCACCATGTACTTGAGTTGCTCCCGCTCTTGCGGTGCAGCGATAGGCGGCTGCCACAGGACTCTCAAAATGGCGGCCATCTCTTCAGATTTGGGCGTGGTCCACTAAATGGGCCTGCGACACCTTGGAACTCGGACGCTTGTCTGCTAGAGCTTGGGCTCCATTCTCGAAAGCGTCCCCTCATCCTTGAAGATTCTACAAAAGTCTTGGGGGCCCCCGACTCCCGCAGGCTTCTGGTGGGGAGCGCCTAGCATGATTGCTCGTGGAATGGCCACGACGGAGCTACGAAATGGTGGTGCTCTCATGCTAACGCCAGCTTCAGTCTGAAACATCCAGAAACACTGTAGACTACCAATTCGATCAGTTCCGGTAGCGCTCCAACGTGACCCGGTAGAGAAGAACCTGCCCTCCCCTCTTTGACTGATGGTTCTTGTTGCCTGTCCCTTCTGTTGTCATTTAACAGAACTATTTAGCCTGCTGAAAGGGGTTGTGTGCCGTCCGCTGGTTGGTGGAGACATTTTGACTATATTCTGGACCTGCGTTGTCGCGTAATGCGTCATATGACGCGCCGCGTTAGAAAGTTTAATAAATTATGAAACACAATAAACAATCCTTAAAAAATAAAAAAAAATAAAAAATAATCAACAAAAGCAACAGCTAGGTAATACACATATAATTTTATCTCCGTGAAGCGGAGCGCTGTTACAGATATATATCTTGTTTCTGAACGTTAATTTCTCAAAATGCACCGAAGCACATATATTGAGACCTAGCAAAGGCACATCGGGCTACCAGTCCCTACAATTTTTCCAAGTTTCGTGCAAATCCATTCAGCTGTTCGATCCTACCGAGAGACAAGATGGCGGCCGCTACGGACTGTTTGGAATGTTTACAGACACCGGAGAGCCAATCAGCTTCGCTTCGCAAAGCTCCGTAACGCGAAAAGTACGCGAAGCGGTGCGCTGTTACAGATATATACCTTTTTTTGAACGTTAATTTCTCAAAATCCACTGGAGCACATATATTGAGATCTAGCAAAGGCACATCGGGCTACCAGTCCCTACAATTTTGCCAAGTTTCGTGCAAATCCATTCAGCTGTTCGATTATTATTATTTTTATTTTTTTTTGCCCCGCGGGGCCCTTTTAAAACCTCCACATCAAACCTAGGGGGTGAGCGACAATGTACTATGCCCCCTTATGGTCATTTGCCCCTTCGCTTTGGCCTCCTCTTGTCTCTCGATCCTACCGAGAGACAAGATGGCGGCCGCTACGGACTGTTTGGAATGTTGACAGACGCCGGAGAACCAATCAGCTTCGCTTCACAAAGCTCCGTTGCGCGAAAAGTCCGCGAACCAGAGCGCTAACCGGTCCGCTGTTACAGATATATATCTTTTTTTAAACGTTAATTTCTCAAAATCCACTGGAGCACATATATTGAGACCTACAAAAGGCACATCGGGCTACCAGTCCCTACAATTTTGCCAAGTTTCGTGCAAATCCATTCAGCCGTTCGGGCTAAAAGTGAGGCCAACCGCCCTATGGAAATTAACATGGGAAAAACGCGTTTTGGGACCCCCCTTTTTTCTCGGCCCCCCCTTGACGAACCCCCCCAAAATTTTCAGGGGCTGCTCAGAAACAAAATGTGCCATTTTCCTGAAAATTTCAGCCAATTCCGTCCAGTAGGTTATATATATATATATATATATATATATATATATATATATATATATATATATATATATATATATATATATATATATATATATATATATATATATATATATTACCTACTGGCGGTCGCCAGTAGGTATATATAGTTAGGATTTTTTCTCTATGGGTTTTTTGAAAATTCTATGTCTAATAACTTTGGCGTTTGAGGAGGGAATTGGCTGAAATTTTCTGGAAAATGGAACATTTTGTTTCTGAGCAGCCCCTGAAAATTTGGGGGGGGTTCGTCCAGGGGGGGCCGAGAAAAAAGGGGGGTCCCAAAACGTGTTTTTAACATTGAGTTTTCCATAGGGCGGTTGGCCTCACTTTTAGCCCGAACGGCTGAATGGATTTGCACGAAACTTGGCAAAATTGTAGGGACTGGTAGCCCGATGTGCCTTTTCTAGGTCTCAATATATGTGCTCCAGTGGATTTTGAGAAATTAACGTTAAAAAAAGATATATATCTGTAAGCGCGCTCCGGGCAGCGCTCCGGTCCGCGGACTTTAAGCGTACCGGAACTTCGCGTAGCTAAGCTGATTGGCTCTCCGGTGTCTGTCAACATTCTAAACAGTCCGGAGCGGCCGCCATCTTGTCTCTCGGTAGGATTGAGAGACAAGAGGAGGCCAAAACAAAGGCGAAAATGACCATAAGGGGGCATACTAGATCCTCCCTGACCCCCTAGGTTTAATGTGGAGGTTTTAAAAGGGCCCCGCGGGGGGAGCGCCCGGTCCGCGAACCGGGAAGCGTTCTGGGCAGCGTACTGCAATGAAAAATGAATGATAGACTTTTCAAATGCTGTATGTTAATTGATTGTTGTTTTTGTTGATTATTTTTTATTTTCTTTATTTTTTAAGCATTTTTTTTAATGTGATTGTGTTTCATAATTTATTAAACTTTCTAACATTTCATTGTCAGAAATTTCATAATTATCATGGAATATACATTGTAGTCTCTGAGGGTGTAAAATGTCCTCATTTGCAAGGAGGTTATCTACTGCTTGTACACATTGCAGTAGTTCATTGTCCCAAGTTTCATCGAAAAATTCAATGTCAATTTGATCAATTGTATCAATCAATTCTTGGCTGCTGTCTTGCAGGTCCATTTCAAAAGAAACTTGGTTTTCGCCTTCCATTTTGCCTGAAATTTGAATTAAAAAAATATATATTAGTAGAGATAGGGCAATGTTGGGAATAATTTTAGATAGGCATTTTTTATCAGTGAATTTATCTTTGGGCAGTGTATAGTATCAGAGTGGAAGTAGGAATATAAAAATGTGTATGTGATTTAACGTAAGTAATTTCATAATTATACAAGAGAAGCCTAACTCCATCCTTAACTATAACAGAGAAGTCTCTCTAAATCTATAACTACTACAGAGGGATAGTATATATCTATCAGAAAAAGTTTACCATATTAACTTATAGTGCACAATATACTTCAGTTTTAAAAATAAAAACTTACCTTTAGAAAGAAGTTGAAGGAATTAGTGAAAATACTATTGAAATGTACAGCAAGAAGTAGTAGTCAAAATGGCTGTGTTTTCTTCTCTTCCTTTATATATATTCAGGTATATAACCAATGAAATGTCAGGTAAAAAAAATAGAAAATGAAAGTAACATTTTCATTGGTTGTCAATTCCAACACTTCAGATGTGTTTTGTGAAGTAATTTACCTCAGGGTATTTAGAGAGGTCTACAGGCTAAATGACTAAATGGAATTCCAATCAAATTTGTGAAAATGGTAGGGATTGGTATGTAGTATGAGCTAATCTATATTTGGTGAAATTGTCTCCAGTGGCTTTTCTGTGAACTACTTTCCCACCTTTTTTGATGGTGCGCTTCCCAGGGAGCGACCCGGTACGCGAACCGTTGAGCGCCCCGGTTCGCGAACCTTAAGCGTTCCGGGAGTCCACCATTTTGTGTTTCGGTCGAATTTAGATACAAGATGGAGGGCAAATAATGTTCAGAATGGGTAGAAGGGGGCACGGTAGACTTATCTTGACCCCCTAGGTTTTGTGAGGGTGGCTGAGGAGGCCCATATGTGCGAAAAAAAAAAAAAAAATTTAAAAAATTTCGCGAGGTTAGCTCCCGGTTCGCGTACCGGGTAGCGCCCCGGGGAGCGTACTTTGTTGAAAATTAGTGAAAATGTTAGAGTAAAATAATAATTGTGAGTGATTAGATGTAGGGTAGCTCTGAGAAGAGCTTTTGGGTTTATGGTACATTTAGGTACTTATAAGTAGGTACCAATGCACATTCTTAAATTCAGAGTGAAAACTCTGTTGCCCTCATCTGAGAAGTGAACTCCATCTCCTCTGTAGATATCTTGCATGTAGTAACGCAAGTTATTGTTGTACAGGGAGCCCATTCCATGGTCTCTCATGTAAGCTGAAACAGATTTGTTTACATGCTTCCTCGACTTCTCAATTTGTGGACAAAATTGGTTTGACCACCTCCATTTCTGTCTTTGGCATATATTTGAATATACCAAGGCAGTCTGAGGAAAAAGTGCCATTAATTGCTTAAAGGTGTCCTTTAAAAGCATTTCCAGACCTACACCAGTCAAAGTGCCCAAGTCATTACCTCCACAGTGCACAATTAACAGGTCAGGTTTGGGCAAATGCATAAAGGTTTTCACCAATGGTATCAATTGGTGACATTTTAATCCTCTGTGGCCAAACCACTTAATTTCCACATCTTGTAAATTGAGGTTAGGTAATTTCCTGTTTTCAACGTACCTTTGAGCCCAGTGAATATAACTATGTCCAACAATCCAGACAGAAAACATGGTAAGAGAAGGTTCTCCTGCAGTCAGATGAAGTGTGGCAATGAAATGGCAGTTGAAAAAATGAGAGTTTAAAATGAAAAAAACTGTGGAGTTTCTGTGTTCATGAAGCAGTAACAGTGATTGGTGGATTTTGAATGCTGAAAACAGAAAGTTAGGGTGCACGGATGTGTTCTTTGAAAGATGTATTTTGAATGGTCAATAAAAAATCATTAAATGAAAGAATGCACTGGATATACAGGTGCACTGAGAGTTCAGAGTTCAATTGCAACAAAGTTGTGTGAACTTGCAAACACCAGAAGTCTTCCAATGAGGTGGTTGCCATGCAGAAAAGACAGAAAGGGCAGAGGGGGGAAGGGTTTTCATTTGAAAAAAAGTGAGAGAAGAGTTTTGATTGGGTGACATGAGAAATATGTGTGAAGAATTACAGCATTTCTGTGCTTTTGATAGCTGCAGACTCTGGAGTGCATACCTTTTGCTCTGCTGAAGACAAATTGGTGTGTTTCTGAGACTGTTTTCAAACTCAAAGTATTTGCTAAGGTGAGAAAATATTTCTTTAATTTAGATAGAGAATAGTGTGCTTTAAGGAGAAAATTATGAATTATGTGGCGCAAATTGCTTGTAAATATGCTCCCACCTGTGCATGGAAAATTTAGATTTTGAATGTTTGTGTTACATAGCCATGTTAAAAGTGACCCAACCATGCAGGAAAGGCAATCAAAAAACGCTTTTATGTGTCTTAAGGACATTTTAAGTAATTTTCCCATGTGCAGTGTTTTGAAATTATGAATTGAAAATCGTTTTTGAGGTAAAGGAATTGTTTTTAAATTTATGATAAGGACATAATGGTGTATGCTTCTTTATAAGGCAATTGACTGTCCCTGATGTTATTTTTCCCATTTTAATGTAAGACTTTTCTCTGTGGCGCAAATTGCTTGTAAATATGCTCCCACCTGTGCATGGTAATTTTAAATTTTAAATGTTTGTGTTACATAGCCATGTTAAAAGTGACCCAACCATGCTGGAAAGGCAATCAAAAAACGCTTTCATGTGTCTTAATGACATTTTAAGTCATTTTCCCATGTGCAGTGTTTTGAAATTATGATTTGAAAATCGTTTTTGGGGTAAAGGAATTGTTTTTAAATTCATGACAAGGACATAATGGTGTATGCTTCTTTATAAGGCAATTGACTGTCCCTGATGTTATTTTTCTCATTTTAGTGTAAGACCTTTCTCTGTGGCGCAAATTGCTTGTAAATATGCTCCCACATGTGCATGGAAAATTTAGATTTTGAATGTTTGTGTTACATAGCCATGTTAAAAGTGACCCAACCATGCAGGAAAGGCAATCAAAAAACGCTTTTATGTGTCTTAAGGACATTTTAAGTAATTTTCCCATGTGTAGTGTTTTGAAATTATGATTTGAAAATCGTTTTTGAGGTAAAGGAATGTTGTTAAAATTTATGTGCGCCATATGCCCCCAAATTTCTTTTTTCAGGGGTGCAGCAGGGTGTTATTGAGACACCCCTGCAGCTTTGGAAAAATTCCTAATTTGTGATGAGCACATTGTTAATCGCAAATTGCACCTTCATTTATATGAGCCTCCTAGCCCATGGAAATGAATGGGTAATTTGCAATTAGCAATTTTCTCATCGCAAATTTGGAATGGTAAAGAATCGCTATTTATTCCTTAAAATTCGCTTTTTTGGAAATGCAATATAGTTATATGATACATATGGCGGTTGATGTCTAACAAGATAAGAAGCTTAGGCATACATTTATGATGACTGGCGCAATGAAGTAGAAATCACTTACTTCATTGGTAGAGCTTTACATGTATTATCTCCTCTGTATTCTTCATCAAGCGTAACTTTAATCTGCAATCCTGAGTAGGCCTCACTTTAAACAAACCTCTGGATAGGCCACATCTTATTGTTATCTTGATTTAATCATTTAAAATGCTAGGGACAGATTTATGATAGGTGTATGCCTCTTTTGCGCCACTTAGAAAACATTGTCCATGGGGAAATGACTTAAAATGTCCTTAAGACACATGAATGTGTTTTTTTAAAACGTTTGCAATTTTTTTGGGTCACTTTTAACATGGCTATGTGACTCAAACAGTCAAAATCTAAATTCGCCATGCACAGGTGGGAGCATATTTACAAGGAATGTGCTCCATGGGGAAAGGTCTTATAATGTAATATGGGAAAAATGACATCAGAGACACTGAAATGCCTTATAGAGAAGCATACACCATTATGTCCTTGTCATAAATTTGCAAACCATTACTTTTCCCCAAAAACGATTTTCAAATCATAATTTGAAAACACTGCACATGTGGAAATGACTTAAAATGTCCTTAATTCAAAATGTGCGATTCCTTAAATGCAATGTATCAAACAAAAAATATGTAAAAAATGATATTAAGGATTTGGAAACTACCACCAACTTCTAGTTTGTGGTAATTTGCGAATTCTTTTCAAAAAGCATTTTTTTCCAAAAAACAAAAGGTCCCATATGACGCCCATACATGCCCTTAGGGTATGTAGGTGTGCCATATGCCCCCAAATTTATTTTTCAGGGGTGCAGCAGGGTGTTCTTGAGATACCCCTGCACGCTTGAAAAAATTCCTATTTTGTGATGAGCTAATTGCTAATCGCAAATTGCAACCTTCATTCCTATGAGCCTCCTAGCCCATGGAAATGAATGGGTAATTTGCAATTAGCAATTTGCTCATTGCAAATTAGGAATAGTAAAGAATTCCTATTTATTCCTTAAAATTTGCTATTTAGGAAATGCAAAATAGTTTGATGGTAGATATGGTGGTTGATCTGTAACAAGATAAGAAGCTTAGGGATACATTTATGATGACTGGCGCAATAAAGTGCACATTACTTACTTCATTGGTAGGCCTTTACATGTATTATCTCCTCTGTATTCTTCATCAAGCGTAACTTTAATCTGCAATCCTGAGTAGGCCTCACCTTAAACAAACCTCTGGATAGGCCACACTTTATCGTCATCCTGGATTAATCATTTAAAATGCTAGGGACAGATTTATGATAGGTGTATGCCTCTTTTGTGCCACTGTGCGTCACTTTTATGATGCAGCGGTGGTGCAAAAGATTTGCTATGAGGCGACAACATTACAAATTGATGCATTTAGGCAGATATGTCATGGTGTAAAAAAAACGTACCACATGAAACCGATGCAGCAGTGATGCAAAAGATGCACCATGTCGTAAGACAGGCCTCACTTGGGGCCATATGTATCAAGCTAATTAGCATTCGCAAAGATCAAAATTCTACGAATTTTGGCCTTTGCGAATGTTAATTAGACAAATGGTATGTATCAAACAAGTTTGATGCAAAATAAGGAGTAGCAAAATTTGCTATTCCTTATTTTGCAATTGCACTGAAGGATTTGCAAATTTTGTGACTACTTAAATGCAATGTATCAAACAAAAAATATGTAAAAAATGACATTAAGGATTTGGAAACTATTGTGGTAAATTGGTGGTAATTTGTGAATTCTTTTCAAAAAGCTTTTTTTAAAAAAAACAAAAGGTCCCATATGACGCCAACACATGCCCTTAGGGCATGTATGTGTGCCATATGCCCCCAAATTTCTTTTTCAGGGGTGCAGCAGGGTGTTCTTGAGACACCCCTGCACCCTTGGAAAAATTCCTAATTTGTGATGAGCAAATTGCTAATCGCAAATTAAACCTTCATTCCTATGAGCCTCCTAGCCCATGGAAATGAATGGGTAACTTGCAATTAGCAATTTGCTCATCGCAAATTAGGAATGGTAAAGAATCGCTATTTATTCCTTAAAATTCGCTATTTAGGAAATGCAAAATATTTTGATGATACATATGGCAGTTCATCTCTAACAAGATAAGAAGCTTAGGGATAGATTTATGATGACTGGTGCATCACCAGGGATGTGCCAGTCATCTTGCGCCGCTGTTCCGCCACCCATGGTGTGCTGCATTTACAATGCGGCGCAGCATGGGGCAAAAACGGCACAGATGCTTGACGCATCTGTGCCGTTAAGGTGGCGCATTGCTGGAGTTGTATCGCAAGTGCGATGCAGCTCCAGCAAGGCTCAGGGGTGCACCATCTCCACAATGTTGCGTCAAGACCTATGCCTGCTTCAAGCAGGCGCAGGGTTTTGACACAGGTTTCTCCTATCTGATTGTAAATGCGGCACACCATGGGTGGCAGAGCAGTGGTGCACGTTAACTGGTGCATGCCTGGGGATGTGCCATTTAACATAAATCTGCCCCTTTACATTTAAGTATGTGCAGGGGACACAGAGTCGGTGAGGCTTATCCAAGGTTAAGAAAAGATGAGTCCTGTTCAGTGAAAAATTAGACATAGGCTTCACCTGCTCAGCATCGCTGGACATGGCTAAATAATAGCTGCAAAATGTTACTCTTGTTAAACAATTTTACTATTATAATCTGTGAGATTTGTCTCTTACTCTGCAACATCTCATTGTTGTTATCTTTCTTTAAAGATAAAGACAACCTCAACATGAGCGACAATCTGCAATCAGTTGATTTTGACCTCATCATTGAACTTGTAATTGAAACATCAGTGGATGTTGATCCATTGGATGATTTAAATCATGAGGATGAAGAAGAGCGTGATGAGGATGCAGATTTGTCCGAATTATATGATATAGGATGGGAAGCTGACCTGCTTGAGCCTTTGGAAATATAAACATTTATTTTTAAAATTTATAATTAATAAAAAGTAAAAAGGTAAACCGTTTAATTTAAAAATAAAGACACATTCAAAAGCAGGTTATGTGTAGTGTCTTCAATAAAATATTAAAATATGCTCATAAAATTAGATCAGATTCACATATAAAATAGCATAGGTAACATAAATATAAATGTCATTTCTTTTCTGGTATTTCTGTATTGTAAATTTGCCAACGACTAAAAAATCTTCTAATTAAAATGTCAAGTAGTGTGTTAAGTTTTTTATCACTGTTACTGATTTACTGTTTGGTAATAATGGTTAATAACATTATTTATTATATTTTTCCACAGATTCAACTGCAGATCATTTCAAGATTTCACCATGCCTACAATAGAAAGACAGAGAAAGGCTGCAAAACGTCAAAGACAGCAGGTGAAAAATAATACGCAGCAGTCCTCTAACAAAAAGATTTGTCAAGTCACGAAGAAAGCACCGGGTAAGAGCACAAAACACTTTATAAGAAATATGTGTAATAAAAAAAATATTACTACAGAAAATGTTTCAGTCCATAAAACGAGAAGGAAATCAAATGGAAAAGAAAGGCCAATGAAAAATGTTACTGCTAGAGCAAGAGATAACTCTGTGCATGATAGTAGAAGGAAACAACAGTTTAGGGAGATTCGTAAACGAATGTTCCGGAACAGGATAATTGGCAATTTGTTAAAAAATATTAAGAAAGGTCAACATAAACTAGTTTTTTATAAGACAAAAAAAAAAGTTGAGAAAGTTATTGATCAGGCATTTGAAATTAAACGTAAGTTATTTATTTTGATAATCAATAGAATTAGGAAGCTAAACAAGGCAATTTTTGATTTCAAAAGAAATAGTAGATGGAAGAGAATAGTTAATCGTAGTAATTTTTGTGAAGTTTTTTCTGGAGAATGGATGCATAGTTCAAGCTGTGAGGCATTTTTTAATGAGGAGAGTTATTTCCAGGATAATGATTTGGTGCATGCAGTTGACACCAGTGGTCGTGCTTATGAAGTGAAAGATGGTTGTCCAGTTGAAAAAGAAAAACTTGTGACAACAGAGGCAGAAGAGGTGTTAGGTAATGAGGTTTTAGGAAGACGTGCTAAGGGTCCTGTGTACACCTGGAAGTGTAGTAGTATTTGCAGTGTGCGACAGGATTCCATCAATTTGCTTTGTGATTTTGTACGGTCATTTAATAAGAAAAGTTTGAAGCAGAAAATGATGTTGTTGCAAGAATTAGATCCTTGCAGAGTAAGAGAAGTGACAAGTTTGCATGGACATTCACTGGCTTGTCTTTCCAGGAGAGTATGCCAGAGTGTTTTTCATCATTTCAGGATGCTAGCAGTGCATCATAACAAAGTGAGGAAATTAGTTAGAATGTTGTATTATGCTAAGAGTCCAGCAATTATGCTTAAACAATTATGCGCTGCTCTTTTGCATGGTTCTGAAATAGATGTGAAGAATATATGTGAAGAAATTGAGTTTTGTTACTTTGGAAGTAAAGAGGAGAATGTTGAAATTGAGCAAGAAGAAGAGGGTCTTGTGGAAGATAGTGTAAAGGTTTCCAGTACAGATAATTTCCAGAGGGAAATTGCGACGTTTGAGGTGAAATCAAGTGAGAGGCCGAATTTCACTTGTGTGTGTTGTCGACGCACTTATTATAAGAATCAGACTAAGTTAGTGGATTTATATGCAAAAAGTGAAAGGGAAAATAATAGTGAATGGAAGGATTTTGCAACATACTTGATGGTAGAAAATTGTTTTGATTTGGGATTGGATCAACGTGTGTGTACTTATTGTTCTTGCAAATTAAATCAAAACCAGATGCCTGCTAGAGCAGTTCATAATAATCTGGAATTGGTTGAGATTCCTTCTGAATTGAAGGATTTAAATACTTATGAATCTATTTTGATTCAAAGTATCCATCCCTTTCAGGCTATTGTAAGAATGGAGCCAAAGACAGGGAAATTGCCTCCATCAGATTTACAGAGAGGATTAAAGGGAAGAGTTGTTTATTTGCCTCTAGATTTGAAGAAAAACATTAACACAATTGGAGTAGAAAAAGTGGAAGAGGAACCTCTGGTTATCTTAGTTAATGGGGTTCCGACAAAGAATAAGAAAATATGGCAAGATTTAGTAGATGTTAGGAAAGTTAAAAAGGCAACATTGTATTTGAAAAAAAATAATAAATACTATAAGAATGTATATGTTGCAGAAGAGGAAGTAAGTGAGGAAGAGGATAGCGATTTGTGTGCTGGTCAAATTGAGAAAGTAGAATCCTCTACTAGTGAAGAAATATATGAACATTATAGTGTTCATCCTTTGCATTCCAAGGAAGTCATGGGGAATGCTATTGAGTTGTTTCAAATGAAACAAGCCAAAGGGAGTCCCATTAGTGTTTGGGAGGAAAGTTTGGAAGCTCGGTGTTTCCCACAGCTTTTTCCAACAGGTCAGGGAGGAAGATATGATGAGCGACCTCATCAAATTCCTGCTTCTGAATACCGGACTTTGCGATTGTATGCAGGAGATGCTAGGTTTCGACAATGCATTCCTTATTTGTTTCATCTCCTGTTTGAAAGCGATCTGTCTGGACTGTCATATGCAGTGAACCACATCTTGAAAAGTGGTATACACATGCAAAACATCTCGGCAAGTGACTTTATGGATAAAGTCAATGTCCAAGATAGTATTTTGGATTCTCACCTGATTAATCTCATGGCGTGTCAGCGTGGTACTAATGAGTACTGGTACCGTCGTCATGGTGATTTAAAATGTATGCTGAGGAACTTAGGTACTCCCACATGGTTCCTCACTCTGAGCTGTGCCGAGTATGGCTGGGAAGACTTACTTGAATTTCTACGAGAGGCAAATGCTAACGTAGATAACATCGAATTCAAGACACCCGGAGAACTGTGCTCTTTGGATCCAGTCAATGTATGTAGGTACTTCAATCATAGATTTGAAGCTATGATGTCTTTCATCATGAATAAGAAGAATCCACCTCTTGGAGAGGTGTTGGATTTCTTCTGGAGAAAAGAGTACCAAGCAAGAGGTGCTCCTCATATACATATGTTGCTGTGGATCAAGGATGCACCTAAATTTGGAACGGATCCAGAAGACTCAGTGATGAGTTTCATCCAACAGTATTCTACGTGTGCTGTTCCAAACGCAAAGGAGAAGAAAAGCCTAAGAGAAAAAGTTCTGCGTTTCCAAAGCCATCGATGTGGAAAGTACTGCCGTCGTAAATTCCGAAACAAGGACAAGTTCTACACTAAATGTCGTTTCGGCTTTCCACGACCGGTGATTTATAAAGGAAGAGTAAACAGTTTGATGTCTTCGCTGCGACACAATGTCATGAAGAAATCACCTAAAAACACTTACAATTTGAAGAGGAACGAAGAGTCCAAGTACATCAACGACTACAACCCGGTGATTTTGTCCATGTGGAATGCTAACATGGATATACAGTTTGTGGCTGATAACTGTATGGCTGTGGCTCGGTATGTGACGTCTTACATCACCAAAAAAGAGAAGACAGAATTGAAGGATATGTGGGAGGACATTTCCCATGAAAAGAGCCTCAGCAAGAAGTTGTACAGTTTCAGTCTGAAGATGTTGTCGCATCGAGAAATCGGAGCGTACGAATGTTCTGACCGGTTCTCTTCAGCAAGTCTCTATGCCAAGTCCAGGAGTATCGTTTGGGCGAGTCTTGGTCTTGCTGCAACGCGTAATCGAGTTCTCAAACCTGTGCGGGAAATTGAGTATTTGGCGGAAAAGGAGCCAAACAGTACCGACATTTTGAAGACAAACATGTTGGATACATATTATCCAAATCGAAGCAGTCACCTCGAGAATGTTTGTCTGTATGAGGTTCTGCAAAATTACATATTCAAGAGGAACATCAAAGAAGATACTGAGAAAGGAGTGTATGCTGTAATAGGAAGTGAGGGATGTCTGGTCAAGCAAAGAAAATGCCACTTGGTAAACCATCGAAAATTGAGTGGCGAATCTCCTGAAAAAAAGGAGTTTTTCTATTTAGCACTTTTGCAACTTTTCAAGCCTTGGCGTGCAGAAGAGGAACTGCTTGGAGATTTCCTCTGTTACGAAGACTCTTTCAATGCCGCCAAGGAGACCATAGAATGTCCTGCTTTTCCCAAATATGTAGAAATGTTGAATGCGGAAATTGAGCAGGAAGCAACGATTGCAGCCGAGATTGCCAGAGACAGTTCTCAGGACAGTCAGAGTTCTGCTTCATTGAGTCAGGATCCACTAGGAGGACCTGTTATTGAAAATGAAGCTGCCACTGCTATGAATGAAGTGGAAAGAGCCATGGCACATGCTCAGGAGGATGCGGTTAACTTAGAAGAGTTGGAAAGACAACTTAACGTTGAGCAGAGGAAAATATATGACGAAGTTACCATGCAAATTGATCATGGATTAAGTCATGATAAGAAAGAGTGCTCATGTACGTCGTTGAAGCCTGTCCGACTGTACGTGAGTGGAGAAGCGGGAACTGGAAAAAGTTTCCTCATTAAAGCAATTTCATGCTATTTGCAGGAAAGGACAGAGTCATCGCTGTCTTGTGTTGTCACTGCTCCAACTGGACTGGCAGCACATAATATTAAAGGGATTACTTTACATCGTTTACTGATGCTGCCAGTGGAGCATGACAACAAATTACAATATCACAAGCTATCTGGAGATGCTTGTTTTGAAGTTTCAAGAATCTTGAGGAAAATGAAACTTCTTATCATTGACGAAGTAAGCATGGTTTCCAATGTCATGCTTGCCTTTGTGCATTTGAGGATGCAAGAAGTTCTCAAAACAGAGTATGATGTGTTATTTGGTGGCAAACACATCATTGTTTTCGGAGATCTTTTGCAGCTGACACCAGTGAAAGGGCAACCTGTGTTCAAAATGCTCACGCATGAAGATACCAGGAAGTGCCTAGGCAGCATTGGCAACGTCAATATATGGTTAAACTTCAATTATGCTGAACTGCATGAAAATATGCGTCAGGCGAAGGATGAAGTTTACAAGACTATTCTACAAGATGTTAGAATTGGAAAAGTGACCGAGCATGGGAAAGAAGCTTTACATGCACGATTACTGTCAAATTTATATCCAGAACAAGATGTTGTGCCTGAGAATATTTTTCAGAAAATTACTGAGAAGAAATCTGGAATATGTTTGATGCCAACTCTTGCAGAATGTGCCAAATTTAACAACAAAATGTTGCATTTAGAAAAGCAAGAGATTGTGAAACTGGAAGCTATTGATAGAGTAGAGCATATGGGATCAACAATTATTTTGTCTGAGAATCTGAAAACAAAATTGGATTCATTAGAGAAGAGTATATCTAAAACTGCAGGTTTTGAAAAGACTCTGAATGTGTGCTTGAACTGCCGTATAATTTTAAGAAGGAATTTACATGTTGAAAGAGGTCTGGTAAATGGATCAATGGGTAATGTTGTTGATTTTGTGAAATACAGAAATAGAGATGGAATTGAATTTTTAAAAATTAAATTTGATGGCATTGAGGAAGTACAGCTAATTGCTCGTTGTTCTGCTAGATTTTTGCTTGTAAAAGACTTATATGTTCGCCGTAAGCAGTTTCCTGTTTGCTTGGCATATGCGGTGACAATTCATAAATCGCAAGGTTTAAGCGTAGACAGTGCATTGGTGAATATTGGCAGTTCTGTGTTCAAGGAGGGTATGGCATATGTGGCATTGTCACGAGTTAGAACTTTATCGGGATTGTACTTGATTGAGTGTGATGTCACAAACATTTGTGCGGATCTAGATTGTGTTAAGGAATACAATAGGTTAAGAAGAGAGTATGCGCCACATTTGCCTCAGTATCCTTTGTTTGAGAAACGTGTGGTAGGCCGGAAACGAAGAAATGAGAACAATACAGGGGAGGTTGTAGCAAAAAGACAAAAAGTCAATGAACCTAAAATTACAAGCAGAAACAAAAAGGATTCTGTTGAAGATGTTGTTGGTTTTCAGTTTGAAAACAGTTCTGGTGTCAACTGCTATGCTAATGTAGTGGTTAATGTTTTATTTTCTCTAAAAAATGTAAAAGAAGAGATTGTGGTCAATTCTGATCAAAGATTTTGCAGTTTGTTAAATTCTGTGTTAGAGAAATGTACCACTGATAGAAAAAACATAGAAAGTGTGTCTGAAATGCGAAATCTGTTAGACAGATGTTCAGGCCAAACACAATTCTCTCAAAATATTCAGCAAGATTGTCAGGAGTTTTTAATGTATATGCTTGATGTATTACATGCTGAAGGTGTAGATGTAGATCAGCTGTTTGGGCTTTCTTATCAATGGCAGCATGACTGCGAGAACTGTATGGTATCAAGTACTACTAGTGTAGACTCAGAAAGATTTATATATTTAACTTTGCCAGACAGTAAATCAGTCTCCTTTAATAAGCTAGTAAAAGCAGCTGATCACAACATGGAGTGTAGCCAATGTAAATCTGAAATGATGTCCACATTATTTATACGAACATATGGCCAGTATGTCATTTTAATGTTCCAACGATGTAGGCCTGATGGAACAAAATTGACAACTTTAATTAAAAATTTTGTAGCTTCGCAGTTGTCAATATCAGGAAGGACTTTTGTAACTGCAGCAATTATATATCATGACGGCCCTTCAATAACATCAGGACATTACACAGCTTATTTAAAGTCTAGAAATGGCTGGTCATTCTGCAATGATTCTGTTTTAATTTTCAAAAAAAAAATGCCGTATGACCTTAAAAACTCTTACCTGGTGTTTTTAAAACCAAAATTTTAGGGAAAGAATCTCGGGATGTGCTCTGTGGAATTTCAAGAAGTTCTAATGGCTCCTACACAATTTGGCCTTGAGGATAAGTGTAGTTCAGAGACATAACTTCTAACCATAGGACTGGACATTATGGAGAAATACGTGCACTTTGAATGAGTTCAGAAAAACTGTTTCTTTTTATAAACTAATTGAAGCAGCCAATCAAAACACGGAGTAGAGGGAATGTAAGTCTGCAATGCTGTCTACTGTTTTACATTGCTTTGTGATTAAAAGTGATGTAGAGAATTAAATAATTGTAGTAGTCATAGAGGTAGTGTAAGTCTGCTTGTATCAGTGTCATAGGAAAAGTAGAACATGACTGAGCAAGAAGGGGAAGATATTACTATTCCAGGATTGTGAAAATGATCTTTAACATTTTAATTCTGAAAGTTGCGGAAATGCCAAATGACGGGATTGGCTTACAAGAAATCCAAGAGTTATAAATGGCTCTGACAAGATTTGGCCTTGTGGAAAATTGTGGTAGAGAGCAAGAAGTCATTTATTGCATGTAACGTGTTTTTAAAAACGATGGAGATTTTCTTTCAGAAAGTGGCGGGCTGAAAGTAATAACAGCACAAAAGAGTGTAAGCTGTTCATAGGACATCCTTGGACGTCATGGAAAGTAAGTTAACTTTAAGGAGTTCTGAATTTTGATTTCTGATGTTGTATGGGTTTTTTAAACACAATCATTTTGATTGTGGTTTTTTTTCCCCGCTGTTACATGATGAATACCTTCAAGTCACTGTTTTTAGTGAATTTTGATACATTCTGAGAACAGCAAAAATAAACCATTTAACATGTATAATTAATTCTGTACTGTTTGCATTTATGATGTATATGTAGAACTGTGTAGGAGGCATGGAGAAGGTGAGGCTTCTGTAAGTGTCAAAGTTGTTGCATGCAGTGCTGCACTTCTGCGTATTCTTTCATATGCTAGACTACATCTGCACAATGAGATACCTAAGCAAAGGAAACGCAAGTGATGTGATTGAGAAATGAGCAAAATAAATTGCACGTATTTCAATTACATCACCTGTGTTTCCTATCATTACGAATCACATTGTGCAGATCAAGTTTAGGTCTGTCCAGGGAAACATAGGAGGTTTCTACTTTGTTGAAGAGTGCAGTGGACATGACTCACTTCATTGGTAGACTTTCACAGATATTATCTCCTCTGTACACTTCAACAAGTGTAAATCTCATCTTGAACTCAGAGTAGGCCTCACCTTAAACAAACCTCTGGATAGGAGACATGTTATTGGCATCCTGAAGCGACACTTTTCTGAAACAAGAGCAATGCAAAAGATGCACCATGTTTTAAGATAGGCCTCACTTCATCTGTATCAAGATACTGTTAGTTTAAAATGTATATCTTTAGGACTGTGTAGGGGACCTGGAGAAGCAGAAGCTTCTGTCAGTGTCAAAGTTGTTGAAAAACTATTTGTCCTTCAATCTTTTCCCTTGTCTTTTGTAATTTTTAAATACATGTTTTAATATTTTTCAAATGTTGGTTCTGTCTTTCACAGATTGAAAGTATAAAAATAAAAAGTGAGTAATTTAACGGCAATTATAAGGTAAATAGTTGTACTCTTTTCGTTACATTTCTATCACATTCACCTACTATTAGATCCACTGCTTCACTTCTTTAACCCTCAGTTTCCTGCCTTTGCTACTTTCCTCATTCCTTTCTCTATTACCTACTTACTCAACTCCTTCCACTCTTTTTCTCAGTCCCTCTGTTCTCATAGTTCCTCAGTCTTGTTCACTCACTCCGTCTCTATTACTCTTAGTGTCTGTGAATTACTTTCCCACCTTTTTTTTTGGACCGCTTCCCGGGAAGTGGCCCGGTTCGCAAACCAGCAGCGTTACGGGAGTCCACCATTTTGTGTTTCGGTCGAATCAAGATACAAGATGGAGGGCAAATAATGTTCAGAATGGATAGAAGGGGGCACGGTAGATGTATCTTGACCCCCTTGGTTTTCTGAGGGTGGCTGAGGAGGACCATAGTTCTTCACTCTTGTTCACTCTCTCTGTTTCTATTAATGTCACTGTTTCTGACTGATCAAAATTTTTTTTTTTAAAAAAGAACAGTAACTATAAGGGAAGGAAACAGACAGTTATGTTAAAAGAAAGACAGCTATAGGGAGTAAACTAAGGATACTGTTACCCGCAATCCACTGCTGATGATGTTACTGACCATGTCATGAATGATGTAATATGTGACATCATCAGCAGTGGATTGTAGGTAACAGTATCTCTTGTTTACTCCCTAGAGCTGTCTTTCTTTTCACATAACTGTCTGTTTGCTTACCTTATACTTACTGTTCTTTTTTTTTAAAAATATTTTTTTTGGTTAGCTTCCGGTACGCGTACCGGGTAGCGCTCCGGGGAGCGAACTAAAAGAAATAGAGGTTGGCAGAGTTCCAAATATTCTACCAATTTTTTTATAACGGGGAGGTAGTTCTGAAAAGAACTTTTTTTTATGTTTTTGTTGTTTTATATTTTTTTTATTATTTTTTGAACATTTTTTTACTTTTTTTGTATTTTCTGAACGTTTTTATATTTTTTTTGTTTTTTTTTGGGGGGGGGAAACAAAAACGATCCATTGTAAAGGGCTCAACAGGAGCAACAAAAAAAAAAGAATTTATTTTTTGGGGCGTCTCGGACAAACATTAACATGATTCTGAATAGCTCTCATAATCAAAATGATGCTACTTTCCCTGTAGCAGATGAAATCGCCGCAGTGCACGCACACTTGCTTCACGTGCCCAAACAACATTTGAATGTTTGGGATCATCTCCCTCGCCTCTGGTCCCGACACCTCTGGAACAACCGATCTTCTTGCCATTGGAAGGGGATTTTGTTGCTCATCACGTAGCTGGGCAGCACTATAATTATTTGGGTGCCACCTACTCATATGCCGATGCATAGTGTGATTGCCGTAACTGTATTTTTTTTCAGTTCCCCTTGACAATCTATCACCGCATATACGGCAAAACACGTAGCGTGCATTCACTTTTTTTTGCCCCTCAGGAAATTTATAGAATTGCCAAATGTAATTCTCTTTTCGATTGTACCTCCTGGGCTCCTCTGGCAAAAACCTTGGCTCTTCCTCCTCTTCCTCCTCTTCCTGTTCTTCCTCTTCTTGCAAAATTACTTCAGCAGGTGGTCCTCTCTTATTTGGATTTGGTGGAGGTGGTGGGTTAGAACCAGCTGAAGCTACTAATGAAGCCATGTCAAAGTGTAAATAAAGGGTCTTTCTCTCACCAAGATGAAAGTCAGAGTGAGGAAAGAAGGAGGGGTTTTCATCATTTGGGAAAAGCAAAAGTTCTAAACCAATGAAAAGTGTTCATTTTAGATCACATGACCTAGTATTACATCATTAGGAAACCAAAAGTGAAATGAACCAATGAAAAGTGTTATTACCGAGTCACATGACCTCCTGTGTTTACGTTACGCGGTCGGCGCCGCGCCCCGGATCGCTTCCGGTTCGCGTACCGCTGCGCTTCCGGGTACGCTAACGTAGCACGTCATATGACGTATCACGCGAGAACGCGAAACGTCATGCTGACGCGACGCGTCACGATGTTGTTTTCTAACGCGACAGTTGCGCAAACGGAACGTTTACCGGTTCGCGGACCGGGTCGCGGCTCCGAATTGAGCTAACGGGAAGCTAACCGGTTCGCGTACCGGGAGCGAAACAATAAAAATAATTTTTAAAAAATTGTATTAAAAACATGTAAAAAATATTTTTCGATTTAAAGAAGAATACATTGTAAAGGTTTTGATATTTGCTATTAAAAAACCATTGAAATTCACTGAAGAAACCATAGGTTATAGACCATATATAGTTAGGAATTAGCATTTACAAAACCTTGAAAATTCACTGAAAAAACCATAGGTTATAGACCATATATAGTTAGGGATTAGCATTTACAAAACCTTATTTTACTCACACAAAACCATTGAAATTCCATATATAGTTCGTTGTACTAACTATATATCACGCACCCGCAATCCACTGCTGATCATGTCACATATTACATCATTCATGACATGGTCAGTGACATCACTGATGACATCACTGATGACATCTCAAATGACATCACTGATGACATCACTGATGACATCTCAATGACATGACTGATGACATCACTGATGACATCTCAAATGACATCACTGATGACATCACTGATGACATTACTGATGACATCACTGATGACATCATTCATGTGATAATACGATGAACTTCTTCAGACTCTAAAATAACCTTAGATACACTCAGTGTAAACAGACACTCACAGACTGTCACTCATCCATGGAGTTACTCACACACCTACTCAGTCATGCAAAGAATCAATTACACCTCCATTTCCTCAACTATACAGTTATACATACCTTACTTATTCAAACATATACTAACACATATTTACTCTCTTTTACAATCCCTGATACAAGTTCACAATGATCAATACAGCCACTCACACATTCACGGACTCTTATGCACAGTTATTTATATATGTCAACTCTCACATGTACTGTGTTTTACATATGTTCTTACTTTGACATGTAGCACTCAGATATCCATTCACTCACCAATGCACTCAGTCAACCGCCCATACACCTGTTTCCACATGCACTTTTGAATCCATATATCTAGTGAATCAACTGCTTACACATCTATGCACAGAGTCATACACCTCCCAGCCACCCACACACACACTCAGTCTCCCATACAAATACTTGGGCAACCAATCAATAACCCATATACTTACTCATATAGCTACTGATCAACACATGCAGCAGTTTACAGAACAACAGACATAATGATGCACAAATTAAGACAGTTTACTGACTAACCCATGCACTCAGTGACACACATTTAATCACTCACTCATACAGTCAGTCACACACCTACTAAATCCTTCATCCAGACACTTATACATCCACTCATTCTTCAATATGTAAGACATTTGAGATGTCATCAGTGATGTCATTTGAGATGTCATCAGTGATGTCATCAGTCATGTCATTGAGATGTCATCAGTGATGTCATCAGTGATGTCATTTGAGATGTCATCAGTGATGTCATCAGTGATGTCACTGACCATGTCATGAATGATGTAATATGTGACATGATCAGCAGTGGATTGCGGGTGCGTGATATATAGTTAGTACAACTAACTATATATGGAATTTCAATGGTTTTGTGTGAGTAAAATAAGGTTTTGTAAATGCTAATCCCTAACTATATATGGTCTATAACCTATGGTTTTTTCAGTGAATTTTCAAGATTTTGTAAATGCTAATTCCTAACTATATATGGTCTATAACCTATGGTTTTTTCAGTGAATATATATATATATATATATATATATTACCTACTGGCGGTCGCCAGTAGGTATATATAGTTAGGATCGATTTTTATAGGGAAATCGCAACATTCTATTTGGAATAACTTTGGCGCTGGTTGAGTAATCAGGCTGAATTTTTCAGCAACTTTGCCTCGCGGCTCTCCGCTCCTTCCCTGAAAGTTTGGGGGGGATTCGTCAAGTGGGGGCTGAGATAAAAGGGGGTCCCAAAACGTGTTTTCCCCATGTTAATTTCAATAGGGCGGTCTGTCGCAGTTTTAGCTCGAACGGCTGAATGGATTTGCACCAAACTTGGCAAAATTGTAGGGACTGGTAGCCCGATGTGCCTTTGCTATGTCTCAAGATATGTGCTCCAGTGGATTTTGATGAATTTAGGTTTAAAAAAATTTATATATCTGTAAGCGCGCCCCGGTACGCCACGCGACTTGCGCACGGCAAGCTGATTGGTTCACGGGTGTCTGTAAACATTCGAAACAGTCAGCAGTGGCCGCCATCTTGTGTCTCGGTACGATTGAGATACAAGAGGTGGCAAAAATCAAAGGGGGAAATGAGCAAAAGGGGGCAGGGTACACCCCCCTATTTTTTTTTTTCGATTTTCGCGGGGGGAGCGCCCGGTACGCGCACCGGGGAGCGTACCAGGGAGCGTAATTAAATGAAAAATAGTGAAAATAATAGTGTAAAATAATCATTTTGAGTGATTACAGGTAGGGTAGCTCTGAAAAGAGCTTTTGGGTTCTGTGGCTGTTTTAGGTATCTACAAGTGTGTCCCACACACACCCACATGCACACAACCCCACACCCACACACCCACACACTCCCCACACACACTTCACACATGCACACTTCCACCCACAGTCAAACACCCCACACCCCCACATCGACACCTTACACATCTACACCCACACCCACATCCCACACACCCACACTCAAACACACACCTCACCCCCCTTCCACCACACACATACACACATGCACATACACACAAATATCTCACAGACACACCCCACACATCCCACACACACATCTCCCCCCCACACACACACAGAGACAACTCACAGACACATCCACACATCTCATATGTACATACACATCCTACACACATACCTCCCACACCCACACACACCCCACACACACCTCACACACCCACACTCCCACCTACACTCAAACACCCCACACACTCACAACCACACACACACCTTACATACCAATATCCCCACCCACATCCATATACCCCACATACCTATACACCTCATCCCCCCTAGACACACACACACACGCATACACACCTCACAGACACCCCCCGCACATCCCCCACACACACCTCCCCACGTCTACACATGGGGAAAACTAAGTGAAATACTAAAATAATAATTTCTCCCCACACACAGTTCACACACGCACACTTCCACCCACACTGAAACACCCTACACTCCCACATCGACACCTTACATATCCACACCCACACCCACATCCCACACACCCACACTCAAACACACACCTCACCCCCCTTCCACCACACACACACACACACATGCACATACACACAAATATCTCACAGACACACCCCACACATCCCACACACACATCTCCCCCCCACACACACAGAGACAACTCACAGACACATCTACACATCTCACACATACATACACATCCTACACATATACCTCCCACACCCACACACACCCCACACACACCTCACACACCCACTCCCACCTACACTCAAACACCCCACACAGTCACACCCACACACACACCTTACATACCCATATCCCCACCCACATCCATATACCCCACACACCAATACACCTCATCCCCCCTAGACACACACACACACACATACACACCTCACAGACACCCCCCGCACATCCCCCACACACACCTCCCCCACGTCTACACATGGGGAAAACTAAGTGAAACACTAAAATAATAATTTAAAGTGCTTAGAGGTAGGGTATCTCTGAATAGAGTTGTTGTGTTGTTTGGGTGTTTTAAGCACCAACATGTAGGTACCAATGCTGAGTCTTAAAGTCAATGTACACCGTCTCCTCTGTAGATAATTTGCATGTTGTTACAGAAGTTATTGTGGTATATGGAATCTATACCATAGTCTGTCAGGGAAGCAGAAACAACATGGAGGCAGGAGATGAAAAAGAGATGTCAAATACACATTGGAGATAATATAGTGGGAGAAAGGAAGTAACTATGAGCAAAATTATTATGTAACAGAAATACGTTGCACAGTATACTATAAGTCTGAGTTTATATTATAATTAATTTGGTACTAGTTTATGAATTACATATAATAATGAATATTGTCTCGAACAATTTTTGATTATTAAATACAAATTTATTTTTCTGATTCTTTTTCAAAATGTAATAGAACGTCTAACATTTGACTGTTCGAAATGTCTTCTTTTTGACTGAACATAACTTCCAACATTTGACTGTTAGAAACGTCCTCATATTGAATTAACAAATCCACAGATTCTACACATTGTAGAAGTTCATGGTCCCGTGATTCATCCATGAATTCCAAGTCAATGGGTTAAATGATTTCCTCATTGTTCATTTCTAGGACAATTTCAAAGGAAATGTTCTGTTCTCCTTCCATTTTTGTGCTGAAATTTGCATAAAAAAATCTGTAGAAATATGGCACTGTTGGGTTTAAGTTCAGACAGGTAGTTTTGATTTTTTAATAGTGAAGTTAACTTTGGGCAATGTATGGTAACAGGCAGGAAGTAGAAATATTAAAAAGTGCCTGTGAAGAAGCGTAAGTAAATTCATAATTATAGCAGAGAAGCCTAAGTCAATTTATAAATATAACAGAGGAGCCTATCTCTATCTATAACTATAGCAGAGGGACAGTAAATAACTATCAGAAAACGTTTTAAAAAAATAACTTAAAGTGCCCCTTACAAATTATCAACTTACTTTACAGAGAGGTGAAGAAGACAAAATGCGAAAATCCTTTCAAGATGTACCTCAGGTAGTTGTAGTCAAAATGGCCGTGTTTCCCTCTCATTTTTCATTTATATTCATGTACATAACCAATCAAATGTCAGGAAAAAAAAATAGAAAATGGAAGTAACATTTTGATTGGTTGTCAATTCTAATACTTCAGATGTGTTTTTGTTATGTAATTTACCTCAGGATATTTAGACAGGGCTACCGGCCAAATGGCTCAATGGAATTCCACTTTATTTGGGAAAATGGTAGGGACTGGTATGTAGTATGAGCTATTCTATATTTGGTGAAAGTGTCTTTTTATGTAAATTAACTTTTAAAATTTTTAGGGAGCGCTTCCCGGTGCGCGCCCCGGTACGCGTACCGGCAGCGCTACGGGAGTCCTCCATTTTGTGTTTCGGTAGATTTAAGACAGAAAATGGTGGACAAACAACGTTGGGAATGGGTATAAGGGGGCATCGTAGGCACTCCTTGACCCTCTAGGTTTTCTGAGGGGGTCTTAGGAGGCCCAAATAGGCAAAAAAATAAAGTTTTTATTTTTCGCGGGGGGAGCGCCCGGTACGCGCACCGGGAAGCATACCGGGGAGCGTACTATGGTGAAAAATAGTGAAAAAAGTGCAGTGGACTAGGCTTCATGAAGCATAAAAATAGTTTTTACATTTTTTTAAAAGGAATAAAGAATGTGTGCATGTTTAATAGAAATACATTTGACTCTTTACAATGATGTTAGCTGTGTTAACTCAGTGTAGGAAGCATATTGAGTTTGTTTGCATAGAGGAATTGTATTTTGTAAAATTGTGAAGCTTCATGTGTAGTGGAGTTAGACATAGGTCTGATCTTCTTTGTAGTTGTGGACAGAGCTGTCTTCCACTATATTTTTCAATACAGGCCTCACCTTTTGTGCCAGTGAACTAAACGTATTCCCCTGAATGAGAATGTTTAGAAGAAGCCAAAAAAGGGGCAAAGGAAAAACAATACCACAATACAAGTATATATGAAGAATTCTTACAATTTATTGAAACATACAAATGTTAAAAGGAGAGTGGTCCCAAGGATTGGAGTCCACTAAGCAAAAATAAAACAATAAAAAGGAGTTTCAATTTCGGCCAGCAAGATTGAATCACAAAGAAAGAAAAAACAGTAAGACATAACATTTGTGCAATACTTATTGTATATTCGGGCCCTATTGTATACACCTAAGCTATATGTACTATGATACAATATATCAGCGAAGATGTCGAGATCCTGAATTATACTGTGTGTAGCGTCGACGCGTTTCGGTGGTTTTCCAAATTACTGTCCACCTTTATCAATACACCTTTTGGTTTCTGTCGTGGTGTAGGGGTCTATATGATTGCCTTATGAATAGTTTAGAAGCTCCCGGATGATCACGTCATCGTTATGTAGCTCCTTGCATCACAGGTACTTTTTGTTGTGGTCGGGGCGAATGGTTCTCACTCGGTGTGGGTCCGCTTTACTGTGGTTCCCCTTTGTATCGTGTGCCTCGTATTATTCCTGGAGGTTCGACAAAGTCGGCATCTGTTTTAACCGCTGAACCAGCTCCCTCGTTTCCTTGATGCAACCTTTTGTGCACCACTGGAGAATCCTCACCTGATCTGAAACCCTGTATTGATCGTTTGCTTTTTGTCATTGCTTTGTTGTTTGGTAATAGTGGTCTATAATGTGCTACTGTTTTTCTGTCACACAGATTGAAATCGTTATTTGAAGAAAAAGCAAAGATGCCCACAAAGGAAAGGACAAAGAAACAACGTAACCGGGAAAAATCAAAAACAGCAACGGAATTACAGCATTCTTCCACAACAGATACTTCAAAAAACAGGAACAAAGCTCCTGGTAAGACAACTAAGTCTTTTTTACGCAACATATGTACATCCAGAAAAAATAATGGACACCATGTAGAAAAAGAAAATGAGAGAGTAAAATTGAAAAGGAAGGAGAGAACTTCAAAGAATCCTAAAACTGGAGCAGGAGAGAATAATATGTATAGGAATAGAAGGCAGAATCAGTTTAGAGACATTCGTGGACGAATGTTTCGCAATAGGGTGGCTTTATATTTGTTAAAAAACATTAGGAAAGGTAAACAGAGAGCTGCTTTTTATAAGAAAAAGAAAAGTGTAGAGAAGATTGTTGATCAGGCTTTTGAAGTTAAGAAAAATTTATTTATTTTAATAATCAATAGAATTAGGACACTTAACAAGACAATTGATGTTTTCAAATCAAACAGTAGATGGAAAAGAGTAATTAATCGGACTAATTTTTGTAAAGTTGTGAGCCATTTTTTAATGAGGAGAGTTACTTCCAGGAGAATGATTTAGTGCATGCAGTTGACACCAGTGGTCGAGCGTATGAAGTGAAAGACGGTTGTCCGATTGAAAAAGAGAAACTTGTGCCTAGAGAACGAGAAGAGGTGTTATCTGATGGAGTTTTAGGGAGACGTACTAAGGGTCCGGTGTACACTTGGAAGTGTAGTAGTATTTGTAGTGTGCGACAGGAATCAATTGATTTGTTTTGTAATTTCTTACGTACATATAGTAAAAAAAAGTATAAAGCAGAAAGTGAAGTTGTTGCAAGACTTACAGCCTGATTCATGTACGGGCCGTTTTGCGTGGGCCTAATAGCGAATCATAGCGACTCGCTATTGAGGACACGCAAAACGGTATTCATGTAGGAATTGCTAAATAAATAGCGATTCCTACATGTTCTCTATTTGCGAGTAGAAAATTGCTACTCGCAAAAAAAGGAATAACTCCCCATGCATTCCGATGGGCCAAAAGGCCCGTAGGAATGAATGGGGAGTATC
The DNA here is from genome assembly GCF_964261635.1 of Lissotriton helveticus. Classification (NCBI taxonomy): domain Eukaryota; kingdom Metazoa; phylum Chordata; class Amphibia; order Caudata; family Salamandridae; genus Lissotriton; species Lissotriton helveticus. Next base: position 158,143,260 of record NC_136062.1, read on the forward strand.
CCTTATTTGCGAGTAGCAATTTACTACTCGCAAATAAGATAGCGATTTTAAGGGTGCCAGGGGTGTCCAAAGGACACCCTGTAGCACCCCTAAAATGCACATTTGAACAGGTGTTGCGCACACACATGTCCAAAGGACATGTGTGTGTGCAACATGCAACTTAGAAAAATGCTTTTAAAAGCATTTTTCTAAGTTTTTGCTATTTACCGAGAGGTCTGACCTCTCGGTAAATAGCGGCCCAAATTTGCAAAATCGCAATTTTTGAAAATGTCATGAATAGCATTTAAGGAATCTCTAATAGAGATTCCTTAAATGCTAATCCTCGCATATTAGCTAATTCTTCATTAGCGATTTTTGCATTTGGGATTGTGAATCCCAAATGCCAAAATTGCACTCGCAAAAGGCAAGATTCTGAGAATCTTGCCCTTTGCGAGTGCAATTTAGCTTCATGAATCAGGCTGTTAGATCCTTGCAGAGTGAGAGGAATCACAGGTTTGCAAGGCCACTCACTGGCTTGTCTTTCTAGAATAGTCTGTCAGAGTGTTTTTCATCATTTTAGGATGTTAGCAGTGCATCATACCAAAATGAGGAAATTAGTGAGAATGTTGTATTATGCAAAAAGTCCAGCACTTAAGCTTAAACAATTAAACAGTGCTCTTTTGCATGTAACAGAATTAGATGTGAAGAAGATTTGTGAAGAAATTGAGATTTGTTATTTTCGTGAGCAAGAGGACAGTGTAGAAATTGAGACAGCAATTCAAGGTAATGTGGAAGACAATGTACAGATTTTAAATACAGAAAAGTTTGAGAAGGAAATTACCAGGTTTAAGGTGAAATCAAGTGAAAGGCCGAATTTTACTTGTGTGTGTTGTCGACGGACTCATTATAAGATTCAGACTAGGTTAGTTGATTTATATGCAAAAAGTGAAAAGATGGATAATTATGAGTGGAAAGATTTAGCAACTTATTTGTGGGTGGAGAATTCTTTTGATTTGAGTTCTGATCAGCGTATTTATAAATATTGTTATGACAAATTAAATCAAAACAGAATGCCTGCTAGAGCTGTTCATAATAATCTGGAGTTGATAGACATTCCCCGTGAATTGATGGATTTAAATACATATGAGTCTATTTTGATTCAATGTGTCCATCCTTTTCAGGCAATTGTTCGCATGGAGCCTAAGATAGGGAAATTGCCTCCTACAGATTTGCAGAGAGGATTAAAGGGAAGAGTTGTTTATTTGCCCCTAGATTCGAAAAAAAATATTGATACAATTGGTATAGAAAAAGTAGAAGAGGAACCTTTAGTTATTCTAGTTAATGGTGTTCCAACAAAGAGTAAAAAAATCTGGCAAGATTTAGTGGATGTTAGGAAAGTCAAAAAGGCAACGTTGTATTTAGTCAAAAACAATGAGTACTACAAAGATGTATGTGTTGCAGCAGAGGAAACAGCTACAGATGAAGACAGTGATTGTTCAGGCGGCCAAATTGAAAAAGTTGATGTGTCTAGAAGTGAAGAAATATATGAACATTATACTGTACATCCTTTGCATTCCAAAGAAGTAATGGGGAATGCAATTGACTTGTTTCAAATGAAAACAGCAAAAGGAAGTCCCATTAGTGTATGGGAAGAAAGTTTGGAAGCTCGTTGTTTTCCACAGCTATTTCCAACAGGTCGAGGTGGACGATATGACGATCGACCACTTCAAATTCCTGCATCTGAATATCGAACTGTAAGATTATATGCTGAAGATGCAAGGTTTCGTCAATGCATTCCCTATTTGTTTCATCTACTGTATGAAAGTGACTTGTCTGGGCTTTCTTATGCAGTAAACCATAATCTGAAAAGTGGAGCACATCTACAAAATGTTTCAGCGAGGGACTTTATGGAGAAAGTGAATCTGCAAGATAATATTTTAGAATCTCATCTAATCAATCTCATGGCATGTCAGCATGGCACAAATGAGTATTGGTACCGTCGCCATGGGGAATTTATTTATTTATTTATTTATTTATTTATGTGACTTTTAAAGCGCTACAATTACCCGTGGGTGTCTCGGCGCTAAGAGCTATGTATAATACCAGTATCTTAAGGACAAGTAAGTTCTGAGTCTAAAAGACTGAGGGCTCATTGAGAAAACAACCATGTCTTAAGTTGCTTTCTGAAAGTGAGCAATGTGGGGCTAGATTTTATGATGAGAGGAAGGGAGTTCCATAATCTTGCTGCTGCAACACTGAAGCGTCTGTCTCCCCAGTTTACTTTCCTTGTTCTGGGGGTTTGAAGCATGTGGGTCGTGTTGGAACGAAGCGTTCTACGAGTTGGGAGGGGCTTTAAGGAGTTTCTAAGAAATTTGGGTCCCATATTGTGTATTGCCTTGTACACAATACACAAGGACTTAAACTTGGTACGGCTTCTGACCGGGAGCCAGTGTAGTTGGGCCAAATGTTTTGTAACAGAGGCAAATTTTGGAATGCCAAGTAGAACTCTAGCAGAAGCGTTCTGGATCATTTGTAATTTGGAAATGACTTTTTCCTGCGCGTTAAGGAAAAGGGCGTTACAGTAATCGGTGCGAGAAAACACCAAAGTTGAAATAAGAGTTTTGCCTGTTGTGGTGGGGAGGTATGGCAAAAGCTTCTTAATTTTTCGCAGGATGTTAAATGACGATGAAACAACAGAATTCACATGGTGATGAAAAAGGAGTTTATCATCGAATGTAACTCCCAAGTTCCTCACTTTGCCAACCGGTTCAGGTGGAGTGCCCATCTCTTCCGGCCACCACAGTGGGGACCAGGCAGGCTGGACCTTGCCGAACAGCATTACCTCGGTCTTAGCAGAGTTCAGTTTTAAGCAGTTGGAGGCCATCCAACTGCTAATGGCTCGCATACCGTCCTTAAAGTTGGCCGCTATCGTCGATCCGTTTTTGTGAATAGATAATACCAGCTGGGTATCGTCGGCGTATGTAGTCAGGTTGATGTTATGCGCTTTTATTACCCTCGCCAAGTCCGACACATAAATGTTAAAAAGGGTCGGACTTAGCGAGGAGCCCTGAGGGACACCGCAAGGGAGTTTGAATGTTGGTGAGGTGAATGGACCCATCTTCACTGCCTGTTTGCGGTCGGCCAGGAAGGAAGCTATGAGGTCCTTTGCCTTGTGTTTGATACCGATGGCCTCGACACGGCCGATCAGAGTACAGTGGTCGACCGTGTCGAAAGCCGCTGATAGATCTAACAGTATCAAAATAGCCTGACCATCATTGTCCATTGTAGTTCTAATTTCATCAGCGGCCTTGATCAGAGCCGTTTCTGTCCCGTGACCTTGGCGGAAACCGAACTGGGTGTCATCTAGTAGGTCATTGGCTTGAATATAGTCAGATAGTTGTTCATTCATGACAGATTCAAAGATCTTAGCTGGAAAAGGCAATGAAGCAATGGGACGGTAGCTTGAGGGTTCAAGTGGATCGAGTGATGGCTTTTTGAGTAACGGTTTTATTATAGTATTTTTCCAGATATTAGGATATGTGCCAGATGAGAACATGGTGTTACAGATGTGAGTCAATGGTGAAACCATAGTGTCTGGAATGGAATGAAGTACAGAGGGATGACAAGGATCCAGAGGGGAGCCTGATTTGGTAGACAAGATAAGTTTGTGAATACGGTGTGAATGTACCTGGGTAAATTCCATGAAAGTAGCTGAGTTCAGCTCTGGTTGAGTGTTCGTAGGCACCATAATGTTAGGATTGGGAGTGAAGTCCTTAAATATAGAGGTGACCTTATCTGAGAAATAGTCAGCTAATTTATTACATAAGCTTTGTGATGTTTCAGTAGGAGGGTGAGCTGGTTCTGCAAGGTGGTTCACTACATCAAAAAGCTTTTTCATGCTGCATTTCGCCTGGTCTATTTGGGTGGTGTAGTAGATGTTTTTTTCCCTGGCTATTTTCTGCTTATAATCAAGGAGTGCAGCTTTGTAGGTTGTTTTATCTGGTGTGTTATAATGTTTGCGCCAGTTACGCTCTAAGTTACGGCAATATTGACGTTGTAACCTAAGTTGTTCTGTGAACCATGGAGCCGAAGGAATTTTTCTGTTACGTTTGGAGGTTCTGGGCGGAGCTAGAGTTTGAAACGTCCTTTCCAGAATGGAGGTATAAGTGACGGCCGCAATATTTGGGTCCGTTTCCCCCTCTGTGTGTACAAACGCATCGGTGAGAATCAGATCAAGATGGTTGTAATCTAAATTTCGCCAATCTCTGGTGGTTAAAAGAGAATCATGTAAAGCATTTTTACCTGACTTTGATTTGATTTTGATATCGAAAAATATAACGGAATGGTCAGACCAAGTAAGAGGTAGTACTTTGTTCACGGTAATGAAAGGGTTGTTGGAGAAAATACCGTCTAGCGTGTGTCCTGCCTCATGTGTGGGAGTCATTATCAGTTGTTCTAGTTCTACAGCAGATAGGTCCACAATGAGCTGGGCCGTGTCTTTGTCCGTCAGAGATTCTAAATGAAAGTTAAAATCACCCAATATAGTGAAATATTTGTGTTCGGCAGCTAATTCACTTATTTGATGAAGTTGAGACAAAAATGCGTTACGAGAACCTGGGGGACGGTAGAGTAATGTGCCCGTGAATGATTGATTGGTATTGAGCAAAACGGTAAATACCAGGGCCTCGCATGTCGCATGTTTAAGATCAATAGCTTTAACTCGTAGAGAGTTGTGATAAATTATGGCGATACCACCGCCTTTTTTTGGTGCCTTGCGGTCTTGTCTGTAGACACAGTAGTCCTCTGGCATGGCGGCTTTAAAATCTGGACCTGAGGCTTCATCTCCCCAAGTTTCGATAGCATGACTAACAAGCAGTTCCAGTATATCAATCTTGTGGCACGGTAGTGAGCGCGCGTTCACTAGTGCTGCCTGTATTGGTTTGGAAAGTATCTGGGTGTCTTGTATGGTGTTTTTACACAAGGTGCACATAAAAGGACCTCCAATAGGATCTACGTAGATACACACCAGTGGGTCATGTGTGTTGTAGAAGGTGTTGTTCAGTGCATGTAAGTCGTATGAGGAATAAACCAACCTTGGTACTCCTGGTGAGGCAGGGGGGTGGCCCTGGGCTCGGTCCAGGCGCGGACGGGCGCAGACGGGCTTGGCTTTGGCGCGGCTTCGGCACGCGCCCGGCGCGCCCGCTGCGCCAGCCCGCTGCGCCGTCTGGCTATGACACACATTTTATATTATGAGGAGGGTGGGAGTCCTGCGCGACTAGAGCGCTGACCCCGCTACTCCTAAGATGGCGCCCACCGCCGGCCGACGTCTGAAATCGTCTGCGTCAGTGGTGGCTAGAAGAGGGAACGTGATAAGAGTGTCAGTGTACCTCAAGTAATTTTCCCACTTAATTCTAGTTGGAAGCCCCCCAAAGTACAATTTAAAATTACGATCAAACAATTTTACTGTTAGTAGTAAAAGCGATTAAAAAAGCAAATTCCTTGTCCTAATACACTAGTAAAACAGCGTTAGCTCGCAGCCCCTGCAGCTGTCTCGGGGAGAGCTTCTAAGGCAGTGCGGCCTCTAAGACAATGAGTTTAAGTATCACAGGAGGGCGGGAGTCCTGCGCGACTAGAGCGCTGACCCCGCTACTCCTAAGATGGCGCCCACCGCCGGCCGACGCCTGAAATTGTCTGCGTCGGTGGTGGCTAGAAGAGGGACCGTGATAAGAGTGTCAGTGTACCTCAAGTAATTTTCCCACTTAATTCTAGTTGGAAGCCCCCCCAAAGTACAATTTAAAATTACGATCGAACAATTTTACTGTTAGTAGTAAAAGCGATTAAAAAAGCAAATTCCTTGTCCTAATACACTAGTAAAACAGCGTTATCGCAGCCCCTGCAGCTGTCTCGGGGAGAGCTTCTATGCTCTCCCCGAGACATGTATGCTAAGAAACTTAGGAACTCCTACATGGTTCCTCACTCTTAGCTGTGCCGAGTATGCATGGGAGGACTTACTTCAATTTCTACGAGAGGCCAATGCTAATATACAAAATATAGAATTCAAAACACCTGGAGAACTGTGTTCTTTGGATCCAGTGAATGTATGCAGATATTTTAATCATAGATTTGAATCTATGATGTCTTTTATTACCAACAAAAAAAATCCTCCCCTTGGAGAGGTTTTGGATTTCTTTTGGAGAAAGGAGTATCAAGCGAGAGGTGCTCCTCACATACATATGTTGTTGTGGATTAAAGATGCACCCAAATTTGGAACAGATTCGGATGAGACAGTGATGAGTTTCATTGAAGAGTATTCAACATGTGCTGTTCCGAAAACTACGGAAGAAAACAGTTTAAGGCAACAAGTTTTACGCTTTCAATCCCATCGTTGTGGAAAGTACTGTCGTCGAAAATTCAGAAACAAGGACAAGTTCTACACAAAATGTTGTTTCAGCTTTCCACGACCAGTGATTTCTAAAGGAAGAGTAAATAATTTGATGTCTTCTCTGCGACATACTGTGACGAGGAAATCAGCAAAAAATACATACAATTTAAAAAGAGACGAAGAGTCCAAGTACATCAACGACTACAACCCAGTGATTTTGTCCATGTGGAATACTAACATGGATATTCAATTCGTTGCTGACAACTCTATTGCTGTGGCTCGAAAGACAGAACTAAAGGAAATGTGGGAGGACATTTCACATGAAAAGAGTCTAAGCAAGAAATTATACAGTTACAGTCTGAAGATGTTGTCGCATCGAGAAATTGGAGCGTATGAATGTTCTGATCGATTGTCGTCAGCAAGTCTCTATGCCAAATCTAGAACTATCATTTGGGTGAGTCTAGGTCTTGCTGCAACACAAAATCGAGTTTTGAAATCTGTACAAGAGATAGAGTATTTGGCGGAGAAAGAACCAGAAGGGACAGATATTTTGAAGACAAACATGTTGGATACATACTATCCAAATAGAAGTCATCACCTTGAGAACGCTTGTCTCTATGAAGTTCTACAGAGATATATTTATAAGAGGAACATCAGAGAAGATATCAATAATGGAATATATGGAGTCATTGGATGTGAAGGATGTCTAGTGAAACAGAAAAAAGGTCATTTGATTAATCATCGCAAATTGAGTTGTGATAATCCAGATAAAAGAGAATTTTATTATTTGGCTCTTTTGCAACTGTTTAAACCATGGCGTGAAGAAGAGGAACTTCTTGGAGATTTTCTCTGTTATGAAGACTCCTTTAATGCAACGAAGGATACCATAGAATGTCCTGTTTTTCCAAATTATCTGCAAATGTTGAATGAAGAAATAGAGCAAGAAGCCACAATTGCTGCAGAGATTGCGAGAGACAGTTCTCAAGGCAGTCAGAGTTCTGCTTCATTGAGTCAGGATCCACTAGGAGGACCAATTATCCAAAATGAAGCTGCTACTGCCATGGATGAGGTGGAAAGAGCTATGGAACAAGGTCAAGATGTTGAAGTTAACTTAGAAGATTTGGTGAAACAACTAAACCTTGAGCAGAAACAGATATATGACAAAGTCACAGAACAGATTGAACATGGATTCAGTCATGATTAAAAAAAGTGCTCATGTACATCATTTAAGCCTGTCCAACTGTACGTGAGTGGAGAAGCGGGAACTGGAAAAAGTTTTCTGATTAAAGCCATTGCAACTTATCTGCAGAAAAGGACTGAATCACCGCTGTCTTGTGTTGTTACTGCTCCAACTGGGCTGGCAGCACATAACATTAAAGGGATTACTTTACATCGTTTACTGATGCTGCCAGTGGATCATGATAACAAATTGGAGTATCACAAGCTATCAGGAGATGCGTGTTCCGAAGTTGCGAGAGTCCTGAAGAAAATGAAACTTCTTATCATTGATGAAGTAAGCATGGTGTCAAATATCATGCTTGCTTTTGTGCATTTGAGAATGCAAGAAATTCTTAGAACAGACTATGATGTCTTATTTGGTGGAAAACATATTATTGTTTTTGGAGATCTTCTGCAGTTGACTCCAGTGAAAGGACAACTTGTGTTCAAAATGCTCACACATGAAGATACCAGGAAGTGCTTAGGGAGCATTGGAAACGTTAATATATGGTTAAACTTTAAATATGCAGAACTGCTTCAAAATATGCGGCAGGCAAATGATGAAGATTATAAAAATATTCTACAAGATGTAAGGATTGGAAAAGTAAGTCAGCAAGGGAAAGAAGCTTTACATGCACGATTAATTTCAAATTTGTACCCAAATGAAAACATTCTTCCAGAGAACATATTTAAGAAAATTAACGAGAAGAAATCTGGCATATGTTTGTTGCCAACTCTGAAAGAATGTTCCATGTTCAACAACAAAATGTTACAGTTAGAAAATGAAGAGATAGTGAAACTGGAAGCTATTGATAAAATAGAGCATATGGGAGCAACAATTATTTTGTCTGAAAATTTTAAATCAAAATTGGATTCATTAGAGAAGACTATATTTAAAACTCCTGGTTTTGAAAAGACTCTGAATGTGTGTTTGAATTGTCGTGTCATTTTAAGAAGGAATTTAAAAGTTGAAAGAGGTCTAGTAAATGGAGCAATGGGTTATGTTGTTGGTTTTGTGAATTACAAAAATAGAGATGGAATTGAAATTTTAAAAATTAAACTTGATGACATTGATGAAATAGAACAAATTTGTCGTTGTTCAGCTAGATTTTTGCTCGTGAAATACTTATATGTTCGCCGAAAACAGTTTCCTATTTGTTTGGCATATGCGGTGACAATTCATAAGTCTCAAGGTTTAAGTGTAGGCGCTTTGGTGAACATTGGAAGTTCTGTGTTTAAAGAGGGTATGGCATATGTGGCATTATCACGAGTCAGAACTTTATCAGGATTGTACTTGATTGAGTGTGATGAAACAAAGATTTGTGCAGATTTAGATTGTGTAAAAGAATACAATAGGTTAAGAAGAGAGTATGCTCCACATTTGCCTCAATATCCTCTGATTGAAAAACGTGTGGTAGGCCGAAAAAGAAGAAATGAGAGTAATTGCAGTGAGGTATCAGCAAAAAGGCATAAAGTAGATAAAAGTGTAATTGTAAAGAAAAACGAAAAGGATTCTGTTGAAGATGTTGTTGGATTTCAGTTTGAAAACAGTTCTGGTGTCAACTGCTATGCTAATGTAGTAGTTAATGTTGTTTTTTTTCTTCAAAATTTACAAAGACAGATTGTTGAAAATCGGGAACAAACATTGTGCTGTTTATTGAATTCTGTGTTAGACAAATGTAGTAGTGATAGAGCAAAAATAGAAAGTGTTTCAGAAATTAGAAATCTTCTAGATATATGTTCAGGTCAAAATCAATTTTCACAGAATATTCAGCAGGATTATATATATGTTTGATGTATTACAAGATGAAGGAGTAGATATAAAAAATCTATTTGGCCTTTCTTATCAATGGCAACATGACTGTGATAACTGTGCTTCATCAAGTACTACTAGAATAGACTCTGAAAGATTTATATATTTAACTTTACCAGACTGCAAATCAGTGTCTTTCAATAATCTAGTTAAAGCAGAGGATCACAATATGGTGTGTACCCAATGTAAGTCTGCAATGCTGTCCACATTATTTCTACAAAATTATGGTCAATATGGTATTTTAATGTTCCAACGATGTAGACCTGATGGAACTAAATTGACAACTTCTATTAAAAATGTTGTGGCTTCTCAGTTATCGATATCAGGAAGAACCTTTGCAACTGTAGCTATTATTTTTCATGATGGTCCTTCTACAACATCAGGGCATTACACATGCTATTTAAAAACTTCTAAAGGTTGGACCCAATGTAACGACAATCATTTGACTTTCAAACAACGTTTGCCTTTTGGCTTTATAAATTCATATCTAGTGTTTTACAGCCAAAATTTAGGTAAAGGTAATTGGCCTATGAAGACGGGAGGAGTACTCATATATACTCATACATCTGACACTATTTGGCCAAATGGAAAGGTGCAAGAATGAGTAAAGAGTCATGACTGAAAAAAAGGAGTATATTAAAATTTTGAAAATATTTCAGATGTTCTTGGAGTTTTTCTTGTAGAAAGTCGATGAAATGGATTTCTAAGTGAACAGCAAAATACTATGCAACGAGAAAATGACCTCCATGATATACTATTTGGCCTCAAGGAAAAGTAAGTCAATCAAAGATTAGCGTACATTTGTCATTTGTCAGTATGTAATGTTTTTTTTAAAACACATTCTTTTAGATTGTGTTTTTTTTTCCCGCTGTCATATGATGAGTAATTTGAACTCACTACTTTAAGTGAAATTCAATATATTCTGAGAACAAAAAATAAACTATGTAACATGTTGTAGAAGTTATTCTATACTTTGGATTGTGTAAATTAAATTGTATTCCCATTCTCTGACACTTACTTTCCTTTTTTTATCTACTTTCAGCTCTTTTTACTCACTTATAATGTCTTTCTCTCACTCTCTGTAATCCCCGTTCCCTTACTCCACTTCTTTGACAACCCTTCATTTTCATTTCAACTGTGTGTATCCCGTCTCTCCCTTGCATAACTTTTCAGCTTTCAGTCTTTCTGCTTTTCTTCTCTTTTCCGTATTTTCCTCCTTTGCTCTTTTAGTAAGTCCTGTTTACTCACTCAGCAGTATTATTGCACTCTGTCACTATAAATCACCCACTCTCCTTAGCTTATCTTTGTTTGCTCTTTACTTTTGACCTCTTCTCCCTGTTTTTCGTTCACTACTTCTATGTCCTCAGTGCCTCACTCTACTTGTGTTATTTTCACTTGTGTTTATCTAACTTCTATCACTTCTTTTACAACAACTTCACTGCTCCTCTCTCATCGTTCTTCATCCCATTTCTTTTACTCTGGTTCCGTTACTATCCATCATTTCCTTTCTTTTAATGTCCTTCTCTTTACTTTCATCACCAAAATATTTTCTCTCAGTACCACTGTTTTAGTCGTCTTCTCCTCTCTTTCCTTTTTTTTGCAGACTTACTTTTTTTCTTTTCTCACTCATTGTACTCCACCTCACTCAGTTTTTCTCTTAGTGTGTCTACGTTATAACTTCCTCAGTCCATTTCCTTCAATTGTTGTATATTATTCTGTCTCCCTTCATCCTTTCACTGTATAACTGTTCTTCTCTTACTCTCAGTTATCTTTTATTCCTCATTCTTCTAAATGCATCCTTAATTAGACTGTTTTCTGTCTCAGTCATTATCTTTTTACTTACTTCTGTTTCCTGATTTAGTTTTGCTAACTCACATTGTTTTAGTATCTTTCTTACCTTCAGTTAATTTCTCTGTACTTCTCTCTCTTTTTCTTAGTGAATCTATATGCCTTACTCTTTGTAATTTGCTCTCCTTCTATTTCTTTTTCCCTCTTTTTGTCCTTCTACCTTAGTTTATTTCCCTTTCCGTGTTCTTCACTCTCACTTTATTTCTAAATAGAGTGTTATGATGTTTTTAGCTCTTCATTTGTATCTTTTAATTTAAAATACATATTTTACTAATTATAACTTATGTTTTCTTCTCTCTTTCACAGATACCAACTGTAGTAAAAAAAATAAAGTTACATTTATTATATGGTAAGTATGACAAAAAAAATGTAGTTTGTTATCACCCTTTGCTTTAAGGTCACTAACATTTTCTCAATCTACCTCACTCCTGTGTTTTTACTCTGCTTCTTTCACTTATTCTTATTCTCCATGTTTACTTCCCTTTCCCTATTTACCCTCTCATATTCAACTTCTTTTGATCCCTATTCTTTACTTCACTTACCCTCTGTTCCCTTCCTTTGCTTCTTCACTCATTCTCTTAATTATTTACCTTACTCCTACACATATAGCTCATCCCCCTCCCAACACATGCACACACCTGTAACATACACCCACACACACACACCTCATACACACAAAAAAACCTCCCATACACACTCTTCAAAAACACACACACATTCCATACACACACATACATCGAACACATATACACCCCACACTCATACACTTTTCATACATATTTCACACACCCTCATTTCTACGCACACCAAAACAGTCCACACAACCACACCCACAGACACACCTTACACACCCAAACTCCTACCTACACCCACTGACTCCCTGTAAGTCACACACATTGCATTACTTAACTTTTTTTGCTGTTTTACTCAAGCCCATTCAGGTACTGTTTCCTTTACTTTACTATGTCCACTCTCTATGTCACTCACCATGTGTTATCCTAATTCAATATTTCTCCCTCTTTCACCCCTCTTTACTTATACTATGGGTAGCACACCGGGGAGCGTAACATGGGGAAAACCAAGAGAAACAGTAAAATAATATTTTAGAGTGCTTTGAGGTAGGGTAGCTGTTGTGTTGTGTGGGTGATTTACTTACTGCACTCCTTCCACTCCTTTTCTCAGTCCCTCTGTTCTCACAGTTCCTCACTCCCGTTCACTCAGTCCGTCTCTCTTACTCTAATTGTCTCTGTCTCTTCAGTCTTTCACTACTTGTTCATTATGTTTTCTCCCTGAAGTTCAAGCACACTACGTTATTTACATTTCTTTGCTGCTTCAATTATTCCCTTTCTGTTACTAAATGTTTTAACTTTAGTCGATTTTATCCATCTTATTTCATCCCTCTTTAGTTATGGACACTACTTTTTTCTCTCTCTCCCTCACCAGTGTTATTTAAATCTGGTTCCGTTATTACCTTTATTTGTACATCATTTTTTCACTTTCCTTTTACTCTTTACAGCCACTCACATTCTTCATGTGCCTCTGCTTTAGTATTATTCTTCTCGCTTTCTTTGTTTCACAGCCTTATATTTTTTTCATTTTCTCTCTTACACTTTGTTATATCTTTTACACTGTTTTACTATGTATTACACAGTACATCTGTGTTGCTCTCTCTTGCTGTCTGTCTCTTAACATTACTCTCTCTTTCTCTTTCTCTTATGCTCTCCTTCTCTTGTTTTTTTTTCTTTTTTTTTTGTTGCGCTAGCGGGGCGCTCACCGGTGCGCGTACCGGGAAGCGCACCCATGAGAAAAATGAAGTCAAGAGTGCTAAAAATTTTAGTAATTTTTCAAAAATGGGAGGTAGTTCTGAAAAGAACTTTTTTAATGTTTTTGTTGTTTTATATTTTTTTTATTTTTCTGAATTTTTTTTTTTTTTTGTATTTTTTGAACAATGTTATGTTTTTTTGGTTTTTTTGGGGGGGAACAACGAAAAACAGGCATTAGAAAGGGCTCAACAGGAGCAAAAAAAAAATTATTTCTTGGGGCGTTTTGAGCACTTGTGGTTTTCAAATGCTCTATTAATCAAAATGATACTCATATTAGCACATGAAAGTAGGTCACCACAATAAAGGCACACTATCTTCATGTGCACAAAATTCTGTTGGATATTTGGGACCGTCTCCCTCGCCTCTGGTCCCGATAGAGTTACCTGTGCCGATGTACTGGCCACAGGAGTTGGTGGGTTATCTTGGAGGTGACGCATCTCTGCAACGCTGCAATTGAGTGGATGCCACCTCTGCATATGGCGGTGCATAGTATAGTTACCATAACTATACTTTTTGTCTGTACCTCTAGACAAAACATCTTTACAAATGAGTCATGTCACATGTCGGGAATTGACCTTTTTTTGGCCTTGAGGGTATGAATAAAATTGCCAAATAAAACTGTCTTTGTGGTGGGATTTCTGGGGCTGTTCAAGTAAGAACTGCCTCGGCTCTACATCTTCTTCCTCTTCTTCTTTCTCTTCCTCTGGGTTGGGAAGGAACTGTGGAGGTGGTCCTTCCTTCCTGGGTGGTTGTGGTGGTGGTGGGGGTCCACCAGCTGCAGCTACTACAGATGCCATAACTAAGGTCTTCCTCTCACAAAGATGAAAGTCAGAGTGAGGAAAGAAGGAGGGGTTTTCATCATTTGGGAAAAACAAAAGTTCTAAACCAATGAAAAGTGTTATTTACAGGTCACATGACCTGTTACGCTTACGTTACGCGTACCGCTCCGCGCCCGGAGCGCTTCCGGTGTGCTGCGCTTCGTGCCTCGTTCGCGCACCGGAGCACTTCCGAGTGCGCGAACCCGGCGCGTCATAAGACGCATTACGCGGCAACGCGATACGTCGCGCTTACGTGACGCGTCACGATGTTGTTCTCGAACGCGGCAGTTGTGCAAACGGTACGTTTCCCGGTACGCGGACCGGGTCGCGGCATAAAAATGAGGTAACGGGAAGCTACCCGGTGCGCGGACCGGTAGCGAAACTAAAAAAAAAGATATATATATATATACACATAAAAAAATTATATTAAATACACATAAAATATATTTTTCCTTTAAAAGAAGAATACATTTAACAGCTTTTATTATTTGCTATTAAAAAACCATTGAAATTCACTGAAAAAACCATAGGTTATAGACCATATATAGTTAGGAATTAGCATTTACAAAACCTTGAAAATTCACTGAAAAAACCATAGGTTATAGACCATATATAGTTAGGAATTAGCATTTATAAAACCTTATTTTACTCACACAAAACCATTGAAATTCGCATATATAGTTAGTTGCACTAACTATATATTTCGCGCACCCGCAATCCACTGCTGATGACGTCACATATTACATCATTCATGACATGGTCAGTGACATCACTGATGACATCACTGATGACATCTCAAATGACATCACTGATGACATCACTGATGACATCTCATTTGGCGTGACTGATCACATCACTGATGACATCATTCATGTGATAATACGATGAACTTCTTCAGACTCTAATATAACCTTATATACACTCAGTGTAAACAGACACACAGACTGTCACTCATCCATGGAGTTACTCACACACCTAGTCAATCATGCAAAGAATCAATCACACCTCCATTTCCTCAACTATACAGTTATACACACCTTACTTATTCAAACAGATACTAACACATATTTACTCTCTTATACAATCCCTGATACAATTTCATAATGATCCATACAGCCACTCACACATTCACTGGCTCTTATGCACAGTTATTTATATATGTCAACTCTCACATATACTGTGTTTTACATATGTCTTTACTTTGACATGTAGCACTGAGATATCCATTCACTCACCAATACACTGATGCACACAGTCAACCACCCATACAGCTGTTTCCACATGCACTTTTGAACCCATACATCTAGTGAATCAACTGCTCACACATCTATGCACAGAGTCATACACCTCTCAACCACCAACACACACACTCAGTTTCCCATACAAATACTTGGGCAACCAATCAATAACCCATATAGTTACTCATATAGCTACTGATCAACACACGCAGCAGTTTACAGAACAACAGACATAATGATGCACAGATTAAGACAGTTTAGTCACTAACCCATGCACTCAGTGAGACATATTTAATCACTCACTCATACAGTCAGTCATGCACCTACTAAATCCTTCATCCAGACACTTCTACATCCACTCATTCTTCAATATGTAAGACATATTTAAACTTTACAGAAACATAAAATCACTGGATGTTGTTTTCAGTGATGTCATCAGTGATGTCATTTGAGATGTCATCAGTGATGTCATCAGTGATGTCATTTGAGATGTCATCAGTGATGTCATCAGTGATGTCACTGACCATGTCATGAATGATGTAATATGTGACGTCATCAGCAGTGGATTGCGCGTGCGCGAAATATATAGTTAGTGCAATTAACTATATATGCGAATTTCAATGGTTTTGTGTGAGTAAAATAAGGTTTTATAAATGCTAATTCCTAACTATATATGGTCTATAACCTATGGTTTTTTCAGTGAATATATATATATATATATATATATATATATATATATATATATATATATATATATATGGAGAGTTATTTCTAAATGGAAGAAATGAGAGACCAGAGGGGGCTTTAAGGAAACAGCACGCTTTATTGTGGAGTTGTCAGTGGCGGCAAATGCATTTCGGCAACCAGGCCTTCTTCAGTGGCCGTCACTGTTACGAGTCCAATCCTTCTGTTACTCCTTCTTGAGCAAAATGCGCGTCTGCAGCCAATGCTCCTCCCCCTAATGTAGTAGACACACCTGGGCAGTTCAGTGGCAATCCTGAGAACTACCCATCCCAGAATGCACTGTATTGTCAAAGCTGGGCCGGTGGCGTGGGAGAGCAGATTGAAGACAGTGGGTCTGTGCAGGCAACCAGGTGAGTGGAAACGGCACCCATACAGCTTCCAAAAGTCCACGAGCGTTCTCCTGGGCTCCCTCGTACCACCACAGCCGTTCATCTAAGGTTTACATGCAAGAAGGGGCTGCCAAATGCGAGGCAACACGCCCAGTTGAGATAAAATACCTCCATCCTCCCGACTTCACCCGAGGCTCCTGGCGGTCTCCGGTCCTATTGATACCTCAATTTTCAACAACGCTGCAACAGCGGGATGCCAGATGCGAACCGGGACACTTGCGTGGCAGGGCCTTCTTTACTGCGTTACTGGCTGGTGCAGAATATATGGAGAGTTATTTCTAAATGGAAGAAATGAGAGGCCAGAGGGGGCTTCAAGGAAACAGCACGCTTTATTGTGGAGTTGTCAGTGGCGGCAAATGCATTTCGGCAACCAGGCCTTCTTCAGTGCCCATCACTGTTACGAGTCCAATCCTTCTGTTATTCCTTCCTGAGCAAAATGCGCGTCTGCAGCCAATGCTCCTCCCCCTAATTTACCAGACACACCTGGGCAGTTCAGTGGCAATCCTGAGAACTACCCATCCCAGAATGCACTGTATTGTCAAAGCTGGGTGGCGTGGGAGAGCAGATAGAAGACAGTGGGTCTGTGCAGGCAACCAGGAGAGTGGAAACGGCACCCACACAGCTTCTAAAAGTCCACGAGCGTTCCCCTGGGCTCCCTCGTACCACCACAGCCGTTCATCTCAGGTTTACATGCGAGAAGGGGCTGCCAAATGCCAGGCAACACGCCCAGTTGAGATAAAATACCTCCATCCTCCCGACTTCACCCGAGGCTCCTGGCAGTCTCCGGTCCTATTGATACCTCAATTTTCAACAACGCTGCAACAGCGGGATGCCAGATGCGAACCGGGACACTTGCGTGGCAAGGCCTTTTACTGCGTTACTGGCTGGCGCAGAATATATGGAGAGTTATTTCTGAATGGAAGAAATGAGAGGCCAGAGGGGGCTTCAAGGAAACAGCACGCTTTATTGTGGAGTTGTCAGTGGCGGCAAATGCATTTCGGCAACCAGGCCTTCTTCAGTGCCCATCACTGTTACGAGTCCAATCCTTCTGTTATTCCTTCCTGAGCAAAATGCACGTCTGCAGCCAATGCTCCTCCCCCTAATTTACCAGACACACCTGGGCAGTTCAGTGGCAATCCTGAGAACTACCCATCCCAGAATGCACTGTATTGTCAAAGCTGGGTGGCGTGGGAGAGCAGATAGAAGACAGTGGGTCTGTGCAGGCAACCAGGAGAGTGGAAACGGCACCCACACAGCTTCTAAAAGTCCACGAGCGTTCCCCTGGGCTCCCTCGTACCACCACAGCCGTTCATCTCAGGTTTACATGCGAGAAGGGGCTGCCAAATGCCAGGCAACACGCCCAGTTGAGATAAAATACCTCCATCCTCCCGACTTCACCCGAGGCTCCTGGCAGTCTCCGGTCCTATTGATACCTCAATTTTCAACAACGCTGCAACAGCGGGATGCCAGATGCGAACCGGGACACTTGCATGACAAGGCCTTTTACTGCGTTACTGGCTGGCGCAGAATATATGGAGAGTTATTTCTGAATGGAAGAAATGAGAGGCCAGAGGGGGCTTCAAGGAAACAGCACGCTTTATTGTGGAGTTGTCAGTGGCGGCAAATGCATTTCGGCAACCAGGCCTTCTTCAGTGCCCATCACTGTTACGAGTCCAATCCTTCTGTTACTCCTTCCTGAGCAAAATGCGCGTCTGCAGCCAATGCTCCTCCCCCTAATGTAGTAGACAAACCTGGGCAGTTCAGTGGCAATCCTGAGAACTACCCATCCCAGAATGCACTGTATTGTCAAAGCTGGGCCGTTGGCGTGGGAGAGCAGATTGAAGACAGTGGGTCTGTGCAGGCAACCAGGTGAGTGGAAACGGCACCATACAGCTTCCAAAAGTCCACGAGCGTTCCCCTGGTCTCCCTCGTACCACCACAGCCGTTCATCTCAGGTTTACATGCGAGAAGGGGCTGCCAAATGCGAGGCAACACGCCCAGTTGAGATAAAATACCTCCATCCTCCTGACTTCACCCGAGGCTCCTGGCGGTCTCCGGTCCTATTGATACCTCAATTTTCAACAACGCTGCAACAGCGGGATGCCAGATGCGAACCGGGACACTTGCATGGCAGGGCCTTCTTTACTGCGTTACTGGCTGGCGCAGAATATATGGAGAGTTATTTCTAAATGGAAGAAATGAGAGGCCAGAGGGGGCTTTAAGGAAACAATACGCTTTATTGTGGAGTTGTCAGTGGCGGCAAATGCATTTCGGCAACCAGGCCTTCTTCAGTGCCCATCACTGTTACGAGTCCAATCCTTCTGTTACTCCTTCCTGAGCAAAATGCGTGTCTGTAGCCAATGCTCCTCCCCCTAATGTAGTAGACACACCTGGGCAGTTCAGTGGCAATCCTGAGAACTACCCATCCCAGAATGCACTGTATTGTCAAAGCTGGGCCGGTGGCGTGGGAGAGCAGATTGAAGACAGTGGGTCTGTGCAGGCAACCAGGTGAGTGGAAACGGCACCCATACAGCTTCCAAAAGTCCACGAGCGTTCCCCTGGGCTCCCTCGTACCACCACAGCTGTTCATCTCAGGTTTACATGCGAGAAGGGGCTGCCAAATGCGAGGCAACACGCCCAGTTGAGATAAAATACCTCCATCCTCCCGACTTCACCCGAAGATCCTGGCGGTCTCCGGTCCTATTGATACCTCAATTTTCAACAACGCTGCAACAGCGGGATGCCAGATGCGAACCGGGACACTTGCGTGGCAGGGCCTTCTTTACTGCGTTACTGGCTGGTGCAGAATATATGGAGAGTTATTTCTAAATGGAAGAAATGAGAGGCCAGAGGGGGCTTCAAGGAAACAGCACGCTTCATTGTGGAGTTGTCAGTGGCGGCAAATGCATTTCGGCAACCAGGCCTTCTTCAGTGCATATTACTGTTACGAGTCCAATCCTTCTGTTACTCCTTCCTGAGCAAAATGCGCATCTGCAGCCAATGCTCCTCCCCCTAATGTAGTAGACAAACCTGGGCAGTTCAGTGGCAATCCTGAGAACTACCCATCCCAGAATGCACTGTATTGTCAAAGCTGGGCCGGTGGCGTGGGAGAGCAGATTGAAGACAGTGGGTCTGTGCAGGCAACCAGGTGAGTGGAAACGGCACCCATACAACTTCCAAAAGTCCACGAGCGTTCCCCTGATCTCCCTCGTACCACCACAGCCGTTCATCTCAGGTTTACATGCGAGAAGGGGCTGCCAAATGCGAGGCAACACGCCCAGTTGAGATAAAATACCTCTATCCTCCCGACTTCACCCGAGGCTCCTGGCGGTCTCCGGTCCTATTGATACCTCAATTTTCAACAACGCTGCAACAGCGGGATGCCAGATGCGAACCGGGACACTTGCATGGCAGGGCTTTCTTTACTGCGTTACTGGCTGGCGCAGAATATATGGAGAGTTATTTCTCAATGGAAGAAATGAGAGGCTAGAGGGGGCTTCAAGGAAACAGCACGCTTTATTGTGGAGTTGTCAGTGGCGGCAAATGCATTTCGGCACCCAGGCCTTCTTCAGTGCCCATCACTGTTACGAGTCCAATCCTTCTGTTACTCCTTCCTGAGCAAAATGCTTCTCTGCAGCCAATGCTCCTCCCCCTAATGTAGTAGACACACCTGGGCAGTTCAGTGGCAATCCTGAGAACTACCCATCCCAGAATGCACTGTATTGTCAAAGCTGGGCTGGTGGCGAGGGAGAGCAGATAGAAGACAGTGGGTCTGTGCAGGCAACCAGGAGAGTGGAAACGGCACCCACACAGCTTCTAAAAGTCCACGAGCGTTCCCCTGGGCTCCCTCGTACCACCACAGCCGTTCATCTCAGGTTTACATGCGAGAAGGGGCTGCCAAATGCCAGGCAACACGCCCAGTTGAGATAAAATACCTCCATCCTCCCGACTTCACCCGAGGCTCCTGGCAGTCTCCGGTCCTATTGATACCTCAATTTTCAACAACGCTGCAACAGCGGGATGCCAGATGCGAACCGGGACACTTGCGTGGCAAGGCCTTTTACTGCGTTACTGGCTGGCGCAGAATATATGGAGAGTTATTTCTGAATGGAAGAAATGAGAGGCCAGAGGGGGCTTCAAGGAAACAGCACGCTTTATTGTGGAGTTGTCAGTGGCGGCAAATGCATTTCGGCAACCAGGCCTTCTTCAGTGCCCATCACTGTTACGAGTCCAATCCTTCTGTTATTCCTTCCTGAGCAAAATGCGCGTCTGCAGCCAATGCTCCTCCCCCTAATTTACCAGACACACCTGGGCAGTTCAGTGGCAATCCTGAGAACTACCCATCCCAGAATGCACTGTATTGTCAAAGCTGGGTGGCATGGGAGAGCAGATAGAAGACAGTGGGTCTGTGCAGGCAACCAGGAGAGTGGAAACGGCACCCACACAGCTTCTAAAAGTCCACGAGCGTTCCCCTGGGCTCCCTCGTACCACCACAGCCGTTCATCTCAGGTTTACATGCGAGAAGGGGCTGCCAAATGCGAGGCAACACGCCCAGTTGAGATAAAATACCTCCATCCTCCTGACTTCACCCGAGGCTCCTGGCGGTCTCCGGTCCTATTGATACCTCAATTTTCAACAACGCTGCAACAGCGGGATGCCAGATGCGAACCGGGACACTTGCATGGCAGGGCCTTCTTTACTGCGTTACTGGCTGGCGCAGAATATATGGAGAGTTATTTCTAAATGGAAGAAATGAGAGGCCAGAGGGGGCTTTAAGGAAACAATACGCTTTATTGTGGAGTTGTCAGTGGCGGCAAATGCATTTCGGCAACCAGGCCTTCTTCAGTGCCCATCACTGTTACGAGTCCAATCCTTCTGTTACTCCTTCCTGAGCAAAATGCGCGTCTGTAGCCAATGCTCCTCCCCCTAATGTAGTAGACACACCTGGGCAGTTCAGTGGCAATCCTGAGAACTACCCATCCCAGAATGCACTGTATTGTCAAAGCTGGGCCGGTGGCGTGGGAGAGCAGATTGAAGACAGTGGGTCTGTGCAGGCAACCAGGTGAGTGGAAACGGCACCCATACAGCTTCCAAAAGTCCACGAGCGTTCCCCTGGGCTCCCTCGTACCACCACAGCTGTTCATCTCAGGTTTACATGCGAGAAGGGGCTGCCAAATGCGAGGCAACACGCCCAGTTGAGATAAAATACCTCCATCCTCCCGACTTCACCCGAAGATCCTGGCGGTCTCCGGTCCTATTGATACCTCAATTTTCAACAACGCTGCAACAGCGGGATGCCAGATGCGAACCGGGACACTTGCGTGGCAGGGCCTTCTTTACTGCGTTACTGGCTGGTGCAGAATATATGGAGAGTTATTTCTAAATGGAAGAAATGAGAGGCCAGAGGGGGCTTCAAGGAAACAGCACGCTTCATTGTGGAGTTGTCAGTGGCGGCAAATGCATTTCGGCAACCAGGCCTTCTTCAGTGCATATTACTGTTACGAGTCCAATCCTTCTGTTACTCCTTCCTGAGCAAAATGCGCATCTGCAGCCAATGCTCCTCCCCCTAATGTAGTAGACAAACCTGGGCAGTTCAGTGGCAATCCTGAGAACTACCCATCCCAGAATGCACTGTATTGTCAAAGCTGGGCCGGTGGCGTGGGAGAGCAGATTGAAGACAGTGGGTCTGTGCAGGCAACCAGGTGAGTGGAAACGGCACCCATACAGCTTCCAAAAGTCCACGAGCGTTCCCCTGGGCTCCCTCGTACCACCACAGCTGTTCATCTCAGGTTTACATGCGAGAAGGGGCTGCCAAATGCGAGGCAACACGCCCAGTTGAGATAAAATACCTCCATCCTCCCGACTTCACCCGAAGATCCTGGCGGTCTCCGGTCCTATTGATACCTCAATTTTCAACAACGCTGCAACAGCGGGATGCCAGATGCGAACCGGGACACTTGCGTGGCAGGGCCTTCTTTACTGCGTTACTGGCTGGTGCAGAATATATGGAGAGTTATTTCTAAATGGAAGAAATGAGAGGCCAGAGGGGGCTTCAAGGAAACAGCACGCTTCATTGTGGAGTTGTCAGTGGCGGCAAATGCATTTCGGCAACCAGGCCTTCTTCAGTGCATATCACTGTTACGAGTCCAATCCTTCTGTTACTCCTTCCTGAGCAAAATGCGCATCTGCAGCCAATGCTCCTCCCCCTAATGTAGTAGACAAACCTGGGCAGTTCAGTGGCAATCCTGAGAACTACCCATCCCAGATTGCACTGTATTGTCAAAGCTGGGCCGGTGGCGTGGGAGAGCAGATTGAAGACAGTGGGTCTGTGCAGGCAACCAGGTGAGTGGAAACGGCACCCATACAACTTCCAAAAGTCCACGAGCGTTCCCCTGATCTCCCTCGTACCACCACAGCCGTTCATCTCAGGTTTACATGCGAGAAGGGGCTGCCAAATGCGAGGCAACACGCCCAGTTGAGATAAAATACCTCTATCCTCCCGACTTCACCCGAGGCTCCTGGCGGTCTCCGGTCCTATTGATACCTCAATTTTCAACAACGCTGCAACAGCGGGATGCCAGATGCGAACCGGGACACTTGCATGGCAGGGCTTTCTTTACTGCGTTACTGGCTGGCGCAGAATATATGGAGAGTTATTTCTAAATGGAAGAAATGAGAGGCTAGAGGGGGCTTCAAGGAAACAGCACGCTTTATTGTGGAGTTGTCAGTGGCGGCAAATGCATTTCGGCACCCAGGCCTTCTTCAGTGCCCATCACTGTTACGAGTCCAATCCTTCTGTTACTCCTTCCTGAGCAAAATGCTTCTCTGCAGCCAATGCTCCTCCCCCTAATGTAGTAGACACACCTGGGCAGTTCAGTGGCAATCCTGAGAACTACCCATCCCAGAATGCACTGTATTGTCAAAGCTGGGCCGGTGGCGTGGGAGAGCAGATAGAAGACAGTGGGTCTGTGCAGGCAACCAGGAGAGTGGAAACGGCACCCACACAGCTTCTAAAAGTCCACGAGCGTTCCCCTGGGCTCCCTCGTACCACCACAGCCGTTCATCTCAGGTTTACATGCGAGAAGGGGCTGCCAAATGCCAGGCAACACGCCCAGTTGAGATAAAATACCTCCATCCTCCCGACTTCACCCGAGGCTCCTGGCAGTCTCCGGTCCTATTGATACCTCAATTTTCAACAACGCTGCAAGAGCGGGATGCCAGATGCGAACCGGGACACTTGCGTGGCAAGGCCTTTTACTGCGTTACTGGCTGGCGCAGAATATATGGAGAGTTATTTCTGAATGGAAGAAATGAGAGGCCAGAGGGGGCTTCAAGGAAACAGCACGCTTTATTGTGGAGTTGTCAGTGGCGGCAAATGCATTTCGGCAACGAGGCCTTCTTCAGTGCCCATCACTGTTACGAGTCCAATCCTTCTGTTACTCCTTACTGAGCAAAATGCGCGTCTGTAGCCAATGCTCCTCCCCCTAATGTAGTAGACACACCTGGGCAGTTCAGTGGCAATCCTGAGAACTACCCATCCCAGAATTCACTGTATTGTCAAAGCTGGGCCGGTGGCGTGGGAGAGCAGATTGAAGACAGTGGGTCTGTGCAGGCAACCAGGTGAGTGGAAACGGCACCCATACAGCTTCCAAAAGTCCACGAGCGTTCCCCTGGGCTCCCTCGTACCACCACAGCCGTTCATCTCAGGTTTACATGCGAGAAGGGGCTGCCAAATGCGAGGCAACACGCCCAGTTGAGATAAAATACCTCCATCCTCCCGACTTCATCCGAAGCTCCTGGCGGTCTCCGGTCCTATTGATACCTCAATTTTCAACAACGCTGCAACAGCGGGATGCCAGATGCGAACCGGGACACTTGCGTGGCAGGGCCTTCTTTACTGCGTTACTGGCTGGTGCAGAATATATGGAGAGTTATTTCTAAATGGAAGAAATGAGAGGCCGGAGGGGGCTTCAAGGAAACAGCACGCTTTATTGTGGAGTTGTCAGTGGCGGCAAATGCATTTCGGCAACCAGGCCTTCTTCAGTGCCTATCACTGTTACGAGTCCAATCCTTCTGTTACTCCTTCCTGAGGAAAATGCGCGTCTGCAGCCAATGCTCCTCCCCCTAATGTAGTAGACACACCTGGGCAGTTCAGTGGCAATCCTGAGAACTACCCATCCCAGAATGCACTGTATTGTGAAAGCTGGGCCGGTGGCGTGGGAGAGCAGATTGAAGACAGTGGGTCTGTGCAGGCAACCAGGTGAGTGGAAACGGTACCCATACAGCTTCCAAAAGTCCACGAGCGTTCCCCTGCGCTCCCTCGTACCACCACAGCCGTTCATCTCAGGTTTACATGCGAGAAGGGGCTGCCAAATGCGAGGCAACACGCCCAGTTGAGATATAATACCTCCATCCTCCCGACTTCACCCGAAGCTCCTGGTGGTCTCCGGTCCTATTGATACCTCAATTTTCAACAACGCTGCAACAGCGGGATGCCAGATGCGAACCGGGACACTTGCGTGGCAGGGCCTTTTTTACTGCGGTACTGGCTGGTGCAGAATATATGGAGAGTTATTTCTAAATGGAAGAAATGAGAGGCCAGAGGGGGCTTCAAGGCAACAGCACGCTTTATTGTGGAGTTGTCAGTGGCGGCAAATGCATTTCGGCAACCAGGCCTTCTTCAGTGCCCATCACTGTTACGAGTTCAATCCTTCTGTTACTCCTTTCTGAGCAAGATGCGCGTCTGCACCCAATGCTCCTCCCCCTAATGTAGTAGACACACCTGGGCAGTTCAGTGGCAATCCTGAGAACTAACCATCCCAGAATGCACTGTATTGTCAAAGCTGGGCCGGTGGCGTGGGAGAGCAGATTGAAGACAGTGGGTCTGTGCAGGCAGCCATATATTGTATTTAAGATTTAGTATATTATAACAAATAATAAATATTTTCAAAACATTTGGGGCTGTATCACAGATACAGCGCATTTGTACCTTTTAAAAGGTGCGCCCGGTGCTAACAAGGAAAATGCACTGTATTAGGATGAATGCGCAGCCCTGGGGACAGCGCATTCGTCTGAAAAACCAAGTGGACGCTGTGAAGACACTCATGTTTCACAGTGCAGGCAGGAACCTGCCTGCACTTTGTAGGGGGATTGGAGACCCCCTGCAGGTAGGTGCAGTGAGTGGCCGCACCCGCCTGCAAGTGCATATCTGAGGGGTCCATGGGACCCTCTTTACCCCCTCAAGAGCGATACCATCAGAGAAGGTCCACTGACAGCTTCTTTGCCTCTGTGCCCGTGTCTATAATACAGCGAGGGTGCAGAGGCAAAAAGATTCCCTCATTTGCATGGGTCCATGCCCCCATGCAAATGAGAGAACACCCACTGATGATAGAGCGGGTGCTTTATGTGCACCAGCGCCATCGGTATTACAGAAAGGGGTGCACTAGCATTTGCAGCCTCTTCTGTAACACCAAAGGGCCCAGGGGGCACGCAAAGCGGGGGCAAATGTTCCCGGGCAGTTCCGTAATATAGCCACTGGACATTATCTCAGATCTTTTTTCCTTTGCCGTAGAGTGCAGTGCATTTAAGGGCCCTAGTGAGTGTAGATGTGAAATGTGCAAATGTGAGGTTAATACAGGAGGTAGAGGTCCACCAGAACTATTTTAATGAATGTGGACACTCTCCTGATTAGAAAGGTGAATAGCACGCACATCTGTTATAATGTCACAGGTAAATGCACTGTTGAGGTCAAGATGTTTCTTGCCATTAATTCCAGTAGAAGGCAATTCTTCAGGACTGATGTAAGATCTATATTTTTGGTGGTGGTCCCTAATTAAGAAAGTAAGTGACCACCCATATAGCACACTAACAAGTGGTACCTGTAGGTCTAGGACATCAACCAGTAAAGG
This sequence comes from Lissotriton helveticus, assembly GCF_964261635.1. NCBI lineage: Eukaryota > Metazoa > Chordata > Amphibia > Caudata > Salamandridae > Lissotriton > Lissotriton helveticus. The sequence goes on from NC_136062.1 coordinate 158,169,420, forward strand.
AAAGGTCATGAAACCGTACGGTGTACATGCGCTTTATAAGATACTATTAACATAACATAGGATGTATTAAGACATTGTGAACAACCTCTACAATGATATGGTGTTCATTTAATAAAAAAGGGATTTTAAGTGGTAAATGGCATGCATCACACTCAGGTGTTTGTGACCCCGTACTTGGTGACTAAAAACTAGCTATGAAACAACCGGTAATGTACACATACTGTGCACGTTTACGAACTCACCCCAATAGGGTCAGATTACTGCTTCATCGTCTTCCGGCAGATGTTGGACACTGAGTAGTACAGTGTCCTTGAAAGATGTGAGAGACATAAGAGGATATGTATATATAGGTTCTAAATAGCAGTGATGCACTCTTAGTCTGTCCATGTGGTGCAGTTCGTTTAAAGTGAAGGCAGCCCAGGAGTCAGGGTCGGTGTTATTTAAGAGTGCTCATGTTCTGTCGTCCACAAAACTCATACCGTTTGAACATGAGATGGCAACGGAGTGAGAGAAACCAGGGTGCCGCCGGTCAGTCCAGGGGTCTGCAAATAAAATCAGCACAAAAACATTTAAAAACACCACCCACGTGAGTTGAAAACAGAAGAGCCCCGTGGAACTCACATAAGGCTCATCACCCGTATAAGGCTCTGTAAAAGATCATAACCCTCCGTAGATGCCAAGCTGCGGTAAATCACAGGGGCGTTCGTGGTCTCAGCGTGTGTGGGCAAAATACAGATTCAAGCGTGGGGGTGCCCAAGTACAGCCTCCCATGGCCCCTGCTATAAGGCCTGCAAAGGCCGAGTCAAACTCCCCAATCATGAGCCCACGCTTGTTAAAAGTATAGTCGTACTCACATGTATTCTCCGTGCTTAATGCAGGAAGACCTGACTTACTCTGCTGGTCCCAGGAGGTACTAGTCGGCATGGGCGCTGCATAGTTATACTTCATGGCGGCGCGCGTGGGAGGCGGGTCTTTCTGTATCCACGTTTGCACCGCTAGTGAGCCAACCTTGGGTAATGGCGGGCACCATGTTGGAGTTGGCATTATTGTCTAGCCATGCCAATTCTCATTAAAAAAACAACTTGTGATGTTTATTCAGGTATTTGTCAGGTATCCGTCAGTGGAGGTGACAACAGCCGCAGCCTGTTGGAATTATGTGCTGACGGGCAATGATAGGCAGAGCCCGGGTATCAATCACATGGTGTGTCAGAGACCAAAAGACCATTCAAATGTGGCTCACATAGGTTGTTGGACCTTCGTATTAATCACTGTAGCAACTTACTCAAGTACACCATAGTGACTCCCAAAGGACACTGACATGAAGTGTAGTGCAAGAAGTGGTAAAATCACAAATGCTGTATTGGTAAAAGTTATTGATGGACGATGTTATTAAAAACCAAGGTGATCACTCGGTCCAAGTCAGATCACTAGTGTGGGGCTAGTAGTGGTAGATGGGTTACACCTGTCACACCTAAGGTGAAGTGGGTTAGTTAGGTATATATGAAAGGTGCTTCATACCAACTAGCTTCTTGCTTTGGATATAAGTAAATGTCTATGCAGCGGTGATGGTACCACCCACTGTGATGGTAAAAAGATTGGGCTTGATGTGAATTACAGCAGACCATCTGTTAACTCAAGTGCAAGATGGTGTCAATATGATAGTGGTGGGAACAACACCATCACAACTGGTGTTGATGTAGTCGTTGGACTGTCATCTAGTCAGAGAACCCCAGGGTATGTATTTGTTCAGTCCCTCTGTGTCAGAAGCTAATCTCAACACTCACCTTTGCTCAATCCTGAAAAGAGTGTCCTTGGTCATGGCAGTGTGTGCTTCAAGGACAAACCATCTGATTGAGTCTGGGGAGTGGTGAAGGTGGTCAAAATGTGTTGTCATCTTTGTGTTTGTTTTGTGGCACCTGAAGTTACTCCTGCGTTCTGAGATCTGGGTTTTCACTTGTCTGGTGGTCATCACTACATATAGGAGTATGCATGGCCTTGTTATCACATAGATACATTTAGTTGTGTTACAATTTGTATGTTTATTGATTTTCCAATTAAACCCATTCGCAAATGTAATCTCTTTTGTGAATGGACAAACAGTGCATGAGCCGCAAGGGTGGTGCCCCATCACTGGTGGTAGGTCCCATAAGAATCTCTGTACGGTAGTATATTGGAGTTTAGGTCTAGTATGTATGAGCATGTCTTTGAGATTGCTCGTCTGTTTGAAAGCAAATCTGGGGGCTGGGCGGTTTAGACTACCTGTGGTCAGGATACCCCAATGTTTCTTGATGATGTGTTTTACTCGATTGGAATCAGGTGTGAATGTAGTCACACAAGTGAGTGAGTCACAAGGTTCTTTTTGTTTAGTCTCTAACAGACTTTCTCTGTTATTGTTCCTTGCTCTCTCTCACTGAAAAGAGCAAGGAACAATAACAGAGAAAGCCTGTTAGATAGAACCTATGTATACATATCCTCTTATGTCTCCCACATCTTTCAAGGACACTGCACTTCTCAGTGTTCAACATCAGCCGCAACATGATGAACAGCATATCACTCTGTTTTTACATTATACTTGGGCCTGTATGCTGGACCCAGTTAAATATAGCCCTTAGTCCCCCCCTTTTTGTAAAAAATATATATATTGCTACACACACATCTCAGCACCCACCTTATTTATATTTTAAAAATAGGTCTGGTTATAAAAGCTACATACACAATAACTCAGCATCTTCATTGTGAAAATGGCCTACCTGGGCATGACATTTTACCACAAATATCCCTTCGTGAAAGTGATGCCTTGACTGAAGCCTCCTCACCAACAATGATAGAGTTTCAAATATTTGATTCTTCCTGCACTTCACTTACAATCAGGGCTCCTGGTTTTATGGGGCCTTTTTTTTACATTTCCGTCTGTATTTATCCATATTTATTTTTGCTCATTTTTCTGTATTTATCTGCTTTTATTTTGTTTTTTTTATTTCAAAAGATTTTATTGCAAGATTTTGTAGGTACAGTACAGATATGGTGAAGGCAATATTGTTGTCGGTGTTTACGCCGGTGGGGTTACAATTGCCGTCACGCGTTCCGGCTTGCTCACGTAGTCAACTGGAAGAGAATGTCATAGGCTAGGCATACTGCGACGTGGCCTTGTTTGTATATTGTCCTCCTAGGAAGGAAAAGAAAAAGTGGGAAAGGAGAGATAGAGTCGCGGACAATGCTATTGGCGTTTCTTGCTAAGTGCCATCATGCTGGAGTACACCTATGTGTGTGTGGGGAGTGTGTTGGGGTGCTGTTCTCTGTAACTTGCCTACGGGGGCTTGTGTGATGCCAGGTAGTTGTCCAGGGTGTTCCACATCTCTCCCTTCCGGGTAGAGTTGGGTGTGTGTTTTGATGTTATGTTATCAGCTCCTCTGAGGAAGGTGATCCAGTTGAACCAACTCTTGAAGGATGCTTTCCCCGTGTCTTTCCAGTTTGCTAGGATTGTCTTGACTGCTGCTGTGAGTAGGATGTCTATTAGCTCGCTGCCGTTCTTAGATTGAGTTTCTTGGGACATGAAGGCCGCGACTACCCCTGCGAAGTCTGTTTGCAGTGGGAATCCCATTATGCTATTTGTGAAGTCTCTTATTTTGTTCCAGAATGTTTTGACTTTGGGGCAGTGAAAGAGAAGATGAGCTAGGTCACCTTTATGTTTGTGGCAGTTCCAGCATAGGTCGTTGTCTCGGATCCCTACGGCTGCTAGTCTGGCCGGGGTTCAGTATGCTTTGTGTAGGAGCCAGTATTTTGTCTGTGCTAGGATTGGGGTGACTTTGTTTGTGATTGCTGAGTTTCAGAGGCGAGTTTTTTCCCTATCGTTGAAACACCTATTTTGTTGGCCTTCCCAGTACTCTATTGTCTTGGCGTTTAGCTTTGTTGAAGTTGGGCTTAGTAGTTTGTAAAGGTGCAATGTTTGGTGGCCAACTTTGTTTAGGTTAGCTGCGTATTGTAGGATTGATGGGGTTTCTTTGTTTAAATTTGCCTTGGTGAGTGCCGCCCTTATTTTTAGGAAACTGTAGAAATCTTTGTCTGGTAGGTTGTGGAGGTTTTTAAGGGTGTCGAATGTGAGTGGGGTGCTTACTTTTTCCAGTTGGCTGGGGGTGGAGATGCCTCGTTCGTACCAGGAGCTTATGTTTAGTATCTTGTCCTTGTATTTTATTTTTGTGTTGAACCAAATGGATTCCCACCTTGTGTTGTTAATGCTATTCTCCATTTTCTTGTCTACTTTTATTTTGTATTTTCTGTATTAATGAAGTTTCAATGGTTATTTTTCCACATTTATTTGACTGATAAATGTATACTTGCATTTGAATGTCCAAAAGGTATCAGCAGTGTACAGTGCAATAACGTTTTCCGAAAACATTGCATTGTAGAATAGCATAAATAACTGTAGATCTGCACTGAAATAAGCATAATAAGTAAATCTCTCCCCTACCTCTCAAGCTGTACACTTACTGACATGGCAGAAGCCCTATTGTCTGTACGTTTCTGTAGTTAAAAACGAATACAGACAGGAACAAGAATAGTTTTCTGTCTGTATTTATTTGTAGAAATCTGTAAAATCAGAAAACTGGGAACCCTAATTATAATCAGCTTTACTGCCACTAACACAGACTATTTGTGTCCATAGGATGTTGGTCGCTTTCACAGTAACCCACGTAAATTGCACCAATCTGTAGTGGCAGACATAGGAGGATTGTAAGACATTGTGATGGGACACAGATTTCTCTGACTGAGTCTCTGGTAGAATGCATTACATATCCTTCTGCAGGTCCATTAACAAACAGCCGTATATATTCCTCTTCCTATAGCATGTTAAATAAGTTATGGCTCTCTTAGCAGATAGATGGGCAGGTGACCATCTGCCGATTTTCATTAATCCTTAAGTGAATTATAATCCAAGGAGCTTCACTGCATCATTATCAGATACGAGCCTGGTCCCTTTTCCAACTAACAAAGGTGAATACTAAAGACTTTCAACTAAAGTGAGAATTATCATGCACTGAATTTGCCAGAATGCATCTGGGCCGATTGTGTGCTGATATGCCAGGCAATTTGATTCCTCCCCGTTTTGTGACTGGCCCCTTGTTGAGTTACTGGACTTACATGCTCATTAGGAAGCATCACTGCTCTGGCAGTAGTACTTAAACTTGAGAAGACCTGGATCAGCATTTGCAGCAGCCCCAGATTTAAAGCATTACTCTCTAATGAAGAAGGACAAATACCCTGAAACACATGGCTAGAGATACACAGCGATGGTGAACACTAAGGACTTTTAACTAAAGTGAGTGTTGACATACACTGCATTTATCACAATGCATCTGGATGAATTGTGTGCTCCCTCTCCCTTTTCATTTTTTCGGATTGGCTCCTTATCATTGACATTGTAAAATTCAATGTCTACATGCGCTAAAATCTAATGGAAAAATCTAGAGCACCCACTGAATCTAAAGCCCATGAGATATCTATGATAGGAATTTTTCACATGATAATGTTTGCACATGCTACTGGTGAAACCACTTTAGCTGCAGCTCACATACATCTATGCATCTGGACATGCTATAGTCCCATGCACTCCCTGTAGCTACAGTCCAAAGCACATCTCTAGTGATTATGTATCACATTGTAATGATTGCACATGCTAAGGTCTAATATACTCACAACAGCTACAGCCCACTGACATGTATGGTGCTTATAAACAACATAGTAAAGTTCACATAACAATGTCTGCATGTGCTAAAGTCTATTTATTGCAAATGTCTAATGTATCTGCTCTAGCTAAAACCCATTTTTCACACGGCTAACTTTTGCACATGCTCCTGTTAAAGTCTAACAGCTCTGCAGCTACAAACCAAGGGGAATCTCTGGTGGATGACATTCACACTGTAATCTTTGTACATACCAACGCCAAAGTCCTGGGAATTCTCTGTAGCTAAAGCCCATGGTTATGATTTACAATGTAATGTTTGTACAGGGCCATGCTGAAGCGCAGGGCATTCTCTGTAACTGCACCCCTTTGGGTATATGTGACGGTTATCATTCACATTGTAATGTCTGCATATGAACATGCTAAAGCGAAGTGCACCCTCTGTAGCTACAGCCCCTTGGATATCCGTGATGGTTATCGTTCACATTGTAATGTCTGCACATAAGCATGCTGAAATGCAGTGTGCTCTCTGTAGATGCACCTCTTTGGGTATATGTGATGGTTGTCATTCACATTGTAATGCCTACACACGGATATGCTGAAGCGGAGTGCACCCTCTGTAGCTACAGCCTCTTGGGTGTCTGTGATGGTTATCGTTCACATTGCAATGTCGACACATGGGCATCCTGAAGTGGATTGTGCTTGCAGCTACAGCCTCTTGGGTATCTGTGATGGTTATCGTTCACATTGTAATGTCTGCACTAGGGCATGCTGAACCGGAGTGCAGCCTCTGTAGCTACAGCCTCTTTGGCATCTGTGATGGTTATCGTTCACATTGCACAGGACATCACAGCTCCAACGAAAGCTGTGCTTCATGCCGCTGTAAGACCTACCACAGGCTCCAGGAAATGTTGCCATATCACGCGTACATGTCATTTAACTCTCTGAGCACATAGCATTTTCAAACGAGCCTCATTCGTTTATACAGCTATAGAGTTGTACTGCCTTCGTTGTCTGAAAACATCATATATATTCAAAGGCAAATGGAGGCACCTTCGCAGCGCAACAACCCTCCAAATGGAATCAGCGTGTTGCTACAAAACCAACGTACATCCTCCACGTGTCAGCCTGACAAAGAAAGACTCTTTCAACTAAAGTCCTGTTCACACAATGGCTGCATTCTCTTGGTTACAATGTTTGAACCCAATATACAGGCTGGAAACATCTTTATTTAGTGATCAGAGCATGGACAATTGATTGTTTTCCTCTCTGAACTAGCCTTTTCTTTCCTACCATGTCTCGCACATGTACCTCTCCGTGTCGCTGGACCAGTTAATTGTTGACATGCTATTGTTTCGTCCATCTGTTTTTCTCTGGAAACTGCTCTAACAATTTTGTGCATCATGTTGGTCCTATAAAAAAATAAATAAAAAATAAACTTGTGATGGGGAACACAGAATTCAATGTTTTTTGTGCTTCTGTTCTCCTCAGGCACTGTTATTGCATTTGTATGAATGCAATGACATAGGAGCGGTGACCCACTAACTGTGTCATCAGAGCCAGAAAATGAAAAAGAAAACGATGTTCTAGTTTAGTTTTATTTTTCGTTTGCCGCCTCTGAGCCAGTTTGTGCATGGAGGGGCGGGGCATGAGAGGGGGAACGAGGAGTGCTTGTGCACTCTCTAACGTGCCTATATGTGTTTGGCGGCCGTCTCAGGCTGACCAAAACACAAATGTACACATAGGTTTCTCCAGCCTGGCGGCATTCAGCAGCCGGGCTGGACAAACCACACAGACTCAATGGCCTAAGCGAAGCATCTTTCCAGGCCACTCAGACCAATCCTCACACTGCTCTGCAGCACGAGGATTGGATGGGAGTCTGTACCAGGGCATGCTGGGACCAGGAAGTGGAGAGGAGACACGACCCGAAGCTGGAGGCGGCCAGCAACGAACGATCATTTAAAAACATATATATATTATTTCTATACCTCCGTGTAACCCAGCCTGCCTTCCCACTCCTGCTTCCCCGCCACAACCCACCATCTTCGTTGTGGTGGCCACCACTGAATGAACGTGGCATGCCTTTTAGTCAATAAGTATTCAGCAGCTAGGAAGGGTTCTATGCATCTTGCTTTTATGGATTTGCCACAGCCTTTGATCTAGTTAATAGGTCAAGGCTGTGGACAATCCTATTGGACATGGGGATCGACTCTGGCTTGGTGCTTTACATGGCGGATTTACATAGAGATCTTTATGCCAATGTAAGAATGACGCAAGAGGGTACTTGTACTCGACTTTTTAAATCTGGGAGAGGGGTGAGGTAAGGGTGCATCCGTGCCCCTTTCCTTTTTACATTGTACATTAATGCCCTTGAAACAACACTGTCACTGGCCACATTAGACGTCCCGCGTATAGGTAGTACCGCTATCCCGGTGCTCCTATACGCGGATGACATGGTTTTGCTAGCCCGTAACCCCAATGGCCTGCAACATTTATTGAACTCCTTTGGAGACTTCATGTTTTCCTTGGACCTGGTCGTTAATTCCTCCAAATCCCAGGTTATGACTATGGGGCACACGGTTAAGAAACATAGAACATTCTTTTGTAAAGGGATTGAACTACAAAGAGTAGCGGCATTTACATACCTGGGGGTCTTATTCGATAAAAACTGCTCTTGGGCCCCCCAAAAAACTGTTAAAAGGAATGCTCTGACTTGTGCTGGCTCTGCCCTGCTTAACTTGACCCATTGCCTAGGAGGAAAACCTTATGAGGCAATCTCAAAAATATATAAAGCTAAATGCATAGCAATAACCACCTATGGTGCGGCTATTTGGGGTTATACCCCAATGACAGAGATGCAAAGGTCTGAAAATAAGGTATTTTGGTGTCTCCTCTCGGTCCCTCAATCTACTGCCACTTTCGCAGTACACCAGGAACTAGGCATGGGGTATGTTGAAGACCTGATAAATTTGCCCCCCCTTACCCAATGGATAAAAATATGGCTTAACCCAGATTTAACCTTAAATCAGCCAATCATGAGGGATTGCGTTTGCCTAGAAAAGGCTAAAAATATCAAATGGCTCTCTTATGTTAAGTCTGAATTCACCAAGCTAGGAAGACCAGAAATTTATGAAAGGCCGGACTCCATTTTGAAAGGAGATATAAATTGGGTCAAAACACACTTCATGTCCTCAAGAACTCAGGAGCAGGAGGCGGAAAAATTGCTGAAACCTACAGTAAGAGCCCATTCTTTGATTGCTACCCCAGATTCTTTGGAATTATATTTAAAGGTAGTTAATAGACCCTTTCACAGATGGCTATTAACAAGGTTTAGGTTTAACCAAATACCTTTTCTGCTAGGAACAAACCTGGTCTGGAGCACTGCTGATAAGGCTTTACCCTGTGATTGCGATAATTGCTCTACCCCGATACTACTCATTTCATGTTTTTTTGTAAACACTATTCAGTAATAAGGAAAAAAATTATTATTCCATTACTTAAGGGTACGGGGTTACGCCAAGTCAAGAAGTGGTCCTAGAAGTGGTCAAATCACAAATGCTGTATTGGTAAAAGTTATTGATGGACGATGTTATTAAAAACCAAGGTGATCACTCGGTCCAAGTCAGATCACTAGTGTGGAGCTAGTAGTGGTAGGTGGGTTACACCCGTCACAGCTAAGGTGAAGTGGGTTAGTTAGGTATATATGAAAGGTGCTTCATACCAACTAGCTTCTTGCTTTGGATATAAGTAAATGTCTATGCAGCGGTGATGGTACCACCCACTGTGATGGTAAAAAGATTGGGCTTGATGTGAATTACAGCAGACCATCTGTAAACTCAAGTGCAAGATGGTGTCAATATGATAGTGTTGGGAACAACACCATCACAACTGGTGTTGATGTAGTAGTTGGACTGTCATCTAGTCAGAGAACAACAGGGTATCTTTTTGTTCAGTCCCTCTGTGTCAGAAGCTAATCTCAACACTCACCTTTGCTCAATCCTGAAAAGAGTGTCCTTGGTCATGGCAGTGTGTGCTTCAAGGACAAACCATCTGATTGAGCCTGGGGAGTGGTGGAGGTAGTCAAAATGTGTTGTCATCTTTGTGTTTGCTTTGTGGCACCTGAAGTTACTCCTGCGTTCTGAGATCTGGGTTTTCACTTGTCTGGTGGTCATCACTACATATAGGAGTACGCATGGCCACGTTATCACATAGATACATTTAGTTGTGTTGCAATTTGTATGTTTATTGATTTTCCAATTAAACCCATTCGCAAATGTAATCTCTTTTGTGAATGGACAAACAGTGCATGAGCCGCAAGGGTGGTGCCCCATCACTGGTGGTAGGTCCCATAAGAATCTCTGTACGGTAGTATATTGGAGTTTAGGTCTAGTATGTATGAGCATGTCTTTGAGATTGCTCGTCCGTTTGAAAGTAAATCTGGGGGCTGGGCGGTTTAGACTACCTGTGTTCAGGATACCCCAATGTTTCTTGATGATGTGTTTTACTCGATTGGAATCAGGTGTGAATGTAGTCACACAAGTGAGTGAGTCACAACTTTCTTTTTGTTTAGTCTCTAACAGACTTTCTCTGTTATTGTTCCTTGCTCTCTCTCACTGAAAAGAGCTAGGAACAATAACAGAGAAAGCCTGTTAGATAGAACCTATGTATACATATCCTCTTATGTCTCCCACATCTTTCAAGGACACTGCACTTCTCAGTGTTCAACATCAGCCGGAACATGATGAACAGCATATCACTCTGTTTTTGCATTATACTTGGGCCTGTATGCTGGACCAAGTTAAATATAGCCCTTAGTCCCCCCCTTTTTGTAAAAAATATATATATTGCTACACACACATCTCAGCACCCACCTTATTTATATTTTAAAAATAGGTCTGGTTATAAAAGCTACATACACAATAACTCAGCATCTTCATTGTGAAAATGGCCTACCTGGGCATGACATTGTACCACAAATATCCCTTCGTGAAAGTGATGCCTTGACTGAAGCCTCCTCACCAACAATGATAGAGTTTCAAATATTTGATTCTTCCTGCACTTCACTTATAATCAGGGCTCCTGGTTTTATGGGACCTTTTTTTTACATTTCCGTCTGTATTTATCCATATTTATTTTTTCTCATTTTTCTGTATTTATCTGCTTTTATTTATTTTATTTTTTTCAAAAGATTTTATTACAAGATTATGTAGGTACAGTACAGATATGGTGAAGGCAATAATGTTGTCGGTGTTTACGCCGGTGGGGTTACAATTGGCGACACGCGTTCCGGCTTGCTCACGTAGTCGACTGGAAGAGAATGTCATAGGCTAGGCATACTGCGACGTGGCCTTGTTTGTATATTGCCCTCCTAGGAAGGAAAAGAAAAAGTGGGAAAGGAGAGATAGAGTCGCGGACAATGCTATTGGCGTTTCTTGCTAAGTGCCATCATGCTGGAGTACACCTATGTGTGTGTGGGGAGTGTGTTGGTGTGCTGTTCTCTGTAACTTGCCTACGGGGGCTTGTGTGATGCCAGGTAGTTATTTAGGGTGTTCCACATCTCTCGCTTCCGGGTAGAGTTGGGTGTGTGTTTTGATGTTATGTTATCAGCTCCTCTGAGGAAGGTGATCCAGTTGAACCAACTCTTGAAGGATGCTTTCCCCGTGTCTTTCCAGTTTGCTAGGATTGTCTTGACTGCTGCTGTGAGTAGGATGTCTATTAGCTCGCTGCCGTTCTTAGATTGAGTTTCTTGGGAAATGAAGGCCGCGACTACCCCTGCGAAGTCTGTTTGCAGTGGGAATCCCATTATGCTATTTGTGAAGTCTCTTATTTTGTTCCAGAATGTTTTGACTTTGGGGCAGTGAAAGAGAAGATGAGCTAGGTCACCTTTATGTTTGTGGCAGTTCCAGCATAGGTCGTTGTCTCGGATCCCTACGGCTGCTAGTCTGGCCGGGGTCCAGTATGCTTTGTGTAGGAGCCAGTATTTTGTCTGTGCTAGGATTGGGGTGACTTTGTTTGTGATTGCTGAGTTCCAGAGGCGAGTTTTTTCCCTATCGTTGAAACACCTATTTTGTTGGCCTTCCCAGTACTCTATTGTCTTGGCGTTTAGCTTTGTTGAAGTTGGGCTTAGTAGTTTGTAAAGGTGCAATGTTTGGTGGCCAACTTTGTTTAGGTTAGCTGCGTATTGTAGGATTGATGGGGTTTCTTCGTTTAAATTTGCCTTGGTGAGTGCCGCCCTTATTTTTAGGAAACTGTAGAAATCTATGTCTAGTAGGTTGTGGAGGTTTTCAAGGGTGTCGAATGTGAGTGGGGTGCTTACTTTTTCCAGTTGGCTGGGGGTGGAGATGCCTCGTTCGTACCAGGAGCTTATGTTTAGTATCTTGTCCTTGTATTTTATTTTTGTGTTGAACCAAATGGATTCCCACCTTGTGTTGTTAATGCTATTCTCCATTTTCTTGTCTACTTTTATTTTGTATTTTCTGTATTAATGAAGTTTCAATGGTTATTTTTCCACATTTATTTGACTGATAAATGTATACTTGCATTTGAATGTCCAAAAAGTATCAGTAGTGTACAATGCAATAACGTTTTCCGAAAACATTGCATTGTAGAATAGCATAAATAACTGTAGATCTGCACTGAAATAAGCATAATTAGTAAATCTCTCCCCTACCTCTCAAGCTGTACACTTACTGACATGGCAGAAGCCCTATTTTCTGTACTTTTCTGTATTTAAAAACTAATACAGACAGGAACAAGAATAGTTTTCTGTCTGTATTTATTTGTAGAAATCTGTAAAATCAGAAAACTGGGAACCCTAATTATAATCAGCTTTACTGCCACTAACACAGACTATTTGTGTCCATAGGATGTTGGTCGCTTTCACAGTAACCCACGTAAATTGCACCAATCTGAAGTGGCAGACGTAGGAGGATTGTAAGACATTGTGATGGGACACAGATTTCTCTGACTGAGTCTCTGGTAGAATGCATTACATATCCTTTTGCAGGTCCATTAAAGAATTAACAAACATCCGTATATATTCCTCTTCCTATAGCATGTTAAATAAGTTATGGCTCTCTTGGCAGATAGATGGGCAGGTGACCATCTGCCGATTTTCATTAATCCTTAAGTGAATTATAATCCAACGAGCTTCACTGCATCATTATCAGATACGAGCCTGGTCCCTTTTCCAACTAACAAAGGTGAATACTAAAGACTTTCAACTAAAGTGAGAATTATCATGCACTGAATTTGCCAGAATGCATCTGGGCCGATTGTGTGCTGATATGCCAGGCAATTTGATTCCTCCCCATTTTGTGACTGGCCCCTTGTTGAGTTACTGGACTTACATGCTCATTAGGAAGCATCAGTGCTCTGGCAGTAGTACTTAAACTTGTGAAGACCTGGAGCAGCATTTGCAGCAGCCCCAGATTTAAAGCATTACTCTCTAATGAAGAAGGACAAATATCCTGAAACACATGGCTAGAGATACACAGCGATGGTGAACACTAAGGACTTTTAACTAAAGTGAGTGTTGACATACACTGCATTTATCACAATGTATCTGGATGAATTGTGTGCTTCCTCTCCCTTTTCCTTTTTTCGGATTGGCTCCTTATCATTGACATTGTAAAATTCAATGTCTGCATGCGCTAAAATCTAATGGAAAAATCTAGAGCACCCACTGAATCTAAAGCCCATGAGATATCTATGATAGGAATTTTTCACATGATAATGTTTGCACATGCTACTGGTGAAACCACTTTAGCTGCAGCTCACATACATCTATGCATCTGGACATGCTATAGTCCCATGCACTCCCTGTAGCTACAGTCCAAAGCACATCTCTAGTGATTATGTATCACATTGTAATGATTGCACATGCTAAGGTCTAATATACTCACAACAGCGACAGCCCACTGACATGTATGGTGCTTATAAACAACATAGTAAAGTTCACATAACAATGTGTGCATGTGCTAAAGTCTATTGCAAATGTCTAATGTATCTGCTCTAGCTAAAACCCATTTTTCACACGGCTAATTTTTGCACATGCTCCTGTTAAAGTCTAACAGCTCTGCAGCTACAAACCAAGGGGAATCTCTGGTGGTTGACATTCACACTGTAATCTTTGTACATACCAACGCCAAAGTCCTGGGAATTCTCTGTAGCTAAAGCCCATGGTTATGATTTACAATGTAATGTTTGTACAGGGCCATGCTGAAGCGCAGGGCATTCTCTGTAACTGCACCCCTTTGGGTATATGTGACGGTTATCATTCACATTGTAATGTCTGCATATGAACATGCTAAAGCGAAGTGCACCCTCTGTAGCTACAGCCCCTTGGATATCCGTGATGGTTATCGTTCACATTGTAATGTCTGCACATAAGCATGCTGAAATGCAGTGTGCTCTCTGTAGATGCACCTCTTTGGGTATATGTGATGGTTGTCATTCACATTGTAATGCCTACACACGGATATGCTGAAGCGGAGTGCACCCTCTGTAGCTACAGCCTCTTGGGTGTCTGTGATGGTTATTGTTCACATTGCAATGTCGACACATGGGCATCCTGAAGTGGAGTGTGCTTGCAGCTACAGCCTTTTGGGTATCTGTGATGTTTATCGTTCACATTGTAATGTCTGCACTAGGGCATGCTGAACCGGAGTGCAGCCTCTGTAGCTACAGCCTCTTTGGTATCTGTGATGGTTATCGTTCACATTGCACAGGACATCACAGCTCCAATGAAAGCTGTGCTTCATGCCGCTGTAAGACCTACCACAGGCTCCAGGAAATGTTGCCATATCACGCGTACATGTCATTTAACTCTCTGAGCACATAGCATTTTCAAACGAGCCTCATTCGTTTATACAGCTATAGAGTTGTACTGCCTTCGTTGTCTGAAAACATCATATATATTCAAAGGCAAATGGAGGCACCTTCGCAGCGCAACAACCCTCCAAATGGAATCAGCGTGTTGCTACAAAACCAACGTACATCCTCCACGGGTCAGCCTGACAAAGAAAGACTCTTTCAACTAAAGTCCTGTTCACACAATGGCTGCATTCTCTTGGTTACAATGTTTGAACCCAATCTACAGGCTGGAAACATCTTTATTTAGTGATCAGAGCATGGACAATTGATTGTTTTCCTCTCTGAACTAGCCTTTTCTTTCCTACCATGTCTCGCACATGTACCTCTCCGTGTCGCTGGACCAGTTAATTGTTGACATGCTATTGTTTCGTCCATCTGTTTTTCTCTGGAAACTGCTCTAACAATTTTGTGCATCATGTTGGTCCTATAAAAAAAAAAAAAAATTTAACTTGTGATGGGGAACACAGAATTCAATGTTTTTTGTGCTTCTGTTCTCCTCAGGCACTGTTATTGTATTTGAATGAATGCAATGACATAGGAGCGGTGACCCACTACCTGTGTCATCAGAGCCAGAAAATGAAAAAGAAAACGATGTTCTAGTTTAGTTTTATTTTTCGTTTGCCGCCTCTGAGCCAGTTTGCGCAGGGAGGGCCGGGGCATGAGAGGGGGAACGAGGAGTGCTTGTGCACTCTCTAACGTGCCTATATGTGTTTGGCGGCCGTCTCAGGCTGACCAAAACACAAATGTACACATAGGTTTCTCCAGCCTGGCGGCATTCAGCAGCCGGACTGGACAAACCACACAGACTCAATGGCCTAAGCGAAGCATCTTTCCAGGCCACTCAGACCAATCCTCACACTGCTCTGCAGCACGAGGATTGGATGGGAGTCTGTACCAGGGCATGCTGGGACCAGGAAGTGGAGAGGAGACACGACCCGAAGCTGGAGGCGGCCAGCAACGAAAGATCATTTAAAAACATATATATATTATTTCTATACCTCCGTGTAACCCAGCCTGCCTTCCCACTCCTGCTTCCCCGCCACAACCCACCATCCTCGTTGTGGTGGCCACCACTGAATGAACGTGGCATGCCTTTTAGTCAATAAGTATACGGCAGCTAGGAAGTGTTCTATGCATCTTGCTTTTATGGATTTGCCCATAGCCTTTGATCTAGTTAATAGGTCAAGGCTGTGGACAATCCTATTGGACATGGGGATCGACTCTGGCTTGGTGCTTTACATGGCGGATTTACATAGAGATCTTTATGCCAATGTAAGAATGACGCAAGAGGGTACTTGTACTAGACTTTTTAAATCTGGGAGAGGGGTGAGGTAAGGGTGCATCCGTGCCCCTCTCCTTTTTACATTGTACATTAATGCCCTTGAAACAACACTGTCACTGGCCACATTAGACGTCCCGCGTATAGGTAGTACCGCTATCCCGGTGCTCCTATACGCGGATGACGCGGTTTTTCTAGCCCGTAAACCCAATGGCCTGCAACATTTATTGAACTCCTTTGGAGACTTCATGTCTTCCTTGGACCTGGTCGTTAATTCCTCCAAATCCCAGGTTATGACTATGGGGCACACGGTTAAGAAACATAGAACATTCTTTTGTAAAGGGATTGAACTACAAATAGTAGTGGCATTTACATACCTGGGGGTCTTATTCGATAAAAACTGCTCTTGGGCCCCCCAAAAAACTGTTAAAAGGAATGCTCTGACTTGTGCTGGCTCTGCCCTGCTTAACTTGACCCATTGCCTAGGAGGAAAACCTTATGAGGCAATCTCAAAAATATATAAAGCTAAATGCATAGCAATAACCACCTATGGTGCGGCTATTTGGGGTTATACCCCAATGACAGAGATGCAAAGGTCTGAAAATAAGGTATGTTGGTGTCTCCTCTCGGTCCCTCAATCTACTGCCACTTTCGCAGTACACAAGGAACTAGGCATGGGGTATGTTGAAGACCTGATAAATTTGCCCCCCCTTACCCAATGGATAAAAATATGGCTTAACCCAGATTTAACCTTAAATCAGCCAATCATGAGGGATTGCGTTTGCCTAGAAAAGGCTAAAAATATCAAATGGCTCTCTCATGTTAAGTCTGAATTCACCAAGCTAGGAAGACCAGAAATTTATGAAAGGCCAGACTCCATTTTGAAAGGAGATATAAATTGGGTCAAAACACACTTCATGTCCTCAAGAACTCAGGAGCGGGAGGCGGAAACATTGCTGAAACCTACAGTAAGAGCCCATTCTTTGATTGCTACCCCAGATTCTTTGGAATTATATTTAAAGGTAGTTAATAGACCCTTTCACAGATGGCTATTAACACGGTTTAGGTTTAACCAAATACCTTTTCTGCTAGGAACAAACCTGGTCTGGAGCACTGCTGATAAGGCTTTACCCTGTGATTGCGATAATTGCTCTACCCCGATACTACTCATTTCATGTTTTTTTGTAAACACTATTCAGTAATAAGGAAAAAAAATATTATTCCATTACTTAAGGGTACGGGGTTACGCCAAGTCAAGAAGTGGTCCTAGAAGTGGTCAAATCACAAATGCTGTATTGGTAAAAGTTATTGATGGACGATGTTATTAAAAACCAAGGTGATCACTCGGTCCAAGTCAGATCACTAGTGTGGAGCTAGTAGTGGTAGGTGGGTTACACCCGTCACAGCTAAGGTGAAGTGGGTTAGTTAGGTATATATGAAAGGTGCTTCATACCAACTAGCTTCTTGCTTTGGATATAAGTAAATGTCTATGCAGCGGTGATGGTACCACCCACTGTGATGGTAAAAAGATTGGGCTTGATGTGAATTACAGCAGACCATCTGTAAACTCAAGTGCAAGATGGTGTCAATATGATAGTGTTGGGAACAACACCATCACAACTGGTGTTGATGTAGTAGTTGGACTGTCATCTAGTCAGAGAACAACAGGGTATCTTTTTGTTCAGTCCCTCTGTGTCAGAAGCTAATCTCAACACTCACCTTTGCTCAATCCTGAAAAGAGTGTCCTTGGTCATGGCAGTGTGTGCTTCAAGGACAAACCATCTGATTGAGCCTGGGGAGTGGTGGAGGTGGTCAAAATGTGTTGTCATCTTTGTGTTTGCTTTGTGGCACCTGAAGTTACTCCTGCGTTCTGAGATCTGGGTTTTCACTTGTCTGGTGGTCATCACTACATATAGGAGTACGCATGGCCACGTTATCACATAGATACATTTAGTTGTGTTGCAATTTGTATGTTTATTGATTTTCCAATTAAACCCATTCGCAAATGTAATCTCTTTTGTGAATGGACAAACAGTGCATGAGCCGCAAGGGTGGTGCCCCATCACTGGTGGTAGGTCCCATAAGAATCTCTGTACGGTAGTATATTGGAGTTTAGGTCTAGTATGTATGAGCATGTCTTTGAGATTGCTCGTCCGTTTGAAAGCAAATCTGGGGGCTGGGCGGTTTAGACTACCTGTGTTCAGGATACCCCAATGTTTCTTGATGATGTGTTTTACTCGATTGGAATCAGGTGTGAATGTAGTCACACAGTGAGTGAGTCACAACTTTCTTTTTGTTTAGTCTCTAACAGACTTTCTCTGTTATTGTTCCTTGCTCTCTCTCACTGAAAAGAGCTAGGAACAATAACAGAGAAAGCCTGTTAGATAGAACCTATGTATACATATCCTCTTATGTCTCCCACATCTTTCAAGGACACTGCACTTCTCAGTGTTCAACATCAGCCGGAACATGATGAACAGCATATCACTCTGTTTTTGCATTATACTTGGGCCTGTATGCTGGACCAAGTTAAATATAGGCCTTAGTCCCCCCCTTTTTGTAAAAAATATATATATTGCTACACACACATCTCAGCACCCACCTTATTTATATTTTAAAAATAGGTCTGGTTATAAAAGCTACATACACAATAACTCAGCATCTTCATTGTGAAAATGGCCTACCTGGGCATGACATTGTACCACAAATATCCCTTCGTGAAAGTGATGCCTTGACTGAAGCCTCCTCACCAACAATGATAGAGTTTCAAATATTTGATTCTTCCTGCACTTCACTTATAATCAGGGCTCCTGGTTTTATGGGACCTTTTTTTTACATTTCCGTCTGTATTTATCCATATTTATTTTTGCTCATTTTTCTGTATTTATCTGCTTTTATTTTGGTTTTTTTATTTCAAAAGATTTTATTACAAGATTTTGTAGGTACAGTACAGATATGGTGAAGGCAATAATGTTGTCGGTGTTTACGCCGGTGGGGTTACAATTGGCGACACGCGTTCCGGCTTGCTCACGTAGTCGACTGGAAGAGAATGTCATAGGCTAGGCATACTGCGACGTGGCCTTGTTTGTATATTGCCCTCCTAGGAAGGAAAAGAAAAAGTGGGAAAGGAGAGATAGAGTCGCGGACAATGCTATTGGCGTTTCTTGCTAAGTGCCATCATGCTGGAGTACACCTATGTGTGTGTGGGGAGTGTGTTGGGGTGCTGTTCTCTGTAACTTGCCTACGGGGGCTTGTGTGATGCCAGGTAGTTGTCTAGGGTGTTCCACATCTCTCCCTTCCGGGTAGAGTTGGGTGTGTGTTTTGATGTTATGTTATCAGCTCCTCTGAGGAAGGTGATCCAGTTGAACCAACTCTTGAAGGATGCTTTCCCCGTGTCTTTCCAGTTTGCTAGGATTGTCTTGACTGCTGCTGTGAGTAGGATGTCTATTAGCTCGCTGCCGTTCTTAGATTGAGTTTCTTGGGAAATGAAGGCCGCGACTACCCCTGCGAAGTCTGTTTGCAGTGGGAAGCCCATTATGCTATTTGTGAAGTCTCTTATTTTGTTCCAGAATGTTTTGACTTTGGGGCAGTGAAAGAGAAGATGAGCTAGGTCACCTTTATGTTTGTGGCAGTTCCAGCATAGGTCGTTGTCTCTGATCCCTACAGCTGCTAGTCTGGCCGGGGTCCAGTATGCTTTGTGTAGGAGCCAGTATTTTGTCTGTGCTAGGATTGGGGTGACTTTGTTTGTGATTGCTGAGTTCCAGAGGCGAGTTTTTTCCCTATCGTTGAAACACCTATTTTGTTGGCCTTCCCAGTACTCTATTGTCTTGGCGTTTAGCTTTGTTGAAGTTGGGCTTAGTAGTTTGTAAAGGTGCAATGTTTGGTGGCCAACTTTGTTTAGGTTAGCTGCGTATTGTAGGATTGATGGGGTTTCTTTGTTTAAATTTGCCTTGGTGAGTGCCGCCCTTATTTTTAGGAAACTGTAGAAATCTATGTCTAGTAGGTTGTGGAGGTTTTTAAGGGTGTCGAATGTGAGTGGGGTGCTTACTTTTTCCAGTTGGCTGGGGGTGGAGATGCCTCGTTCGTACCAGGAGCTTATGTTTAGTATCTTGTCCTTGTATTTTATTTTTGTGTTGAACCGAATGGATTCCCACCTTGTGTTGTTAATGCTATTCTCCATTTTCTTGTCTACTTTTATTTTGTATTTTCTGTATTAATGAAGTTTCAATGGTTATTTTTCCACATTTATTTGACTGATAAATGTATACTTGCATTTGAATGTCCAAAAAGTATCAGCAGTGTACAATGCAATAACGTTTTCCGAAAACATTGCATTGTAGAATAGCATAAATAACTGTAGATCTGCAGTGAAATAAGCATAATTAGTAAATCTCTCCCCTACCTCTCAAGCTGTACACTTACTGACATGGCAGAAGCCCTATTTTCTGTACTTTTCTGTATTTAAAAACGAATACAGACAGGAACAAGAATAGTTTTCTGTCTGTATTTATTTGTAGAAATCTGTAAAATCAGAAAACTGGGAACCCTAATTATAATCAGCTTTACTGCCACTAACACAGACTATTTGTGTCCATAGGATGTTGGTCGCTTTCACAGTAACCCACGTAAATTGCACCAATCTGAAGTGGCAGACGTAGGAGGATTGTAAGACATTGTGATGGGACACAGATTTCTCTGACTGAGTCTCTGGTAGAATGCATTACATATCCTTCTGCAGGTCCATTAAAGAATTAACAAACATCCGTATATATTCCTCTTCCTATAGCATGTTAAATAAGTTATGGCTCTCTTGGCAGAAAGATGGGCAGGTGACCATCTGCCGATTTTCATTAATCCTTAAGTGAATTATAATCCAACGAGCTTCACTGCATCATTATCAGATACGAGCCTGGTCCCTTTTCCAACTAACAAAGGTGAATACTAAAGACTTTCAACTAAAGTGAGAATTATCATGCACTGAATTTGCCAGAATGCATCTGGGCCGATTGTGTGCTGATATGCCAGGCAATTTGATTCCTCCCCATTTTGTGACTGGCCCCTTGTTGAGTTACTGGACTTACATGCTCATTAGGAAGCATCAGTGCTCTGGCAGTAGTACTTAAACTTGTGAAGACCTGGAGCAGCATTTGCAGCAGCCCCAGATTTAAAGCATTACTCTCTAATGAAGAAGGACAAATACCCTGAAACACATGGCTAGAGATACACAGCGATGGTGAACACTAAGGACTTTTAACTAAAGTGAGTGTTGACATACACTGCATTTATCACAATGCATCTGGATGAATTGTGTGCTTCCTCTCCCTTTTCCTTTTTTCGGATTGGCTCCTTATCATTGACATTGTAAAATTCAATGTCTACATGCGCTAAAATCTAATGGAAAAATCTAGAGCACCCACTGAATCTAAAGCCCATGAGATATCTATGATAGGAATTTTTCACATGATAATGTTTGCACATGCTACTGGTGAAACCACTGTAGCCGCAGCTCACATACATCCATGCATCTGGACATGCTATAGTCCCATGCACTCCCTGTAGCTACAGTCCAAAGCACATCTCTAGTGGTTATGTATCACATTGTAATGATTGCACATGCTAAGGTCTAATATACTCACAACAGCTACAGCCCACTGACATGTATGGTGCTTATAAACAACATAGTAAAGTTCACATAACAATGTGTGCATGTGCTAAAGTCTATTGCAAATGTCTAATGTATCTGCTCTAGCTAAAACCAATTTTTCACACGGCTAATTTTTGCACATGCTCCTGTTAAAGTCTAACAGCTCTGCAGCTACAAACCAAGGGGTTTCTCTGGTGGTTGACATTCACACTGTAATCTTTGTACATACCAACGCCAAAGTCCTGGGAATTCTCTGTAGCTAAAGCCCATGGTTATGATTTACAATGTAATGTTTGTACAGGGCCATGCTGAAGCGCAGGGCATTCTCTGTAACTGCACCCCTTTGGGTATATGTGACGGTTATCATTCACATTGTAATGTCTGCATATGAACATGCTAAAGCGAAGTGCACCCTCTGTAGCTACAGCCCCTTGGATATCCGTGATGGTTATCGTTCACATTGTAATGTCTGCACATAAGCATGCTGAAATGCAGTGTGCTCTCTGTAGATGCACCTCTTTGGGTATATGTGATGGTTGTCATTCACATTGTAATGCCTACACACGGATATGCTGAAGCGGAGTGCACCCTCTGTAGCTACAGCCTCTTGGGTGTCTGTGATGGTTATTGTTCACATTGCAATGTCGACACATGGGCATCCTGAAGTGGAGTGTGCTTGCAGCTACAGCCTTTTGGGTATCTGTGATGGTTATCGTTCACATTGTAATGTCTGCACTAGGGCATGCTGAACCGGAGTGCAGCCTCTGTAGCTACAGCCTCTTTGGTATCTGTGATGGTTATCGTTCACATTGCACAGGACATCACAGCTCCAATGAAAGCTGTGCTTCATGCCGCTGTAAGACCTACCACAGGCTCCAGGAAATGTTGCCATATCACGCGTACATGTCATTTAACTCTCTGAGCACATAGCATTTTCAAACGAGCCTCATTCGTTTATACAGCTATAGAGTTGTACTGCCTTCGTTGTCTGAAAACATCATATATATTCAAAGGCAAATGGAGGCACCTTCGCAGCGCAACAACTCTCCAAATGGAATCAGCGTGTTGCTACAAAACCAACGTACATCCTCCACGGGTCAGCCTGACAAAGAAAGACTCTTTCAACTAAAGTCCTGTTCACACAATGGCTGCATTCTCTTGGTTACAATGTTTGAACCCAATCTACAGGCTGGAAACATCTTTATTTAGTGATCAGAGCATGGACAATTGATTGTTTTCCTCTCTGAACTAGCCTTTTCTTTCCTACCATGTCTCGCACATGTACCTCTCCGTGTCGCTGGACCAGTTAATTGTTGACATGCTATTGTTTCGTCCATCTGTTTTTCTCTGGAAACTGCTCTAACAATTTTGTGCATCATGTTGGTCCTATAAAAAAAAAAAAAAAATTAACTTGTGATGGGGAACAAAGAATTCAATGTTTTTTGTGCTTCTGTTCTCCTCAGGCACTGTTATTGTATTTGAATGAATGCAATGACATAGGAGCGGTGACCCACTACCTGTGTCATCAGAGCCAGAAAATGAAAAAGAAAACGATGTTCTAGTTTAGTTTTATTTTTCGTTTGCCGCCTCTGAGCCAGTTTGTGCAGGGAGGGCCGGGGCATGAGAGGGGGAACGAGGAGTGCTTGTGCACTCTCTAACGTGCCTATATGTGTTTGGCGGCCGTCTCAGGCTGACCAAAACACAAATGTACACATAGATTTCTCCAGCCTGGCGGCATTCAGCAGCCGGGCTGGACAAACCCCACAGACTCAATGGCCTAAGCGAAGCATCTTTCCAGGCCACTCAGACCAATCCTCACACTGCTCTGCAGCACGAGGATTGGATGGGAGTCTGTACCAGGGCATGCTGGGACCAGGAAGTGGAGAGGAGACACGACCCGAAGCTGGAGGCGGCCAGCAACGAAAGATCATTTAAAAACATATATATATTATTTCTATACCTCCGTGTAACCCAGCCTGCCTTCCCACTCCTGCTTCCCCGCCACAACCCACCATCCTCGTTGTGGTGGCCACCACTGAATGAACGTGGCATGCCTTTTAGTCAATAAGTATACGGCAGCTAGGAAGGGTTCTATGCATCTTGCTTTTATGGATTTGCCCACAGCCTTTGATCTAGTTAATAGGTCAAGGCTGTGGACAATCCTATTGGACATGGGGATCGACTCTGGCTTGGTGCTTTACATGGCGGATTTACATAGAGATCTTTATGCCAATGTAAGAATGACGCAAGAGGGTACTTGTACTAGACTTTTTAAATCTGGGAGAGGGGTGAGGTAAGGGTGCATCCGTGCCCCTCTCCTTTTTACATTGTACATTAATGCCCTTGAAACAACACTGTCACTGGCCACATTAGACGTCCCGCGTATAGGTAGTACCGCTATCCCGGTGCTCCTATACGCGGATGACGCGGTTTTGCTAGCCCGTAAACCCAATGGCCTGCAACATTTATTGAACTCCTTTGGAGACTTCATGTCTTCCTTGGACCTGGTCGTTAATTCCTCCAAATCCCAGGTTATGACTATGGGGCACACGGTTAAGAAACATAGAACATTCTTTTGTAAAGGGATTGAACTACAAAGAGTAGTGGCATTTACATACCTGGGGGTCTTATTCGATAAAAACTGCTCTTGGGCCCCCCAAAAAACTGTTAAAAGGAATGCTCTGACTTGTGCTGGCTCTGCCCTGCTTAACTTGACCCATTGCCTAGGAGGAAAACCTTATGAGGCAATCTCAAAAATATATAAAGCTAAATGCATAGCAATAACCACCTATGGTGCGGCTATTTGGGGTTATACCCCAATGACAGAGATGCAAAGGTCTGAAAATAAGGTATTTTGGTGTCTCCTCTCGGTCCCTCAATCTACTGCCACTTTCGCAGTACACAAGGAACTAGGCATGGGGTATGTTGAAGACCTGATAAATTTGCCCCCCCTTACCCAATGGATAAAAATATGGCTTAACCCAGATTTAACCTTAAATCAGCCAATCATGAGGGATTGCGTTTGCCTAGAAAAGGCTAAAAATATCAAATGGCTCTCTCATGTTAAGTCTGAATTCACCAAGCTAGGAAGACCAGAAATTTATGAAAGGCCAGACTCCATTTTGAAAGGAGATATAAATTGGGTCAAAACACACTTCATGTCCTCAAGAACTCAGGAGCGGGAGGCGGAAAAATTGCTGAAACCTACAGTAAGAGCCCATTCTTTGATTGCTACCCCAGATTCTTTGGAATTATATTTAAAGGTAGTTAATAGACCCTTTCACAGATGGCTATTAACACGGTTTAGGTTTAACCAAATACCTTTTCTGCTAGGAACAAACCTGGTCTGGAGCACTGCTGATAAGGCTTTACCCTGTGATTGCGATAATTGCTCTACCCCGATACTACTCATTTCATGTTTTTTTGTAAACACTATTCAGTAATAAGGAAAAAAATTATTATTCCATTACTTAAGGGTACGGGGTTACGCCAAGTCAAGAAGTGGTCCTAGAAGTGGTCAAATCACAAATGCTGTATTGGTAAAAGTTATTGATGGACGATGTTATTAAAAACCAAGGTGATCACTCGGTCCAAGTCAGATCACTAGTGTGGAGCTAGTAGTGGTAGGTGGGTTACACCCGTCACAGCTAAGGTGAAGTGGGTTAGTTAGGTATATATGAAAGGTGCTTCATACCAACTAGCTTCTTGCTTTGGATATAAGTAAATGTCTATGCAGCGGTGATGGTACCACCCACTGTGATGGTAAAAAGATTGGGCTTGATGTGAATTACAGCAGACCATCTGTAAACTCAAGTGCAAGATGGTGTCAATATGATAGTGTTGGGAACAACACCATCACAACTGGTGTTGATGTAGTAGTTGGACTGTCATCTAGTCAGAGAACAACAGGGTATCTTTTTGTTCAGTCCCTCTGTGTCAGAAGCTAATCTCAACACTCACCTTTGCTCAATCCTGAAAAGAGTGTCCTTGGTCATGGCAGTGTGTGCTTCAAGGACAAACCATCTGATTGAGCCTGGGGAGTGGTGGAGGTGGTCAAAATGTGTTGTCATCTTTGTGTTTGCTTTGTGGCACCTGAAGTTACTCCTGCGTTCTGAGATCTGGGTGCCGCTCGCAGCTGTGTGCAGAGTCCGTGACAGTCATTTCTACACCCTGTTCATTTGCCCTCTACTGTGACTGAGTGGAACTTTGGAAATATCACCGTCGCCGAGGAGAGTGTGAGGCGCTTTCGACAGGGGCTGGGACTGCGAGACCCAGGGTTCCGCGCAGGACTAACGCAGCGCACCTGGAGTCTCTTCCCGCCCCTGCTCCTCCCTGTTTGCATCGCCTGGCTTGCCCCTTCAAAACAGCTCGCGGCCCCCGCTTCGCGGGTGCCGCTCGCAGCTGTGTGCAGAGTCCGTGACAGTCATTTCTACACCCTGTTCATTTGCCCTCTACTGTGACTGAGTGGAACTTTGGAAATATCACCGTCGCCGAGGAGAGTGTGAGGCGCTTTCGACAGGGGCTGGGACTGCGAGACCCAGGGTTCCGCGCAGGACTAACGCAGCGCACCTGGAGTCTCTTCCCGCCCCTGCTCCTCCCTGTTTGCATCGCCTGGCTTGCCCCTTCAAAACAGCTCGCGGCCCCCGCTTCGCGGGTGCCGCTCGCAGCTGTGTGCAGAGTCCGTGACAGTCATTTCTACACCCTGTTCATTTGCCCTCTACTGTGACTGAGTGGAACTTTGGAAATATCACCGTCGCCGAGGAGAGTGTGAGGCGCTTTCGACAGGGGCTGGGACTGCGAGACCCAGGGTTCCGCGCAGGACTAACGCAGCGCACCTGGAGTCTCTTCCCGCCCCTGCTCCTCCCTGTTTGCATCGCCTGGCTTGCCCCTTCAAAACAGCTCGCGGCCCCCGCTTCGCGGGTGCCGCTCGCAGCTGTGTGCAGAGTCCGTGACAGTCATTTCTACACCCTGTTCATTTGCCCTCTACTGTGACTGAGTGGAACTTTGGAAATATCACCGTCGCCGAGGAGAGTGTGAGGCGCTTTCGACAGGGGCTGGGACTGCGAGACCCAGGGTTCCGCGCAGGACTAACGCAGCGCACCTGGAGTCTCTTCCCGCCCCCTGCTCCTCCTATTAAATTGTGCTCCAGACGCATAGCGGGACGCGTGCGGGACGCCGGACGAAGCCCGGACAAAGGGCGGACAGTCTTAGACAGTCCGAGACAGGCTGAGACTGGACTGGACACGCTACTCTGCCCGTACTGTCTTCGTTCAGTGTGGTTCTGCAGTAAGACTATTTATACTTATACTTATATTTATTTCCTGGATATACCATCATCCATTATAACATTCTTGTTACTTGGTTATTATTACTCTCTTAAGAAGAATGTCTAAAAAGAATTTAGTGGTGGGAGGTAACTCTATAGAAAATTATATGATACATGTAGTTTCTAAGATTAACAACGAGAGGCGCGAATCGTTAGGTCTTAGCCTGTCCCCTAATTTATCTCCCCTAAGTTCTTCACCTGATTCACCCTGGATTGATATACCTTCCCAGGTTGAGGGAAGCGCAGTTTTAGACTCTGACACCCCAGAACATGGCATTTTAAACCAGAGTACTCACACAACACTAGGTCAAGATATAGCTCAGGCTAATGATTTGGATTGTCAGGTAGTTGACATTGATTTAGACCAAGATCAAATTGTGCAGGAGAGTGAGCAGTCAAATAATGAAGCCGATCCCCCAGTTCTAGATCGTGTGCCACGGGCCATCAGAAAATGTAGAAAAACTCAAATATACCGTGGTGGACCTCTTCTAGGGAAGAAGAGGGCTGTGTCACCTGTAAGAAGTAGGGATAAAAGCAGGGGGAAAGTAGATGATTCTGAGAAGCATAATATGGATGATGAGTTATTATCAAGGTTAGCTGATCTAATTGACACTAAACTTAAAATCTTAATTAAACCAGTAGTGTCCAAATTGGACAAGCTAACTGCTGATATAAAGAAACTTGGTGCTGATCAAAAAAAGTTAGCAGAAGCTGTGTCTAATATATCAGACACAGTTACCAGTCTAGCTCTTCCTGTAAAAGAGGCTCTTCTTCCTTCATCTGAGGGAGGTTC
Source organism: Lissotriton helveticus (assembly GCF_964261635.1). NCBI lineage: Eukaryota > Metazoa > Chordata > Amphibia > Caudata > Salamandridae > Lissotriton > Lissotriton helveticus. The sequence goes on from NC_136062.1 coordinate 158,197,016, forward strand.
TACCTCAAACATTATACACGCAAATTTACAGGAACAGCCCTCAACTACAGTGACACATCACCTACTGCCAGGAGTTACAATATCCCCAATTCCGCCTGTATTACCTACACCTATTACAGAAGAAGTCACGGTACAGTTTCTGGAAGACGCGGCTCCACTAGTACTGGTACTGGCAAACGTCCCCCCACTAGCCCCAGATCAATTAGAATCCCCCTCGGCAGTAACAAGTAAGGCCCTGCACTGGTTATCAGGTAATATGCAGCTGGCCCCGTGGGGGAAGCAACAGCTAGCTGGAGACATTAAGTCAGCCAGAAGAGTCCCTTGGATAGGTCAAAACCCTAAAAAATTCCAGGGTGACTGCATTATAATAAACTTTACCAATTCTGCAGTTTTACCAAACATCCTGCCAAATATTTTGCCGCCGCAGCGCAGAAGAGGTACTATCATTCCTCTCACCCTGGAATTCTTCGGCAAAAAACAGCGGAGCATGTCCTATCCTAAGTCTACCCATAATTTTACTAGGCCTATATGGCCAGCGACACCAAAAGGCTGGGGTTTTGAGGTCCCAATTAACAACTGGGGGTATAGTCGGGATAGAAGGGAACGTCCAACACGGCCACCCCTCCCAGATCAATATTACCCTACTCATCTTTTTAATAATCACTTTAATATCCCCACCTCTAACAGGTATGGCATTTTTTCAGACGAGGGGGGACTGGATGGGGTGGAATGACTACCTGACACACCTATTAACCTCTTCCCCACTGACCGAACGCCAGAAGTTATAGACCTTGTAGACATTCCCCAAGGGTTAGACGGGGGCTTGGATGGCAGGAATCAATCAGATACATTAGGTTTATCCACTGATATAAACCCAGTCTGCCCTCAAGCTTGTTCTTCGGCTAACCCCGGAATAGACCGGGCTCGCTGCTGTACAGGCCTAACACCTATTTTTCAAACTGCACGTGGAAATATGGCTATATTACAACACGAACCAATTAAATATAAAGAGGGGCTATTATCCTGGAATATAGCTGGTCTGCAGGATAAACTGTCTAATGTAGAATGGTTATCTTTTGTTAAAGACTACCCTGTTATTTGCCTCCAAGAAACCTGGGTAGTGGGCAAAAATATATACATAGACGGTTATGAGAGCTTTATAATCTCGGCAGTTCCTTCATCTAGTGGCAGAGCTAAAGGGGGTTTGGCAATCTTTGTTAACTTGTCACTAATATGCCTTAAAACTGTACATCACTCTGGTAATAATAATATCCAGGTTGTTGAATTTAAGAGGGGCAGTACAAGTTTCGCTTTGGTCAACTTTTACAATGCAGTGAGTCAGTTTGGTGATTGCAATATTGAGTCATTGCGTGAATTCCTGAGGGCCAAAGATGATTCCCTTCCCCGCCTCAAGATAATAGCGGGTGATTTTAACACTCATGTATGTGGGAATCCTAACCTGAGTCCTGCCGGTCACTTGGGCTGTAACCAACTGGAAGGAATACACTTTGATCACTCGCGAAGGGGTTCTTGCTTAAATGACTTAGTAAATGAATTTAATCTTTTTACTGCTATGTCAATAGTTGAGGAACAGACTGTATTTTCAACCCCTACTTTTAAAGGTCACGCCACAGGGTCGTTTATAGACCATATTCTTTTATCGGCAGAATTTGTTAATTTTGTTGGGGTATTTTTGATTATTCCAAGCATATTTAGCGATCATAATCCTTTATGTATAACTATGGGTGTGAATTTATTTGAAAAACATATCACTCGCAAGGACTGTGGTACCACTAAATGTATTAATGGCAAGCGACGTTTAAAGTGGTCAAAGGTGGACTGTAAGCAATTCTATTCTTCTATTAATAATGTATGCCACCATGATCTGATAACGTGTACATCTACTGCTTCAGCACCATCACAAATTCTGATGTCCTTCAATGAGATTACTAAAAAGGTGGAGTCACTTTTAACGTTACCTACTAAGAGGATAGCTAACTTTTCCAATAATCCAAAATGGTTTGACAGTAACTGCTCGAAAGCCGGTCGTGAGCTTAAGAAAGCACTAAAAACAAAACCGAGAGATCCCTCAACCATTAGGGTGTTGCGGGTTGAGTATAAAAAGTCTCTTGCTATTCGTAAACGTGCTGTCAAGAAAAACGTTTGGGAGTCTTTGCTAGATCCAGAGATTCTAAAAAACAGTTCTAAGTTCTGGGAGATCATTAATAAGCCCTTATTTGATAACTCCAGCATTTCAAGTATAGGCACTAATATCCCAGAAGAAGTTTGGATTAACCACTTTAGCTCCATTTTTAAAGGTAACGGCCTCCAGGTACATTGTAGTTCAAAAGAAATTAGTGAAAAATCCTTGTTCTTCACAGTTGATGAGGTAATTAAGGGCATAGAAGGCCTATCGAACAACAAGGCCCCAGGACCGGACGGTCTCCCCCCTGATCTTTTTAAATCTTGTAAAACACTCTGGGCACCGGTCCTTACAGCTGTTCTTAACGCTGCTGTGCCCTGTGGATGCCCAAAATCATGGGGGGTATCCACAATCGTACCTATTTTTAAAAAAGGAGATCGCAGTAGCCCTGCCTGCTATCGACCAATATCTTTAATAAACTCCGTGGTGAAAGTTGTGGGAGGAGTAATATTGAATAGATTGGTCAGATGGTCAGAAGAAAATAATATAATATCTCCAATCCAGTATGGATTCAGGCCTGGGCACTCTACGATCTCACAATGTTTGAACTTATATCTCATCATTGCGAAGTATACTAAGGCCCGAAGAGGAACGATCCATATGGCGTTCATGGATCTTTCCTCGGCTTTCGATTGTGTGAGCCGGGGAAAGCTCTGGGACGCCATGCTAAAAATGGGTGTGGACCCAAACTTGGTCGATTTGTTAGATGATATGCACTCGGACACCAACGCAAATGTCAGATTCACTCAAGACCTGAATGTGACCAAAGACTTCGAGGTGCATCGTGGTGTCCGTCAAGGCTGCATCCTGGCCCCATTTCTTTTTAACTTGTATATAAATGATCTGGAAGAGCATCTTTTAAGCACCAATACGGATTTTCCGTATATAGGACGTAGGGGGCTGCCAGTCCTTTTATATGCGGACGACGCAGTTCTCCTATCAAGAACAGCAAATGGACTCCAAATCCTATTAGATTCCTTCCATTCTTTTATGGCCTCAAGAGAGTTAAGTATTAATAACTCTAAATCATACATAATGAAGGTCGGACAGGGAAATAAAAAAGTAAACTGCTTAAATGTAAATGGTGTACGTATTCCTACCACACGCACATTTTCTTATCTCGGGGTCCTCTTTGACAGTCAACTAAACTGGGGTCCCGTGATTGAAAAAAAGAAGGGAGAAGTTACTAGGGTAAACGCGGCAATAATGGACTTCTCTAAGAAAGTGGGCAATAGTCCAGTAGCCGCCCTACTCCAACTTTATCAAGCCAAGAGTATCTCCACAGCGTGCTATGGTAGTGAAATTTGGGGATATGTTCCTCCGGATCCCCTACAGACTATTGAGAATAACTTCTTGAAATCAGTATTAAGGGTTCCTAGGGGCACGGCCAATTTTTCCGTGCACGAGGAACTGGGGGTTTCTTACGTAAGAGACAAGATTGCTGTTAATCCCATGTTATGCTGGATGAATTGTTGGTTAAATGATAACATTCCACTAACCCAGCTTATTTTAAGAGAGTCACTCACATGGGACAACAGGATGAAGGTCCCCTGGTTAAAGTATCTTTTTAAGTGCTTTGCAGATCTAGGCCGCCCTGATCTCTTTTCATCTCCTGAATCGATCACTAAACTGGATGTTATAACGATCAAGAAAGCCTTTATTGATCGGAGAATTCAAGATAGGGAATCACGTGAGCTCAAAAAGGAAAGTGTTCGTAATCATGTATTAGTAAAGACCACCTTGCTCATGGAACCCTATTTATCTTGGCAATTGCCCAGCTATGACCGTTTCTTACTGATCAGGTTCAGGTTTAATTTGTTTCATTTCTTGTTGGCTGTACCTAGGGGTTCTCACCGTGGACAAGTGTTGCCGGCTTGCGGCTGCGACGACATGTCTCCGCAAGACCTGGCACACTTTCTTTTCTTTTGTCCCTTTTATACTGTACCGAGGAATTTATATCTAAAACCCTGCTTGAAAAAACTAAATTTTACACAATACCGTCCTGCATTGCACTTTCTACAGTTATTAAGTTGTGAATATTCCCTGTATTTATGTTGCTTTTTAAAATTGGCAGCAAAATTTAGAAATAGTATGGAAGGATAAAAATAACATATGAATTGCTATCACCTCTCTTTTACAATGGACTGCGCTAAATATTCTGATTGCTTGTTGTATATTTGTCTTCACCTGTTTATTTTACAATTGTATTTTATCTTTATGTATTAATTGTGTTATTTTTATATGTAGTGTAAATGCTTTTATGGTTGTCAATTCGTACAACCGAATAAAGTTTTTTTTTTTGACTTGACTTGACCTGAAGTTACTCCTGCGTTCTGAGATCTGGGTTTTCACTTGTCTGGTGGTCATCACTACATATAGGAGTACGCATGGCCACGTTATCACATAGATACATTTAGTTGTGTTGCAATTTGTATGTTTATTGATTTTCCAATTAAACCCATTCGCAAATGTAATCTCTTTTGTGAATGGACAAACAGTGCATGAGCCGCAAGGGTGGTGCCCCATCACTGGTGGTAGGTCCCATAAGAATCTCTGTACGGTAGTATATTGGAGTTTAGGTCTAGTATGTATGAGCATGTCTTTGAGATTGCTCGTCCGTTTGAAAGCAAATCTGGGGGCTGGGCGGTTTAGACTACCTGTGTTCAGGATACCCCAATGTTTCTTGATGATGTGTTTTACTCGATTGGAATCAGGTGTGAATGTAGTCACACAAGTGAGTGAGTCACAACTTTCTTTTTGTTTAGTCTCTAACAGACTTTCTCTGTTATTGTTCCTTGCTCTCTCTCACTGAAAAGAGCTAGGAACAATAACAGAGAAAGCCTGTTAGATAGAACCTATGTATACATATCCTCTTATGTCTCCCACATCTTTCAAGGACACTGCACTTCTCAGTGTTCAACATCAGCCGGAACATGATGAACAGCATATCACTCTGTTTTTGCATTATACTTGGGCCTGTATGCTGGACCAAGTTAAATATAGGCCTTAGTCCCCCCCTTTTTGTAAAAAATATATATATTGCTACACACACATCTCAGCACCCACCTTATTTATATTTTAAAAATAGGTCTGGTTATAAAAGCTACATACACAATAACTCAGCATCTTCATTGTGAAAATGGCCTACCTGGGCATGACATTGTACCACAAATATCCCTTCGTGAAAGTGATGCCTTGACTGAAGCCTCCTCACCAACAATGATAGAGTTTCAAATATTTGATTCTTCCTGCACTTCACTTATAATCAGGGCTCCTGGTTTTATGGGACCTTTTTTTTACATTTCCGTCTGTATTTATCCATATTTATTTTTGCTCATTTTTCTGTATTTATCTGCTTTTATTTTGTTTTTTTTTATTTCAAAAGATTTTATTACAAGATTTTGTAGGTACAGTACAGATATGGTGAAGGCAATAATGTTGTCGGTGTTTACGCCGGTGGGGTTACAATTGGCGACACGCGTTCCGGCTTGCTCACGTAGTCGACTGGAAGAGAATGTCATAGGCTAGGCATACTGCGACGTGGCCTTGTTTGTATATTGCCCTCCTAGGAAGGAAAAGAAAAAGTGGGAAAGGAGAGATAGAGTCGCGGACAATGCTATTGGCGTTTCTTGCTAAGTGCCATCATGCTGGAGTACACCTATGTGTGTGTGGGGAGTGTGTTGGGGTGCTGTTCTCTGTAACTTGCCTACGGGGGCTTGTGTGATGCCAGGTAGTTGTCTAGGGTGTTCCACATCTCTCCCTTCCGGGTAGAGTTGGGTGTGTGTTTTGATGTTATGTTATCAGCTCCTCTGAGGAAGGTGATCCAGTTGAACCAACTCTTGAAGGATGCTTTCCCCGTGTCTTTCCAGTTTGCTAGGATTGTCTTGACTGCTGCTGTGAGTAGGATGTCTATTAGCTCGCTGCCGTTCTTCGATTGAGTTTCTTGGGAAATGAAGGCCGCGACTACCCCTGCGAAGTCTGTTTGCAGTGGGAATCCCATTATGCTATTTGTGAAGTCTCTTATTTTGTTCCAGAATGTTTTGACTTTGGGGCAGTGAAAGAGAAGATGAGCTAGGTCACCTTTATGTTTGTGGCAGTTCCAGCATAGGTCGTTGTCTCGGATCCCTACGGCTGCTAGTCTGGCCGGGGTCCAGTATGCTTTGTGTAGGAGCCAGTATTTTGTCTGTGCTAGGATTGGGGTGACTTTGTTTGTGATTGCTGAGTTCCAGAGGCGAGTTTTTTCCCTATCGTTGAAACACCTATTTTGTTGGCCTTCCCAGTACTCTATTGTCTTGGCGTTTAGCTTTGTTGAAGTTGGGCTTAGTAGTTTGTAAAGGTGCAATGTTTGGTGGCCAACTTTGTTTAGGTTAGCTGCGTATTGTAGGATTGATGGGGTTTCTTTGTTTAAATTTGCCTTGGTGAGTGCCGCCCTTATTTTTAGGAAACTGTAGAAATCTATGTCTAGTAGGTTGTGGAGGTTTTTAAGGGTGTCGAATGTGAGTGGGGTGCTTACTTTTTCCAGTTGGCTGGGGGTGGAGATGCCTCGTTTGTACCAGGAGCTTATGTTTAGTATCTTGTCCTTGTATTTTATTTTTGTGTTGAACCAAATGGATTCCCACCTTGTGTTGTTAATGCTATTCTCCATTTTCTTGTCTACTTTTATTTTGTATTTTCTGTATTAATGAAGTTTCAATGGTTATTTTTCCACATTTATTTGACTGATAAATGTATACTTGCATTTGAATGTCCAAAAAGTATCAGCAGTGTACAATGCAATAACGTTTTCCGAAAACATTGCATTGTAGAATAGCATAAATAACTGTAGATCTGCACTGAAATAAGCATAATTAGTAAATCTCTCCCCTACCTCTCATGTACACTTACTGACATGGCAGAAGCCCTATTTTCTGTACTTTTCTGTATTTAAAAACGAATACAGACAGGAACAAGAATAGTTTTCTGTCTGTATTTATTTGTAGAAATCTGTAAAATCAGAAAACTGGGAACCCTAATTATAATCAGCTTTACTGCCACTAACACAGACTATTTGTGTCCATAGGATGTTGGTCGCTTTCACAGTAACCCACGTAAATTGCACCAATCTGAAGTGGCAGACGTAGGAGGATTGTAAGACATTGTGATGGGACACAGATTTCTCTGACTGAGTCTCTGGTAGAATGCATTACATATCCTTCTGCAGGTCCATTAAAGAATTAACAAACATCCGTATATATTCCTCTTCCTATAGCATGTTAAATAAGTTATGGCTCTCTTGGCAGATAGATGGGCAGGTGACCATCTGCCGATTTTCATTAATCCTTAAGTGAATTATAATCCAAGGAGCTTCACTGCATCATTATCAGATACGAGCCTGGTCCCTTTTTCAACTAACAAAGGTGAATACTAAAGACTTTCAACTAAAGTGAGAATTATCATGCACTGAATTTGCCAGAATGCATCTGGGCCGATTGTGTGCTGATATGCCAGGCAATTTGATTCCTCCCCATTTTGTGACTGGCCCCTTGTTGAGTTACTGGACTTACATGCTCATTAGGAAGCATCAGTGCTCTGGCAGTAGTACTTAAACTTGAGAAGACCTGGAGCAGCATTTGCAGCAGCCCCAGATTTAAAGCATTACTCTCTAATGAAGAAGGACAAATACCCTGAAACACATGGCTAGAGATACACAGCGATGGTGAACACTAAGGACTTTTAACTAAAGTGAGTGTTGACATACACTGCATTTATCACAATGCATCTGGATGAATTGTGTGCTTCCTCTCCCTTTTCATTTTTTCGGATTGGCTCCTTATCATTGACATTGTAAAATTCAATGTCTACATGCGCTAAAATCTAATGGAAAAAATCTAGAGCACCCACTGAATCTAAAGCCCATGAGATATCTATGATAGGAATTTTTCACATGATAATGTTTGCACATGCTACTGGTGAAACCACTGTAGCCGCAGCTCACATACATCCATGCATCTGGACATGCTATAGTCCCATGCACTCCCTGTAGCTACAGTCCAAAGCACATCTCTAGTGGTTATGTATCACATTGTAATGATTGCACATGCTAAGGTCTAATATACTCACAACAGCTACAGCCCACTGACATGTATGGTGCTTATAAACAACATAGTAAAGTTCACATAACAATGTGTGCATGTGCTAAAGTCTATTGCAAATGTCTAATGTATCTGCTCTAGCTAAAACCCATTTTTCACACGGCTAATTTTTGCACATGCTCCTGTTAAAGTCTAACAGCTCTGCAGCTACAAACCAAGGGGTTTCTCTGGTGGTTGACATTCACACTGTAATCTTTGTACATACCAACGCCAAAGTCCTGGGAATTCTCTGTAGCTAAAGCCCATGGTTATGATTTACAATGTAATGTTTGTACAGGGCCATGCTGAAGCGCAGGGCATTCTCTGTAACTGCACCCCTTTGGGTATATGTGACGGTTATCATTCACATTGTAATTTCTGCATATGAGCATGCTAAAGCGAAGTGCACCCTCTGTAGCTACAGCCCCTTGGATATCCGTGATGGTTATCGTTCACATTGTAATGTCTGCACATAAGCATGCTGAAATGCAGTGTGCTCTCTGTAGATGCACCACTTTGGGTATATGTGATGGTTGTCATTCACATTGTAATGTCTACACACGGATATGCTGAACCGGAGTGCAGCCTCTGTAGCTACAGCCTTTTGGGTATCTGTGATGGTTATCGTTCACATTGTAATGTCTGCACTAGGGCATGCTGAACCGGAGTGCAGCCTCTGTAGCTACAGCCTCTTTGGTATCTGTGATGGTTATCGTTCACATTGTAATGTCTGCACTAGGGCATGCTGAACCGAAGTGCAGCCTCTGTAGCTACAGCCTCTTTGGTATCTGTGATGGTTATCGTTCACATTGCACAGGACATCACAGCTCCAATGAAAGCTGTGCTTCATGCCGCTGTAAGACCTACCACAGGCTCCAGAAAATGTAGCCATATCACGCGTACATGTCATTTAACTCTCTGAGCACATAACATTTTCTAAAGAGCCTCAATCGTTTATACAGCTATAGAGTTGTACTGCCTTCCTTGTCTGAAAACATCATATATATTCAAAGGCAAATGGAGGCACCTTCGCAGCACAACAACCCTCCAAATGGAATCAGCGTGTTTCTACAAAACCAACCTACATCCTCCACATGTCAGCCTGACAAAGAAAGACTCTTTCAACTAAAGTCCTGTTCACACAATGGCCGCATTCTCTTGGTTACAATGTTTGAACCCAACCTACTGGCTAGAAACATCTTTATTTAGTGATCAGAGCATGGACAATTGATTGTTTTTCCTTTCTGAACTAGCCTTTTCTTTCCTAACATGTAAATGTAACTCTCTGTGTCGCTGGACCAGTTAATTGTTGACATGCTATTGTTTCGTCCATCTGTTTTTCTCTGTAAAGTGCTTTAACAATTCTGTGCATCATGTCGGTCCTATAGAAAAATAAAAATATTTTTTTTCAAACTTGTGATGGGGAACACAGAATCCAATGTTTTTTTTGTGCTTCTGTTCTCCTCAGACACTGTTATTGTATTTGAATGAATGCAATGGCATAGGAGAGGTGCCCCACTGCCTGTGTCAGAGCCAGCAAATGAAAAAGAAAACGATGTTCTAGCTTAGTTTTATTTTTCGTTTGCCGCGTCTGAGCCAGTTTGTGCATGGAGGGGCGGGGCATGAGAGGTGGAACGAGGAGTGCTTGTGCACTCTCTACGTGCGTATATGTGTTTGGCAGCCGTCTCAGGCTGACCAAAACACAAATGTACACATAGGTTTCTCCAGCCTGGCGGCATTCAGCAGCCGGGCTGGACAAACCACACAGACTCAATGGCCTAAGCGAAGCATCTTTCCAGGCCACTCAAACCAATCCTCACACTGCTCTGCAGCACGAGGATTGGATGGGAGTCTGTACCAGGGGATGCTGGGACCAGGAAGTGGAGAGGAGACACGACCCAAAGCTGGAGGCGGCCAGCAACGAAAGATCATTAAAAAATATATATATATTATTTCTATCCCTCCGCGTAACCCAGCCTGCCCTCCCACTCCTGCTTCCCCGCCACCAACCCACCACCCTTTGTTGTGGTGGCCACCACTGAATGAACGTGGTATGCGCAGGCTGTACAGACTTTGAGTTGAGAACACAATAGCTTACCAATGTACGAGCAATTGTGACACCTAGTAGCCTTGTGGAATCACATGTTCACTGAAATTGTTGAGGTGATCTGTTTGTTGTCTCCCTCCTACCTACAGGCATATCAGCATTTTATTTATTTTATTTTTGTGATTTTATATAGCAAGCATGGACATGGCCCGTAGACCTTAGAGCATTTTACAATAAAGCCAAATGTAGTAATAACAAATAGAAAATATACATGTAACATTAAAGTGTGGAGAGAACATCAGGTAGCCTCCGTGTGAGGTAGTGTGCTTCACATGTCTTCATTGTAAAACATAGCATTGACAGTCCAGTGGGACAGTATCACAATCTGGACACTATCTGTTTGTGCGAGTTAAGGTCAGTCTGCATTGATGGGAGTGTGTGGGGGTACAAGGGGGTTAAGGCAGGTGTCATTCAGAGAAAAGAGCTTTGAGATCTTTTTTGAAGGTGACATGACGTGTCGTCAGGTGGTGGCTCGATGGGGGAGGGTTCCATAAACTTGTAGCGCTTCCAGATAAGGTTTTGGCTAATGCATTGCTCGAGCAGAAGGTGGAGGTTTTGAGTAATATAGCTTTTTTTGAGTCTCAGCCAGAAGCTGAGATTTTCAGTTTCTACAAAAGGTGCGAGAGGAAAGTGGAGTGCTGAGCTCTCACTTCTATGGGAAGCCACCGAAGTGAGCGAATAATGGGTGACTAAGTTCAAATTTATTGTGTCCCATCAAGAAGCGGGTTTTTGCATGTAGGACTAGTATGAGAGGACCTAGATGAACTTTTGGGAACGCTGGAAAGGAGAGAAATGTTGTATCTGTAGTCTGGAGAGCACAAGTGCCTGGACAGCAGATTTAAGGTTGCGTGTAGGGATCAGGTTCCTGATCCCCCAAAGAAGCCTTAGCTGGAAATAGACACTCTTATCCATGGAGGGGATATGGTTCTGGAGGTTCAGACATCTGTTGAGAGCAAATTCCAGAGAGTTTGCATTCTGAATTGACTGACACGGGATGTAGAATGGGCATTGTAGATTAAACGTTCTTGTTGGTATGCCATCAAAGGAAAGAGATATAGAATAATCCAAGCCCAAAAAGGTTAAACTAGATAAAAAATGAAAATCGTTACAACAAAATATAAAGTCAAATCAAGAAGTACACTTTCAGACTTAAGCATGTGACCATCAAAGATTTAATGTTTGGATAAATGTGCATAGCACATACATCAAAAAAGTAACAGTTCCTGTATAAAACTACAGACACATTTTGATAAATGTACCACGACATCAATTAAAGATAGTTTTTCTAATTCACAAATCAGCTTTGGGTCATACGTAGCACTGCTTACAATGGGTATGGTCACAATTAACAGTGGCACATTTAGCTCGTCTCATTCAGTTAAAGCAGCAGTTATAACTATATCAGCATACATTCTGCAGTAATATAGTTTTCAACAACACAAACAAATTGAAAAATAAAATGTTAAGCACAGGTGATGTTTGAGCACCTTCCCCCTCTTCAACATATGTGCCTTGTTAAAGGCACAACATTATTTATCCCTCTTTAGAAATCTGTAGTAGACTGGCAGTGATCAAATACATTTGCATTTGTGCTGGTGCATTTGTCAGATATCTGCGTTCAGGATAATCAAAGCTCTTATGGCAAATACTTTGGCCCAATTTGACATTGTTCACGATTTTTGTACCAGATAAAGATTACATTACGGACCTCCTAGAATGGAAATTGAATTGCAAAATGCGATGTCTCAAAAAGTTAAAATAATTGAGAACTGATTTCAGGCACATTTTTGTAGATTTAAACTGGAGGTGGTAGAAATGCCACTTTTATGACCCATCTATGCACGATTAGTTATTATGAGCCCTGGCATGATGCTATGCTGGTGAAAATGTTTACAAAAGTACAACCCAAACAGACACCCGTGTGTATTTTATTCCCCCACCTTTTCGCACAAAAGAGAACTCTACAAGCACCAAAATCGATGAGAAGAAATGTCACCGTATACAGAACAATAATTACCTCCTCTTCCCTCTTCCTTACCCCAGGTCTAACAGATTAGGCCCCGCCCTCAGTCACAGACTGTGTTTTACATCTACTCCAGTAAATCTTTAACAAAAACAGGAAACAGTAAATACCACATGGTGCCTAATATTTCTGAACGTTTCAACGAGTGGTTTACACGTTTCAAGCTCAGATTGAATATGAGGTCTTTAATGCTGAGAAAAAAAGCACTTTTCCAAGGAATGTAATAATAGAAAATTCGACTACCCTTTCTCAAATATCTCAGTGTGACTAATACTTTACTAATAATTAATTTTTAAACGATCCTCAATAGGGTTTGGAGAAAATTGTTTTAAAGTTAACAAATTCTCCATATTCTGATTGCAGAAGTGTGAAGGAAGACTAAAAGCATTTTTTAAGAATTGTAAAATAAAATGAGCTTTTTTGTACTACATTCAAGAAAAGAATCTGAACTTTGTTGTGACTGAGCGAGGTAGCAGAACTGCACAACAGTAAATTAAATCAGTTGGAGAATGACTATCCTGCCAGTTCCATCTCACTTCCAGTTCTACCTAGCAAATTAACCAAGGGGCATACTAGCAGTAGTAGATCTTACCTGCTGCTGCACAAGTGGCAGAGCAAAACCAGAGTTGAGTGGTCATGGTAGTCAGTGCCATACAATCAGACTCCCTCACACCCAGTACTCCCTCCACTCCTCCCCCCGCCCCAAACACAGACTTTCCCTCTCTCTATTTGCTTTGCGTGACAGGCATTGATGTATGATTACGTAGAAAGCTACCAGGATGACTGACTCCATGTCACCAAGGACATAGAACCCCGGGCCTGGTTTTTCGTTTAACAAGCTCATGCATTTGGGGAGTTGCAGTCTTGATTCATTCCAGTTACTCCCACTGAACCATCACCTGAAAGCAATGAGCACCGGAGCGGCGGGTTGTGTCCTCCGTGTACACGGGAGGCTCAATACTAATTAATTCATGCCATAGATGCCCCTCGTGTTTAAAACGACATTACACTTTCATACATACCCAGCGGCCCCCGGGGAGTTTAGAAATACAAACCTACTTTTCATAGCTCCTCCCGCAGCTTTAGGAAACGTTTGCAATTTAATGAAATGATTGCACAAACCCATGACCCGTCACCACGGCCTGTGAGGCCTCCCTTCCCACTCTAATGTATTTGCAAAAGTTACATTTGCAAAATATGTAGGGAATAAATAGGGTCACTTGACGCCCGCCTAATGCAACCTAGCAGCTGTGTGCACATAGTTCTGGAGTGACGTTCCTGTGCTGGAAGGGAATGTGTGTGTAAAGATAGCTCGAGCAGGGCCCGGGGGCTCACAAGGTACGAGGCTGGCGTCAGGCAGTTGTTGGATCTGGATGCAAACACACAAACCTTGGATTTGAAACATAACATTTCTAGAAATAAGTACCATGGTTGTCTCTGGAGGCAAGATATTGTTGAGATTGGCTTAATGAATCAGTGAGGCAGACACGAAGTACCCTTTTAATGATGGAGTTCATCAGAGTCAGAATCATGTATCACCATCAAAATCTAAAATGTTTGTGCGTGTGGAAATAATTACACACGCACAAATCCCCCCTCCCCCCAAAAAAGGCTTACAACTAAAAATGACAGAGAATAAACTTTCAGCCGGAAAAAATACGTTATACCCAATGCCTTTGAGTACGGAGTGGAAACCTCTGTTGCTATTTGTCAGCCCTGTGGGGGAAGATGGGGACTTAAGTATGCAAACTTGTTAAGTGTCTCTCTCTCTTGGGTGCCCCCACAAGTCATGGTTTTGCAGCCAGTGCTGATGACATATAGCAGCCACTGGTCTCCCAAACCAGAACTTTTATGACCACACAAATAATGTAAAATGTAAAACTACAAGTCCCAGAAGGCAAATGTTCCTGACTTAACGCTCTAGTTGGATGTTCCACAGATGACATCAGTTTGAATCCCACCTATGGATGACTCACACCTGCCACCGGGCAACATGAGCTCTCTGTAAATTGTTTCATCTATTGATATTAAAGGCATGTGTGGGCCTAGGGAGGGAGGTGGATGCATAAAAACCACCACAGGAAACCTAGGAATACCTGAGATATGTAGTGCTAGAAATATATACTGAGGTGTGGTCATTCAATTTAATGTTTTGTCAAAAATAATTAAAGACCGAAGGAAATTAGCAGTGAAACCAATGACAGAACCCTGCCAAACTCGATTGGAATAGAGTGTCAGCCATTAATTTCAGTTTACTTTATGTTTTTAAGTTCAAGCTCCGTACTACTATCACTAGTGGCATGGTTGTGTAGTATTGCAGTGTCACGCAGGACACCTACAACCTGCTCTGTGTGTTACTCCAACAGCGCTGTGTTTATTTATGTATGCATATAGCTCAATCTTTACCAAGAGGTGTCCGAGCGCTTTACAATAGAGCAAAGTAAATCGCTAAAGGAATGGATGGAATGGAAGTAGGTAAAACTACTTCTAGGTACTCATGGTGAAAGTTACATGTTAACAAGTTACAGATAAAGATTACAGAATATGAAAAAGTGGAGTGATTAAGGTTATACAAGTATAGAATACATATTTACGAAGTTGAGCACTCGGGATTGTCATCTGGCAATCAGGGTCATCCCAGGTCAACCTGGGATGAGGCAAATTATAAATATAAGTGTCTTTGGAAGAGAAGAGTTTTAAGATCTGTTATGAGAATCCGGAAAGAGGCGGTGGTCCGAAGGTTTGGAGGTAGTGAGTTCCAAACTCTAGTCTCTTAACCTCGAAAGGATTGCGTCACAAGACCTTCCCTTTTGACAATTGGAGGTTCGAGCAGTGTGTGCTGTGAATTAGAATCCCACGTGTTTATTGGGGAGAATGTAATAAAAGTCCCAGAATGCAACACATGACTGCCTAAAAAGCCTGGACTGACACAGGGTGTTGCAAACAACATGGACTAATTTTGTAGGTATTTGGGGACAAATAATAAACTATAGATCCGGAAGAAGGGGGTATTTGCAGGGTGTGTGTCTGGTGTCATATCCCTTGGAGTGAATATAGGTGTGCGAGTCCCTGCGTTGAGTTTCGCCAGTGATCAGTAGTAGACAAGGCACTTGAGCCCACCCCCTGAAACTTTCAAGTGGTGCATTAGACCAACCCTTTTCCTCCCCAAACACCACAGTGGATCAAAAACAGCTCGAGTGGATACCAGGCATTGAAACCTGATGGTTTTGCAGTGGGATTCCTCTGCCCTCAAAGAATGTTTCACTTGTTTATTTTGTCATCTGCTCTCAAAATATCTTAGCTATTAAGGGAAGGGGGAAGAGTGGAAGTACCAGTGGTCCTCTTCTTTTTATGGGAGGGTAGGGCAAGGAGATGGAGTCGAGTGGGAGAGAAAACAAACATACACTACATGCCTAAGTATATTTTTATGTTTTTATAGAGGTAGGTGTGACAGTGTCATGTGCTCAGAGCCCAAAATGTATCAGTCCAAACGTACCACCCGCCCTCTTTAGCATGAGAGTCTAGATTTATATTTGGAAAATGTTAAGTTTGTAGATTTATATGGTGTGGCTTATCACCCGGGAGGGTATCCAGGCGTGTGTCCATGGGCACGGGGAGATTAAGTGATTTGCCCAGAAACACAGAATGTTGCGCTGACGCACAGACTCAAACCTGGATCCCCTGACCCGAGTCGGCAGCTCTGGCCACTGCCCGACATCTTCTCCCAAACGTGTATTTATTTGAGGTCTTTGCCCTTTTGAACAATCCATTCTGCCAGATTTTTATGGCATGTGTTTATACTCTAGGAGAGCTGAGCAGGAGCTAGAGAACCAGAAGGGTTTTACTTGCATAGAACAAGACCTTAAGTGAGCATCACATTGAATATTTGTTGTTTTAATCCTGTAACCTGCTGACTTGTGTTCCAAACCTGGTTTCGGCAGGTGTCTGAAGGCAAATTGCTGTACCTCCCTGTAGTTTGAGTAAAGTAAAAACATGTATAATGTAAAGCCCAACTGCGCACCATATTGTCCCGTGATGTCCCACCTCTATGGTGCAACTACCCACCACTTGATCATATTGTTTTTGTGCAATCTGGTTTCAACTAGATTCTGTACACACACACAACACCGTTATATGTACATCACCTCCAATATAAATGCCACTGTCATAGAAATATTAATTGTAAAGCCCTCCTCTGCTCCTTGTAGATAGGTACACACTATATCACATACCTAATAAAAATAAACTTTGTAGCTGTGCGCAGACACAGACTCTATATGTCTTTTGCTCTTGCTCTGTTTGTACAGCAAGTGGATTAACCCACCAAGCTGTCTTACTGGTACTTGAGCCTATGACCTACAGGTTACAAACAGAACACTGCTTCAAACACTATAGCCCTCTATCTGATTAGCATATTAATAATGAAGAGGGATTGTATGCCCTAATTAGTATTAGAAATAATAGTTAATTTCACATGGGTTATATTACCATACAGCACATTGCTGATGGTTTTTCAGAGAACAAATTTACATGCTAGGTCTGAAGGACTTGTTCCCTGGAAAATGGACTTACATTTTGGAAATGGCATGTAGAGGTCAGTGTCGAAACACAGACTTCTGATGTTATTCCCCATCCCATATTGGATTACTTGGAATACTGTGGTAATTCTACATTCTGAAATTACAAATAACTGGAGTATTAGTAATTACAGATACAAAATTATTTCACCAGTATTAACCCCAATGCAAATCTCCAGGTGTGAAAGTTCCTATGGCATGTTCTCAATTCACCAGACTATTTATTGCCTGCTTTTCGTAGGCTGACTTTTTGCAACACACAGGGGCTTTAACGCACAGATAGGTTTGATAATCTTCAGGAATGTTGTTGACTTTAGACTACTGCCCTCTCTCCCACTGGAATCCCTAACATAGCTAACCCCTGCAATACTATCCTTCACCCCTGATCCCTCGCAACATATTTTTAGCGTGATGCACCGCAGTACTAGGAAATCACAGAACATCCCCCTTAACACCACTCTGAAATGCCCCACTTCCAGAGTGAACAGAGCACAGGTGTTTAGACCATAAATGTAGAGATTATCAGATAGAGTTGTGAACTATCTAGTCTACTTTTACTATCGCCATCTTGTCTGCTGCAGCCAACAAGTAATTATGGGGTGCTGCCTCCATCTGACAGAGGACTTTTAAATATACTGCAGGTGGTCTAAATGCTTGGTTGACGACTCAAGATTCACAATGATACTCTAATCAATGCTCTAATAAATGATCAGAGCTTTCAGTTCGTAGGAAAACAAAAATCCAATGGATTGTCAAATACTCATAGTAGCAGTGCATGTCTCGCTCCCAAGAAAGTGTCCACCTCAATATTAAAACTGTGGTTTTCGATTGATTTAGTTTCTTCTGGTTAGCATCAGTGCTTCTATGGTGGAGTTTGATTGCTCTCCTTGCAACCATCACCATTTGGAAAAACTTCAGTAGCCACAAGTACTTACCATCAGCCGTAACAGTGCTTCTCCCCTATTTCTTTGTTATTTTGTTTCCTATATTACAATGGGTGGCTAGTATGCCCAACGTTTCTCCCACTTGTCTCCTCCTCTCTCGTTAGAAACAACACAGGCTCTAATGTATCTTGACGTACTTGTGTTTTCCATCTATAGGTAGCTAAATTTGAGTATCAAACCAAAGATCTTATTGTATCTGCCAATTGGAGAATACAATGGTTGGACAGAAGAAGAGATAATGCAGATCACTGTGATACTTTGCACTTAAAAGTAATGGGGGCAGCCATGGAAATGGAAAATAGCACTAGGTCAAGCACTCCAAATTATGGCTCATGAGATCCCTGCCCTCCTACGTAGTAGACAGCAGGATCTGATGGTTCCACATTCTTCTGACTGATCAATATGATCTTTCCATACCTACCACGGCATATGCTGCAAGCCACGGGTCTTTGAACAGAGACACCTGTTATTGTTTTCGTCTGCTCACCTAACTGTATTGTGATTCCATTTTCTTTGTGCTTGAGAACGTACGAATACTTGTATTGTTTTGGTCTGCGTATCTAACCTGTACTGTGATTACATTTGCTTCATATTTGAGTTTGTAGTTGTTCTGTGACTGCACTTTCATCAACTTTGGTACCTCTGTGAGTTAAGATGCTAATATGAAATTCCCTAAATTCTATATATTCACCCCTGTGTTCTCCAACGTAGAATCCAATTTTGCCTCTTCCTAAAGAATGAACTTGAATGAAGACACTAAGGAATATAAGCTGTGCGTCCGGATGGAGTGAAATGTCGCTCCAGCTTTTTGATATGTATTCATATATGAGGCATTTGGGCAGGCCACGTTTGCGAGGTTGCACGCTGAAAAAAATCAAATATGATCGACCAAGCATAACAAAATAAGAATCAAATGAGGAAAAAATGGTGCGCACGTGGCAACCCCTGTGAATCTTCCTAAAGAATGGCACCTCCTCTGCAGTTACAATTAGCTTAATTAAAACCTCAATGAGCTAGAGAAGTACCTCAATGCGAACAGGGTAACTAACATCTATGGGTGAAACTTTCTACGATAATGCCTGGGTAGAATATCACACAGTAATTGTGTCGGAACAGTATTCATGTGAAATACATCAGCTTATGTATGTGTATGTACAATTGGGTGTCTTTGTCTTTAAAACTACTGGCCTGTTGTAACTTGAGGTAGGCAGTATATCAGATTGTGTAAAAAAGAAAAATTTGACTTTTTAAAGTGACTCTTGGATCTAGTTTAGAAAAATCACTAGTGTTTGCCTAAGCCTCCTCCCTGTCTATTCTTCTGTTTCCAAACACCTCCCATGGGGTCCCCGAAGTTCTCATCTTTTCTAACTAGCGTTACAGTAACTTCATCTTGTGTGAGGTTGATTACTTAGCATACAGATCTTTTTCAACCACCAACAAACACAGATTTCAGAATGAAAACCTGTATCCCCAACATTACATCAATGCTGCAGCCCCGGAACATGGAGAAGAACCTTATGCATAGTTCATAGCTCCAGCTCAAACAAACTAACCTTTCAATTTCCCCAACAAACTAACATACCATTCTCTGGCTACCTCTTCTACACTGCCTTCATTGTAAGGCATCTATATAAGGAAGAACGAAGAGATTTTTGGTCCAGTATACAGTCTCCTCTAATCTCGAACTGGGAAATCGGTGGGAGTATACTGTTCCGCACTGACTCTGGCAGACTCTCAGTGGGGTCTGAATGTAGTCAGTGGGAGCATGCGCTCATATGAGCAGGTGCCTTCACCCACCCGACGGTGGCATGCTTCATCATTGGGCTTTCTCCTCATTGGGCTGGCACTGCAATGCCCAATGGCCTGCAAGAGAGTGCTTGGCCAGAAATCTTTTAATCACCAATGGATGACTGGGGGCATGAGTGTATTTCCAGTCAGTGAGTTAGAAGATTAGAAATAAAGTGTGAACTAAAATTGACTAACAACCTGTCTATTTAATAGGGTTACAATACTATGTCGAGGTTAAAAACGGACAGAGAGACTATTAGATATTATAGTTAATTGTTAGGTACACACATATTGGATTAGTGCCAGTGGCCATTCCTTATAAGTGCTTGACCAATATTTGAAAATGCCCTCCCAGTTCAACAAGCCCATCTGAAAACCTCCAAAATATCAAGAACCATTTTAGACTCGCCATTATTAACCAAACAAAGGGGCATATTACCAAGGGCCTTATCGCCGCTTTAGCAGGAATTTTTCCCGCTAAAGCGCCGATAATTTTATCGCCCTATTACCTAGCTGTCGCTAACACCAGTTAGCGACAGCTAGTAGGAGATAGCGATCATCTTGGGGCCCACTTTGCATGTCAGCGATATTTATCGCTAATGACATGCAAAGTGGGCGTGCCAAGATGTTAGCGACTGTAAACTGTCACTAACATCGCTATCTCCTATTACCTACAAAGGCGTACTTTTGGAAATATTCGCGCTAAGCGCGAATATCTCCAAAAGCTAACGCCTGCCCAGAGCAGTTCTTAGCCATGTTATCCAATGGTAGGTGGATAACACGGCTAAGAGCATTAGCTCGGTAATGCATGAATATCGCGGACTTTTCAGCGATATTCATGCATTTTGGCCGATTTTTATCACTTTTGAGATAAACCTTAATAATAGCAAGGTTTATCTGCGATAAAAATCGGCGGAGCTCGGCGATAATAATATTGCCGCTAACCGTGTTAAGCGATAATTATCGCTTAATCTTGGTAATATGCCCCAAAGTACCACCACTTTGTCCAGTAAGTGGTGGAAAAGTGAACACTGATTTGTTGAATTAAATTAAACATATAGATAAGTGCCTGGATACCCTCACGGTGACAAGTAGCTCTCAACTAATCTACTTATGATTGATTGATAAGCAGTAAGCTGTGGAAATAGGGTACATATTTTGTTAAAAGAGGATGTTATTAGTTATGCTGCAGCTACATATTTTTCTAACCTTTTTAAACCTAGAAAAGTTTAACAAAAAAGTGCGAGGAAGTCAAAGATTTCTATAGATGGTGTTGAAATATTTAAGTTGCTTTGACCCTGCCCCCACTCTTTTATTTCGTACTTTTTCCCCACCTGCAGCTTATAACACATGGCAGAGCTCCAAACGGTTGAATTAAAATAGTAATGCTATGAAGTTGTGGTTATGGGTTCCTCCACAAGACTGATAGAGTGCAGACCATGTACTTCAACACTCCTTTCTCTCCCGATTAAAATAATTTACTACAATCTAGACGCATTTCAATGTATACATTGTTATTTACGTTGTGCTAATGCCATTGATCAAATATTGTGTTATAACAGTAGGTCTTCTTGAGAAGACACAAATTAATAGCACCAAACAAGCCGTCAGATAGGAGAAAAAGGAAAATACAGACAGATTTTAGGAGGCTTAAATATAAATATAAAAATATACAGTCCTCTAAAACACAAAAACTTGCCAATGTTGTATACCTTAAGGCCATGTTACACTCACAAGGATTGTACAATACTGCAAGTCAGCGGATCCTGAGACGAATACATATTTTTTCTCGTTTGGTTAAACTGCTATATCACTACAACATAAATTAGGTGTATGAATAAATATGATCATTTGTTATTATAAGGAAAGAAGTCTAATTTGTTATGTAATCAAGATTTTAGACACAGCAGCATTTGAACTAGTGATTTCTAAAAGGGAAACACACGTAAAGAGAACCGAAGGCAATACATAAAAGCAGCAAAGTGTATATTGAGAACGTTGTACTAGAAGGGTAGCCCCAGTAAAAAAAAAAAAACTTTCTTGCTGGAATCCGCGCAGCTGGTTGATCCCCCACAGAGCTTTTTTGGAAAATAGCCAGTGAGTTGAAGCGGAGTATAGGAAGTTAGTGGTTCTATTCCCTTGCCATTAGAGTTTTCCAGAGTTAGGGCCTACTTGGTGAGATGGTGTGCTGCAGATGAACCCAAAATTAACATATTTTTCAATGATGCTTTGAAGGCTGGTCAGCTATGATGCAGGCATCCATCGCATGTCTCGGAATGGTAGATTCATGCCAGATGTTAAGGATGTCGCAGACGATAAATTTACATACAATTAATTTAAAAGCTACTTATTTGTTTAGTCCGTGATAGTCCTAAATTTCAGAGAAGGATCCAGCCCCTTTAGACCTATGGTGGCCAAAACTGATCAACAGCATTGCCTGTGACCCAATACAGATTCACTTTCATCTCTGGAACCTCACAAGAGGCTGGAAGCAGGTAGGCTGATCTTTTACAGTAGGAGTTACTATGCCATTTGTCTGAAAGCAAAAGACCTGAGAAGATCAACCGGCTGTCTGGGGATGATTTAAAAAAATATATACATTTGTCACTGGGGTCCCTTAAATAGTATTAATGGTGCAACTAACTGTATGCCAAAAATCACTTAATTTGTGTTCATCACAAAATAGCAGCTCATTTAACAGCTTCAATAAACAAATATAAATATATAGTAAGCTTGCTTCTGATTGCACCATAAAACAAAGTCTATCCGTTTAAAAAAATAAATAGATGAATCCATAAATTAAATAGTCCTGAGCAATATATACAAATTTCAGTCATTCGTTTGTATATTTTACACATACTTGGGTGTAAAATTATACAGTAAAAGTGCATTAAGTTTTTTGCTGATCATTTTCAAAGTTTGGAAGTTGACTTTTAAAAGAGGAGTCAGATTCTGGGAAGAAAATGTGTTACTGTCATGGTAGGAGAAACTTTATTTCCTTTCTTTGCCTTCCCATTTTTGCTCAAGGCGATGTACATCCCAGGATAACGCCAAGATTCATACGCATTGTAGTTATTCGGTAGAAGCATCTCCTTGAACTTGCACTCATCACTGAAATATTTCTAAAATGTAAAACAGAGATATATTCATGTCAATTCTTTTAGTTTGGAACATGTCTCTTATTTAGCCAAGAAAGTATTTTTTTACCAAGGGATTTGTGTCAATATTCTAAATCTACAACATCAATTCATCAAGTCTCTGTTATTTATGAAAATTAAAGCCACTCCTTCCGACAGGAGACCCTCCCACTTCACACGAGCTAAGAGACAGAATTGCAGGTGCGTGGTGGAAGATAACCTTCAGCACAGGATTTGATAGAAATGTTACTTCTATAATGCATAGGTGTGTTCATACTGTGTGTAACAACTTAATAACATACGAGAAATAGAGAACACTATACAAAATAAAAGAGGAAATAACACAGGGCCTTTATACCTGGATTTATCTAACAAACAGATCAGTTTTTTGTAAATTGTGTTTGTCTACTACCAAATTGTCCCACAGCTCTGAACATCACTGTTCATGGAAGGCTCTTAACCACAAACTGCATCTCTCAAAGCTTCAAAATGATTGTTCATAACATACTTCACAAGTAACTGCCAAAGCTCCCCACGAAAGTCCTCACTCGTGGCTTACAGGGCCATTAGGGAGTTTGCATTCTCACAATCTCATTGAAAATCTTTTTTAATAAAGCACATTACTTCTATAGTCTGCTTTTAAGAATGTCCTACTGAGAGATGCTGCAGAAAATCTCTAAATGTGAAAGGTAGAATATTAAGTTAGAGTCTGACCTTCTCGGTCCTGATCAGGACAGCAAAGAAAGTGCATTTCACAAAACAGTTTGTCAGACCAGAACGAGCCAGCATTGTTGATTCATAGTTGTTTTAACACCATTAGCTTCTTTGAAACCATAAAACAAATGCCGTTACTGATAAATAATATGAATATTAGATAATTTTCATTAAAACATAATTTATCACTTTTTTTATATTACACTTCCTACTCCACTCTTGGTCTGCTCCTGTTAACTGATTAAGCTTAAGACCATGTACCTTACGGCAGGCGGTACAACACTAAGATCCACTTTTCATCCTTGTCAAGCTTCAACACCATCTGTCAGGGTTTTTTATCAAACCCAATGGTAGAGATTGCTTTGACAATGTTACTGTTGGCTCTTCATACAAACTTACCTTTTTGGCCATCTTGACATACAAGGCCCTCCATGCGACGGGAGCAAAGTACCTCCAAAGGAGACTTGCCTTCTACCGACCGGCTCGCTCTCTGAGATCAGAATCCCTATTTCTGGCGATTGTCCCGCGAGTGAAGAGAGCGCGCTTGGGAGGTCGCTCCTTTGGACTACTGGCGCCACAATTGTGGAACTCTCTGCCTCTTATACTTCAGGGAGCCACTAGCCTATTAGCTTTTAGAAAGGACCTTAAAACCTGGTTGTTTACCCAGTAGGTCTCTTTTTGCTTGTTGTTTTCTTTCTGTCTGTGACACTTTTTCTCTTAATGTGTTATGTTAGTCTACTGCAGCCTACCTTAATTAAAAGCGCCGGGACACTCTTTTTGAGTAGCCGTGCGCTCTATAAAAACCATTTTAACATAACATAACATAACATAACATCTTAAATACCCCGAAAAAATATACTTCTTGTTCCGTAATAGTCCAGGGTATTTATCAGTATGCCATTTGTTTTAAAAATATGTGTACACTTAGATTATATTTAGAAAATATGATTTGTATGAATTAATGGGAAAACAAAAACTGTGAAACCTCATTGGAGGAAACAAAATCATTGAAAAACTATTTCAAGGAAACACAAATAAATTGAAAATTAAAGGAAACATTTTAAAGAAAAGATGCATTTAAAGAAAAATCCAAATTACATTAAACCTGGATAGAGTTTAGGATTACTGAGGAGCTTTGGGGTTCAGGGATAGGTAATATTTAGCAATGATGAGGGGCTTTAAGAAGTCAGGGATCGGTGGAGTACTGGCATAGGAAGTGATTTTTAGGATTCAAGTATGGATGGAGTTTAGGGGTGGTGAGGGGTTTTTCTAGGCCTCAGAATGGGTTAATTTTAGAGGTATGAGGGGTGTTCATGGTGAACAGATGAGTGGAGTTTATGGGCGTAAGAAGTTTCTAGGGTTTAGGGATGGATGGAGTGTGGGGGTGTTGAGATGTTTTTGCGTTCATGGATGGGTGTAATTTAGGGTTGGTGAGGCTTTTTAAGGTCCAGTCATGGGCAGAGGTTAAGGGAGGTAAAGAGTTTTTAGGGTTTAGGATTGGGCAGAGTTTAGGCTGGTGAGATATTTTAGAGCTCAGAGATGGGCATAGTTTAGGTGTGCAGAGGGTGGTTTTGGGGGAGGGATTAATGGTGTTATGGGGTTGTCATGGGTCCGCGAGTTAAAAGCATCCAAAGTAATTGCTTCACAATGTAAATTATATAAATCTGAAATAATGTACTCTGAAGTAAAATACTGAAAAAAAAATACTTCAAACAAATCTGTTTCTGAAAGTAAGATTTGCAACCATTATATATACACCTTAAAAAATAGGTATGCAAAATCCAATTTCAGACACAAAGATATTTGATGAATTGGTTTCTGAAAATTTCAATTAAACAGATTAGGTGAAATTGTTTCTCAATTCAATTTTTATTTATTATGTTATGAAACTCAACAGTGATTCAGATAAAGAATATGCGTCCATTTCTAACGATAATGTCATTTCTCCTAGTCCTACTCCCTCGCCTTCCTTCAGTACAAATTAGGCCCCGCCTCCCACCCAGACCCACCCCCAGCATAAAAACTCTGCCCGCCCCCACCTCCACCTGTACATAAACAAGCCGAGCTAGCACTCAGTTGAACCGCACCGGGAGGGAGGGAGGGACCTCGAAGGAAGGCAGAGGAGTAGGACTAGGAGTAATGCAATTATCGTTAGAAATGGACGCATTACCTCCCATCCCTCCCTCGTCTTCCTTCAGTACAAATGAGGACATAGCAAACAGAGGAAAACAGAGATGGACAACTGAGTGACAACACAAAACAGTGCCCCAAACACAGCAGATCAACATCCCAGACCTCTGAAAGAGGACAAGACTCTGTTGCCCGAACCCCCACAGGAGGAACCACCCCCACAAGAGCCAAAGCCACCAAGACTGTGGACCGAAACCAACTACCAGGAAGGCAGACAAAACCTGAGTCGGACGAAGCGAACAAACAAAGAGACTTCCACCCGGAAGGACCCAGCAACCAGCAGGCACCACAGTAGAAAGGCACCGGACAGTCAAACTGAGCAAACGAGCCTCAGTCAAGGAAGGAGCAGGACCGAACACAGGCAAAACCAACCCGTGACAGAGCCAAAACGCCGAGTCACCGGAGGGACAAAGGACAGAACCGGACCCAAAACTAACAGATCCGAACATCCCAGACAGATGGGAAACGTCCAAGACAGGGCCCACAATAACCCCAAGCGCCCCACAGGGGCGACGACAGTCCAAAGCAGAGCTACGAACCACACCGACTCTCCAAGGATGAAAGGCCAAGAGGACACATGAGGATATGAACCCGTGACCAAGAACTGGAACACAGGCCGCTACAGTGCGTGCAGCAGGCTAGGTAGCCACCTGACCAGGCTCATGTGGGTGGCAAACCCAAAAGGCAAGAGCTGCACCCCAAGACCCGCAAGGGGCCCAGAGGGAGGACCGGATAGGACAACCAACCCCAGCAGCAAAGACCCCGAAGGCAAGGACCCGACAGGGCGGGGAAACAAACACAGCAGAACCGGAAAAACAACCAGGCAACAGACCCCAGGCAACACGCAAGGAAGACAGGAGCACCAAGAAGCCGGAAAGACGCCCACCGCACTCACAGAGGGGCCACCGATAACCCCAGAAGAGCCCCAGCTGGAGGGAACCGCCACACCAAAAGGAGGCCAGCACCATGGGAATAACACCCAGAGCAGAACACCAGGCCTAAAAGCCCACAAACACCAAGCACAGGACAGCCAAGAGGAGGACCGACGGGAAGCCCGCAAGCCACCGCCAACCAGACCGGAACCCCCAACACAGCCAAATCCAGGCGCACAACTGTCAGGCACCAGGCTCAAACACTGCACAGAACCTGTGGGAAGAGTCCGAAACCCCATAGGGCACGGAGCCACCGGAAGAAACCTCCACCGAGCACAATACTGCCCAGACAGCAGAGGAAAACAAAGAGCCCAAGGCCAACAGGGAGCTGCCAGCAACCCCCGAGCACAGAGCCCGCACTGGAAAGGCCAGATCAGTGGAAAAGCCGGGAAGGGGAAGTCGAGAGAAAACCCAGGATGAAGCAAGGAACCAGCAAAGCAGAACTTCCAGCACACAAGCCACTCACAGAGGCAGAGAGCTGACAGACCCAACACCCAGACACCAGTACACAGAAACAGGACGCAGGCAACCAAGGACAAGGACCAGAAACAGGACCCACCCGATCGAGGCAGAGGACCAACCCACTGGAACGACCAACGGAGCCAACACCCTCAGATCCGCATAGACCCCCGAAAGGGCACTAGGGCAAGCCCCGACAACACAACAGCCACCAGCAAGTGGACCCCCGGGAGAGCAGCAGGAACCATAACTGGAACCCAAACCGACCTCAGCCAAGCCCAGAACAGGCCGGCGACCGAAGCCACCACAACCGGAGCCGGAAGAGCCAGCGAACACCCAGCCAGAAGGCAACAGCGGCCGAGCCACCAGGAGAGCACCCCCGGGGACGGACCGACAAGGGCAGCAGGGACAACAAACCCCGGAGACCAACCCAACAGGAGCCAGACGGACAGGCAGAAAAGAAGAAAACGAGCCCAGGGAACCAGAAACAACACAGAAGCCAGGCGCCCCAGCACCCGAAGCCACAGGACCCCCCGAGGAGCCCCGGGACAACAAGGCCCAAACCCACGAAGGAAGAGAGACCAGGCACCCGGACAAGGGAACGGGGCTGAGCACAGTCCGAAGACGAGCCCCGACAAACACCAGGCCCAGAGAGGGGACCAGTGAAGACACACTCTGGGCCACCAAAAACCCAATCACCAGAAGAACCGCAAAGGACCTTCTGAACAGACCGAGCAAAAAGACACTCCAGCCGCATGCCCAGAGAAGGAAGAGGGAATACCCCTGCAGCATGAAGGAGAGCCACGAGAGCATCCGGACATGCAGGAAGACCCAGGGCGAAGGACCGAGGCCAAAGGGGAAGGACGCAACCCAGAAAGCATGCGTACTAGACAGTGAACCACAGGAAACACAGAAAAGAAGCAGCACCAGGGAAGCGGAGAGAAGCGCCCCCAATACCCAGGGAACGCCGAAAACTGCCAGGTAGAGCCTGCAGAAAGGCAGCCCAAAGGGCCAACACACGGAAGGGAAACGGCCGAAGCGAGGAGCTGACCCCAGGAGAACCAGAACTGGCACAAAGCCACCGGACACCCCAGCCCCAGCAACAAAACGGAGCGGGCCCAAAACCCGAGCCCCACCGACAGGAACCCAGCAGATGGAACACATGTCAAGCAAACAGGACACCCAGTCCAGGAGAGCCACCCAGCAGGAACCGGAGAGGGGCACCGGCAGAGGAACCCTCCCCGAACCGGAGGAACCCGCATCGAGCTGACCCAGCACCCATGAACCACGGCACACAGGACCCCGCTAATAGAAACGTCCTGCTGCCACTGAGGAGGAAATACCAATGACGACCACCCACTGACAGGGAACCGACCAGGCACTCAGACAAGGAGGCAGCAAGCCAGGGCAAACAAATGGCCAAAACCGCTACCACCCGAAAGGCAGAGGAGACACCCACTGCGGGGATAACGGAGAGGCCCTAGTGCATGGCACGTGAGAAAGGCAGGACGACCCATCTCAGGCAAGGCAAGCAGAGGGCCCAAGGCGGCGACACCCAGCCACCCCGAGCCGCCGCCGCCAACTCCACGAAACCCCACACCAAGGAGGGCACAGAAGAAGCAGAGAACAGGCCAGCCAGCACCACGGCAGCAGCCAAGCAGAACAACAGACCCACTAAGCGGTGCGGCCAGGACAGAGTCCAACAGCACAACCGGAGGAAAGGGGCAACCCCCACCAAGAAGCAAAGCCACTGGAGGTGCGAGAGGGACGCGCAGCTCAGAAGCGAACGCCCAGGCGCAAACAGAGCGCGCAGAGAAACCGGAAACCAATCAGGACTAACACAGCGCAGAAGGAAGAAGGAGGGCCGAGAAGAGACAGCCAACGGCAGGCCGCACAGGCAACTGACAAGCAACTGTCAGCAGGGCAGTACCACAGTGGACAAAGCCACACGCATAATGTACATACAACAAGTACGAGCAATGCACGCCACCCACAGCACCAACCCCTACCCCGGGAAAAAGGGCAAGACCAACCGGGAGGGCCGGGAACACCAAGGAAAGAAACCCACAGGCCCTGCCCAGCAGGAAAGAGGAAAAACCCTGCCGGCCAGCACAGGAGTCCAGCGACCCACGGCCCGAACGCTCACCACCCCAGAGCCACACGCAGACCAGAGGCGGGAGAAGGATCCACAACCAAGGACCCCGACGGGAACCAGTCGCACTCAGGACCAGCCGGTTGAGGAGGGGACGCAGAAGGCATCAACCAAACCCCAGAACACAGGACAGGGCAGCCACAAACAAGTCCAGCACCATCCTGAGATAAGAAAGGCAGAACACCCCCCACGGAGCCCAGTGCGACAAGGGCGCCTCAGGGGGACCGGAGACCCAGCAGTAGAGGGAGAGGACACCAGCATGCCCCCAACCAACCCCATGCGACCCCGTAAGGAGCAGACCCAGAGGCAGACAACCGACAAGGCCAAAGGGAGCATGGAGCAGAGACAGGACAAGAATGGAAGCCAACCAGTGAAAACCAGTGCCACCAAAGGTCTTCACCGAGGCACAGCACCAAGGCCGGCATACACCACTGCAGGGCAAGAGAAACGCCCCAGATGGAAGAAAGCAAAAAGAAAATGGGCACAAACCCGTCCTAACTGGTCCCTGGAAAGACAGCATACCGGGAGGAGGCAGCCGCGCAGCCCGACCCGAAAACGCAGCCCCAGCCACAGGAGGACCGTCCGAGCCACCGCTCCGCCCCACACCACGAGGGAGACAAGGAGAGGAGGCAACGCCAGGAGAACGCTGCAGAAGGCATCGCCGTAGCAGAGAACCAGACCGAAGACTCCCCGGCACCGCCACAGGGAGGAGCTGAAAAGGTTAGACTCACTAGGGAGACAGAAAAAAACAGGTGGAGGTGGGAGCGGGCAGAGTTTTTATGCTGGGGGTGGGTCTGGGTGGGAGGCGGGGCCTCATTTGTACTGAAGGAAGGCGAGGGAGGGACGGGAGGTAATAACAATTCATCCTATCTTCAATACATCAACATGAAAATCATTCACAAGAAATGTTTTTAAAGGAAAATACGTATCACTACCATAATAAAAGAAAGTATTTAATCCATAAAAAATTGGCATGAAAAAATCCATAGGCATTATCATCCGATGGCCTAAGTCTGTGTAAGTAATAAATCTAGTACAAAACACCATCACAGAGAATATACACAGCCTTAATAAGTACAAATATGCAATATCAATAGTAAATACAGTGTTAAGATCTTAAATAGTGCACATATGCAAGACTGTCAATTTATGTTCAATGCTTAAAACCATACAAAATACAATACACTGTATTACAATATGAAAAATTATAAAGTTCAAATGATCAGGTAAAGTATTTTAGTGACACGCAGGGTTTTTGTTTTTACAGATGCTACTTTCTTTTATAAAAAGGATACCACTGGTCTATTAGTGCATGAACATATGAATAAGAAATATGTCTGACCACCATCTTTTCCGAATCCCAGATGATGAAGCTCTGCCATTGGGTGGGCTGATGGGATTCATTTCATTCTCTCTTGCAACACAACCAGATTCACCACAGACATATTTCTTATTCATATGTTCATGCACTAATAGGCCAGTGGTATTCTTTTTGTTATGGCACATTGTTAGTGGGGGTTTGATACCACGAGGTCTTTAAAAATCCTTCCCCTGAGACCCCTTTTGAATACGTTGTTTCCTTACTTTCTTTTATAACCTCATTCCTTGCATGCTGTGAACAAAGAAAAATATCAATATCCCTACTGACTATGTGCAAAGATTTTGTTATCCAGGGTTTTAAAAGGGGTTTTCGAAATGGAGCATCCATGTTCTGACTGATCTCAAACATTTCCAGAGCTTTTATTTAATTTGAATAAAGTGCACTACTTCCTTTCAAGCTCTAAACAAATTCAAGCTTTAAGGCAGCTTGGATAGAACCCATTTCACTACCCAGTAAACTGTTCCTGCACCTCAGGACAGCTGCCATAGCAAGCACAATTGTGGAAGGTAACCCGAATTCAAGCCGAAGAGCAGGTGGAGAAGCCAAATAATTCAAATTACAAAATTGGCGCCATATTCGCCCCTCTACTTTCTAAAAAAAGTACCAGTGCCACTCGTTACATCACTTCACAGGCATAACTGAGTGAAGCATGTCATTTTGTCTTATAAACCGAGAGGGGCTTGTGCGAAGTGCCTTAGTCCTCAACACTTATACAATCTGTAAATAGCTAAGGCCTGAAATAGCGCCTTACTTTTGCAGTGATTTATGTGATCTAGGCAGTTACTTGAAAAGATTTTGCACGGTTGGTGCGCCACTTCCACCTGGGCATTCATCAGGGACCAATTACAATGTTGCCTAAATCTACACCGCTTCGTTTTAAAAATCAACTTTACTTAAGCACATTTCTCCAGGACACAGAGATGCCTATGAAACCCTATTGGGTTAGCATCAACAAAATACCATTGTCTGCATAAAGAAAAGAGCCAGCATTCATTAAGACTAAATTAGGTGGATCCCCCTTTAGCTGAGCAACTCTATGAGGCAAATCGTGAGCATAAAGCGAAAAAAGAAGAGCCGCAAGCAGGCATCCCTGCTTTAAGCCATTGTGCATCACCACTCTAATGGACAAAGCTTGGTTCCCTCCCATTAAGACCTGAGTCCAAGTAGACAAGTAGAAAGTAATTATTAGTCTCAAAAGATGAGCAGAGATCCCTAGTGCAGACAATTTTCTCCACAGTGCCCCTCGGTCAACACTGTTGAACACTGTGGAGAAATCGATAAAAGTGGAGTAAATGGGCGAACCCCTTGTCACAGGATACTTTGCAATGAAGGTATGAAGGGCCATAATATTATCAAGAGTACCACAGTTCTAACAAAAAACAGCCTGCTCGGCAGGCATGAGGTTATTGACAAATGTCCGTTCATGAAGATGAAGTAATATACTTTTGACATATAATTTTCCTGTCGCGTCCAGGAGGGCAAACCAGTCTTTTTTATATGAGGGTACCATGATACTTCTCTTCCAGGAAGATGGAATATCACCAGACAGATAGCAATAACTGGAACAGTGGACATAAAAAATAGCCCAAAAGGAAATTTCCTGTTTATCAAGTTCTATCAGGAGTTCATCAGGGCCCATAGCACCTGAAGTTCTGAACCCTTACTGAATCCCTCAATCGCCTCACAGGTTGGCAGGCCATACATTTCCCGCAAATCTACTTCAAAATTAGGCACAAACTGGCCACTGTTACTTCAATTACAGATATACAATTGTAGAATGTACTTCGTCTACTCATAATTCGATATTGGAATAGCCTCCGCAGTAACTCTAGGGTCACAGTGTTGGGTTATTAAAGCCCAATATTTATAAGAATTAAATTAAGTAGTGACTTCCCTCTAATAAATCCATTTCCTGTCCTCCTCTTTTCTTTGTTCAGCCACCTTCAATCTTGTTATTTAACGCTCAAGGTGATTAATTGCTGCCTGCCTCATAATTGAAGAAAATGTCAATAACTTCCCAACAAGGGAGTTTATTTCACAATTAACCAATTTTATTGCCAAAGAGATCTTAAAAGATGATTTGGCTATGTTACCTATAGCTTTGCTTCCAGAAGTTCATACAAATGTTCTCATCTTTTTGAACCAGGAGATAGGGTCATCAAATGACGAGTCAGGAGGTCTCAGGCTTTTAATAATATAGCCAAACTTCTTTATGTTCTCACCTGACCCAAAAGGGCGCCTATTAGATTTATTACAGAACACGTTATCTTTCTCAATAATCAAGAGCCTTAAGCTCCAAATCAATGGACATTGAAATAATACTATGGTCACTTTAGTCAGTCCCAGAAATCTCCAATTGTGTTCAAACTTTGAACATTTGATGGGACTCTACCACATAGTATCTTAAATATTGTCCATGAGGGGAATGAAAAGTATAAGAAGCTGGAGAGTTTTGGGGAAGTCTGCCATTTCAGAAAAAAATTCATACAAGCACAGGCTTTCCCGAAAGCACACGCTCCACCTATCGATCAAGCTTTTTCAGGTAC
Source organism: Lissotriton helveticus (assembly GCF_964261635.1). NCBI lineage: Eukaryota > Metazoa > Chordata > Amphibia > Caudata > Salamandridae > Lissotriton > Lissotriton helveticus. The sequence goes on from NC_136062.1 coordinate 158,230,279, forward strand.
AACAGCCTCAGAAATGTACCACACCTTATCCATTTCAGTATTACCAAAGATCATGCAAGTATAATTTGATACTTTAGCATTGAAGTTCCCTACAATAATAACAAATGGACATTCCTTCAGACGTCTTATGCTATGAACAAGTGAAAACACAGAATCGATTAGGATAGCGTGAGACATTCCAGGGGAAATGTAAAGGTTTTTAAGCAAAAAAGATGACTGCATGTGCTTAAAGTTAGCATTGTTTATTGAGGTTGAAGGGTTGTCATCTTTTTTGCTTATAAACCTATATATATATAGTTGAGGGTGAACAAATATCTTTGGGTTACAATTAATATTATTGCTAAGTAAAATAGTGATTCCTACAACAGCCCGACCTGTTGCAAAAGGTTTTGCTACACTAGAGAAAACAAAACAAATCTCACACTTAAAGTCAGAACAAACTCAAGAGTCCTGCATGCAGATATTTAATGGCTTAAGGTGCGCTACAAAATTCGATTTTAGATTAGATTGACCTAGGCTCGCCATGTTCCAGGATAATAGTTTACCCTAAGGGTTACCACTTCAACACCGGGAGCTTTACAGTGTTTTTTTCCCCAGTCAGTGTGCCAGCTACCTAACTCCAATTAGAGATCTCACCTTCCTTTATGGGTTCCTATGCACATGGATCCTCATTTTCCACAACACTTATGACTCTCCTCCTCATGTCTCTACCTATGGATATGGTAATGTCCTTTCAAGTGACAGATTCTCTCCTGTAATTCGGGTCCTGTGTACCATGTGTATCCAGCATTGAACAATTACAATAAAACTCAGTAATTGGCTCAATCGGAAGGACATCAATTCTTCTTTTCTGAAAGTAATCCACATTCCCTAAGATCAGCCTTACTACAATCTTAGAGCTAAATATTACCCTTCAACTCAGAATAGAAGGAGAGGGGTCTATATAAACAATGTCTTTACTTGTTACCAAACTCAGGGCCTCAATTTCCAATAATAGATGTAAAATTAAATGTCTATTACATGGGCCCAATTCGCAATCATACAGAGAGACGAAATACAATGTATTTGAATTAAAACCAATTTCCGGACCCCCTATATGATTATCAGACTTTGACCGGCCCTAAAGGAGGGTACTGCGGCAGAGGGAAAAATGGTTGGTCTCACAGACCTTAGTTCTTGCCGAGGAGGCATTTCCCCAGAGGGAGAGACTAATGATGGCCTCTCTATATTCCACCCCTCTGCTTGGGAGCCACTATGCTTTACTTCAGCATTTTATGGTCCAAGGTTCTCTACTCCCTTCCCACAATCACCCTTTTGACAAACATAATTTGTCCCATCATGGATCACATTGGTAGTCATCCCTGTAATGGCAACTCCCCCTCTACATGTCGGGAAATATTTGAACCTGGCACCTCTGCTATATTATTCCCTTCGCTGCGGCCACGATTTTTCCGCTGTGCGGTAAACAAAAGAACAGGGCGGGGCCCTGACAAACCCCAGCCGTCATCCGCACACGCTCACCGCAGGGCGTGACGGCTGGGGTTCGTCACCAGCATGGGAGGGGTTAAAGGGTGGGCGTGGGTTAGATATTCCTGAACAATTCTGCACCAAACCTGGGTGTAAAAGAACATTATTCAACATTTCAGTATTTTTTGTCTAATTAGGAGATACAGACTACACGGAACACTTGCAAACCTTTATTCCTTAGACCTGCATTTCATAATACAATGTTTCTTTCCCCCCTTAAGGCGTTTTACCCTAAAACACCCTGAGGTAGCCCCCACACCCTGGGGTCCTCATGAGAGGGCACCGTAGGTTGATCAACAGAAGATTAAACATGAGGGAGAGTAGCACCGCCAGAAAGTGTTAACCCTTTATTAAAAATCGAAAAGCCAGGTAGAGGATTCTCCCCTGCTTTTGCCCCTGGCTCATCGTGACAGTACCTCTGAAATAAATATTCTAATGAAAACACATTATCGTCCTCCTGTTTGGCCATAGTTTTTCCATTTGTTACTGCAGAGAGAGAGGGAGAAACCCCAAGATTGCAGGATTTACCCACCTGAATTCCAATTCATTTTACCCCCCCCCAATAAGCACCAAATTAGTTCAGGTGACCTGCTATTCCAACTATTTTACCTTTTGTCCCTGCATTTCACATAGACCAGAGGAGGTATGGTGCTGGATCTCCAAAAGAATTGGACACAACACATCCAACTTGTGATCAGAATAGAGACCTATCTTTCTAATAAAGATAAAATAGAATATAAAACTTTCTCGATACAAAACATAATTTTAGATGACATATTTCCCCACACCTTTTCCTTCCCCTTCCAGATTAAATGGCTGAACAAACTCTTGTGCCTCTCACAACACACATGATTCACATTTCATTGAATTCAGCTAAGAGACCCTTAAAGTAGGTGTATTACTATACAAAGCAGGCAAGGAAGGGAGACTGGGAAAGCACTGTGAGAGACCTGGCCCAAGTCTGCACCCTCTGAAACAGTGGACGATTTCAAACATGCTGCTCTCAGCCGATTCTTGTTGTCAATAACATCTATGTCTGGTAGTGTAAAGTCCACCCACACTGTGTTCCCCTCTGTGCAAATCATCATAGGGTCGGAAAAATTCTCCATATGAGACGTGTTATTTTAAGTGGGGGAGACATCTTGCCCACGATGAGAGTCCGAAAGATCTACCTGAACAGGACTTGGAACTAGTCCGAGTACCAGGCAAACCACTTCCAAAGTTTGATTCAATATAAGTATTTGGAGTAGAAAACACTATTTCAGCCTCGACATAACCCATCTCAAAGTCACTATAAGGGATTTTTACCCTGGATATTACCCCTACTTCTCCAATTGCAGCTGCTTCTACTACACTTAACTTTGTAGAAGGGAGCAAACTTTTGCCAATTGGGGCTTGCTGACATGAAGAAGCCCCATGTGCCAGTGAAGAGTCTAAGAGCATGTCAGCTACTTGATCTCTACCAATAGCCATCTCCTTATTTCCTTTCACTTTAGCACTCCTTGGAAAAAAAGTGAAAATTGAAGAATGAGACTTCATATCAGACAACTGAGACTTCTTTCTATAGATGTATTTTTTTAATTTCAGGAGGTTATTTGAGGTATTGGTTGTAGCAATCAGGCTTCAGAAAGTAGTCTCCTTAATGTAATTTTGTCAAGGCTATCCAATGAAAGTATGGCCTTGACAATAAAAGCCTCAACAGGTAACAAACAGCTTGCCAACTAAGGTGTGTAAGGTCGATAAGTAAGTAGGAGAGTAGGAGTAAGAGCAAATACTAATGTGAATATCAGTGAGTATCAATGCAACTTCAAAATAATCTTTCCATTACCGACACCAGTTACTGGCAGTTGTAGAAAACTGGAATTACTGCAGAAGGTCGCCAACTTCACCGACTTCACTCAGCTACTTGGGGCTTCAAACTGCTACCCAACTGCAACCCATAAGCCGCACCCAGCACGCCGGAATTCCCCCAACACTCTCAGTCTCTTTCTCTGCCCCCTGTCCCCTGTGCCCCTATACCACGTTGCTGCCAAATAGCACTCACCCAGCTAAGATACCTTTAAAATAAATACATTATGAATGAGAATTGTTTTTTACATCTTAAGAAATTGTTACTATCAACTCTCCCAAAATTTGAGGATAAAAAAGCCCCAAAACTTTAGCTGGCGACCAATTTCTACCAACTCTGTGAAAGATCCATTTTCTGGTAACTCAAAGAAGTATGTCAGAAGGAAAATGAACCTACATATGTGAATCAATAGTTATGTTATGTTAAGGGTATTTGTAAAGCATCATTATTACCCCGAAGGGTGTCTGATGCCAAAGAGAGAGGGAATAGTGAGAAAAGCCGTGGACACAGTGGGATGTGATGGACTTAGCTCAAACTAGAGTTTCTGGCAACCTTTTACAGCTAGATAGGAGAAAGATTGTCCACCAAGGTGAGATTTTTTGATGAGGGGTACTGTAACCAATCTGACCGAACGAGAACAGAGGAAGTACATAGCACATTGAATGTAATAATCTTTCTTATGACCAAGCAGTGCAGGCACTGCAAGTATGAGGAGGTGGATGAAGTGGCCGTGAGGTTGAGTAGGAGTCTGGCTGCTGAATTCTAGTTAACGTGGAGACACATGAAAAGAAAGTCTGGAAGACCATAATTGTTGAAGTTACAGTAGTCCAGACGAGATCTAATGAGAGAGTGGATGGGCAGCAGATAAAGACAGGAGAGGCTCAATGTTTCTGATCATTTTAAAAAACATTGAGAAAAGTTTTGGAAATGTGTTTTGCTGCCTAAAAGTGATTGGTTTCTCAAAGACAATGTCTTGATTATTGGCTGAGTCTGCCAGAGTTGCAGGTGGCCCTTGATCAGCTGGACACCATTCTGTAACTGTTGAGTTTTAAACAGTTGTGGTGTATGTCAGAGGCAACAACCCTCAGGTAAACAAGCATGTAGGTTGGACTGCGTTTGCTTGGGATTGCTGAAATGGAGAGAATAATCTATGTGTCATCAGCATAGGATAGTATGTCAAGGCTGAATGAATGCATAAATAGAGTGAGGTGAGAGATATAAAGATTGTATAGTGTGGGACTCAGGGAGGTACCCAGGTACACTGAAGTTCAGTTGAGCAAGAGAGGATTTGAAGAGGGGGGTAGATTGGCTCCTGTGAGAGAGGAAAAAGCTGATCCAGGAGAGAACTGTGTCACAAATACCTTTTTGAAAGAGGCTATTGACCATAAGTAAATGGGAAACTATATCTAAGGGAGTTGACAGAAGTAAAAGAAAAAGGACATTAGAACAACCTTGACCAAGAGCATTCTAATGTCCTTAGTGACAGCTACCAATGCAGTCTCATTCCTTTGCCGGTTTAGTACGTTTATAATGGATATGTTGCAATTTTCAATGGGTTTGGGATTCCCACAGTAGCAAAACCAGGCCTGGCATAGATTGCTGATTTCAAAGTGAATTCTAACAAACATGTTGCTCGATAGTTCCTGTCTTTTAATGACATCTTTCATAACTTGGAAATGGGTGAATATATTAAAATCATAAACTTTCACATTCTGCACGCTACAGCCTGATTTGCTGGTAAGTAGGCATAAAATAAATTTCATGTTGTACAAATGTAATTTATAATCTTATTTCTGGTTTGCATTACTCTTGCATCAGCATGTCTCTGTAAGTAAATTCATACGTATGCTTATATGTCACACCAGTGTGCAGATAATACATATGTGCATGCTTTCAATAGGACTTACCCCCAGATTCATCAAAGTCATGTTTTGCGAGTCCTTAATAGCGAATTTTAAGGATGCGCTATTAAAGACTCGCAAAACGGGATGCATGTAGGAATCGCAATATTTTTTGCTATTTCTACTGATTCCTTATTTGCGATTCTCTAATTGCTAATCGCAAATAAGGAATGGCTATCCCATTCATTCCTATGGGCCTAACGGCCCATAGGAATGAATGGGGAGTCATTCCTTATTTGCGATTAGCAATTAGCGAATCGCAAATAAGGAAGCAATTTCAGGGGTGCCAGGGTGTCCAAAGGACACCCTGTTGCACCCCTGAAATGGTAATTTACATTGGTGTTGCGCACACACATGTCCCAAGGACATGTGTGTGTGCAACATACAACATAGAAAAATGCACTTAAGTGCATTTTTCTAAGTTTTTGCTATTTACCACGTAGTTAGACTTCACGGTAAATAGCGGCCCCAGATTGCGAATTTGCAATTTTGAAATGGTTCATGCATTGCATTTAAGGAATCTCAAATAGAGATTCCTTAAATGCAAATAATCGCAATGTAGCGATTTCTAAAATTGAGATTTTTGCATTTGGGATGATGCATCCCAAATGCAAAAATACCGCTCGCAAAGGGCCAGATTCTCAGAATCTGGCCCTCTGCGAGCGGATTTTGGTTTGATGAATCTGGCCGTCGGTCCTTTCAACTGGATGCTGCACAGGCCCACAGTTTAAAAGGTAATTCTAGAAAAAGGTAAAGCACAGATAAGTGAAGGTGGTGAGGTATGAAAAAAGAATAATGGATTGGGATGTAGCCCCAAGTATTTACCAGTGGCTGAGAAAAATTCAAATATTCCATCCATTACTTCTTTGTATACTTCAGTGTGCTGCCCTAAGTGGGACTGATATGCTCAGACTTGGGTCCCATGCACAGGATGTGTCACTGGAACCAAGCTATACCTGACTGATGAGCCCTAACTAGCGTAAAAACGGACCTGGGTTGCTTGTGTTCCCGTTCAGGGAGGAACTGGTCTGGCAGTGCATACTAGACTCTTCCCATTGGGGCAGGGTTGAGATTAATTTGCTTATGGCTATGTCCATACTCAGTTGGCATCTTATGCAAAATAACAATGAACTAGGGTGTTAACCTGAGTAATTACCAGTTGAAGTATTAATGAAAACATTCCATTAATCACTTATGTTCAAACATGGCAAATATCAATTTTCATGTAGCAACACAGAGCAATAATCTTACAAATTGCAGCCTTGCCACAAAATCAGTCTTGCTTTTCCTCCAAGCATGTGCTTAACTGTAAAAACAGTTTTACAAGTGTGTTGTTGTTATTATTATAATGGCTATTATTATTACTACTACTGCTAATAATAATAATAATAATATTTCTTATCAACATTTATGCTGAATGTATATCATTTATGCAAATATTTGTATGTGTTGTTAAAACAATCAGTACTGTTTACAGAAATAGTTAGAACAAAGATTTTCTTTTAACTTTATTTAATACTTTTCAGAAAAAATACCCAACTCAAAATATACCAAGTCGTGGTAACACTATTCACAAAGATATAAATCTAAATCAGAACGAAATAAAATAATAATAAAAAACCCAAGAACAGTGGAGCGAATACAAAAAAAGTTAAAGTAGTAAGCATTATGAAATATAAGAAACATAGTCGAGAATGGGAAACAAATATTGAATAACAAATAAAGAGATTTTCTCACAGTTTGGACTACTGCTCTAGAGGGGCCCATATCTTAGAAGCCAGTGGACGCCTTCTTCTCCCCCTTAACATCCTAGCTCTCCAATTTAAGAAAGTGGGAGCTTCCGAACTTAGCCACTGCAAAGTTATGCAGAGCCGTATCATTGCCATAGCTATAAACATAAATGCGCTAATATATCTTGATCTTTCTGTGGTTCCAGAGTTATCGCAACCCCGTTATGACCAACACTTGAGAGATCTCCACCGGAATATCAAGCACTTTATTAATAAAAGCCTCAATATCACCCAAGGAGTCACCCAAATTAGGGCACGATTAAAACATATGGACTGCATCTGCCGCTTGGAATCTACACCTAGAGCAAGAATCTCCCTTACTCCCCCCCCTCCCATTTATCAATTTTAGCAGGAGTGGGATATAAGTCAAACATAGCCATATAACTTTGCGTCCGTAGGCTGCCAGACACTAGGACATAGCTAGCTAATTCCAGCTCTGGTCGCAAATCTAATCCTGCCATACCCAATTTCCCCGCCCACTTAATATTCTGAGCTTCCAGGTCATCAGGAAGGCCTGATAAAAGATGTTGGTAAATAATACCTATTTTGGCCCTCCTTTAAACCAGTTCAATTAGGTTAATTTTATCATAAATGGTGGGAGTATTATGATGATATTTATTTAAGAAGCTCCTGAGGTGGAGATATTTAAAAAAGTCTCTGGTTTGCATATGAAACTTTTCCCTTAGAGAGGAGAAAGAGGCCAACTGCCCATTAAAAACCAAGTCCCCAATATAATTCATGCCATTTGAAAATGACATTGTCCTGGAATATAAATGGCAACACACCGACAGCTTTAAAAGGCGTGTAAAATTAACCTTAGAAATAATGAGCTTGTGGCACATTTTTGCCAGACTGAAACATAGCCCAAATAATTTTGAACCTCAGTTTTTTTTTAAATAGCTAGGCTTCAGCACACGCATTAGGATGCCCTTAGCAGCCTCGCCCAGGGTTATCTCATAGATGGGCGGCTTGGTACACAGGGGGACATCTGCCCGATCACCCAGCAATGGTGACCCAAAATGTTGTAACATGGCAGACCAGTAATAGATTAAAAGATTAGGGACCACCCAGCCCCCACGATCCATAGGAAGGCAAGTCCACTTGGCCGCTCTTCGAGCCCGGCGGTATCCCCAGAGAAAGTGAAGACAAATCCTCTCAGCCCTGGCCAACGTTGTCTGTGAGATCTCCAGAGGAATGATCCTGAACAAATAAAGAAACTTTGGAAGGACTAAAATTTTCAGAACATTACAGCAGCCATACAATGACAAATAGAGATGGTCTAGCCTCTCCAACTTAGTATTGACGGAGTCGACAACTGGAAGAAAGTTTAAATCCAAAATTTCAGCAACTGCACAGGAAATTTTGACCCCGAGATAAGTTGCTTCCGTAACAACAGACACGTCAGAAAGGGGCATGGCATCCAACTGGATCACCTGAGTTTTTGCGATGTTTAACTTATAACCTGAAAGTACCCCAAATTATGCAGCAAGGGTCTCTAAGGCAGGGAAAGCAGATCCAACATCATTGGTCAAGACCACAATATCATCGGCATAAGCCAGTGTCTTATACTTTACCCCCCCTAACCCTGACCGGACTGATACCTTCCCTCCCTTCAATTTTGCTAAGAAATGGCCCAATATACAGGGCAAAGAGCAGGGGCGAGCAGGGGCATCTTTGTCTGGTACCCCTGCTGATGTTAAAGCAACCTGACTCTTGCCCAGAGATCCGAATTGTGGCAATTGGAGAGATATATAATGACTGAATGGCCTGTATGACCTCAGTGTCAAAACCCTTCCAGCGCAACACAGCCCACAAGAACCCCCAGGAGACTCTGTTTAACACCTTCTCGGCGTCCAACAGGATCAAACCAAGGGGAGATTCCCGTGGTCTGGGGCCAGGTCCAAAAGCGCAATAGCTCATCGTACATGGTCCGATGTATCCCTGCCCAGGATAAACCTGTGCTGGCGCAGCGAAACCAGGGGAGTGATGACCTGTGCAAGTCTGGAGGATAAGATTCTAGAATATATTTTACTGTCGGTATTTATAAATGAAATTGGGCGGTAGGAAGAAGGGTTTAGCTCAGGCTTACCTTTTTTTTTTAAACAGTACCACCGTAGTTTGCCGCTAGTAGTCCGGTATAACACCGCCCTGCGCGGCCCTGAATACTAACAGCATATCCTACCGGATCAGTGCAGAGAACGTCTTGTAGAATTCTAGAGGAATAAAATCCGGACCGGCAGCCTTCCCATTAGCCAAAGATTTAATTGCTGACTCAACCTCAACCTCTTCCCAAGTAATTGGGGCAGAAAGTAACTAATTCTGCTCCGGCGTGATCACCGAGATGTCAAGGGTCTGGAGAAAATCATCCACCAAAGTCTCACTTTGGGAGCTACGGGGGTCATCATCATATAACATAGTATAAAAACTCTTAAAAACATCCATTACCCCCACTGGTATATCCTGGATACACCCCTGCTACACTTTTCTGTAGTAATCTTTTGGCAAGAATTTTGCCCGAATTTTTGCCAAATTCATACATCAGCGTTCGAAATTGCACATATTTTGTGACTAAATCTCGACGGAAAAACTCCAGGAGTTTAGATTTTAGTATGGCTACCGCCCTCTGACACTGATCGGTCTCTAGACCAAGCTGAATATTAGTAGTTAATTCCAGCTCTGCCACGGTAGCTCTTCGAAACAGTTTTGAATCTGCGCCTGAATGCCCTACCAGTGATAAGCTTCAAAGCTTTTAGTCTCTGCACGCAATGCAGCCTTGAACGTGTCCCAAACAATGCATTCTGAGGCAGTTTCCCTATTAATATTCATGAATTCATCAATCCAGGATTCCATATGATCCCGATAGGATTGATCCAGAAGGAACTTTCTTTCGAATGTCCAGGACGTAGGAAATTTAATAGCGCGCTCCCAGGGACATTCCATTACCAATGCATTGTGATCTGATAAGGTCCTTGGCAGGGTGGCTATAGTGACTGCCCCTACCTGCTGATCAGAAACAAAGACATAGTCTAAGAGGACCATTTTGTTAAGGGGGGCGGAGTAATAAGTATAGCCATCATCGTCTTGATTATGATAGTGCCAAGCATCAACCAGCCCATGCTCTGAAGAGCCTTGAAAACCCGAGATTTCCTGCCAGAATACTTTTGATCACTCAATATATTAAATTGGCCTGACAGATTGATAATAAAATCCCCACAAAAAAACATTAGGTGTGGCCATGTTGCTTATTCGATATTTAGATGTCTAATAGCTCCACGGTCATCTAGATTGGACCCATAGATCGTGCACACAGATAAAGTGTGGTACTGAAATTCTGGACCCGTGTCATAAACATCGCCGTATCATGACGATTTTGGTATCAGCAGACCGAGAATGATTTGTATACTATATACAAGCATTTTTGCCGTATTCGAGTGGCGAGACCACCCTGAAATCAGGGATTCCGTTCTGAACCCTCGGGTTCCATTTTGTGCATGGCAGCCATCTTGTGGTTGCGCTCACATAGGCCGATGACTAAGGCCGAATTAATCTCTTGGGACACGTACACCTTTTGCTGACTTCTGTGAGACCCGGGCAAGCTGACTCCACTGCCCGAAGCCAAACCTGTTCGGCCTGTTTCAGTCCCAGTGGCCGATCGAGATAGGGATCAAGGCACAGCATACCATAAACCCTTCATTGCACACAACTATGTCTAATCTTACTCACACCTGTCTCTGCTCCTTTCTTTATGGCCTACTTTACGATGAGGAGGTGCCCGATTTTATTAGCGGTCCGTCTGATATCTGATGAAAAGTGTTGGGCCTTGCCGGGTAATTGATTATGGGCTGGACAAACTGAAAATGGGCTTGTCATCATGAATCTGCTTTTCTTTGTCGTAGAAATATGTGAATGGTCAACTGTAAAATAAGGAATGTTTGCCTAAAGCATAATATTTTGTATAAAAAGGGATGGCTGGCTTTGTAATGTGGAGCAGTCTCCTGAGAACATACACTGTGTTGTACTTCTAAGATACCTGTTACTGGCTGCAGCCAATAAATTTGATCTTTGAAGTCACCAAGAAGTCTCTGCGTTTCTGTAGTCTGAGACAGGAGAACTCGAAGTCTTTGGGTGTGTTCCCTGGCACCGCTGGGTTCTTAAAAACCCAGTACTTCATTTGGCGCCCAACGTCGGGCGATTTCAGCGGTACCGGTCCAAGCCAGAGGTTCGTGAGGAGCTTCGTGTGAAATTCTGGAGGAAGGCCAACCACTTCATCGACCCCTGTATGTCGTCGTGGTCTGAAAGTCTTTGCTGTGAGGTTCCCCGCTTCCCAACGGCTACGAAGGACTGCTGCCCTGACTATTGCCCTGTCTTGGACCCTTTGATGATTTGTAGAGTGAGACGATAGACGAGGCTTCTGGTGACATCATCGATACCTCAGTTAAGTATGAGTGGAGCGTCTCCCAGTCCTTAGTTTCGGTTCTTAGTTTTGGGTAACCCCTTGGGATCTTTGATTTGGAACTTGCAAGTACTAAAGCCGAGGGACTCATGTATTCACGAGACTATCATATTCGATAATCCTTTGAAGTTTGAAGCTAGACTAGAGAGCGAAGATGCCTGGCTTAGCAGACTTGGAAATTTGTTTTGTCTTGGTTGTAATAGGGATTCCCGATTGGAGGACTCGTGTCCGGTTCCTCCGATTGGAACTCCAACCTATGAGCTTTATGTGAAGCATGGTGTAGGCCCCATCACATATAATGAAGTATGGATCCGATACACCAGGAAGGATGGTGTTCTAAAGTGGCCCCAATATGGTAGTTTTGACACAGAGATTTTAGATAATCTAGAGGTTAGACTTTTTAAGAAGAAAGCCCGGCTGGCGATGTTTGACTCTTTCCGCCTATGACGAAAGGAAGCCAAACAGAAAGAAATTAAATTAGCAAAGAGGAATAAAAGAGAAAAGGGTATCTCGATAATGCAAGCTGCTATGCAGTATAAAGATAACGAAGAGGAACAAGCAAGTGAGCAGTTGCACAGGCAACGTAAAATGGTGATTGATAAATGCTACCCAGTTTTGTCACCTCTCCAGCAAGGTGTAGCAAAAGAACTAGAGAAAGACCCTCTAATGTCACAATTATTGAATTCGCCACCCCCCTATGCGCAGAGTGCTACTGCACCTCCGCAACCTTTAGTTGTGCAACCTCCGGTTGTTTTGCCTCAGGTTCTTCCACAACCGCCAGCTCCTCTTCAGTTGGCTCCTACTGCTACGGCGCAGCCCCCTCAAGGGCCGCCGACTTTGCTATCTGTTCCGCCTTTAATTCCTACGACTTTACCTACTGTATCGACTACCTCTTCTGATATTCCTTCTGATACTGCCTCTGCGTCTGCATCTGCGCCTGTCTTGCCTCACTCTGTTTTCCCCCTGTTTTTTCGTTGACTTCTCCTTCTGTTCAACAGAGAATGACTGACACTGTTGCTAGTCTACTGTATCCTCCCTTTGGGGCAACAAGTATGACCCCTGTTTCAACACGCACACAGCTGCGTAGTCAACTGCCCGACTCTAGAGAGCGGGAAACATTGGATTATTTGGCACATAAATGGGTTACAGACCCCACAAGATATGAGCTAGATTCTGTTATGGATGTCTTCCATCAGTGGGAAGCACCGAAGCAGAGATATGTTTTTGAAAAAATGTGTGCTTTTCTTTGTGAAGAATTGGAGGACAATGGTTTGGAATCCAATCCGCCTGATTTGTGTCGTGTACGGTTCGAGTTTGCAAAAGGCACGATTGTGGGTTCCGATGTTGAAAAAGCAGTTGCGACATTGTTGTCGTTTAGGAGTGAGGGTATTTCTCGGTCGTTGTTTGAACCTGACCCCTCTGTTAGGAGAAAAGCGCAACAATATCCAATGAGAGAAGTTCCCCCAGTTTGGAAAGAAGGGGATCTAGCAGCTAATCCACCTGTTCAGCCTCACTTTCAGCGTGTTTGGGTGCATGTTCCTTGGAAGCGAGCTGAAGTTTTGGCCCTTAAGCAGACTTTGCCTGACCCCCGTAAAAATCCTGCAGGGTATTATAAGGAATTATCACAGACTGCAGACTCATGTTTCATGAATCTAGCTGATATAGACATGTTGTTTGGAAATGTTGTCCCACAACCTTTATGGGTTTGATTCGTCACACGGATCATGCGCAGGAGTTAGGTGATACCTGGATTAATATTGCTGCTGCAGATGGCTGACAAGTTGGTGGTGCCAAACCTGAGCCTTTAGTTGCAGAACTTCCTGGCAAGATCGTTACTTACATGAAGACTTTAATGCCTGCTATGCGAGTGAATTGGGACAAATTGTCTGCATGTAAGCAGAAGAAAGAGGAAACTGTGTCTGATTTCTTCACTAGGTTTGAGGAAACGTTTATCGACCACAGTTGTCAAGACATGAGTACAGAAGGTGGTCAACGGTTGTTCGTTGACAAGTTTGTGCACAATTTGCTCCCCGAATTGTGTAAGAAATTGAAAGATTCAGAGAGTTCGTGGGCCGTTTCCTCTTCAGCACAGATATTGGCTACTGCGCAGTATTATGAAAATAGAGACAAGGAGGAGAAGGATAGAGCAGACAAGAAAACTAAAGAATTGAAGACGAAGGTTCTTTTACAACAAGCGCATCCGCTTCGTAATGGTCAGCGTGATTATCAGCAACCTCAGCAGTTTCAGAGAAACTCGCAAAGGTTCGAGTTTTCTCAACCACGTTTTCCTGTAGGCCCTAATCAGTGTGCATATGGTAAAGAAGAGGGTCATTTTAAAAGTAACTGCCCTGTTTTGTTACAGCGTATGAATGGTGTTTCTAGCACAAGAGGTCGGGGTGTTCCACAAGCATCTAGAGGTAGAGGACGTAGATGTTTTCCCCAGAACGCACGTTCCTTTCCTCCACAAAATTCAATGAATAGTTTTGATCAACAGAATAACGCGTCTGGTAGGACGACTCAGTACTATGCTGATGACTATTATGCAGAAAGTGAGAATCTGGAAGGTGATGATTGCTAGGACAGCCATAGACAAAGAGAGGGAGTTGTTTCAGTTCCAGTAGATCAGAGTGGACCTTATGTTGAGGTGATTACATCAGGTGTGTCAGAACCTTTTCTGTTGGATACTGGTGCTACAAAGAGTTCTATTATGCACTCTAAACTCCCTGGCGCACCTTTGTCTGGTGAAATGAATGTTTCAGTAGGTTTTTCTGACGCCCCGGTTAGGAACCCAATTTCTAGTCCTATGTCTCTTTCTGTTGGACCTTGTGAATTCAAAGCACCCCTTATCCTGACGACGGGTTGTGGTGAGAACTTGTTAGGATTGGATCTGTTGAAAAGATTGTATGCAACCTTGTATTGTTCTCCCTCGGGAGTACAACTTACACTGGGTAAGAAAGTGGTCTCTTCGATGTATTTGTCAAAGGATAAACTTCCGACAGAATTGTCGTCTCTTCCTGATATTCTTTGGGCTACTGGTCCTAATGATGTGGGTCTTTTGGAGATACCGCCATATGTTGTGACATTGAAAGCGAATGTTAAAATGCCACGTATTCCCCAATACAAGATCTCTAGTGAAGGTGAAAAGGCGTTGCTAGCGATCATTCATGACCTGATTGAGAAAGGTGTAATTGAAGAAACAAGAGGTAACGTTTGCAATAGTCCTGTTCTGAAACGAACTGACTCTTCTCAGCCACCTGTTTACAGGTTTGTGATTGATCTTAGGGAGGTGAATAAAATAGTTGTACCACAGTTTCCAGTGGTTCCTGATATCACTGCCTTATTAACGATGATTCCAGCTTCTGCCACTTGGTTCTCGGTGATTGACCTGAAAAATGCCTTTTTCAGCATCCCGATTGCCGAGGAGAGTAGGGATATTTTCGGCTTCTGCTTAGGAGGACGAAGCTTCCGGTTCAAATGCGCTCCCCAAGGCTATTGTGAGAGTCCATCAATATATAGTCAGGCGTTGAAGACACAGCTTGATACGATTGTTTGACCTGATGGTGCTGCTCTTATTCAGAACGTCGACGATTTACTAGTCGCTGCAGATACAGAGGAGATTTGTAAAGAAGCCACCTTGTCGTTGTTGCGTCATTTTTCTGATCTGCATCATAAAGTGTCCCTTTCTAAATTACAGTACTGTCGACAAGAAGTGACCTACTTAGGTCATCTCTTATCGAAGGAGGGAAGAAGATTGACCCCAGAACGAATTCAAGCGATTGCAAAGTTGAGTGTGCCAGTTACACAGAGAGAAGTGCAAGCTTTCTTGGGTATCACGTCATATTGCAGACAATGGATACCAACTTTTTCCTTGCTGGCCAAACCTTTGGTGGCATTGACCTGTAAAGATACGCCTGATCCCCTTCCGTGGTCTGAAGATTGTCAGAAAAGTTTTTCCGAATTACATGATGCATTGTGTTCGGCTCCTGTGTTGGGTACCCCCGACTACAGTAAGCCTTTTACACTGTATGTCCATGAGAAAGAAGGTTGTGCGTTGTCAGTGCTGACACAGTCTTTTGGGGACAAGCAGCATCCATGTGCGTATTTTTCGTCAAGTTTAGATCCGGTGGCTAGAGCGTTGCCGAGTTGCTTGAGAGCGACGGCAGCAGCAGCGGTTTCTATTTGACAGTCGGCTGGTTTGGTGATGAATAATACATTGATTGTAATGGTTCCACATGCAGTGGATACTTTGCTAAACAGAACAAAGACACAGCACTTAACTAGTGCTCGATTGTCAGGTTATGAGCTGACACTTTTAGCGAGTCATGTGCACATAAAGAGATGCAACACGTTGAATCCAGCTACATTATTGCCGATTGTAGCAGAGACAGATGTTTCTGAACAGCATGATTGCTTTCTTAGGACAGAAGAAGAAACGAAAGGGAGAATAGATCTTAAGGACACTCCTCTTGTGAAGTGTGATGGTACCTTATGGGTGGATGGTTCATGCTTCAAGCTTCCGAATGGGGATACGACTGCGGCATATGCTGTTACGACCTTACATACGATTGTTGAAACTGCACGCATCCCACATAATTCAGCTCAAACAGCAGAGTTGATTGCACTTACGATAGCATGTGTATTATCAAAAGGAATGAAAGTGACCATATACACCGACAGCCAGTATGCGTTTGGTGTGGCTCATAACTTCGGACGATTGTGGAAGGAACGTGGGTTCCTCACGTCTCATGGAACTAAGATACAGCATGGTCAGCTGGTGAATGAGCTTCTTGAGTCACTTACTTTGCCGTTGCAAGTTGCGATTGTGAAATGCAGTGCACATAAGAAGGTTACTGACGACGTTGGTCGCGGTAATGCGTTTGCTGATGAAGTGGCGAAAGCAACAGCAAGAGATGTGATGAGTCGAATGTATGTGGCGGGCCCTGCAAGATGGATTGGTGACGTTGGAATGTGTGAAGATACGATAGAGAGTGTGAAGTCTATTCAAGCTGAGGCTACGGAGAACGAATTGAGTGTGTGGAGAGAGAGTACGGGTAAATTAGACTCGAATGGCTGCTGGGTTGAATTGTCAGAGCATCAGCGATGGTTGCTACCCGATGCATACGTGCTTGCAGTAGTTACAATGGCGCATGGAATGGATCACATCAGTGTGAAAGGGATCTGTAAGTTGTTGGCCCCAGTATGGCAAAATGCTGGAATTCCTATGTGTGCAGAGAATGTGGTCAAGAATTGCATGGTTTATCTGAAATACAACCCTGGTAGGGGAACTCCAACTCCAGCTGGTCATTTTGCCCCTCCAACGTATCCGTTCGAGGTTTTGCCGCTAGATTTCATCCACATGGAGAGGTGCAACAACTTAAAATACGTACTCGTTGTTGTTTGTGCCTTTTCGAGATGGGTAGAAGCATATCCCCTGAAAGATAACACTGCCATGTCCACAGCTAAAACCCTTGTCAAAGAATTCTTCCCCAGATTTGGGTTGCCGAGAATGGTCTGGAGTGATAATGGGAGCGAATTTGTGGGTCAAGTGATGAAGAGAGTATGTGAAGGGCTAGGAATCCGGCAGAAGTTCCATGCTGCAAATCACCCCCAATCAGCTGGATTAGTAGAGTGCTATAATGGCACACTAAAACTGAAACTGGTCAAGATACAAGCAAGCTCTGGTCTTAAATGGCCTGATGTTTTGCCATTAGCACTTTTATCGACAAGAATGACTGTGCATTCACGAGTGGGACTTAGTCCCTATGAAATCATCTTTGGTCGCCCGGCAAACATATGGGGAGTGCCGAGGCCGACGAAATTCAGTGAGATTGAACACCCTGTACTGCTTGATTATTTATATGATTTGACGGCTAAATTGCGTGTTTTACACCAACAGGTTCACAATACTTTGCCTCAGGTTTCTGAAGATCCAGGACACGTCATCGATCCTGGATCGTGGGTCCTAATAAAAAACTTCCAGCGGACAAAGAATGATCAGCCCCGTTGGATCGGCCCCTATCTAGTCCTCTTGTCAACGAGATCGGCAGTGCGAGTGCAAGGAAAGAAAAACTGGATCCACGGCGTACACTGCAAGAGGGTCCCTTTGCCTCTGCCGTACGACCGGTGGGTCCAGGAGGGTATTGCTGACTCTGAGACTGAGACTGTGCCTCGTTTTCTGCCTTTCAGCGATGCACGTGTAAAAGGAACAAATTCTGAACATGAAAGTGACAATCTTTTGCAGGAAGCTGTGCCACCGACAATTTGACTGGACACTACCGAGCCTGAACTTTTGTTCCAAGACCAGACATTATCTGGAAAAAGTCATTATAATCTGAGGCCGAGAACTATGGACAAATAAATATTTTTCTTTACTATTTTTGAAAAGTGCAGCTCTCTCATCTGAGAAACTTTTTTATTTTTGTTTTTCGAACTACCATCCGGGTTCAGCTGTAGGGTCGCGGGCGACAAGTCTTTGGAGTGCAAGCCGAAGACACAAGGTCGACGGTTCTGGTTGGTCCTTGGGAGTTCCCTGGACTGACAGGCGCATTCCTTAGCACGGAACACCCCACCTCCGCGAGCAGCAAGGTTAGAGGATGGAGTTTTTCGAGATGGAGAGACCTGCCAAAAAGATGAACTTTAAAGCCAAAATATGTATAATGATGACCAGAAAACGCTTTTTGATACTATGCATTTTCATATTGTTTAGTGTAATGATGTTTTTAATAGGATATGTTTTATTCTCTTTTCAAGTGACGTTTTTACCCACTGCACAGCCTATGCCTTCTTCTACTGTTTCCTCACATTCTTTTCACCCTCTGCCTGAACATGAATCCTTTAGAAGATTGGAATTTGTTAATATCTCTTTCATTCAGCTTCTACACCAACACCAATTAGTAGTGAACACAACTAACTGTTGGGTGTGTGGTCTTATGCCTCATACTACTGATAAAGGTATTCCCTACCTGGTCCTGCCATTCAGCTACAATGGTTCTGTGTGGGCATACAGAACGATGTTCATCTATGCTCATGAAGTCCACCCCCTACGTTCTGTAAAAGATAATCCAAAGAATAGTGCTCTAGTTAAGGGTATAGTAGATATGATTAGAGGAACTACTTCCTATGAGACTATCCCGAGAGATGAGACACTAGCGTATATTGGATGGAACGTGACCGGATATGGAGTTACTCTGAGAGAAAACCAGCGAGCAAAAAGATCCTCCCCGATTTGGGTTGTACCCCATCAGGGTCACTACTGTCTGCAGGGTAATGGCAAGAATCCAAGAGCTCAGCTAGGGAAGAGTATCTGCAAAGAGACATATGTCTTTGCGTCCCAGACTTCCCCTTCGTTCTTAGCAGCTAAGGGTACCTATTTCATCTGCTATGATAGAGCATACACATGGTTGCCTCCTGATTTCTCTGGCACATGTTTTGTTTCGTTCCTGTTGCCTCCCACCTACACAGCTGTGGCAGATTACCACAAGACAAGGGTAGTTAGAGGTGTCTTCAGTCAGGAAGATACTGCAGGACAAGAATTGAGTGACTTCTTGAAGGGTTTTCTGCCGTTTTGGGGACCTATGGTTAACAGCAGGAACATACGACAATTGACGAGGGTGGTTGAATCCACCATAGTTGAAACTGCCGGTGCCCTTAGTAACTTGACTGCTGAGCTCCAATCGGATCGTCTTATGACTCTTCAGAACAGAGTTGCGTTAGATGTCATATTTGCAGACCGAGGTGGGGTATGTAAAGTGATCCAATCATGTTGCTGTGTTTTCATTCCAGATAATGCTCCAACAGTGTACCAGGCCATTTCCAAACTACATAAGATCTCTGAATCTATTCATGTGGATAACGGAGATTGGTCGTTGATGGGGTGGTTCTGGCAACTGTTATCCGCCTGGGGATGGAAGTTCTGATGGTCATTGGGATGATCTTAGCCATTCTTTTCCTGTTCTGTCTATGCGTACAGTGTGCCCCTGCTATATGTGGCCTCTGTGCTGCATTATGTGTAAGGAAACCTGTATCGAGAGATGAGCTAAGTAATAGGATGATGCTACAGCAACATCTCAATGATTTTATGAATATAGACCTGGACTCAGATTAGCGTGAGTATAGGTTAATTGCCTATGTAAGGGCAAAAGGAGGGTCTGTGGTACTGAAATTCTGGACCCGTGTCATAAACATCGCAGTATCATGACGATTTTGGTATCAGCAGACCGAGAATGACGAGTATACTATATACAAGCATTTTCGTCGTATTCGAGTGGCGAGACCACCCTGAAATCAGGGATTCCGTTCTGAACCCTCGGGTTCCATTTTGTGCATGGCAGCCATCTTGTGGTTGCCCTCACATAGGCCGATGACTAAGGCCGAATGAATCTCTTGGGACACGTACACCTTTTGCTGACTTCTGTGTGACCTGGGCAAGCTGACTCCACTGCCCGAAGCCAAACCTGTTCGGCCTGTTTCAGTCCCAGTGGCCGATCGAGATAGGGATCAAGGCACAGCATACCATAAACCCTTCATTGCACAAAACTATGTCTAATCTTACTCACACCTGTCTCTGTTCCTTTCTTTATGGCCTACTTTACGATGAGGAGGTGCCCGATTTTATTAGGGGTCCGTCCGATATCTGATGAAAAGTGTTGGGCCTTGCCGGGTAATTGATTATGGGCTGGACAAACTGAAAATGGGCTTGTCATCATGAATCTGCTTTTCTTTGTCGTAGAAATATGTGAATGGTCAACTGTAAAATAAGGAATGTTTGCCTAAAGAATAATATTTTGTATAAAAAGGGATGGCTGGCTTTGTAATGTGGAGCAGTCTCCTGAGAACATACACTGTGTTGTACTTCTAGGATACCTGTTACTGGCTGCAGCCAATAAATGTGATTTTTGAAGTCACCAAGAAGTCTCTGCGTTTCTGTAGTCTGAGACAGGAGAACTCGAAGTCTTTGGGTGTGTTCCCTGGCACCGCTGGTTCTTAAAAACCCAGTACTTCAAAAGACCTATTATTGATGAGAATTTCAGCAATCACCCACCTGCCCGCCTTACCCTCTATAACTTTCTTACTAATCCCTGCTCCTTTTTTTTTGCAGAATGGCCACAAATCTAATCATAGATGTCTGGTGAGACAAGCTATATGATCATAGCCAGGCATTTTCAAGGGTTCGCGCCTCCCCCATGGTATATGGGTCTCTTGCAGACACAGAATTTCAACCTGCATTGTTTGAACAATCTTTGACAACAAAGCACGCTTTTTCCCATCATTCAGCCCGCAGATATTCCATGAGCTGTGTCTCCGTCTATTCTGCCCCATTAGCTAAACAAAAAAAAAACGCACATCCTGCTTTCCACTGACATTGAACATATTTTTAATCATGATCCCAAGAATAGAAAACAAACTGTTGCTACCACTTACAACACTAGTACCACGACTAAGACTAGAAACAAAAATAAACTCACCCACCAGACCCACTGTACCCCCCACACCCAGACACCCTCCCCCCTCACCCAGCCCAGGCCCCAACCACCCACCCCACCCCGTCCCCCTCACTCCCCTTATATGGCAACAGGACCGAGGTACTTGCGATGGTTTAGGTTGGTACCCCCCACTCTCCCCTGGATCCTACCTCCCCTTTAGCGACATCTGAGGACCAGAGCTGATCGCCTAAACAAGAGAATGCCTAACACAGCTGCAAAAAAAAGAGAAATATCAGCCCAGCCCTCATTATAATGCATCATCAACATCAGGTACCCCGACCATGGTAAACAGAAAAGACAAATTATTAACTAATTAGAACTCAAGAACTCCTTCGCCTGGACCTCAGATACAAAATACTTATTTTGCCCCTGAAAGATTACTTTCAATTTGGAAGGGAAGAGCAGGAAGGATTGTGCACCTTT
Organism: Lissotriton helveticus; assembly: GCF_964261635.1. Lineage (NCBI taxonomy): Eukaryota > Metazoa > Chordata > Amphibia > Caudata > Salamandridae > Lissotriton > Lissotriton helveticus. The sequence continues at coordinate 158,251,704 of NC_136062.1, forward strand.
AGCCTGAAATGGAGCAATTAGCTGGTGGAGCTGGCACCTCCGCTCAACAGGTACTGGGCAAAAATCTGGTCTAACGAAAAATTCACAACCCTTCCCAGCCTTCCTCCTATCCAGCCAGCGAGATCATAGATTTTCTTCCTGGCCCAAAGAATTATTTAGACAGATAAGAATTGCTTGTGGCTTGTCTCCAGCCAGGCCAGAGTTCTGCTTCTTCTTAAACGGAAAACTGATGACATCATCCAGTGAATGTGGTTTGGTTCAATATTTAAATAAGTATTATATATATATATATATAGGAATCTGCCTTGAAGACTGAGTGGATGTATAAGTGTCTGAATGGAGGATTTAGTAGCAATGTGATTGACTGTATAAGTGACAAATTTAAAGTGTCTCACTAAATATGTGGGATAGTGATTAAACTGTGTGAATACCTGTATCACTCTATTTCTTGTTGTGTACACTTCTACATAAGTTGGTTACTAACTATGTGAAAGTCTATATCAGTTATTAATTAGTTAAGTGAGTATTTGTATGGGATAGTGAATGAATGTGTGTGTGTTGGGTCGGAGGTGTGTGACTGTCCAAAGATGTTTAAATAGTTGATTTAGTAGGTATATGAGGTTAAGACTGTATATGGAAACAGTTGTTTGGGTGAGTGAATCTCTTTATGGGTGTGGTGATGAGTAAATATATTTCTCAATGATACATGTCCAACAAACTAGAAATAGAAAAGGCAGTGAATGTGACAGTTGTTGTATATAAGTGTATAAGTATACATAAGACTCATTGATTGTATGAGTGACTGTATGGATAACTGTATACTTGTAATAGTGATTTTATAATACACTAAATATGAGTTACTATCCATATTAATAAATAAAGTGGTGTTTGTATAAGTGTGTAGCTTAGTAAATATAAGTATGATCAATTGTTTGCATAAGTAAGTTGGATGACTGCATAAGTGAATAGGATGTGTGCTGGTGTGTAATGTCGATGTAGGTGTATAAGTATATTTAATAGTGTTCTATTGATCTTTGTTAACATGTATGAGTGAATCTATAGGTAAGTGTTCAGATGTGTGTGTAGATGTAGGAATCACTGAGTGGGTTTTTAGAAACTTGTATTGGTGTGTTAATCGTTTCAAATATGGTACTCCATATTTTATAATGAGTGTTGAAAGGTTATACTAGTGTATGATAAGATGTATCAGATTGTTACATGGACGATGTCATCAGTGATGTCATTTGAGATGTCATCAGTGATGTCATCAGTGATGTCACTAACCATGTCATGAATGATGTAATATGTGACATCATCAGCAGTTGATTTCGGGCGCGCGAGTTATAGTTAGTACACCTAACTATGACGGAAGAATTTCAATGGTTTTGTACGAGTGAAATGTCAAACCAACTATAACACCCCTAAAACCTATGGTTTTTTTCAGTGAATTTCAAAGGTTTTTTAAATGCTAATTCCTAAACTTTAACATGTCTGAAACCTAGGGGTTTTTGAGTGAATTTCAAAGGTTTTGTAAATGACAATTTTTAAATGTATTAATTCTTATATTTATTTTTTTGATACTGATTTACTACATTTTTTAAACTATTTATTTTTAGATATTTTATTTGTTAAATTACATTATAATTACATTACAAAATATACTTTCTCAGAATGAATTACTATAGTTTAAATACTTTGCAAATAGTCAATAGACTTTTAAGTACAGTAGTTACAGTTGTTGCAATGGGCAACACAATTTCAAACACAATGCAACATTGAGCTGAATAGGAATTTCTAGTTAAATGCAAATAGTTATTTTATGGATTACTTTTCTAACCACAGGAATGGATCCTAGATGCAGTCCTCGGACATCTCCTGTAAACAGTTGAGTAAAAGCGTTTTGGTTACAGTAGTGATTTTTAAGGAATATTATTGTATTTTAAAAGTTGACAGAAACTTTTTCACATAGAATCACCAATGTTATCCTAAGGGAGGAAATTCACTTAGCAAGTAAGTAGTGTTATTGTTACTTTTTCTTACTCAGTGGTGGATCCTGGATCAAGCACTGGTGCATCTCTTTTAAACAGTTGAAAGAATGTGTTTAAGTCATACATGCGATTTTTTAGGAATATTTGTAGTTTGTGAAAATAGACACTTAGAAACTTTTCTGGTGAAAACCAGACAATGGATTCCTATGGAAGGAAATACAAGTTACTGGTAAGTATGGTTAGAATTACTTTTCAGGGCTAAAAGATGTAGCACTGGGTTCTCTCGTGATAACAGGTGAGTAAATCGGAATTCGTTGTTCGGATGATTTTAGGTGAATATTTAAAAGTTCCAAAACTTCACACTTAGAAGAATTTCCAAGTGAAACCAGTCAATGTAGCCTATGGAAGGAAATTCAAGTTACTGGTTAGTATGGTTAGAATTACTTTTCAGGATCAGGACTGGGCTCAAAGATGCTGCACTGAGGTCTCTCCTGATAACAGGTGAGTAAATCGGAATTCGTAGTACATCCAGTAAGCGCCACAGAGCTGCGTAGCAGAATGATGTAAAAAGGGGCACAGCCTGCACCACCTCTCTGCAACGCAGCGCAGTGGCGCTTCCTGGAAGCACCTGGTGGGATACTTGGCCCCCATGGTCCCTCAGGTTTGAAGTGGAATTTTTTCCCCAACTTAAAACGCTCCACAGGGTGTGTTTGCAGACATGTCACCTCAGGCCCCGCCTCCTTCCTTCACCATTGTGCAAACGCGCCCTGTGGCACAAGATGGCTGCCTACACTTTTGGATTTGGAGTGTCGACAGCCAAATAAAATACAACTCATGCGTGGCAGGGTGCGCATAGGCTGCGCTTAGGGTACGTGGACCTAAGCGCGGATCCACCGTGCCCATATATATTTAAATGCTTTTAACTGTCATTTTATCAGGAACTAATGAACGGATTCACACCATTTCAGCAAAAGGCACGAGTCTGAACTAAGGACTACCTCTTTGCCAAATTTGGTGTAATTCCGTTCAGCAGTTCGGGCTGTAGCTGCGGCTAAAGGTCCTGTAGGAAATTGCATTGGGAAAACGCATTTTGGGAGACCCCTTTTTTTCTCGGCCCCTGCTTGATGAATCACTGTGAAACTTTCAGGATAGGAGCAGACAGGAGCTGGCCAAAAGTTTTGAAAATTTCGCCAAGATTCATCAACCGGCGCCAAAGTTATTCTAAATAGAATGTTGAGGATTTCCTATGGATAATAGGTCCTAACTATAACTACCTACTGACGATATGGTAAAGATTTATTTTCACAGGTCCTCCCTCGACCCCTGAGATAAGAGACGGTTTCGGAATGCAAGAAGCCTTTGTCAATCTGGTTGGCGCCATAATTTACAGTATATGTAGCCCTTCCCACTAAAGGTCACAGTAGACATAAACAAAATACTCTTCATTACGTTAATACATTAACAACCCTATGCAGTGAACACATGCTTTCTTCAATAGAGTATCGGAAATTTTACAGATAAACCATGTATAATGCTTAAACTGTGCAAAGCAAAATCCACAATTTATAAAATTCACCATATAAACTAATGCATAGGTACATTAATTAAATTGAAGGAAAAATGTCGCACATCATAGTGGAAATATTGTGAAATACGAAATGTGCCACCGGAGTCTCATCATGTTCTGCCTTATTTAAGAACAACACATTGTTAATGTCATTAAAAGGAACGTGCTACTGTTACACTGAAATGTCTAAATGAAGACAGCCTCTGCCCGGAGTGCTCATCCGAGCCGTTTATGGTTTTACCATTTTCGAATCTCTGTAAGTTCTGTTATATAAATAGTGAGAACTCCTACCGTGTTGTAAATGTCATGTCATTTAGGGGCAGGAAAACAAATATATACATGTTTTTAATGAAATCAAATCAAACGTATTGTCGTACATTCAAAGCTAGGCTGTAAACACTGTTTCTTTTGAATATTTGTGTCTTATTTAGATACATCTAACATGGGGCAGCTTGCAATATCTGTACATTGTCATTTAGCTTGTATTGTCACGAGATTTGACAGCTTTGTTCGATAATCATTGGCAAAAATAATAGAACTAGATTCCATTTAGAGCCCTGGAAAAATGTAAACAAAACACAAAGAAAATCATGATTGCTTTCTGTATACAATGCTTGAACCATGTAACAAATTTAATGCATGATGATTCAGTGTACTTTTGAGTTGTAAAATAGTCCCTCAGAATTGCAATGCAAGTACTCCGGGAGAGGTTAAATGATAAATCAAATAGCCAGTAGCACAAGGTCTGAATTACATGCTGTCCTGGGGGGAACCAAAGCCCACTCTGTTTATATTTCAATTAATTATTGAAAATAAGCAAGGGACCGCTTCACTGTCAAGCCACGTTAAAAAAAATCGAGAACCGTTAATTACTGTGTAAGTTATATATTTTTTTTACACATGTTAAGGCTGACTGGCAAAAATTACCACCACATTGGTAACAGTTTAACGCTTAATTACAGCAATAGGCAGTTGAAATATGTCCTGTCGTCTTCTGTGAAAGGCCTTTCACTCTACAGCAACAAGGCTCTGCCTTTTCAGTAACTTTTCATATGTTTGAGCTAGAAGCAATTTGTTTGATAATTTCTGGAAATGAGCAGATAATAGATTATGGGGAAAAAACTTAAAAACACCAAGGCCACAGAGTCGCATATTTCCTGTGGCCCTCCAGGAGATTACTCAGAATTCGTAACCTCATACTAAATTATGAAACAACGTTACACTTAATCATTTAACATTCATAACATGACCAAAGAAAAACAACTCACTACTTCGCTCTGTTATTCATGACAGAAGAGTTTTAAAACCATTAATCCGTTCTTCTGTAGAACACAGAACTCTGAATGTTTTACCCTACAATATAGTAAGAAGCAATATTGCATTGATAACTTTAGCTTTTTCTGGTTTAGTAAAAGAAATGTGTTGTTTGTTTTACTCCGCATTAGATTACTGAAGTAGAGGAGACAACTTTGACTGCATTGCTCCGCATTAATTCACACATAATAATAATCCACATTTGTAAAGCGTGAACAATCACCCGTAAGCGTCTCTAGGCGCTGGGGGCCGTCAGGAAGATTAAGCAAGCTATTGCCCAGAGTCACATACTGCCGCCGGAGCCGGGAATCGAACCTTGATCCCCAGATACCAACGTCAGTCACCCTTGCCGCGGCACCACACCTCTCACAAAGTAATTGCTCTGATTTCTTCCCCCAGCATTGGATGGTAGTGTAAGGCTATTAATATTTTATCATGCATTAAATTGAATAAAAGCTTCTTCTAACTACATCATCTTGTATTAGGTTACATATGTGAATGAGTATTGGATAGGGCAATACTGGATAAGGCAATTGGCATATCGAAAAGAATGGATTTATAGAAAGTGAAGCTAACTACTTTAATATTCCATGTATTACTTAAGATTATTATGATTGCATGGCTAAATTCAAATATGGTTGATTACTTAGATTTATTTACCCTGCATTGTATTGCAGTTGATTAGTCTATTTACTCCACTTGAATTATATTACACCAGGAGATTACTCGGACTATTATGCCCTGTTCTGGCATAAAAAAGAGACTAGTGTTGCTCCTCACTTCTTAATGCTACATAAATTAATCAAAGGTCATTTCCCTTGCTACCTTATACCGAAGTAGAAGGAAAGGACAGACGGGAAAAAGTGTTCACATCACACAAAGCGCTTATTCAACACAGGCAAAGCAAATTGAAGAGAATTATTTTACAGTAACTAAATTCACAATGTTCCCAAATAAAGAAACCTATATGATAATCTTAATATGAAAAGCTTTATTTTGTTAATAAAATGTAAAACAAAGAGGTACAAGAAAAATGTGTAGCTTATAACATCATGTAAGAACAATAAAGCAATGGGAAAAAGAGAATACAATACATGTAGAGTTATATTAAGTAAGTATTACACTAAAGCTTATTTTTAACTTTTATAGGAAGAACTGCGTAACAGGAAAAATAAAGATACAAAAGTAGAAGAAACAGAAAAAGCAAGTAATAGAATTGTGAGGACGAGGTAGAACTATTAGAGAAAACTAATAAGAAGGAATAATAGCATTATTAGGAAAAAAGTTAAAGAAGTAAATGACCAAGCAAGTTGTGTATGAGTAGACGTACAGAAGGTGTTTAAGATGGTTTAAAATTCTCTGATGTGACAGAAGATACGTGCAAAAGAATCTCAGAAACAGTGTTTAAATTGGTAGTTATTGGGAGCCAAAATGTGTCTCTATTGATTGTATGCATTGAGGAGCCCACAAACGCTCTATCCAATCGACGGCGATAACAAACAGCATGCCATCAACCTTTAAAAGAAAAACTTGAAGATATTTCCAATTAATAGTAATTTGCTGAAAAGCAATAACTAATAACAAGTCTAACAACCTACTGCAGAAATCTAGATGATATTCTTAAACCTTTCTAGAAAGTTACACTTTCTTTGTAGAGAATGGATGTTGCTAAAGAAGGTCAATATTTAAAGTTGGTTTCTCATTTAGAGTAGATCACCAACCAATTGCTCTGATGCAATATCAGTTGACATACATCTAGAATTGAAGCACTACCTTTGTACTCATAGGCAATGCAGCATGATGCACTTATTGAATGTTGAGGAAAATTTAAAGCATTCATTATCCATGATCTCAGTTCAGTAATGCAATTGTAACGATGGTTTTATGCTAAAGGTGCTCAATTGCCACTACTCCAAAAGATTAAAAGAAAATTCTATGATTTAGGACAGGAGAAGAAGTGCTCATGAATTACGAAAAAATTTTTTTTTAAAAGAAGCAGCACAGTTCTAGAACTTAGCAACAGAATGAGATCTAGGAGGTTTCTTTTCCTCCATACCCAAAACATCCCACTAGACATTTAGAAGAGACAAAGAAAAGAAGGACTGAGCAAAAGCCAATCAATGGCCATTGCAGAAAACTTAGGAACATTACAAGGGTATCACATCCCAATACCTGAGACGCAACTAAACATCTCACAGTTCCAGAATATACATTTGATATTCATACTGCCATAACAAAGTCAAAGGTCAAGGATTACCACTTTAAATACAAAGTGGACTGAAAAAGAATCATTCTAATTTTCAGGGTCGGGAAAATAACCCACCCTATAGTGTCTGCAAGAACCTAAGCATTGGCTAACCTGTGAACTTCTCCTTGAAGCTCGGGCCTCCACTGTACTCAGTTACAAATCCATGGTATTAAAAACATTAGTTTTGGGATCTATTTGAAGGGGCATCAAGTCCTTACATAGATGATAGGGCTTGCTTCATGACAGGCTTTGTTCCATTGTGGAATGGTTCGATTATATGTGCGTCCATGTGGCATGTCCGGCGGTTACCAACATTTTAATTCACCATATTTGAGACCCATGTGAATGTTAAAACCTATATAGGTGGATGCCCTATACTGATAACTAGCCTTTACTGTGAGCAAAGTATCCTACATTTGTCACAATCAAGACCAGTTTATTGTTTTGAAGTTTGAGAACTGGAATTTAAATGAAGCTTTCCGTCCATGAAGTTAGCATCATAAGTTAGGAACTCTTCATGTTTATACATCATCATATCTCTGCGTACACCGAATATCACAACAGTTCAGAAGCAATTTTCACAACAGTGGTATGGTTAACCTGAAAAGAATTTTGAATGGTTAAGGTAACCAGTATCGAAAGAGCGGCGGTTCTATGGTGACATTAATATATACATCTCTCCAGGAAAAACATGTGAATATACATCCAGATTGGCAACCTAAAATGTAACTATTTCCATGTTATGGAGTTAGGGACCACAGATAACTGTGAACAAATTCAAAATACCTCAGTGCCTCTTAGTGGTATTTCAAAACCAGGCAAAATAGTCATTTTAGTTTCGAAATTATAGTTGACTTCAACTTCAAATTCAAAAACTTTATTCGGTTTTCATAGATTAGAAAAACCATAAAAGTGCATATAAAAACAATGATTATACAGTAAAATTGTTAAAAAACGTTCTATGTACATGAGCATTAGCAGCTTGGGGTACAAAACAATGTCTTGATATGTTAAAAATGGTGTCAGATTAGCGGGCTCAATAAAAATAACAATAAAAAAAGAAGAAAAAGACAAAATATTGGGGAAGACATTTAAACAAATACAGATCCATAATGAGCATATCAGATTCATACTATGGTCTAGACTGGCCCTACATCTCAGCGTTGCTTTAAAAAATCTGGCTACCTGATTCGCTGTATACTCTTCCCCTAAAAATTGCAGTCCAAGGAATGCTGGGCGGCATCTTCGTAAACTCATTGACTTTAGGATCGGGATTATCCAACGTTTCCTTTGAACTATATAGAATTTACAAAACAGAACAACGTGGATGGTCGTTTGAAGAGATAAATCTTCGCAGGGGCAGGGGGATAGGGTTCTCGCCCAGTCATTAGTTCGGGGAAAGGTGACAAAGTGATGGAAGATGTTCATCCTAAACTGTGTTAGAAGTAGCCTTTCATAGGTGGTTAAATTAAATGTAAGGTATGGTTGAACGAACACGGTTGTTTGAACCATTAGCGAGTGTTGTACTCTTTTTTTTGTCACCTCTTTACTTAATCGCAGCTGCTCTAAGTGGGTCATAAAAGTTATTTTAAAAGATTTTCTAGACATCCCTGCAATTTCTAGGGGCGTATGGAAATAGTCTGCCATTCCCAGATCGTAAAAAAAGTTCTTAATGTAAGCAATCCAGCCTATCTTGTGCCCATTTTCCAGTGAAAGACAATCCAGAATGAGATTTTGGCAGAATGATGTTTTGGTGGATGTCCATATTCGATGCCACAACAAGAGAGGCTGGACTCTTACCAGATCTGTCAGGAATGGCAGGCCTCACTCCATATGGCAGGAATACGTTGCAGAGCCCTGTGGCAGTGCAAGAAGATATCTGATAAATGAGTTTTCCACTTTTTGAATAGAGTCAACCTTCCCATAACCCCATACTCCCCCCATAGATTGAAGTGGCTATACACTTTGCCTTGTAAATATAAATTAGTTCAGTTGGAGGCTGCTTCCCCAGTCTGTGCGAAAAACTGGTTAAAGCCGCAGTTGCCCTAGTGAACAACAATTTCCTAGTGTCAACGGCTTGTTTTCATGATTGCTTGTTATCTATCACTATCCCCAGATAGGGGTAGGTATTTGCACTTTCCAGCTTGATGTTAGATTGGCTTGGACCTGTGTGGTTTACTGCCTAACGTCATGACGTAGGTTTTTTTTATATTAATTTTCAAATCTAGATCAGCCATGTATGAGTAATATCTAGCTAGGACGCGCTGCAATTCTAGTGGGGTACGGGCTAATATCACCATATCGTCCGCGTGGAGCAGGGCAGGTATGGGGCGTTTTTAGATTTGTGGTAGGTCCCGACACCCTTTCAGCATGGCTTGCTCAAGACCATTGGTATAGAGTGTAAAAAGAAAGGGTGCCAGGACACAGCCCTGCCTTACTCCCCGCTGTACAGCGAACGGCGCCATCAATTGTCCTCCCGTTCCCAACCTCACTCGGGCATTTGCTTCAGAATATAGTTCGCGTATATAATTTACTATAGATGGTTCTACCCCCATATCCTGCAAAAAAGACCATAGCTTGCTGTGGCTGACGCAGTCAAAAGCTGCTGATAAGTCGACATATGCCAAGTACAAGGACCTGCCCTTGGCCGATACATATTTGCCTGCTAAAAGTGTTAAATTTAGTGCCTGTTCTGTGGTACCTAAGCCCTCGCGAAATCCGAATTGAAGGTCCGATAGAACCCTGCTCTCATTAGCCCAAAGTTGGAGTCGCTCTAGGATAATACCGCCCGCCACCTTGCCCAACGAGTCCAACATTGATATTGGGCGGTAGCAGGAGGGGGATTGCCTGTCTCCCTTTTTGAAAATTGGGACCAGGATGCTATCGGACCATGTGTTAAGCAATCCCATCATGCAGGATGCTTCCAGAACACGAGTTAAAATAGGGGTCCACACTTCCAAGTTTGGTTTATAAAAATCTACGGGGACCCCACAGGGCCTGGGACTTTGCTGCTCTTACTTGCTAGTAGTGCTAGCTCTACTTCCGCTAGAGTAATATCAAGGTGAACTAGGAAGGAGGATGAATCAATTTCCACAATACTTCCCCCATTCTCTTTCGATGAGAGAGGGTCTTTTTCATGAGGTAAGCCAAAAATTGGAGCAAAATGGTTAACCCATGATTGTTCATCGATTGCTACCTCTATCTTGTGGTTATTGGTGCTGTCCACTAGAAAGGGAGTTTTAACCATGGCCCAAAAGGCAGTATTATCCTTCGTGGCACAGCTTTCATGGAGTCGTGCCCATAACTCATCTTTCAGTTCCTTTTTCCTTATTTTTAGTGAGTTGTTGTATTCTCTTCTAAGGTTTGTAATTTCGTTTTATCCCTATTTTGTCTATGGAGGGCTATTTTTAATTTAGAGTATGCCTTTGTGCAGGTTGTGTTAAACCATCCTTTTATTTTTGCAGTTTTAGATCTTGCATTAGCACTAAGGGCTTCTTTTACTGATTGGGTGATTATCTGAAAGTTTTTCGAAACCACCTGATGCTCGCTAATGGAGTCAAGACATTTTTCGATTGCCCTATAAGAGTTCTTCACTATCTTGGTTGTGATTTTTACTGGGTCTATTTTTTCCCATTTCAGTACGAAGCCATTTACTCTATTAAGGGACAGTGTTGCCTGCCCCAGGATATTTAAAGTATTCCCTCTAACTGCTAAGTGCGATATCGTGAGTTACGAAGTTACATAATCGGGAGGAGGAAGCAGTAGTAATTAAGATATAATCGATGATACTAAATAATCCTCTCCCATTATAAGTGCGTGTAAAGGCAATTGGGGGATTCACAAGCTCATTTGCCATTCCCATCTCAAGGTCAAACATTTTCTCATTTAAGCAATTCCCCATCGGGGTGTGGAGAAAATGGGTGAGTGGGATTTGATTTTCATCATCGAGGCCGCATGTTGAACCGGAGCTATGGCCACAGATGTATTGGTTAAAGTCCCCCCCCCCCATACTATAACCAAATCCTTCCTTGTTTTTCTTTTTAAGTCTTGTAGGCAAGTGTGTATCTCTCTTATTACGCTAATGATTTCATCCTGTCTAAGGTTGTTGTAAAAATTTACCAGTGCAATAAGGTTGGTTTTATCTACACTCAAAGTAATAATTTGATAGTTTACCTCTATTTTGGTTTGGGCAATTTTCTCCAATTTAAAGCGATTAGAAACAAAAATGGCCAAACCACCTTTTGCTCTTCCGGACGTCGATGGGAGCGCCATAGAGTAAAAGCTTTTGTAACCCTCGATATACATTGTCGATGTTGCCCAGGTCTCCTGTAGGCATAGAATATTGAATTTATTAATTGAATTTATCCAAATTTCATTATTTAATTTGGCTCTCAAACCTGCAACTGTCCAGAAAACTAGACTTAGTGTGGATTTGGCTGGATATACCATTTTTGGGGGCCCTTGGGAGGTAGTGTAATACTTAATTCAGGAAGCTGTACGGTTGTGGATTCTACCGCAACGTCTTGAATTTGTTCTATCTCTCGTCTCTGAGAAGCCATACCATATGGTTTCCTCCTAGCCAGTCAGTCTTGGTCTTCCAGTCCTGAAAGTATATTAAATCTATTTACTATATGAAATGCCTGGAGTGGATCATATCTCTTTATGGGAACAAAATTAGAAGTGTGTTGTGTGTAGTTCGTAGGGGGGTAAAAGAAACCCAATGGGATTATATTTATCTCATCCTTGGCGATGTGGTTACTTACCAGATCATAGAGAATTTTTTTGACTAACATAGGTGATCTAAAAGTGAGTACGATGCAGTCTCCCTGGAAAGATCTTATGCCAGTTCCCACCCACTGCACTCTTCTGGACATTTTAAATTCTCTTAATAGGCAATAATTTAAGCCTGTTTTTAATCCTAACCAGTGTAAAGCCTTGTTTCTAAGTGATTCCCACCCCTCTAATTCTAAAGGAGGCTTTCGTGGAACATTTGCCAGCACTATTATGTAAGGAGTCACCGCGGGGGGGAGATTGAGAATTTCACCTACTCCTGTTTTAGCCCTGGACTGAATATCAGAATTGGGAAGGGAATACGGATGTACGCGAGGGGGGTGGGCAAAGGTGTCTGTTTGAGTAATATCTGTAGTTGTCTTAACAAGGTTGTTTCCCTTTCCTGGGGCTATGATTGAGGGAGTATTAAGTGTTGGAATAATTGACCTAATGTTAATGTTCTCATGATTGTTTGGATTCCCATTGGTCTGATTATCCCCCTCGTTTGCTAGACCTTGTTTGTTGGAAGAAATGTGTGTGTTGTTTTTGGAATGCCCTATATTCGTAGATATGGATTGTTCTATTTGGGTCAATCTGATTTCCATTTGGTCCAGCCTTATCCTCAAGTACATGTCTAATCTTTCCACCACTGTATTTAGGGACTTGATATCATTATTGGTAGTTTCCGTGCTCCTATCGTTATTCGCTTGAGACTTTGTAGAAGTTTTTCCGGAGCCCACTTTCCTCTTTCCTTGTTTAATATATTTCCTTTCAGGGGTTACTGCTTCCTCCTCGTTTACTAAGGGCATATGTATAGCAGCATGGGTTGTAGAATTCAACGGGACCTTACTACCCTCGAAAGTCGGATTTTTGTGTTTCTTTTGGGGCGGTTGTTGGGAGGAATCTGAATCACTTAGGGTGATTCTATCTGCGATATGCTGAACGCAGCCATTCATGGCGCTTTCCTTTGATACTGTTTGTCTAGGGCTCGGCAGAGTAGCTGAACGGTTAGACTCCAAGGAGTTAGCCTTAATCAGTTCCTCTGCTGAGCTTATCTGGGTATCTAAAGCTCCCATTGCGCCCGTTAAGTGGCTCAACAATGTTTGTTGCGAGTGCATAGTAGCCCTCCCTCCTCCATTAGATTTGGGGCTAGCATGCTTCCTTTTGCCCAGCACTTCAGCTTATAAGTAAGAACCTGCTCTTGTTGGTAATACTTGGGTGCACTTTACTTAGAATAGGATCTACTTTTAATTTAGATGAAATTTCCAGCAGTAATAATTATAGGCTTAATTATTAAATGATTGTACCAAGAATGGAAAGAAGAAACAAAACCAAGGGGATTAGCCCGGCCCGGCCCCAGTCGGGCACTGACGGGCAAGGACGGGCCCGCCCTTGGCCCAGGCTATGCCTGTGCGAGCCCGCGCGTGTCCCGCACGCATCCCGCGCCGCGGGAGCCCTCCGCTGATTTTGTATGCCTGGCCCTCCCTCCTCACGCGAGACCCCGCTGCGCTGCGCTGCCCGGTGGAAAATGCAGTGCAGCAGCCGGTGGTCCGCGCCCAAACAGGGGCAGGCAGTGGCAGAGGGAAGATTCCACAGTTGTGGCTGGCAGCGTCAGGGGTCCTTGGAGCAAGGAGGCAGCTCCCACAAGGGGTCGACAAAGTCAGGGGCAGAAAGCAGGTAAGGGCGTCCCGTGCCGCGGGAGCCCTCCGTTGATTTTGTATGCCTGGTCCCCCCTCCTCACGCGAGACCTCGCCGCGCTGCGCTGCCCAGTGGGAAATGCAGTGCAGCAGCCGGTGGTCCGCGTCCAAACAGGGGCAGGCAGTGGCAGAGGGAAGATTCCGCCGTGGTGGCCGGCAGCGTCAGGGGTCCTTGGAGCAAGGAGGCAGCTCCCACAAGGGGTCGACAAAGTCAGTGGCAGAAAGCAGGTAAGGGCGTCCAAGTTGACTTGAATGGGTCCCTCTACACATTGGTGGACAAGTCCAGTGCTACAGAAAAGAGAGTACCGTGACTGTGAATGAGTAACAGATCGATTGGTGGACATGTCCAGTGGCACAGAAAAGAGAGTACGAGGACTGAGAATGACTAACAGGTCCATTTAGTGGGTCAACTGATCTGTAGGGACAAGTGTTGTGCATATTATCAAGTTGACCTCTAATGTATAATTTAGCCAGGGGCGTACCTACCAGTGATGTTGCAGGTGCAGTGGCATAGGGACCTAGAGGCCTGCGGAGCCCACTATACACTGAATATTGCTTTATTTCACAGTTCACACCCTGGATAGGAGGCCACTGCAGTTGATACATTGGTATTCAGAAATGTGTACCTTGATCTTTCTTATTGTCAGACCCACATAACAATAAATATGATACAAAATCAGTATTTTAATTTATCTGACTTCTCTGTTTCCTGGCTTCCTTAGTCCGGATCAAGTGTTTTTTCATTAAAGTGTTTTGAGTATTTACTCGCTCTGCTTAACCACACAAGACATGTTATTGGAACTGTGGTAAGTGCAATATGGTTGACTGGATACTTTTGGGTTTGCCTTGCTGATCTGGTGTAGACTTGACGATTGTATAGTTTTTGCCAAATGCAAAAAGTGACTATTTTTGCTTAGGTCCTTTGGATAAAAAGAACAAATGAGGGACAGAATGCTGAACAATTCAAACATTCACCCCCAGTCACAAGGATCAGGGTTTAACCCATCGTTTGTTTTGCTCACCATGCCACCCCAGTTTGGAACAGCCATATGCAAATCATTCTTGACCCTGCTTTTCATGGAAACAGTCCAGCCTGAACTGCCAAGCCAGGGCCTCCCTTAACCGGAAACAAGCATCCTGGGACTGGTTTCTGGGTTTCAACTTTCATCAGCCAGGCTAGCTTGAATACAGCGTCACAGTGAGCATGGGACCCACGTCTGGGCATACCCTTCCCACTTAGGGTGACAAAAGCAAAAAAAACTAATGATGGACGGAATGCTAAAAAAAATGCAAACATTCACACCCGGTCACAAGGATCTGGGTTTAATCCATTGTTTTTTGCTCACCATGCCACGTCCCAGGATGCTTTTTTCTGCAATGCAATATTTGCATTGTTCTGCATTCAGTACATCATATGTTCTTTTTGCTTTAAGGTCCTTTGAGTGGCAAATGTTACAACTAGAGAGGGAATTTGTATCTGTCGGTTGATATGTATTAATTAGACCTCTTATTTGACCATGATCTAGAGGTCCAGAAATGCTTAATGTGTCCTACTGATAGTAAGTGGACCTTAGCTGGAACATTAAGTTTGTGAATGACTGTTCATTACCTTCCAGATCATGAACATTTCCTCTATATAGTAACTCAAATAGAGATTATGCTCAAGTAGGGGTTATAAATAGGAACCTTGATATTTTTAAAAGTATGGAAATATAGGTTTGCTAGGTTCAGTGCGAAACTTGAACAAATACAGGAATCACCTTTCTAAACATCTTTTAATAAAACAGTTCCTTGAGAGACTTAACTCTGATACTATTACAAATCTGACAATTAATCATGATATCAAAATGGAATTTGCTAGATATCACATTTATTCACTTGTTTGATATATTCAACAAAGCCTGATTATAATAATTAGTTCTCTATTAATTATAGAAAATATAAGTACATATATTTGACTGCACGTTCAACAGGATTAACTCTGTGAATCCATGTTTTTTAATTGCCACAAAACAATTCTATACAAAACTATTTTGGCTTAAAAATGTTGACAACATGAGTTTGATATGGTATGAGGATATTGAAATTCACCTTTAAAAACACATATTTCTCTGGGATCTCCTAAGCTAATTAATGGCTGATTCAATTATTCTGCTCTGTATTGTCTGTACATGTTACAGATGATTTTACCCTTAGAATATTCAGAGAAAATATTGTATATTTTACCATAATTGGATAAGTATCATCAATAATACTCCAAAACTCTAAGAAAACAAATAGCTTTTCCTAAATATGTTGCCTACGTATATTTGAAAAAAATATAGATGGGGATTTTATGTCCCATAATCAAGAGAGCCCTTGTTATATCACCACTAGTCTTGCTATCTCATGAAGGCTGACTTTTACCCCTTCTTGCTATAACACGGCAGCCATAGACTCAACAGGAATCTGAGAACTCTCCTGTCAACATGAGACACATCTATATTTATAAATGTATTGAAAAAAACAAAGGTTAAAGGGATGTCATAGTTAGGTGAAAAAGTCGTTTAAAATGTAACCTTTTACACTAACAAAACTACTGAAATTCAACAATAATAGTTATCATAAGTAATCATAACTTGTGCCCGATAGTAACTTAGCTTCTACCCCACACAATGCAGAGTGTTGTCATCAATTATGTCGTTTCAGATGCTTCAGTGATATTATCAATGATGTCATACAACATGTCAAGATGTAATATGTGAGGTAATTAGCAGTGCATGGCTAGGTTATGAGTTACTGTGGGGCAGGAGTCCCAGTTAATTGAGATAACTGGTGAAGTTCAGTTGTTTGGTTAGTTTAAAAAGTTATGTTTTAAATGCCATTTTCACCTAACTATAACATCCATTTAACCTTTCATTTTTCAGTGAATTTCTAAGATGTTTTTTTAATGTAAAGTAAGCTATCATTACAATTCCTAACTATAACATAACTTTAACCTTTACTCTTTTTTTGGAATCCCTATGTTTTTATGACGTAAAGTAAACATATTCATCACCATGTGGGGTTAGGCACAGGGCCAGCACTGTGGCCAGGCCCTGTGCCCAACCCCTTGCAGTGTTGGGCAGACCTACTGGCTTTGTCAAGGCATCGGAACACCAAAATATAAAAAAACTTTATCAAGGGGTCAGCATGAGAACATACATAAAGCGGCCCTATTGTCTTTGTCAAAAAAGTCCCCAATAACTATAACCAAATGCATATCTTGTAATTCAACGTATAGCAATGTTTCACAATAGTGATTGTCACCAATTATTGTCAATAAAGTATTTTGAAAAAATTCATTAACATGTCTTTAAATACATTTTTTTAATTTTTCAGTCCACAAAACGCATATATAGAACCAACCACAAAGGGTCCCCGCTCTCCATCTGAACAGCTAACAGCTCCAATTCTAAATGCTTAAATCAGAAGCTCTCCTAGTGTCATAAATTCAATGACCCAGGAGGCTAACTGTAAATGTGTTTAAATGTTATTAGGGGGCTGCATGGAGCACATCACAACATAAAAAAATTTGGTTATGTCCCTTCCCCTTCTAGGGACACCACAAGCTGTAGCAGTGGATGTGAAATGAGTGACTACTCATTTTACAGCTTTATTTATATTTTTTTAAATGCAAGTGGGCTTGCAGCTCCCCTCCACTAGTCCCTTTAATGCCATTACCCAGGGTTAATCATTTTTTTAAAGAGTAGGAGGGCGTGTAGAGAAGAGACTGGGGCACCCACAGTAACATAATTTAGGCCCTGGGAGGATGTGGTCCGTGGGGTCATGTACTGGGGCAGAGAGGAGGACTGCACATCCCCTCCCCATGAAAAGCAAATTAGTCCTGTGGGTGTGGGGCCCCTGGGGCCTTACAATGGCTCAGTGAGGGGGCTGCATGCCACCTCTCCATTAAAGTGGTAGCAGTCCCAGAGTATGGGGCCCCTGGGTCTTTAAAATGCCTCAGGAAGGGGCCCGTATTCCCCCTCCCCTTATTTTTGTGCTGTGCCAACCTTCAGACCCTGGCCCACCCAGGGGGGCTTCTACTTAAAACGGCGAGGAGCATGCAATTTAAAAAAAAAAAAATTCTACCTAATTTGGGGTAATTTAGTTCAGCTGTTTTGGCTACAGCTTGTCTATTTCTTCTGTGCAAAATTGCATGGAGAAACATGTTTTGGGACTTCCCTGTTTCTCAGCCCCTGCTCAGGTGGATTAGAATTTTTTCTTTAGCAAAGTTTAGTGAAGATTTGTTTAACCGCTGCAATGTTATAAGCAAATCAAACAATCAATTTCCAAAGGAAACGTGAATATAACTGTAACTTCATATAGTTAGGATTATATATATCAATATCCGAAACACACCTTGATTAGCATCACTTTACAGAATCCTGGGACTCTCCTCTAGCACCCAGGACAAAGCTTTGTTTCTTGATTGCTCACAGGAATGCACCAATACACCATTTCAAAATATCATTGATTCCACATACCAACTTACAGTAGTTTGTCCATGTTGACTACTGCACAAGGCGAGTAGCAGATGCAGAACTATTTACATAGAACGCCTCTCAAGCAGGTCCAGATAAGAGAAGACTCAACCAACCCACAACACTACAGACAATAGGGCTGAAAAACATGAATTTATGAAGTGCAAATGCTAAGTATACTATTGCTCTGTTAGCAAGCTTTGCACACCCTACTACATTCAGCCTTAATTTAATTTTAATTGCCCTATCTATGAGACTAAATTTCCTATGTTCCACCCTACAACAGGAAAACACCAGAAGAACTCTCAGGTAACTCAAACAGTACTTAATGTAGACTTGAGTTACTTAAATCCTAAAATCTACAAGTTACAAACAGAATCACTTTTGTGTGGTAAAGAAAAGAATAACAGTAAAAGAGAACATGCAAAGAAATAAAGCACTCATTTTCACCATCGTCCATAGATATTCACTGGCACAGTACGTTATAAAATTGAGCATACTCTTGATAGTAACATTTTATTGACTGATTTGTCAAAGTTTACAATGAATCCCAGGGTGTCATGATGCTTATGTGTTCCCTGCCTGCTCTTGAAATATTTACTCCTACCATTGAGAAAGCCCCGCCACTACCTGCATTGGTTAAAGCACCTGTTGGCTTCAAGTATGTTGTTTGCAAACAACTTTTAAATAAATACCTTGATTTACACTACAAAGAGGGCATGGTTAATAATTTCAATTTCTAGTGCATTCCAACTGAAGAGCACTGAACAAAGAAATGTGAATGATTTCAGGTTAATGCAATAAAGCACATTCTTTGGTGACAAAAGATGCTTTACAATGCTTTAAGCATTAATCAGTTCCTAAATTATTTGTGTTGCAAAGGTTAGTTAATTAATTAAATTTTTCAGTTTCCAATTGGCTTGTGATAGAATGTCACTTTGTAACACTGCAGTTGTTATTCAGGTGCAGGCCTAAAAAGTCTGAAGACTGAAACAGTTGAGCATTGAAAATCAGATATATTTCAGATCGATTTCTAGTTGGTGATGAACTGTCCCTTTTTGGAGGGGAGGTAGTTGTGGTGGTTTCTTCGATGACCGGGCAGGTCTCTTTAAAGAGATGTGCCTTTATCTTTTTCAGAAAGATGACAAATCTGTTTAATCAAATCTTTTTTTTTTTTGAAAACTTTTTTATTGAATATAAAGAACAAGAAAACAGAAAAACAAAAGAAAACAAGGCAGTCCAGTACAAGCATGTCATCATGTGGTTTTGCGGGGGGGGTACAAACATAAAGCTACAGTATTGCATTCAAAATATACTGTGGGATGGGGGGGAAGAGAAGGAGAACAGAAACAATCAATAGATCTATACTTCTGCGGAGGAAACATCAGGTTGGGAGGAAGACAAGTCGGTATCAAATTCCGAAAGGGGGGGTACATATATCTCCACGGTACGCGTTCCATTGAGTCCAAATCTTCCCCCACTTGCCAGGTCTGCCCCGGGAGACATACACAGTCTTTTCACGAAACATGGACCAGTCCATGTTCTGTTGCCATGCCAGAACCGTAGGAGGCCTCTGAGCGCCCCAAAGCTGGGCAATGTCACGCTTGGCTATCATGTTACCCAGTGTCACCCATCGAAGCTGCGCTTGGGTACAATCATTCGGTTCCCAAACATTCAACAAGCATCTCCGCGCTTCAGGCTTCAACCGCACACCCATAACCTCACTCATTACATCATGCACACGATTCCAATAGTGTAGTACAGCAGGGCATTCCCAAATGATATGTAGGAATGTGGCCACCATACCGCAACCACGTCTACACAATCCATCCGCCGAGAATCCCATGCGCACCA
This sequence comes from Lissotriton helveticus, assembly GCF_964261635.1. Taxonomy (NCBI): domain Eukaryota; kingdom Metazoa; phylum Chordata; class Amphibia; order Caudata; family Salamandridae; genus Lissotriton; species Lissotriton helveticus. The sequence goes on from NC_136062.1 coordinate 158,271,644, forward strand.
GACGCGGACCAGTCACATATACCCTATGAAGAATTTTGAGCTGGACAAATCGAAGGCGTGCCGGAATAGCTACCTCCTTAGGAGAAGAGAGCGCAGCCTGCCAGTCCTCATCATCCAGCTCCAGACCATCACTAGTCCACAACTCCCGAAGGCTATCCAATAGATCAATCCTAATATTGATTAACTTTTTATAAATGAGGGAGATCGTGCTATCCGGGACATGCCCATCCAGTATCCGATCCTCAAGCGGGGACGCTTCCGGAACATCCGAGCCCAGGGGGAAAACAGACAGGACCGCATGTCGGACCTGCGCATATCTAAAGGATTCTCTATCATTCAGCCCATATTCAACTTTCATTTCATCAAACGACTTGATCCTACCCTTGATCCATACATCATCAACCTTGCTGATCCCAATCATGTCCCATCGATCAAACCCCTTCGACCGCCAGAGGGAGCCAAGTTTATCCGAGGCATAAAGCGGCGTGGCACGGGTCAACTTATCAGCCCAGCCTGTAGCAGCCGTGGCCCGATGCCACACCTGCACGACTGTTTTAGTGGGCCCCGTAAGTGACCCGACGGTCAACTTCGCATATAGAGCCCTGTTGTAGTCACCACCGGGCAACAACCATTTATCCATCGCGAAGGCCGGATTTGGCGAAGGAGTGTAGGAGCCATGATTGATGGCCCCCAGCTGAGAAGCCCAGTAGTAGCGACGGATGTCAGGGAGTGCGATGCCGCCATCGTACCACGGGAGTGTAAGCTTCGAAAGGGCAATGCGAGACCGTCCCCCCCATATCAACTGCCTCTGGAAGCCCTCAATCTCCTGAAAATAGCTAGCCGGTACAACATCGAGCGTATTCTGAAGCGCATAGAGAAATCGGGGGAGCGACATCATCTTAAACAACGCTGCTCGTCCCAGAGGAGAGAGAGGAAACCGACTCCACGTTCCAACATCCGCACGGAGGCGCTGGAGGGGGGGCAGCAAATTGCGTTTATATACGAAGTGTGGGGTCCAAGGTAATAAAGATCCCCAGATACCTAAAACCCTCCAGCGCCACCGAGATGGGACAGCCACGTGGCAAAAGTGGAGCGTCACCGGAAAGAACATAAATACAGGATTTTGACCAGTTGATAACTAGACCGGAATTTTTATGAAATGAAGTCAAAACATCAAAAAGGACGATTAACGACTTACGAGGTGACATAAGGTACAAAAGTATATCGTCTGCGTACAGAGATATCCGATCCTCAAAGTCCGGGGACCATCTAATTCCCTTCAAGGATGGTTCACACCTCAACCAAGCCGCCAGTGGTTCCAGAGCTAGGGCAAACAAGAGCGGGGACAAAGGACAACCCTGGCGTGTCCCCCTACCAAGAGCAAAGGGGGTCGAGGCCCGCCCATTCACCACCACCCTGGCTAAGGGGTCAGCATAGAGCAATTGCACCCAGCGAATAAAGGCGGGTCCAAAACCGAATTTACTGAGGACCGCCCAAAGATAAGGCCACTCGATCGTGTCAAACGCCATGGTGGCGTCCAAGGACGCCAAGATGGCCGGCTCCCGCAGAGTCCCCGCTCTCGCGAGGACTCCATGCAGTCGCTGAAGGTTAAGTGCCGTGTTTCGGTCCGGGTGAACCAGATCGCCTATAACAGACACCAGACGATTAGCAAGGACTTTGGCTAGGATCTTAGGTTCAGCATTGATCAGGGAAATAGGTCTAAAGGATTCACAACGGTCACGCGGCTTACCCTCCTTATGGATAACTACTATGGAGGCCAGTCTCTGGTCAGGAGGAAGAAACCCCTCCTCCAGTGACTCCAAGAACATCGATCGGAGATACGGCGCCAGTACATCCGGACAGAGCTTATAAAGTTTAATGGGGAGCCCATTCGGGCCCGAGGCCCGCCCCGAGCGAATCGAGCGGATAGTGGTCGCAATCTCATCCGCAGTGGGCGGAGCTTCCAACAGATCCCTCTCTTGATCAGACAGGCATGGGAGCGAGATATGACGCAGAAGCAAGTGGGAGTCCCGCTCAGGCCGATCTGACACCGAGGAGTACACCACCCGAAAATAGTCAGCAAAGCGCGTCATGATTCCAGCTGGATCAGTGACATCCACACCATTTTCATCCACCACAACAGGAACTACTCGACTCGCACATTCTCTCCTATCCAACCAAGCCAGCAATTTCCCAGCCTTATCACCCACATCATACAGCCGCCCCTGCCGTTCACGACCCATCTCTTTCGCAGCATCAGTCACCAGCGCTCTATATTCAAGCTGTTTCAGGTTCAGAAGGTGCAGCTTCTCAGGGGAGACCCCAGAATCCAACTCCCCTTCAAGGGCGGAAACTTCAGACTCAAGACGGACAACCTCCTCCCGCCTACATCTCTTAACATGGCCAATCGATGAGAGGGCCTGGCCCCGAATTACAGTTTTGTATGCTTCCCATAGAGAAACAGAAGAGGTCACTGAACCAACGTTGTCAATAAAGTAGTGATTGATCGCTGCAAGGAGTTCCTTCCTGATCTTAGGATCGCGGAGGTACCACGGGTTAATCGGGGCGAGACGACCCTCCGAACCCAGATGTGCGTTCACAACCAACCACAACGGGGAATGATCCGAGGTACCCCTGGCCAGATGTTTAACCTCCCTTATAAGGGAAGCCTGAGAGGAGGGCATCAGTACATAATCAAGTCTCGAAAGGCTACCGTGGGCCCCAGAGTGGAAGGTATACTGGCGTTGCCCAGGATGATGTAAACGCCAGCAATCAGCCAGCCCCAGCGCCTCCAGGAAGTCCCCCAACCAGGATTGAGATTGTGCGATAACACGGGGAGGGTAACGGTCAAATGTCCCAGACACTACCGAATTGAAATCCCCCCCAACCACCAGCAAACCTTCGGGGACCCCCAGAATCACTCTTCCCAGATCGGCATAAGTCGTAGTTTGGAGGCCCGGAGGAATATAGACCGAAAACATAGTAATCACCTTCCCCTCCCAGCGCCCAACAATGGCGGCGTACTGCCCTCTATCATCAAGTATAATATCGTCCACAGCGAGAGGGAGGGAGGTCCGAACCATAATACCCACCCCCCTGGAGCCAGAAGTGAAACCTGAGTGTGCAATGAGACGATAGCCACGCCTATTCAGTGCAGGGCACGTGTTGCCGAGCAGATGCGTCTCCTGAAGCAAAACCACATCCGGAGACAAGCGTTGCAGCATCTGCAAAACCACCCCCCTCTTAATTCTATCACCCAACCCATTGACGTTCCAACACAGTATACGTAGTCCCCTATCCCCATCCCACAGGCCACCCCAAGGCCCGCCCCACCCCCAACGCAACACGTAAATACAGAAGATCATCAGTACAGTGCCTTGAAAAAAACAAAGAAACAAGAATCGAAACCCCTCAACCCCCCAAAACATCATCATACCCCCCACCCCGCACCCCTGCGTAAGACTCAAGAGCCACCCCAACTTGCAGTGTGCCTGTCGCCCTAATATACAACTAATCTACGAAAAGAACCCCAGAGGAGGAAGATTCACCCGACCCCCGCCCACACCCCGTTCTGACAACACAATAGCAAACAATAGTTGCGTAGCATAAAACCACTGCCAAAAGTCAACATGGCGGCCCAGGAGCCGAGTTCGCTCCTCATTCCTGCTCCACCGGGCCGTCCCCCGCACCACCGGAGTGATCAGGACGGTCAAATTGTTCTCGAGGGGGCAGTGAGTCCAGCCAGTCGCTGGCTGCTCCAGGATGATCAAAGAAAAATGTCCTATCATTGTAGACCACACGCAGGCGAGCCGGGAAAAGCATGGCATATTTCATGTCTCTGTCCCGCAGTCTCCTCCTCACCCCCTGAAATCCAAGGCGCTGCTTCTGGACCTGCTGGGTGAAGTCCGGTTAGAAGTTAACTGAAGCATTCTCATAAGCCGTAGGGCCCGATGTGCGGGAAGCCTGGAGGATCACGTCTCTGTCACGGAAGTTAAAGATCCGTGCAATGATGGGCCGCGGGGGAGCTCCAAGCTTAGGCGGGCCACCCGGGATACTGCAAAAAACTTGCTAAGGCCTTTGGGTGCTAAGTGATTCAGGACAAGGTCCTCCACTAGTAGATCCACCGATGATGATTCCGTCGTCTCCGGTACCCCGACCAGTCGGACGTTGTTCCGTCGAGCGCGGCCCTCAAAATCATCCAGGCGTCGAGAGAGGTAGTCACGGGCGGACCTCAGGTTACCGACTTCAGTCTGTAATTCGGAGACGTCGGTAATAAGGCTAGATGTCTTCAGATCTAGGGATTTGACCTTCTCGTTAGTCTTCGCAAGGTCCGCCCTGATCAGGGTGACATCTATGGCAACTGTGTCCAACTTATGGGTCAGGGCCTCATATTGCTGTCCTAGCGTGGCCTTCATCCCATTAATGGCGCCCATGACGTCTTTCAACGACAGATCTCCATCCAACAGGGAGTCATCCCCAAGGTTGGCAGGGGGTTTGCTCGGTCCACCCGGAGAGCCCTTAGTGAGGGTGTATCGATCCATGACGTTGGACTGCACAGAGCCTCCTCGAGCTGCCGGTCTGGTCTTGCATCTTTCTCCCTCGGGCTTGGTGGCCATTTTGGGTCGTGCGCCCCGAGGGGTACTCTGAGACCTAGTGAAAATGGCTACACTCGAAGTGCCCTCAGCAAGTCGGAGAATCGGTAAAGGCCAGCCACCAGTCAAGAAGCAGGGAAAAACCAGGATCGCCAAGCACCTGCGGGCCTGGTGAGAGGATCAAATCACCTAGGCGACCAAGGCAGAGTCCATGAGGTGGAGGCACCGGAATCGAAACTGAAAGTTGGAGACCGGGCAGGGGAGAGTCACACGTGCCGTTGTTATTCAATTACCACCCGGCTGGCAGGGAAAGCAAGCCCGGGGCAGTACCATGGAGCAGGCCAAAGATGGTCAAAAGTCCATATTTCCGGCTCCCGGGAGCCTAGACGAAATGCGGAAACGAGGAAATGATCAGCAGGGTCACGACCACAAAAGCCCGTCGTCCAAATCAGGATAAGGTGCAGGATAATCGGTGGAGGTGGCGAGGGTCCGGGAGCTCTGAGCTCACGCGACCATCTTGGGTGCGCGCTAAGCTCCTCCTCCTGTTTAATCAAATCTTGATGCAACCTGTTATGTTTTATTTGGTCATATTCAGTACCATTGGTTTTTCATATTGCAGAATGGTAATCACCGCTGATGATCAGAATGTTATGCATGTTAGATAAAACCTTGGTTCCAATGTATGTGTATTTGTATTTGTACAGATATTATTTTCATTACATTGTGTAAATTTCAATGTGGCCCCTGCCATTGTTAATACGTATATAGTGTTGAAAGTCTTTCTTCCATTAGTATCAACCATGTGACCTCCACTGCACAAGATTGGTTGTTAGTGTGTTTGAATTATTTATATAAAAAATTGTTGGGTCACCTAGCACTTTAGTTCCAGTGAGCAAGGCGACTGCGTTCGCCGAAACGCGTCTGGTTACACATGGCAGTTCACGGAAAATAATTGAAAAATAAATACCTGCTTCTAGAGGAAACAAGCAAGTGTTCTTTTCTCTGTCGTTCGCGAGCACGAAAAATCAGAGTGTTTGATATATATATATATATATATATTCACTGAAAAAACCATAGGTTTTACACACGTTATAGTTAGGAATTTCATTGTTTTTTAAAATGCTAATTTAGAAATATCTCGTGTATGCAACCTATACTTTTGTCAATAAAGTTCTGGCAATATTTTTTTCGGAAACAAGCCGTTTTCTTCACTGTTCAAGTTGCATAGAGACTCCTTGTAAAGCGATACAGAATTAGAAAGTCTGTACCTTGCCTTTTTTTGAACGCATTAAAATTTGTCTGTAAATAAAAATAACCTTTCTAAACTTTCGTGCGAGACCCGGTGTGCGCACTCTCGGCAACAGTTCTCAATAAAATGGATAGCGCATTTCCAGGCTTTCGTGCGCGACCGACTGCGCGCACCCGCCTATATATTTCGTGAAAACTTTGCAATTTGAACTTATTGAATTTCTTCATAGACCCATCAAAGAACTTATAGTACGTCAAAGAGACTAAACCTAGGCTTCTTTTTTATTATTATGAAAATTTTCATTAAATGGAGCCGAATGTCTTTTTAAACTTTCGTGCGTGACCGAATGTACACACCTTGGTATTTTTAGAAAAAATATAAAAGGTTTTATACTTTAACAATTGTATGCTTGAATCGAGCTCAGAAGATATATTAAATCCGGATGTGTTTGGATTTACTCCTTTTCACGTTTTGAAACTTCGCTGAATTAGACCGCTACTTCCAAATGACGTACGTGACCAGACACTGTCACCGCGTACACGTCCTGAGACGCGCATGTGAAGTCATGTGACTTGAAAACAACACTTCCAATTGGTTCTTAGTAGTTTCTATTCTGCAATTTACACGGAGCACTCCACCCACTTCCCTCACTATCTTTTTTACTCTCAAAAGAGAACAACGTTCAACATCTTTCGGAAAACTTTGCTGAAATGGCTGCCGTTCCGCATTTATCTTCCGAATCTGAAGGAAATGAGCGACTACCTTTAAAAAGAAAAAAGGAATCTTTTATTTGGCAATTTTTCACTTATCCTGAAGAACAAAAGAAAGTGAATGCGCCAAAAGTTACCTGCACGATATGCAAATCGGTTCTCTCAAGAGGAAATCCAACAAAAAAATATTCCTTTTCCATACATACCATGGTGCGGCATGTCAAACAAATGCACCCTGTGGAATTTGCACAGGCATCGACAAGAGCCCTGGCCACGCTATTACCATCAGAGGTGGCCAGCACATCTTCTGGTGGACGACCTGTATCTCCATCGAGTGCAGTGATGGACTTGAGACCATATCTTGCAAAGGTGCACATGAAATGCAACGAGTGTGGAGAACTTCTTCTGTACGGAGAGCAGAGCCTCATTCTTACTAAACTAAAAATTGAGAGTCATAAATGCCCCGAGAAAAGATAAATTTCTTCATTTCATTTTGATCCTGTGTCACACATGAAAATGTTGTTGCAAGTTTAAAAAATCAAAAACAACATAACACTTGTTTTAAAAAAAAAAAAAAAAAAAAAAGTTATTTTCAGAACTAACTCATTGTACCAAAAAGAGCTCCAGGAGCATATTATAAAGGGGGTTTATCTCCGCTTTTTTGGCTTTCGTTCGTGCGCGACCGTGTGCGCGCACCCGCCTATATATTTCGTGAAAACTTTGCAATTGCAACTTATTAAATTTCTTCATAGACCCATCAAAGAACTTATACTACGTCAAAGACACTAAACCTAGGCTTCTTTTTTATTATTATGAACATTTTCATTAAATGGAGCCGAATGTCTTTTTAAACTTTTGTGCGTGACCGAATGTACACACCTTGGTATTTTTAAAAAAAATATAAAAGGTTTTATACTTTAACAATTGTATGCTTGAATCGAGCTCAGAAGATATATTAAATCCGGATGTGTTTGGATTTACTCCTTTTCACGTTTTGAAACTTCGCTGAATTAGACTGCTACTTCCAAATGACGTACGTGACCAGATACTGTCACCGCGTACACGTCCTGAGACGCGCATGTGAAGTCATGTGACTTGAAAACAACACTTCCAATTGGTTCTTAGTAGTTTCTATTCTGCAATTTACACGGAGCACTCCACCCACTTCCCTCACTATCTTTTGTACTCTCAAAAGAGAACAACGTTCAACATCTTTCGGAAAACTTTGCTGAAATGGCTGCCGTTCCGCATTCATCTTCCGAATCTGAAGGAAATGAGCGACTACCTTTAAAAAGAAAAAAGGAATCTTTTATTTGGCAATTTTTCACTTATCCTGAAGAACAAAAGAAAGTGAATGCGCCAAAAGTTACCTGCACGATATGCAAATCGGTTCTCTCAAGAGGAAATCCAACAAAAAAATATTCCTTTTCCATACATACCATGGTGCGGCATGTCAAACAAGTGCACCCTGTGGAATTTGCACAGGCATCGACAAGAGCCCTGGCCACGCTATTACCATCAGAGGTGGCCAGCACATCTTCTGGTGGACGACCTGTATCTCCATCGAGTGCTGTGATGGACTTGAGACCATATCTTGCAAAGGTGCACATGAAATGCAACGAGTGTGGAGAACTTCTTCTGTACGGAGAGCAGAGCCTCATTCTTACTAAACTAAAAATTGAGAGTCATAAATGCCCCGAGAAAAGATAAATTTCTTCATTTCATTTTGATCCTGTGTCACACATGAAAATGTTGTTGCAAGTTTAAAAAATCAAAAACAACGTAACACTTGTTTAAAAAAAAAAAAAAAAAAAAAAAGTTCTTTTCAGAACTAACTCATTGTACCAAAAAGAGCTCCAGGAGCATATTATAAAGGGGGTTTATCTCCGCTTTTTTGGCTTTCGTTCGTGCGTGACCGTGTGCGCGCACCCGCCTATATATTTCGTGAAAACTTTGCAATTGCAACTTATTAAATTTCTTCATAGACCCATCAAAGAACTTATACTACGTCAAAGACACTAAACCTAGGCTTCTTTTTTATTATTATGAAAATTTTCATTAAATGGAGCCGAATGTCTTTTTAAACTTTCGTGCGTGACCGAATGTACACACCTTGGTATTTTAAAAAAAAATATAAAAGGTTTTATACTTTAACAATTGTATGCTTGAATCGAGCTCAGAAGATATATTAAATCCGGATGTGTTTGGATTTACTCCTTTTCACGTTTTGAAACTTCGCTGAATTAGACCGCTACTTCCAAATGACGTACGTGACCAGATACTGTCACCGCGTACACGTCCTGAGACGCGCATGTGAAGTCATGTGACTTGAAAACAACACTTCCAATTGGTTCTTAGTAGTTTCTATTCTGCAATTTACACGGAGCACTCCACCCACTTCCCTCACTATCTTTTGTACTCTCAAAAGAGAACAACGTTCAACATCTTTCGGAAAACTTTGCTGAAATGGCTGCCGTTCCGCATTCATCTTCCGAATCTGAAGGAAATGAGCGACTACCTTTAAAAAGAAAAAAGGAATCTTTTATTTGGCAATTTTTCACTTATCCTGAAGAACAAAAGAAAGTGAATGCGCCAAAAGTTACCTGCACGATATGCAAATCGGTTCTCTCAAGAGGAAATCCAACAAAAAAATATTCCTTTTCCATACATACCATGGTGCGGCATGTCAAACAAGTGCACCCTGTGGAATTTGCACAGGCATCGACAAGAGCCCTGGCCACGCTATTACCATCAGAGGTGGCCAGCACATCTTCTGGTGGACGACCTGTATCTCCATCGAGTGCTGTGATGGACTTGAGACCATATCTTGCAAAGGTGCACATGAAATGCAACGAGTGTGGAGAACTTCTTCTGTACGGAGAGCAGAGCCTCATTCTTACTAAACTAAAAATTGAGAGTCATAAATGCCCCGAGAAAAGATAAATTTCTTCATTTCATTTTGATCCTGTGTCACACATGAAAATGTTGTTGCAAGTTTAAAAAATCAAAAACAACATAACACTTGTTTAAAAAAAAAAAAAAAAAGAAAAAGTTCTTTTCAGAACTAACTCATTGTACCAAAAAGAGCTCCGGGAGCATATTATAAAGGGGGTTTATCTCCGCTTTTTTGGCTTTCGTTCGTGCGCGACCGTGTGCGCGCACCCGCCTATATATTTCGTGAAAACTTTGCAATTGCAACTTATTAAATTTCTTCATAGACCTATCAAAGAACTTATAGTACGTCAAAGAGACTAAACCTAGGCTTCTTTTTTATTATTATGAAAATTTTCATTAAATGGAGCCGAATGTCTTTTTAAACTTTCGTGCGTGACCGAATGTACACACCTTGGTATTTTTAGAAAAAATATAAAAGGTTTTATACTTTAACAATTGTATGCTTGAATCGAGCTCAGAAGATATATTAAATCCGGATGTGTTTGGATTTACTCCTTTTCACGTTTTGAAACTTCACTGAATTAGACCGCTACTTCCAAATGACGTACGTGACCAGATACTGTCACCGCGTACACGTCCTGAGACGCGCATGTGAAGTCATGTGACTTGAAAACAACACTTCCAATTGGTTCTTAGTAGTTTCTATTCTGCAATTTACACAGAGCACTCCACCCACTTCCCTCACTATGTTTTCTACTCTCAAAAGAGAACAACGTTCAACATCTTTCGGAAGACTTTCTTTTCACGCGATAATGTGAAATACTGAGATTGTTACAGGATTTTCTATCAGATATGTGTTCCCATTGCTGTTGAAGCACTAACACCGTGGAAAATTCCACCGATAGCAGTGATATTTTTAACGCCGAGCACCGGCGATTTTTATCGCTTAGAACCCTTCCTATTATGAAGGTTTATCTCCTAAGTCTCTGATTCTCAAACTGTGCAACGCGGCTCCCCTGTGTGCCGTAATGAGGTGCTAGGGGCGCCGCGCACACTCTCGTGTGACTAACCATCCATAAATTCCACGGACATCTCTACCCTGTTATCTGCAATTGTGAACATCAAAAGGAGCTGCGCTACGCCCCTGTGAGAGGCCTCACTCCCACTGCTGCAACGGCTTGGCAGTCCTCCAGATGCACAGGAACAGCCCCTCCGATCCATTGAAGTTCTGTGTCGGTCTCAATACCACTTACGAAATGAAAATAAGCACTGAAGAATATTCAAGTATGTACTACTCCTCCTGCTACAGCATACAGAATGCATTCTATTACCTATAAAAAAGTGAAACACCCACGCTACAATCATATAGAACACTTCCTCTAAAGAAGCCTGTGAATAACTTTAAAACATCAGGTTAACCTTTTTTTACTCTCTCATCATTGTTAAAGATAAGTATTTACAATACTATATTAAACAATGCCATAGTTGTTGCTTTTTAATTTTAAAAATCTTGCAATCTTTCACAAACCCAATACTCATGGCTTCTTTTTCGTGACAAAAATCTTGCAATATTACATACCTCCATAGAATAACAGAAAAAACATAACACTACAAAGGCCGAACACTCTACTAAACGCGGATTTGTAACCTATGGGGCAGATTTATGTTAACTACTTCATACCCAGATATGCACCAGTTAATGTGCACCACAGTATGCTAGTGCTCCGTTACCCATGGTGTGCCACATTTGAAATGTGGCGCACCATGGTACAAAAACACCATACATGCGTAACACATCTGTGCTGAAAAAGTAATACATTGCTAGAGTTGCATCGCAAGTGTGATGCAGCTCCAGCAAGGCTCACCAATGCACTATATTCACAATGCTGCGTCAATACCTACGCCTGCTTCAAGCACATGCACAGTTTTGAAACAGCATGGGCCTGAAAGTCACTGAGTGAAATATCATGCATTACAGTCAGCCACTTTCAAGACGCATTCCTTCAGAGGAACACTTACCGTTTATTAGAGGTAGATCGTCCGACTCCACCGGAGGACACCCCTAATAAAAAGGACATATATATAAAATGCGGACTAGTCGCTGTATCGTGCTAGCAAACTTTAACTTAAAAATCGTTAGAAAAAACAAAAGGAATCAAGCAAAATCAGTAGGCCACTGATGGGATGTCTTTTTGACCTCGCTAAAATAGAAACATTAGGAACAACCCCTCATGAGAAATATGAAACTAGTGAGAGAAACCGAGCTCGACACCATGATGGCTGCAAGACAGCTTGGCTCCGCCGCCCACCCCGCCCAAAATAACGACAAACCCTATGCAAATATTATAAATATATACAACACACCAGCAAAGTAACAGGGTAAAACGTTTTATTAAATAACTATTTACATGGCAGCCTGCTGCAACATCGATCCAAATGCATGACGCTGTTCCTGTCGAGGTAGCATAGCTGGCGGCCTAGGGGTGGAGGACCGTTGTGCAAATACCCCGGGGACGACAGCATGCGCCAAGGCTCGTCCCCAGTACATCCAGAGGTGATGTCCGACAAGTTGTATGGGGGGATGCCTTGCTGATGCCGCCACCCCCACCACCTTCTTGTTGCCTGATCCGGCCAGCTCAATCGATCGAGCATGAGACTCATGCACTCTGATCTCCTTGGCCTCAGTCAAGCATCAATAGTAAGATTTTCATAGGTGAGTGTAGGTTCATAGTTTTCCATCCACAGACTAAAAGCCTGGAGTGGGAGTGAAAAAACCAAAACTAGGTAAGAAGGAAGGCAGAGACTGTAGGAAGGACTCTGGATATGCTTGGTACCTGACATGCTTCGATGTCACTGCCTTGCACAAATGGCATAAGTCCTGGATGTTGGGTGCCATAGTTGAGGGTTTGACCTAAAGACACGTCCTGCGGTGCCCTGGTCCAACCATCACATATACCTGCGCCAGGAGACGGCGTGGGGTGCACTGGAAGGGAGAGGCGGTGCGAACAAGCCTCCCCCACCTCCCCAGGTGGAGGTTTCTCAGCTACACCCCAGCGCTTCACTCGACAAGCTGAGTTGCGCCCGCTCCTGCGGCACATTGCCTCGCTCGGCCAGCTGAATTACGCCTGCTCTTGCAGCGTCTCACCCGCCATCCGGCTGAATTGCACCCACTCTTGCGATACAGCGACAGGCGGCTGCCACGGACCTCAGGAAATGGCGGTCGGCTCCACAAACTTGGGCCTGGCCAGCAAGGATGGCTCTCGGCAACCCTGGAACTCGGACGCTTGACTGCTGGGGCATGGGCCCCATTCCCAAAAGCGTCCCATCAGCCTTGAAGATTCTACAAGAGTCACCGGGGCCCCCGACTCCCGCAGAGTTCCGGTGGGGAGCGACTGCCATGATTGCTCGCGGAATGGCCACGACGTAGCCACGGGGTGCTCTCATGCTGACGCCAGCTTCAGTCTGAAACATCCAGAAACACTGTAGACTACCAATTCGATCAGTTCCGGTGGAGCCCCAACGACGTATCGCGTTGTTGCATAATGCGTCATATGACACGCCGCGTTAGCGCACCCGGAAGTGCTCCGGTGCACGAGGCGCGAAGCGCAGCTTCCCGGAAGCAATCCGGGGCGCGGCGCGGAGCACGTAACGTAAGCATAACAGGTCATGTGACTTGTTAATAAAACTTTTCATTGGTTTAGAACTATTTTTTGTCCCAAATGATGAAAACCCCTCCTTGTTTCCTCTTGGCTCCTGCCCCCTCCCCAAGTCTCGCTCTACCGCCAGTAGGTAATATATATATATATATATATATATATATATATATATATATATTCACTGAAAAAACCATAGGTTATAGACCATATATAGTTAGGAATTAGCATTTACAAAACCTTGAAAATTCACTGAAAAAACCATAGGTTATAGACCATATATAGTTAGGAATTAGCATTTAAAAAACCTTATTTTACTCACACAAAACCATTGAAATTCCATATATAGTTAGTTGCACTAACTATATATTGCGCACCCGCAATCCACTGCTGATGATGTCACATATTACATCATTCATGACATGGTCAGTGACATCACTGATGACATCACTGATGACATCTCAAATGACATCACTGATGACATCACTGATGACAACATCCAGTGACTATGTTTCTGTAAAGTTAAAATATGTCTTACATATTGAAGAATGAGTGGATGTATAAGTGTCTGGACGAAGGATTTAGTAGGTGCATGACTGAATGTATGAGTGAGTGATTAAATGTGTCTCACTGAGTGCATGGGTTAGTGACTAAACTGTCTTAATTTGTGCATCATTATGTCTGTTGTTCTGTAAACTGCTGCATGTGTTGATCAGTAGCTATATGAGTAACTATATGGGTTATTGATTGATTGCCCAAGTATTTGCATGGGAGACTGAGTGTGTGTGTGGCTGGATGGGAGGTGTGTGACTCTGTACAGATCAATGTGTACTTGTATCAATGATTGTATAAGAGAGTAAGTATGTGTTAGTATATGGTTGAAAACGTAAGGTGCTCTATGTTTAACTGTATAGAGTAGAAAATGGAAGTGTGATTGATTCTTTACAGGACTGACTAGGTGTGTGAGTAACTCCATGGATGAGTGGCAGAGTGTGAGTGTCTGTATAGGTGTATGAGTGCATATGATTGTGTTGTAAACATGAGTGATTGTATGTATGAATGATTGTATGGGTGAATGAGTGAATGTGTGTGTAGACGTAGGAATCAGTGAGTACGTATGTAGTAACTAGTATTGGTGTGTCAATGGTTTCAAAAATTATACTCTGTTTTTAACACTGGGTGAAACAGAGGTTATATTAAAATGTGAGGAGATGCATTGTATTGTCACATGAATGATATCATCAGTGATGTGATCATTGATGTCAAGTGAGATGTCATCAGTGATGTCATTTGAGATGTCATCAGTGATGTCATCAGTGATGTCACTGACCATGTCATGAATGATGTAATATGTGACATCATCAGCAGTGGATTGCGGGTGCGCAATATATAGTTAGTGCAACTAACTATATATGGAATTTCAATGGTTTTGTGTGAGTAAAATAAGGTTTTTTAAATGCTAATTCCTAACTATATATGGTCTATAACCTATGGTTTTTTCAGTGAATTTTCAAGGTTTTGTAAATGCTAATTCCTAACTATATATGGTCTATAACCTATGGTTTTTTCAGTGAATTTCAATGGTTTTTTAATAGCAAATATCATAAGCTGTCGAATGTCAAGTACGTGGTAAGAATTTTTTTTTTCGTGTTTATGCACACTGATCTGCTTTGATTGCTGCCCCCCACCCCTCATTTCTATTAGGAGTACTCTCTCTTTGCAGATAGTGAAGGGTAGTTAACGCAGCCCTTTCCCCCTTTGTAATCCGTCGTGCCTGCTTCTCTCTCCATTTGATTGATTGTTCTCTTTGGTTCATTCTCTATTTACAAACAAGCACAGAGTCGCAATACTCTGTTTAGTCTTTGCAGATAGCGAAAAATCGTGTAAAAAAACAAAAGGAATCGAGCAAAATCAGTAGGCCACTAATGGGATCTCTTTTGACCTCGCTAAAATAGAAACATTAGGAACAACCTGTTGAAAATAGCAATGCGTATGTATATAAGCGGCGTTCATTTGTGTTCACAGTACCCCTTGTTGATTGTTTCAATCGAGCATTGAATTGTTCGAAGTTAATTCTCTTAACGATCTTCTCTACCTGCAAACGAGGAAGAATAGGAATATTCTATCTCCCTTTGCAGATAGTGAAGGGTAGGTAACGCAAGCCTTTAACACGTCGTACCTATTTCATTCCTCATTGATTGATTGATTGTCCGAACATTGACTGTTTGGGAATTAGTTCTTTTTGGAGGTATTCCCTGTTTGCAAATAAACGTAGGAAAATCTTTGCAAGTAGTGAAAGGGTACGTAATGCGGACCGTTCTCCCCCGTTGTAATCTGTCATGCCTATCTACTCCCCACTGATTGATGCACCTTTTTCACCCGGACCATTTACTAGAGATACGTCATCTGGCCCGACCAGAGAGCACCCCTAGTGAAAAGGACATATGCAATAATAACGAAGTGATCACTGTATCCTGTTAACAGAAACTTTACCATGAAACAACCTGGAAAGAAAAAAATAGGAAAACGAAAATCAGTAGGCCACTGATGAACATGAACTTTTATTAAACAACGAACAAAGAAACGATAACATAACGTAATGATAAAACCTATTAATGTCCTAGAAACAAGAAAACGTTAAAATATGCCAGTGGTGAGAGACCAGAAAAACAGTAAGAGAAACCAAATCACCCCTCGCTCTCCCACCGCCTGCCACGCCAAAAAAATCGATAGACTAGGGAAAATGCAAGTCAGTAGAACATCCACCCCCACTCTGGAAACTTCCAAGGTGGGGCAGGGTTCCGGCTACGCCCAGCCGGGAGCAGCCCATATAAGGCAGGTCCTGCTGCCACGCCTCGGCCAGGAGATCCTAACGTAGGGTGTAGCCGGAGGAGAGGCCGAGACCAGCGGGACCCGGCCAGGGGATTGCCTTTACAACGCTGAACAGTTGCAGGGGGGGGGAATGTCTCCTCGACCCTCCCCTCTCTCTCCCAGTCCGGCCGCGGTGGCCCTTGAGAGTTGCAGGTAGTCCCGCCACATGCTCTTCCGGTCCGACCACCAACGGTCGGGGGGCCGAGGCCGACGGGATCCGGCTGCAGCCGATAAACCAAGAAACCCGTTCATGGGGCCAGAGCCAGGGGCGTCCGGCCGACATCCACCGGAAGCCCGGCCCGAAGACGGACGGGACACTTCTTTCTTTTATAATGGCTGCGACAACACTGGAGGGGGTTGTCTTGCACATGCCTCCGACCCCCCCCTCGTCCTCATCGCCTGGTCCGGCCATAACAAATCTCAAGCGAGACGCCGTGGGGTGCACTGGGAGGGAGAGACGGTGCGAACAGGCCTCTCCCGCCTCCCCAGGTGGAGGCTTCCCAGCTGCACCCTCAGCGCTCCAGGCGGTGGCATCCTAACAACTACAGTGCTGCACAGTTTCGGAACGACCTAGATAACGGTTCTTCCACTGTGGCCATGCTGCAACGTCTCGCCCGGCAGGGTGGAGCCCGTCCGCTCATGTGACCCCGCGATCGCCGGTAGCTGCCGAACTCTCAAAATGGCGGTCGACCTGGCAAGAGCGGGCCCAACATAAAGAAATGGCCCGGTCACTGGTTGACTCCACCACCGTAGTCCTCCACGACCTTGAAGATTCTAGAGGAGCCGCGGGAGTCTCCGACCCCCGATGGGGAATGACTGCCATGATCGCCCGTGGAGTGACGAAACTGTATCCGCGGGACGTCGACGCTCCCATGCTGGCGCCAGCCTCACTTTGAATTACTACAATCCTGCAGACCTTACTTCCGGTGAAAGCACAGTGTGACCCGGTAGGAAAAATTATTGCACCCCCTCCCCTTTTTGACTGATAGTTCAAACCACCGATCCTTTCCTTTGCCCTTTTAACGGAACTTTGGACTGCCTCCCCCTCTTTTACATTTTCTAGAGAAAACAAAACATTAACCACTACATTAGCATAGCAGTTGACACCAGAACTGTTTTCAAATTGAAAACCAACAACATCTTCAACAGAATCCTTTTTGTTTCTGCTGTGACCCTGCTACAGCACAGGCATTGTCCCCAGCAGTAATTCTGCAATGCCGGTAAGAATAGCTGTGGTGCCTACTGGACTCACTCACCCCCGCGGCGCCCCACGCCGTTTTTTGCTGGGCGGCAACTTACTAGACATCACTTTCGTGCCATCTAGATTTCAGCGCGTTCTGCTGCCTTGGAACTATTCGCACAACAGACCGCTACTGACAAGAATATTTCATTATTGGTGCTGTCAATTTCAATAAATCTATTGGATAATTAAAAAGAAATTGCCACGGTCTCTTCGTTGTTTAAATGTTTTTACTGTTTTTGTTTTGTTGTATATATTTATATGTTATTAAAGTTTTATATTCCTACTACTTTGTTGGAGTGCTATATATTTTTAATGTGACACATAATTGTAAAAACTTTGATGTACAAAGAGTCATTCCTGGAATCTTCCGCTTCAGGCTCGGTCCCCTCCCCAATCACAATACAGGATGGTTTTCAGATAGTAGGAACGCGTGTGCTGTGACGGATCACATCGGGTGTGGGCCTTGATCTACTATAACTCCTTTGAAGAGGGGTGATTCTTTACAGCTGGGGCCATAAACTACATCTGCAGGGCTAGCTGATAGCCTAGGACCGGCCTGGACATTCGGACACAGAGGAAGAGGAGTGTCAGAGGGTGCGGTAGTGAATAGGGCGAAAGGGAGGTGTCGGGCGGGCACAGAGTGTGATTCTCAGGGAAGAGCAGCGCAGATGGGGGAAGGTTTATTGCCCATGCATAAGACAGAGAGCGGTGGTGACCAGTGCCTGGGGGAGATGCTTACGAGGGTGAGGAGCCATGCTACGAATCGACAGCGTGCAGAGAGTGGGTCTGATCAAGACATCTAAAATGGCTGCCGTGCACGACAAAAGTGTGGCATTTCAAAAAAGGCAAGATGGCGCAGACAATGTTTTTCAACACTTCCTCATTTCCTTCGAATCGAACGTTAACAGACGTTGGGGCATATTACCAAAGTTAAGCGATATTTATCGCTAACGATCCTTACCAACCAATTTTTTACCACTAAGCATCGTCAGAAATTATCGAAGATAAACCTTACTATTATCAAGGTTTATCGCAAATGCGATAATAAACGGCCGCAATGCATGAATATCGCTAAAAAGTCAGCGATATTCATGCATTACCGAGCTAATACTCTTAGCCATGTTATCCACCTCCCATTGGATAACATGGCTAAGAACTGCTCAGGGCAGGTGTTACTTTTTGGAGATATTCGCGCTTAGCGCGAATATCTCCAAAAGTTGGTAATAGGAGATAGATATCTTGCATGTTGTAATGCAAGTTATTGTGGTATATGGAACTCATACCATAATCTCTCAGGAAAGCAGAAACTGATCCTTTTGGGACCGCCTAAAAAGGCCTAGGGGGTGAGGAGTACTCTACTTTGCCCCCTTTTCACGTTCCGAACTATTTTATTTTACTCTCTTCTGTAATTACACAAAATACCAGCGATAAGATGCATCGGAGACACACAGTGAGAGAAAGGAGGCCGGAGATGAAGAAGACATGTCAAATACACATTGGAGATAATATAGTGGCAGAAGGGAAGTAAATATGAGTAAACTTACCATGTAACATAAAAATGTTGCACTCTATACTATAAGTCTCATTTTATACTACAATCACTTCGCTACAACCTCATAAATTAAAAATAAAAATAAATAATGTCTCAAACAATTTTTGATTTCTAAATATAAATTTATTCTTCAGAATTTTCTAAATTTGAAACAACTAGTAACATGTCCTCATCAGTAATTTCCTCTTCAATCATCTCATCTGGAATCTCCTCATTAAAAGTCTGCAATGATGATTCTTGTAACTCTATGGTCTCCAAACACTCGATAAATTCGCCATCAAGAGATTGATCAAAAAAATCATTCAAGTCATCTCCTCCTTCTGACAATATTTCATTATTGGTGCTGTCCATTTCAATCAATGTAGTGGAATCATTCAAGTCATCTCCTCGTGACAATATTTCATTATTGGTGCTCTCAATTTCAATCAATGTAGTGGAATCATTCAAGTCATCTCCTCCTTGTGACAATATTTCATTATTGGTGCTGTCCATTTCAATCAATCTAATGGAATCATACAAGCCATCTCCTCCTTGTGACAATATTTCATTATTGGTGCTCTCAATTTCAATCAATGTAGTGGAATCATTCAAGTCATCTCCTTGTGACAATATTTCATTCTTGGTGCTGTCCATTTCAATCAATCTAATGGAATCATACAAGTCATGTCCTCCTTGTGACAATATTTCATTATTGGTGCTCTCAATTTCAATCAATGTAGTGGACAATTCAAAAGAAATTGCCACGGTCTCTTCATTGTGAGCCATTTTATTTTGAAATTGCTTGCTGTAAATTGCAGAAAAAAATAATCACTTTCATTTATCGTTTTTAGTAATACATAATATAAAACTAACTTCATCAAGTATTTAGTATAACAGAAGGACTGCAAATAAATAACAGAAAACATTTTTCAAATTATCTTCAAGTGTACAACATAGTTCCCCTTACAAATTAACAACTCACCTTTTTAAAAGTAGCAGAAGTGTTAGTACTGTGTAAATCAAACACCAGAAATTCACCACCAAAAATTCCTCACAAATGTACCTCAGACAGTAGTATCACAAAATGGCTGTGGTTTCCTCTCATTTGACATATATACATAACCAATTAACTTTCATCACACACAAATACAAAACCAAAGTAACATTTTAATTGGTTCTAAATTTCAACACTTTCAAATGTGTTTTCCCCATGCAATTTTCCATAGGACATTTACATACGTCTACAGCCTGAATGGCTGAACGGAATTACACCAAACTTGGCAAAATGGTACATCAAACCTAAGAGGTCAGGAATGATCTACTATGCCCCCTTATGGTCATTTCCCCCTTCGCTTTGGCCTCCTCTTGTCTCTCAATCCTACCGAGGGACAAGATGGCGGCCGCTACGGACTGTTTGGAATGTTGACAGACGCCGGAGAACCAATCAGCTTCGCAAAGCTCCGTAACGCGAAAAATACGCGAAGCGGAGCGCTGTTACAGATATATATCTTTTTTTCAACGTTAATTTCTCAAAATCCACTGGAGCACATATATTGAGACCTAGCAAAGGCACATCGGGCTACCAGTCCCTAATATTTTGCCAAGTTTCGTGCAAATCCATTCAGCCGTTCGATTATTATTATTTTGTTTTTTTTTTGCCCCGCGGGGCCCTTTTAAAACCTCCACATCAAACCTAGGGGGTCAGCGAGGATCTACTATGCCCCCTTATAGTTATTTCCCCCTTTGTTTTGACCTCCTCTTGTCTCTCGATCCTACCGAGAGACAAGATGGCGGCCGCTACGGACTGTTTGGAATGTTGACAGACGCCGGAGAACCAATCAGCTTCGCTTCACAAAGCTCCGTTGCG
The DNA here is from genome assembly GCF_964261635.1 of Lissotriton helveticus. Classification (NCBI taxonomy): domain Eukaryota; kingdom Metazoa; phylum Chordata; class Amphibia; order Caudata; family Salamandridae; genus Lissotriton; species Lissotriton helveticus. The sequence goes on from NC_136062.1 coordinate 158,292,255, forward strand.
CGAAAAGTCCGCGAACCAGAGCGCTAACCGGTCCGCTGTTACAGATATATATCTTTTTTTAAACGTTAATTTCTCAAAATCCACTGGAGCACATATATTGAGACCTACAAAAGGCACATCGGGCTACCAGTCCCTACAATTTTGCCAAGTTTCGTGCAAATCCATTCAGCCGTTCGGGCTAAAAGTGAGGCCAACCGCCCTATGGAAAACTCAATGTTAAAAACACGTTTTGGGACCCCCCTTTTTTCTCGGCCCCCACTGGACGAACCCCCCCCAAATTTTCAAGGGCTGCTCAGAAACAAAATGTGCCATTTTCCTGAAAATTTCAGCCAATTCCGTCCACAAACGCCAAAGTTATTAGACATAGAATTTTCAAAAAACCCATAGAGAAAAAATCCTAACTATATATACCTACTGGCGACCGCCAGTAGGTAATATATATATATATGCAAAGCAAAGTTTCCCGGTTCGAAGGGCACACCAGACGCAGATTAGTGAGAGCAGGCAGCATTTCTTTATTTCAGAAAAGAATCAAAAGCCTAACGCGTTTCAAGGTAAAAACTCCTTGTTCACAGGCATCTCCATGGGCTGCGCAGTATTGAGAAGGCATTGGCCCAGCATGCTCTTTTACTTTCAGTCCAAAATTCCCTCATTTTCAAAGTCTGTCCTTTAGTAAGTTCTGCGCTTCCACACGATGATTATTAATTGTGTCATATGCCCTCCTGTGGGCCTCTGAAAGCAGGAATGCTGATAATTTTGCATGTCTGTTCCTTCCCAAAGACTCGATGGTTCGATGTCTGTGGCCCCTGTGTCAGGGTGGTGCCTCTTCACGGCTGAAATGCAGTTAATTTGATGCAAAGCAAAGTTTCCCGGTTCGAAGGGCACACCAGGCGCAGATTAGTGAGAGCAGGCAGCATTTCTTTATTTCCAAAAAGATTCAAAAACCTAACGCGTTTCAGAGTAAAGACTCCTTGTTCACAGGCATCTCCATGGGCTGCGCAGTATTGAGAAGGCATTGTCCCAGCATGCTCTTTTAACAGGTGAGTTCATTATGTTGCATGCTGGGATGTATAGTACTTTCAGTCCAAAATGCCCTCATTTTCAAAGTCTGTCCTTTAGTAAGTTCTGCGCTTCCACACGATGATTATTAATTGTGTCATTTGCCCTCCTGTGGGCCTCTGAAAGCAGGAATGCTGATAATTTTGCATGTCTGTTCCTTCCCAAAGACTCGATGGTTAATGCCGTTAATTTGATGCCGTTAATTTGATGCAAAGCAATGTTTCCCGGTTCGAAGGGCACACCAGGCGCAGATTAGTGAGAGCAGGCAGCATTTCTGAATCTTTTCTGAAATAAAGAAATGCTACCTGCTCTCACTAATCTGCGCCTGGTGTGCCCTTCGAACCGGGAAACTTTGCTTTGCATCAGATTAACGCCATCTCAGCCGTGAAGAGGCACCACCCTGACACAGGGGCCACAGACATCGAACCTCATTCCCTTTGTCTTACGCTCACTCGCCTTTATCCACCCTCTATCACTCTTCTTTCTTCAACGTCACTGCTCTTCTCTCACCCTCCCTCACCCCCGTTGCCTTACTGCACTTGCCTTACTTATCGTCATTCCCCATGTTCACTCCTCTCCCTCCCTCCCCTCCCACACTCACTTTCTTTCAGTCCCCCTTCTTTACTTCCTGTCCCCTCTCTTCCCTTCCTTCGCTCATTCACTCATTCCCCTTCCCTTACTCACCTTACTCCACTTCACTCACTCCTTCTCACATTCCCTCTGTCCTCTCACTTCTTCACTGCTCTCCTCTCACTCCGTCTGTATTACCGTCACTCCCTCTGTCCCCTCATTCTCATTTCCCTTCAATCACCCTCACTCATCTTCAAAACCTCACTGTCATCAACTCACTCTCACTCACTCCACCTTCCTTCTTCCTCACTCCACTAGCCTTACTCACACTCCCATTACTTTATCCTCCCTCACCCTCTTTCCCTCAATATCAAACCCCTTTTTTCACCTTGACTCATTTCTTTCCGTCACTCCCTGTCACTCTAGTTCGTTCACTCCACTTCAACTGACTCTTGTTTACAACTCACCTTCTCTCACTCCTCTTCTGACACTTGTTCGCTCTGTCACTTTCTCCCCTTCATTCACTCATTTCATTCATTCATATATTCAGTACACATTCTCAAAAAAAAGAATTGCAAAATCTGTAAAGAATGTAGCTCTTTTTGGAGAATAGGAGTTAGTTCTTAAAAGAACTTTTTTTTTTCTTCTTTTCTTTTTATGTTTTTTTTAAACTTTTTCATAACGATTTTTTATTTTTTTGTAGTTTTTACAGGGGAAAAACAAAACCAGGATTCCAAAAGTGCTCAACAGGAGCAAAAAAAAAGGTGAAAAATTAGGGATGGGGAGGGCAGCGGTGTTCCTCTCTCTACCGAGCAATGAGTTCAATACTCTGCTCCCCATAACTGAGCAGTTCATCGCAGTCCATGCATAGAATTTTGATGCGTGCAAACTGTGGCTGCACGTTCCGGATCATTCTTTCACCATCTCTTCCAGAAGCTGTTGCACCACCAGTCGAGGTGCTGGCCCCATCTCTCCGTGCATTCCGTGCCAGGTCCCTGACACTCTCCCGGGCATAGTTCTGGGGGTGCCTTCTTTGCACATGTCTTATCATGGTGGAGTTCCCAAAACTGTATTTTTTTCTGGGGTCACCACGTGACAGAAAAGTGTGGCATATCTTGCATTCCACCCTAAGAGCATTTACTTTCTTCTCCCCTTCTGGAATGCTAAAAAACTTCCAGATGAAGTGCTCCTTCATGGAGAAACTCATCAGAGTCACTGCTGCTTGGTGCTCTTGCAGCCATTCTTTCCAAAGAATTTAAGAGGTGAAAAAGGGAACAGGTCTTGCTCTCTCCAAAGTGAAAGAGGTAGTGAAGGAAATGGGTGGGGTTTTCATTAGTTGTAAAAAAAACTGTTAACAACCAATGAAAAGTGTTATTTTAAGGTCACATGACTTGACACGCTTACGCTACGCGCGGCGGAGCGCTTCCGGGGGCGCTTACGCGGCATGTACGTAGGCCCTTACGCGGCACGTACGTAGGTGCTTCCGGGGGCGCTTACACGGCGCGCCTGCATGACATTTTGTTAGATTTTAGGAAATGCGTTTAAAGTTAAAATACGGTTATTTAAAATGAAAAATACTACTTTTATAAGCATGCCACTGAATGTCTTGCATTATTATTTACTTTAAATACATACTTATATTTTTTTTCGCACGCCGGTATAGCGCTCTCGCTACGTGTACCGGTGCGCGTACCCCGAGCGCTCCGAGGTAAAATGATGAAAAAAAAAAAAAAGGAATAATACATTGAAAAATTAATTTTAGAAAAAAAAATGTTATAAAAAATATTATAATTAATAGTTATAAAAACAGTTATTAAAAAAACTTAGGTTTCACACTCGTTATAGTTAGGAATTAGCTTTTAAAAAACCTATGAAATTCTCTGAAAAAACCATAGGTTTCACACCAGTTATAGTTAGCTGAACATTTTACTCATTTGAGATGTCATCAGTGATGTCATCAGTGATGTCATTTGAGATGTCATCAGTGATGTCATCAGTGATGTCACTGACCATGTCATGAATGATGTAATATGTGACATCATCAGCAGTGGATTGCGGGCGCGCGAGTTATAGTGAGTCCAACTAACTATAACGTGGGAATTTCAATGGTTTTGTATGAGTAAAATGTTCAGCTAACTATAACTGGTGTGAAACCTGTGGTTTTTTCAGTGAATTTCAAAGGTTTTTTTAAATGCTAATTCCTAACTATAACGAGTGTGAAACCTATGGTTTTTTCAGTGAATATATATATGAATATGTATATATATATATATATATATATATATATATATATATATATTACCTACTGGCGGTCGCCAGTAGGTATATATAGTTAGGATTTTTTCTCTATGGGTTTTTTGAAAATTCTATGTCTAATAACTTTGGCGTTTGTGGACGGAATTGGCTGAAATTTTCAGGAAAATGGCACATTTTGTTTCTGAGCAGCCCCTGAAAATTGGGGGGGGGTTCGTCCAGGGGGGGTCGAGAAAAAAGGGGGGTCCCAAAACGTGTTTTTAACATTGAGTTTTCCATAGGGCGGTTGGCCTCACTTTTAGCCCGAACGGCTGAATGGATTTGCACGAAACTTGGCAAAATTGTAGGGACTGGTAGCCCGATGTGCCTTTTGTAGGTCTCAATATATGTGCTACAGTGGATTTTGAGAAATTAACGTTTAAAAAAAGATATATATCTGTAACAGCGGACCTGGCAGCGCTCCAGGACGCGTACTTTTCGCGCAACGGAGCTTTGTGAAGCGAAGCTGATTGGTTCTCCGGCGTCTGTCAACATTCCAAACAGTCCGTAGCGGCCGCCATCTTGTCTCTCGGTAGGATCGAGAGACAAGAGGAGGCCAAAGCGAAGGGGCAAATGACCATAAGGGGGAATAGTAGATCCTCGCTGACCCCCTAGGTTTGATGTGGAGGTTTTAAAAGGGCCCCGTGGGGCAAAAAAAAAAATAATAATAATAATCCAACGGCTGAATGGATTTGCACGAAACTTGGCAAAATTGTAGGGACTGGTAGCCCGATGTGCCTTTGCTAGGTCTCAATATATGTGCTTCAGTGGATTTTGAGAAATTAACGTTCAAAAAAAGATATATATCTGTAACAGCGCACCGCTTCGCGTACTTTTCGCGTTACGGAGCTTTGCGAAGCGAAGCTGATTGGCTCTCCGGTGTCTGTAAACATTCCAAACAGTACGTAGCGGCCACCATCTTGTCTCTCGGTAGGATCGAGAGACAAGAGGAGGCCAAAGCGAAGGGGCAAATGACCATAAGGGGGCATAGTAGATCCTCGCTGACCCCCTAGGTTTGATGTGGAGGTTTTAAAAGGGCCCCGCGGGGCAAAAAAAAAAAATTATAATAATAATCGAACGGCTGAATGGATTTGCACGAAACTTGGTAAAATATTAGGGACTGGTAGCCCGATGTGCCTTTGCTAGGTCTCAATATATGTGCTTCAGTGCATTTTGAGAAATTAACGTTCAAAAACAAGATATATATCTGTAACAGCGCTCCGCTTCGCGGAGATAAAATTATATCTGTATTACCTAGCTGTTGCTAACACCAGTTAGCGACGGCTAGTAGGAGATAGCGACCATCTTGGGCCCCACTTTGCATGTGAGTGATATTTATCGCTAATGACATGCAAAGTGGGCATGCCAAGATGTTAGCGACTGGAAACAGTCGCTAACATCGCTATCTCCTATTATCAACTTTTGGAAATATTCGAGATAAGCGCGAATATCTCCAAAAAGTAACAGCTGCCCTGAGCAGTTCTTAGCCATGTTATCCAATGGGAGGTGGATAACATGGCTAAGAGCATTAGCTCGGTAATGCATGAATATCGCTGAGTTTTCAGCGATATTAATGCATTGCGGTCGTTTTTTATCGTATTTGCGATAAACCTTGATAATAGCAAGGTTTATCTGCGATAATTTCTGACGGTAAAAAAATCTTTGCAATGCATCGTTAGGGATAAATATCGCTTAACTTTGGTAATATGCCCCAACGTCTGTTAACGTTCGATTCGAAGGAAATCAGGAAGTGTTGAAAAACATTGTCTGCGCCATCTTGTCTTTTTTCAAATGCCACACTTTTGTCGTGCATGGCAGCCATTTTAGGTGCCTTGACCAGACCCACTCTGTGCACGCTGTCGATCCTTAGCATGGCTCCCCACCCTCGCAAGCATCTCACCCAGGCAGTGGTCACCCCCGCTCTCTGTCTTATGCATGGGTAATAAACCTCCCCCCATCTGCGCTGCTCTTCCCTGAGAATCACACCCTGTGCCCGCCCGACACCTCCCTTTCGCCCTATTCACTACCGCACCCTCTGACACTCCTTTTCCTCTGTGTCCGATTGTCCAGGCCGGTCCTAGGCTATCAGCTAGCCCTGCAGATGTAGTTTATGGCCACAGCTGTAAAGAATCACCCCTCTTCAAAGGAGTTATAGTAGATCAAGGCCCACACTCGATGAGATCCGTCACAGCAGAAGCGTTGCTATTATCTGAAAACCATCCTGTATTGTGATTGGGGAGGGGACCGAGCGTGAAGCGGAAGATTCCAGGGATGACTCTTTGTACATCAAAGTTTTTACAATTATGTGTCACATTAAAAATATATAGCACTCCGACAAAGTAGTAAGATTATAAAACTTTAATAATTTATAAATATATACAAGAAAACAAAAATAGTAATAACATATAAACATTTTTAGGGAAAAACAACGAAGTAGCGGTCGGCTGTGCGAATAGTCCCAACGCAGCACAACGTCCAGATTTCCGGCGTGGGGCCAGTGAATTTTCAAGGTTTTGTAAATGCTAATTCCTAACTATATATGGTCTATAACCTATGGTTTTTTCAGTGAATATATATATGTATATATATATATTCACTGAAAAAACCATAGGTTATAGACCATATATAGTTAGGAATTAGCATTTAAAAAACCTTATTTTACTCACACAAAACCATTGAAATTCCATATATAGTTAGTTGCACTAACTATATATCGCGCACCCGCAATCCACTGCTGATCATGTCACATATTACATCATTCATGACATGGTCAGTGACATCACTGATGACATCACTGATGACATCTCAAATGACAGTGGAAGTATACGTGTCTGGACGAAGGATTTAGTAGGTGCATGACTGAATGTATGAGTGAGTGATTAAATGTGTCTCACTGAGTGCATGGGTTAGTGACTAAACTGTCTTAATTTGTGCATCATTATGTCTGTTGTTCTGTAAACTGCTGCATGTGTTGATCATTAGCTATACGAGAGGCTATATGTGTTATTAATTGGTTGCCCAAGTATTTCTATGGGAGATTGAGTTTGTGTGGGGGTGGCTGGAAGGTGTGTGACTCTATGCATAGATGTGTGAGCAGTTTATTCACTAGGTGTATGAGTTCAAGAGTGCATGTGGAAACAGCTACATGGGCAGTTGACTGTGTGCATGAGTGTATTGATGAGTGAATGGATATCTCAATGCTACATGTCATAGTAAGTACATATGTAAAACACAGTACATGTGAGAGTTGGCATATATAAATAACTGTGCATGAGAGCCACTGAATGAGTGAGTGGTTGTATCGATCATTGTGAACTTGTATCAGGGATTGTATAAGAGAGTAAATATGTGTTAGTATATGTTTCAATAAGTAAGGTGTGTTTAACTGTATAGTTGAAGAAATGGAGGTGAGATTGTTTCTTTGCATGACTGCCTGGGTGTGTGAGTAACTCCATGGATGAGTGGCAGTGTGTGAGTGTCTGTATACACTGAGTGTATCTAAGGTTATATTAGAGTCTGAAGAGATTTATCGTATTAGCACAAGAATGATGTCAAATGAGATGTCATCAGTGATGTCATCAGTGATGTCATTTGAGATGTCATCAGTGATGTCATCAGTGATGTCACTGACCATGTCATGAATGATGTAATATGTGACATGATCAGCAGTGGATTGCGGGTGCGCGATATATAGTTAGTGCAACTAACTATATATGGAATTTCAATGGTTTTGTGTGAGTAAAATAAGGTTTTTTAAATGCTAATTCCTAACTATATATGGTCTATAACCTATGGTTTTTTCAGTGAATTTTCAAGGTTTTGTAAATGCTAATTCCTAACTATATATGGTCTATAACCTATGGTTTTTTCAGTGAATTTCAATGGTTTTTTAATAGCAAATATCATAAGCTGTCGAATGTCAAGTACGTGGTAAGTGAAAACATTTTCGTGTTTATGCACACTGATCTGCTTTGAATGGTGCCCCCCCCCCCTCATTTCTATTAGGAGTACTCTCTCTTTGCAGATAGTGAAAGGTAGTTAACGCAGGCCTTTGCCCCCGTTGTAATCCGTCGTGCCTGCTTCTCTCTCCATTTGATTGATTGTTATCCAAGTATTTACTGTTTTAGAATTAGTTCTCTTTGGTTCATTCTCTATTTACAAACAAACACAGAGTCGCAATACTCTGTTTAGTCTTTGCAGATAACGAAAAATCGTGTAAAAAAAAGAAAAGGAATCGAGCAAAATCAGTAGGCCACTAATGGGATCTCTTTTTGACCTCGCTAAAATAGAAACATTAGGAACAACCCCTCATTACAAATACAAAACTAGTGAGATGAACTGAACTCCACACAATGATGGCTGCAAAACAGCTCGGCTCCGCCACCCACCCCGCCCAAAATAACGATAAAGAACGGCTGCCATGATTGGTTGCGGAATGACCACGACGGAGCTACGAAATGATGCTGCTCTCATGCTAACCCCAGCTTCAGTCTGAAACATCCAGAAACACTGTAGACTACCAATTCGATCAGTTCCGGTAGCGCCCCAATGTAACCCGGTAGAGAAGAACTAGCCCTCCCCTCTTTGACTGATGGTTCTTGTTGCCTGTCCCTTCTGTTGTCATTTAACAGAACTATTTAGCCTGCTGAAAGTGGTTGTGTTCCGACCGCTGGTTGGTGGAGACATTTTGACTATATTCTGTACCTGTGTTGTCGCGTAATGCGTCATATGACGCGCCGCGTTAGCGCATCCGGAAGTCATCCGGGGCGCGCAGCGCGTAACGTAAGCATAACAAGTCATGTGACTTGTTAATAAAACTTTTCATTGGTTCATTTTACTTTTCTTATTGTAATGATGAAAGGCTTGGTCATATGACCTAAAAATTATGCTTTTCATTACTTCCGAACATTATTTTTTCTTAAATATATGTTATAATGTTCCAGGCTAATGTACTTTCCCGGAAATTTTACAACTGTCCTGCAAGTAAAATATATTCTTTTTTCGAGAAAAAGAGCGTTTCTTCGTCCCATGACGGAGCCGTTGAGCAAAAGAGGGTCGACCTGCTGTCTTAGTCGCCGATACGCCTGAATATGAGATTCTTATCGATCACTTTATGTTGCAGGAATAGAAAACACAACAGCCCTTGACCATTTATCTTTACTGCGTTCCTTCGTATTATACCTTTTACCCTTCATGTAATTGGTCTGCTTTATTTCACTTGCCTTTTAATGATTCTAAAACAGTCACTATTATTAAAAACTTTACCAATGTATATACTACTACCATGTTTTCTTTTAAAAACCTTTATTGTGAAAATTTCATTATACAAATACGAGCCTATAACCACGTGGGCCTGCCACAGAGCAAACTGTAATCGTATATGATGAGTAGACATTTACACTGTAGAGGAACGTAACGGGCGGGCCATTAGGTTGCAAGAACTAAGGTGTCTAACAGTTACGGAATCGGTGGACGTACATTTTATAATTAAAATACGACAGGGCCAGTTACAATAAAATTATCTAGATATACATTTGCGGGCAAGTACCATGGGTGACGTTAATTCGAACTTTCAATAGTACAGTAATCAATAACACATCAGAACTTAATATCAATAGGGATGTCGAAATATTCAATCAATTCTCGTCCCCGCCCGCCATGTGCTTCAAAACTGCATACGTATCTCGTGATTTCAAGGTTCTGCAACCAGTACACAACAAGGAGTTACGAGTCCCATTTATTCCGGCGCCATTTTGGGCGAGGACGGGCAGGTCCAGGATATAGTCAAAATGTCTCTACCAACCATCGACTATGATGATGTTCATATGCTGTATTTATTAGAGTAACACTCATCTGTCCACATGAAATTAATTTGCCACAATCTAAACATGTCATTTTAATCTTTCCAAAGTTCTTCTAAATATTTGGGACCGTTTCCCTTGCCTCTGAAGCTCTCAGTGCCACTTCTTTGATGAATGTACTAGCAGGTCAGGGGTTCTCCTCCAAATCTCTCTTTTATGCAGCACTACAATTAATTGGTGGCACCTCTCCATATGACGATGCATGGTATAGTTACCACAACTATATTTTTTTTCGGTTCCTCTGGAGAGTTCATCGTGGCAGATGAAGCGTGTAACGTACCGGGCATTTACCTTTTTTTGCATGTACAGGAAAGGAAAAAAAAATCGAGCGTCCGAGTTCTAAGGTGTCCCAGGGCCATTTTAGTGGACCAGGCCCAAATCCAAAGAACAGCCATCTCACAGGCTAATGGGGCGACCCACGCCGACTTTCAGCATTGTAGAATGACCACACCAGTACAGCAACTTGCTAGACATCACCTCGGTGCCATCCGGATCTCGGCGCCCCACTGCAGGTGAAGTGCCTCTCAACTATGAAACCACCACGGTGACATCCGGATCTTGGCGCGTTGTGCTGCCTTCGGCCTATTCGCACATCGGTCCGCTACTGACGCCATCTCACAGGCTAATGGGGCGACCCACGCCGAGTTTCAGCATTGTAGGATGACCACACCAGTACAGCAACTTGCTAGACATCACCTCGGTGCCATCCGAATCTTGGCATCTCAACGCCTAGTGGTATCTTCCATACAAAAAATATTGTTACGCTGCCTTTGGCCCCATTCGCACATCAGTCCGCAACTTAGACATCACCTCGGTGCCATCCGGATCTTGGCATCTCAGCGCCTTGTGGTGTCAGTCAGAAAATATTGTTGCGCTGCCTTTGGCCCCATTCGCACATCGGTCCGCTACTGACGCCATCTCACAGGCCAACGGGGCGCCCCACGCCGACTTTCAACATTGTAGGATGGCCACAGAAGTGCGACAACTTACTAGACACCACCTCGGTGCCATCCGGATCTTGGCGCGTTGTGCTGCCTTCGGCCTATTCGCACATCGGTCCGCTACTGACGCCATCTCACAGGCCAACGGGGCGCCCCACGCCGACTTTCAGCATTGTTGGATGGCCACACCAGTGCGGCAACTTACTAGACACCACCTCGGTGCCATCCGGATCTTGGCGCGTAGTGAAGCTGCAGCAGCTGCAAATAAGCTTCAGACAGTGTTACAACCGCTGCTCAGAACTCTCAACTATGACACCACCTCGGTGCCATCCGGATCTTGGCGCGTTGTGCTGCCTTCGGCCTATTCGCACATCGGTCCGCTACTGACGCCATCTCACAGGCCAACGGGGCGCCCCACGCCGACTTTCAGCATTGTTGGATGGCCACACCAGTGCGGCAACTTACTAGACACCACCTCGGTGCCATCCGGATCTTGGCGCGTTGTGCTGCCTTCGGCCTATTCGCACATCGGTCCGCTACTGACGCAAACTCACAGGCCAACGGGGCGCCCCACGCCTACTTTCAGCATTGAAGGATGGCCACACCAGTGCTGCAACTTGCTGGACACCACCTCGGTGCCATCCGGATCTTGGCGCGTTGTATTGCCTTCGGCCTATTCGCACATCGGTCCGCTACTGACGCCGCCTCACGTGCCAACGTATTTTCTCCGCATTTTATACCCTATGCCGCATAACAGGCCATGTGACTTGTTTATAAAACTTTTCATTGGTTCATTTTACTTTTGGTTTCCTAATGATGGAAGGCTTGATCATATGACCTAAAAACAACACTTTTCATTGGATGAAAACTTTTTTTTTTTCCCAAACGATGAAAGCCCCACCTTGTTTCTGGATGTTTCAGACTAAACTGGCGTCAGCATGAGAGCACCACCATCTCGTAGCTCCATCGTGGTCATTCCGCGAGCAATCATGGCAGCCGCTCCCCACCAGAAGCCTGCAGGAGTCGGGGCCCCCAAAACTTTTGATGAATTCTCAAGGCGGAGGGGACGCTTTTGAGAATGGGGTCCAAGACCTAGCAGACAAGCGTCCGATTTCCAAGGTGTCCCAGGGCCATTTCAGTGGACCAGGCCCAAAAAGGAAAGAGCCTGCCGCCATTTTGAGAGTCCTGTGACAGCCGCCTATTGCTGCACCGCAAGAGTGGGCGCAACTCAGCTGAATTGCGGCTTTTGACACAGTGGACCAAAAACGGACGGAATGGCAACTGAAACGGTAAAGGGGCGCCCCACTACAACAGATGACACTCCACCTGGAGAGGCCCGTTCACGCCGCCTCCCCCGGGGCGCCCCACGCCGTTATTCGGAGCAGCATTGTAGGATACCAAAACCAGTGCGGCAACTTACTGGACATCACCTTGGTGCCATCGTTCTGCTGCCTTGGAACTATTCGCACAACAGTTTGCTACTGATGACCCACCCCCCGCGACGCCCCACGCCGTTATTTGCTGGGTGGCAACTTACTAGACATCACTTTCGTGTCATCTAGATTTCGGCGCGTTCTGCTGCCTTGGAACTATTCGCACAACAGTTTGCTACTGATGACCCACCCCCCGCGACGCCCCACGCCGGAAATCTGGACGTTGTGCTGCGTTTGGACTATTCGCACAGCCGACCGCTACTTCGTTGTTTTTCCCTAAAAATGTTTATATGTTATTACTATTTTTGTTTTCTTGTATATATTTATAAATTATTAAAGTTTTATAATCTTACTACTTTGTCGGAGTGCTATATATTTTTAATGTGACACATAATTGTAAAAACTTTGATGTACAAAGAGTCATCCCTGGAATCTTCCGCTTCACGCTCGGTCCCCTCCCCAATCACAATACAGGATGGTTTTCAGATAATAGCAACGCTTCTGCTGTGACGGATCTCATCGAGTGTGGGCCTTGATCTACTATAACTTCTTTGAAGAGGGGTGATTCTTTACAGCTGTGGCCATAAACTACATCTGCAGGGCTAGCTGATAGCCTAGGACCGGCCTGGACAATCGGACACAGAGGAAAAGGAGTGTCAGAGGGTGCGGTAGTGAATAGGGCGAAAGGGAGGTGTCGGGCGGGCACAGGGTGTGATTCTCAGGGAAGAGCAGCGCAGATGGGGGGAGGTTTATTACCCATGCATAAGACAGAGAGCGGGGGTGACCACTGCCTGGGTGAGATGCTTGCGAGGGTGGGGAGCCATGCTAAGGATCGACAGCGTGCACAGAGTGGGTCTGGTCAAGGCATCTAAAATGGCTGCCGTGCACGACAAAAGTGTGGCATTTGAAAAAAGACAAGATGGCGCAGACAATGTTTTTCAACACTTCCTGATTTCCTTCGAATCGAACGTTAACAGACGTTGGGGCATATTACCAAAGTTAAGCGATATTTATCCCTAACGATGCATTGCAAAGATTTTTTTACCGTCAGAAATTATCGCAGATAAACCTTGCTATTATCAAGGTTTATCGCAAATACGATAAAAAACGACCGCAATGCATTAATATCGCTGAAAACTCAGCGATATTCATGCATTACCGAGCTAATGCTCTTAGCCATGTTATCCACCTCCCATTGGATAACATGGCTAAGAACTGCTCAGGGCAGCTGTTACTTTTTGGAGATATTCGCGCTTATCTCGAATATTTCCAAAAGTTGATAATAGGAGATAGCGATGTTAGCGACTGTTTCCAGTCGCTAACATCTTGGCATGCCCACTTTGCATGTCATTAGTGATAAATATCACTCACATGCAAAGTGGGGCCCAAGATGGTCGCTATCTTCTACTAGCCGTCGCTAACTGGTGTTAGCAACAGCTAGGTAATACACATATAATTTTATCTCCGCGAAGCGGAGCGCTGTTACAGATATATATCTTGTTTCTGAACGTTAATTTCTCAAAATGCACTGAAGCACATATATTGAGACCTAGCAAAGGCACATCGGGCTACCAGTCCCTACAATTTTGCCAAGTTTCGTGCAAATCCATTCAGCTGTTCGATCCTACCGAGAGACAAGATGGCGGCCGCTACGGACTGTTTGGAATGTTTACAGACACCGGAGAGCCAATCAGCTTCGCTTCGCAAAGCTCCGTAACGCGAAAAGTACGCGAAGCGGTGCGCTGTTACAGATATATACCTTTTTTTGAACGTTAATTTCTCAAAATCCACTGGAGCACATATATTGAGATCTAGCAAAGGCACATCGGGCTACCAGTCCCTACAATTTTGCCAAGTTTCGTGCAAATCCATTCAGCTGTTCGATTATTATTATTTTAATTTTTTTTTGCCCCGCGGGGCCCTTTTAAAACCTCCACATCAAACCTAGGGGGTGAGCGACAATGTACTATGCCCCCTTATGGTCATTTGCCCCTTCGCTTTGGCCTCCTCTTGTCTCTCGATCCTACCGAGAGACAAGATGGCGGCCGCTACGGACTGTTTGGAATGTTGACAGACGCCGGAGAACCAATCAGCTTCGCTTCACAAAGCTCCGTTGCGCGAAAAGTACGCGTAGCGGAGCGCTGCCCGGTCCGCTGTTACAGATATATATCTTTTTTAAACGTTAATTTCTCAAAATCCACTGTAGCACATATATTGAGACCTACAAAAGGCACATCGGGCTACCAGTCCCTACAATTTTGCCAAGTTTCGTGCAAATCCATTCAGCCGTTCGGGCTAAAAGTGAGGCCAACCGCCCTATGGAAAACTCAATGTTAAAAACACGTTTTGGGACCCCCCTTTTTTCTCGGCCCCCCCTTGACGAACCCCCCCTAAATTTTCAAGGGCTACTCAGAAACAAAATGTGCCATTTTCATGAAAATTTCAGCCAATTCCGTCCACAAACGCCAAAGTTATTAGACATAGAATTTTCAAAAATCCCATAGAGAAAAAATCCTAACTATATATACCTACTGGCGACCGCCAGTAGGTAATAAACGCACACACACACATATATATATATATATATATATATATATATATATATATATATACACACACCCACACACACATACGATTCTCCTAGATGAATCAGTCTTGAGCTAGTAGGCTGACATTATTGATCTCAGTATGCTGATGGAAGTTTTGGAACTTGGGCAGAGATATTTTGGTTCGAGGCTATAGTTTGAGGTTCTGTGTTTAACAGATGGCACAGAGAGTTTACTTCTGTGAGCCACAGGCAGCCAGTGCAGGTTTGGTGTCATATGAAATTCTTTCTTCATGTTAAAATAAAGTCTGGCTGCTGAGGAGAGTCAAGATGTCTTTCTTAGGGCTCTGGTATAGAGAATATTGCAATAATGCAGTCGAACCTAGACCTAGGCTCCTGTCAAGTCAATGCTGTGGTGGAGCATTAGTAACAGCAAACTACCGGGATTTGATGGGTAAGCGAAGGATTAGAGTGAAACCATACTCCAAGGTTTGTTACTGGTTGGGTAGTAATCTGGATGCCTCCTATTGCCTTGGGCCAGGTAAAAGGGAGCTTGTCAAGTGTCTCTCCATCTTTAGGGACTTCATTGTTGACCCATTCAAGTAGAGACAGCTCCCTTCCATCCCACAAATTAAGTTTTGAAGGTAGTAGGTGATCTGATGATGCAGCATTGTGCATTGTGTTTCCCCACAAGGATGTTGAGTTGGATGTCATCTGCTTGCATTCAGAACTGCATGGGATACTGGGTGATAACCTGTGCCAGGGGACACTATAGATGTTGAATGATTGCAGGTAGAGGTGGGCGAGCTACTGAAAGCATGAGCCAAGCTTGAGCCAAATGCCTGGCTTGGGGTCAGCTTGAGGTCCTCTTGAAACCTTGAGCCCAAAATGAGCCAGGCTTTCATGGATTGTGATGTGGCTAAAGCTACCTAGTACCAAATATGTGTTTGGCATATTTAAATCTTGACCTTATCTCATCTTTCTGTAAATCCTGGCAAATCTCCCTGTGCTGCAAAAACAAATGTCTAACTTAGGGGCACATTAGGATCGCGGTTTTCCCGCATCCACCGGGCCGGCGGAAGCCACCGCCGGCCCGGAGGATGCGGGAAAACCGCCGGGGAGGCACAAAAGACCCACCGCCAAATTAGGATGGCGGTGGGTCTCAAATTTGGTCCGCAGCTTTTCAGCCGCGGTCGCCTTCCGACCGCGGCGGAAAAGCTCTAACATGGCTGGCGGTGTCTATCAGACACCGCCAGCCATATTAGGATGGCGGAAAACAGATGCCTTTCCACGGCGGATTCTCCGCCGTGGAAAGGCATACAGTGATTTCTTTGGGGGCCCGTTGCGGGCCCCCAGGGAGATTGGGGGGGTGAGGGTGCACATGGGGGGTACCTATGGTACCCCCCTGCATTTGCGTGCAAGAACCGGCAGGCACAGCGCGGTGCCTGCTGCTTTGTGCATGCAAATGCTAAGCATGCATATTTAACCTTGCGGTGGGTGCTGCTTCAAGCAGCGCCCGCCGCAATGTTGAATATTGGGGATGTGACCGCCAGGCTGGCGGTCACATCCTAATTGCACTGGAGGGACCGCTGCGGCCCCTGCGGACGGTTCCTCCTCCTCTAGGGTGGCGGACGGACGCAAGTCCGTCCGCCATCCTAATGAGCCCCTTAGTGTGTAGTAAATTACTTTTATGTCCTGAGGCTAGATTTGCCTATGTAAAACTACCCAAATTAAAAAGTGGATTATTCCTGTCACCCAGATTCTAATGTCATTCTCCTAGACTTAAGCACAAAGCATTAACCTTTGATGTCAGACACAGGGACTAATCTAGTGGCTGAATTAATGTGAAACTAGGAAGTCTGAGATCAATCTCAGCTTTCCTATTTGACCAAATTGTGTGGTCCTAGGCAAATGCTTCTTTGATTTGACGTTCTTTTGCTAGTTATTACATATGAGAGCAGCTTCCTAAAGGTAATTTCAGGATGTCGCTAGACAATAAACCCTGTCTTGTGTTTGATTTAATCACCAATAATGATGCTCCATCTATAATGTGAATCTAAGCCATTGGTACTATACACATGACAGCTGACGTGCCTCTTACATCACTAAGAGCAGTGTCATCAGGGTGTAGGCAGGAATGTTTCTCAGTTCATGTTTAAAAACTCTCACTTCTCATAAATACTTTTAAAATAATCTGATGTACTAAAGTGACACATTTGCATGTATTAAAGAATTATACTGTCTTGAAGTTTAAAGACACCTTATCATACTCTAACATGATGGTTGTTGCATGATTTACATGTTAAATATTTTCACAGCTTTACTCGTGTATGTGTTCTTGGAGCCAAAGTTGACACATGGCTTGGCTCTCCCTGTTAATTTGTTGGCTTGTCCCCTTCTAGTTGTGGGTCTCATTTAAATGTTGATGGTTGCAGGTTTAATGATTACATCCTCAAACCAGGCTTGCCTATGGTTTGCATACTTACACATGTATTAAGATCTGAGGTGTTAACCATGATCTGGGGGTCTAAATGAGGAACTGGCTTATTACTGGAGCTATAAAGTTGGCATATAGTGATTTTTGTAAAAATGTAGTAGAGAGGCCACGGTTGGTGTAAACTATCTCTCACAGTCTGGTTTTACACTCAGATTTTGAAGTCCATACAAAATTGATGTTTCCCATACAACGATTTTACCAGGTATGACAGATTTTACTGGCTTGTGCTATTTTATATAGATGTATTATATTGTATAGAAATGGGGGCTTAAAGCTGGACCTACATAATGTTCTGCTTGTTCAAAGCTGTTATGTTCAAGCATACACCCTATACCATTTTAGTGTAAAGGGTCCTGTAAATTTTTAGGCAAATACAGATGCATACAGTACATTATTGATCAAATGTCTGACTGATGGAACTTCCCCACTCGAAAAGTATAGCTCAAATACACCATGATTTTTATCATATAATGAGAGTCCCCAAATTGTAACAGGACATACATGTGGAGAGAAGAAGACAATTAAGATAGTAATAAGAAGAAATAGAGAAGCGATCTCAACTTGTCCCAAGTCAGTTGACAGTGTTTCATCTAGGCCTTTTTTGTAAGACTACCTAAAAGCAAAGAATAAAAACAGGATTGGGTGGCTTCCTCATATCTGAGAAAGGACAGTATTGACAGAGCCAATGGGTCTGGTATTTTCCATAGATTCAAAACATTAAGTTATTACCAGATGCCCCTCTAAAATCAGAAGCAACAACGTTAAATCTTTCACAAGGCTACAGTCTTTTAAGGCTTTACTCAACGCCTCTCTTGAGTCAGAAGAAACTGCTTAAAAAGTCTATCATTAAGCTGTCGTACCTCAGTTTGTTAGTAGATGCCCCACACAGAGCCAGCTGCTTGAAGACTATATAAGTAACATGTAGATGGCTTGCTTGAGTCAAATGTAACTATTTTGAATGTATCACAGAGCTGAGGGTTGTTGTTTCAACATAATCATTTGAAATTTAACTGGCTGTATAAATGTGTACAATACGAATGCAATCACTCAAATGATATATATATATATATTCACTGAAAAAAACATATGTTTCACACCAGTTATAGTTAGCTGAACATTTTACTCATACAAAACCGTTGAAATTCCCACGTTATAGTTAGTTGGACTCACTATAACTCGCACGCCCGGAATCCACTGCTGATGATGTCACATATTACATCATTCATGACATGGTCAGTGACATCACTGATGACATCACTGATGACATCTCAAATGACATCACTGATGACATCTCAAATGACATCACTGATGACATCACTGATGACATCATCCATGTGATAATACGATGCACCTCCTCACACTCTAATCTAACCTTTGATACACCGAGTGTTAAATACAAACTACCATTCCTGAAATTATTGACACACCAATACCAGTAACTACATACGCACTCACTGTTTCTAGGTCTACACACACATCCACTCATTCACCCATACAATCACTCATACATACAGTCACTCATCAATAGAAAACTATCATATCCACTCATACACCTATACAGACACTCACACGCTGACACTCATCCACAGAGTTACTCACACACCTAGTCAGTTATGCAAAGAATCAATCACACTCCCATTTCCTCAACTACACAGTTATACACACTAAACCTTACTTATTCAAACATATACTAACACATACTTACTCTCTTTTACAATGACTGATACAAGTACACATTAATCCATACAGTCACTTACGCAGTCACGGGCTCTCATGTATAGTCATTTATATATGCCAACTCTCACATGCACTACTTACTTGGACATGGAGCACTGAGATAGCCATTCACTCACCAACACACCCATTCACACAGTCATCCACCCATACAGCTCTTTCCAAATGCACTCTTGAACCCATATGCCAAGTGAATCAACTGCTCACACATATATGCACAGAGTCACACACCTCCCAGCCACCCACACACACACTCACCCTCACATACAAATACTTGGACAACCAATCAATAACCCATATAACCACTCATATAGCTACTAATCAACACATGCAGCAGCTTATACAACAACAGACATGCTGATGCACACATTCAGACAGTTTAGTTACTAACCAATGCATTCAGTAAGACACATTTAATCACTCACTCATACAGTCAGTCACGCACCTACTAAATCCTTCATCCAGACACCCATACATCCACTCATATTTCAATATATAAAACATATTTTTACTTTTCAGAAACACACATTCACTGGATGATGTCATCAGTGATGTCATCAGTGATGTCATTTGAGATGTCATCAGTGATGTCATCAGTGATGTCATTTGAGATGTCATCAGTGATGTCATCAGTGATGTCACTGACCATGTCATGAATGATGTAATATGTGACATCATCAGCAGTGGATTGCGGGCGTACTAAATCCTTCATCCAGACACCCATACATCCACTCATTCTTCAATATATAAAACATATTTTTACTTTTCAGAAACACACATTCACTGGATGATGTCATCAGTGATGTCATCAGTGATGTCATTTGAGATGTCATCAGTGATGTCATCAGTGATGTCATTTGAGATGTCATCAGCGATGTCATCAGTGATGTCACTGACCGTGTCATGAATGATGTAATATGTGACATCATCAGCAGTGGATTGCGGGTGCGCAAATTATAGTGAGTCCAACTTACTATAACGTGGGAATTTCAATGGTTTTGTATGAGTAAAATGTTCAGCTAACTATAACTGGTGTGAAACCTATGGTTTTTTCAGTGAATATATATGTATATATATTCACTGAAAAAACCATAGGTTTGACACCAGTTATAGTTAGCTGGTAATTTTACTGACATAAAACCATTGAAATTCCCAAGTTATAGTTAGTTGGACTCACTATAACTCGCGCACCCGCAATGCACTGCTGATGACGTCACATATTACATCACTCATGACATGGTCAGTGACATCACTCATGACATCACTGATGACACCATCCAGTGAATGTGTGTCTTTCTGAAAAATAAATATGTTTTATATATGTATATGTAAAGGTCGATGGAAGAATAAATGTTTAAATAAGTGTCTTAATGGATGGTTTTTAAAAAAAAAATTGATTGGTTAACTGGCTTATTAAGTGTATCTTAGTGAATACATATATTAGCGAATATTGTTTAAATATTTAAATGTTTGTATCAGTGTTTCACTTAGTGAATAAGTGGCTGCATGGGTTGGTGAGTAGCTACATGTGTGTGTATATGGGTTATTAGATGTTTTTTTTGTATCAGTATGAGTGTCCGTATGGTTTGGTGGGGGTGTTACTTAGCACATAGATGCATCAATGACTGACTCACTGTTTGTATGTGTTTTGAAGACAGCATATGTGCAGGACTGTATGGGTGGATGAGTGTGTATATGTGTGTGTTAGTGAGTGAATGACTGTCTCACTAGTGTCTTTATCAGTAACTACATATGTTTTAATCTAGTATATGTGAGTATTGATGTATATAAGTGAGTATATGTGAGAGTGAGAGATTGAAAGAGTTCTTGTTTAAATAAGTATGTGTTTCTATAAGTGATTGTTTAAGAGAGTAAGTATGTGTAAGTTTCCTTAGAAGTAAGGTGGTAGTGTGTGTATAGCTGTATATGCAAATAAATGGATGTTCAATAGTTTATTTGCATGTGTGATTATGTGTGTGAGTAACTTTTGGATGACTGTCGGTGTGTAACAGGATGTATAGGTGTTTCACTACATATGATGAGTGAATATATGTATGAGTGACTATATAGAACTGTTGGTGAATGAGTGGATGTGTATATAGATGGTGGTATTACTGAATTGGTTGTTGTAACTGGTATGGGTATCTCTATTTTTTTGAACATTTTAGTTTCTATTTTTGAATATGTGTTTCAAGGGTTACATTACACTGAAAGGAGGTCTGTCACTCTGTCACAAGGATGGTGTCATCAGTGATGTCATGAGTGATGTCACTGACCATGTCATGAGTGATGTAATATGTGACGTCATCAGCAGTGCATTGCAGGCGCGCAAGTTATAGTGAGTCCAACTAACTATAACGTGGGAATTTCAATGGTTTTATGTCAGTAAAATTTCCAGATAACTATAACTGGTGTCAAACCTATGTTTTTTTCAGTGAATTTAATAGGTTTTTTAAATGCTAATTCCTAACTATAACTGGTGTGAAACCTATGGTTTTTTCAGTGAATTTCATAGGTTTTTTAAATGCTAATTCCTAACTATATAAGGCCTGAAACCTATGTTTTTTTCAGTGAATTTCGCAGGTTTTTTAATGCTAATTCCTAACTATATAAGACCTGAAAGCCCACCAGGAATCTCCAGTATGCGCCAGGGGACTGCATTGCAGAGAGGTGTAATGAAGCCACGCCTCTTTTTACACCTCTCTGCAATGCAGCCCCCGTGCATGTTTGAAGAGGGGGCATTGCAGAGGTATAATGAGGCTATGCCCCTTGTTACACCTCTCTGCAATGCAGCCCCCTGCCGCGTTTGCAGAGGGGGAACTAATTCCCGTTGCATACTGGGGGTCCCTGGGGGCCAACTAGCCCATCAGGAGCCTCCAGTATGCGCCAGGGGGCTGCATTGCAGAGAGGTGTAATAAGGCCACACCCTTTTTTACACCCCCGTGCATGTTTGAAGAGGGGGAACTAATTCCCCTTGCATACTAGGGGTCCCTGGGGGCCAACTAGCCCACCTGGAACCTCCATTATGCGCCAGGGGGCTGCATTGCACAGAGGTGTAATGAGGCTATGCCCTTTGTTACACCTCTCTGCAACGCAGGCCACTGGCGCGTTTGCAGAGGGGGGACTAACTCCCCTTGCAGACTGGGGGTCCCTGGGTCATATCTGCCCAAACACCGACATTCCGAACGGTTGAAAATGACTTTTCTTGAGAAACATTTAGATTTGGATTATCATGTCCTATACTTTGAAATTTTTGAAAGACTGACTTTGAGGATGCTATAAATTACTCAAGTCTGCCCGAATTGTGTGGGTAAAATTGATACCTAGTCACTTTGAATAAGAATGTACTTACGTCTCGTCTCGTCTAACATTTGGAAGAAATATCTAGTTATATGACAACAGGATACCGACATAACTTGAAGGAAATAAGAACGCCCTGAAGAAGTTCTGTTGTACAGAACGAAACGTTCCGGCTGGCTGTGGTACATAAACTTAAGGAAAATAAAAGCATTTGAATATACACCAAGATTCAGCGCTTCAATAAGGACTCTAAGAGATATGATTTGATTGGACTTATTGTGCAAGTGGTGCTGTGCCAAACTTTGGAATATTCTCCACTACTCTCTACTACTTACTCTCTCCTACTCCACTACTCTCAAATACTCACTCTCTACTACTCATTCTCTACTACTCTACTACTCTCTACTTCTCTCTCTCTACTACTCACTCCCTACTACTCACTATCTACTACTCTCTACTACTCACTCTCTACTACTCTCTCTCTACTACTCACTCTTTACTACTCACTCTCTACTACTCTCTACTACTCACTCTCTACTACTCTCTCTCTACTACTCACTCTCTACTACTCAGTCTACTACTCACTCTCTACTACTCTCTACTACTCACTCTCTACTACTCTCTCTCTCGACTAGTCTCTACTACTCACTCTACTACTCACTCTCTACTACTCTCTACTATTCTCTCTCTCACTCTCTACTACTCTCTACTACTCACTCTCTACTTCTCACTCTCTACTACTCTCTACTACTCACTCTCTACTACTCTCTCTCTACTACTCACTCTCTACTACTCAGTCTACTACTCACTCTCTACTACTCTCTACTACTCACTCTCTACTACTCTCTCTCTACTACTCTCTCTCTACTAGTCTCTACTACTCACTCTACTACTCACTCTCTACTACTCTCTACTATTCTCTCTCTCACTCTCTACTACTCTCTACTACTCACTCTCTACTACTCTCTACTACTCACTCTTTACTACTCTCTACTACTCACTCTCTACTGCTCTCTACTACTCACTCTACTATTTACTCTCTACTAGTCTCTACTACTCACTCTCTACTACTCTCTACTACTCACTCTACTGTTCACTTTACTACTCTCTACTACTCACTCTCTGCTACTCTCTCTACTGCTCTCTACTACTCTCTACTACTCACTCTCTACTCTCTGTTACTCACTCTCTACTCTCTACCTCTCTACCTCTCTCTACTTCTCTCTCTACTAGTCTCTACCTCTCTACCGCTACCTCTCTACCTCTCTACCTCTCTCTACACGCACACATATACACATATATATATGCATATATATGCATATGCATTTATATATATGTATGTGTATGTATATACATACATATATAAACATATATAATCTGTATATCTATATAAATACAAACATAAATGCATGCATACATATACATATATGCATACAGATGCATGTTATTTACAGGAAAGTTTAAAAAACACTAATAAAAGCAAAGCTAAAAAGCCACCTCATTACAAACAGAATGGCTTTAACTTAAACGAGGGCGAGATCTATTGCATTTTCAATGCTTGTTTACTTTGGTTCCATCAAGAAGCCATTCAGATGTGTCACACATTTGCCATAAATTCTGAATGTTAGCACTCTAGTTGCTCATTAGATCACTGTAGTAAAGCTACTGCTCACCAGGGAAGTCTGCTGCTGGTATTCAAAGTGCATGTTTCAGTCTGCATGTCAGAATTTCTTTAATGAAATTGAAGAGGATTTGAGAAGTCACTCAAAATGTGCCCTAATTTTTCTTTCTGCAGCACTAATCATACTTTCTATGGCAAAATATACCCCCTCATTTTGTTCCTTTTTAAATTAAATGTTTTAAGAGTTACCACTTTATTCCAATCAAGATGGCTTCAGGTGTGCCATACCTTTGTAATAAGTAGGACTGTTAGCGCTCTAGTTGTTCTTTAGAACACTCTGGGACATTTTGTCATTGGGCTATACTCGGGCTACATCTGGGTGATATTTGGGCTACATTTGGGCTCTTTTGTCTCTGGTGGCCATCTTGGGAGACTACATGTCAGAATTTTTTAATGAAATATAAGAGGATTTGAGAAGTCACTCAAAATGTGCCCTAATTTTTCTTTTTGCAGCACTAATAATACTTTCTATGGCATAATATACCCCCTCATTTTTAAATTAAATGTTTTAAGAGTTACCACTTTATTTCCATCACGATGCCTTCAGGTGTGCTATACCTTTGTAATAAGTAGGACTGTTAGCGCTCTAGTCGTTCTTTAGAACACTCTAGGAGGCTGCAGTAGATCACAAAGGAATCAACTGACAGTCTCTGTCCTTGTTGGATGTACATGTTTTACTGAGAATGTCAGACTTCATTCTCACATGACTGAGAAAGATAATGTGTATTTACAGAAAATATGCTTTCAGTTTAGCTTATAGATTTCCTTCCAAACCACTGTGGGAAAATTATGAGATATTAGTTTTCTTTCAAACATGATTCATGATATCACAGCAGAAGGCTTTTTCACATGGTAAAATCACACACCACAATTCCTAAAATGAGTATGGTACCATCAACAAATGATTTATAATGTAACTAAAGTCCTAAAACCCTCTATTAACTACAATGCTTTTTAATGAGGTGCTATCATGTATATTGGTCCCAAGATGGCTGCCAACACTTCTTGGATGAAGTGCTGACAGCCAATCAGATCAGATGTGTGGTTAGGCTCCGCCCAGATATATATATTTTTTTGAACCTAAATTACTCAAAATCCACTGTAGCACATATCTTGAGACATATAAAGGCACATCGGGCTACCAGTCCCTACAATTTTGCCAGGTTTTGTGGAAATCCTTTCAGTCGTTCGGGCTAACATTGAGTCCCGCCACTCTATGGAAATTAAAATGGGGAAAACACGTTTTGGGACCCCCTTTTATCTCGGCCCCGCTTGACGAATCCCCCCCAAACTTTTAGGGAAGGAGCAGAGCGGAGCGGGCCATCTTCTTTTAGAAATTTGCGAAGATTCGTCCACCGGCGCCAAAGTTATTCCCAATAGAATGTTGCGGATTTCCTATGGGAGTCAATCCTAACTATAACTACCTACTGGCGACCGCCAGTAGGTAATATATATATATATAGATATATATCTATATCTATATCTATATATATATCTATTTTTTTTTTTTTTTTTGGTAAAAACATTTTTTATTGGTAATCAAGTGCCGAGGATACATTACAGCAGAAAAGCAACTCAGACATCAGTGAATGATGCGGTAAATCAATTCAGCTCAAGCAAGACACCTTTTTTATAGAACTGACCCCAACGTGCCCACCCCACCCTGTAGTCCCCCCCGTAGCCAGTGTGCCGCTTCCTTCCCTTCCAGTCATTAATATGGTATCCCCGCCCGCCCTGGACAGGGACCACAGTAAAGGGTAAATGGTGTCATACAACGGAGTGTCAAGACCCCCAAGGTTGCTATCAGTAATAGTAAGTAGTGTGTGCGCCTTGGTGTGCGAGAAATCCCGGTCCCAGTGCCCTCACCCTGGAGTCCCTCCCTCATCCTCACTCTGGTCTCCATCCGGCTGCTGGAGCGCCACCACCAAGGCCTCCCACGCCCTGGCCACCTCCAGCCCCTTGTCATTATCTAGGCTCCTAGCCTGTCGCAGCCGCAATGTACTCTCCGCTCTCGCCCAGCGCTCTAAAGTGGTCCTCCAACGCGCGTAGCTGGGGCCTTGAGTAGATTTCCAGTGCATGGAGATTTCACGTTTAGCTAAAATCAAACCCAAGTCACAGAATTTGCTGGTGACTCGAGTGCGGGGGGTGTGCGGGAACCACAGTAAAAGGCATGTACCCATGTCAGGAGCGATCTGCCGGTCCGTGACAGCATTCAGGCAGGACATTACCGCCTCCCAGTAACCCGTCAGCTTGATGCAAGTCCAAAACATGTGGGCGAAGTCCGCATCCGCAGTCCCACACCGAGGACAAAGCGAAGACGCACCCTCGAAGTATTGCAAGAGTTTCGTCGGCGTCAGGTACGCCCGGTGCAGGGTAAAAAACAGGACCAGTTGGAACCTGGCGTTCCTCGTGCCCTTCCATGCCCTGCGCAGTAGCTGTGTCCACGCCGTGTCAGGAATAGACCGCCCGATGTCCCCCTCCCACTTGGCTCGCAGCCCATCCAAGGGTCGCAGGGCAGCAGTCGACAGCCGTCGATAAAGGCACGTGACAGCCTTGTAGGTGCCAGCGGCCGTCACTACATATTGGCAACACTCCGAAGTCTGCGGTTCAGTGAGCCCACACTTCCAGTAGCGGCGAATACCAGCCACCAATGCAGCGTGTAGCAAATATCCACCCCTCGGTAGATCGTAAGAGTCTCGGAGTTCCTGAAACTGAATCAGCCAGCCATCCTTGTACAGATCGCCGACCATCAGCAGGCCAAGCTCCTCCCAGATCGCCAGTGCCGACCAGTCCCCGCCATGCGGGAAGGCTGTGCACATCCCGAGCGGAATTTCCGGGGCATAAGGGCGAACGGCACCGGAGCGCTTGTTGGCCCGAAGCCAACAGCTGCGAATCGTCCATTCCTCCAGGGTGAGCTGAGTCAGGTCCAGTTTCTGGAACAAGACTAGAAAGGAGAGGAAGTGTCTCGGGAGCACTCCGCCCGACATATCGTCCGGGCCGCGGAACTCCAAGGCCACCGCCTGGGTGAGCCACTGCAGTTGAGCCGCCAGGTAGTACCACTCAAAATCCGGGGCAGCAAGGCCCCCGTCCGCTCTGGGGCGCATCAATGTGGTCAGCGCAACCCGTCTTCTACCCGAACCCCAGATGAACCCCGTCAGTAGGGAGCGGAGTCTGGTGAAAACTGACGCGGGGATCCAGACCGGCAGGGTGCGAAACAGGTACAGCAGTCGGGGAAGTGCCACCATCTTCAGCAACGCGACTCGTCCCGCGACTGAGAGCGGCAGCGTCCGCCAGAAACCCATGCAACCCTGAAGATTCCGAATTGCCCTGTTGACGTTACCGTCTAGGAGAACCGCGGGTGAGTGGTAGATGAAAGTGCCCAGATAGGGGAGGCAATGGTGTTCCCATCGCAGGGCACCCTCCGGTTGGGCGTCACCGGCCCCCGGAGTCAGCGGAAAGAGGCAAGACTTCCCCCAGTTGACTCTCAGCCCTGAAAGATGACCAAAATCCGCCAGGAGCCGTTCGGCCCCGCGCAGGGAGTCGCCCGTGTCTGCCAGAAACAACAGACAGTCGTCCGCATAGAGCGAGATGTAGTGGGTGTCGGGTCTCAGCGGGAGCCCTGCATATGCTCTGCCCAGCCGGGCGTGCGCAGCCAGTGGCTCTATGGTCAGTGCAAATAACAAGGGGGATAGAGAGCACCCCTGTCGGGTCCCCCTACCCACCGTGTAAGAGGCTGATATGGTGGACCCCGTTTTGACACGGGCCGTGGCCGCGGCGTAGAGCAAGGCAGTCCATTTCACAAAGCGTTCGCCCAGTCCAAAGGCCTCCAGGACACGGAGCAGGTACGACCACTCGACGCTGTCAAAAGCTTTCTCGATGTCAATCGAGAGGACCGCGGCACTCGGAAAGTCAGCGGCCTCCCCTCCCATGATCCGGAGCAACCGGCGCACACAAGTGGCGGTGGTGCGTTGAGGAATAAAGCCCGCCTGGTCGCCATGCACCAAGGAACGCATGTGGGTGAGGAGCCACGTCGCGAGGATCCGGCTCAGGATCTTGTAATCCGTGGTGAGCATGGAGAGCGGGCGGTACGCCGAACGGCAGCTCGCATCACCTTCACGCTTCAGTAAGGGTATCACTAAGGCTTCGCGTGTAGACGCCGGCAAGCGCCCCGTGTCCCAGGCCTCTTGATAAACCTCCTGTAGTCGCGGGACCAGCACATCCGCATAGGCCACATAAAATTCGATCGGGAGCCCGTCCGTACCCGGAGTCTTGCGGCGGGCCATGTGTTTGATGGCCACTCTGATTTCTCCCACGGAGATATCAC
The DNA here is from genome assembly GCF_964261635.1 of Lissotriton helveticus. Lineage (NCBI taxonomy): Eukaryota > Metazoa > Chordata > Amphibia > Caudata > Salamandridae > Lissotriton > Lissotriton helveticus. The sequence continues at coordinate 158,320,492 of NC_136062.1, forward strand.
CGCCCAGCTGTTTCGCGTGCTCCGGATCGAGCCTGGGCAGCTGCGCCTCCGCCAGGAACTCCTCCAGCTCCGCCGGGGGGTCCGGCATCCTACTCCTATAAAGATGTTCGTAATACCGATGGAATTGGTCGTTAATGTCCAATTGCGTGTAGACCATGCGCCCCTCCGGAGTGGCGAGCGCCACTATAGGGGAGCCTCGGGTTCCAGGGCTGGCCAACCACGCCAGTAGCGAACCCACTTTGTCGCGTTCGGCGTGAGCCCGGACCAGGAACTCCTTATAATCAAAGCAGCGCAGTTTTTCCAGTGCTGCCGCCACTACCTCTCGAGCCTCGGAGACCGCTCCATGAGCCTCAGGGTCCGCGTGGCTGCGCCTCTCCTCAGCGCGCAATCGGTCCTCACTGCGCTCTACATCCTGCAGTAGGGTTTTACGGACACCCGCAGTAGCCGAAATACAGACGCCCCAAACCACCGCCTTAAAGGCGTCCCATTCCAGTGCCCGGCTGGAGGCCGTGCCCACATTGGTGTCAAAGTATCCCTCCACCCCGCTACGTACACTGGCCTTAAACGCCGGGTCCTCCAGCGTCAGTGGATTCAACCGCCACGTCGGGATAGCTTGGCGTCGCCTCATCCACTGTATCGTCACCAGGCAAGGGTTGTGGTCAGACACCGTCCTAGTCAAGTACTCACTGTGGCGGACCAGGCTCTGGATGTCCAGTGAGCACAGAATGCCGTCTAAACGAACATGCAGATCGTGTGGGGGGGAGTAAAAGGAGAAATCCCTTTCCGTTGGGTGGTGGGTCCTCCACGCATCGACTAGGCCCCAGCTACTCTGCCACGCTCTCCTACTCTGCGCCAACTTGTGAGCTGCTGCCTGCGCTAGGGGCGGGTGTGAGCGATCCAGTTCCACGTCCAGTACTGAGTTAAAATCCCCCCCAAGCAGGACCGTACCAGCCAGGACAGTCGCCAGCTTCCCAGAAAGTCGCGCAAAGAAGGCAGGCTGGTCTACGTTAGGGGCGTATACGCTGCAGAGCGTCACGTCCCTCCCATCTAGGCGGCCCTGCACAGCAACAAACCTCCCCTCGGGGTCAACTATCGTCACCAGAGGCTGGAAAGGAACCCCCGCCCGGACCCATATCAAAGCCCCCCGCGCAAAGGCCGAGTAGGTGGTGTAAAACATATGCCCCCGCCATCTGCGCTGCAGAGCCCGCCCCTCAGTTAGATCAATGTGGGTCTCCTGCAGGAAGGCAATCTGAACCCCCCTGCGAACAAGATGGGCATGAACCCTGTGGCGTTTCAGCATGGAATTCAGGCCCCTCACATTCCAGGTCACACATTTCAGTTCAAGGAGGGTCCCCATTCCTCACGACAAACACAACCCCAAAGAAAGCAGCATTCGCACGCACACTGGCTACTCCCCAAAAAATAAACCCCGACAGTCCCCAACAACCCCATGTCCCACCCCTCCCCAGAATAGGTCCCCAACAGCAGAAACCCATCCAAATGAGCAATTCCCAACAGTAACAGTCTCTGGCAACTACCAGAGTCCCACAGTAGGTGTGGGAGAAGAGGGGGTGGCCTGTCGCCTTCCTCAGCAGACCGCAAACAGCTCACTCTTTCAAGCCAGTTAGGCCTCCCCCTCGTGCCCCAAGTGTCCCGCATCCCCTCCATAAGGAAGGCGACCATCACCACAGAGGTCGGCCGCCCAACACCAGTTCCAGGCCCAACAGGTCAATACCGCCCCAGCCCCAAACCCCGGTCAGGAACACAGCAGGCTATACGATACCACTGCAGGGGTGCATTAGCCACACTCGTCCAGCAAACCATCAGCAGTTCCAGGCGTGACATGGGGTGGCGCGGGGTCTCCAATCACCGACTCCTCCGAGGACCCCCCGCCGGTGCCACCTCGAGATCCCGACTCCCCAGCCGTCGCGGCGTCCAATGTCTGGGAGATGTCAGAGACCGCCCGGAGGGCATCTCTGCGCTCCAGCTCAGTTTGTGAGACCGTGGGTGTCCGAACTTTGGGTGGTCGTTTCTTGCGCCTCCTACCCCGCCTGGGCCGTGGCGGCGCCCGCCGCTGTTCCCCGGTCGCATGTAGAGCATCCGCGCCGGTCTTGTAGAGCTCCAGCCAGCTCCAAATGTCGTCGGGAGTGTCGTAGAAGGAAGACTTGCCATCTAGCATGATCCGTAGGCGGGCTGGGAACAGGAGAGAGTAGCGGATGCCCTCCTCCCGGAGCGCCTTCTTGACCGCCAGAAAAGTCGACCGCTGCCTCTGGACTTCCAAGGAGTAATCAGGATATATGGATACCTGGGCATTGTCCACTCGATAGGGTCCCAGAGCTCGCGCCCTCTGCAGAATGAGGTCCCGGTCTCTGTAATGCAGCAACCGTGCCACCACCGGGCGGGGAGGCCGGCCCTCGGCCGGGGGACGAGCCGGCACGCGGTGAGCACGTTCTAAGGTGTAGAACGGCGAGAGCCCTTCCGGAACAACCACATCTCGCAGCCAGGCCTCCAGATAGCCCAACATGTCGGTCCCCTCAATTTTCTCCGGCAGGCCCACCACACGAACGTTGTTGCGGCGGTTGCGCCCTTCCGCATCCTCCGCCCGCTGCTCCAGAATGTGCACCCTCTGCTGCAGCTCCCCCAGCAAGGCGTCCGCCGCTTTCGACGAAGGTTCCAGCTCAGCAATCCGGGTCTCGGTCTCCTTGACCCGATCCGCCAACTTGCCGTGGTCTGCACGCAATAGGCCCAGGCTCGTGGACACCTGCCCGATGTCATGATGTAGGGCCTCCCTGGTGTCAGCAATGGCCTTCAGGATCTGCTCCAGTTGGCTCTGCGGTAGGCCCGCCGCCGGGATGGCTTCCAGAGTGGGGCCCCGATCATCCGCCGGCCCCCCAGCAGCTTCCGGCGGGGGTTTTAGGGGGCGCTTCCCCATGGGGGTGGCCACGTCTCGCCCTCGCAGCAACAGGGTCGGCGCCTTCTCCTGCGTCCAACTCACCAGGCCGCAGTCCTCGGGGTCGCTCGCCGCGCGGCGCGTCCCCCGGGTCCGCCCGCCGCCGGCACCCGGGCCCTACCCACCGCCTCGCGGTCCACCAAGCACACGGAGCCCCTCTGAGTGCACCGCTCCCCAAAGTCTGCAAGCAGAGTACAAGGCCACCAGCCCAAAATGGCGGCAGGGGCGGCTCTCCAGGGTGTCAATGATGCAGGGGCAGGGAAAGGCGCGCCCGGGCGCCAAGAAACAGTCCCCCCGGGGATCTTCAGAGCCGGGCACCAGGTTCCCCGGCGGTGGCAGAGTCCCTCAATAGTAGGTGGCCAGGGAGCAGCGCAGGATCACCCCCACTCAGGCCGGTTGCACAGGGTCCGGACCCAGCTCAATCCCGGGTCGCGCAGGGCTGGTCTGCACCCCAAGCCCGCGCTCCACAGATGGCGCACGGTAGAAACTCCCAAAGTCAGGCTGGCAGGGGCAGCGCCGGGCAGCCGCGACCCCATCAGGCCACGCGGAGAGAGGCCCAAGTCCAAGCGCAGCCTCACGCTCCCTGTCCGGCCAGCAGCAGGCCCCCCCGGGCCGAGTTGGTATCAGAACCGCTCACCGGCAGGTGCCCCCGCTGTGTCCCCGCTGATGCTCCGCAGTGAAGGAGTCCGAGCCCCGCCGCCGCGGCGGGCTCAAAAATCCCGGGCTCCGGGCCCCGTGGTGGCCGGCGGCCGGCTAGGTGTCGCCGCGGGCCGGCCACTGGAGTACTCGAGACCGGGGATGCGGCCGAGCGTCAAGGCCGCAAGATGGCCGGCTCGGCCCACCAAACACCGGGCGCAGCGCGGGTGCCGCGCTGTCAGGGATCCGTCCCCGCCGTCTCCGGTCAGGCCCCCAGGCTCACAGGAGGAGATGCGGGCAAGCTCAGGGCTCTAAGGTCACCAGGATCACCAGCACCAGGATAAATGGAGGAGGCCACGGTGGAGCTCAGCGCTCACGCGTCTACCTCCATCGGCTGCCAAGCCACGCCCCCACTATATATATATCTATATCTATATATATATTTATAGATATAGATATATATATAGATATAGATATAGATATAGATATATATCTATATATATATATCTATATCTATATATATATTCACTGAAAAAACCATAGGTTATAGACCATATATAGTTAGGAATTAGCATTTACAAAACCTTATTTTACTCACACAAAACCATTGAAATTCCATATATAGTTAGTTGCACTAACTATATATCGCGCACCCGCAATCCACTGCTGATGATGTCACATATTACATCATTCATGACATGGTCAGTGACATCACTGATGACATCACTGATGACATCTCAAATGACATCACTGATGACATCACTGATGACATCTCAAATGACATCACAGATGACATCACTGATGACAACATCCAATGACTGTATGTTTCTGTAAAGTTAAAATATGTCTTACGTATTGAAGAATGAGTGGATTTATAAGTGTCTGGATGAAGGATTTAGTAGGTGCATGACTGAGTGTATGAGTGAGTGATTAAATGTGTCTCACTGAGTGCATGGGTTAGTGACTAAACTGTCTTAATTTGTGCATCATTATGTCTGTTGTTCTGTAAACTGCTGCATGTGTTGATCAGTAGCTATATGAGTAACTATATGGGTTATTGATTGGTTGCCCAAGTATTTGTATGGGCGACTGAGTGTGTGTGTGGGTGGCTGGGAGGTGTATGACTGTGCATAGATGTGTGAGCAGTTGATTCACTAGATGTATGGGTTCAAAAGTGCATGTGGAAACAGCTGTATGCGCGGTTGACTGTGTGCATGAGTGTATTGGTGAGTGAATGGATATCTCAGTGTTACATGTCAAAGTAAGTACATATGTAAAACACAGTACATGTGAGAGTTGACATATATAAATAACTGTGCATAAGAGCCAGTGAATGTGTGAGTGCCTGTATGGATCATTGTGAACTTGTATCAGGGATTGTATAAGAGAGTAAATATGTTTTAGTATATGTTTGAATAAGTAAGGTGTGTATAACTGTATAGTTGAGAAAATGGAGGTATGATTGATTTTTGCATGACTGACTAGGTGTGAGAGTAACTCCATGGATGAGTGACAGTCTGTGAGTGTCTGTTTACACTGAGTGTATCTAAGGTTATATTAGAGTCTGAAGAGGTTAATTGTATTATCACATGAATAATGTCATCAGTGATGTGATCAGTAATGTCAAATGAGATGTCATCAGTGATGTCATTTGAGATGTTATCAGTGATGTCATTTGAGATGTCATCAGTGATGTCATCAGTGATGTCATTTGAGATGTCATCAGTGATGTCATCAGTGATGTCATTTGAGATGTCATCAGTGATGTCATCAGTGATGTCACTGACCATGTCATAAATGATGTAATATGTGACATGATCAGCAGTGGATTGCGGGTGCGCGATATATAGTTAGTACAACTAACTATATATGGAATTTCAATGGTTTTGTGTGAGTAAAATAAGGTTTTTTAAATGCTAATTCCTAACTATATATGGTCTATAACCTATGGTTTTTTCATTGAATTTTCAAGGTTTTGTAAATGCAAATTCCTAACTATATATGGTCTATAACCTATGGTTTTTTCAGTGAATTTCATTGGTTTTTTAAAAGCTAATATCTGTAGCTGTAAAATGTATTCTTCTTTAAATCCAAAAATATATTTTATATGTTTATTAATAAAAAAAAAATTTATATATTTTTTTCTTCGCTCCCGGTTCGCGAACCGGGAAGCTTCCCGTTAGCTCACCTTGATGACGCGACCCAGTCCGCGAACCGGTAAACGTTCCGTTTGCGGAACTGCCGCGTTAGAAATGAACATCGTGACGCGTCGCGGAAGCGCGACATATCACGTTGTCGCGTAATGCGTCTTATGACGCGCCGCGTTAGCGCACCCGGAAGTGCTCCGGAGCGTGAACCGAGGCGCGAAGCGCAGCGACCCGGAAGCGATCCGGGGCGCGTTCCGCAGCACGTAACATAAGCGTAACAGGTCATGTGACTTGTTAATAAAACTTTTCATTGGTTCATTTCACTTTTGGTTTCATAATGATGTAAGGCTAGGTCAGGTGACCTAAAAATAACACTTTTCATTGGTTTAGAAATATTGTTTTTCCCAAATGATGAAAACCCCTCCTTCTTTCCTCACTCTGACTTTCATCTTTGTGAGAGGAAGACCTTATTTCATACTTGAGCAATGGCTTCAGTAGTTGCTTCAGCTGGTGCACCCCCACCACCACCTCCACCTCCTCATGGGAAGAGAGGACCACCTCCCCAGGTCATCACCAACACAGAGGAGGAAGAGGAAGAACTAGAGGAAGAGGAGAGAGAAGGACCACAGTTCTTGGAAGAGGTGCCCCGGGTTTCCCATAGGAAAGCCAGTTTCATTTGGCAGTTTTTTTCACTCCCTCCAGGGCAGAAGAAAGTAAATGCGAGGTATGTCACCTGCCTCATTTGCAAAGAAAAGTTATCAAGAGGGACTGATAAAAAGTATAGCTATGGGAACTATACCATGCATCGGCACATGAACAGGTGGCATCCATTGAATTACAGCCGGGCAGAGATACGTGTCCAGCAGGAGAACCCAACAACAACTCCTGTGGCCAGGTCAACTTCTCAAATATCGTTGTCAGGAGCAGAGGCACGGGAAACCGTGCCAAACATTCAAGAGAACTTTGCACACTTCAAGTTCACCTGTTTGTATTGTGGAGCATTGATTTCCTGTGGAAACATGAGCATAACATTAATAAATGTAGCTTATGAAAATCATAATTGCCCTAAACGCCCCAAAAAAAAATTTTTTTTTTGCTCCTGTTGAGCCCTTTTCAATGCCTGTTTTTTGTTGTTTCCCCCCCAAAAAAACAAAAAAAATATAAAATTGTTCAAAAAATACAAAAAAAACAAAAAATGTTCAAAAAATAAAAAAAATATAAAACAACAAAAACATTTAAAAAAAAGTTCTTTTCAGAACTACCTCCCCTTTCAAAAAAAATTGCTAGAATGTTTAGCACTCTGGCAAGCTCTATTTCTTTTAGTTCGCTTCCCAGTTCGCTTCCCGGTTCGCGAACCGGGAGTGAACCAAAAATAAAAAATAAAAAAAAGAAGAGTAAGTATAAGGAAAGTAAACAGAGAGTGATGTTAAAAGAAAGACAGCTATAGGGAGTAAACCAGAGATACTGTTTAATAGATCTATTTACCGAAGAAAAGATTTAAGAGGGTATAATTGTGAAAAACAAAATAGATAAGGAAGTGAAAGAAAAAAAAGAGAGTAGAACAATAACAAAGAAGAGTTTCTTGGACAATGTGAGTGAATGTTCAAACTCAGAGTAAAACATGTGGAATAACAGAGAGAAAAAACAGAAAACAAAAAAGAAAAAATAACAGAAAAAGATTAATTGAAACAGCAAAGAAATGTAAATAACATAGAGCCATATCATCAACATAGGCAATAAAAGTTTTGCAGCTTTTATCGGCAGAAATGTGTCGCTAAAGCCGCTTTTGCGGTGGAAAACTGCCGCTAAAACAACTTTTGCAACACTTTTCTGCCAATAAAAACAGCAATAATTTTATTGGCTGTGTTGATAATATGCCCCTGAGTGTGCTTCAACTACACAGAAGAAGCATAATGAACAAGTAGTTAAAGAGTGATCAGTCAAAGACACTAAGAGTAATAGAGACGGAGTGAGTGAACAAGAGTGAGGAACTATGAGAAGAGAGGGACTGAGAAAAGGAGTGGAAGGAGTAGAGTAAGTAGGTAATAGAGAAAGGAATGAGGGAAGTAGCAAAGGCAGGAAACTGAGGGTTAAAGAAATGAAGCTGTCAAACTACTAGTAGGTGAATGTGATAGAAATGTAACGAAAAGAGTACAAAACATTTACCTTATAATTGTCATTAACTTACTCACTTTTTGTTTTTATACTTTCAATCTGTGAAAGAGAGAACAAACATTTGAAAAATATTAAAACATGTATTTACAAATTAGAAAAGACAAGGGAAAAGATTGAAGGACAAACAGTTTTTCAACAACTTTGACACTTACAGAAGCTTCTGCTTCTCCAGGCCCCGTACACAGTCCTAAAGATATACATTTTAAACTAACAGTATCTTGATGCAGATGAAGTGAGGCCTATCTTAAAAAATGGTGCATCTTTTGCACTGCTGTTGTTTCACAAAAGTGTCGCAAGACACTAACATTTTAAATGTTTGTTTCAGGATGCCAATAAGATGTGTCCTATCCAGAGGTTTGTTTGAGGTGAGGCCTACTCAGGGTTCCAAATGAAATTTCGAGTTGTTGAAGAATACAGAAGAGATAATACATGTGAAGGCCTACCAATGAAGTAAGTCATGTCCACTTCACTCTTGAACAAAGGCCAGACCTCTTCTGTGTCCGTGGACAGACCTAAACTTCATCTGCACAATGTCATTCGTAAACTTAGGAAACACAGGTGATGTAATTGAAAAATGTGGAGTTTCTTTTCCTCATTTCACAATCACATCACCTGTGTTGCCTAGGCTAAGGTATCTCATAGTGCAGATGTAGTGCAGCATATTAAACAGTACCCAGAAGTGCACCACTGCATGCAACAACTTTGACACTTACAAAAGCTTCAGCTTCTGCATGCCCCCTACACAGTGCTAATTATATACATTTTAAACTGATGGTATCTTGCTGGAGATGAACTGAAATCTATCTTGCAACATGGTGCATCTTTTACACAAAAGTGACCCACAATGCAGCAAAAGAGGCGCACGGCCACCATAAATCTGACCCTAACATTTTAAATGATTGTTTCAAGATGCCAATAAGGTGTAACCTATGCACAGATTTGTTTCAGGTAAGTCCTACTCAGGGTTGCAGATGGAATTTAGGTTTGTTGAAGAATACAGAGGAGATAATACATGTGGAGGCCTACCAACGAAGTGAGTCATGTCCACTGCACTCTTGAACAAATGTCAGACCTCCTCTGTCTCCTGGAACAGGCCTAAACCTCACCTACACAATGTGATGTGTAATGTTAGGAAACACAGGTAATATAATTGAAAAACGTGCAATTTATTTTGCTCATTCCACAATCATATCACCTGTGTTTCCTTTGCTTAGGTATCTCATTGTGGAAATGTAGTCTATCATATGAAAGACTACGTAGAATATGAGCACTGTATGCAACAACTTTGACACTTACAGAAGCCTCACCTTCTCCATGCCTCCTACACAGTTCTACATGTACATCATAAATGCAAACAGTACAGAATTAATTATACATGTTAAATGGTTTATTTTTGCTGTTCTCAGAATGTATCAAATTTCACTAAAAACAGTGACTTGAAGGTATTCATCATATAACAGCGGGGAAAAAAAAACACAATCAAAATGATTGTGTTTAAAAAACCCATACAACATAACAAATCAGAATTCAGAACTCCTTAAAGTTAACTTACTTTCCATGACGTCGAAGGATGTCCTATGAACAGCTTACACTCTGTTGTGCTGTTATTACTTTCAGACCGCCACTTTCTGAAAGAAAACCTCCATCGTTTTGAAAAACATGTTACATACAATAAATGACTTCTCGCTCTCTACCACACGTTTCCACAAGGCCAAATCGTGTCAGAGCCATTTATAACTCTTGGAATTCTTGTAAGCCAATCCCGTCATGTTGTATTTCCGCAACTTTCACAATTAAAATGTTGAAGATCATTTTCACAATCCTGGACTAGTAATATCTTCCCCTTCTTGCTCAGTCATGTTCTACATTTCCTATGACACTGATACTGCTTACTATGAAGCAGACTTACACTACCTCTATGACTACTACAATTATTTAATTCTCTACATCACTTTTAATCACAAAGCAATGTAAAACAGTAGACAGCATTGCAGACTTACATTCCCTCTACTCTATGTTTTGATTGGCTGCTTCAATTAGCTTATAAAAAGAAACAGTTTTTCTGAACTCATTCAAAGTGCACTTATTTCTCCATGACGTCCAGTCTTATAGTTAGAAGTTATGTCTCTGAACTACACTTATCCTCAAGGCCAAATCGTGTAGGAGCCATTAGAACTTCTTGAAATTCCTCAGAGCACATCCCGAGATTCTTTCCCTAAAATTTTGGTTTTAAAAACACCAGGTAAGAGTTTTTAAGGTCATACGGCAATTTATTTTTGAAAATTAAAACAGAATCATTGCAGAATGACCAGCCATTTCTAGACTTTAAATAAGCTGTGTAATGTCCTGATGTTATTGAAGGACCATCATGATATATAATTGCTGCAGTTACAAAAGTCCTTCCTGATATTGACAACTGTGAAGCCACAAAATTTTTAATTAAAGTTGTCAATTTTGTTCCATCAGGCCTACATCGTTGGAACATTAAAATGACATACTGGCCATATGTTCGTATAAATAATGTGGACATCATTTCAGATTTACATTGGGTACACTCCATGTTGTGATCAGCTGCTTTTACTAGCTTATTAAAGGAGACTGATTTACTGTCTGGCAAAGTTAAATATATAAATCTTTCTGAGTCTACACTAGTAGTACTTGATACCCTACAGTTCTCGCAGTCATGCTGCCATTGATAAGAAAGCCCAAACAGCTGATCTACATCTACACCTTCAGCATGCAATACATCAAGCATATACATTAAAAACTCCTGACAATCTTGCTGAATATTTTGAGAGAATTGTGTTTGGCCTGAACATCTGTCTAACAGATTTCGAATTTCAGACACACTTTCTATGTTTGTTCTATCAGTGCTACATTTTTCTAAGACAGAATTTAACAAACTGCAAAATCTTTGATCAGAATTGACCACAATCTCTTCTTTTACATTTTCTAGAGAAAACAAAACATTAACCACTACATTAGCATAGCAGTTGACACCAGAACTGTTTTCAAATTGAAAACCAACAACATCTTCAACAGAATCCTTTTTGTTTCTGCTTAGAATTTCAGGTTCATCGACTTTTCGTCTTTTTGCTACAACCTCCCCAGTATTGGTCACATTTCTTCGTTTCCGGCCTACCACACGTTTCTCAAACAAAGGATATTGAGGCAAATGTGGCGCATACTCTCTTCTTAACCTATTGTATTCCTTAACACAATCTAGATCCGCACAAATGTTTGTGACATCACACTCAATCAAGTACAATCCCGATAAAGTTCTAACTCGTGACAATGCCACATATGCCATAGCCTCCTTGAACACAGAACTGCCAATATTCACCAATGCACTGTCTACACTTAAACCTTGCGATTTATGGATTGTCACCGCATATGCCAAGCAAACAGGAAACTGCTTACGGCGAACATATAAGTCTTTTACAAGCAAAAATCTAGCAGAACAACGACCAATTAGCTGTACTTCCTCAATGCCATCAAATTTAATTTTTAAAAATTCAATTCCATCTCTATTTCTGTATTTTACAAAATCAACAACATTACCCATTGATCCATTTACCAGACCTCTTTCAACATGTAAATTCCTTCTTAAAATTATACGGCAGTTCAAGCACACATTCAGAGTCTTTTCAAAACCTGCAGTTTTAGATATACGCTTCTCTAATGAATCCAATTTTGTTTTCAAATTCTCAGACAAAATAATTGTTGATCCCATATGCTCTACTCTGTCAATAGCTTCCAGTTTCACAATCTCTTGCTTTTCTAAATGCAACATTTTGTTGTTGAATTTGGCACATTCTGCAAGAGTTGACATCAAACATATTCCAGATTTGTTTTCAGTAATTTTCTGAAAAATATTCTCAGGCACAACATCTTGTTCTGGATATACATTTGACAGTAATCGTGCATGTAAAGCTTCTTTCCCATGCTCGGTCACTTTTCCAATTCTAACATCTTGTAGAATAGTCTTGTAAACTTCATCCTTCGCCTGACGCATATTTTCATGCAGTTCAGCATAATTGAAGTTTAACCAAATATTGACGTTGCCAATGCTCCCTAAGCACTTCCTGGTATCTTCATGCGTGAGCATTTTGAACACAGGTTGCCCTTTCACTGGTGTCAGCTGCAGAAGATCTCCGAAAACAATGATGTGTTTGCCACCAAATAACACATCATACTCTGTTTTGAGAACTTCTTGCATTCTCAAATGCACAAAAGCAAGCATGACATTGGAAACCATGCTTACTTCGTCAATGATAAGAAGTTTCATTTTCCTCAAGACTCTTGAAACTTCACAACAAGCATCTCCAGATAGCTTGTGATATTGTAATTTGTTGTCATGCTCCACTGGCAGCATCAGTAAACGATGTAAAGTAATCCCTTTAATGTTATGTGCTGCCAGTCCAGTTGGAGCGGTGACAACACAAGACAGCGATGACTCTGTCCTTTCTTGCAAATAACATGAAATTGCTTTAATAAGGAAACTTTTTCCAGTTCCCGCTTCTCCACTCACGTACAGTCGGACAGGCTTCAACGACGTACATGAGCACTCTTTCTTGTCATGACTTAATCCATGATCAATTTGCATGGTAACTTCGTCATATATTTTCCTCTGCTCAACGTTGAGTTGTCTTTCCAGCTCTTCGAAGTTAACCGCATCCTCCTGAGCATGTGCCATGGCTCTTTCCACTTCATTCATAGCAGTGGCAGCTTCATTTTCGATAACAGGTCCTCCTAGTGGATCCTGACTCAATGAAGCAGAACTCTGACTGTCCTGAGAACTGTCTCTGGCAATCTCGGCTGCAATCGTTGCTTCCTGCTCGATTTCCACATTCAACATTTCTACATATTTGGGAAAAGCAGGACATTCTATGGTCTCCTTGGCGGCATTGAAAGAGTCTTCGTAACAGAGGAAATCTCCAAGCAGTTCCTCTTCTGCACGCCAAGGCTTGAAAAGTTGCAAAAGTGCTAAATAGAAAAACTTCGATGGTTTATCAAGTGGCATTTTCTTTGCTTGACCAGACATCCCTCACTTCCTATTACAGCATACACTCCTTTCTCAGTATCTTCTTTGATGTTCCTCTTGAATATGTAATTTTGAAGAACCTCATACAGACAAACATTCTCGAGGTGACTGCTTCGATTTGGATAATATGTATCCAACATGTTTGTCTTCAAAATGTCGGTACTGTTTGGCTCCTTTTCCGCCAAATACTCAATTTCCTGCACAGGTTTGAGAACTCGATTACGCGTAGCAGCAAGACCAAGACTCGCCCAAACGATACTCCTGGACTTGGCATAGAGACTTGCTGAAGACAACCGGTCAGAACATTCGTAAGCTCCGATTTCTCGATGCGACAACATCTTCAGACTGAAACTGTACAACTTCTTGCTGAGGCTCTTTTCATGGGAAATGTCCTCCCACATATCCTTCAATTCTGTCTTCTCTTTTTTGGTGATGTAAGATGTCACATACCGAGCCACAGCCATACAGTTATCAGCCACAAACTGTATATCCATGTTAGCATTCCACATGGACAAAATCACCGGGTTGTAGTCGTTGATGTATTTAGACTCTTCGTTCCTCTTCAAATTGTATGTGTTTTTAGGTGATTTCTTCATCACATTATGTCGCAGCGAAGACATCAAACTGTTCACTCTTCCTTTAGAAATCACCGGTCGTGGAAAGCCGAAACGACATTTGGTGTAGAACTTGTCCTTGTTTAGGAATTTACGAAGACAGTACTTTCCACATCGATGGCTTTGGAAACGTAGAACTTTTTCTCTTAGGCTTTTCTTCTCCTTTGCGTTTGGAACAGCACACGTAGAATACTGTTGGATGAAACTCATCACTGAGTCTTCTGGATCCGTTCCAAATTTAGGTGCATCCTTGATCCACAGCAACATATGTATATGAGGAGCACCTCTTGCTTGGTACTCCTTTCTCCAGAAGAAATCCAACACCTCTCCAAGAGGTGGATTCTTCTTATTCATGATGAAAGACATCATAGCTTCAAATCTATGATTGAAGTACCTACATACATTGACTGGATCCAAAGAGCACAGTTCTCCGGGTGTCTTGAATTCGATGTTTTCTACGTTAGCATTTGCCTCTCGTAGAAATTCAAGTAAGTCTTCCCAGCCATACTCGGCACAGCTCAGAGCGAGGAACCATGTGGGAGTTCCTAAGTTCCTCAGCATACATTTTAAATCACCATGACGATGGTACCAGTACTCATTAGTACCACGCTGACACGCCATGAGATTAATCAGGTGAGAATCCAAAATACTGTCTTGGACATTGACTTTATCCATAAAGTCACTTGCCGAGATGTTTTGCATGTGTATACCACTTTTCAAGATGTGGTTCACTGCATATGACAGTCCAGACAGATCGCTTTCAAACAGGAGATGAAACAAATAAGGAATGCATTGTCGAAACCTAGCATCTCCTGCATACAATCGCAAAGTCCGGTATTCAGAAGCAGGAATTTGATGAGGTCGCTCATCATATCTTCCTCCCTGACCTGTTGGAAAAAGCTGTGGGAAACACCGAGCTTCCAAACTTTCCTCCCAAACACTAATGGGACTCCCTTTGGCTTGTTTCATTTGAAACAACTCAATAGCATTCCCCATGACTTCCTTGGAATGCAAAGGATGAACACTATAATGTTCATATATTTCTTCACTAGTAGAGGGTTCTACTTTCTCAATTTGACCAGCACACAAATCACTATCCTCTTCCTCACTTACTTCCTCTTCTGCAACATATACATTCTTATAGTATTTTTTTTCAAATACAATGTTGCCTTTTTAACTTTCCTAACATCCACTAAATCTTGCCATATTTTCTTATTCTTTGTCGGAACCCCATTAACTAAGATAACCAGAGGTTCCTCTTCCACTTTTTCTACTCCAATTGTGTTAATGTTTTTCTTCAAATCTAGAGGCAAATAAACAACTCTTCCCTTTAATCCTCTCTGTAAATCTGATGGAGGCAATTTCCCTGTCTTTGGCTCCATTCTTACAATAGCCTGAAAGGGATGGATACTTTGAATCAAAATAGATTCATAAGTATTTAAATCCTTCAATTCAGAAGGAATCTCAACCAATTCCAGATTATTATGAACTGCTCTAGCAGGCATCTGGTTTTGATTTAATTTATTACAACAATAAGTACACACACGTTGATCCAATCCCAAATCAAAACAATTTTCTACCATCAAGTATGTTGCGAAATCCTTCCATTCACTATTATTTTCCCTTTCACTTTTTGCATATAAATCCACTAACTTAGTCTGATTCTTATAATAAGTGCGTCGACAACACACACAAGTGAAATTTGGCCTCTCACTTGATTTGACCTGAAACGTCGCAATTTCCCTCTGGAAATTATCTGTACTGGAAACCTGTACACTATCTTCCACATTACCCGCTTCTTCTTGGTCAATTTCAACATTCTCCTCTTTACTTCCAAAGTAACAAAACTCAATTTCTTCACATATATTCTTCACATCTATTTCAGAACCATGCAAAAGAGCAGCGCATAATTGTTTAAGCATAATTGCTGGACTCTTAGCATAATACAACATTCTAACTAATTTCCTCACTTTATTATGATGCACTGCTAGCATCCTGAAATGATGAAAAACACTCTGGCATACTCTCCTGGAAAGACAAGCCAGTGAATGACCATGCAAACCTGTCACTTCTCTCACTCTGCAAGGATCTAATTCTTGCAACAACTTCATTTTCTGCTTCAAACTTTTCTTATTAAATGACCGTACAAAATCACAAAGCAAATTGATGGAATCCTGTCGCACACTGCAAATACTACTACACTTCCAGGTGTACACAGGACCCTTAGGATGTCTTCCTCAAACCTCATTACCTAACACCTCTTCTGCCTCTGTTGTCACAAGTTTTTCTTTTTCAACTGGACAACCATCTTTCACTTCATAAGCTCGACCACTGGTGTCAACTGCATGCACCAAATCATTATCCTGGAAATAACTCTCCTCATTAAAAAATGCCTCACAGCTTGAACTATGCATCCATTCTCCAGAAAAAACTTCACAAAAATTACTACGATTAACTATTCTCTTCCATCTACTATTTCTTTTGAAATCATAAATTGCCTTGTTTAGCTTCCTAATTCTATTGATTATCAAAATAAATAACTTACGTTTAATTTCAAATGCCTGATCAATAACTTTCTCAACTTTTTTTTTTCTCTTATAAAAAACCACTTTCTGTTGACCTTTCTTAATATTTTTTAACAAATTGCCAATTATCCTGTTGGGGAACATTCGTTTACGAATGTCCCTAAACTGTTGTTTCCTTCTACTATCATGCACAGAGTTATCTCTTGCTCTAGCAGTAAAATTTTTCATTGGCCTTTCCTTTCCATTTGAATTGCTTCTCTTTTTCTGGACTGAAACATTTTCTGTAGTAATATTTTTTTTACTACAGATATTTCTTATGAATGTTTTTGTACTCTTACCCGGTGCTTTCTTGGTGACTTGACAAATCTTTTTGTTAGAGGACTGCTGCTTTTTTTCATTGACCTGCTGTCTTTGACGTTTTGCAGCCTTTCTCAGTCTTTCTTTGGTTGGCATGGTGAAATCTTGAAATGATCTGCAGTTGAATCTGTGGTAAAATATATTAAAAAATGTTATTAACCACTATTACCCAACAGTAAATCAATAACAGTAATCAAAAACTTAAAACACTACTTGACATTTTTACATAGAAGATTTTTTAGTCCTTGGCAAATTTAGAATACAGAAATAGCAGAAAAGAAATGGAATTTATATTCATTTTACCTGTGCTATTTTATATGTGAATCTGATCTAATTTTATGAGCATATTTTAATATTTTATTGAATACACTACACATAACCTGTTTTTGAAGGTGTCTTTATTTTTAAATTAAACGGTTTACATTTTTACTTTTTATTTATTATAAATTTTTAAAATAAATGTTTATAGTTCCATAGGCTCAAGCACGTCAGCTTCCCATCCTATGTCATATAATTCTGACAAATCTGCATCCTCATCCCGTTCTTCTTCATCCTCAGGATTTAAATCATCCAAGGGATCAACATCCACTGATGTTTCAATTACGAGTTCAATGATGAGGTCTAAATCAACTGATTGCTGATTGTCGCTCATGTTGATGTTGTCTTTATCTTTAAAGAAAGATAACAACAATGAGATGTTGCAGAGTAAGAGACAAATCTCAGAGATTATAATAGTAAAATTGTTTAACAAGAGTAACATTTTGCAGCTATTATTTAGCCATGTCCAGCGATGCTGAGCAGGTGAAGCCTATGTCTAATTTTTCACTGAACAGGACTCATCTCTTCTTAACCTTGGATAAGCCTCACCGACTCTGTGTCCCCTGCACATACTTAAATGTAAAGGGGCAGATTTATGTTAACTGGCACATCCCCAGGCATGCACCAGTTAACGTGCACCGCTGCTCTGCCACCCATGGTGTGCCGCATTTACAATCAGATAGGAGAAAGCTGCGTCAAAACCCTGCGCCTGCTTGAAGCAGGCATAGGTCTTGACGCAACATTGTGGAGATGGGGCACCCCTGAGCGTTGCTGGAGCTGCATCGCACTTGCGATACAACTCCAGCAATGCGCCACCTTAACGGCACAGATGCGTCACGCATCTGTGCCATTTTTGCCCCATGCTGCGCCGCATTGTAAATGCAGCACACCATGGGTGGCGGAACAGCGGCACAGGATGACTGGCACATCACTGGTGATGCGCCAGTCATCATAAATCTATCCCTAAGCTTCTTATCTTGTTAGAGATAAACTGCCATATGTATCATCAAACTATTTTGCATTTCCTAAATAGCGAATTTTAAGGAATAAATAGCTATTCTTTACCATTCCTAATTTGTGATGAGCAAATTGCTAATTGCAAATTACTCATTCATTTCCATGGGCCAGGAGGCCCATAGGAATGAAGGTGCAAATTGCGATTAGCAATTAGCTCATCGCAAATTAGGAATTTTTCCAAAGGTGCAGGGGTGTCTCAAGAACACCCTGCTGCACCCCTGAAAAAGAAATTTGGGGGCATATGGCGCACATACATGCCCTAAGGGCATGTATGGGCATCATATGGCACCTTTTGTTTTTTTGAAAAAAAGCTTTTTGAAAAGAATTCGCAAATTACCACCAACTAGAAGTTGGTGGTAATTTGCAAATCCTTAATGGCATTTTTTGCATATTTTTTGTTTGATACATTGCATTTAAGGAATCGCAAAATTTGCAAATCCGTAAGTGCAATCGCAAAATAAGGAATAGCAAATTTTGCTATTCCTTATTTTGCATCAAACTTGTTTGATACATACCATTTGTCTAATTAGCATTCGCAAAAACCAAAATTCGCAGAATTTCGGCCTTTGCGAATGCTAATTAGCTTGATACATATGGCCCCAAGTGAGGCCTGTCTTGCAACATGGTGCATCTTTTGCATCACTGCTGCATCGGTTTCATGTGGCACGGTTTTTTTACACCATGACACATCTGCCTAAATGCATCAATTTGTAATTTTGTCGCCTCATAGCAAATCTTTTGCACCGCCGCTGCATCAGAAAAGTGACGCACAGTGGCGCAAAAGAGGCATACACCTATCATAAATCTGTCCCTAGCATTTTAAATGATTAATTCAGGATGACGATAAGGTGTGGCCTATCCAGAGGTTTGTTTAAGGTGAGGCCTACTCAAGATTGCAGATCAAAGTTACGCTTGATGAAGAATACAGAGGAGATAATACATGTAAAGGCCTACCAATGAAGTAAGTTATGTCCACTTCATTGTGTCAGTCATCATAAATCTATCCCTATGCTTCTTATCTTGTTAGAGATGAACTGCCATATGTATCATCAAACTATTTTGCATTTCCTAAATAGCGAATTTTAAGGAATAAATAGCGATTCTTTACCATTCCTAATTTGCAATGAGCAAATTGCTAATTGCAAATTACTCATTCATTTCCATGGGCCAGGAGGCCCATAGGAATGAAGGTGCAATTTGCCATTAGCAATTAGCTCATCGCAAATTAGGAATTTTTCCAAGGGTGCAGGTGTGTCTCAAGAACACCCTGCTGCACCCCCTGAAAAAGAAATTTGGGGGCATATGGCGCACATACATGCCCTAAGGGCATGTATGGGCGTCATATGGCACCTTTTGTTTTTTGGAAAAAAAGCTTTTTGAAAAGAATTCGCAAATTACCACCAACTAGAAGTTGGTGGTAATTTGCAAATCCTTAATGGCATTTTTTGCATATTTTTTGTTTGATACATTGCATTTAAGGAATCGCAAAATTTGCAAATCCTTCAGTGCAATCGCAAAATAATGATTAGCAAATTTTGCTATTCCTTATTTTGCATCAAACTTGTTTGATACATACCATTTGTCTAATTAGCATTCGCAAAGGCCGAAATTCGCAGAATTTCGGCCTTTGCGAATGCTAATTAGCTTGATACATATGGCCCCAAGTGAGGCCTGTCTTGCAACATGGTGCATCTTTTGCATCACTGCTGCATCGGTTTCATGTGGCACGGTTTTTTTACACCATGACACATCTGCCTAAATGCATCAATTTGTAATTTTGTCGCCTCATAGCAAATCTTTTGCACCGCCGCTGCATCAGAAAAGTGACGCACAGTGGCGCAAAAGAGGCATACACCTATCATAAATCTGTCCCTAGCATTTTAAATGATTAATTCAGGATGACGATAAGGTGTGTCCTATCCAGAGGTTTGTTTAAGGTGAGGCCTACTCAGGATTGCAGATCAAAGTTACGCTTGATGAAGAATACAGAGGAGATAATACATGTAAAGGCCTACCAATGAAGTAAGTGATGTCCACTTCATTGCGCCAGTCATCATAAATGTATCCCTAAGCTTCTTATCTTGTTAGAGATGAACCGCCATATGTATCATCATACTATTTTGCATTTCCTAAATAGCGAATTTTAAGGAATAAATAGCGATTCTTTACCATTCCGAATTTGCGATGAGCAAATTGCTAATTGCAAATTACCCATTCATTTCCATGGGCCAGGAGGCCCATAGGAATGAAGGTGCAATTTGCGATTAGCAATTAGCTCATCGCAAATTAGGAATTTTTCCAAAGGTGCAGGGGTGTCTCAAGAACACCCTGCTGCACCCCTGAAAAAGAAATTTGGGGGCATATGGCGCACATAAATTTTAACAACATTCCTTTACCTCAAAAACGATTTTCAAGTCATAATTTGAAAACACTGCCCACGGGGAAATGACTTAAAATGTCCTTAAGACACATGAAAGTGTTGTTTTAAAGCCTTTGCAACTTTTTTGGGTCACTTTTAACATGGCTATGTAACTCAAACAGTCAAAATCTAAATTTACCATGCACAGGTGGGACCATATTTACAAGGAATGTGCTCCACGGGGAAAGGTCTTTTAATGTAATATGGGAAAAATGACATCAGAGACACTGAAATGCCTTATAAAGAAGCATACACCATTATGTCCTTGTCATAAATTTAAAAACCATTCCTTTTCCCCAAAAACGATTTTCAAATCATAATTTGAAAACACTGCACATGGGGAAATGACTTAAAATGTCCTTAAGACACATGAAAGCGTTTTTTGATTGCCTTTCCAGCATGGTTGGGTCACTTTTAACATGGCTATGTAACACAAACATTTAAAATCTAAATTTGCCATGCACAGGTGGGAGCATATTTACAAGGAATTTGCTCCACAGGGAAAGGTCTTACATTAAAATGGGAAAAATAACATCTGAGACACTCAATTGCCTTATAAAGAAGCATACACCATTATGTCCTTGTCATAAATATTAAAACCATTCCTTTTCCCCAAAAACGATTTTCAAATCAAAATTTGAAAACACTGCACATGGGGAAATGACTTAAAATGTCCTTAAGACACATAAAAGCGTTTTTTGATTGCCTTTGCAGCATGTTTGTGTCACTTTTAACATGGCTATGTAACGCAAACATTCAAAATCTAAATTTGCCATGCACAGGTGGGAGCATATTTACAAGCAATTTGCTCCACAGGGAAAGGTCTTACATTAAAATGGGAAAAATAACATCAGAGACACTCAATTGCCTTATAAAGAAGCATACACCATTATGTCCTTGTCATAAATATTATAACCATTCCTTTTCCTCAAAAACGATTTTCAAGTCATAATTTGAAAACACTCCACAGCTCCTATGCACAAAAAAACCCTGTCAGTACTAATACTTCACATTTTCTCCAATTACAATTTCTCAAAGAAACAAAATCTATTTGTAAAACACTTGAGACAAAGCAACATTTGAAAAACACAACTTTCTTCATAATTTTCTCCTTAAAGCACACTATTCTCTATCTAAATTAAAGAAATCTTTTCTCACCTTAGCAAATACTTTGAGTTTCAAAACAGTCTCAGAAACACACCAATTTGTCTTCAGCAGAGCAAAAGGTATGCACTCCAGAGTCTGCAGCTATCAAAAGCACAGAAATGCTGTAATTCTTCACACATATCTCTCATGTCACCCAATCAAAACTCTTCCCTCACTTTTTTTCAAATCAAAACCCTTCCCCCCTCTGCCCTTTCTGCCTTTTTTGCATAGCAACCACCTCCTTGAAGGCCTCTGGTGTTTGCAAGTTCACACAACAATGTTGCAATTGAACTCTGAACTCTCAGTGCACCTCATATCCAGTGCATTCTTTCATTTAATGATTTTTTCTTGACCACTCAAAATACATCTTTCAAAGAACTCATCCATGCACCCTAACTTTCTGTTTTCAGCAATCAAAATCCACCAATCACTGTTACTGCTTCATTAACACAGAAACTCCACAGTTGTTTTCATTTTAAACTCTTATTTTTTCAACTGCCATTTCATTGCCACACTTCATCTGACTGCAGGAGAACCTTCTCTCACCATGTTTTCTGTCTGGATTGTTGGACATAGTTACATCTATTGGGCTCAGAGGTATGCTGAGAACAGGAATTTGCCTAACCTCAATTTACAAGATGTGGAAATTAAGTGGTTTGGCCACAGAGGATTAAAATGTCACCAATTGATACCATTGGTGAAAACCTTTATGCATTTGCCAAAACCTGACCTGTTAATTGTGCACTGTGGAGGTAATGATTTGGGCACTTTGACTGGGGTAGGTCTGGAAATGCTTTTAAAGGACACCTTTGAGCAATTAATGGCACTTTTTCCTCAGACTGCCTTGGTATATTCAAATATATGCCAAAGACAGAAATGGAGGTGATCAAACCAATTTTGTCCACAAATTGAGAAGTCGAGGAAGCATGTAAACAAATCTGTTTCAGCTTACATGAGAGACCATGGAATGGGCTCCCTGTACAACAATAACTTGCGTTACTACATGCAAGATATCTACAGAGCAGATGGAGTTCACTTCTCAGATGAGGGCAACAGAATTTTCATTCTGAATTTAAGACTGTGCATTGGTACCTACTTATAAGTACCTAAATGTACCATAAACCCAAAAGCTCTTCTCAGAGCTACCCTACATCTGATCACTCACAATTATTATTTTACTCTAACTTTTTTCACTAATTTTCAACAAAGTACGCTCCCTGGGACGCTACCCGGTACGCGAACCGGGAGCTAACCTCGCTAAATTTTTAAAAAAATGTTTTTTTTTCGCACATATGGGCCTCCTCAGCCACCCTCAGAAAACCTAGGGGGTCAAGATAAGTCTACTGTGCCCTCTTCTACCCATTCTGAACAATATTTGCCCTCCATCTTGTATCTTAATTCGACCAAAACACAAAATGGTGGACTCCCGTAACGCTTAAGGTTCGCGTACCGGGGCGCTCGCCAGTTCGCGTACAGGGTCGCTCCCTGGGAAGCGCACCATCAAAAAAGGTGGGAAAGTAGTTTACAGAAAAGCGACTGGAGACACTTTCACCAAATATAGATTAGCTCATACTACATACCAATCCCTACCATTTTCACAAATTTGATTGAAATTCCATTTAACCATTTAGCCTGTACACCTCTCTAAATACCCTGAGGTAAATTACTTCACAAAACACATCTGAAGTGTTGGAATTGACAACCAATTAAAATGTTACTTTCATTTTCTACTTTTTTTACCTGACATTTGATTGGTTATGTACCTGAATATATATAAAGGAAGAGAGAGAAACACAGCCATTTTGACTACTACTTCCTGAACTACATTGCAAGATCATTTTCACTCACAACTTAAACTTGTTTTTAGAAGGTGAGATATTATTTTATAAATTTGAAAACATTTTCAGATAGTTATATACTATCCCTCTGTAAGAGTTAGACATTGAGAAAGGCTTCTTTATTATAATTATGGATTGATTTAGGTTTCTGTGGTATAATTATGAATTTACTTAGGCTTCTTCACAGGCACTTTTTAATAGTACTACTTCACGCCTGAAACCATACAGTGCCCATAGATTACTTCTCTGTTATAAACTCACAAGTACCTGTCTGAACTTAAACCCAACAGTGCCCTATCTCTACTGATATAATTATTTTTTATGCAAATTACAGCAATAAAATGGAAGGTGAGCAGAATATTTCCTTCGAAATTGTTCTGGAGAACAACACAGAAAAAGATATTGAAGATAATGATGACTCAGATTTCATGGATGAATCACGGGACCATGAATTAGTTCAATGTGTAGAATCTGTGGATCATTTACTTCATTATGATGACGGTCAAATGTGGGAAGTTATGTTCACTCAACAAGAGGACATATCTGACAGTCAAATGTTTGACATTCTATTAAATTTTGAAAAACAATCCGAAAAATAAAATTATATGTAATATTAAAAAATTATTTGAGTCTTTAATCATTTTTATATGTAATTCATAAACTAGTGAAATGTTAGAAATGTTATTAAATTTTGAAACACAATTACAATAATAAATAATTGCTTAAAAAATAAAAAAATTAAAAAATAATCAACAAAACCAACAATCAATTAACATACAGTATTTGAAAAGTCTATCATTCTTTTTTCCTTATAGTACGCTGCCCAGAACGCTTCCTGGTTCGCGAACCGGGCGCTACCCACGCAAAAAAACAAAAAATGTTTTTTTTCTTTTTTTGCCCCGCGGGGCCCTTTTAAAGCCTCCACATTAAACCTAGGGGGTCAGGGAGGATCTACTATGCCCCCTTATGGTCATTTCCCCCTTTGTTTTGGCCTCCTCTTGTCTCTCAATCCTACCGAGAGACAAGATGGCGGCCGCTCCGGACTGTTTAGAATGTTGACAGACACCGGAGAGCCAATCAGCTTCGCTACGCGAAGTTCCGTTACGCGTAAAGTCCGCGAACCGGAGCGCTGCCCGGTCCGCTGTTACAGATATATATCTTTTTTTGAACGTTAATTTCTCAAAATCCACTGAAGCACATATATTGAGACCTAGCAAAGGCACATCGGGCTACCAGTCCCTACAATTTTGCCAAGTTTCGTGGAAATCCATTCAGCCGTTCGGGCTAAAAGTGAGGCCAACCGCCCTATGGAAAACTCAATGTTAAAAACACGTTTTGGGACCCCCCTTTTTTCTCGGCCCCCCCTTGACGAACCCCCCCCAAATTTCCAGGGGCTGCTCAGAAACAAAATGTTCCATTTTCCTGAAAATTTCAGCCAATTCCGTCCACAAACGCCAAAGTTATTAGACATAGAATTTTCAAAAATCCCATAGGGAAAAAATCCTAACTATATATACCTACTGGCGACCGCCAGTAGGTAATATATATATATATATATTCACTGAAAAAACCATAGGTTATAGACCATATATAGTTAGGAATTAGCATTTACAAAACCTTGAAAATTCACTGAAAAAACCATAGGTTAGAGACCATATATAGTTAGCTGGACATTTTATTGACATAAAACCAATGAAATTCCATATATAGTTAGTTGCACTAACTATATATCGCGCACCCGCAATCCACTGCTGATGATGTCACATATTACATCATTCATGACATGGTCAGTGACATCACTGATGACATCACTGATGACATCTCAAATGACATCACTGATGACATCACTGATAACAACATCCAGTGATTTTTTGTTTCTGTAAAGTTTAAATATGTCTTACATATTGAAGAATGAGTGGATGTGTAAGTGTCTGGACGAAGGATTTAGTAGGTGCATGACTGACTGTATGAGTGAGTGATTAAATGTGTCTCACTGAGTGCATGGGTTAGTGACTAAACTGTCTTAATTTGTGCATCATTATGTCTGTTGTTCTGTAAACTGCTGCATGTGTTGATCAGTACCTATATGAGTAACTATATGGGTTATTGATTGATTGCCCAAGTATTTGTATGGGAGACTGAGTGTGTGTGTGGCTAGCTGGGAGGTGTGTGACTCTGTGCAGATCAATGTGTACTTGTATCAATGATTGTATAAGAAGGTAAGTATGTGTTAGTATATGTTTGAAAATGTAAGGTGCTCTATGTTTAACTGTATAGACAAGAAAATGGAAGTGTCATTGATTCTTTACAGGACTGACTAGGTGTGTGAGTAACTCCATGGATGAGTGGCAGACTGTGAGTGTCTGTATAGGTGTATGAGTGCATATGATAGTGTTGTAAAGATGAGTGATTGTATGTATGAATGATTGTATGGGTGAATGAGTGAAGGTGTGTGTAGACGTAGCAATCAGTGAGTGCGTACGTAGTAACTAGTATTGGTGTGTCAATGGTTTCAAAAATTATACTCTGTATTTAACACTGGGTGAAACAGAGGTTATATTAAAATGTGAGGAGATGCATTGTATTGTCACATGAATGATATCATCAGTGATGTGGTCATTGATGTCAAATGAGATGTCATCAGTGATGTCATCAGTGATGTCATTTGAGATGTCATCAGTGATGTCATCAGTGATGTCACTGACCATGTCATGAATGATGTAATATGTGACATCATCAGCAGTGGATTGCGGGTGCGCGATATATAGTTAGTGCAACTAACTATATATGGAATTTCATTGGTTTTATGTCAATAAAATGTCCAGCTAACTATATATGGTCTCTAACCTATGGTTTTTTCAGTGAATTTTCAAGGTTTTGTAAATGCTAATTCCTAACTATATATGGTCTATAACCTATGGTTTTTTCAGTGAATTTTCAAGGTTTTGTAAATGCTAATTCCTAACTATATATGGTCTATAACCTATGGTTTTTTCAGTGAATTTCAATGGTTTTTTAATAGCAAATATCATAAGCTGTCGAATGTCAAGTACGTGGTAAGTAAAAACATTTTCGTGTTTATGCACACTGATCTGCTTTGAATGCTGCCCCTCATTTCTATTAGGAGTACTCTCTCTTTGCAGATAGTGAAGGGTAGTTAACGCAGGCCTTTGCCCCCGTTGTAATCCGTCGTGCCTGCTTCTCTCTCCATTTGATTGATTGTTCTCTTTGGTTCATTCTCTATTTACAAACAAGCACAGAGTCGCAATACTCTGTTTAGTCTTTGCAGATAGCGAAAAATCGTGTAAAAAAACAAAAGGAATCGAGCAAAATCAGTAGGCCACTAATGGGATCTCTTTTTCACCTCGCTAAAATAGAAACATTAGGAACAACCTGTTGAAAATAGCAATGTGTATGTACATAAGCGGCGTTCATTTGTGTTCACAGTACCCCTTGTTGATTGTTTGAATCGAGCATTGAATTGTTCGAAGTTGGTTCTCTTAAGGATCTTCTCTGCCTGCAAACAAAGAAGAATAGGAATATTCTCTCTCCCTTTGCAGATAGTGAAGGGTAGGTAACGCAAGCCTTTAACACGTCGTACCTATTTCATTCCTCATTGATTGATTGATTGTCCGAACATTGACTGTTTGGGAATTAGTTCTTTTTGGAGGTATTCCCTGTTTGCAAATAAACGTAGGAAAATCTTTGCAAGTAGTGAAAGGGTAGGTAATGTGGACCTTTCTCCCCCGTTGTAATCTGTCATGCCTATCTACTCCCCACTGATTGATGCACCTGTTTCACCCGGACCATTTACTAGAGATATCTGGCCCAACAAGAGAGCACCCCTAGTGAAAAGGACATATGCAATAATAACGAAGTGATCACTGTATCCTGTTAACAGAAACTTTAGCATGAAACAACCTGGAAAGAAAAGAATAGGAAAACGAAAATCAGTAGGCCACTGATGAACTTTTTATTAAATAACAAACAAAGAAACGATAACAATACGTAATGATAAAACCTATTATTGTCCTAGAAACAAGAAACGTTAGAAGTAAGCCCGTAATAAGAAACCTGAAAACATCGCCCCTCACTGCCCCAAAACGTGTCTGTCCCACCGCCTGCCACGGCCAAATAACGGCAAACTGGGAAAGATAGAAGTCAGCAGACATCCGCCCCATTCTAGAAACTTCCAAAGGGCAACAGGTTTTCGGCTACGCCCAGCCGGAAGCAACACATATAAGGCGGATCCTGCTGCCACGCCTCGGAGATCATCACGTAGGGTGTAGCCGGAGGAGAGGCCGAGGCCGAGGCCAGCGGGACCCGGCCAGGGGGATTGACAACGCTGGAGAGTTGCAGGGGGGGGAATGTCCGTGTCCTCGACCCTCCCCTCTCTCTCCCAGTCCGGCCGCGGTGGCCCTTGACAGTTTCAGGTAGTCCCGCCACATTCTCTACCAGTCCGGCCACCAACGGCCGGGGCCGATGGGATCCGGCTGCAGCCGATAAACCAAGGAACCCGTTCATGGGGCCAGAGCAAGGGGCGTCCGGCCGACATCCACCGGAAGCCCGGCCCGAAGATGGACGGGACACTTCTTCTTTCTTGAATAATGGCTTTGACAACACTGGGGGGGATGTCTTGCACATGCCTCCGACCCCCCCCCTCGTCCTCATCGCCTGGTCCGGCCATAACAAATCTCAAGCGAGACGCCGTGGGGTGCACTGGGAGGGAGAGACGGTGCGAACAGGCCTCTCCCGCCTCCCCAGTGGAGGCTTCCCACCTGCACCCTCAGCGCTCCAGGCGCCCGGAAAAGGGTTCTTCCACTGTGGCGATGCTGCAACGTCTCGCCCGGCAGGGTGGAGCCCGTCCGCTCATTTGACCCCGCGATCGCCAGTAGCTACCGAACTCTCAAAATGGCGATCGACGTGGCAAGAGCGGGCCCAGCATAAAGAAATGGTCCGGTCACTGGTTGACTCCACCACAGTAGTCCTCCACGACCTTGAAGATTCTAGAGGAGCCGCGGGAGTCTCCGACCCCCGCAGACACCCCCGATGGGGAATGACTGCCATGATCGCCCGTGGAGTGACGAAACTGTATCCGCGGGACGTCGGCGCTCCCATGCTGGCGCCAGCCTCACTTTGAATTACTAGAATCCTGCAAACCTCAGTTCCGGTGAAAGCACACTGTGACCCGGTAGGAAAAATTGTTGCACCCCCTCCCCTTTTTGACTGATAGTTCAAACCACCGATCCTTTCCTTTGCCCTTTTACCAGAACTTTGGACTGCCTCCCCCTCTTTTACATTTTCTAGAGAAAACAAAACATTAACCACTACATTAGCATAGCAGTTGACACCAGAACTGTTTTCAAATTGAAAACCAACAACATCTTCAACAGAATCCTTTTTGTTTCTGCTGTGACCCTGCTACAGCACAGGCATTGTCCCCAGCAGTAATTCTGCAATGCCGGTAAGAATACCTGTGGTGCCTACTGGACTCACTCACCCCCGCGGCGCCCCACGCCGTTATTTGCTGGGCGGCAACTTACTAGACATCACCTTTGTGCCATCTAGATTTCAGCGCGTTCTGCTGCCTTGGAACTATTCGCACAACAGACTGCTACTGACGACCCACCCCCAGGCAACATCTTCTGAATTTTCATAATTTGAAAGAACTAGTAACATGTCCTCATCAGGAATTTCCTCATGAAAAGTCTGCAATGATGATTCTTGTAACTCTATGGTCTCCAAACATTCGATAAATTCGCCATCAAGAGATTGATCAAAAAAATCATTCAAGTCATCTCCTCCTTGTGAGAAAATTTCATTATTGGTGCTGTCAATTTCAATAAATGTATTGGATAATTCAAAAGAAATTGCCACGGTCTCTTCGTTGTTTAAATGTTTTTACTGTTTTTGTTTTGTTGTATATATTTATAAGTTATTAAAGTTTTATAATCCTACTACTTTGTTGGAGTGCTATATATTTTTAATGTGACACATAAATGTAAAAACTTTGATGTACAAAGAGTCATCCCTGGAATCTTCCGCTTCAGGCTCGGTCCCCTCCCCAATCACAATACAGGATGGTTTTCAGATAGTAGGAACACGTGTGGTGTGACGGATCTCATCGGGTGTGGGCCTTGATCTACTATAACTCCTTTGAAGAGGGGTGTTTCTTTACAGCTGGGGCCATAAACTACATCTGCAGGGCTAGCTGATAGCCTGGACAATCGGACACAGAGGAAGAGGAGTGTCAGAGGGTGCGGTAGTGAATAGGGCGAAAGGGAGGTGTCGGGCGGGCACAGAGTGTGATTCTCAGGGAAGAGCAGCGCAGATGGGGAGAGGTTTATTGCCCATGCATAACACAGAGAGCGGGGGTGACCAGTGCCTGGGGAAGATGCTTGCGAGGGTGGGGAGCCATGCTACGAATCGACAGCGTGCAGAGAGTGGGTCTGGTCAAGGCATCTAAAATGGCTGCCGTGCACGACAAAAGTGTGGCATTTCAAAAAAGGCAAGATGGCGCAAACAATGTTTTTCAACACTTCCTCATTTCCTTCGAATCGAACGTTAACAGACGTTGGTGCATATTACCAAAGTTAAGCGATATTTATCGCTAACGATGCTTACCAACAAATTTTTTACCGCTAAGCATCGTCAGAAATTATCGAAGATAAACCTTGCTATTATCAAGGTTTATCGCAAATGCGATAAAAAACGACCGCAATGCATTAATATCGCTGAAAACTCAGCGATATTCATGCATTACCGAGCTAATGCTCTTAGCCATGTTATCCACCTCCCATTGGATAACATGGCTAAGAACTGCTCAGGGCAGGTGTTAGTTTTTGGAGATATTCGCGCTTAGCGCGAATATCTCCAAAAGTTGGTAATAGGAGATATATATCTTGCATGTTGTAATGCAAATTATTGTGGTATATGGAACTCATACCATAATCTCTCAGGAAAGCAGAAACTGATCCTTTTGGGACCGCCTGAGAAGGCCTAGGGGGTGAGGGGTACTCTACTTTGCCCCCTTTTCACGTTCCGAACTATTTTATTTTACTCTCTTCTGTAATTACACAAAATAGCAGCGATAAGATGCATCAGAGACACACAGTGAGAGAAAGGAGGCCGGAGATGAAGAAGAGATGTCAAATACACATTGGAGATAATATAGTGGGAGAAGGGAAGTAAATATGAGTAAACTTACCATGTAACATAAAAATGTTGCACTCTATACTATAAGTCTCATTTTATACTACAATCACTTCGCTACAACCTCATAAATTAAAAATAAAAATGAATAATGTCTCAAACAATTTTTGATTTCTAAATATAAATTTATTCTTCTGAATTTTCTAAATTTGAAAGAACTAGTAACATGTCCTCATCAGTAATTTCCTCTTCAATCATCTCATCTGGAATCTCCTCATTAAAAGTCTGCAATGATGATTCTTGTAACTCTATGGTCTCCAAACATTCGATAAATTCGCCATCAACAGATTGATCCAAAAAATCATTCAAGTCATCTCCTCCTTGTGACAATATTTCATTATTGGTGCTGTCAATTTCAATCAATGTAGTGGAATCATTCAAGTCATCTCCTCCTTGTGACAATATTTCATTATTGGTGCTGTCAATTTCAATCAATGTAGTGGACAATTCAAAAGAAATTACCACGGTCTCTTCATTGTGAGCCATTTTATTTTGAAATTGCTTGCTGTAAATTGCAGAAAAAAATAATCACTTTCATTTATCGTTTTTAGTAATACATAATATAAAACTAACTTTATCAAGTATTTAGTATAACAGAAGGACTGCAAATAAATAACAGAAAACATTTTTCAAATTATCTTCAAGTGTACAACATAGTTCCCCTTACAAATTAACAACTCACCTTTTTAAAAGTAGGAGAAGTGTTAGTACTGTGTAAATCAAACACCAGAAATTCACCACCAAAAATTCCTCACAAATGTACCTCAGACAGTAGTATCACAAAATGGCTGTGGTTTCCTCTCTAGCAAAGGCACATCGGGCTACCAGTCCCTAATATTTTGCCAAGTTTCGTGCAAATCCATTCAGCCGTTCAATTATTATTATTTTTATTATTTTTTGCCCCGCGGGGCCCTTTTAAAACCTCCACATCAAACCTAGGGGGTCAGCGAGGATCTACTATGCCCCCTTATGGTCATTTGCCCCTTCGCTTTGGCCTCCTCTTGTCTCTCGATCCTACCGAGAGACAAGATGGCGGCCGCTACGGACTGTTTGGAATGTTCACAGACGCCGGAGAACCAATCAGCTTCGCTTCACAAAGCTCCGTACCGCGAAAAGTCCGCGAACCGGAGCGCTGCCCGGTCCGCTGTTACAGATATATATCTTTTTATGAACGTTAATTTCTCAAAATCCACTGAAGCACATATATTGAGACCTAGCAAAGGCACATCGGGCTACCAGTCCCTACAATTTTGCCAAGTTTCGTGCAAATCCATTCAGCCGTTCGGGCTAAAAGTGAGGCCAACCGCCCTATGGGAAACTCAATGTTAAAAACACGTTTTGGGACCCCCCTTTTTTCTCGGCCCCCCCTTGACGAAACCCCCCCAAATTTTCAGGGGCTGCTCAGAAACAAAATGTTCCATTTTCCTGAAAATTTCAGCCAATTCCGTCCACAAACGCCAAAGTTATTAGACATAGAATTTTCAAAAATCCCATAGAGAAAAAATCCTAACTATATATACCTACTGGCGACCGCCAGTAGGTAATATATATGGAAAGGTTGAAGTGGGCTGCCAGATTGACCTAGTTTGTGTGCATGGTGAGAAGTAGCATATTCTGAGTGACAATTGAGCAGCCTAGTGGAAGACAATAGTTGACTAAAAGCCTACAGCCTACACATCAGCAGCAGTCTGTCAGTTAACTTCCTAATAATCGATTGCAGTATCACCACTAAGGTTTAAAGAACAACTTAAGCCAGATTTTTGTATTGAAGGCAAAAGTAAGGCACAACTGAACACTATCTTCTTGGAAAAGGAGCTTGTTAGAAATTGGATTCCCAGTTGACTGAGGCCCCTGGTACGTACACTATGTCCGCCTCTCACTCAGGGTTCCCAGCGTTTGTTGTTGCTTGCAACCTCCTGCATTGATCATAATCTCTGAGGTCTATCTGTCGGCCTGTTGTGGAAGCTTTCCTGCCCACATTCAGTCCTCTTTCCTTGCAGAACTCCCTCAGCTCACTCCCAGTGTAGTATGCTAGGAATTGAGATTCATGGACATCCTGATAAGGAGTCACAAGTACCACAAAACAAATAGTCCAAAATTTATGAACGTGAAGCAGGAGTCAAATTTACTAAAATTACCAATTAAGAGAGAACGGGGTAAAATAAAAAATGTGTAATGGTCTTTGTATAGAATTGTAATGAACACTGAATTACTTCATAGATATGCACAAACACGAGTCTTATCCTCACCAATGATCATCAATGTTAGAAATTGGATTCCTGGTTGGCTGAGGTATGCACCCAGGTCAGGAAGGAACCACCACTCTAGTCAAGTTAAGCTAGATACACACTAAAAGATAACCCTCTGGTGTTCACCCTCTGGTAGCTTGGCATAGAGCAGTAAGGCTGAGCTAAAGAGCCTATGAGTAAAACATTTTGTGCAACACACACACTCTTACACAATGAATACATCACAAAAAGACTCATTCAATTAAAAACATTAGAGTATTCCTGACTCAACACATCTAAATGAGTAATTGTAGAGTTGTTGCTGGAAGAGATAGACTTTAGAGAGTAAACAAGATATGTTTGTGGAAATGGGGCCTGGACCAAGCAAAGATAGATATTGTAAGCAGAAATCTTGTGAGCATTCTTAGTTATTATGAGAAGGTCATAGTTTTTATGCAACAGGTGGTTAATTTTTTGCAATCTAAGTCCATTGCTGTTAAGTCCAATGAAAATCATGGTTGCTAGTGTTGGTTTATTGAAAAAAAAAGGTAAAGAAGTGACATGATAAGTAGAAAACTAGGTAGCTACGATCTTACCATGGCTGGAAGATGGTAGCTCCATCGCAACAGGCCCCACGCTGAGATGTGGAATCAAAATGAGAAAGGGAGAATTGTGCTATGATCTGTTCAAGGCAAGGGAACAATTGTGCACTGACGATGGAGTTTGCATGCATTAAAAAATTAAGCCCAAGGAGCTCTGTGGATTAGACCAATTGGACAATGCCCACGATTCATTATCACCTTTAACTTGAGTGAAGATGCTGCAGGTGGTCAGCTCAAAACTTGAAATCAGCTGGAGCATAATATTGGAGGATTGGGCTGCATAAGTAGCTTCACAATTAAAAGATGATACAGAAGAATACAAAGGTTGCAATGATGAAGATAGTGCTGAATTTCAGAACAAAAAAAAATTCGGACAGAGAAAAGCAGAATGTTGAATGCAGAAGGTTTTAAAGAAGTAATTAATGCAAGAACAAGATCACCTCCCAAGCCCAGTGGGTTGTGGTGGTCAAGATATCTAAGATGCCTCAATCCTATTGACTAATGAGGTAATTTATCAAAACGGCATGCATTGGTAAAGATATTACATTAAGTAGTAGTAGTAGAGAAAGGTGAAGTGAATGTGAGAGAAATATTGATAGGTGTCTGAGTGGGCTAAACCATTAAGAAGCAGGTGGAAAGAAAAGGAATGAGCTGTAGCAGAAAGTTTAGTGTGTATGTTAGGCAAGGAGAACCCTGGAGACGAACCTTGGAGGCTGCTGCACAGTCAGACCACCCAGCACCTACGTTATGTCTAGTGTGGGTTTTGTACTGTAAGGGGACGCTTCCATTACAAAATACTACAATTCTAAAAATTGTAAAACGTTTACCACTTTAATGTGTTCTGTGCAGGGCAGTGCATATGCAAAGTCCTAAAAGTGTGAAGAAATAAAAGCCTTTCTTCAAGTTAACGCCAACCTCAAAGAAGCATTATTAGTTGGTGTAAACCTCTGCCTATTATTGTTAGTAAATTACTTTTGACACAAATCCCTTTCGGCAGTTGCGTGGAAATGATCATGTACCACCCATGGTAAACATTAACATTAACTTTCCCTAAAGCAAAGTAATGCAAAGTTACGAAACAAGTTTTACACTAGAATGTTCATTTCAAACACACATTTTGCACCCTTTTGCATCACTTTTATGAAGTTCAACCCAGTGCAAATTGTTTAGTATAACTGCTCCTGAGTTTGGTTAAATGCTTTTTTTTGTAAAAACATATTTTATTTATTTTCAACATAACAGCAAATAATACAGGTATTCTAAATTTTCAGACAAGTGTCATTTAGGTACAACAATACAATATTAATTAGAGTTATAAAGCAAGTCATTCTATAGTCTAACCAATCCAGCAAGTAATTCTGTTTGTCTTTGTGCTGAAACCTTTGTTCTAGTCACCGCTTAAATTGCAGCAAGAGTCTGTTGTGGAAAATGCATTTTTTTTATAACTAGAACAAAAACTGTGAACCTATCCCCCCAGCCCTCTTTGCTGACGTGGCCTGCATTTAACATATTGAAAGAAGGGAAAAAGACACAATTAATTTAAGAGTGGCAAGCTATCTGTACCAAACAGTGGAATGTATCCTACAAACTACATCACAGCTTTGAAATTTACCTTGATAAGGACCTCGTAACCAATCATTATAAGCAGTGCTAGTTTGTGCAATTATTTTATATATGTAGATGTTTATAGGATTCATATTATGCATTTCCAGAAAAAGGGACATCAGCCACCTTGAAAGATTCCATTATGGCGTCCCAGCTCATGGCTATGGGATTTTTACGTAGACACCTTTTTTCCTCAGCATGGAGAGCCACACTTTCCGCCAGTCCCCATTTAATTATCTCGTCCCTCCAAGTCCAAAAAGTAGGTGCTGTTGGAAATTTCCACCTCCTAGTTATACCTTGTTTAGCCAGCAGCAAGGCCAGATCCAGAAATTTAGCTTGGACTTCACAGCCTTCCACCTTTTGTACAACCCTAAAATATAAACTTCAATCATTTGAGGTCACACTGTCATAGTGTATCTTTTAGTATTCGTGCTATGTGCTCCCAGTACCCTCGCATTTTGTTACAGGTTCACAGCAAGTGTACCAGGTCTACATCTTGGTCAACGTATCTATGACATAGGGTATTTGCGCCCGCGTATATAGTGTTAATAATATGTGGTGTTAGAGATGCCAGCTGTGTAACAATATATTGAATGAATTTTAATCGGGTGTTACAAGACACCCATTTCGGATATTCTAATACAGTCATCCATTCCCCGTACGACAAAGGTTGGGCAAGGTCTTGTTCCCATTTATCAAGCACATTAATCAGAGGGGGCAGTTGGTGCATATGTACCAGCGTATAAAATGTCTGCCTGTTCCCATAAGATACATCAGGTGAACAAGCTAATTTTTAATAGGCTCTATTCCCTGGGGTGACCATTTTTCCTTTACATAAGGTGCTAGACTAGCATGCAACAGAAACAACGTTTCTGCTACTCCCTGTTCATTAACAAAATTAGTATGTGAGAATAGCATCCCACCCCCAAACAGGTCGCCTATTTTGCCCACTCCAGATTGTACCCAGGGATCCAACTGCCGGGTTGTTAACGTTCCAATGTTCGTGGGTATACCCAGTAATGGGATACTGGATGCATATGCAGAGGCAGCTGCCATATAGCAGAGCACTCTCCTCCAGTTGTCTAAGGCTGTCCTAAGCAGTACATTAGATGTAGGAGGGAGAGCCGTATTCGAGCACAACCATCGGTGTAGTCTACTCTGTGGCAGCATTTGAGGTGTGTATAGAATTTCCCCTAGGTTTGCCAACCAATAAGATAGCCACTAAAGCTGAGGAGGCAAGCAGTAGGCATAGAAATTAGGCTCACATAATCCTCACGCTTTCGATGGGAGTTGAGGTTTTTTAAACTCAGCCGGCGTCTGCCCGCTCCTCAAATTAAACTAGTCAGTAATGTGTTAAGCGTTTGAAAGACAGTGGCTGGAAATCTCACTGGTAGATTAGTAAAAAGGTATAACAGTTGTGGCAGTACCACCATCTTGGAGATCGCGAGCCTACCTGCAAATGACATGGGAAGGGATATCCAGAATGTTACCTGCGATCCCAAAGACGCGATCGCCTTCTGGAGATTGTCGTCACTAAGATCCTGAGTGGTTCGATACACTTGTATCCCCAAGTATTGAAAAGTGGATTGTGATATTGGTATATGTTGGGTGCCAAAAGGGATCTTTAATGCATCTGTCACATCATTAAAAAAGAATGCACAGGATTTATCATAATTGATTGACCTGCATCAGTTTTGAACTGTCAGAATGCACCTCTTACCACCACATTATATGCTTCCCACTCTGTTGCAGTACTCATTACTGTGCCCGTGTGTGTTCTCTCTAAAATATTGTGTTATTGTGCTAGATAACGTATCTTTAAATACTACGTCCTCTAAATGCAAACCACATTTCCCTTCCCCCTAGCAACCTGGGTGCCATGTTATTACACCAATGTGATCCCGCCTCTACCACCCCAGCAATGAGAAGAAATGTACATACATTCATATCCTCCATTAATTAATTGATTATCTGGTAGAAAAATAGTGAATCCAGAATCTAAACCTGCTGACTTCCGACACACAGACCAAATATTCATAGCAAGAGTTAAGAAATAAAGCTCAGTCCTTATACTGAACACACCTTATTGGTAAAACAGAAGTCTTAACTTTCCTTTCTTTCATTCAACCCTCATGGCCCTGTGATATCTCCTTTAAAAATTCCGGGGGCTTCATCTAAATCAGAGAACATATAGAATTTGCCTTTAACCTGGACTTTCAGTTTAGACTGTTGGGCGATGCTCCATTGGCTTTAAACGGATGGAGAATTTTCACAAATCCTTTCCTCCTACGTGCCGCCACTGCAGACATATCCGAGAAGATTCGACACTTTGTTGTTTTATTAACTGCAAACTGTCTTTGTTCTATTGCCTTGGATAGTATTGTTTCTTCTATACGATAATCTGTAAAATTTAATAATTTTGTGCGTGGCAACGTAGAGTTAGGAAATGGGCGAGCAGGTACCTGATGCGCCCGGGAGATAGTAAGGTCACCTTCAAACCCTGGAATGACTTTTTGATTTATGAATGAAGTGACCCATTGCACAGTATTAGAGCCCTCTAACCCTTCCAGGACTCCAACTATTCAAAGGTTGGATTTCTGCGTATAATTTTCCAACTAACCCAGTTTATTTTCGAGTGCCTGCTTGCTTTTACTTGCCGCCTTAACTTCTCCCTTTATCACCGTCATCTGATCCTCTAGAGTTGATATCCGAGCCTCAGCTTCCTGGAGTTTAAGTGGGAAACTGAAATTACATCCTCAATTTTCTCCAATCGCAGATGTTTAGAGGATAGTTCAGCTCTCTGAGTTCTTTTCAACTCACCTCTTCCGCCGGCCGCTACAGAACCCAATTCTGATGGCAACTCCAGCAACTCCAGCATTCCCTGTCGTCTAGAACAGGAGCCAAACAGGATTTCCTTCAGACAGAGAAATGTCGCCGGACACTGAACTGAGCAAAGCCCGCCAGTCGTGTCATTAAAGCCGCCAAAAGCCTCTGCCAGAAAACACTTTCTGTCCGCTAAAAAAGGAGAGCAGCCCCGTGGAGATCCAAGGCCTCTTTACTGTCTCATGCCGGAACAGTTACAGAGCTTGGAGACGAAACGCCAGTCTGCCGAATGCCTTTGCTTAGGGTGGGGCGGGCCGGAGATCACCTGAGGCTACACGGAGGCGTGGTACTCAATAGCCTCCGTTCCCCATGTGGTTGGCGTGGTGGAGGGAGGAAGGATCACATTCTGGGGGGAAAGGGCATGGAGGTTGGTTCAGGAGCACTATGGAGGGTGGTGAGGGTCACAGTAGGTGGGTTGGGAGTAAAAGTAAAAAAAAAAAAGAAGTCCTTTATTTTGTTTGTTTGGTTATTTATCAATCTAGGTTTTCTATATTTCCTTTTGAGGGCGAAATGGATGCAAACTTTGTTAGGACTGCTTTAATGAGTAGCAAAGAACAACTGAAAGTGGTATCATTTCATGTTAATGGCCTCAATAATCAGAAAAAAATGCGGGCCATAGAAATGTGTATCAAAACAATAAAGCCCTCGGTAATTCTCTTACAAGGGACTCATAATTCATCTATAAAACTATCCGATTTCTCTATGTTTAGGGCCTGGGCATCATACCGAGGTTTTTCATATCCTCTGCGTCCCATAGAGGGACAGCTTTCTTTAAAAACAAAAACATTCAAGAAGAGGTTATATATTCTGAAAGCAATCAGTTGGGGCGTTGGTGTTGGATAACATGTACAGTTAAACTGCGCCGG
This sequence comes from Lissotriton helveticus, assembly GCF_964261635.1. NCBI lineage: Eukaryota > Metazoa > Chordata > Amphibia > Caudata > Salamandridae > Lissotriton > Lissotriton helveticus. The sequence goes on from NC_136062.1 coordinate 158,359,074, forward strand.
TCGACGACAATTTTAAGATTTATGAAGAGCTCTTTCAATCTTTACTGACTGTTATAGGTGATATGATAATTGGGGGTGACTTTAATATTCTTATCAACCCTATAATAGATTCCTCTACTCAGACTAAAGCCTAAATCCTTAAAAATTCTGCAAAATTATGGAGTCACCCTTGATTTGCACGATCCTTGGCGTACGAAGTTTCCAGCTAAAGCAGAATTTACGTGCTGGACAGGCAGAATTAGGTCCTCATCACGCATAGATTTTTTTTAGTCTCTAGAAATCTCTGTTTTAGTCAGCAGAGATTCTCTATAATGGATTTTCGGATCATGCTATGCTAGTTCTAGAGATTCAGTTAGAAATCTCTGAAAAAATACCCAAACAATGGGTTTTTAACAGACAATATTTGAGTGATGAAGTCTGGGTTAAATTTATGAAGGTAGAGATTAAAGAATTCCTTATTCGAAATAGTGAGTCTGCTCCATTAAACATAGTTTGGGACTCACTTAAGGCCTTTATCCGTGGAATAATCATCGGAAAGGATGCGGACAATTTAAAGGAAATTAGAGCTAAGAAGAGAAATTTAGAGCAAAATGTGCAAGCTCTTAGCTCTACAATGCTATATAATACATCTATAGCCAATCAGCATCAGCTGGATCAGGCCAAACGTGATCTTTGTGCTAATTATTATGCTCAGGGAGAAGTTGTCTTTCAGCAACAACATCAAAAGATATATGAAGGAAGCAATTTCACGGGTAGATTTTTGGCCTGGCAGGCTAGGGAACAGGCTGCCCCAAATTAAAGCGTTAAAATGTCCTCTCACGGATTCAGTAACAGATGACCCGATTAAAATAGGAGATATAATGCTTAAGCACTATGAATCTATCTATGGTCAGCACCAGAGAGTAGATACCCTTTTGTTAGAAACTTTCTTACATAATAATGAACTACCTACACTTTCAGAAATAGAACAACAATCCATGGCTAGTTTATTTTCTATGGATGAATTAGAGAGAGTTATTAAAGATCTTCCTAATGGTAAGGCCTGCGGCCCGGATGGGTTTCCATCGGAATTTTTTGAAGTCTTTTTTTGTGCATTTGCTGATTTTTTTCTAACATTAATAAAGTCCATGCTAGAGGGAGGGACAATACTAGAATCCTCAGACAGGATAATGTAGTAAGTTTCTTGAAGAAGGGGAAGAATAGCAAAGATCCAAATTTTTATCATCCGATAACATTGTTAAATTCAGATTACAAAATAGTGACTAAACTACTGTCATTACGTTTTAATCAATGTACGGCGAAATTGATCCATCCAGATCAGAAAGGTTTTATCGCGGATAGACAGTTAGTTACTAATACTCATTGTCTAATTGTGGCTTTGGATTATTTTTAGACACGGGGGATACCTGCTTTAGTTTTTTTATTAGATGCTGAAAAGGCTTTCGACCTTGTGGTGTGGGAGACATTGTTTATTATTTTAGGTCACTTTAGGGTTTCTGTTAAAATTATATCCTTGATTCGTAATTTAAATACCAATGCCAAAGCTAATGTAATCATCAACACCTCAGTGGCTGGGTCAGTCTTAGTTAAACGAGGCATAAGACAAGGATGTTCTTTTTCGCCAGTCCTTTTTGCTTTTTTCATTGAGCCTTTGGCAATAGCAATAAGGAACTGTGCTGTAATACCCCCTCCAATTCCATCATTCTTATTATAAAACCTGAATTGAGATTCCAAGCTAAAGTATTTCAGCTTTTTGAGGACTTTTAGGCCTTAGGGGGATATTGTATAAATAAAAAGAAAACCGAAATACTACAATGCGGGGGCGCAGCTTTGGATTTTTTTCAGCATCTGTCAGGGATTTATATCATCTGAATTTTGATTCCCTCCTTTGAAGGGTTCAGGCATTGTTTTCACGTTGGAACTCTCTGCCATTATCTATTTTAGGCAGTGTGGCTTTAATCAAAATGTCTGTTCTTCCCCTGTTTATTTTGGGGTTTCAACCATTTCCTGTTCTTTGCCAGGCTCTTTTCTTACTCGAGTTGAATCCATGTTTACAGCCTTTATTTGGGCAAAGTAAATGCCTTGTATTGCACTTAGCACCTTATATGAAGGCTTGCCCTTCCAAATCTCAGGGATTATTATAACGCATATTTTGCACAGTACTTATCCAGATTTAAATTTCAATTACAAGCAAAAAAACTATTTATAAATACTTTTATTGATCTAATGTGCAAAGAAAATCAGATACATGCTCCTCTGCAGATGTTTAAATCTCCCAAATGAGTTCGCTATAAGTCCCTACAGTGTTTTTTTTTTTAAACGTCAGGCTTTGTTTAAAAGATATTTTATCCCCGTGATTAATTCAACAACCTTATTATCCAGCATTCTGCCACTGGCTGGTGTTACACAATGCTTAGATCTTGCTGTTAATTGGGCTGCTGTAGGATTTTTGAAAGTTTCAGATTTTCTGAGAAATGTGAAATGGATCACCCTGGTGGAAATGTCTCAATTGATTACTAGGAACTTCATTCTACTAGGGTCATATACAATTCTGTACAAATTTCTTGCTCAACTGGATATTACTCAGTTGGACCAACAAAGTCAATTAGGCAATGAGTTATTAGTTGAAGTACCCAATAGAAAACCGGGGGTACGGAAGCGTCATTTCTCAAAGCAGCAAGGTGGATCTCAGTCAGAAGGCGAATAAAAAATGGCTAGATCAGGAAAATCAGGCCATGCCTCTGAATGTTTGGTCAGTGGTTAATAAATTAAATTTTAGCACATTACGAGGGGCAAATTGGCGGAGAATGCTATTTTTTAGTAAGTGGCTACTTTACCGAACACCTTTTTCTATCTCCAAAAAGTATCTTAATCATTCTCCACATTGCTTTCGATGTATTCATCATTCTCCAGCTAACTGGTCACATGTCATGTTTCATTGTGCCAAGATCTCTAAATTTTGGGAAGAGATTTTCAGCTATCTTGAGATCGAATATGGTATCAAGATGGTAGTGAATGGGAAATTAATTTTGTACGGTTTTGATCCTGATCTTTCTTTTTCTGACCAGATGGCTAAATTGTTATACATTACCATGGCAGTGGCTAGATCGCTTTTGTTACAACAATGGCGTACAGAGCAGATCCCATCTATCTATGAGTGAATTCATAAGATGAAAAGGATTAAAAGCAATGAGCGGATCTTCTTTTTACGAGTGGGAGGTACTAGAAAATTTAATAAGATCTGGGGGGCATTTTTTGTTTAAAATCGAGAGGAATTATTGTTATTAATTGATGTAGTAGTTTTAAAGTTCTACAGCACATTATATGCTTATATTGTGATTTTAATTAATTCCCTGCTTTTGGATTGCTTGATGTATGACTTATTTATCAGGCTTATGTAAATGTTTTCTATGCTAAAAGTGTTTTAAAAGTGTCGATTGGCTGTATAATATTTATAATTTGGAATTGCAATTAAGGACTTCAATTAAAAAAACAAAACATTTTTAAGTCCTCTAAATGCAGTAGATTCAGCCGCCATGTGGGCACTAGGGTAGAAACCCCGCCCCATTCAAATGTCATTTTCAGCGCACTGTGGTCAGATATTGTTTTGCCCACTTAAAAGGAATGTGTAGTTTGCGTTATAAGCGATGCACTGCAAAAACTATGATCAATTCTCGTATGTAAGTCATGTATTGGCGAGTAATCGGAGTACTCTTGCATCCCCTGTTTGTGTTTCCGCCATACCTCCATAAGAGACCACCCATGTGACCAATTATTCAGAGAAGCTGCAGTCGTTTTGTATGAGCTCCCTCTGTAGGGGGACGTGAACGGTCCAATATTACGTCTAGTACTGCACTGTAATCTCCTCCTAATATCCATGCTTGGTCGGACCAGTTCGCCAATACTGCATTTACCCGACTGTAAAAGTGGTCCTGATCAATATTTGGGGCATATAGACCGCTCAAATCTATGGGTTTGCCATCCAATTCACCTCACAGCAACACAAATCTCCCTTCTATACTCTTTTCTTGCACTACAAATGGTACTCCTGAATGTAGCCAAACTGTCACCCATTTGCAAAAGTTTGCAGCCATGATTCAAAGAATTATGTAGTACTTTGACCCTCTGCATTCTCCGGGATTCCCACAATGCGAACATTATTACGGTGTGCATGGCCCTGAGTGTCCTCCATGCCGTCCTGCAAGGTCAAGAGTTGGTGCTGTCTAAGTCTGCATAGTGCTCTTTTGCTTAGGAAGGAGCCCCTGCAGCATCGCCTTATTAGTAGTCACTTTAAAAGAGTGTTTCCTGTGGTCGTCCCCAATTAATGTCACCTCCACCGCCAATTAACCCAACTGTTGCTCCAATGAGGCATGAGATTGTCTTATTTCCTGAAGAATAGCGGCTAAGTTGTCTGGAGGCGCAGGTTGTGCAATGGGGGAGCAACCATTTGTGGGTGCGGTAGTAGAGGATGATCGAGCATCGTCAATTTCTTGAGGTTTGCATTCCTTCGGGCGGCCCACTGTGGACCTATGCATGTGTTCAACTTCAGCACAGGGTAATAGCCAGTAGGTGTTTTGCACGTTAAGGAGAAGATGCCAAACGGCACTTACTAGTTTAAAGAGTCACTAAAGTGTAGCAGCGTCACCTCATTCCTCCTTCCACTCCACACACAACTCAAGAGTCCAGATACCTCTGCTGAGTCCACCGCCAGCTCTGGCACATATAGCGAAACAACAACACCTATAAGAAGTAATGAGCAGCAGGAGTAGACACAGTATTTCCTGACGAGGACCCTCAGTGTCCAGACACACCCACTTAGTCATCCACAGGGCACCTTGAAGGGGCCACTGCCTGCTGTGATGCTGTACCAATGTGTATCCCAGAATAGGAATAAGGGAAACCGGATGATTCTTAATTATAGAGCGGAATCCTCAGGTCGCAAAGTGGGCAATCTGCTCTCTCCTTGCAAACCAGCCCCAGTAGAACCATCACAGACACTAATAGGATAGCATGGCTTGTAGGTACAGTGTCCACTTCTATTCCTTACTGTAGCTCGCATTTCAGGCTGAGGCTTAGTGATGCAGCATTTCAAGCTTCCCCAAGCCATGCAATCCCCAATCTAGTCTGTGTACCCCCTGCTCTTCATAATCAAAGGCCACATCCCGCCTATTAGCGCTGGACTCTCCCCTGTTCCCAGCGAGGCACAAAGCAGACGGGGCAGCGGTCCCGACATGCACACAATCGGGCACTCCAGGCAATGCACAGCCCCGTTAGATCATCACAGGGGCACCACGCAAGCCAGTCATACAGCTTTTACAAGCCTACCACATCAGGTCAGCCTGGAATCCACCGTTACTGTGTCTCGTGGTTCCAGGACTGTCCATACTGGGCTCCGTCTCTTCAGGCTCAAACAAAGGAGGGGTCCGCTATCTTGTGGAGGCGAAGCTCCCGGCTCCATATCGCTGATAGCAGGGCGTACACAGGGTAGAGCAGTAGTCTCTGAGTCTACGCCATCCCACGGTCGGCAGGGTCCGGTCACCGAGTGACAGCGGCCAAAATCAGTAGGACACAGATAGTTGTGTCAGAATGTACAGGCTCCGGGCTGGGAGCTTTCAAGCTCAGCGTCCGCCATGCTCGACTGCTAACCACACCGCCGAGTTTGGTTAAATACTTGATGGGAGTGTCATCAGAAAGGCAGTGGCTAAGCAATTACTGTAAAGTATTGCACAAACACCAGTCTAATCCGCACCACTGATCATCAATGTTAGAAATTGGATTCCTAGTAGGCTTAGGTATGCACCCAGGCCAGGAAGGAACCACCACTCTAGTCAGGGTAAGCTAGATACACAGTAAAAGATTACCTGTGTTCATCCTCTGGTAGCTTGGCACAGAGCAGTCAGGATGATCTAAAGAGCCAATGAGTAAAGTATTTGAACAACATACACACACACACACACTCTTACACAATGAATACATCTCAAAAAGACTCATTCAATGAAAAACATTAGAGAATTCCTGACTCAATGCATCTAAATGAGTAACTGTAGATTTGTTTCTTCTGGGAGAGATAGACTTTAGAGAGTAAACAAGATATATGTGTGGAAATAGGGCCTGCAAGAAGCCAAGGTACATTTTTGTAGGCAGAAAAGAAGGTCATAGTTTTTGTGCAACATGTAGTTCTTTTTTTGAAATCTCGGTCCATAGTTGTTAAGTCCGATAAAAAGCAGCATTCCTAGTGGTTGGTTTATTGAAGAAAGAAGGTAAAGAATTGACAAGATTAGTAGAAAACTAGTTAGCTACGATTCTACCATGGCTGGAAGATGGTAGCTCCACTACAAAAGGGGCCCACACTGAGATGTGGAATCAAAATGGGAAATAGAGAAGTGTGCTATGATTAGTTAAAGGCATGTGAACAATCGTGCAATGGAGATGGAGTTTGAGAGCATGAAAAAAATTAAGTTCAAGGAGCTCTGTGGATTGGACCAATGGGACAATGCTCACGATTCATTCTCACCTTTATCTTGAGTGAAGATGCTGCAGGTGGTAAGCTCAAATCTTGAAATCAGGTGGAGCTTAATATTGGAGGATTGGGCTGCATAAGAAGCTTCAGAATTAAAAGACAATATAGAAGAATACAAAGATTGCAATGGTGAATATAGTTCTGAATTTCAGATAGCAATGAATTAGGGCAGAGAGAAGTACATCGCTGAATTCAGAAGGTTTTAAAGAAGTAATTAATGCAAAAACAAGCTCATCTCCCCAGCCCAATGGGCTGTGGTGGTCAAGATATCTAAGATGCTTCAATCCTATTGACTAATGAGGTAATTTATCAAAATGGCATGCATCAGTAAAGATATTACATTAAGTAGTAGTTGAGATGATGAAGTGGATGTGTAAGAAATATTGGTATGTGCCTGAGTGGGCTAAACCATTAAGCAGCAAGTGGAAAGAAAAAGATTGAGCTGCAGCAGAAAGTTTAGGGTGTAATTAGGCAAGGAGAAGCCTGGAGACGAACCTTAGAGGCTGGTGCACAGCCAAACCACCTAGCACCTACATTATGTTTTGTGTAGGTTTTGTACTGTAAGGGGAAGCTTGCAGTACAAAATACTACACATTGAAAAATAATTAAAGTTTTACCACTTTGAATGTGTGCTGCACAGTGCAGTACATATGATAAGTCCTAAAAGTGTGAAGAAATAGAAGCATTTCTCCAAGTTAACGCCAACCTCAAAGAGGTGTTATTTGTTGAGTTTAAAAAAATTTCTAGAGCGCACGTACACCCAGCGGTTTCATGGCGCTATGCAGTACGACAAAACCCAAAGAACAGAAAAGACTAGGAAACCAGGGGGGCAATTAAGAGGGGAAGGCCTGAGTAAAAAGAAAAGTTTTAAGGGCCTTGCGGAAAAGGGAGTACTGAGGGCAGGATCTCCCCATTTTTTTCGTTTGAAGCGAGGGACTACGAGAAGTTGTTGGGTGGCTGAGCGCAATTCCCTAGATGGAGTGTAAGCGTGAATTGCAGAACCAATGAATGCGGGGGCAGAAGCAGACCGGACATTGAAAATGATGCAGCCCAGCTTGAACAGGGCACGTTGCTGTACGGGGAGCCAATGTAGGGATTTAAGAAGGGGCGTGACGTGATGTGATTTAGATAGATTAAAAACCAGGCGAGCCGCCTAGTTCGGGACCAGCTGGTGACGCCTCACGAGGTACGCCGGCATGCCACAATAAAGGGCATTGCCGTAGTCTAAGCGGGATGTCACCATCGCCAGAAGTATGAGTTTAAGGGCAGAAGGGGAAAAGAACCTGGAGACTTTACGGATTGTCCGGAGGGAAAGAAAAGCTGAAGATACAACCGCACTAACTTGGGAGTGAAGGGAAAGTTGGTCATTGAGTTTGAAACCGAGAGTTTTAACAGAGGAGGAGGGAATAGGTGGGGGACCTAAAGAAGGGGGCCAAAAGAGAGAGGACCATGGACTGGAGCAACCACCCGTCAACACCAATTCCGTTTTGTCGGGATTGAGTTTCAGGTGGTTGTGATTCATCCAGTCCTGAATGAAGGTCATAACAGAATGAAAATTGTATATTGAGGCAGGGGAAGAAGATAAAGAAAAAATTAGCTGGAGGTCATCCGCATAATTGTAAACAGAGACCTCCAGCTGTTGTAGAGCAAAAATAAGAGGGGCAATGTACAAATTAAATAGCAATGGGGAAAGTGAGGATCCTTGGGGAACCCCGCACTGTACTGGCCGAAAGTCGGCCGAATAGTCACCCAAGCGGACTGCTTGAGTGCGGTCACTCAGGAAGGAGGACAGCCAGACCAAGGCCGAGGCCCCGATTCCCGCCGCTCCGACACGGGAAAGTAAGATGGCATGGTCCACCGTGTCGAACGCGTCAGAGAGATCGAGGAGGACCAAGGCCTGGGGCTGACTAGTGTCCATACCCTCCCTGAGGTTGTCCAGGACCGATATAACCACGGACTCCGTGGAATGTGCGGGCGGAAACCAGCCTGCCTGGGGGCCAAGACACTGTTCCTTTCCACAAAGGTGCTCATAGTTCTTACTACATGGGGTTCCAGTACCTTGGCCAGGAAAGGCAGGAGTGAAATGGGGCGGTAGTTGGCTGAAACAGAAGGGTCAGCGCCAGTTTTTTTTAAGATGGGTAAAATTACCGCCGATTTAAGTGAAGGAGTGACAATGCCCTGGGAAAGTGAGCTGTTAAGAAAGGTAAGGGGAGATGAGGGGCAAACAGAATAGATCTGTTTCAGAATGTGAGCAGGGCAGGGATCCAGAGGGGAGCCAGACTTAACCAGGGGAAAAAGGGACAGGAAAGAGTCAGCTGTGAGAAGAGGGATAGAATCCAGACGCGCAGCGATTGGGGGACAGTAAGGACTAATGAAGGAGGGGGACGGGAAGGGAATATTGGCTCTGATCGCGCTGATTTTATCAAAGAAAAAAGATTTAAGGGAATCGCAAAGGAGCTGTGAGGGAGAGGGTTTGAGTGAGGCCCTATCAGAATATGCTAGATCTTGAACAATGGCAAAGATTTCTCTGGGCCGATTTTCGGCGATCTGAATTTTAGACGAGAAATAGGCCTTCTTTGTTGCCAGAATGGATCTCTTATATAGGGCCAAAAGGGTGATATAATGATTTCTTGAGATTGTTGGTGTAAGCCTCTGCCTACTATTGTTAGTAGATTGTTTTTTACACAAATCCCTTTCGGCAGTTGCGTGGAAATGCTCATGTACCACCCATGTGACTCCCCCTAAAGCAAAGTAATGCTGGGGGAGTTACCATGGGTGGTACATGAGCATGGGGAGAGGAGTTGGCCTAACGGCTAGGGCGCTCGACCTCGGACCGGGGGATCTGGGTTCGAGTCTCGGTAACGACGCCAAAACCTCCTGTGATTCTGGGCAAATCACTTAATCTCCCCGTGCCTAAAAAATGAAAGTGTGTCCTCATGTAACGTAACTGGAAAAATATGTAAAAGCGCTCTGATACCTGATTCGGTTCGGGTCTAGTTCGCGCTATATAAAACTCTGCAAAAAAAAAAAATGCAAAGCTACAAAACAAGTTTTGCACTAGAATGTACATTTCGAATACACATTTTGCACCAGTTTGCATCACTTTTATGAAGTTCAACCCATTATAAATTGTTAGTATAACTGCTCCTGAGTTTGGTTAAATAATTGATGGGAGTGCTATCAGAAAGGCAGTGGCAAAGCAAGGGCGCCATTAACGTAAACACAGTCACAATCGAATACAGTGGGCCCACAATACCCCAGTGCTTCCGTACCTGCTGCACTATTTATAGATATGTTCCTGATTCCACGTACCTTAACACCCCCTACACCTGCATCTTCCCTGATAATCTTCAACCACTTTTTCTCTTGGTTTTCCTCAATGTTATCATGTCTTCCACATTTCACTCTTCCCCACTCCCTTCTATCTGTCCACTTCACTCCTCTCTCCATTCTCCACTGGTGTTTCTGTTACCAAAAATATGTCTCTCTAGCCTTCCCCTTCTCCATTCTTGTCTCTTTGAAGCCCCATCTTCTACTCCATATACAATTTCCCTTACTTTTCTGCATTATACTCGTATGTCTACAATCTTCCTTGCATTTTGTTGTGCTACTCTCCTCTCACTTGCTCTCTATCTCTGCACTCTACCTATCTTTCCTCTCTCTCCCAGTAGCTGTATATCTTTTATTGCATATCTATTTACAAGGACGGACTGGGAACCCAAAGGAGCACTGGCAATTCAGTCAGACTGGCCATGAGCCCCGTAGGAGGGGTAGCAAGCATGACGCGCTACTGCTTAACAAAACCTCCCCCCAGCACCGTTGCTTTTGTTAATGGAGGTCGATATTGCATCACTATAAAACCGACCCCCAGGACCAAAAGCACCCCCCACCTCTCCAAACCTGACCCCACTGCTGCAAAACCGACCTCCACCCTTCCAACCTCCCAGATAAACCCCGGATGCCTGCTATGGCTAGTTCGGCCCTGTCTCCTCACTCCCCCTTCTTGCTTTCTTACTTTCTTTCTATATATCAAATATCCACCATTGATCCCTACCACACTTTCTCCTGTATCGCTCTACAGTTCTCAGTATTCCTAGTATTGTCCCTTCTATTTGTCTATTCTGTTGTTTCACTCCATTCTTAACCCTGCTGTTGATCATGTTACCACCCAAACTTTCTCTCCCTTACCTTCTCACCCTTTACAATTACCTCATATATTTCTATGCCCTCCTATATTTTCCCTACTCCCTGTATCTCTCCATCATCCAATTTGTTCTCTCATGTGTCTCTCCTTTCTTCTTCTTACCTATGCTCTATTCCACTATTTCTCAAAACGTAAGTCACAACCCACTATAACTGATTTTAGGTGGATCAGAAAAGCAATAATTACAGATGCCTTTCTATTCTGCATTTATCTTGTCACATATGCTGAGCTTCGAAGACGGAGGTCAAGTGTCAAGCTGTGAATTCTGAAAAATTTCTGCTTTTTTTTAACATAGAACTTGGTGTTCACCTCTCACTTTGTTGTCAGAGAAAGAAAAGTAAAGTGATTTATGTGACAATCTTGCTGGGGTACAGGGAGAGTGAAAGGAAGGGCTGTAGAATGTAAATGTATTTGTTATACACAGCAAAGCTGAATAAACGCAAATGGTCTGTACTTAGCATTTAGGCAAGAAAAATGAGCACATTTTCTGTAATGCTGGAGTGTGATGGAAACAACATTTTAATGGGACCAAAACAGATCAACATATTTTACTTGGTAATGCACAAATGAGAAATATTCACTCAAACCCGTTTCACCCATCATTTGTGTGCAATATAGTTTTATCAGTAAAGCTGTATGTCTATGCACATTTAGAGGCCGTTTATGATTGCCATGGCGGCGGTGGTCCTGCACCCCTAATTGTGATGTGACAAACACTGCGGTGGTCGCATCTGGCAATTTAATATTGCGTCAGTGCTGCTGGCTGCAGCACCCGCCGCAATGGTAAATGGCCATGTTGTGCATTTCCCTGCACAATGTGACAAGTACCGCGCAGTGCCTATGATGGAGCAAGGTTTTACACGTAAAGTGACTTGCTCGTACTCAACCCTTTCGATAATAATATTAATGTACTAACTAACATGTTTTGTCTTATTAATATTGCATTACACGACATATTAGATATCTAAGGGAAGCTTGTCAATGTGCTTTTACTAACTATAATTTGCTTGCACTAAAATGGCTCCTGCTACACAGGATTTTCTACTGCGCATGCGTCTGTCATGCCCACGTGACATGCTTGGTGGGAAAACTTTTGCTTCTGCGCAATAGATGGCTCTTATGTGTCCTTATGTGGAAGAAGCTTGCATCGCTGCTTTGCTAAGCTGTTTGTTTTTGCTTAATATCTGCACAATAGTTAAAATAAAATAATGGGAATAGAGTAGAAAGAAATGGTATACAGTGTGTTCATTTATTCTGTGTCTCTAAAACTGTTCTTTTCTATTTTTACATGATAAACTGAATGGGCCTTAACGCTTTGCTGAACTCCATCTTTGGAGAGACTGCGCCTTTGTGACAAATGTCCTGAAGCCACAGAAGCTGTAGCCTTGAATCATGGCCAAGACGGACATGGAAGGCAGAGAAGAATTAACTTCTTGCCTTTACAGAGTAAGCTGAATTGATAAAATTGTTTAATAAAATAAAACATTTGATACATTTCATTACCGGGAGGAATAAAAAGAACATGGGTTGATAAAGTTATGGGAGGAAATGTCATGAATACATGATTGACAAGTTGCCTCTAGAAAAATATGGTGTGATGACTACTCCTCGTTCCTTGTCCAATAAAATTGTGGGATTCACACATTTGCAACATTTGGGGGCGGTACACTGACCTAAAAAATAGTTTAACTAGGGTAGGCTTAGCTAGTTAGATTGTCTGACTTGTCCGAATAGCTGACCTGTCACTGACCCAACGCACTCAATAGGTGATCGGGAGCAGAGTTGCTGGCGGAGCATTCTGTCAGAAGATTCGATAACCCAATCGGGGTTCTGGCGAGGAGATCGATGACCCAATCCGGGTTTGACTGTTAGATGCAGAGAGGGTTTACAACGCTGGCGTTTTGAACTTTAACTGTGGTGCTAGTCTTAGCCTGTGGTGGTCCTATCCTGATCAAATTTGGTCCGTACCCTGTCCTGATTCTGGCTTGCACCTGTTCTTTTCTGCTGGCACCTGAACTTTGGGATTCTATTTCTTTGACTCAGCCTATGACCAGGGTTGGTCATCACACCGAAATAGATAACTATTAAGTGTGGGTTTGTCATTGTACTGTTTTCCCTTTTCTCTACCCACCCTCTGTTCAAATGCTTAATGACATTGTCTCTCCAAATCATTCTGAAATATTTATGTTTTAAAATCTGCATTAGTCTAAACAGAATAAGAAATTAATTTGAGTTTCATGTTTTATGACTTATTAAAAAAGATTTACTTAGATAAAGATTTTAAACATTTCCCGAGTTTGTGGTTATTTATAAAATGCTAAATGTTATTATTGCTACCTATTTTCTCTCTAACTCTCTTGATACTTTAGGACTTTAGGTATCGGTGACGTGGATTGGTAAGATAACGGGTATTAAATCCAAATGGTAAAAACCCCAATTGATTGAGAGTAGGTTTACCTGTTTAATGTATACATAGATATTTGGGCCAAGATGAGTATGTTGAGCAGGTGAGCCTGCGCTCTATCAGTTATTTTGGTAGCAGGGGCAAGGTTAGGGATTAGTGTAGATAGGTAGATAGTAAAAATTGATTATTGATTGATTATTAGTTATTTATTTTATTGATTTTATGCATTAAAAAAAACTGTTCGTACCTGTTTTTATGTTTTGTCTGGAATCCACGGAGGCAGAATAACAGGTGGTAAATGGAAAACATTCTGTAGTGAGGTCACTTGTCTGTGGAAGTAAGTGCATGGTTAGGTAAAACCGGAAGCACTGTTTTAGGGATTTTTTTCTGTATAAATGTGTGAATAAATGATAGCAAAGAGTTTGCTAGTAAAACTTTGGTGTGATATCACCTAGAAAGGGTCACACTGGAGGAGTAGCAGGTTCTTCTAAGCTTGATTGACAGCAAAGGGGTTCGTTGATGAAAGTTTGGCCTTGCATAACCTAGAAAGTCTAAGCCTGAGGGAATAACAGGTTCTCCGATGCTTGTGTGAAAGGTAGACGGAAGGGATCTACTTGTAGTGTATGACGAGTGAACGGAAGGGATTTACTCGCAGTGAATATAAATTATTCTTTTCTTTCTAAATAGTTACTCGGACACAGTGGCAAATGTTTTTACGTTGTTAATTAATGAAAATGAGCATTTAAAATAAATCTCTCGTATTACCTTGCAAAGGAGGGAGTCAGTTGCGGAGCTGTGCTGACGTCACTCAGAGCCGGGCTGGTATTGGTTAGTACAGCGGGTGTGTAGCTGAGGTAATTTTTTAAAGGAGGGGTGAGTACCGAAGCGCAAGAACTTGTCTCACGAGAAAAAGCAGCGCAACCATTGGTTGAAAATATTTTGGATTCTAATTGTTGATTGGTCAGTGAAAATAAGAAACGTTTTGGTATTGGAGGTTTTTTGTAAACAAAACTGAGTGTCATCACGAAGTAAAGCGGCATAAAATATATGTGGCATTTAGATCCAGAATTCATAGGAAATAGACCAGATAGAAAATATCTAGGTTTTGCTAAAGAACAGATGATAAGAGGGAGACCTTATATCATGTACGGAGACAAAAGAAAAATGTCATTTGTCAAGAAAGTTAAACATTTCTTTAAAAAGGATAAACCAATTAAAACCAGAGAAGGGAGTATTATTCCACCACCGAATACTCCCGCATCATACATGATGGTTGAAAGAGGCTACCATACTTGCATATGGCTAGAAAACTGGATAGAATATACAAAAGATGATGGAATTTTGGCATTTCCAGAAAATGGTACCTTTTTTTTTTATATTTCTTTTTATTGAAAATATAAAAACAGCAAGGTAAAGAATATATTACACAAAGTGTCAATTCAAATGGGGAAGGAGGAGTCAATACAAATGAAATCAGCAATCCATATACGGAAGGGGAAGAGGGGGAGGACAAAGGGAATATCAATACACATACAAATAGGCAGTCAGAATGCATGGTCAGGGGGAAGGTGGGACATCAGTATTATCTGCGATAGGCGGTGCACAAATATCTCCACGGTAGGTATTCCAGGGTCCCCATATTCTACACCACTTCCGCACCGACCCCGGGCCAAATACACAGTTTTTCTCGGAACATGCACCAGTCCATATTTTCCTTCCATAATGCAACTGTAGGTGGCTTTTGGGATCCCCACAATTGAGCTATATCGTGCTTGGCGATCATGGCCCCCAGGGTCGCCCATTGTGTCTGGGCTACGTTATAATCCGTGGGTTCCCAAACATTCAATAGACATCGCCTAGCTTCTGGTAAGAGGGCAACCCCTGTTACTTCCTTCATTACATCATGTACCCCACTCCAGTAGGCGGCAACCTCACGACATTCCCAGATAATATGAAGAAGTGTCCCTATCTGGCCGCATCCTCGCTTGCACAAACCCTCCTCAGAAAAGCCCATGTGTACCAATCGGGGGCCCGTAACATATACCCTGTGAAGAATCTTAAGTTGAACCAGTCTGAGTCGAGCTGGTATTGCAACCCCCTTGGGAGAGGAGATCGCAGATTGCCAGTCCTCGTCATCCAGTTCAAGGCCGTCACGGGTCCACAAGTCACGAAGATGCAAAAGGAGATCCGACCTATCATTTATTATTTTTTATAGACTAAGGAGATAGTACTATCGGGCACATGACCGTCTAACAATCGATCTTCGAGCGGGGACGACTCCGGATATACCTCCCCCACTGGGAAAACCGACCTCAAAACATGGCGAACTTGAACATAACGGAAGTACTCTGAATCAGCTAGTTCATACTCCTTCTTTAGCGTTTCAAACGATTTAATCTGGCCCTTTACCCAGAGGTCTCCCACCTTACTGATACCAATGAGATCCCTTTTATCAAATCCCTTGATCTTCCACAGTTTACCCAGTTTATCAGAGCCAAAGAGCGGGGTTGCCCGAGTCAAGCGGTCTTTCCACCCCATCGAACTAGTTGCATCCTGCCACAGACGCACTGCCGTCCTGGTAGGTCCCGACAAGTCCTTAATCCCTGATCTAGAATATAGTGCCCTGTAATAGTTACCCCAGGTAACAGCCATCTATCCATTGCAAAGGCGGGGTTCAATTCGGGACCATACGTACCATGATTGATGGCTCCAAATTGAGATGCCCAATAGTAACGTTTTATATCAGGGAGAGCGATCCCCCGTCATACCATGGGAGCGTCAGTTTAGCAAGTGCAATACGAGGTCTACCATCCCAAATCAACTTCCTTTGAAGACCCTCGACTGCACGGAAATAGCTAGCCGGAACTACATCAAGAGTGTTTTGGAGTGCATAGAGAAAACGAGGCAGAGACATCATTTTAAAGAGAGCCGCACGACCCAACGGTGAAAGCGGAAGCTTACGCCAACATGCGACATCTTGTTTCAATCTAGACAAGGGAGGGAGGAGGTTATGCTCATACCGAGTCGTGGGGTCCAATGAAATGTAGATACCGAGGTATTTAAACCCTGTGTGCGCTATCTGGATGGGACAATTATTTGGGAGAAGAGGGACATCACCTGAAAGTACGTAAAGATAGGATTTGGTCCAAATAATGATTAGACCTGAGTTTCTGCCGAATGAATTCAAAACATCGCACAATACTATCAGGAATTTCCGGGGCGAAGTCAAATACAATAAGATATCATCTGCATAAAGCGAGATGCGATCTTCAAACTCCGGGGCCCACCGAATACCCTTCATCGAGGGCTCCCACCCGATCCACGCGGCGAGGGGTTTGAGTGCTAGAGCGAACACGAGCGGTGACAGAGGACAACCCTGATGAGTTCCCCTCCCAAGACCAAACGGAGCCAAACCCAAACTTAGCCAACGCGGCCCATAAATACGGCCATTCCACAGTATCGAAAGCCATCGTGGCATCCAACGACGCCAAGATGGCAGGCTCATGCAGCGTCGCAGCTCTCGTGAGAACACCGTGCAGTCGCCTAAGATTCAGAGCAGTATTTCTATGCGGGATAAAACCGGATTGATCCTGATGTATCAACTCGCTAATTACCGTGATCAGTCGGTTAGCCAACACTTTCGCAAGGATCTTAGGTTCCGCATTTAAAAGGGATATAGGTCGATACGATGCACACTTATCTCTCGGCTTCCCTTCCTTATGGATCACCACAATAGTCGCTAAACGCTGATCACGGGGGAAGAGAGCCACATTCCCGAGACTCCAGAAACATATCCCGGAGATAGGGAGCCATCTTGTCAGGGCGCAACTTGTAAAGTTCAATAGGAAGGCCATTGGGACCCATTGCTTTCCTCGAACGCAAGGAACGAATCGCAAGCGCCACTTCATCAGGTGTTATAGCGGCGTCCATTTGGTCTCTATCAATGTCAGAGAGACGCGGTAAAGCAATATCTCGCAACAATAGATGTGAGTCCTCCTCCGGTCTTTCAGACACAGAGGAGTACACCGATTTGAAGTGATCTGCAAAACACTGAACTATCTCCTTAGGGTCAGAGATCCGAACACCAGCATCTGCCTCAATCACAGGCACCACCTGATTAGCTCGATCTTTCTTATCCAGCCACGCAATCAATTTACCAGCTTTGTCTCCCACATCATACAGACGTCCCTGCTGCTCCCTACTCATGGCCTTAGCCGTGTCGGTAACCAATGTCCTGTACTCAAGTTGTTTTAGTCGCAAAACATGGGTCTTAGCATGGGTGACCCCCCGCTCTAAGGTCAAGCTCCATGTCCGCGATCTCTGTTTCAAGCCTAACCACCTCCTCATCTCTCCGTTTCTTAGCACCCGCTATCAACGACAGGGCCTGACCCCTAAGGACGGTCTTGAAAGCCTCCCAAAGCGATACCGCTGATGAAACAGAACCCTTGTTTTCCAAAAAATACAGTTCAAGAGATTTTACCAGGGCAGCGCGAGTTGTGGGGTTTCGGAAATACCAAGGATTAATCGGGGCAACCCGTCCCTCGGACCCGGAATCTAAAGCTATCCGCAGCCATAGTGGAGAATGATCCGAAATTCCCCGAGCTAAATGCTTGACCTCAGTGACAGAAAGAACCTGCGCAGCCGGTACCAAAACATAGTTGATCCTGGAGAGGCTACCGTGAGCGCCCGAATGAAACGTATACTGCCGTTAAGTAGGATGTAACAACCTACAACAATCTACCAGACTCAAAGTGTCAAGGAATCCATGGAGCCAGTTCTGTTATCCCTTTAGATCTCGGGCGGGTGTCGATCAACCACACCGGAAACTACTGCGTTAAAATCACCACCCAGAAGCAGTGACCCCTCAGGGAGAGCCAGAACGATCCGCCCCAAGTGCGCGAAAGTAGTTGATTGCAGGCCAGGGGGGACATATACCGAGACCAGAGAGAGGGTGCAGCCCTCCCATCTTCCCGTAAGAGCGATGTAGCGCCCTCTATCATCGAGAACAATGGAGTCAATCTCCAGTGGGAGAGAATTCTTTATGAGTATTCCAACCCCTCTAGAGCCGGAGGAAAACCCAGCATGTACAACCAGATGATACCCCCTCCTATTCATAGCATGACAAGTATTACCAATCAAGTGCTTCTCTTGAAGAAGGACCACATCAGGGGAGAGACGTTTCAACAATTGCAACACCACCCCACGTTTTATCCTATCCCCCAGCCCATTCGCATTCCAACTCATTAGTTTCAGCCCTCTACCCCCCATCCCGAAGAAGAAAGAAAATCCAACCCCAGTAAGAACTCAACACCTCGATGAAACGATTTAAGGATATGGTACCTTGCAAGAAAACATACACACACCCCAACAGAACCTCCCATCCCCCACCAACATCCCGTTACAAAGCCCCCCACCCTGCACCCCTGCGTTAGACTAAAAAGCCACCCAAACTTGCAGTGTGCCTGTCGCCCCCACATTTAACTAAACTACAAAAAGACACTCAGAGGAGGAAAAAAGACCCACCAATAGCCCCGCAACCCCCCAAATGTACATTAAATCACATGTCAGGATTATCGAACCACAGTCCAAGGTCCACGAAAATACCCCAGGAACCAAGCAACCGGCGACTATTCTTGTTCCGCCTGTCCGCCCTCTGCTCCGCCAGATCGCTCCTCCGATGGATGTTGACTAGGTAGAGTGTCCAGCCATTTGGCCACCACCTCTGGTCGATCAAAAAAATAAGTTCGCTCAGCATGTTCAATCCTCAACTTGGCCGGGAAAAGCATGGCATATTTGAGTCCCATATCACGCAGTCTTCTTTTCACCCCCAGGAAACCGAGTCCCTTCTTCTGGACAGATTGGGTGAATTCCGGGTAGAAGCTGATATTTGTGTTTTCGAACTTTGTAGGTCCACCCATCCGTGAGGCCTGAAGGATAGCGTCTCTATCACGAAAATTAAAAATTCTCGCAATGATTGGCCACGGTGGGGCACCCAGTTTCGGTTTGCCGCCAGGAACTCTGTGAGCCCGTTCAACCGTAAAGAACTTACTCAATCCTTTAGGTGCGAGGTGTCCAACAATAAGGTTCTCAACAAAGAGGTCAGCTGCAGGATCCCCTGCCTTCTCCGGGACACCAATAATACGAACATTGTTCCACCCGGCCCTTCCTTCATAATCCTCCAGACGACGTGTGAGGAGATCACTGGAGGTCTTTAAGTGACGGACCTCCGTCTGTAGGTCAGCGACATCACCCGTCAGACTAGAAGCCTTGATATCCAGTGATTTGACCTTCTCATTAGTTTTTGCCAGGTCCGTGCGGATCAGGTTGCCATCTATCGCCACAGTATCGAGCTTATGGGCGAGAGACTCCATTTGTTGCCCTAATGAGGATTTAATCCCGTCAATAGCGGCCATGACATCTTGCAGGGTCTGTTCATTGGCCGAAGTTGGTGGATCTCTAGTGTCCTCCTGCGACCTACCAGATCCGCCGGAAAATCCCTTAGCTTGGGCATATCGATCCATGATATTAGTCTGGGTATAGCCACCCTGCCGAGTGGTCTTAAGTTTCTGCTTTTCGCCCTCTGGTTTCCCCGTCATTGCGGGAGATAGGTTAACTTGAATGGGAGAGATGAGTCAGGAAGATGCCGGCCCCTGGTCCAAAAATGGTACCTTTAATGGTAGAGTTTTGTACAATTTAAGAGCACGTATGAATGAATTAGATCCAAGACCTAGGTTAACCCAATATGAGGCATTGGAGGAATGGGAAACAGAAGCCTTTGAGCGAGACAGATCCAGAAGTGATAAAAGTATTAGTACATTTTATCCTAAATTTACTAAAGAGACAAGAGATAAGCAGATGAAACAATGGAGACAGTCCATGCTGGTGGAAAGATTATATCCTGTCCGAGCATTAGAAGAACAAACAGGGAGTAAAAGTACTGAGAAAACTAAAAGTTTAATGACAAGTGCTGATCCAGAAGATGATTACTTGGAGGATTTATTAATGAAAAATCTGCCACCTTATAATGAGGAGCAGAATCAGACAAATGCTAGTGCTCCATTTTTAAAGCCACCTCTAGTACCACAATTGTTGCATGAGGCATCATTAGAAAAAGTGCTGCAGAAAAAGGAACGAGAAGCAATAATTAAGCAAAGGAAGGAGTTACTTCAGAAAATTACACAGTTAAATATTAGTCCTGAAGCCTTGACAATTCCAGTGACTATAGGTCCAGTTGTTCCTTTATATGGAGAAAAACAGACCAGTCCCAGTTCCAGACCTCCTGTTTTAACTACACCTGTGGTGCAGCCAAGGAAAGAAACATTAATAGTGGCTGACCAAGCAAGTGAATGTGGGTCAGAAATTTCTTTGATGGATCTACCTATAAGAGAACCAGTAATTAGCTCAGCTAGAAAAACTACACCTGTAAAAACAGGAGAAGTGCAAATAGAAAACTCTTCAGGTAAAAGAAGTGCAACTGTAGTTACTCCAGAAGAAATTGAAAGATGGTCCAGAGAAATAGAAAACCCAAAATCACAGTCAAAGACAATAAGCGTTGAATTAGAAGAAATGATTCCTGGAAATGTGGGATTAGATCGATTGAATGTATTAAATAAAGATGATTTGTTGTTTATATGTTGAAGTATCACCCGAAATACAAAAACATTTCATGAAAAATTGACGAGTTGAGCAGGTGAAATGGAGATTGACATTGGTAAATCAAAAGTGTTACTCAAACCATATCGAGCTGAATTTTCTGACACAGATTTAGAAAATATGAATGTGTCAGGTCGCAAATTACAGATTAAAGAACTGTTATCATTGTTGCAAAAATTGGGTGACATAGATAGATGGAAAGCTAGATGGTTAAAGAAAATGGAAGAAGCACAAGAGAAAAACACTGTATCAGAATATATGTTGAAAGAAACAGAAAAAGTAGAAAGGTTGTGTTCAATGAGAGAAGTAACAGGTGGAGGTTATGTGCATGTTCCATGGTCCCAACAAGATATATGTCATTTACAAATAAAATTCCAAAACTCAGAGAAAAACCTGTAGATTGGTACAGAAAGTACGAGAGATTTGTAAAGGTTTAAAAAGTGTTATTAAAAGATCTAGATGGATTATTTGACAATGTTGTTCCTGTTGATTTATGGACAGAGGGCCACATGCATCAAGCTTTTTTGCATTCGCAAACGGCGAAAAATTTGGCCGTTTGCGAATGCAAAAACCTTTTTTGGGATGCATCATTTTTTTTTCATTCTTCGCAATTTAAGAAATCGCAATTTTTTGCGATTTCTCAAATTGCGATAGCATTTAAGAAATCGCAAATTTTGCGATTTCTTAAATGCTATGCATGATTTTTTTTAATTTGCGAATTCGCAATTAGGAAGGGGAAAATTACCATGAAGTAAACCTTCATGGTAATTTGCAAAAAGTTTCAAAAAAGCAAAAAAATGCATTTTTGAAACAAATATTTTACACACACACATGCCCTTGGGACATGTGTGTGAGTAAAATATACTTACGTGACATTTCAGGGGTGCAGGGGGGTGTCCTTTGGACCCCCCCTGCACCCTTGAAATTGCATTTTCATTTTGCGATTCCTTAATTGCAAATTCGCAAAATGAGAATGCCTTCCCATTGATTCCTATGGGCCTCTAGGCCCATAGGAATCAATGTAAGGCGATTCCTTATTTACGATTCGCAATTAAGGAATCGCAAATAAGGAAAATTAAGAAATCGCAAAAACGTTTGCGAATTCTTAATGCATAGGAATTTGCGATTCCTAAATTGCGATTCCCTAATTTTCGCAATTTAGGAATCGCAAATTCCTACAATGATGCATGTGGCTAAGAATGTCAAATTGCAGTAAACTGGCCAAATGATGAGTATCCTAGAGACGCGAAAACAGGAGCACCATTGGAGGAGGTGATGAGGAAGTATAATCAAGTTATACTGTATTTGAAAGGGAAAGTACCTCCAAAAGAAACAGATTGAACTAGAATAGACAGAACTACACAGAATAAAGCTGAATCTGTGCAAGCATATTGTGAACATCTTTTACAAGTTTTTAACAGTATAGTGGTTTAGAAAACATTGACACCAAAGATATGACGCATTTTATCTACCGGTTTGTGTCTGGATTAAGACCAGAAATTTCACAATGGATTAAGGATAATACCAAACCTGTAGATGAAATACTGAAATATGTAAAATATTGTGAAGATGAATTGGATAATAAAGGAAAGAATTTAGAAGAAAAAGTAATGTGGGCACAGGTAAAATTAGCAGAGCAACAAGAACTTCAATTGAAAAACATTCAGACCCATGGAGATGGAAATGGTAATAAACCTAGAGCTAAATTTAATTGAGAAGAGGCTAAGAAAAAATGTCCTTGTCATGGGTGCGGCAAGTTGGGGCATTGGAAGAACGAGTGTAAGGCTGTGTTAAATAATAATAATAATTTGAATCCACAGATGCAGAATGAGGTATCGAAAAAGCAGCAAAAACAGGTAATACAAAATCAGTTACCATTGGCGCCTATGCCAAACCCTGAGTGTCAACCAGCATACAGTATAGATACCACAATTTGGGAAGGAAGTAGTAAAAGGGACACAGTGACACCCGAATTTCTTTCGAGCGACTCATACTTTGATGAAGATAGTTTCTGACGGTGCCTGAGGGGGGAGGACGAGGAGTGCGTACTTGGCGCATCCTTGCAGGTAGATCAGTCAGGTCCATACAATGAGGGAAAAGTTGAAGGAAATTATGTTACTTTTTTGTTGGATACTGGTGCAACCCGTTCTACTGTGAGAACAGCAGACGTTCCAAACCAACCCCTCGCGGGAGAAGCGATCCAAGTAGTGGGCGTTTCTAATAAACAAATTAGTACCCCAGTTACAGAACCGATGGAAGTCAAAATAGGCAATCTTAAAGAAATACACAAATTTGTTGTATGTGACTCCAGTCCTGTAAATCTATTAGGCAGGGATTTGTTGTGCAAAATGAATTGCACTATCTTTTGTACACCAAATGGTGCTGAAATTCAAACTCCAGATGAAGATGGAATTTATGAAATTATGCTAGCAAAACAAGAAACAGAAAAACAAAAGTTTACCATAGAAGACTTGCCAAAAGAATTACAACATACAGTAGATCCTAAAGTGTGGGATTTCACAGGAAAAGATGTAGGATTAATGGCAAATGTTGACACAGTAAAAGTGACAGTAAAAGAAGGTGCAGTTTATCCAAATATTCAACAGTATAAAATGAGCCCAGAAACAAAAGCAGGAGTCGCACTAGAAATAAAAAGTCTAGTGGAATCAGTTATTTTGCAGGAAATAATGAGCAGTCCATGTAATTTACCCATAATTGGCATCAAGAAATCAAGCGGAAAATACAGGGTCGTACAGGACCTCTGCAAAATTAATAAAACTGTCGTTGTGCCAAGCCCTGCTGTGATTTTATATCAAATACCACGGGCAGCAGGCTGGTTCACCGTAATTGACCTTTGCTACGCATTTTTTTCAATACCACTGCACCCGGATAGTAAGTATCTTTTCTCATTCAAATTCGATGACCATATCTATGTTTGGAATCGCGTCCCTCAGGGGTACACAGAAAGTCCATCGATCTTTAATCAGATGTTGAAAAAGTGTCTTGAATCTTTGATATTGCCCGGACAATCAGTCCTGGTGCAGTATATAGATGACTTATTGGTGGCATCTAAGAATCCAAAAAACTGTGTTACTGATACAATTGCTTTGCTGAATCATTTAGGAAAAGGTAGACACAAAGTATCACCTGACACATTGCAGTATTGTACTAAATCAGTGAAATATCTGGGGCACCAGATAGAGAGAGGAGTCAGGAGGTTATGAACATGCATGAATCTGTTTAGGAGCCCCACTACACTATCCTCGTTAGGGTGCTTGGGCTCAGGGTGGCAATTTTACAGGACCGAGGGTAGTGCTTAATTTATACCCGGTAGTTTCTGCCGCTCAGCACGGCACTTGCTTATGAACACTGGCGCTTATGGCACCTACCACATGATGGAACTGTTTGTGTCATTTAAAGATAAGCAGAACAACAGATGTTTATTAATTCAATATAGCCTTAGAGCCTGACCTAGCCAGGCTCTTCCAACCATTAAAGGCCTGCCTCAGCTTTAAGGGCCCGAGCCGAAGGCAAGGGTCTTTAACAAGGGAGCGGGCATTTAATGGTCGGTAGAGCCTGCTAAGGAGAGTTCTTAGGCTATTAGAACATTCCGTCCCCTAGAGGACAGAATGTTCTAATTAGTCAAAACAAAGGCCTCTGTAGCCTGAGGAGGTTTAAATCCCCTCGTGCTCCGAAAGGCCTCTGTTCACAGCAGCAGCTGTGAAAGTATAACAACATTGAAATGTTGTTCTGCGGGCTTCTACTGGCCTGTAGAAGCTCAGAGCACTCCATTGTATTCAAAATATTGTATTGAAACATTTCCAGTGTTCTAATATACATTAAAACAACTAATACCGGCTCCCAAGCCAGTCTTAGAGCTGTGGGGGTCTTTTATATTCTGAATTTTCACACTTTTAGCAGTATGGGGTTTAGCAGTTGTGTAGGCACTATAATTGGCAGCGCTACCAGTCGCAATGGATGGTGCAAGCTGGAGTGGCCTCCTGACGAGAGCCCTGGCACTTATTTGTTTTAGGAGGGTGAATCATACTCCTTGAGAAATTGGAAAGCAACTGTGCATACTGATCTGATGCAGATTCCTGCTCTTCGAGTGACATCTTCTACCCCTACAGCAGATGAAGGTTGATTCCTCAAAGCAATGATATATGGAGCAGCCATGTAAGGTGAAGAACACACTAAGAAATGATGAGAGTAAGAATACAGCAGTGTATCAAACGTGAACCATGATCTACTCGAGCCCGAGGGACCTGGAGAAGCTCCTCCAAGCCACACAGGTAAATACAGTCAAACTGCACGGTGGTGCAATAAATAGGCAGTGTGTCCCCCAGCTTGTTTTCCTCATGTGGTTCATAACGTTCTATGGAGGTGGAAAATTGAAGTGTAAGTAGAGTAGGCCTGCACATGGAGAGTAGTGTTTATCTAGTATCTGAATAACAACTATTTGGCAAGGAGGGAAACATCAGTGACCTTGGCTGAATTCTTTCATACTTAAATGTGCTGAAAGGTGTATTCCCCTCAAAACCTCTTAACAAAGAGCATTGCCATGAGTAACTGGCTAATAACAAGCATCCTACATCCAAATTCAACCTGTACTCCAGAAGCTGATGGTCCCCATGTCATTCATGTCACCTTGCTTCTGGTCCCACTTTCAACAAACGTTTCTCTGTGCACTTGTAAGAAATATTCCTGATTTTTATTATGGGAGATTATGAATCTCCTCATGGGTTCAATAACACACTGCTGAGCAACTTAATAACAAAACAATGCCAACAATTACTTCGTGTTGGTGATAAAGAAATCAAAATATTGCCATTATGATCTGATGTACTTTTAAATTCTCTTTTCTGTGGCAATAATAGGAGTTTTTGGGCTGATCTCTAAGACCCACTCACAACAAAGCTAAGAATCTGTGGGTGTCTAGAATAGGCTTTGTACTGGAAGGGTAGAGTTCCGGTACAAATTGCTATGCTTAGACTAGCTTCAATTTTTCTCACTGAGTATGTATGCTGTGCAATGGAGCATATATGAAAAATTAGAAAAGTTTTGAGACATGAAAACGTTTCTTCTTATTTGCACTGACCTCGAAAATGTGCATTTGTTTGCCACAAAACCCTGTCTACAAAGTACGTGTGGTTGCATGGGAAAGCCCATGTACTATCAATTGGACACCACCTTCATGGAAAGTGATGCAAAGAAGTTCAATGCTCTGCTTTGCATTACATTTAGGGCCATATGTATGAAGGTACCGATTTGCGATTCTGAAATAGCGATTTTTAAAAAATCACTATTTCAGAATCGCAAATTGGTATTTATGTACAAATTCACTTTTTTTAGTGAATTCTTATTATTCCTTAATTGCGATTAGCAAATTGCAAATCGCAATTAAGGAATACTTTCCCATTCATTTCTATGGGCCAGGAGGCCCATAGGAATGAATGGGAAGGTATTCTCAATTTTGCGATTCGCAATTTGAAAATCACAAATTGAGAATCATTTCAAGGGCGTAGGGGTGTCCAAAGGACACCCTGTTGCACCCCTGAAATATGCATGGGTGCACATGTGGCGCACATACATGCCCTATGTGCATCACATGGCACTTTGAAAAATGCTGAAATGTGCATTTTTCCAAGAAATCGCAACTTACCACCAACTAGAAATTGGTGGTAATTTGCGATTCCTTAAGGGCATTTTGCTAATTTTTTTGGCTTCGCACATTGCATTTAAGGAATCGCAAAATTTGCGATTCCTTAAATGCAATTGCAAAATAAGGAATTGCAAATTTTGTGATTTCTTATTTTGCACCAGATTTTACTTCATACATATCATTTTGCTAATTCGCATTCGCAAGGCCGAAATTCGGCGAATTTCGGCCCTTGCGAATGCGAATTTGCTTCATACATATGGCCCTTAGTCAGCTTTGCAGTGCAAAATAAGTTTTGTAGGTTGTAAAGTAAATAGCAATCCAACACTTTATGCCGGTTTATGTTTCTTTTGCTGACTTTGTAACAGTGCAAACTGTTGACAAATCTGGCCCCAAAAGGACCATGATTAATCTGAAACCAGTGTTCAAGAGATGCTATAAGTAACAGTCAGATTTGGACTTTTATAAACATTTGTCATTGATGCTGCATCTAAAAATGTTAAGAGCCCCCCACTTCCCAATAGGGAGACCCCATGTTACTTACAGATCCAAAGAGTCGGCCTTTGCTGTTCATGGCTAGGAACAATCCACTCTGAACTCCAAACATGCAGACTACCCCTCTTTCCACGGGCGAGATTTCCAGCAGACCTACCATAAAACCATACAAGTAACACAGATCAGGTATGAATATCTCCACTAACAGACATTAACGTATTGTAAGTTCCAAGGCATGCTTTGTTTCAACTGTTTATTGACCTAGTATTTCATTTGGGGTAGAAAAAAAATAATTCTCCTAGATCACACTGTTTGTTAGTAAGAAACCAGGTCCATAACCTGGTTGAACATACAGAGCATCAATTCGCGCACCACACCATGCTCACCACATTTTCTAACAAGCATTGGAAGAGCCAGTTGGTCTGGCATCGGCTGTCAGTATTCTTGCTTTGTAAATACATGTTTTGTTTTTATCATGGTTTTTGAAAACTTTATTGTTGGAGGAGCTGAAGGGCCCTTACTATTAAAAAAATAAAATGCTTGAAAGCAAAAATCTTTTTGGGTCTCAAAAAGAACATATTTCCATAATAGCTCCTGGCATTGAAAAGGAATACTTTGTGTGTGGATGTGCACCCCATGAAAGAGCAGAATTCCGTCACTCACAGTGAAATTAACCAATGACTGATGTGACTTTTTCTCCTGCTTCATGCTGTATTGGGTGGAAGAAAAATCCGACTGGCGAAACAACAGACTAATCGATGAAGAGGGCTAATTGAAAGCCCCTATAGGTAAGTATATGTATACAATGTTCCTGTAACCTTTGTTTTTTTTCAGTGAATGTATATATATATATACACGTATATATATATATATATATATATATATATATATATATATATATATATATATATATATGAACACACTGTCACCAATGTAGCTTGCCTTCGATCCAAGGTAAAGGACAACACTGGAGCCGGGCCTCTATTTTTTGTGCGGATTTATTAGACACAATGTCCGACGTGTTTCGGAGTATAACACACTCCTTCTTCACGGGCAAGAAACTGTGTTTCAAAGACAACTAATAAAGTGCAAATCACGTGATTCAAACATAAAAGACATACTTCAACATTTGAAATTTGTAAGTCATTTCATCTCGATAAAGTTTTTAGCAATTAAAGAAAAGATTTGTAAATCATTATATACATTTATTTTGCAAGCCCACAGAGAAACATTTTTCAATGTAAATAAACGTGGAATAGAAAATACCGGACGTTATGTGCAAAGAACCATGTCCACCCTAACTGGACATGTTGGATATATATGTCTCCCATCAAGGCTGAATTGGGAAATTCACTCGTATCCATAAAAAAGGCATGTGGCCACAATAACAAAATGCCGCAAATGATGAGTATAATTATAAACAAAATTGACTCGGTTCGAGTTCAATGGTGGTTGCAAGGCGCGAACCGTTGTAATACACGGCAAGTTTAACGCGCCCTTAGCTGCACAAACATGTTGAGCTACGAGTTCCTATTCCAAGCCTAAGGCGAAAGTAAAGTACATGACATAGGCTGATAAGCCCCCAAGCCTGGTAAACACTTTATTTAATCAAACCCAAGTGGGTAAAGTATAAAGGCAACTTCGTCACCAAAATAAATACAAAATGCACTTTAATGGTTTGTGTGAAGATCAGCAAATAGAGTATAGCCCAAGTGGACAACCCTGCACAACTGGTCCGAAACTATAAAGTAATCCATTTCTGTTTCGGACAAAAAAGACTTCTATATATATCTTCCCTGTGTTCGTGTTTTAGGGGGTGGCTATCCCTGTCGTGGGCCCGCCGAATAAGAGGCTCGGGACAAAGCCAACGTTGGTGTTCAGTATATATATATATATATATATATTCACTGAAAAAACCATAGGTTATAGACCATATATAGTTAGGAATTAGCATTTAAAAAACCTTATTTTACTCACACAAAACCATTGAAATTCCATATATAGTTAGTTGCACTAACTATATATCGCGCACCCGCAATCCACTGCTGATCATGTCACATATTACATCATTCATGACATGGTCAGTGACATCACTGATGACATCACTGATGACATCTCAAATGACATCACTGATGACATCACTGATGACTACATCCAGTGACTGTATAATTCTGTAAAGTTTAAATATGTCTTACATATTGAAGAATGAGTGGATGTATAAGTGTCTTGATGA
This sequence comes from Lissotriton helveticus, assembly GCF_964261635.1. Classification (NCBI taxonomy): domain Eukaryota; kingdom Metazoa; phylum Chordata; class Amphibia; order Caudata; family Salamandridae; genus Lissotriton; species Lissotriton helveticus. The sequence continues at coordinate 158,388,242 of NC_136062.1, forward strand.
AGGATTTAGTAGGGGCATGGTTGACTGTATGAGTGACTGACTAAATGTGTCTCACTGAGTGCATGGGTTAGTGACTAAACTGTCTTAATTTGTGCATCATTATGTCTGTTGTTCTGTAAACTGCTGCATGTGTTGATCATTAGCTATATGATTAACTGTATGGGTTATTGATTGGTTGCCCAAGCATTTGCATGGGAGACTGAGTGTGTGTCTGGGTGGCTGGGAGGTGTATGACTCTCTGCATAGATGTGTGAGCAGTTGATTGACTAGATGTATGGGTTCAAAAGTGCATGTGGAAACAGCTGTATGGGCGGTTGACTGTGTGCATGAGTGTATTGGTGAGTGAATGGATATCTCAGTGCTACATGTCAAAGTAAGTACATATGTAAAACACAGTACATGTGAGAGTTGACATATATAAATAACTGTGCATAAGAGCCAGTGAATGTGTGAGTGGCTGTATGGATCATTGTGAACTTGTATCAAGGATTGTATAAGTGAGTAAATATGTTTTAGTATATGTTTGAATAAGTAAGGTGTGTATAACTGTATAGTTGAGGAAATGGAGGTGTGATTGATTCTTTGCATGACTGACTAAGTGTCTGAGTAACTCCATGGATGAGTGACAGTCTATGAGTGTCTGTTTACACTGAGTGTATCTAAGGTTATATTAGAGTCTGAAGAGGTTCATCGTATTATCACATGAATGATGTCATCAGTGATGTGATCAGTAATGTCAAATGAGATGTCATCAGTGATGTCATTTGAGATGTCATCAGTGATGTCATCAGTGATGTCATTTGAGATGTCATCAGTGATGTCATCAGTGATGTCATTTGAGATGTCATCAGTGATGTCATCAGTGATGTCACTGACCATGTCATGAATGATGTAATATGTGACATGATCAGCAGTGGATTGCGGGTGCGCGATATATAGTTAGTGCAACTAACTATATATGGAATTTCAATGGTTTTGTGTGAGTAAAATAAGGTTTTTTAAATGCTAATTCCTAACTATATATGGTCTATAACCTATGGTTTTTTCAGTGAATTTTCAAGGTTTTGTAAATGCTACTTCCTAACTATATATGGTCTATAACCTATGGTTTTTTCAGTGAATTTCAATGGTTTTTTAATAGCAAATATCATAAGCTGTCGAATGTCAAGTACGTGGTAAGTGAAAACATTTTCGTGTTTATGCACACTGATCTGCTTTGAATGGTGCCCCCCCCCCTCATTTCTATTAGGAGTACTCTCTCTTTGCAGATAGTGAAAGGTAGTTAACGCAGGCCTTTGCCCCCGTTGTAATCCGTCGTGCCTGCTTCTCTCTCCATTTGATTGATTGTTATCCAAGTATTTACTGTTTTAGAATTAGTTCTCTTTGGTTCATTCTCTATTTACAAACAAACACAGAGTCGCAATACTCTGTTTAGTCTTTGCAGATAACGAAAAATCGTGTAAAAAAAAAAGAAATGGAATGGAGCAAAATGAGTAGGCCACTAATGGGATCTCTTTTTGACCTCGCTAAAATAGAAACATTAGGAACAACCCCTCATGACAAATACAAAACTAGTGAGATGAACTGAACTCCACACAATGATGGCTGCAAAACAGCTCGGCTCCGCCACCCACCCCGCCCAAAATAACGATAAAGAGCGGCTGCCATGATTGGTTGCGGAATGACCACGACGGAGCTACGAAATGGTGCTGCTCTCATGCTAACCCCAGCTTCAGTCTGAAACATCCAGAAACACTGTAGACTACCAATTCGATCAGTTCCGGTAGCGCCCCAATGTAACCCGGTAGAGAAGAACTAGCCCTCCCCTCTTTGACTGATGGTTCTTGTTGCCTGTCCCTTCTGTTGTCATTTAACAGAACTATTTAGCCTGCTGAAAGGGGTTGTGTTCCGACCGCTGGTTGGTGGAGACATTTTGACTATATTCTGTACCTGCGTTGTTGCGTAATGCGTCATATGACGCGCCGCGTTAGCGCATCCGGAAGTCATCCGGGGCGCGCAGCGCGTAACGTAAGCATAACAAGTCATGTGACTTGTTAATAAAACTTTTCATTGGTTCATTTTACTTTTCTTATTGTAATGATGAAAGGCTTGGTCATATGACCTAAAAATTACGCTTTTCATTACTTCCGAACATTATTTTTTCTTAAATATATGTTATAATGTTCCAGGCTAATGTACTTTCCCGGAAATTTTACAACTGTCCTGCAAGTAAAATATATTCTTTTTTCGAGAAAAAGAGCGTTTCTTCGTCCCATGACGGAGCCGTTGAGCAAAAGAGGGTCGACCTGCTGTCTTAGTCGCCGATACGCCTGAATATGAGATTCTTATCGATCACTTTATGTTGCAGGAATAGAAAACACAACAGCCCTTGACCATTTATCTTTACTGCGTTCCTTCGTATTATACCTTTTACCCTTCATGTAATTGGTCTGCTTTATTTCACTTGCCTTTTAATGATTCTAAAACAGTCACTATTATTAAAAACTTTACCAATGTATATACTACTACCATGTTTTCTTTTAAAAACCTTTATTGTGAAAATTTCATTATACAAATACGAGCCTATAACCACGTGGGCCTGCCACGGAGCAAACTGTAATCGTATATGATGAATAGACATTTACACTGTAGAGGAACGTAACGGGCGGGCCATTAGGTTGCAAGAACTAAGGTGTCTAACAGTTACGGAATCGGTGGACGTACATTTTATAATTAAAATACGACAGGGCCAGTTACAATAAAATTATCTAGATATACATTTGCGGGCAAGTACCATGGGTGACGTTAATTCGAACTTTCAACAGTACAGTAATCAATAACACATCAGAAATTAATATCAATACGGATGTCGAAATATTCAATCAATTCTCGTCCCCGCCCGCCATGTGCTTCAAAACTGCATACGTATCTCGTGAATTCAAGGTTCTGCAACCAGTACACAACAAGGAGTTACGAGTCCCATTTATTCCGGCGCCATTTTGGGCGAGGACGGGCAGGTCCAGGATATAGTCAAAATGTCTCTACCAACCATCGACTATGATGATGTTCATATGCTGTATTTATTAGAGTAACACTCATCTGTCCACATGAAATTAATTTGCCACAATCTAAACATGTCATTTTAATCTTTCCAAAGTTCTTCTAAATATTTGGGACCGTTTCCCTTGCCTCTGAAGCTCTCAGTGCCACTTCTTTGATGAATGTACTAGCAGGTCAGGGGTTCTCCTCCAAATCTCTCTTTTATGCAGCACTATAATTAATTGGTGCCACCTCTCCATATGACGATGCATGGTATAGTTACCACAACTATATATTTTTTCGGTTCCTCTGGAGAGTTCATCGTGGCAGATGAAGCGTGTAACGTACCGGGCATTTACCTTTTTTTGCATGTACAGGAAAGGAAAAAAAAATCGAGCGTCCGAGTTCTAAGGTGTCCCAGGGCCATTTTAGTGGACCAGGCCCAAATCCAAAGAACAGGCCGCCATTTTGAGAGTCCTCTTGCAGCCGCCTGTCGCTGTAGCATCAAGAGCAGCCGAAACTCAGCTGAATGGCAACTGAAACGGTAAAGGGGCGCCCCACTACAGCAGACGAGCCTCCACCTAGGAAGGCCCATTCACGCTGGCTCCCCCCCCCCTTCGGGCACCCCACGCCGTTATTCGGAGCAGTATTGTAGGATGGCCACACCAGTGCGGCAACTTGCTAGACATCACCTCGGTGGTAACCGAATCTCAACGCCTTGTGGTGTCTTCTATTCAGAAAACATTGTTATGCTGCCTTTGACCTATTCGCCGCAAGTGCGCACACAACTCAACTGCATAGCTTGCTAGACACCACCTCGGTGCCATCCGGATCTTGGAATGTCAGCACTTTTTGGTGTCTTCTCTTCAGAAAATATTGTTGCGCTGCCTTTGGCCCCATTCGCACATCAGTCCGCTACTGACGCCATCTCACAGGCTAATGGGGCGCCCCACGCCGACTTTCAGCATTGTAGAATGACCACACCAGTACAGCAACTTGCTAGACATCACCTCGGTGCCATCCGGATCTCGGCGCCCCACTGCAGATGAAGTGCCTCTCAACTATGAAACCACCACGGTGACATCCGGATCTTGGCGCGTTGTGCTGCCTTCGGCCTATTCGCACATCGGTCCGCTACTGACGCCATCTCACAGGCTAATGGGGCGACCCACGCCGAGTTTCAGCATTGTAGGATGACCACACCAGTACAGCAACTTGCTAGACATCACCTCGGTGCCATCCGAATCTTGGCATCTCAACGCCTAGTGGTATCTTCCATACAAAAAATATTGTTACGCTGCCTTTGGCCCCATTCGCACATCAGTCCGCAACTTAGACATCACCTCGGTGCCATCCGGATCTTGGCATCTCAGCGCCTTGTGGTGTCAGTCAGAAAATATTGTTGCGCTGCCTTTGGCCCCATTCGCACATCAGTCCGCTACTGACACCATCTCACAGGCCAACAGGGCGCCCCACGCCGACTTTTACCATTGTACGATGGCCACACCAGTGCCACAACTTGCTAGACACCACCTCGGTGCCATCCGGATCTTGGCATCTCAGCGCCTTGTGGTGTCTTCAAATCAGAAAATATTGTTGCGCTGCCTTTGGCCCCATTCGCACATCGGTCCGCTACTGACGCCATCTCACAGGCCAACGGGGCGCCCCACGCCGACTTTCAACATTGTAGGATGGCCACAGAAGTGCGACAACTTACTAGACACCACCTCGGTGCCATCCGGATCTTGGCGCGTTGTGCTGCCTTCGGCCTATTCGCACATCGGTCCGCTACTGACGCAAACTCACAGGCCAACGGGGCGCCCCACGCCGACTTTCAGCATTGTAGGATGGCCACACCAGTGCACCTTACTAGACACCACCTCGGTGCCATCCGGATCTTGGCGCGTTGTGCTGCCTTCGGCCTATTCGCACATCGGTCCGCTACTGACGCCATCTCACAGGCCAACGGGGCGCCCCACGCCGACTTTCAGCATTGTTGGATGGCCACACCAGTGCGGCAACTTACTAGACACCACCTCGGTGCCATCCGGATCTTGCCGCGTTGTGCTGCCTTCGGCCTATTCGCACATCGGTCCGCTACTGACGCAAACTCACAGGCCAACGGGGCGCCCCACGCCGACTTTCAGCATTGTAGGATGGCCACACCAGTGCTGCAACTTGCTGGACACCACCTCGGTGCCATCCGGATCTTGGCGCGTTGTATTGCCTTCGGCCTATTCGCACATCGGTCCGCTACTGACGCCGCCTCACGTGCCAACGTATTTTCTCCGCATTTTATACCCTATGCCGCATAACAGGTCATGTGACTTGTTTATAAAACTTTTCATTGGTTCATTTTACTTTTGGTTTCCTAATGATGGAAGGCTTGATCATATGACCTAAAAACAACACTTTTCATTGGATGAAAACTTTTTTTTTTCCCAAACGATGAAAGCCCCACCTTGTTTCTGGATGTTTCAGACTAAACTGGCGTCAGCATGAGAGCACCACCATCTCGTAGCTCCGTCGTGGTCATTCCGCGAGCAATCATGGCAGCCGCTCCCCACCAGAAGCCTGCAGGAGTCGGGGCCCCCAAAACTTTTGATGAATTCTCAAGGCGGAGGGGACGCTTTCGAGAATGGGGTCCAAGACCTAGCAGACAAGCGTCCGATTTCCAAGGTGTCCCAGGGCCATTTGAGTGGACCAGGCCCAAAAAGGAAAGAGCCTGCCGCCATTTTGAGAGTCCTGTGACAGCCGCCTATCGCTGCACCGCAAGAGTGGGCGCAACTCAGCTGAATTGCGGCTTTTGACACAGTGGACCAAAAACGGACGGAATGGCAACTGAAACGGTAAAGGGGCGCCCCACTACAACAGATGACACTCCACCTGGAGAGGCCCATTCACGCCGCCTCCCCCGGGGCGCCCCACGCCGTTATTCGGAGCAGCATTGTAGGATACCAAAACCAGTGCGGCAACTTACTGGACATCACCTTGGTGCCATCGTTCTGCTGCCTTGGAACTATTCGCACAACAGTTTGCTACTGATGACCCACCCCCCGCGACGCCCCACGCCGTTATTTGCTGGGTGGCAACTTACTAGACATCACTTTCGTGTCATCTAGATTTCGGCGCGTTCTGCTGCCTTGGAACTATTCGCACAACAGTTTGCTACTGATGACCCACCCCCCGCGACGCCCCACGCCGGAAATCTGGACGTTGTGCTGCGTTGGGACTATTCGCACAGCCGACCGCTACTTCGTTGTTTTTCCCTAAAAATGTTTATATGTTATTACTATTTTTGTTTTCTTGTATATATTTATAAATTATTAAAGTTTTATAATCTTACTACTTTGTCGGAGTGCTATATATTTTTAATGTGACACATAATTGTAAAAACTTTGATGTACAAAGAGTCATCCCTGGAATCTTCCGCTTCACGCTCGGTCCCCTCCCCAATCACAATACAGGATGGTTTTCAGATAATAGAAACGCTTCTGCTGTGACGGATCTCATCGAGTGTGGGCCTTGATCTACTATAACTCCTTTGAAGAGGGGTGATTCTTTACAGCTGTGGCCATAAACTACATCTGCAGGGCTAGCTGATAGCCTAGGACCGGCCTGGACAATCGGACACAGAGGAAAAGGAGTGTCAGAGGGTGCGGTAGTGAATAGGGCGAAAGGGAGGTGTCGGGCGGGCACAGGGTGTGATTCTCAGGGAAGAGCAGCGCAGATGGGGGGAGGTTTATTACCCATGCATAAGACAGAGAGCGGGGGTGACCACTGCCTGGGTGAGATGCTTGCGAGGGTGGGGAGCCATGCTAAGGATCGACAGCGTGCACAGAGTGGGTCTGGTCAAGGCATCTAAAATGGCTGCCGTGCACGACAAAAGTGTGGCATTTGAAAAAAGACAAGATGGCGCAGACAATGTTTTTCAACACTTCCTGATTTCCTTTGAATCGAACGTTAACAGACGTTGGGGCATATTACCAAAGTTAAGCGATATTTATCCCTAACGATGCATTGCAAAGATTTTTTTACCGTCAGAAATTATCGCAGATAAACCTTGCTATTATCAAGGTTTATCGCAAATATGATAAAAAACGACCGCAATGCATTAATATCGCTGAAAACTCAGCGATATTCATGCATTACCGAGCTAATGCTCTTAGCCATGTTATCCACCTCCCATTGGATAACATGGCTAAGAACTGCTCAGTACAAATGAGGATGGTCTGAGTATGGCAGATGTAATATACATATATATACAAATTCAGATAGGACCATGTTCACCTTTAAAGTTTAAACCAATCAAAAGAGAATTTAATTATTTGTATTTCTTTCAGGCGTTTTATTCATTCATAGCCAAAATTGTGTCGAGCAATTTATGATAAAGACATGTAATTGTTTCATCATTACATTCCGTATTCGAAATCGGTGTTCTCTGTGAAAAGGGAAGGGTAGGTGAATAAGTGAGGGGGACAGAGTAAAGGTGTTGTGACATAAATAGTTGCATCCAAGTTAAAAATGAAAAAACCTCTACAACCAAGCTAATGGGCAAAGGTTCCCAATTTTACATCACGCATAGATTTATGAGAATACATCTCTTAATTAGCTCCTATGGTGTGTCAAGGAAAAACGGCGTATTTCTACGTTTCGACCCCTGATACGCAAGAAGGGTGATTCACAGCCTCATGTTGGGGTCTTCGTCAGGAAGAGGAAAGAGAGCCTATGGGGTAAGTAAATACATAAATCAGAATTTTACAAGCGTGAACAGGCGTGGTGATAATTGTCAAAATGGTGATGTGGGTAGTTACCTACATCAGCCGACGGTCAATGAATGTGCCGTCTGCAGGAGGGGCTTTCAAATGCTCCAATGGAACTGAAATATAATAGAATAGGTGCCGTCAGGGCCCTATGTTTTGCTAAATCAAAAGTTATAACGGGGGCAAGTAAATAGAGGAACTTACTTGGTGTGCCGGCGAAAACTAGGCACAGGTAGATCTGTCCTCGATGGGGGTGATTTGTCTAAAAACAGAAGGGGAGGCTATTTTGAGCATGGGATTGCCGTGATGGTAAATCAGGTCTACAGCCAATATGCACTTAATAACTAAAAAATTGGTAATACATCAATTACCTTGCAGGGTTGAATTGTCAATGCCACCCTGTTATCCCAAACGCGTGTTCACTCGCGGTGGGGGTCTCAGTGCCGGTACGTTTTACTAAAAATAAATATAAAGCGGAACTGGGTTAAGTTTACTAGATCCGCTAGTCCGGAGCTACAGTGAGTGTGGCCGACCAAGTGAGTGGCCAGTTTGGGCAGTACATACCTTCTTGAATGCGAGCGCGCATCAGCGCTATTACTTCCCGGCAGCCTGCATCCGAAGAGACTCGCGGTGCAGGCGCTCAATGCCAGTGAAGGCTAGATGCAGAGGGGGCTCGGCCCGGCGGTCCAATGGGATCGTGGCTGGGTTCGCGCGTTCCCAGAGGCTTGCTTAAAGGGGTAGTGTCCCCTTCTGGGGAAGAGAACTGGCTGTTCGTCATCGGATCGAAGACGATCATTCCAGGGGAGGGGAAGAGATCTCAAATGATGTCGCAGGGTATTACCTGGCATATGGGGGTGTGGCATTACCGTCTATGCGCGCCGTTCTACATTTGTATTAACCAGTCACGGGGCAGACAGACTACATCCAATTACATAGCCTGATATTAAACAATGGATCGCCAAGCATTTAGCTCCACCAAATTAACATGTCTAAGACCAGACATTATGTACATAGATATTAATGCTTCAAAGGCATCCATACATATATTTTCTTATGGACCACTCCCCGGGGAAGGGAAAAACAGGTGGTAATACAGTGTAATACACTTCTACAGATTTAAAGCAGCATATGGAGAAAAGTACATATGGACGTTGATGCTTAACAAGTTACAACACATAGTATACATTCCACATGGATGTTCTCGAAGCAGTTCTGTGTGATGTCATGTTGTATATTAATGATAGTAATACACAGTGTGGATTCAGGGGGGGACAAAAGGCATTATTCCCAGGGTCTATTCGGGATTTAGTCCCGCCATCTGCGAGAAACTGGCCTCCAGTTCATTAAGTCCCTTGGTTATGGTTTGAAACTTCTGCATCCATTTGCATTCCCTTGTGTCCAGTGCGGCAGCTAGGTTACCACCCCGGGGGCCGAGGGTGATTTTTTCAATTATCAACCAGCGAATGGACTCTGGGGGATGGTTTTTCTCAGTAAAGTGCTCAACCAAAGGGGCCCCTAAGGTTGCGCAGCGAATCCTGCTGCAGTGTTGGAAGATGCGGTTCTTTGCTTTTTGCTGCGTTTGTCCAATGTACATCAGGTTGCATGGGCAAAGAATCGCATAAATCTGCAATAAGAACTGCTCAGGGCAGCTGTTACTTTTTCGAGATATTCGCGCTTATCTCGAATATTTCCAAAAGTTGATAATAGGAGATAGCGATGTTAGCGACTGTTTCCAGTCGCTAACATCTTGGCATGCCCACTTTGCATGTCATTAGTGATAAATATCACTCACATGCAAAGTGGGGCCCAAGATGGTCGCTATCTCCTACTAGCCGTCGCTAACTGGTGTTAGCAACAGCTAGGTAATACAGATATAATTTTATCTCCGCGGAGCGCTGTTACAGATATATATCTTGTTTTTGAACGTTAATTTCTCAAAATGCACTGAAGCACATATATTGAGACCTAGCAAAGGCACATCGGGCTACCAGTCCCTAATATTTTACCAAGTTTCGTGCAAATCCATTCAGCCGTTTGATTATTATTATTATTTTTTTTTTTTGCCCCGCGGGGCCCTTTTAAAACCTCCACATCAAACCTAGGGGGTCAGCGAGGATCTACTATGCCCCTTATGGTCATTTGCCCCTTCGCTTTGGCCTCCTCTTGTCTCTCGATCCTACCGAGAGACAAGATGGCGGCCGCTACGGACTGTTTGGAATGTTTACAGACACCGGAGAGCCAATCAGCTTCGCTTCGCAAAGCTCCGTAACGCGAAAAGTACGCGAAGCGGTGCGCTGTTACAGATATATATCTTTTTTTGAACGTTAATTTCTCAAAATCCACTGAAGCACATATATTGAGACCTAGCAAAGGCACATCGGGCTACCAGTCCCTACAATTTTGCCAAGTTTCGTGCAAATCCATTCAGCCGTTCGATTATTATTATTATTTTTTTTTTTTGCCCCGCGGGGCCCTTTTAAAACCTCCACATCAAACCTAGGGGGTCAGCGAGGATCTACTATTCCCCCTTATGGTCATTTGCCCCTTCGCTTTGGCCTCCTCTTGTCTCTCGATCCTACCGAGAGACAAAATGGCGGCCGCTACGGACTGTTTGGAATGTTGACAGACGCCGGAGAACCAATCAGCTTCGCTTCACAAAGCTCCGTTGCGCGAAAAGTACGCGTCCTGGAGCGCTGCCCGGTCCGCTGTTACAGATATATATCTTTTTTTAAACGTTAATTTCTCAAAATCCACTGTAGCACATATATTGAGACCTACAAAAGGCACATCGGGCTACCAGTCCCTACAATTTTGCCAAGTTTCGTGCAAATCCATTCAGCCGTTCGGGCTAAAAGTGAGGCCAACCGCCCTATGGAAAACTCAATGTTAAAAACACGTTTTGGGACCCCCCTTTTTTCTCGACCCCCCCTGGACGAACCCCCCCCCAATTTTCAGGGGCTGCTCAGAAACAAAATGTGCCATTTTCCTGAAAATTTCAGCCAATTCCGTCCACAAACGCCAAAGTTATTAGACATAGAATTTTCAAAAAACCCATAGAGAAAAAATCCTAACTATATATACCTACTGGCGACCGCCAGTAGGTAATATATATATATATATATATATATATATATATATATATATATATATATATATATATTCACTGAAATTCAGTGAAATCTGAACCTAACTATGACGTCCCTAGAACCTTTGGTATGCAAGTGAAAAAAAAAGTTGTAGGAAAGTTATAGTTAGGCTCAGATTTCACTTGTACAAAACCAGTGAAATTCAGCAGTTATGGTTACCTGAGCTAACTATAACTCACGCGGTCGCAATGTACTTCTTATGACCTCACATATTACATCACTCATGACATGGTCAGTGACATCACTGATGACATCCCAAATGACATCACTGATGACATCATTCCCAGAACCACTCACACACCCACTCACACACCCATACAAGTTCTCATACGCCCACTCACATACCCACTCACAGACCCATACAAGTACTTACACAACCACTAACCTATCCGTAGAGCCACTCACACACACAAAATCATAGAGCCTGGTTACTACCAGTCACTCACCCATACATGGATGAGTGATTACGAACTACAGTTCCCATAATGCACGTCCCATTGGAGGGAGTGCAGTATTTAAATGGGAATGTCATATACACGCATCCTCCGTGAAAGCCTCTGAAGAGAAAGCTGAGGAGCTTTCGAAACACGTCAGGCAAACCTACACAGAGGCGGTTAATGACTGAGCAGGACCCGTCCATACCATGAAAGGAGAGTTCTCTTGCTGCTGTTGGCCGAGTGAGACTCGACTGATGGACACATCTTGGAGCTGTATGTATTCGCGGCCGTCCTGCCACGGAGTCTGCACCAACCCCGAGGAAACAGGGGGCCACTCGACGAGGTATTTACCAAATCGAAAATGTGGGTCAACAGAAGAGGATTTAGGACGGGACCGCCCATACAGAGTATAATGCGTGCAGCCATTTGGGGGATGAGAGATTACGAACTACAGTTCCCATAATGCACGTCCCATTGGAGGGAGTGCAGTATTTAAATGGGAACGTCATATACACGCATCCTCCGTGAAAGCCTCTGAAGAGAAAGCTGAGGAGCTTTCGAAACGCGTCAGGCAAACCTACACAGAGGCGATTAATGACTGAGCAGGACCCGTCCATACCATGAAAGGAGAGTTCTCTTGCTGCTGTTGGCCGAGTGAGACTCGACTGATGGACACATCTTGGAGCTGTATATATATATTATCTTCATTTTTCTATATTTTGAAATTTACTAAAATAATTGCGAATTTGAATCATTATTTAATGAGGAATATTTAGTATATATTGATATAATATGACACTAGTCGGTCATTTTTTTGATATCTTTGCATTGGTCATAATGAATTATGAACATTGTTTTTTTATGAAACGAGCAATTTTGATCTGTCATTAATTTGGAGGTTTTTGTTTTTCTGTATTAACTTGAAACTTTTTGTAAACATGTTGAAATCAATAAGGTTTTCTTTTTCGATGTATATGCAATATGGCTCTATCCATAGTCTTTTTTCTATTTTCTTTATTGCACTTTTTTTGTGTGTTTGAATTGATATCACCTGTGCACTGATTATAAAATGTGGTTGATCTACGGGGCGCGTCATGTGAACAAGCTCCTTTTAGGAGTGAAACGCGTCATGGACGACACCATGTCTTTTTATTTCGTCTTTGTGAAATAAATACATCTCACTGGATAATTGGTTTGCTGCCTCCTTTGATCTGTTTTGATTTCGAAAAATAAGTCACGACAAGAGGTCCTTACCTGGTGTTCCTTCACCTCGGATTTGTGAAACAGGCATATCTGCTATATCTAAACACCGGAGAAGCTGCTTCCGGCTTTTGGACCCTCCTGCTCTTTGAGGCACTGCGTTGTTGCAGCACACTACGTTTCTACGTATCGACTATTGGATTGGTTCGAGTCGTGCTTTGCTGTGCCCCCTGCCTGGAATACGTTTGGATTTTGGAGAGGTTAACGGCCGGAGCAGGAGTTGTCGAACGGCGTGGTAGCTGGTTGACCGGTCGGTCGGCTGACTGACATGGATTCCGGCACCGATTCCGGTAAGACGCTCTTGCGATTGAACGTTCTCCATCTTTTCCAATTCTTTTTTCCACAAGGCGGGTTGCGCGATAGTGACATTTTTGCGAGCTCGGAAAGGCTCTATTGAACTTTTGAGCCCGTAACTAATTAAGGCAGCTACCTTCTATTTCTTTGTTATCCGTGACTATATTCAATATATATTGACAGGCTAAACTGCTTTCACATGATGATATCCAGCGACGCGCTCCGGAACCGCGAAAGCGCGGCAGAGGCTCGTTTTGAAAATTTACCGACAGTGGTTAATCAACAGACAAAGAACACTGCAACTGAGACAAATAAAGATGTCAAATCACTCTTGAAAACACTTGAAAAGCTTTTGCGTAATGAACTTTCCAAATGGTGGGAAAAGAAATCATTAGAAAAATACTGTGATGTCAATAGGGTCCCACGTGGTTTACGAGTTTTAATTGTGCCGACCTACGAAAATCCAAATCCCGAAATGTTGCAGGAATGGGCAATAAACAACTTGAAAAGCTCTATGAATATGATACATAATAATCAAATATGCGGAAATTGACCGCGATGCAATCTTGGTGGAAATTGACAAAGTGAACACATTATTAGAAGCGACTGGTGAAACTGACCTGATAGAAAAGACCAAAGTGGAAATTGATGTGAGGATTAAAAAACTAGAGGAAACAATTATAGAGCGAAAGGTATTCAAATTCGCACGTGACAGAGATGATTATGCAGCCGGCCGTATATTTACATTTTCTAAAAAATATGACAACTACAAACGTAAGGCAATGGCTGGCAACAACAAACCGAATTCTAGCGCATGTGGTGCAGCAAGCAGTAATGACACAAGTTCAATACCGCAAGATCATTCTGACACAATTTCTCTAACCTCTGTTACCTCGCTTTCTTCTAACGACTCTGATGTAAACTCAACTACCATGCAACCAGGTTTATCGAGTCTTGCAAGGTTTTCTCTAATTGATGAACTTAATTTTGTGAACGAGGACCGGCGATATTCCCTGCACTCCCGCAATCCTCCATCAAAGCCAGTAAATCAAAGAGCAAAAACCGGCGCGCAAGGAAACGAAGATACAAACAAAAATACCTCTCAACCAAAAACCAAGAGGAATTGGAGAAAGTGACTGACATCACTGAAAATACAGTGGTAAATCTTACTGATACTATTCTTACTAAAGCTGAGGAACAGTTATTATCGTTGGGTTTGAGTTTTTGTCCAAAAAACAGATTTTCATATAACCAAACACGTATTGATGTTTTTAAATTCATCAGGAAGATCAAATTGATGAAATATTTTAAGCTAAATCCCGAACGTAAAAATGTGAGGATAATTTGCCACCAATACAAGTTGGGGACTCTGGGGGCTTACAGAATCTTTATGACTTGGCATATGAAGATGACTCACAGCGAGGTCCCACTGTGAGCCAAGTTCTAAGAGTCAATTCACCTGCCCCCAGCCTGTTCAAACCCAAATCTACCTTTCTTCCTGTTATGCCTAGGGATGCTTTGGACGTGTACAGTGACAGGGTAATTACTGAACTTAAGATCTTAAATCGTAGAGTTTTGAATAAAACCAGACAAACTAATTACTTCAACACACAATACCACCGATTGGTGAGAAAACTGCAAAACAATCGGGAGGTAATAGTTAAAAACTCTGATAAAGGAGGCAATGTTGTTCTTTGGGCACGAACTGACTACCTTGTTGAGGCCACCCGTCATCTTTCAGATGCTTCTTGTTATACAACATCTAGCCAACATGCTATGGTTAACACAGAAGTGGCCACCCGTAAAAAACTATCAAATTGGTACAAATCAGGCCTACTTTCCAAGAATGAGTTAAATTTTTTAAATGTTGAAAATCCAATCACACCATTCTTGTATTTCCTCCCAAAAATTCATAAGTCAGTATCCCCAGTACCTGGTCGTCCGATCATCTCAGCAATTGGTAGTATCAATGAGAAAATCTCCAAATATGTTGATTTCTTTTTACAACCCTTTATGATTTCATTGCCCTCGTATCTTAAGGATACCACAGATTTTTTGAATAAGGTTACAAATGTATGTTGGCATTCTAATCTTATATTCTTGGTAATGGACATTGAGTCTTTGTACACCTCGATAAACCATTCTCATGGTTTAAAGGCTTCAGAGTATTACCTTAACAAACGTGATATTGTATTTCGTGGTCATAATTCAATGCTGCTTGAAATGATACGTATATGTCTAACTTCAAACTATTTCAAGTTTCAGGGTAACATTCACCAACAGTTGCGTGGGGTGGCAATGGGATCGTGCTTCTCCCCCAGCTATTCGTGTTTACACGTTGGCTGGTGGGAGGAGCGCGTTCTCAGTGTCACACATGCCAAATGGTTGCCTTACATTTCTCACTATTGGCGTTACATCGATGATGTGTGTATTCTTTGGAATGGAACTGTGACAGAGGCTAGCACCTTTGTGAGTGAAATTAACAACAATGAGTTATATCTAAAGTTTACGGCATCTATCAATAGTGAAGTGGCAGAATTTTTGGATGTGCAAATGTATGTGGAGAATGCTGAATTAAAGACCAAACTTTTCCGCAAAACAACTGCAGGAAACTCCATATTACATGCTCATAGTGCACACCCAAATCATACCATCAACAGTATCCCATACCGCGAGTTCATTAGAATTCGTCGCATTTGCGGTCACACAACAGCAGCTGACGTTTGTTTAGAGCAGTCTGTAGAAAGATTTCTCAGAAGGGGATACTCTAGAAAAATACTGGAACAGGCTCTTGTCAAGGTAAAATCCTTAGATCGTAAAACATTACTAGAACCAAAACTGGTCCAGAATGTACACACTGAATGCACTATAAGGCTAATAACTACTTTCAGCACGCAAGAAAGGGCCATTCGCCGTATCATCTGTTCTGAATGGCCAATCGTACTTACTGACAACATTTTGAACCCTATGTTACCTACATTACCATCAATTACATTTTGACGTGCTCCTTCAATGCGAGATGCCTTAGATAGACCAATGCCGGAAGTCTTACCAAAGAAACCGTGGTTCTTTAAAACTGGTTTTTTTAAATGCACTTCATGCAGAGCATGTACTTTTGCCTGCAATTCAACATATTATACATCAGCATTCAGTAACAAAAAAATCCCTATAACTGAACATTTGACTTGCAGGTCAGACTTTGCAGTCTACAAATTAAGATGCTCTTGCAATTTAGATTATATAGGGAGCACAAAACTCCCTGTGCATCAACGTATATTACAGCATATACGAGCCATTGTGAACAGCAACAGCGATTATCCTGTTGCAAGACATTTTAAAGCTGTCCACAATAACCAGTTAAAAGATCTTCAGTATACGGTCTTATGCTCAGTACCTGTCCCCAGTCGGGGAGGCAATCGTGAACGTCTACTGAGACAAAAGGAGGCACATCTTATTCTGTTACTTGACACCAGAGCCCCCAATGGTCTGAATCTTACGGAAGATTTGCATGTCTTCCTGTAGTTTATGGCACCTTGACTGTATTCGTAACAGCATTTCTGTATTATATGGTTCCTTATGAGATACTTTGAGTGCATTTTTTAATGGTTTCTAGAACACATCTGCTGATTTCTGAAAAATATAAAGTGCTTTTTCAAGATGTTACTATGTAGAGTATGATTAGCATAGATAATATTGGCCACATTAGTTTGTTTTTGTTTTTTTGTTCTTTACGTTTCTCTGCTACAGCTTTCTATTAAGATTTTTTTAACATTATTATTTTGTATCTGATTTAACATGCTCTAGTTTTGTTATATACGTTTAAAAAAAATAATTATATTTGTTGTTTGTATTTTTAGGCCATATTTCACCATATGACTATCTACTGTCTACTGAACCTGTTGATTTCAGAAGGAAACACACCCCCAATGGATCATATCTAAAAATCTGCTATATCAATGATGGACTTGATGAATATTATCTGATTTGATCCGACATTATTATTGACTTTTTGCTCTATCACTGGTTGACCATTATTATGCATTTGAGATTATGACACTTGTCTATTATCTTCATTTTTCTATATTTTGAAATTTACTAAAATAATTGCGAATTTGAATCATTATTTAATGATGAATATTTAGGATGTATTGATATAATATGACACTAGTCGGTCATTTTTTTGATATCTTTGCATTGGTCAAAATGAATTATGAACATTGTTTTTTTATGAAACGAGCAATTTTGATCTGTCATTAATTTGGAGGTTTTTGTTTTTCTGTATTAACTTGAAACTTTTTGTAAACATGTTGAAAACAATAAGGTTTTCTTTTTCGATGTATATGCAATATGGCTCTATCCATAGTCTTTTTTCTATTTTCTTTATTGCACTTTTTTTGTGTGTTTGAATTGATATCACCTGTGCACTGATTATAAAATGTGGTTGATCTACGGGGCGCGTCATGTGAACAAGCTCCTTTTAGGAGTGAAACAGGTCATGGACGACACCATGTCTTTTTATTTCGTCTTTGTGAAATAAATACATCTCACTGGATAATTGGTTTGCTGCCTCCTTTGATCTGTTTTGATTTCGAAAAATAAGTCACGACAAGAGGTCCTTACCTGATGTTCCTTCACCACGGATTGGTGAAACAGGCATATCTGCTATATATATATATATATATATATATTCAACAAAGTTTGCCCAAAGCAATGAGAGCGCACACGATTTCAGGAGAAACCATCTGGTTTATTTCAATAAAAAAACGAGCAACAGCATTCATCTTTGAATTCATTCCGTCCGACGCGTTTCCTGGCTCCTGCCTCTTAATCATGGACCTTTTCATAGACTCAGCAGCTGACTCTGATTGCTTCATTTGGAACTGCCTTCTTTACATACCCCAGTGAGCCTCGCTGTTTACGTCACTTTCTCCATGCATGCTAGGATTTGTAGTCCCAATCAGAGTCCATTATTACCTTCCAGTAGGTTCTGCTTCGTGTATGACTTTTTTAAAAGTTAATTTAGGAAAGTTCCTATTCCCCTCCAGTGGGTCATGTTGCTGCGCCCGTTTATATTTTCTGCTTCTGAAATGCTGTGAATCAAGTCTGGCACAGTTCCAACTTGCAGCCTCTCGTTTACATAATGGACTCTGATTGGGACTACAAATCCTAGCATGCATGGAGAAAGTGACGTAAACAGCGAGGCTCACTGGGGTATGTAAAGAAGGCAGTTCCAAATGAAGCAATCAGAGTCAGCTGCTGAGTCTATGAAAAGGTCCATGATTAAGAGGCAGGAGCCAGGAAACGCGTCGGACGGAATGAATTCAAAGATGGATGCTGTTGCTCGTTTTTTTATTGAAATAAACCAGATGGTTTCTTCTGAAATCGTGTGCGCTCTCATTGCTTTGGGCAAACTTTGTTGGATTTAATTACACGGCAGCCCTGCCGTGGAGAGCTGCGCCATCTCCAAACTCACGAGTGAGAGGCTGCAAGTTGGAACTGTGCCAGACTTGATTCACAGCATTTCAGAAGCAGAAAATATAAACGGGCGCAGCAACATGACCCACTGGAGGGGAATAGGAACTTTCCTAAATTAACTTTTAAAAAAGTCATACACGAAGCAGAACCTACTGGAAGGTAATAATGGACTCTGATTGGGACTACAAATCCTAGCATGCATGGAGAAAGTGACGTAAACAGCGAGGCTCACTGGGGTATGTAAAGAAGGCAGTTCCAAATGAAGCAATCAGAGTCAGCTGCTGAGTCTATGAAAAGGTCCATGATTAAGAGGCAGGAGCCAGGAAACGCGTCGGACGGAATGAATTCAAAGATGGATGCTGTTGCTCGTTTTTTTATTGAAATAAACCAGATGGTTTCTTCTGAAATCGTGTGCGCTCTCATTGCTTTGGGCAAACTTTGTTGGATTTAATTACACGGCAGCCCTGCCGTGGAGAGCTGCGCCATCTCCAAACTCACGAGTGAGAGGCTGCAAGTTGGAACTGTGCCAGACTTGATTCACAGCATTTCAGAAGCAGAAAATATAAACGGGCGCAGCAACATGACCCACTGGAGGGGAATAGGAACTTTCCTAAATTAACTTTTAAAAAAGTCATACACGAAGCAGAACCTACTGGAAGGTAATAATGGACTCTGATTGGGACTACAAATCCTAGCATGCATGGAGAAAGTGACGTAAACAGCGAGGCTCACTGGGGTATGTAAAGAAGGCAGTTCCAAATGAAGCAATCAGAGTCAGCTGCTGAGTCTATGAAAAGGTCCATGATTAAGAGGCAGGAGCCAGGAAACGCGTCGGACGGAATGAATTCAAAGATGGATGCTGTTGCTCGTTTTTTTATTGAAATAAACCAGATGGTTTCTTCTGAAATCGTGTGCGCTCTCATTGCTTTGGGCAAACTTTGTTGGATTTAATTACACGGCAGCCCTGCCGTGGAGAGCTGCGCCATCTCCAAACTCACGAGTGAGAGGCTGCAAGTTGGAACTGTGCCAGACTTGATTCACAGCATTTCAGAAGCAGAAAATATAAACGGGCGCAGCAACATGACCCACTGGAGGGGAATAGGAACTTTCCTAAATTAACTTTTAAAAAAGTCATACACGAAGCAGAACCTACTGGAAGGTAATAATGGACTCTGATTGGGACTACAAATCCTAGCATGCATGGAGAAAGTGACGTAAACAGCGAGGCTCACTGGGGTATGTAAAGAAGGCAGTTCCAAATGAAGCAATCAGAGTCAGCTGCTGAGTCTATGAAAAGGTCCATGATTAAGAGGCAGGAGCCAGGAAACGCGTCGGACGGAATGAATTCAAAGATGGATGCTGTTGCTCGTTTTTTTATTGAAATAAACCAGATGGTTTCTTCTGAAATCGTGTGCGCTCTCATTGCTTTGGGCAAACTTTGTTGGATATATATATATATATATATATATATATGTGAAAGAGCAAACGCCACTGCGCTTAAGAGGGCACACGACGGTGCTCTGTTCCTTCCGGATTGTTGCTTTCAGCAGCCCACCTTCCTTGATTCTGCATTTTTGATTCTGCAAGGGGACATAACTTACCTGCATGGACTGCATTTCCCAAAATGCTTTTAAAATCAGCACAAGCCACGCCCACTGAGGGCGTATTTCACCGAATTGAAATAAAAGTAGTGAAAGTCAGGTGAGCGTTTCTGTGCCTTTGTTGAAGCCCATGAATAAGAGGCGTATTGCCTTGAAACGCGTCGGGAATGGAAAAATGCAGAATCAAGGAAGGTGGGCTGCTGAAGGCAACAATCCGGAAGGAACAGAGCACCGTCGTGTGTCCTCTTAAGCGCAGTGGCGTTTGCTCTTCCACATATCGCACGGCGGCCAGGGCCTTGGAAGAGGAGCACCAGTCTCATACCTTGTGAGAAGGCTGTGGAGGGGGACAATCTCTCTCAATCCGGCTCGATGTTCTGAGCAAAGGAAAGCCCACACCCAGCGATTCTAGGAGCAACATAAAGGGGACAAGATGGCTTATTGTCTCTTGTTTGTCCGTGCACCTAGGGCATTTATCATTATCGTTTTCTCTTGCCATTTAGCTGTAAATGACCTTGTTGGAAGGGTGCCTACTCTAAGTTGGAAATAGAGTTTGCGGTCATACTGCTTCTCTATGGCCTCCCAGTATGATTCCAGCTTCGGCTGATCCTTAAATTCCAGATAACGACCTGTTAGATGTAAAGGAAGACCCTTTGTACATGCTTTTAATTTAACCGTCTCCCAATACTTTGACTTCAGAATTTTTTGGGAGGGGAAAACAGCGTTTGCAGGGTCGTTCCAAAGTTCTCCCATTCCCAGGCTGAACAGCAAGGACCTAATGGCCTTAAGCCAGTATATTTTGTGGGAGGAATCTTTGGCAATTATTTCCTTTAAATCCCCCGCATAATGCTGCAATTCTCCTGTGGTCCATATCCTACGCCAATAAAGTAACGGACGTAGGGAAGCAAGATCTTGGACAGATTTTTTTCCAAGGTCCCACATTAATGGTATCAGCGGGGTACTTGCCGGAACGCTAGTAGCTTTTCTCAAAACTTCATTTTCTGCTAGCGTCAAATTTGTTAAATTTTCGAACTCCCAAAGTTCTGCTCCATAAAGGGCCGAACTTAGCACCTTCATTCCATATATCTCTAATAGTGGGCTAATGGGTTTTGATACTGAGGAATTAAACCCTTTGAGAAGAGAACCTGCCTGCTGATGATGTTTTAGGACTGCTAGATCTATTTGGCTAGTCCATCCCAAATCTCTCTGGAGGGTAACCCCCAGATAAATAAAGGCGTCAACCCGCTCTAGCGGGGAGTTATTCAAGTATATCTTCCCCCTAAGGGGTTTAGCAGACCCAAGGGGCTTGCGGTCAGTAAGGACCATAAACTTTGTTTTTGCTGTATTTAATTCATGGCCCCGGTCCAAGCAAAAAACCTCAAAGAACCTTAAGGCACATTGGAACCAACTTGGCGTTTTAGAGATTATCAAGGTGTCATCCGCGAACATGAGGATCGGGACTCGCTCACTACACATCACAGGGGCATCGGTCGGGACCAAGGAGAGGAAATCCGCCACCCCGTTCATGAAGAGCGAGAACAAGGTTGGCACCATAACGCAATCCTGCTTGACTCCCTGCTCAACAGGGAAGGGTTCCGTAACCTCTCCCTGTCGTCCCCACCGAACCCGAGCGAATGTGTCCTCATGTAAGCGGACGATCAAGCTCAACGGCTCGGGTCCATCCCTAGTTCCTCCAGGACTCGCCACAATTTGTTACGGGGAACCAGGTCGAAAGCCGCCCTTAGATCAACAAAAAAGGCGTATAAAGTACCTTTCTCCAAAATCACAGTGCACCAGTATAAGATAATAAACCGGACTACCTGGTCTATGGTGCTGGTCTTGGGTCTAAAGTCAGCCTGGAGGTGACTCAGGATGTTATAATCATCCATCCAGGTCTGGATTGTCCCCAAAACCAGCTGTCCCATGATTTTCTGGATGGAGTCAATTAAGCTGATAGGTCTATAATTGCCTGCTGACGATTTATCCCCTTTTTTGCAAACAGGCACTATTTCAGCACCTTTCCACGAATGTGAATTGCCATCCCTTGAGCTATTGCATTTGCCAGATACATAATGTAAAGCCGCCATTTTTTTTATCGTTTAGAGATAGGTCGGCGGGCACACAGTCCATTCCTGGTGCGCGTCCCTCAGTCACTAGATCAAGCGCCCTATCAACTTCTCTTACAGTGAAGGCAGCCTCATTGTAAAAATTGTGAACATGAGTCCCCTAACTATTGCCAGCTTCACTACTGGCATATTGAGGCTTGAAGAAATCTACGCATGCGCTTTGAGCAACATTATTTTGAGGGCTCTTCCGATGCCCACCCCTGTCCCATTTAAAAAGATTCCAAAAAATGTTTGGGTTCTTGGACTCGCATGCCGCCTTAAGGTACCTTCACCTTCTTTCTTCCCATATTTTTTTAGCAACGAGCTGTTTGTGCCTATAATTTGCTTGTGCTAGCTTTATTTCACTAAAATCTTTAGTTTTTAATGCTTCACCCTGCTCCCCCCTAGCTTGACGGCATGAGCCATCATACCAGTTATCCACTTTGCGAGTTGGGGCTCTATTACCTTGGCTAGGTTTGTAGAAGTAAGTTTTCCATTTGGTGAAGAAGTTATCATGGGCATCCATAAAAGGTTTATACAAGGACCCATGCGTTATAACCACCTCCATAGTTGCTAGGACACCTTCCAAACCGAACTCAATGTCAGTCATGATATTCGGATGCTCTACAACTTGACACCACTTAAGGTGGCGCTCATCATTTGTTGTTACTAAGTCAGGCGGAATAGATCCCCTGGACATTTCGTCCACTTTATGTACACCCAGGTTGAACACCGCGGTCAGGGGGTTGTGGTCACTCTCGATACGGGCCATTACCTCCATATCGAGAAGAGTGTACCACAACTTAAGGGGAATAAGTAAGTAATCAATATTACTTGCCCTAACACCATTATCGAAAGTTACCTTACCCATCCTGTCCGACAATGTTCGGCCATTAGCAGCCCTCAACTGGTTCCCCATGCAGAGATCCTTCAACTGAATAGCGGCCTCTGTCCATTTTCTTATAGGTTTACTATCCAGTTGAGGGACTCCCCACCTAGAATCCTCATCCTCTGTTAAATGCATATCATCAAGACCAAGTGGCTCGAAAGTGGAATTAATATCTCCTGCTATTAATGGCAGTACATTAGTGGGGGTAGCCTGAAGCAATATTTCCAGATCTGTTACAACATCAGATTTCCTACCACCTTGTAGGCCCCTGGCATAAACATTAAAAATATCGATTTTTAAGTTCGATGGAAAGCTAAACCTAACAGCAAGAATATCACTACTTGCCACAGGGAGTAATTGGGTATAACACTTAAGGCTCTGCCTAACCCATACCACTAGTCCACCCATAGGATGACCTAGTTGTTTTTTGACCGCAGGAACAAAAAAATTCAAATAACCCACTTTAAACACAGGTTCAACCACCCAGGTCTCCTGTAAGAGACAAATATCAAATTTGTCAATAAATTCCATCCAAGCGGGTGAATTAAGTTTAGACCCCAAGCCCGCCACATTCCATGAAATAAAGGTTGTCTGGCACCCTGGCCCATCCTATCTAAGAACAAATTCTCCTGACACAGGAGATACACTAGAGGCTTGTTATGCAATGTTCTGCTTTACTAATGGGCACTCTCTTTTAACCACCTCTACATTACCTAGACATGTGCTGTTTTGCCTGCTGCCACCATTCCCTTCATACCTACTTCCCTGGGCAGTCACTTTCCCAGCCCTCCTTTCTACATCTTCCCCGTTTCCTGGGACTATACTATTCGAGACGGGGCTTCGGGACACATACCGTCAGTCGCAATCCCACAGCCCCAACAAAGCCTCAAATCTGTTGAACAGCCTTATGTTCCCCAAGGGGCAAGGATTAGGTACCTCTCTCAGTGAAAAAGTATCCCTCTCAGTGGGAACGGAGGGTCCATAAAAATAAGATAGGGGGATCACTGATGACATCATTCCCAGAACCACTCACACACCCACTCACGCACCCATACAAGTTCTCAGATGCCCACTCACATACCCACTCACAGACCCATACAAGTACTTACACAACCACTAACTTATCCATAGAGCCACTCACACACACAAACTCAGAGAGCTTGGTTACTACCAGCCACTCACCCATACATCCACTCACATAGCCACACACCCACCCATATAGCATCTGACACACCCAGTTATTCACCTATACAGACACTCACACATCTACTCCCTCACCCATACAGCCTCTCAACAGAGCCCCTCACTCACCCATACAATCACTCACACAGTTACTCACACACCTATACAACCTCTTAGATACCCATTCACACATCCATACAACCACTCACACAGCCACTCACTCCCTCAAACAGCAAATCTAACAGACACTCACTGTTCCCTACAGCTGCACACACCAACTCACTTAAACAAACACTCACTCAGTCACTCACTCACCCATACAGCCAATTACACACCCAATCACTCACTCATACAGCCAATTAGACACTCCCTCACTCACCCTTACAGTCACTGACACCCACTCACCCTCCCAAACAGCCACTCACACAGCCACTCACTCACCCAGCCACTCACACACCCACTCACTCATGGATACAACCACTCACACAGCCACTAAGTTACCCACACAGCTACTCAGACACCCACTTATATACCCATAGAGCCACTCACACACATACCTGTACAGTCACAGACACCCACTCACACACAGATACACACAGTCACACAGCTACTCAAATAAACTATGCTAAAAAAGTAATAACTCATTTGTAGTACAAAAAGTATACTAACTTACCTTTTGTGCTGCCTTATTATATTTGTTCAACACACAAATCTTTTAGAAAACACTCACTGGATGATGTCATGAGTGATGTCATTTGAAATGTCATCAGTGATGTCACTGACCATGTCATGAGTGATGTAATATGTGAGGTCATAAGCAGTACATTGTGGGGACATACGTTATAGTTAGCTTAAGGAATTTTAAATGCTGAATTTCACTAGTTTTGTATCAGTGAAATCTGAGCCTCACTATAAAGTCCCTGTAACCTTTGTTTTTTTCAGTGAATATATTTACAGTCGCCAGCAGGTAGTTATAGTTAGGACCCAGTTTCCATAGGAAAGGCATTTTTGACTTGCATATAACGTTGGCAATGTTTGACCAATTTTCATGAAATGTTCAAAACCTAAAGTGTTAAAGCAGGTTCTGTATGCCATGGGAAGTTTGGGGGTGATCCATGCTGTGGGGACCAAGAAATAGGGGCGCGAAAAAAGGGTGCATTTGTAATGTTAATTCCCATAAGAACGTGTTGTCGAACGTACAGCCCAAACCGCTGGACAGAACTACACCAAATTTAGTAGAATGGTAGATGTTGTTACGCAGATTGTGTTTTTTGTTATGTGGTGAACATTCATCCCATAATTTTTGAGAAATTTAAGCCAAATATTATAGATATGTTTCTGTTCGCAGATATTTTGCAGATATTTCGCGGTAGTTTTATGATTAATTCCGGATGGGTGCACTAATGGGAATGCTCTGATTGGCTGGACACAACGTGAACAGGAAGTTGCAGCCACAATGTTTTTGCTCGGGAATAGTTCCTGGGGGTGACAATTTGTGAAAGCTAAAGAAGGGGTCAGTCTGAAGATACTCTGAACCCATGTTTGAGAATATGGTGTATTAGTGACACAAGTTATCTGTCTGAAATTTGATTTTTTTGATCGTGCATGATATTTGTGATGCCACCGTGACCGCCAGTGTGGCCCCTCGTGGACCATCACAGGGACATGGCGACAATCGTGAAGTCATTGTAAACCGGAGAGTGTGTGCAACTATATATATATATATATATAGTTGCACACACTCTCCGGTCACTGTTACACACTCATGTACACACTCACAAACTCACTGAGACACTTATACACCCATTCACAAACCCACTCATACATCCAGTCACATACCCACTCAGATACTCATGCACTCACTCACATATCCATTCAGGTACCTATGCACACACTTACAGACTCACTTGGAGAGTGACACACCGATGTACTGACCTACTCAGAGACCAGCCATTGCCTGTGCAGGTGTGAGTGGTGGGGTGGTGGGGCCGGGTGGGGTGATTTCAACAGATGACAATGAGGAAAAATTAAATAATTTTCCCTCGTCGTCTGTTGAAATCCCCCCACCTGGCCCCTCTCCTCTTACCTGCATGGGCTTTGGCTGTCAGAGACCCATGCACCTACTTACATACCCACTCATACACATGTATGTACTCACAGACCCACTGAGACACTCATACAGCCACTTACCAATCCACTCAGACACCCATCCACCTACTCACACACCCACCCACTCACACACCCATACAGTCACTCTCACACTCAGTCACAGAATCTCTAAGAAACTTATGGACTCAGTCACTGAGTGATACACTCAGAAAATCATACACCCACTCACATTTTTGTGCCAACTCAAAGCATTCTTAAAAAACAAAAAAAAACAGTTATCAATGTAATTTCTGATAAACACACACCAAATCAAAAAATTAGTAGCATATAATATACAATATAATATACAATATACAATTATAGAAAGAAAAGAGAAAAATCTAAGGTGCTCACTTAAGACATAGAGTTACAAAAGTGGGGTCAACCCAAAGAAAGTCACCGGGACCTGGGTATACAGTTTTGTAGTAAGAAGGGTCCCAAAACGGGAGGACAGATAAAACAAGTCAAAAGAGATTCAGAAATATCTGTAGAGTTTGGAGTACAATGTTATTTATTCACAGAGTACTCAACCAGATATTTGGTATACATTGCATGAGAAATATCCATTGTTAAGTAATTGTGCCCAAATGAGGGGAAGGGTGGGGAGGAGGGGGTGATGTGGTAGGAAGTGGTGTAGGATAGGAAGCTTAGTGCAGGTCAAAAATACATAATTTACAGACAAACAAAATTCTTGGCTTCCCACAGGAGCCAAGCATGAGTACCACAAATGTTCATAAAATGTTTCAAGCAACCAGGCTTCTGAAGTAAGCTGTGTAATTCTTGCTAGGGTTAGTAGCTGGTACGGGGGGTAGTTGTCTACCTTTCGACCCTGACTGGTGTAGGGTAATTGTTCCCTGACAAACGGGTTTTCATCAGGACGGGAAAAAAGTGGTTGAGCAGAGTTCCTAAAAGGTGGCAGAAAAACAAAAATTAAAAAGGGCAATATTCATGTTTTTGGGGATAAAAAATGGTAGAAAGACTAAGGTTCCTAGTAACCATGGTAACTTTAGCAATGTTCGTGTTTTTGGGATTAAATATACAGAAAACCAGTCCGAATTCAATAAATGGCAAGGAAAAATGTATTGCGCGTACCAACCAAACATGGCGGCAAAGTGCATGTATAAACAAGTCCCGAAAGGGTTCAGGAGGGGAGGCATGAATTGTCATTTTTGTCTAATTTGTGTGTTTGACCTCTCAGCGCTTGTACCACCCTGCGCGACAGGTCCGCACTGTGAGCCAACACTGGATTACTTTCATTTAATTTAGGTTTTTTGACTACTGCCACTATGTGTCACACTGCCATGTCTGGCTATCCACGTTTTGCCACCAATGTAACTTAATGTGTATGATTCATGCCTCCCCTCCTGAATCCTTTCGGGACTTGTTTATACATGCGCTTACCGCCATGTTTGGTTGGTACGCGCAATACATTTTTCCTTGCCATTTATTGAATTTGGACTTTTTTTTGTATATTTAATCCCAAAAAAAAGAACATTGCTAGAGTTAACATGGTTACCAGGAGCATTAGTCTTTCTACCATTTTGATCATGACGTCACACGGGTCCTTTTGGCAAAACTCCCTGTCAATCTCTACCTTTGGCCGTCACACTTCGACTTGAGCTTAGAAGCCGACAGCCCGGTATTTCCAGATGGAATCCGTCACGTTGCCAGGTAACCCCGGGCCCTTTCGACTCTGCCCCTTGATTCAGTAACAAATATCGTTCTAACACAGATCCCCCGTTATATTTATTTTCCAGCCCTCGGCGGCAACGTATGCCCGTAACAATCCCGAGGCCCACCACAAGGTGTAGCTCCAGCCTCAGTTGTTTGAAGGTAACTGTTATATGTATATATATTTTTTTTAAACAACGTTAATCTTTAACCTCAACTTCTTACATAATTAACACGAGGTTTATTTACCCCCTTAGAGGACCGTGTCCATTTAGGAACGTTTCCTGATGGCCTGACTATTCTTTTTGATGTTCCTTTTGCAAGCAGTAAGTGCTCGCATTTAATGATGGTAAATCGTATAGCTAGGGTTTGCTACCAGACCATTACAATCCTGCTTGAAGCATGCCAGGGTCCTTTGTTTTTCGTGAAGGTTATTTTATCGGCCTGATTATTGAATTACTTCGAACCTTCTGCATGCAGTAAGTGTTTCCGTGTTTAGTCCACAGCCAGCACTGGTGGTGTTCTGTCTATCTGTGATTATTCATTTTGAAGTTCCTTTAGCAAACATTAAGTGCATACATGCTTAGTCCCCAGCTTTCAATGATCAATGTAGCTAGGAATGTTTATCAGTCCATAAGAATTATGCCTAGTTTTTGTGACGGCTTGATGATTGTTTCATTGTTTTATTTTGAACCATTTGCAAGCAGTAAGTGTTCCCATGTTTAGTCCCCAACCAGCATTGTTGGTGCTCTGTATAACTTGGCAATCATGTAATGATCCTCTGTATACCTAATCCCCTGTTTTTTCCGGGATACCATGAGGACCCTTTTTAATTTTTGTTTTTATGCCACCCATTAGGAAATCTGCCCAACCCCTTCTTTCCCGTCCTGATGAAGACCCGTTTGTGAGGCAACAATTACCCTACACCTGTCATGGTCGAAACGCAGACAACTACCCCCCATACCAGCGTCTAAACCCTAGCAAGAATTACACAGCTTACCTCAGAAGCCTGGTTGCTTGAAAAATTATATGAACATTTGTGGTACTCATGCTTGTTAGACCTGGCACGTTGGTGTGAGTCTCCCTTCCACTTTTTGCTGATGTGCCTCAGATGTTTTGCTGGTGTTCGCTGCTCAGGGCACTGCGCCACGGCCAATCCGCTCCGCAGTGCAAGTGCTCCCAATGTAAAGTGTACCCGTAATTGATTTCCATGATAGGCTCATTTGATTTGCTGCCAGCCCCCAGTACAGTGCACCAGGAGAGCCAGAACTTGTAAATACAAATACTGCTAGTGGGCCTGCAGCGCTGGTTGCGCCACCCACAGAAGCAGCCTTTTAAAATGTGTCTAAGGTCTGCCACTGCAGAACCTGCGTGCAGTCTGGTACTGTCATGCTGGCTGAGCAAGTGCACACCCTTGCCAGCCCCCAAAACCTTCCCTTAACTTCAGGTGAGTCACCCCTATGGTTGGCCCTAGGGCAGGGTGCATTGTAAGCATAAGGTAGGACAAGCCCTGATGTGTGTGGCATGTCCTAATTGTGGATTACAGCCATTTTCGTTGTTCACTATTGTAAGGCTACCTGTTCTCATAGGCCAGAATGGGCTGCTGGAATTATTACACTCTATAATCCCAGCAGGCTCAGGGAACATGGTAGAATGTCAAGTTTAGTATGCCTGAACTCAGAATAATAAAATACTT
This sequence comes from Lissotriton helveticus, assembly GCF_964261635.1. Classification (NCBI taxonomy): domain Eukaryota; kingdom Metazoa; phylum Chordata; class Amphibia; order Caudata; family Salamandridae; genus Lissotriton; species Lissotriton helveticus. The sequence goes on from NC_136062.1 coordinate 158,417,945, forward strand.
CTTTTAGTAAAGTTTATTTTAATATCCTGTGCTTGCTAATGCTACTTTTAGAAAGTTAGCATTTGCTTGCCTGACCATTTCAGCCCGCCTCTGCTAGGATGTGCAACTGCTGTCTGGTTTCTGTGAGTGACAGGGCTGGGGAATTCCAGGGGACAGTCTGGGCTGCCAGGTGGTGTATGGAGGGATTACCCCCAGGCTAGGTGGGAGGAGTGCCCCTTGACTCTGAATAGGGCTGTGCGCTGCCACCACAATGCTGGCTCCACCTCCTGCGGAGCGTCTGATGTCCCTGCCCTGCACCCTGAAAGAAGAAGGCAGCTTCCTGTAAACAGAGTGCTCCAAAACAGGGTTGAACCAGGCTCAGGCCCCCTGGCCTGCAAAGACAAAAGAAACTGACTATAAATGTATGAGCCCTGCTCCTAAGAAATTAGATCCTGTTTTACCATGGAGAACCTTTGCCCGACTAGAAGGACCAAGAGAAGCTGAAGGAGGAAAGACTGTCCCTGCTCTGAAGGACTGGCCTGCAGTGGTGCCTTGCTGAGGAAGGAGACGAAAAGACCAGAAAGGACTTTGCTTCATTTGTGCTTTAAACAAATCTCCAAGGGCTTGAACTTGAGCTTGCCCCCTGAACAGAGTCCCAGGACCAGTGGACTCTATCTGCCTTCCCTGCCGTGTGGTTTGGATTTGCCTGATCTCTTCGTGCCGCTGGAGCCCTGCCTGAAGTGTGCCTCGCTCACCCCCCCTTTTCGCAGCCCATGCCTGGCCGCCCTCCTGCCTCGAGCCGCACCGCTCACCACTGAGCTGTGCCCCACTCCACTGGGCCGCCCGCACCCTGCCCCCCTCCTTCCGTGGAGCTGCACACTTTGGCCGCTTCAGCCGCTGCCAGAGCCCGGAGTCCTTTGGGAGGTGAGACACGCCAGCACGCCTGCCGCGTATCGGCCGCCTCCCGCCCGCTCCGACCTCCTATTAGAGATCACCCGCACCTGTCCAGCGCAACAAGGCCGGAAGGTAGGCCTCGTACCTAGAGGCGTCCGCACTGCACCCGACCGAGCCGCCGGTACTGCCCGTACCTGCCGCTAGGTGCCACTGCGGTACGCCTCCACTTGGCCCCAAAGTAACAGACTTGTCTCCATCATCCCCGTACGCCGCAGATGGAGAGGAGTGCGCCTCGCACCCTACCGCGGACCGAAACGAACCCGCCAAGCATTTTCCTCACGTACTCCGCCGAGTACGCCACGTATCCCCCGAGAGTGCTCAGAGGATGCGTCCCGCAGGCCTGACCGGCGCCTCGCCCCGTGAGTCGCCTCAAACCTCCGGACCGTCTGCACCCCTCCACGCCGTCCCTGCTCCCCCGCCTCGTACCTCGAGAGGGTCCCGAGCCGGACAGCCCCAAGGAAAACTGCCGTCCCCGTCCCGAGTTCGCCCTCACCCCGGGTCGCGCCTGAAACGCCTCGGAACTTTGTTTCCCAGTACAGTGTACTCAAACCGGATCCAGGGTCCGCAACGTTTTGTTTTCCCTGTCTACATACACTGATAAAGGGGTTGCATCGCCGAACAAGCATTGGTAAAGATTACTGAAGAAACTCTATTCATTCCATCAAACTGTTGCCATATTTATATATTGTTATCTGGTCTTGTGATAAAATTGCAGAAGTATCATATTTTTACATAAAGTATACGTATGTTTGATACAAACCTTACGCCTGGTGTCCAGTTTGTGGTGGGTCTGTGATTTTACTGTACGTGGTCATAAATGCTTAACTGACTTAGCGCCATGAGGATTAGCCTTGTCTGCTCGCGCCACGCAACCTAGAGGGTGAGCAGGGGTTATTCTGAGGAGTAGTTCCCTTGCCCTGACTAGAGGAGAGGGTGCCTGTTTGTCACGAGTGTATACCTGTGCCAACCAGAGACCCCCAATTCTAACATTGGTGGCAGCGGTGGGATTTTCGAATTTGCATTTATGATTTATGTACAGTAAATTATTGATCACCACATAGTGAGAGCAGACCTATAACGCAGCCACAGATTATTGTTGTTTTAATTTTGCTGAGAGATCTCCAATCATTGCAGTCATGCCTGGCTCACTCCCTGCTGGAAGGGCACCCTCCATAATCTCTGGGATTGATGAAGTAGATTGGGAAGACCAGGGACTGAAATGTTACACAGTAGAGCAATTGAAAGGCTACTGCAGGAAATTCAGAGTTGCCCACTCTGGATGCAAAAGGAAACCCCACTTCATAAAGGCGCTGAGGGCCTGGAAGGAGTCAAGGGATCCACAGAATGCGGTAGAATTGGAACTACCAGAGAGCATTGCTGATTTGAGCAGAGTCCTGTCGCCAGAGGAGCAGGCAGACAGGGCAGCAACCAGGGAATACGAAGTGGAGATGGCGAAATTAAATGGACAAATGGAAATGGAGAAACCAAGATTGGCAATGGAAGAGAAAAAGTTACAGATGGATCATGACATGAGATTGAAGGAGTTGGAGCTGAAAGCCAAAAGTTTGGACACAACTCCCTCCGGTGGCAGCCCAACAACGGTGCAGGTAGAGTCAAGGGTGTACATGCCTAAGGATGTAGTAAAGGAATACTTTAAGGGGGATGACATAGGGCAGTGGTTCAAGGCCTATGAGGTATCCATGTCCTCCCACCGGGTCCCTGAGAGAGATTGGGGAGCAGGGTTGTGGGGGCGGTTCCTTACTGAGGGGCGGGACACTCTGTTAGATCTCCCCTCCGAAGTTTACAATTCTTATTCCCACATGAAGGATGCCTTAATGAACAGGTTTGGGTTAACCCCTGAGATGTATAGACAGAGATTTAGGGGATGTACTAAGATTCCTGGGGGTACCTATGTGGAGTATGTGACCTTTTTCTGCAGAGCACTGGATGGTTGGGTGAAGGGTAGCAAAGTAAATGATTTTCAAGGGCTTCTTGATTTAATGGCATGGGAGCACTTGTCCAGTAATTGTTTTCCTGTGCTACGCCAGCACCTAATTGAGAGCAAGCTGTCCAACCCGAGGAAGCTTGCTGAGCAGGCGGACCGCTGGCTCAGCACCAGGGTCCACAAGGGTCCAGTGGGAGACTCAGCCAAGGGTGGGCAGGGTCCCCAGCAGAAGAGTGGGGGGGAAGGGGTAAACAGAAAGGGTTCCAAAAAGGCACCCAAAGTAATCCCCAAGGGAACCAAGGGAAAGGTTCTCAGCCTCCCCCACCCCCGAAGCAGACCGGGGCCCCAACAGGTAAACCTGTTCAGAGAGGGCCCATCAATTGTTACAGGTGTGGTGACCTGGGTCATTTTGCCACTGACCCTAAGTGTCGCCTGTTTGTAAAACCCGCACCCACTGGTGCTCCACCCCGGCAAATGGCTAGTATTAATTTTGGGGAGGAAGTAGCAGTCCAAGGGGGTGGGGATCCTATTCAGATGACCCTAGTTTCTTTAGGAGACAGTGAGATGGTCCCATAGAACTACTTGCCCTCTTACACTAAGAAATATGGGCAAGTAGTGACCATCAATAGAAAGAAAGTAGAGGATCTTAGAGACACATGAGCCAGTGTGACTGCAGTCCGGCAGCACCTGGTGTCTCAAGAGCAGGTTGTACCCCATGCCTACTGCAGGGTTGTCAATGCTGACAACTCAGAGAGCCGTTGTCCAATGGCTCAGGTTCCCATTGAGAGGGAGGGGGTCTCTGGTACTCTGCAGGTTTCTGTGAGAACTGCCATGCCTGTTGATTGTTTGCTAGGAAATGACTTGGAGAGCTCCCCCTGGGAAAGGGTGGAGAAAGCAACTCACCTGCGGATGGTGGGTTTACCTGACTGGGCGTGCGTGACCTCCCGGTCAATGGCAGCCAGTAGGGGTGCTCAAGAGACCCTGGAGCCTGAAGGAGAGGCCCAGGAACCGGCATTAGAGAGAAGGCATAGGGGACACGGGAAAACTGCCCCTGAAGTTCCCATGGCCCATGAGGAAGCAGACCTTGAGGGGGATGCCCTGGAGCCTACCGGGGAACAAATAGCTGAACTGGGGGACCTGCCTGAGCTGACCCATTGGCAGCAAGAAGGAGGCCCCTCCAGGGAAAAATTCTGCAGGGAGGAGAAAGAATGCCCTTCTCTCGTGGGTATGCGGCAGCAGGCTGCAGACCAGGCCAATGGTGTTCAGTCTGGAACACATTTCATTTACTGGGAGAATGACCTGCTGTATTCAGAGCCTAAGGCTGCTGAACCTGGGTCACCCCGTGCGCTGGTGGTACCCCAGAAGTTCAGAGACTTCCTACTGATGCTGGCTCACGATGGGCCCTTAGCAGGACATTTGAGGATGGACAAGACCTGTGACAGGCTTGTCACCCACTTTTATTTGCCCCAAATGCACAGAAACTCCGATGCTCACTGTAGATCATGTCAGACTTGCCAGGCAAGTGATAAGAGTGGTCAGTACCCAATTCCAGCGAGTGGGAATTGACATTGTAGGGCCTCAGGACCCCAAGACAGCCATGGGCAACAGGTTCATCCTGGTCTTGGTGGACCATGCCACCCGGTAACCTGAAGCCATCCCTCTGAGGACAGTGACTGCCCCCGTGGTTGGACGAGCACTGATGGGAATTTTCTCCCAAGTGGGATTCCCTCTAGAGGTGATGTCACACAGGGGCACCAATTTCATATCCAAGTATACAAAATCCCTTTGGCAAGAGTGTGGTATAACCTACAAGTTCACCACACCTTACCACCCCCAAGGAAATGGGTTGGTTGAGAGATTCAACTGAACCCTAAAAGGCATGATTATGGGCCTGGAAGGACCCATGAGGCGTAAGTGGGACGTCCTCTTGCCATGCCTTCTCTTTGCATACCGTGAGGTGCCACAGAAGTCTCTAGGGTTCAGCCTCTTTGAGCTTCTGTATGGCCACCCGGTGAGAGGACCTCTGAGTCTGGTTAAGGAAGGCTGGGAGCAATCTCCCAGGAAACCTCCCCAGAATGTATACAGTTACATGCTGGCCTTCAGAAACCAGAACAGGCGATTCAGGCAACTTGCTGAGGCAAACCTGGAAGCCAGCCAGGAAGAGATGAAGCGGTGGTACGACCAAAAAGCCACTCTGGTAGAGCTTCAACCTGGACAAAAGGTGTGGGTCTTCCCCCCAGTGGACCCTTGTGCACTTCAGGATAAGTGGACAGGTCCATTTGAGGTTGTGAAGCGCAAGATTCCTGTCACCTACTTGGTGGACATGCAGTCTCCCAGGAACCCTTTGAGGGTCCCACATGTTAACCGCCTTAAGCCCCACTTGGAGAGGTCCAAAGTGTGCATGCTCTTGGCAACCGATGATGGGATGGAGGAGGAGACCGAACCTCTTCCTGACCTCTTGGTAGCCTCAGAGCGAGATGGGTCAGTGGATGGAGCTAACCTCTCACCCACCCTGACCCCTGAGCAACAGGATGGCAGCCGCCAATTGCTTGGGCAGTTTCCTGATCTGTTCTCCCTGGTTCCTGGTCTCACAGATTGGTGCGTCCATGATGTGGACACAGGAGACAGCTTGCCTGTAAAGCACAAGGCTTACAGAGTAACTGACAGGGTCAGGGCCTCCATCAAAGAGGAGGTCTCCAAGATGCTTGCTCTTGGGGTGGTTGAGTCCTCCAGCAGTCCTTTGGCCAGCCCAGTGGTCTTGGTCCCAAAGGCTGCAGCGCCGGGAGCCACACCCGAACTCCAGTTCTGTGTGGACTACAGAGGACTCAATTCAGATACAAAGACAGACGTGCACCCCATCCCCAGAGCTGATGAGCTCATTGATCGGTTAGGGGCTGCCCGGTTCCTCAGCACATTTGATTTGACGTCTGGGTACTGGCAGATCGCCTTGACTTATGGGGCCAGAGAGAGGTCAGCATTCTCCACACCAAATGGGCATTTCCAGTTCCGGGTTATGCCATTTGGGATGAAAAATGCCCCTTCCACCTTCCAGAGATTGGTCAACCAGGAGTTGGCTGAACTGGCTGAGTTCAGTGCCGCCTACCTGGATGACATCGTAGTGTTCAGCAGCACATGGGAAAAACACCTGCGACACCTCTGTGAAGTGTTGACGGCACTGCGCAAGGCAGGCCTCACCATTAAGGCAAACAAGTGTCAGATCGGGCAGGGTTCCGTGGTATACTTGGGACACCAGGTGGGGAGCGGCCAGGTGGCGCCTCTCCAATCCAAGATTGAAACCATCCTGGCTTGGGAACCCCCAAAGACCCAGACAGAGGTGAGGGCCTTTTTAGGACTCACCGGGTACTACAGGAGGTTTGTCAAGGGGTATGGCAGCAGTGTTGCACCCTTGACAGAGCTGACTTGTAAGAAGCAGCCCAGGAAAGTGATCTGGACTGACACCTGTCAGAAAGCTTTTGACACCCTGAAGACTGCCATGTGCACGGCGCCCGTGCTCCTGGCTCCTGACTTCTCCAAAGAATTCCTAGTGCAAACAGATGCTTCAGAGCATGGTGTAGGGGTTGTTCTCTCACAGATGACTGAGGAGGGCTGGGACCAACCTGTAGCCTTCATCAGTCGGAGGTTACTTCCACGGGAACAGAGGTGGACTGCAATTGAGCGAGAAGCTTTTGCTGTGGTCTGGGCATTGAAGAAGCTAAAACCCTACTTGTTTGAGTCTCACTTCCGGGTTCAGACAGACCACAGGCCCCTCAGATGGTTGATGCAAATGAGGGGTGAGAACCCAAAGCTGTTGAAGTGATCCATTTCCCTACAGGGTATGGACTTCACAGTGGAACATCGCCCTGGCATAGATCACGCCAATGCTGCCGGTCTATCCAGGTTTTTCCACCTTAGTTATGAGGAACTACCTGGGGTAGCGGGGAATGATGGAGAATAATAGTGGTCTGAGTTTTACTGGAAGTGACATTGACGAAATCCAAGCGGCACAGCCCCTACTACAAAATGCGGATTTAACACAAGCCATCTCGCAGACTGATGAATGGGACACTCTAACCAACAAAAAAAGAGAACAGATTCGGACTGCCGTACATGTCATTATTATGACCGAATACCTTAGATCCAAAACGGCACCGAGAGGCCTATGGGTATCCAATGCGCCTAGAATTTTTCTCCATGACCTTGCGCTTCGACGAGATTGGTCGTCTATATCCTGGAAATGCTCCTTAGACTATCTAGTCCTTATAGTCAAAACAGCCAAGAGACTTTCAGAGGCACTACTAGTGGAGATACAAACCTGTGAAAATGAACTGAAAAAAAGCATCAACCCTCTGATCTACAAAAAACGCCTAGAAGAGATTGTGAAAGAGATGGATGAAACACAGGAATTCTTAATGCAAAACAAACTGCAGAAGTTGGCGAAGGACCTCAAAAAGTTCAGCCAAGAGCGGATGCATCCTTACTCGAAGGAAGATTATACAGGAACAGATAATGTCTCGGATGCCGAATCGACTGGGTGGTCTTTTGATGGTTCGGAAGGTAACTCAGAACAACCAACACCGAGAAGGGGCCGTAACAATTTTAGGTTTCGAGGCTCACGCAGAGGAAACAGATGGCAGAGACCACCTTTCTTTCACGGGAATCCAATGCCGTTCTTTCAACCTTTTATGCCACATTTTGGTGGATGGATGAACCCCTATAATCCAGGCACAGAGCAGCAGCCACAAATGGGGAATCAACAGATGCCGATTACTACCAACTCACACCAACCACAACAACCTTTTTTAGGAAGAGGCCAAAATCAATCCCGAGGCAGAAAGAAAAATTTGACCTGGCAGGACCACCTACCCAATGTCCAAACACGCAGTATGGCATCAGCCCAGACGGACATGAGCAAGAAGAGTCACTAATTGTGAATCTATCAGACACTATCCTGACAAATGAACAAACGACCATCCTCAATAAAGGTCTTGGTTTTGTACCAACTCCCCCTCTGGATCCTTTCAAACTCAAATGCGAGGTGTCTGAATTTTGCCGAACCTTGAAGTTGAAAGCTTTTTTTGATGGGTCTCCAGCTCAACCCAATGAAGGAGATACTACATTGAGAAGAAAATCAAAATTCTCTCCACCCACTAACGCTGTTCCGATAGAAATACAAACCTTCGAACAGGCCATTCTAAAAGGGATTGATAATTTGGACAAAAAGAAAAAAACTTATCAAAACCTCAGCAATAAGGAACGACGAGCCCTTGAGGAACTAAGAGACAATGACAATATAGTCATAAAACCGGCAGACAAAGGGGGAGGGGTGGTTATTATGACAAAAGAAGGTTATAACCAACAATGTTTGGCCCTAATGTCCGATGTCAACTTTTACAAAAGACTAGATTCAGACCCTACAGAAAGACTGGTCAATACCATCGCAATAATGACACATGAGGCAGAGGGCAATGGATGGATATCCAAGAAGGAAGCCGATTTTCTAACACCCAGAGGACCCAAAGTACCATTCTTTTACTCATTACCAAAACTCACAAAAATAAGTCCCCCCCACCGGGACGCCCGATAGTTTCGGGTATTGGATCGCTGCTGGAGCCCCTCTCTAAGTTTGCAGATGAGTATCTGAAACCCCTAGTCCAGAAAACCACGACTTATTTGAAGGACACCCGTGACCTCCTGATCCAGATAGCCAACAAGGATTTCGACCCCAAGACTATGATTTTAGTTGGACTAGACGTCGAGTCCTTGTCTACAAGTCTGCCCCAAGATGACACGATGCAAATGCTTGAAGATCTCCTCTTCATGGAAGACTGGCCACATAAGACCCTCCGTCATTTCATTCTAGAATGCTGCCGATTGGCTCTAAAAGAGAACTATTTTGAATATAACGGTCAACTCTTTTTACAGTGTCATGGAGCCTCCATGGGCAGCGCCTTCGCTCCGTCGGTAGCTGGTTTGTATGTAAGCCAGTTTGAGCAAAAATTTGTTCTAAACGATACCAATCCATACGTTTCCAGTATATTATACTGGAAACGTTATATCGACGATATTTTGCTTATTTGGGATGTCAACAAAAACCTGACTACGTTCCTGGAGTGGCTAAATGGAAGAGACCGTTGGCTCAAGTTTACTTTTACCTCAAGCAATCAAAAAATTTACTTCCTGGATTTAACAATTTTTTCTGAAAATGGCAAATTAGAGACTAAGACTTACACAAAACCAACAGCTAAGAATAGTTTTCTATTGTATCTGAGCTATCACCCACGACCTCTCAGAGACAACCTCCCTTATAGTCAGTTCTTACGACACAAACGCAACTGCAGCAAAGATAGTGATTACAAACAACAAGCGAAAGTTCTAAGCAACAAACTGCGAGCTAGAGACTACACACCCTCAGTAATCTCCAAGTGCAAAAAACGAGCAAAACATCAGCCCCGAGAATGTCTTCTACAGAGAAATCACTAGGAACCGATTAAAGATCTTGTAACCTGTGTTACCACCTACTGCCCGGCAACCTATGATGTCCAAAAATTGATAAGAAAGAACTGGCGAATTATCACTTCGGGCAACTATAATTGGCCTAAACCAAGATTCGCAAATAGGAGGACCAAGAATCTTAGAGATGTGTTAGTCCACACACGCCCAAGGAAAAGGTTAACAAAATCCACCCTCAGAGATGTAAATATGGCCCCCGTAACTGGCCATTATCCCTGTGGGATGTGTGGAATCTGTAAATTCACCAACACTACCAAAACATTACAACCTACTGAGAATGTTGTTTGGACTCAAAGACAACATACGAATTGTAACTCCACACATGTGGTATACTTAGTCACATGCCCCTGCCAACAAAAATACGTGGGGATGACCTGCAGAAAGGTGAAACTGCATATAGGAGAACACAGGAGCAACATTAGACTAAAGAAAAATACAACAAAGCTCTGTACTCACTTTGTAGAAGCAGGACATACATGCGATGATCTAAGATGGACCATCTCAGAAATGCTCCATGCCAAAAATAACAATGCAGAACAGATATTGTTCGAAAAGGAACAAAGGTGGGTGAACCGTCTCAGAACCCACCTAACAGGGATGAATGATAACATTCCATGGCATCAGTTCTACTAGCCTGGCCTTATACTAAATCACATTGTCCGCGTTAAGGACTAGATGGTTGATATTGACAATAAGATGATACATCCCATGCCAAGTAGGTTCTTCTTACATTTTTATATTTCTATATTTTTGTAAGATTCACAATATGCATATAATACATCATAACTCTTGAGTTAATATCTGTACAGGACTATGTATCTTCACTTATCCCTTAGTTCAGACTAATATTAGCGCGCAAGTGTCTTAGCAGAAATGTGCATGATCTACCTTAAACATATGTTACTGTGGGGTCTGAATGAGAATCCATCTACAAGATACTGTCGATTTCCCTTAATAGTTTGCTGCAACTACATTTTTAATACTAACGATAGATAGACATTTATACTGAATGTAAACTAAATCTGTTAGCAACTCCAGAATGATCTGCCTAAAATACTTAGAGAGTATCACCAAGGCCAGCATTTTGGAACAAAACGATCTGTAACTGATAACAACCCGAAGGCTTGATGCTAAACGCTAGTATGAATAAAGTTTTTTACTTCAAGAGCCACCATCTTTTAGGTACTTCCGTGGCCCACCGTTAGCCCCTTGTCTATTTTTATGCCATTTGTTAAAGGCGGGGGGGAGTGGCCACCCCCACAACCAGGGGCAGAGTCAGCACTAGGAGCACAAACGATCTCCTGCACGTGGGTAAGAATGGCGTTTTTACCAACTAAACTGCCAGTAAGATTTCTCGTTCTAAAACGCTTAATGGGGCTTTGCTAGCAACATCTCATGTCTCCATTACCCTAGCACGGACCACTAAAAAGCGACCCTCAGCACCCTGATGAGGAGGAATTTACTTCTAATAAAGGTATTTATACTAGGTACACGCTGACAGTAAGCATGTTGTATTATTTACTATTTTCTATCACACAGCTTATATGTAGATCACTACGCACTCCACTATTGAATTAAGCAGGCTGTATAAATCTCCTACACGCTGATTCTTGCGCGACTGGTGAATGACGTCATATACAGAGAGCAATGTATGATCAGTTTAGCTTTAGTTGACTACATTTTACAGACTTTTTACGATATGCTAATCCACTTAACCTCCCTGTGAGAGTAATGCCCCTCCAACCAGACCTATTTCTAATTTTGTTCAATCGTGACATACAGTATTTAGTCTCAGATCCATTTGCTCTTCTCTTCTTAGCTCCATTCTGTTCCAGTGCTTATAGTGTTTTGCACACCACCAACACAAGCTCCTTGCGAATTAAAATGAGCTTTTAAATTTGTGCTATATGCAATTATGACTTTCTCATTGAATAGAATGATGTTTGTTTATGTTCCCATAATGCAGGAATTTCAGTATGAGAATTTCATGCTAAAAATTGGAAACGACACAAGTTGTGTGAGTACCACTTTTTTTGTATTGTTTACCTGTCCTGACGAAAGCTCCACAGACCCTGCCGGGCCAAAGGGAGCTGAAACATGTCGACCTACCTATAGAGACATATGGTAATCCAGTAACTCGGTTACCCTATATATCGCAGTATTTTTTAACCACCAGTGCCCACCTCTTTAAAATAAATTTTGTTTTTGGTGTGACACTGTTTTAACAACTTTTTTGTCTGCTCTACGCATCATCCCTCTGTTGGTGTCCCTGAAATTTCTGGACACTTCTCCACTTACCAGAGGTTGCCTCGGGTGAGGCAGGCATATAGCACGTCATTTGATTACCCGATGACTATGCCATGACGCTGGATAAGGGGCGTATAATAAATATACACCGCATCATCAAGATCATAGCGTCTATGAGGGTTTTCAAATATAACCAATGGTTATAGTAGATACCAGTGTCCATTCCTATTCTGATTGTCGAGTAGGGTAGTTCTCCCCACATTTCAGTTGGAGGGGACACGTGTTAGACCTGGCACCTTGGCGTGAGTCTCCCTTCCACTGTTTGCTGATGTGCCTCAGATGTTTTGCTGGTGTTCGCTGCTCAGGGCACTGCGCCACGGCCAATCTGTGCTGCAGTGCAAGTGCTCCCAATGTAAAGTGTACCTGTAATTGATTTCCATGATTGGCTCATTTGATTTGCTGTCAGCCGCCAGTAAAGTGCACCAGGAGTGCCAGGGCTTGTAAATACAAATACTGCTAGTGGGCCTGCAGCGCTGGTTGCGCCACCCACAGAAGCAGCCTTTTAAAATGTGTCTAAGGTCTGCCACTGCAGAACCTGCGTGCAGTCTGGTACTGTCATGCTGGCTGAGCAAGTGCACACACTTGCCAGCCCCCACAACCTTCCCTTTACTTCATGTGAGTCAGCCCTATGGTTGACCCTAGGGCAGGGTGCATTGTAAGCATAAGGTAGGACAAGCCCTGATGTGTGTGGCATGTCCTAATAGTGAATTAAAGCCATTTTCGTTTTTCACTATTGTAAGGCTACCTGTTTTCATAGGCAAGAATGGGCTGTGGAATTATTACACTCTATAATCCCAGCAGGCTCAGGGAACATGGTAGAAAGTCAAGTTTAGTATGCCTGAACTCAGAATAATAAAATACTTATTTTAGTAAAGTTTATTTTAATATCCTATGTTTGCAAATGCTACTTTTAGAAAGTTGCAAAAAACACAGTTGATGGACAGAATGTAGAACAATGTCATACATTCACCCCAGTACAAGGATCTGGGCCTAAATCCATCGTTTTTTTGCACTCCACACCACCCTGGGTTAGACACTGACTATGTGCAAATCAGCTCTGACCCTGTGCCTCATGGGAACAGTCCAGTCCGAACTACCAAGCCATGTCTTTCCCAGACCGGAATCAAGCATCCAAGGACCGGTTTCTGGCTATCAGCCTTCATCAGCCTGGATAGCTTGACTCCAGTGGTGTGGAGAGCATGAGACTCACGTCTGAGCATACCCAGCCCACTCGGGGTGAAAATTGCAAAAAACACAGTTGATGGACAGAATGTAGAACAATGTCATACATTCACCCCAGTACAAGGATCTGGGCTTAAATCCATCGTTTTTTTGCACTCCACACCACCCTGGGTTAGACACTGGCTATATGCAAATCAGCTCAGACCCTGGGCCTCATGGGAACAGTCCAGTCTGAACTACCAAGCCATGTCTTTCCCAGACCGGAATCAAGCATCCAAGGACCGGTTTCTGGCTATCAGCCTTCATCAGCCTGGATAGCTTGACTCCAGTGGTGTGGAGAGCCTGGTACTCACGTCTGAGCAAACCCAGCCCACTCGGGGTGAAAATTGCAAAAAACACAGTTGATGGACAGAATGTAGAACAATGTCATACATTCACCCCAGTACAAGGATCTGGGCCTAAATCCATCGTTTTTTTTGCACTCCACACCACCCTGGGTTAGACACTGGCTATATGCAAATCAGCTCTGACCCTGTGCCTCATGGGAACAGTCCAGTCCGACCTACCAAGCCATGTCTTTCCCAGACCGGAATCAAGCATCCAAGGACCGGTTTCTGGCTATCAGCCTTCATCAGCCTGGATAGCTTGACTCCAGTGGTGTGGAGAGCCTGGGACTCACGTCTGAGCATACCCAGCCCACTCGGGGTAAAAATTGAAAAAAACACAGTTGATGGACAGAATGTAGAACAATGTCATACATTCACCCCAGTACAAGGATCTGGGCCTAAATCCATCGTTTTTTTGCACTCTACACCACCCTGGGTTAGACACAGGCTATGTGCAAATCAGCTCTGACCCTGTGCCTCATGGGAACAGTCCAGTCCGGTGATGGATCAAACCCAGATCTTTTGACTGGGTGTGAGTGTTTGATTGGTTCTGATGCTCCGTCTGTGAGTGACAGGGCTGGGGAATTCCAGGGGACAGTCTGGGCTGCCAGGTGGTGAATGGAGGGATTACCCCCAGGCTGGGTGGGAGGAGTGCCCCTTGACTCTGAATAGGGCTGTGCTCTGCCACCACAATGCTGGCTCCACCTCCTGCAGAGCGTCTGATGTCCCTGCCCTACACCCTGAAAGAAGAAGGCAGCTTCCTGTAAACAGAGTGCTCCAAAACTGGGTTGAACCAGGCTCAGGCCCCCTGGTCTGCAAAGACAAAAGAAACTGACTATAAATGTATGAGCCCTGCTCCTAAGAAATTAGATCCTGTTTTACCACGAAGAACCTCTGCCCGACTAGAAGGACCAAGAGAAGCTGAAGGAGGAAAGACTGTCCCTGATCTGAAGGACTGGCCTGCAGTGGTGCCATTGCTGAGGAAGGAGAGGAAAAGACCAGAAAGGACTTTGCTTCATTTGTGCTTTAAACAAATCTCCAAGGGCTTGATCTTGAGCTTGCCCCCTGAACAGAGTCCCAGGACCAGTGGATTCTATCTGCCTTCCCAGCCATGTGGTTTGGATTTGCCTGATCTCTTCGTGCCGCTGGAGCCCCGCCTGAAGTGTGCCTCGCTCACCCCCCCTTTTTGCAGCCCGTGCCTGGCCGCACTCCTGCCTCGAGCCGCACCGCTCACCACTGAGCCGTGCCCCTCTCTGCTGGGCCGCCCGCACCCTGCCCCCCCTCCTTCCGTGGAGCCGCACACTTTGGCCACTTCAGCCGCTGCCAGAGCCCGGAGCCCTTTGGGAGGTGAGACATGCCCGCACGCCTGCCGCGTACCGGCCGCCTCCCGCCCGCTCCGACCTCCTATTAGAGATCACCCGCACCTGTCCAGTGCAACCAGGCCGGAATATACACCTCGTACCTAGAGGTGTCCGCACCGCACCCGCCGAGCCGCCGGTACTACCCGTACCCGCCGCTAGGTGCCACTGCGGTACTCCTCCACTTGTCCCCCAAGTAACGGACTCATCTCCATCATCCCCGTATGCCGCGGACAGAGAGGAGTGCGCCCCGCACCCTACCGCGGACCGAGACGAACCCACCAAGCACTTTCCTCACGTACTCCGCCGAGTACGCCACGTATCCCCCGAGAGTGCTCAGAGGATACGTCCCGCAGGCCTGAACGGCGCCTCGCCCCGTGAGTCGCCTCAAACCTCCGGAACGCCTGCACCCCTTCACGCCGTCCCTGCTCCCCCGCCTCGCACCTCGAGGGGGTCCCGAGCCGGACAGCCCCAAGGAGAACCACCGACCCCGTCCCGAGTTCGCCCTCACCACAGGTCGCGCCTGAAACGCCTCGGAACTTTGCTTCCCAGTACAGTGTACTCAAACCGATCCAGGGTTCGCAACGTTTTGTTTTCCCTGTCTACATACACTGATAAAGGGGTCGCTTCGCCGAACAAGCATTGGTAAAGATTACTGAAGTAACTCTATTTATTCCATCATACTGTGGCCATATTTATATATTGTTATCTGGTCTTGTGATAAAATTGCAGAAGTATCATATTTTTACATAAAGTATACGTATTTTTGATACAAACCTTACGCCTGGTGTCCATTTGTGGTGGGTCTGCGATTTTACTGTATGTGGTCATAAATGCTTAACTGACTTAGCGCCCTGAGGATTAGCCTTGTCTGCTCGCGCCACATAATCTAGAGGGTGAGCAAGGGTTATTCTGAGGAGTTGTTCCCTTGCCCTGACTAGAGGAGAGGGTCCCTGTTTGTCACAAGTGTATACCTGTGCCAACCAGAGACCCCCAATTGTAACATTGGTGGCAGCGGTGGGATTTTCGAATTTGCATTTATGATTTATGTACAGTAAATTATTGATCACCACATAGTGAGAGCAGACCTATAACGCAGCCACAGATTATTGTTGTTTTAATTTTGCTGAGAGATCTCCAATCATTGCAGTCATGCCTGGCTGTCATGGATTCCCTCACCCCTGCCATCCTCTATCCGCTGGTCAAGACGAGCGCGATCCTGCACAAGGAGGATCGGTGCTGGACTACGAGTACCAGCATGCCTAGCGGGACTCAAGGGAGGAGCGCGAACAGGAAAACACCATAAAAACGTATCGCAGCGAGGACGCAGCATCGGATATTCTGAACCTTGCCGACATCGTCTTCAGCCGCAGAAACTGGTACTGAGGGACCCCGTAGGGAAGACGAAGATCGGAGCGAAGGTCAACGGATGTAAGAATTGAGCAGCTGCTCTCTAGTCTCACTTCGTGACCTTTTTCATGGCGGGCTGAGACGCACACCGTGGAGGTGTTTCCACGTCTCAGCAACAGATCTAGAGGATTGCTCTCACACCAGGTGGCAAGATCAAGCGGCTGCTCTCTGCCCAATTTGTTATAGCTGAGACGCACACCTCGGAGGTGTTTGCCGCGTCTCAGCTGCGGTGAACTGGTGGAGCGTAGCGTCGCACCAGACTACTTCCAGAGAAGCGAAGGCAAGATCGAGCGGCTGCTCTCTGCCTCCATTTCGTAATACTTACAGGGAGAACAGGGACGCACTCCACGGAGGTGTTTGCCGCGTCCCTGTTGGTACATAGACAAAGGAGGCTAGTGTTGGTCTATGAATGAACCCTGGGGTGTCTCTATTGAACAGAGAAGGTTGAGCGGCTGCTCTCTGGCTCTGACTTCAAACGGCTTGGTTGAGAGTCCGGCTGGGCTTTCCCAAGTTCGTTGCCTCAGCGATAGAGCGCCCATACTGGACTCAAGGCTACTTCCCTGATTATACACCCTGCGCAGCATTCGAACGGCATTGTCGGCCGTTTCTTAGCACGGTGCCCTCCATTGGAGAACACAGGGACTGGTGTTCATGCGGAGGACGGTAAGACATTCTAGTGCTGCACGAGCGTATCGTTGACTATTTCCTTATGTTATGTACTGTATGCTTTACCATTCGGTTTACTCCATTTATTTCTTACTCCTTTAATAAATACTACATTTGCTATTCCAAGGTTGCTTCTCATGTTTATCCTCGATCCCGGGAACTTCAGGCTGTTACACTGGCTCACTCCCTGCTGGAAGGGCACCCTCCATAATCTCTGGGATTGATGAAGTAGATTGGGAAGACCAGGGACTGAAATGTTACACAGTAGAGCAATTGAAAGGCCACTGCAGGAAATTCTGAGTTTCCCACTCTGGATGCAAAAGGAAACCCTACTTCATAAAGTCGCTGAGGACCCTAAGTAGGGCCTGGAAGGAGTCAAGGGATCCACAGAATGCGGTGGAATTGGAACTACCAGAGAGCATTGCTGATTTGAGCGGAGTCCTGTTGCCAGAGGAGCTGGCAGACAGGGCAGCAACCATGGCACACGAAGTGGAGATGGCGAAATTAAATGGACAAAAGGAAATGGAGAAACAAAGATTGGCAATGGAAGAGAAAAAGTTACAGATGGATCATTACATGAGATTGAAGGAGTTGGAGCTGAAAGCCAAAAGTTTGGACACAACTCACTCCGGTGGTAGCACAACGCCGGTGCAGGTAGAGTCAAGGGTGTAAATGCCTAAGGATGTAGTAAAGGAATACTTTAAGGGGGATGACATAGGGCAGTGGTTCAAGGCCTATGAGGTAGCCATGTCCTCCCACCGGGTCCCTGAGATGGATTGGGGAGTGGGGTTGTGGGGGCGGTTCCTTACTGAGGGGCGGGACACTCTGTTAGATCTCCCCTCCAAAGTTTACAATTCTTTTTCCCACATAAAGAATGCCTTAATGAACAGGTTTGGGTTAACCCCTGAAATGTATAGACAGAGATTTAGGGGTTGTACTAAGATTCCTGGGGGTACCTATGTGGAGTATGTGACCTTTTTCTACAGAGCACTGGATGGTTGGGTGAAGTGTAGCAAAGTAAATGATTTTCAAGGGCTTCTTGATTTAATGGCATGGGAGCACTTGTCCAGTAATTGTTTTCCTGAGCTACGCCAGCACCTAATTGATAGCAAGCTGTCCAACCCGAGGAAGCTTGCTGCGGGGGCGGATCGCTGGCTCAGCAGCAGGGTCCACAAGGGTCCAGTGAGCGACTCAGCCCAGGGTGGGCAGGGTCCCCAGCAGAAGAGTGGGGGGGACAGGGGTAAACAGAAAGAGTTCCAAAAAGGCCCCCAAAGTAATCCCCAAGGGAACCAAGGGAAAGGTTCTCAGCCTCCCCCAGCCCTGAAGCAGATCGGACCCGACAGGTAAACCTGTTCAGAGAGGGCCCATCAATTGTTACAGGTGTGGTGACCTCGGTCATTTTGCCACTGACCCTAAGTGTCGCCTGTTTGGAAAATCCGCACCCACTGGTGCGCCACCCCGGCAAATGGCTAGTGTTAATTTTGGGGAGGAAGTAGCAGTCCAAGGGGGTGGGGATCCTGTTCAGATGACCCTAGTCTCTTTAGGAGACAGTGAGATGGTCCCAGAGAACTACTTACCCTTCAACACTAAGAAATATGGGCAAGTAGTGACCGTCAATGGAAAGAAAGTAGAGGCTCTTAGAGACACAGGAGCCAGTGTGACTGCAGTCTGGCAGCACCTGGTGTCTCAAGAGCAGGTTGTACCCCATACCTACTGCAGGGTTGTCAATGCTGACAACTCAGAGAGCCGTTGTCCAATGGCTCAGGTTCCCTTTGAGTGGGGGGGGGTCTCTGGTACTGTGCAGGTTGCTGTGAGAACTGCCATGCCTGTTGATTGTTTGCTAGGAAATGACTTGGAGTGCTCCCCCTGGGAAAGGGTGGAAAAAGCAACTCACCTGCGGATGGTGGGTTTACCTGACTGGGCGTGCGTGACCACCCGGTCAATGGCAGCCAGTAGGGGTGCTCAAGATACCCTGGAGCCTGAAGGAGAGGCCCAGGAACCGGCCTTAGAGAGAAGGCACAGGGGGCACGGGAAACCAGCCCCTGAAGTTCCCACAGCCCATGAGGAAGCAGACCTTGAGGGGGATGCCCTGGAGCCTACCGGGGAACAAATAGCTGAACTGGGAGACCTGCCTGAGCTGACCCATTGGCAGCAAGAAGGAGGCCCCTCGAGGGAAGAATTCTGCAGGGAGCAGAAAGAATGCCCTTCTCTCGTGGGTATGCGCCAGCAGGCTGCAGACCAGGCCAATGGTGTTCAGTCTGGAACACATTTCATTTACTGGGAGAATGACCTAAGGTTGCTGAACCTGGGTCAGCATTTGCGCTGGTGGTACCCCAGAAGTTCAGAGCCTTCCTACTGGGGCAGGCTAACGATGTGCCTTTAGCAGGACATTTGGGGATGGACAAGACCTATGACAGGCTTGTCACCCACTGTTATTGGCCCCAAATGCACAGAAACTCAGATGCTCACTGTAGATCATGTCAGACTTGCCAGGCAAGTGGTAAGAGTGGAGGGAAGCACAAGGCTCCTCTCCAGCCCTTGCCTGTGGTCAGTACCCCATTCCAGCGAGTGGGTATTGACATTGTAGGGCCTCTGGACCCCAAGACAGCCATGGGCAACAGGTTCATCCTGGTCTTGGTGACCATGCCACCCGGTATCCTGAAGCCATCCCTCTGAGGACAGTGACTGCCCCGTGTTTGGGACGAGCACTGATGGGAATTTTCTCCCGAGTGGGATTCCCTCTAGAGGTGGTGTCTGACAGGGGCACCAATTTCATATCCAAGTATATGAAATCCCTTTGGCAAGAGTGTGGTGTAACCTACAAGTTCACCACACCTTACCACCCCCAAGGAAATGGGTTGGTTGAGAGATTCAACAGAACCCTAAAAGGCATGATTATGGTCCGTGAAAGGACCCATGAGGCGTAAGTGAGATGTCCTCTTGCCATGCCTTCTCTTTGCATACCGTGAGGTGCCACAGAAGTCTCCAGGGTTCAGCCCCTTTGAGCTTCTGTATGGCCACCCGGTCAGAGGAGCTCTGAGTCTGATTAAGGAAGGCTGGGAGCAATCTCCCAGGAAACCTTCAGAAACCAGACCAGGCGATTCAGGCAACTTGCTGAGGCAAAGCCCATGGGTCGCACACTTGCTGAGGCAAACCTGGAAGCCAGCCAGGAAGAGATGAAGCGGTGGTACGACCAGAATGCCACTCTGGTAGAGCTTCAACCTGGACAAAAGGTGTGGGTCTTGGCCCCAGTGGAGCCTTGTGCACTTCAGGATAAGTGGACAGGTCCATTTGAGGTTGTGGAGCGCAAGAGTCCTGTCACCTACTTGGTGGACATGCAGTCTCCCAGGAACTCTTTGAGGGTCCTACATGTTAACCGCCTTAAGCCCCACTTGGAGAGATCCGAAGTGGGCATGCTCTTGACAACCGATGATGGGATGGAGGAGGAGACCAAACCTCTTCCTGACCTCTTGGTAGCATCAGAGCGAGAAGTGTCTTCTTGTGGAATACAAGTGTATAATGACTCCACGTCAAACGATACAAGCCACTCTGTTGTCTTGTCAAATGGTAAACCTTGGATGTCAGTGAGTAGGTGCTTTGTATCTTGAATGAAGGTAGGCATCTGGGCTACCAGTGGCCGAAGGAAAGAGTCCACAAATGTCGATAAGGGTTCCAACAGGGAACCTAACCCGGAGACAATGGGTCTAACAGGTGGTGGTCTGGCAACCTTGTGTATCTTGGGCAATACGTAGAAGTAGGGTGTTATAGGTGTGTTTACCACTAGATACGAAGCCTCATGGTCAGTGATCCATTTCTTTTCTTTAGCTTCATCCACTTTAATGCTGATCTCATTTGTCAGGCGCTTGGTCGGATCCATTGGTATTTTACGGTAAGATTTGATGTCATTTAATTGTCGTAAGCACTCATTTCTGTAAGTGTCTTTGTCAAGAAGTACCACCGCACCCCCTTTATCAGCAGGTTTTATAACTAACTCAGAATTGTTAGCCAGATTTTGTAATGCCGTTTTCTCAGTTCTGGTCATATTTTGGAACTGTTTTGGGTTGCTGTTCGTAATTCCTTTGAAGTCATGCAACACTGCTTCTTCAAAAGCGATGATGCGTGCAGGGGTAGTGGTTTTTCTCGGTTCATGCGCAGCGAGTATGCAGGCAATCCTCAGCCCACTACAGCTTGCTAGGACCCCGCTCTCAAGGCTGCGATTAATTAAACTTATACTATTTAAGCCACAGTCGAACTATCAGTCGGTACCTCCCGGGACTGGCTCTCGAGAGTGTCGAGGTACCGACGGATAGGTAAGGTCTCAAGATACTTCCTCTGACTAAGTTTTAACACCTAAACGTTTTTTTCTCTTTTTTTCTCTTTTTTTCCCTGTTTTTTCACTGTTCTCACTTTGTAAACAGTAGTTCTGTCTTTGATAACCTCTCTGGCCATGCCACATACACTTGCTTCTAGAACTTAATGAAGTGGTACTATGTAATCACTGGGCTTGGGTGTCTCAGGTCTCCAATGTAAGTGGTTTGTGTATCCACATGGGTGTAATGTTACAGACCCTCATAAACATGATAGTGTATAGATTTATACATACAGAAGAGTGTACTTCCTCAGACACTTATACATATAATTTTTCCCGCAGAGCGGGGCCTCCTCCCAGAGCAGTCTGCCAGGTAGAGGTGAGGCAGGAATATCCTACATTTGAGGGTAAGTCCTTGATACCAGTTACAAACGGTATAACACTAGTGACATGTTGACTAGTGTAGTAAATGTGATTATTAAGCTTAGTATATTGTGTGTCTTTCTCCTTTCCTACCACATGTGTTTTTATTTATAGATACCTGGGTATGAACTGACAGACAAGACAAGCAGGAATACCGGTTTTGTATAAATAATCTTTATGATCATTTCATATGGTTTACACCTAACAGTGCAGCAGCAATTTCACTTAATCAATCTGGTCCTGAAGAAAGCCGCTGATACACGGGTAGTGATCAACAGGCTGAAACATGTCGACCACTGAGTGACAGTGGTTTTAAATCAATACCACTGTGCTGTTCTCTCTCTTTTAATCCTGTCAGGTATAACACATAATTAAAGTAGTGTTCTGTGATTCTACCTAGGCAGTTTTAACGTCACCACTTACTTCTTTCACAGCGCTGCACACCTCACTACACCCTACAGCTCTCATATGGGAGTACCATCCTATTCCTTACCAATCAAACCATCTCTGAGCTCCTTCCTTAAGTAATCCCGAAGTAGTAGCTCCCAATGTTGACCAGGTTTTCAGCATTGGTAAGGAGGACCCCCAATGATGAAGCATGTCACCTTCGGGTGAGTGAGGGTTCTTATCCTTAAGGGATGTCTCCCCTTTCCCTTAACCTTTCCACTTGTGGTAAATTTTGAGAGACACACCACTTATGCTTATTGACACATTTCTTAGACTATAGGTATACCTTGTGTTGCTGTATCTGTATTAGGGAATGCATACCTAGTGGTCTATAAACTTTCCCTCGTGACCCTCAATCTACGGTAGTGTGACACTACAGGAGGTTTGTCAAGGGGTATGGCAGCATTGTTGCACCCTTGACAGAGCTGACTTCTAAGAAGCAGCCCAGGAAAGTGATCTGGACTGACACCTGTCAGAAAGCTTTTGACACCCTGAAGACTGCCATGTGCACGGCGCCCGTGCTCCTGGCTCCTGACTTCTCCAAAGAATTCCTAGTACAAACAGATGCTTCAGAGCATGGTGTAGGGGCTGTTCTCTCACAGATGACTGAGGAGGGCTGGGACCAACCTGTAGCCTTCATCAGTCGGAGGTTACTTCCACGGGAACGGAGGTGGAGTGCAATTGTGCGAGAAGCTTTTGCTGTGGTCTGGGCATTGAAGAAGCTAAGACCCTACTTGTTTGAGTCTCACTTCCGGGTTCAGACAGACCACAGGCTCCTCAGATGGTTGATGCAAATGAGGGGTGAGAACCCAAAGCTGTTGAGGAGGTCCATTTCCCTACAGGGTATGGACTTCACGGCGGAACATCGCCCTGGCATAGATCACGCCAATGCTGACGGTCTATCCAGGTTTTTCCGCCTTAGTAATGAGGAACTCCCTAGGGTAGGGTAGTTCTCCCCTCATTTCAGCTGGAGGGGACACGTGTTAGACCTGGCACCTTGGCGTGAGTCTCCCTTCCACTTTTTGCTGATGTGCCTCAGATGTTTTGCTGGTGTTCGCTGCTCAGGGCACTGCGCCACGGCCAATCCGCGCCGCAGTGCAAATGCTCCCAATGTAAAGTGTACCCGTAATTGATTTCCATGATTGGCTCATTTGATTTGCTGTCAGCCTCCAGTAAAGTGCACCAGGAGTGCCAGGGCTTGTAAATACAAATACTGCTAGTGGGCCTGCAGCGCTGGTTGCGCCACCCACAGAAGCAGCCTTTTAAAATGTGTCTAAGGTCTGCCACTGCAGAACCTGCAGAACCTGCGTGCAGCCTGGTACTGTCATGCTGGCTGAGCAAGTGCACACACTTGCCAGCCCACAAAACCTTCTCTTTACTTTATGTGAGTCAACCCTATGGTAGGCCCTAGGGCAGTGTGCATTGTAAGCATAAGGTAGGACAAGCCCTGATGTGAGTGGCATTTCCTAATAGTGAATTACAGCCATTTTCGTTTTTCACTATTGTAAGGCTACCTGTTCTCATAGGCCAGAATGGGCTGCTGGAATTATTACGCTCTATAATCCCAGCAGGCTCAGGGAAATGGTAGAAAGTCAAGTTTAGTATGCCTGAACTCAGAATAATAAAATATTAGTAAAGTTTATTTTAATATCCTATGTTTGCAA
The DNA here is from genome assembly GCF_964261635.1 of Lissotriton helveticus. Taxonomy (NCBI): domain Eukaryota; kingdom Metazoa; phylum Chordata; class Amphibia; order Caudata; family Salamandridae; genus Lissotriton; species Lissotriton helveticus. The sequence continues at coordinate 158,441,485 of NC_136062.1, forward strand.
ATGCTACTTTTAGAAAGTTAGCATTTGCTTGCCTGACCATTTCAACCCGCCTCTGCTAGGATGTGTATCTGCTGTCTGGTTTCTGTGAATGACAGGGCTGGGTAATTCCAGGGGACAGTCTGGGCTGCCAGGTGGTGAATGGAGGGATTACCCCCAGGCTAGGTGGGAGGAGTGCCCCTTGACTCTGAATAGGGCTGTGCCTTGCCACCACAATGCTGGCTCTACCTCCTGTGGAGCGTCTGATGTCCCTGCCCTGCACCCTGAAAGAAGAAGGCAGCTTCCTGTAAACAGAGTGCTCCAAAACTGGGTTGAACCAGGCTCAGGCCCCCTGGCCTGCAAAGACAAAAAACAGACTATAAATGTAGGAGCCCTGCTCCTAAGAAATTAGATCCTGTTTTACCACGAAGAACCTCTGCCCGACTAGAAGGACCAAGAGAAGCTGAAGGAGGAAAGACTTTCCCAGCTCTGAAGGACTGGCCAGCCGTGGTGCCTTGCTGAGGAAGGAGAGGAAAAGACCAGAAAGGACTTTGCTTCATTTGTGCTTTAAACAAATCTCCAAGGGCTTCATCTTTAGCTTGCCCCTGAACAGAGTCTCAGGACCAGTGGACTCTATCTGCCTTCCCTGTCGTGTTATTTGGATTTGCCTGATCTCTTCGTGCCGCTGGAGCCGCGCCTGAAGTGTGCCTCGCTCACCCCCCCTTTTCGTAGCCTGTGCCTGGCCGCCCTCCTGCCTCGAGCCGTACCGCTCACCACTGAGCCGTGCCCCGCTCTGCTGGCCCACCTGCACCCTGCCCCCCTCCTTCCGTGGAGCCGCACACTTTGGCCGCTTCAGCCTTCCAGAGCCCGGAGCCCTTTCGGAGATGAGACACGCCCGCACGCCTGCCGCGTACCGGCCACCTCCCGTCTGCTCTGACCTCCTTTTAGAGATCACCCGCACCTGTCCAGCGCAACCAGGCCGAAAGGTATGCCTCGTACCTAGAGGCGTCCGCACCGCACCTGACCGAGCTGACGGTACTGCCCGTACCCGCCGCTAGGTGCCACCGCGGTACGCCTCCACTTGTCCACCAAGTAACGGACTCGTCTCCATCATCCCCGTACGACGCGGACGGAGAGGAGTGCGCCCTGCAACCTCCCGCAGACTGAGACGAACCCGCCAAGCATCTTCCTCATGTACTCCGCCGAGTACACCACGTATCCCCCGAGAGTGCTCAGAGGATGCGTCCCGCAGGTCTGAACGGCGCCTTACCTCGTGAGTCACCTCAAACCTCAAACCTCCGGACCGCATGCACCCTTCCACACTGTCCCTGCTCCCCCGCCTTGCAACTCGAGGGGGTCCCGAGCAGGACAGCCCCAAGGAGAACCGCTGGCCCCGTCCCGAGTTCACCCTCACCCTGGGTCGCACCTGAAACACCTCGGAACTTTGCCCCCCAGTACAGTGTACTCAATCTGGATCCAGAGTCAGCAACGTTTTGTTTTCCCTGTCTACATACACTGATAAAGGGATCGCATCGCCGAACAAGCATTGGTAAAGATTACTGAAAAAACTCTATTCATTCCATCATACTGTGGCCATATTTATATATTGTTATCTGGTCTTGTGATAAAATTGCAGAAGTATCATATTTTTACATAAAGTATACATATTTTTGATACAAACCTTACGCCTGGTGTCCATTTGTGGTGGGTCTGCGATTTTACTGTACGTGGTCATAAATGCTTAACTGACTTAGTGCCCTGAGGATTAGCCTTGTCTGCTCGCGCCATGCAACCTAGAGGGTGAGCAGGGGTTATTCTGAGGAGTAGTTCCCTTGCCCTGACTAGAGGAGAGGGTCCCTGTTTGTCACGAGTGTATACATGTGCCAAACAGAGACCCCCAATTCTAACAATGCTTGGCTCCCGTGGGAAGCCAAGAATTTTGTTTGTCTGTATATTATGTATTTTTGACCTGCACTAAGCTTCCTATCCTACACCACTTCCTACCACATCACCCCTCTCCCCAATTTGGGCACAATTACATACCAATGGGTATTTCTCATGCAATGTATACCAAATATATGGTTAAGTACTCTGTGAATAAATAACATTGTACTCCAAACTCTCCAGATATCTTTAAATCTCTTTTGACTTGTTTTATCTGTCCTCCCTTTCTGGGACCCTTCTTACTACAAAACTGTATACCCAGGTCCCAGTGACTTTCTTTGGGTTGACCCCACTTTTGTAACGCACTTCGAGGAGGCGCTGGCCTGCGAGGTCTTTTTTTCCCTTCTTATTGATTCATTCGTATTTTCCACAATGGTGGATAATGAAGTACCTTCTTATACAGAGGATTATATTAATCAATTACTACAAAATCCAGTCAATCATTTTCTTTCATCTAACACGCCAGTAATTGACTTCACACTCAATGATAAAGTTGCACGTTTAGAACTTTTGGAGAAGTAGTTGATTAGAACAAGACTCCACGGACACTTACTTACACAATACCTTCACTCCAATATCATCCCAGTGGGACTGCAAATCAAGATAGAACCTGCCATATTTGTGGACGTTCCAAAATTCAGGGAAGGCTTTAGCTTTGTTGCAAACAATTGCTCCCCCATTGAATGGTGCTGGGAGTAGAGACGGCTGCCGAACAGATTCAGGTCCTTACACGTTAGATTGCGGCACTAAAGGCTGAAATTGTAGGGGATTTCACGCTCACCAACGCTATGGAAGCTCTTACCAAACTAGTCGTTACTCTCCAAGACTTCGAGACTACCGCACAGACTAAGAAACTTGAGAAATTGGCCCGCGACGTCCGATTCTACGACAAGAAGAAACTTTATCCTTACCTTCAAGAGGATGAATGAGTGGGTGTGTGAGTGGCTCTATAGAGGAGTGAGTGGTTGTGTACGTACTTGTTGGGTATATGTATGTGTATGTGAATGGTTGTGTGGTCGTGTGAGTGGGCATACAAGAGGTTTTATATGGTTATGAGTGAGTGTGTGAGTGGTTCTGTAGATGATGTAATCAGTGATGTCACTGACCATGTAATGAGTGTTGTTATATGTGAGGTCATAAGCAGTGCATTGTGGGGGCATACGTTATTTCTTGTGCAAGTAACTATAACTGATGAATTTCAGTCGTTTTGTACAAGCGAAATCTGAGCTTTACTATAACTTCCCTGTAACCTTTGATTTTTTTAGTGATTTTCTACATTTAAAAAAAAACTACAACTTCCATATATCCTTTGGTTTTATAAGTGAATTTCTATGGTCTTTTAACTACTAGGCATGTACTAGGCATGTTTTCAGAGTGGTGGAGGAAGGGGAAGGGGCCTCCAACTATCCCTCAGCAATCCTGCGGTGTGGGACTTACTGCTGGTAACAGGAGGGCTTCTTGGTCCCCAAGGACCTTCAGCATCGAAAGGGACTTCATCTCCTAACAAATAGGGTGCCAGGAGGTGCATTTGCAGAGTGGTGGAGAACGGAGGCAGGGTGTCTAATGATCTCTCAGCAACTGAGCTGTGTGTGGGACTTCCTGGAGGTAACAGAATGGGTATTGTCCCCTCAAGGACCTTCAGCATCCATGGGGACGTCATCCCCCAACCAGTACTGCACCAGGAGAGATGTTTGGGGTGTGTTGGAGAAAGGGAGTGGGCCTCGAATGAGGTCTCCTCAATCCTGCTGTGTTGAACATACTGGAGGTAACAGGAGGGGCTCTTGGTCCTGAAGGTTCCTCAGCCGCTAAGGAGAATTCATCCCCCAACCAGTAGTGTGCAGGGAGGTGCCTTTGAAGAGTAGTAGAGAAAGAGGGCTGGGCCTCTCATGAGCTCTTGGCAATCCTGCTGTGTGAGGCTTACTGGAGGTAACCGGAGGGTGTTGTTGGCCTCCAAGGACCCTCAGCAGCCAAGAGGACTTCAGCCCCCAACCAGTAGTGCCCCAGGAGTTGTGTTTGCAGAGTCATGGAGAAATGGGGCGGTCCTCTGACAACCTATCAGCAATCCCCTGCAGTCCCTCTGGCTTCCCGCCTCCTGCAAGAGCCGCCATTCCTTTCAGACACAGGGAGCTACTAAACATGCAGCTCCCTATTTCTGAAAGCAATTTGTCTGTTTCCCTGCTCGCTTGACAGCGGGCAGGGAAACAGATGAATACTCCACTTTAAGCAAGCAAGAGCATCTCTCAGCTCTCACTGCTGGGAGCGGAGTATTTGCTGTGGCTTGGCGGGAGTCGTCAAAGCACCAGATAAGACAGAGCAAACAACTATGTCCCGGGGATGGGCATCCCAGAACAAAGCAGGAGCGACCATGGGGTGTGGCATTTCCCAGGGCCATCTATGGCTCTCTCCTTTGTTGTAGTAAGGCCTGCTCCGATGAGGTAGCGGTCCCCGGGGCTGCGAGGGGACCACATGGGCATTCCAATTTTATTTACATTTTTGCCCAGGGAGGTAGCAGTCCCCAGGAAGGTGGGGAGTGCTGTGCCAGCACCCTCCACATATTTAGATAAGGTAATGCCCCCAGGACCTGGCCCACCCGGAGTTAAAGATAAAAGGAGTGCGGGAACCTGTGCTTCTGTTTTTTAAATATTTTTGGCGAGAGACGCAGGTCCAGCGCAGCTCCTGCCAAATATTTTTCAAATATGCTTTTTTGCACTACAGGGTCGCTTGAGATCCCTCCAAGAGGCTAGGGAGTCAGGGTATTCCTACCTTGTCCCTTTTCTTTTTCTATGTTTATTTGCTAAAGCTGAGTCCCAGGATAGCTGCCAACACATCCTGGTTTGAAGTGGTGGCAGCCAATCAGATCTCAGCATGAGATCCGGAGGGTTCGCTGAGCTTTCGCGTCTCTTTATATGAAAATGTGAACTTCTTTTAATAACTACTAAGTAGATTTTCACCAAATCACAAAAAGTCACTTCCCTGAACCAATATCTAGCATTCTGCCAAATTTGGTGTAATTCCGTTCAGCAGTTTGGCCTGTAGCCGCGTTTAAAGTTCCTATGGGATTTAAAATGGGAAACAGATGTTTTTTAACCCATTCTTTTGCTTGGCCCAACTTACCATGCACAACAAGAATCACTGGGGCACTTTTTTCCTAAAATTTCGGGATGATTCGTTACCTGGCGCCAAAGATATTGGGAAGTCAAAAACACTTTTCATGTGGAAACATGGTCCTAACTATAACTACCTACTGGCAATCGCCAGTAGGTAAACCATATGTATATATGTGAATTTAGTCAAATCAAAAGTTATTGACACAACACTAGACCTAAACAAAACATTGGCGAGGCAATGCCATTCACACTACATCATTATCATACAATACAGCGGTCAGGCGCATCCCCTTTCAGACAAAGCTTGGCAACTGATGTTTTAATCATCCTCGGTCCGAACAGTGTTATATTTGTCTCGAGGTGGCCCTCCTTTTAACAATAAAACTCAAGCCCGGCCATGTTGGTATGAGGCATGCGCGGCATGTGTTCTCCGGGCTGAGCAGAGACTGTATTGTTATAGGATATCGAATGGATCTGTAGGGCCAGGGGGTTAATTCTCAAAGAGATGCCTTTCATGCTACCCCCTCGCCTCAACCAGCTCACTTTCTCCCCCACAACCTTGGCCGCCTACCAGATGAGAGCCCAGTGTGCTCAGAACCGAGCGCAGGGAAGCCGTGCGGTGTTGTTACTGTAGTATATAAAGGGAGAGGAATGTTCAAGTACTTCTTATAGTGCAGGGACATGTGATGCTCGGTCCAGTCCAAGTCAGAGGCTCTGAAGGGGATTATTACTGCAGACTGAGTCACCAGCCCTCTAGAGTTACACCACAAATACATTCACTGTGGGGTTAAGGGTCAATTTAAAAAAAAAGAACTCTGCAACCACTGGGTAAAAGCTCGAATCATATACCATTGAAATGTACACAATGCCTGATTGGAAAATACATTTGTTTGCAATAGTATTATTTGATTTGACGTCATTTAATCTAAAGAAGTCCATGTCATCGGGTCAACTTGTTTTTTGAACTAAGATTTCTGTAGCAATACAGTTTGGGAATTGTAGCCTTGCGCGAACACATCTGAAAACAATAGTTCGATAAACAAAAATTCAGAACTGCAAAAGTGCCTCACATTGTCACATGGTCATCTAGTAATATCACGTTAACGGTATGCCAAAGCTCCTCTTCCTGCATTTTTTTTTGTGCCATCCACACAGTGTGACTCAGAAAACACACCCACCCAGCGTGCACAATTTATATAATCACAAAAAAACGCAACATACGGCTATGAGTTTAAGATAGTCGAAGGAATGAATTGTCAATAGGAAATTTAACATTTTCTTCTCAATTAGTTAAACTAATGCCACTTCTGGGTGGAGCAGCATTAATGAAGTTATTATCTGATCACTACATCTGTCCTAAGGACACATGCAGTCCCTGCAGAGCTGCAGCAGGTGTGACTTAGACAAATCAACAAAACATATAAACGTTGTCCCCACTGCCCTTCCGTCCTGCACAGGTGCCCTCAGAATTGCAGAGGGATAGCGTGGTGCGTCATGCAATGTCCCCTTAATGCTGATGTGCCTGCTGAGTGCGTTCAAGGCCGAGGGTACATCCTGTTCGGTATTCCAGGAAAATGAGCACTTACTGTATCGACTTTCGCTGTGCATGCCATGTATCCGGCCATCGGGCAGGACTTGCAGGTGAAACCCGATGCCCACATTGCAGTAGAGTCTCCGAAGCCTCTTGATGCCCAACAGATATTCGCCGTAGTGGTGGGCGTCTGTCCTCTGCCCACCTGCAAGCCGGGCGAGGGATTGGGAGTACAGGGTCTCCCAGCTCCATTCCAGGGTGCCGTTCCCCGGGGATGGCATGGGAAAGCAGCGCGCTAGCCCGGAAAGCAGCCCCAGGAGCACGACTGGCAAGAGGGCCGGTGCAAGAGTCATCCCGATCAACATGGGTACACGTGGCTTGGGGTGTCAATGGCTCTAAAAATACCCCGCCTCAGCCTCAGTATACTTAGATCAGAGCTCGCTTCCCAAGCGGAACCGCGGAAAGACTCTGCGCGGGGATGTCTCTCAAAGAGCAGAGGGGCTGAGGTGATGTCACCTCAGACAAAGTACATTCGAACTTTATTGCCACCTGTCATCCTCAGGCCAGGCATCTTCTAGATTTGAGTTTTGGCCTTGAGGCGGTTTGCAAATCCAAAATGTCTGACGCTTTATAGGGAGAGTATAATGAGATGCAGAAGTTAAATCTAACCAAACGCACTTTCAATTTACCAAACGAAAAAGTAATTGAAGTTTAAAGCACTTCAGTTGAAAAAAAAAAAAAACAGACTCTCCTCTCTAAAAGCGCAAGTAACACATTATGACACTTAGTGCTTCAAAGGACAAGTGAAACATTTGACCAAATGTCAGAAAAGGTCAAGGTGGCGTTTTCATCATAACTCTGGTTATCTTTAGAGACACTAAACAGAATATAATGTAAAAGGATGTGCATTATATTTCTTACAATAGTAAAGCCAGGCAGTCTGCTTTATTGGTCTTGCCTTTTTGTTTACGGACAGGGCACTTTGAGCCCACCCATTACTTACCATTAGTTTACTTCATCACCACTCTAATTTTCTTGCTTCTCTTTGGTCAGCACATGCCAGCTTCACATCCTGTTTGTGTGTTTGTCTATTCCCCAGAGCCTAGCCCAAGTGCTGCATCCTTATGCAGTTCCACCGTTCTCGCTTTTTCGGAGGTAGTTTTTTCTTTTTCACTTGCAGCACTGTATAAGAGTACATGTGTTTGCTGGCTGTCTCCCATCTTACCTCTCTGTGGTTGCTTGTCCTATCCTCTCGTGTTGCCCCATTGTCGTTGCTTGCCCCATCCCACTCCCACCACCCTCGGTGTTGCTTGACCAGTTCCCCTCTCCCCCCTACCATTGCTTCTTGCATTCCCCTCTCCACCCTTCCCCCTTCATTGTTTGCATGGTCCCACTCCCACGTTGTTGCCCTGCTATCCTTGCTTGCTAAGTCCCATATCCCCGCCAGTGTTGTTGCTTGACCTATTAGTCCTACCCCACCCTCTCCCTATCCTTGCTTCTCCAATCTCCCACTCCCCTTCTCCGCCGTTGTCTGCCCTGTAGCCCCACTCCTCCTCCTACTTGTCATTGCCCTGATCCCTTCCCATCGCCACCATTTGCTATGTGCCCCTTCCCCCTCCTGTCAGAAAATAAATCACTATTGCATGGTCAGCCCTGGCCACATCAGTGGAGCAGTGCAGCAAGGTTAACATTTAGCCTTGCTGCACTGCAGCAGCACTGCCGTACAACATGGCTAAAGCACATTGACAAAGTCAATAGATTTTGCACAGGCGAGATCTTTTGACTTTGCCAATGCTTTTTGTCTCTACTAATCGTTTGCAGTGCTGATTTGACACCTTATACATCCTTAGGCCTAGCACATTCACCTCCACTTGCCAGGTTTCCACTCTGTAGCTCAGTCCAACCGTTTGCAGTTTTGAAGGCTAACGAGCAGTAAGTGATCATGGTAAACATCACTTACAACAAAACTTTTACAACTCACTACCATTACAACGCGGTCATTACAACGCAAACTATTACAACGCATTGCGCTGGGGGGCGCTCTAGGATAGGGAATACGTTTAATTTACTATCCAACACCTTCCCTAGTGTCCACGGGGACTGGAGTTGGAATAGTAAATTAAACTATTCACTATCCAGCACCCAAAAGCGCTATGCATTGTAATGGTATGCGATGTAAAAACCGCGTTGTAAAGGAAGGCATTGTAATAGCCTGCGTTGTAACGTCATACATCCAGTGATCATGTTTGACTGTACACAAATCTGCTCTTGCAGCTAGAAATGTAAACCATCTGGTCAAACCTACTCGTGCTGTTGGATGATCTATTCACTGGATACTGTGTTTGATCACTAGTGTCTTTTCTTTTATCCAATCGAAGCCTGGATCTAAGAATTCTAATAGGAATTGTTTTTGATAGTGCGTCACCAACTTATCATAGGATTGGGGCAATCTCTTTGATGCCATTTGTGCCCATTTCGGTGCAGCTTATTGCACAGACTTGTCACACACCTGCCTCTGATCACGACATGCTCAGTACAGGCAGTCAAAAGTTACCTTTGAAAAATCAGATAGACAGTTAATAAAAGACAGGGGCTGATTTCTTTTTTGTTTTTAGCTGCAACTGGTGCTGCCTAAGGCCCAGTGGCGTAGCTAAATATAGCTCCTTACAACGCATGCGATTTGATCGCATGCCATTACAATGCAGTCATTACAACGACCACGTTGTTAGTACGCAATACCATTACATCGTAAGTCATTACAACGACTTGCTGTAGGGGGCGCACTGGATTTAGGAATAGTTTTATTTACTATTCCCACTCCAGTTTGCACGACAGCAGGGAGGTGTTGTATTTTAAATCCAATACCAGTGCACCTGTCCTCCTCAAACTCGTGCTGTCTGGGTCAGACCACCCTCCCCCCCTTGCTACACTAAGGCAGGGGTTGCCAAGTTGTAGATAACCAAGCCTGACTAGACTTGATTTCACCTCATGCATCTTTCTTCAGCCACCCTACACTTCCTTTTCGTTACCTCACTCTTGAAGGATCTTTTTCCTCACTTCTTCCTACCTATTTTCCTACCTTTCTCTTCTTGATTTTCCGCCTTTTCCGTCTCAGATGATCCCTTGCTTAAAACACTTTCCTGGTGATTAAAACAGTTCCTAAGAGTTCAGAATTAAAATTTAGGAATTCAGTTGCACCGAATTTAGGATCATCTGAAACAGTAGCAGCCCTCAATATTGTGAACTGGTGCAGCACTGCGTCAGGGTTTGCGCAGCGGCTGTTGCACATGCATTCAAAACCTTCTTAAAGAGGTTGCGCCTGTCTATGAGAACAGTTACTTACGCTGTAGCGAGGCTGCTTCAAATACCAATAACCTACTAGTTAGGGGCTGCTTCTCAATACGTGGAAATCCACACAAACAGCAGGTATCCAAGTGAGAGCAGCAGAACTTTCAGGACGCTGATTGCATTTGCTGTCTTCTGTGAGACAGGGCAGCTTGCATTGCTACTGTCATGCAGTACCTGCTCTGTGAGGAAGCAAGGCTTGTACTTTTGCTGCCCGATATGTTCATATTCTATGATGGAACAAGCTTGGGCTGCTGTCCTACCCGTGCCTGTCATCAGAAGGGGTAAAATATAGCTTTCCTCTGTTTTTTAATTTTTTTTTATTCAGCAGAGCCAAAAAGAGACAGCCATTAATTACACATCACAAAAATGTACACTGTGAACAAATCGCATCCTGATTCAGCAAAAAAAGAAAGACACCATTATCAAATTAGCAATCAGCAAAATATTCCCAGACCCTTGAAAATTTCTTAATTGCCCCCACCCGCTAAGCATACGCTTCTTCAAAACATTTTATATGTTTCATTTTACTCAGCCATTTCTCAAACAAAGGTATTTCCAGTGACCTCCAGTTTTGTAAAATCAATGAACGGGCAACCAACATAGCAATAGCGAGAAAACGTTCCTGAGAATCGGAACGTATAACCTCCCTAATACCTATGCCAAACAGAGCAGCTTCTACTGAAGGTTCATAAATTTTCATGATTGTGCCACTAAAATATGCAAATATTTTTTCCCAATAAACTTTTAACTTAGAAAAGGAAAAAAAATGTATTTATTTATTTTATTTATTTTAAGAGTTTTATATAACGCTGCTAGACCCGGAGGTATCAGAGCGCTTTACATGAGGAATTTAGCATTTAGCATATTACAAACGTTACAAAATTTACATGAAAGATCGTTGCGAGGAAGAGGAAAAACAAGGATTATACAAATACATCTAATGATTAGATCATTACAAAAACGAAAGATATTAAGGAGCAATGGGAGCGAGGGAAAATAGGGGTAATGGAAAAGAGGGAGAAGGGAAACGTAGGAATGAGTGGGAGCAGGGAGAAAGGAACTGACAAAGGACGGAACAAGACGGCAGGTCAGGATCAGAGGAGAGGGTGAGAAGGAAGATGGGGACAAGAAAAGGGGTTCTGAGAGAGGGAGAGGAAGTCATCGGAAGAAGATATAAAGAGACAGCAGCGAAAGGACGAGGAGTGCCATGCACCAATGTCTGGCTGGGTAGGTGATGGCCGCGGGCGCCAGACTCCTCTATAGCCGAACCAAGCGGCTCCACCGGGCATCGGCCATGTCGTCTCAACAACTTTATATAAGTTTCCACAAAATTATAGAATTACACCAGTTACAAGTTACATGAGGAATTTAGCATTTAGCATATTACAAACGTTACAAAATTTACATGAAAGATCGTTGCGAGGAAGAGGAAAAACAAGGTTATACAGATACATCTAATGATTAGATCATTACAAAAACAGAAGATATTAAGGTGCAATGGGAGCGAGGGAAAATAGGGGTCAGGGAAAAGGGGGAGAAGAGAAGGGAAACGTGGGAATGAGTGGAAGCAGGGAGAAAGGAACGGACAAAGGACGGAACAAGATGTCAGGTCAGGATCAGAGGAGTGGGTGAGAAGGAAGATGGGGACAAGAAAAGGGATTCTGAGAGAGGGAGAGGAGGTCCTCGGAGGAAGATATAAAGAGACAGCAGCGAAAGGACGAGGAGTGCCATGCACCAATGTCCGGCTGGGTAGGTGACGGCCGCGGGCACCAGACTCCTCTATAGCCAAACCAAGCGGCTCCACCGGGCAATGGCCATGTCGTCTCAATGGCTTTACATAATTTTCCAAAAAAAATAAAAAATAACCAGGTGAACATGAAAATCAAGATCAGAAAGTACGGGGAAAGCTGGTAAACCACAGGAGGAGACAGCAGCGGGGAAGAAAATGAGACAAATGTCCAAAGTCCGGCTGGGTAGGTGACGGCCATAGCGGTGTGCCAGAGCCAATCTCCCCTATAGCTGTCGGAGCAGCTCCACCGGGAGTCGGTCATGTATGCGTTTTGGACTCCGCCAGAATAGAGTGAGGATCAGGAGGTGGTTCCATTCTTGATGAAATTCTGTCTACTTTATCCACTATTGTGGCGAATCCCTGTCTCACCTCCTGCAGTATGCTCTGCACATCCGAGGCTTGTGCATTGGCACCCTTCTGGGTCTCTTCTCTCCTCTCCAGGTCCTGACCATCGTGCACACCACACGACCCTCTCTTCGCAGTTTCAAAATTCAGTTTTGGCTGCCTTATGTCTGGTTTACCCATGCTGGCACTATCGTGGGGGGGCCTAATGCGTACTTCTCTGTCCAGCACTCACTTCTTGTACTACTCTGTAGTCTCGCCAGCCAACTCCTCGAGTCTCAGGGGTAAATTTGCCGGAGGTCTACCCAGCTTCGCAAGGTCAGTCGCCTTCTCTCACTGAGCGCAGCCAACTATGACCCTGTCCCACTTCTATCTCATGTCACTGGGCCGCAGCTGCTCCAGCACACCTCTCCAGCCCCCAGATCAATGTGTTGTGGGTGCACCCAGTCTCGCGTTGCCAGACCTCCCCTCGCACTGGGCACAGCAGGGTTTGTCCAAATGCAAGTCTTCAGGCACCCCCAAACCCATTCACAGCTGCACCGCAACTCTGCTTTGTAGCTTTTCAGCCTCTTCGTCCTCCGCACGTGTGAGCGCTGGCACTCGATGTGTTCCGGTCACAGGCCCAACCCACGGTTTCTCCACAGGGGGGGCGCTGGAAGCTGTAATATAGTGACCCCGATGGTATTTGACACCTTATAGCGCCCCACGTAGCAGTGGCACCCACATTTGTTTACATGCGCGAGGAGTCCCTCAAAATGGCGGCCGCTGCGTCCTCTCTCCGAGATGGTGCCTATTCAATGGTTCTCAAGAGACAGCCAGTTGGTCCCCAGGGTGGCGCGCCGCATACACACTCGTGGACTCACCTCTAACAGCACTCCGGGGGTTCCCCAGTTATCTTCCCAGTTAAGTGCACCGCCCGTTTTGCGCTATGTCAGCAGCAGCGCTATGCTCGCGAGCGGGATATCGGGGCTTCCAGCACTCGTGAGTGGTGCCTGGTCCTAGTCCCCGTTCCCGCTGTGAGCAGTGCGGTCATACGCCATCCCCCTTCTGCTAAAGTACCACAGCAAAAACATCTATTTATCACCTCTGGATATATTTTATTTAATGCTTCTGGAGTGTAATATACCATCCAGTCAGCAAAAAATGCCATTCTTTTATAATTAGCAGCTCTCAAAGCCTTATTACCTAAAGATGCGATTTTTTGCCATCCATGATACGAAAAAAAGCATTGTGTATGAGCTTCGACTTTCTCCAACATCTTTAATACCAATGGTGATTCATCTTGATAATTCAATAAACGGTACCAATTTCCCACTCCAGACAATCTCAATACATATAGTGTGGAAGCAATTTTGTTAAAAATAAAATTATATTTTTTCAAGAAATTAATAATTTGGATAAATTCAAAAAAAGAAGGTTTATTGGGACCCAAAATTCTAGCCTGAACTTCTTCCCAAGTAATTAGCCTGCCCTGGATCCCCAATTGATTCAAAACCCCTACACCAGAGTCATTCCATTTTTTCAAATGAGTAGAATGAATATATAAACCTAAATCTCGACACTCGATTAATTTTAAAGAAAATAACCCCGAGAGATCCTTTTGTTTAAAAACCATACACAGTCGATTTGAAAAATCTAATAATGTTTTATATCGAGTTCTCTTTGGGAGTTTCACAGTCTTTAAAAAAGAAGGGAGTTGAGTTCCGGCCTCTTGGATCATCTTGCTGATGAAAAAATTATCGACCTGATAAGGTTTAGACAAAAAACATGCTACATAATCAAAAAGTGATGCATCATAATATAAACAAATATTTAGAAGTGCCAACCTGCCCAACTGAGTATTAGCTGAGCTTAACTCTAGCAGTCTTTTCATTCCACACAAATGATCTAATCATAGCATCCATTCCTTTAAAAAAAACTAACGCTAACCTTAACCGGAATATTTGTAAACAAAAGAGGTAAAATAGACGTCTTAAGTAATGCCACTCGTCATATCAAAGTCAAAGGAAGATTGGACCATTTATTCAACAAATTCTGAATCTTAGTACTAGTGGCTTCGTAATTATTATTATTATTATTTTTTTGATCCTCATACACCGTGATGGGCATTCTTGATGGGAAACATACATCCCTTCTCATCTGGCCAACCTGTTCCAACCCTGGCTTTAAGGTCTATGAAAAGAGGAAGATGGAAATCCCTCAAGCCAGTACTGTTTTCTTAATCCACTCCGGTTCACACCGCCAACAGGACCATGTGTTACTTAGGAGACAAAGAGCCAACAGAACCCAGGCAAAATCATAGGACCACCTTTACTTATTTCGCCAGGCCACTAGGGCCGCCCAGATCTTATCGTAGTTCGTACTATCAAAGGCCATATCAGATTCACTTGTAAAAATTATATGTTTCAGGCACTCCACAAATATTGGGGCAGCTTTCCAGGCCCTGCATATCTCTCGCCTTGCCAGGATTATGACATAAAAGATGAATTTTGAGGCAGGATCGTTCAGGCGGTAGTCTGTCGTAAGGCCAAAGAAAATTGTCCTAGGATTAACCTCCACTTGTTGATGGAGCACATCCTCTAGGAATTCTTGTACCTCAATAGTGGGAAATCCCCGGACAGTCCATGAACATATGGAGATCGTCCGCAGCCGGGTGCTTACACCTAGGGCAAAGGTATTCTAAACCTGTCACCTTAGCTAGTTTGCCAGGTGTCCAATATACCCTATGTGCAGTTAGAGATGATTTCCTTTAAGAGCAGCGGATTTAACCACTGCCTGCAACATAGTGAAATAATCCTCCCAGATGCCCCCGATATTGTTAGTATTGGCACTAAGGACACTAACCCATAGTTTTTGAAGTTAGGGTTCAGTCACTCCCCCAGCTTCAAGAAGGGCCCAATACCAAAAGGAAATCTCCCGTTTTCATCCTCCCCTCCTTGAAACCAAATCAAATTTGAAGCTTGCTTCTTCATGGTCCCAGGAATTCGTTGCCCACCATCCTGACAGCTGATAGTACTTAAATCTAGTAAGTGTGCCACCTGTTATACCTGAGAGGCTCTCCCAGCTCAACAGCTGCGATTCGTTCTGGAGATCACCTCAGAGTAGAAAGCCTGCCATTTTCAGTGGCCAGGACAGTTGATCTCTAAGACAGTCAGGGGTGCATGGGGAGTCCCAGATTGGGACCTGACATGTATATTAAGGAATTTTAAGACTTTTCCTAATGTAAAGCCAATTCTTCAAAGCAGCACCCAGAATCTTAAGCCTGACTTTCTTGTAGAACTTTGGGTCCCCAAATTTGATAAGAAAAAACTCTTGCCCCTGAGCGATATCATGTAGTAAATCCTGAAACAATAAACCCAATGAGAATGCATCTGTCTTGTTAGCCAGTATTCTAACAATTTTAAAGTGAAATGCGTGGCAGTATATAAGTAAATCTGGTAGAGCCAGACCGCCTGTGTTTAAACTTCTTATAAGCTTTTTCCAGGAGATTCTAGGGGACTTAGTGTTCCAGATAAAATAACCATTTTTCCCCTGCAGTTTCGCAATATCCGATGCCATGAAAGATAGCGGAATTGAATTAAATAAAAAGGTTATCTTTGGCAGGATAATCATTTTTATCAAGTTCACCCTTCCGAAGATGATTAGAGGGAGGTTTGACCACCGCAGAAGCAAGCTACAAACGTCTTTAAAAACCCTAGACCAGTTGATCTTAGATATATATTCAATTTTCTGGGCCAAATGGATCCCAAGATACCTCATTCGAGGCATGATCCCTTGTGTTTCCACATCTTGGTTCCAATCCATAATCTCGGTCTCATCGTTGTTTATTCTGTAACCCGAGATTTCCCCAAAAAGTTCAGCCTGATCCACTAGTCTAGGGATAGCTTCCGCAGCATTGGTTGTGTACATAAGCAGATCATCGGCGTATAAAGCAAAATTTAGCTCCAGATCTGCAATTTTAAAAGGTTTAATCAGAGAGTCGGACCTAAGCTGACAGACGAAACGTTCAATGTAAAGATTAAACAATAGAGGTGACAAGGGGCATCCCTACCTAGTGCCACGAGAGATGGTAACCCAGTCCGTCAGAGCTCCATTAACTAAAATGTTTGCCTGGGGGCCAGAATAAAGAGATCTAACCGCTGAAACAAAATTACAAGGGAAACCAAAACTAGACAGGGATTCCCATAAGTATGACCAGTTCACCTGGTCAAAAGCCTTAGCGGCATCAATGGCAACTAACGTAGGAGCTTCTTATCCGTCGCCACATCTATTGCCCCGATAGCTTGAAAAGTTAGTTCATTCAACTGCCTACCAGGGATAAAACCCCTTTGGTCCTGATGTATTATTGTTTAAATAATTCTTGCTGTCCTCGCTGCCAAAACCCCCGCAAAAATTTTGTAATCCGTATTTAACAGCAAAATTGGTTTGTATGACTCAATTTTTAACAGATCTTTGTTGGCTTTCAAGATCAGAGTTACTGTGGCTTCCGACCAGGACATTGGGACGGCCTCACCCAACAGATATATTCTGTTAAAGAGATTTGTTAACACAGGTACAACCTTATCGAGTATTACAAGATATACCTCAGTCGGGAGCCCATCCGGGCCGGCTGCCTTACCCCATGCCATTTTCTTTAGTTGAGTTTTGACTTCACCCTCTGTTATGCTGGAACATAAGAAGGCCCTATCTGCAACAGACAGCTGGGGGAGACATAACTGGTTTAACCACATGAATGCTACAGCAATTCATCCTCTGTGCTGCAGATCCATATTTACCATTGTTCATGACGAGCTGAGCTCGTCATCAGCACACAAGCAGTGTACTGCATGACGAGCCGAGCTCGTCATGAGCATGGAAGGGGTTAACCATTCTTTAGCTCTCTGGGGTGTGAAGTCAGTGTCTTCCTTGTACAGATAATGCATAAATACTCTAGCTCCTCCCTAATTTGGTCATCATCATATAAAATGGTTCCTTTACTGCTCTGAGATAGACTTTTAATTTGATTTCTTACCCTATCTGTCCTTGTTTTCCAGGCAAGAAGAGAGCCGCATCTTTCACCGTAAGAGAAGTTTTGGAGCTTACTAGCATCCCACCTCTCCTTTAAAGTCTTGTCCATACTAGCTTGAAATTCTGCCCGCAGTCCATCTAACTCACTTTGCAAGCGTGGTACTATATTCTGGTGGACCTGCTGAGGCCCTCTGAACTTCTTGCTCTTTTTCCTTAATCTTACAGAGGCACTCCTCCTCCAGCCTTCTCCTAGATTTATTTTCCCTAATCATCATCGTACTTAATAGTCCTCTTAAAATGGCCTTAAGAGCCTCCCAGACAACCTGGTCATTTGCAGTACCACAGTTATGCCTAAAATATTCCTCTGAATGGGTCGCTAAATCCAGCTTGACCTCCTCCATCAGTAATAGGGATCTATCCAGAGTCCACCTTCTCTGGCATTCTTTTTGTTTAAAGTTAATGATCAACTCCACCGCAGAATGATCAGAGAGTATAGCTGGAATATATGAAATCGAATCTACTGCTGAAAAGATGGTCTGATCCAACAGGAACAAATTAATTCTGGAGTGATGTCTATACTTCCGACTGTAGAAGGAAAAATCCCTTTTACGTCCGTTTTCGACTCTCCAAATATCTAACAGGTGGAAATCTTTAATATTATTTCTGAGCTCCAGGTGTGATTTACGAGCAGGGGTGTATTTGGCTTTTGAGGTGCGATCTAATAATTCACCAAATATCAAATTAAAATCTCCCCCTAAGATGATGGGTGCTGCTGTACCAGAAAGGCTAGCTTTTAGTTTCAGGAGGGCCCCTGGATTATCTTGATTCGGCCCATAGTAAACTGCACACACCAGTGGGGAACCCCCTATTGATAGTGAGGCCACCAACCACCTCCCAGATTGGTCCGTCTCGAATTTCTCCACTTTAATTCCTGCATTGCTTCTGATTATTATTGCAACTCCCTGGTGCTGCCCTTTTGTTCGGAATAAAGAAGATCTTGGACCCAGCTAAGCTTGCCGAACCCTCAACTTGCACTCCTGTGCTTCTAGGTGGGTTTCTTCTAGAAAGCAAATATGGGCCTTACAATTGTTGAGAAATTCACTCACTCTAGACATCTTTCTCCGATCTCTTAACCCATTCACATTCCAGATAATTAGTTTGATTTTATTAATGGTGCTATTCATCTTGGGACTCCCTTATATAGACTAAAATCTGTTCCCACACGGCCATTGTAATTTTCTTTCTTCACAGTTGTATGAGGATACATTTTATCTATTTTTCCGCAGTTTCCCCCTTCCCCCCATGCCTCCTCCAACCCCCCCCGAGGAACCCACCCTTCTTTCCTTTGGCGATCCTTGTCGCCTATTTAGGACCACCCTTGATCCGACATCAGGACCAAACCCCCTTACATGAAACCTGATACCTAACATGCTGCAACCCTCTTATAATTATATACAAACTTTCTTTCCCCTCTTTTTTTTCCAATCTGCATTTTATTTAACTCTCTACACTATTTAAACAGTCAGTCAGTCAGTCAGTCAGTCAAAATATCTTTATTCGACTCAATTAAAAGTCATACAAAGAAATTAAAAAGCATTTCATACAAAGAGTTTAGGGACATTTCATACATGTTAAGCTATGACAATAAAACCATTTATATTAAAACAAATCAAGGCATACAGGGGGTACAATGGATCTAATGGGTATATTTTTTCATCCTCGCTGCAGCTACCAAGAAATTAGCTATACAAAAAGTTATACGTATGTTGGGCAATGAATGTAAAAAGAGCAGAGCCGGTCTCACTTGTATAATGACAGCCTCCTTCAAAACTGGTACCAGATATTTTTTCCTTGGCTCTACATAAAACCCACAAAACACAACAAAATGCATAGTATCTTGGGGTGAGAAATGATCACAGCTGCAGGGTGAGGCTAATTCCGGTTTTTCCCATGTTTTAGAAGTGCCTAAATAAAAATGTAACAAATTAAACCTAAACTTAGTTAAAAGAAACCTATGAAATGGGATTGTGCCGAAACCAAGGTAAGGTGCTAAAGAAAATGAATTGACAAGTAAGTAATGACCCCTTACTGATGGTTTCACTAATTCCCTTTCCTCACGGGATGCTCTTGCCCTCCCCATAAAGTGCTTTTTAACGAGATCAATATCTTGGGCCTTGATATCTTGGGGGGAAGTAAAGAGCTCTGGGCGTCCCAGGTCTGAGAATGCCTTCAACAGATAGGCCAACCAAGGGATCTTTTTAAAATGGTCTAAGGATAGGACGTCGGACATGATCTTATGGTTCAGTGGAAGGTCTTCATTGAGCCACGTCTTTAACCAAAAGATCAAAGGGGCCATGTTCAACCCATCAGTGAGGAAATCTAAGCCCACCTCCATGTGTATAGAGTAAGTTGGTGTTGACTGCGGCACAGAGAGGAGTGTCCGTATGAATCTGTTCTCCGCTCTCTGGATTGGTTCCACATTTACGTAGCCCCAGAGTGGTGAACCATATGACGCAAGAGCAACAGGTTTACTCTTATAAATTTTTAGCAACGCTTTCATGGGCCTGGCACCTAACCTACCCGCAAAGCCCATGAGGGCAGACGATGATCTGGTAACCGCCAGCCTCTTTGCCCTCACTTGAGGACCCCAAGTTCCTCTCTAATCAAAAAGGACCCCCAAGTAGGGAAAAGTGGGAACTCTAGAAACCATATCCCCTCTACACGTGAAGGTTTTTGTTCTTCTCTTGCTGCTTTCTCGGCCCACCACCATGGTGTGCGACTTACTGGCATTTATTTTTACATCAAGCTGTTCCATGAAGGTGCCAAAAGCATTTAAGAGGCGTTGTAGGCCGACACCCGTGCGCTCAATTAGCACGGCGTCGTCCGCGTACAGGAGCGCTGGGATCTTAACTGCTCCTGCACGCGGAACGTCGACTTCATTCTCCTCCAGATGTGCACCCAGGCCGTTAATATAAATGGTAAAGAGCAGGGGGGCCAATATACAACCCTGCCTTACCCCCTTCAGGTATTTGAAGAGAGACGTACACCTGCCCTCATTGGTGACCCGTACGGCCGCAAAAAGCTCCTGATGTAGGGAAGCCATGAATCTTACTAATGCCTCGTCAATCCCCAACTCCAGCAAGATCCTCCATAACTTCGCCCTGTTTACCAAATCGAATGCCGAGGAGAGGTCCATGAATGCTAGAAACAGGGCCCCTCCTTGGCCACCGTGTACTTAGATATGAGCAGGTGTAGGTTGGAGCATTGTTCGATTGTACCTTTCCTTTCTCTAAACCTATACTGGATCTCTGACAACCCTCCACAACTCTCGACATTATCCCTCAACCTGGACAAAAGGACTCTGCCTAAGATCTTCACCGACGAGTCCAAGAGGGATATGGGCCTATAACACCCGGGGTCGTCCCGCTGGCCCTTTTTAAAAATCGGGATGATGGTGGAAATGTCCCAGGAGGATGGTGTAGGGTTACTATTAGCGGCAGTAAATACGTTGGCCAGTACCTCTGCCCACAGTTTTGGGGAATGTATGAAAAAATCTGCTGGCACCCCATCAGGGCCCGGGGCCTTGTGCTTGGTTGTGGCCAAGATTGCTTTCTCCACTTCTGTACTGAAAAAATGTATTGGAGTCGCGTCCAGAGTGGCCAACAACACATCTTGGGTTGCCCGATCATCATCTCCATACACATTTTTGAAGTGAGTCAACCACTTGTCATCTGGGATGACACAGTCCATGGCCTCGTTATTTTGATCAGAGAAAAATGGGTGTTTGATTATTTCCCAGAATTTCCGGCTGTCCTTCAGGACAGCCACGGAGAGGAGATTTTCCCAAGCTTCCCGTTTAATACTCTCTTTTCTGGTTTTTATAGCTGATTTATAGCATTTCCTCAATCTAACAATCTCAGCCCTTACCCTAGGTGTTTTTTTCAGGGCTACCATCAAGGACCTATGTGCATTTGAACATGCGGTGTCGAACCAGCGCTTCTTGTTCGGTGCTCCTTTCCTTGGCTTAGCCAGGAGATCCTGCCACACCTGCCCACAGATCGACTCAAAGGCCCCTATAGTTTCATAGCCCGGGGCACTAGGATTCTGGTAAACCTCAACCTGTTCCTTGATTTTTGGGAAAACCTCCGCATAGAAGCTTTCCGGGGCCACTTTAGCCCACTTAACTCTCCTACCCTGATCAGAGGTACGCAAAGTGTGGACCGGCCTCACTTTACCTGGATTTGGCCCCATGTGTTCTCCCCAAGCCACTTCGAGTAAAACAGGGTTGTGGTCGCTATGATGCGATGGCAGAGTACAGTAGGAAATCACCCGGTTTAAGATACCTTGTGTGGTAAAGATGTAATCAATTATAGTTCCGGGATTAGTGCCAGTAAAGGTAGCTATTCTTGGGCCACCCTCTGGTTCGTACAGGTTGAAATTTGCCAAAAGATCTTCTAACTCCTCTCCTTCCATGGTATGTTCGAAGTGAGGTACCTCGGGGCCTTCGCCCCAATCCTTGTCATTTGAACTGCATGCTAACCTGCAGGGATGGATATTAAAATCACCTAGTAAAATATACTCTATGTCAAGCTGGGTGTTCTGACTACCTGACCTCAATATAGCATCTAGGGTAGCAATATTGCTACCGCTATTGTCCCTGTTCCCTGCGTTGTAAAAATTAATATATAAGGACCTCCTAGTAGGGTTAATCTCTCTCTCAACAATGAGGATGTTGTGCGAGTCAGTACTAATCTGTTTTAGAGAGCCCTTCAGTTCCAAGGAAAACAACATCAACAAGCCGCCCTTAGCTCTGCCAACGCGGCTAGGAATAGCCGCCCTGGCAAAGCTAGTGAACCCGTCACACCAAAAGCTAGTGGTTGTATACCAAGTTTCCTGGAGTGCAATAATATTGTGCCCCACAACAAAGCTTAACCACTCCTTATCGTTACGTTTATAATAGAGTCCCGCTTCGTTCCAGCTTAGTATTTTGCAGGTTTCTATTGTTCTCTTCGCCACAGAATCGGTCAAGGGAGCCCCCTCCTCTGCTCGTAGATAGGGAGTTCCATTAGCCGATACGTTACACGCTATTTCTGCTGTGTTTGACTGGTCATGGGAAATATCATTATCATTGACATTCTCTTTAGAGGAGCCACCGACGATCTCGGCCAAAATTTGGTCAGGAGCAATTACCCTTTCTGGGGCAACCTGCGCTTTGCGGCCTTCAAAACTGGTTGTCTCGTGCTTATTTATGCCATTTGTAAGTCCTCTGCCCCTATCTTTGGGATTGCTTATTATACATGAGACCCTCGGACCATTTTTTGACGTATTTAGATCCCCCGTACGTCAATCGCAATCATCTAAGTTTGCCAAAACCCCATACCTATTCACTTTTCCAAACCCCCAATCATGGGGTGTGACCCCCAATCCCCATCCATTTGTTGCTATGTTCCACCTAGATAGTGGGGTATTGGGGCGCATCGGGAACTGCTCGTCACCCAACCAGGCTCCGAACCCATTTCCACAGCGCCCCCGGTAATCTACCTGGGCACCCACCCCCCACCTATTCGTTGCATACCAGTTTGATCTGGGGGTTTTAGAAAATAACGCATTCTGATGATGACCTGGCCCTGTATCAAATCTATCTACTGGGCCAGTACCATGGTCATTATATATAGGTCTAAGACCCCCACCCCATCTGTTACTTCTTGTAGGCCTACCTAATCTTAGGGTATTTGGGTGGATCACATTTTGCTGCTCACTATAGAAGAACTTTAGGGAAAGGGGGATTATGGATTCACTTCTTCGTTGGGGGGGGGATATGTTTGACAGGACATTTGGGAGCACGGCTGCGTTAGCAAAATTTAACACTACGCAGTCCCCCTTAAAAAATGTTTGCCTGTTCCCTATCCATGTCATCCTCCTCGCCATTACAATTTCCCCTGCCAAACTGCTCTTTCCCATAATGTGCCATCTGCATATTACTTGTCAACCAGTGTAACGCCTTGCTTGTCAGGGATGAAATGGATTCTATCTGGCCAGGGGGTAGGATAGGTACATTAGCTAGTACCAGTACCAGTGGTGAGGCTTCCACTATAAATTGTGATGAGTCGTCCCCTAGGGATGGCAATGTTGGTACAGTAGATGAAGGTATAGGGGCCTCTCTCGCTATTTGCTGGATAGGTACGACTGGTGGTACCTGACCAGGCGGGTTGGTCTCTAATGAGCCTTCATCTGCTACTGTATCTATATCTCCCCCATTATTATTATTATTATTACTATTTCCCTCCACAGTATCTATTGGTCTAGAGACAATGGTGACTACATTCTCTATTTCTTCTGCTAACTTACACTGCAATCCTCCCGTCCTTTTCACCTCTGCGGTAAGCTTATCAATTTTCCCAATCAATGGCTTAATAATAGTCTTTATCTTTAGATCTATCATGTTCGCTGTTCTGTTGAAGAGGTCATCATCTATAATTTGTCTAAGGTTTTCTTCCTCATCCTCCGATTTTTTTCCCTTAGACTTTGGTGGAGACGCGGCCCTTTTCCTCCCTGTCCGTAGCCCCCCGCGTTTGGGCTGAGTTTTTCTGCAGTTTCTCACCGCCCTAGTCACAGGCACAGGGGGTGAGGGTTCCTCTGCTATAAATTCCACATGGGACTCGTGGTCAGAATCTGCATTTCCCTCTAAGTCAACCAACGGTTCTGCGCTTTGGTCAAGGCTTTCAATGTCTAGGAGGTTGCTATCAGAGATATTCGTGCTGGGATCTTGTGATGGTATATCAATCATTTGCACACTAGTGGAGGGACTCCCTAAGTGAAGAACAGGGGATTGACTCAAGCCTAGTGATTGCCTTCTTTCACTGTTTATTTTATTTACCACCTGCACTAAGTAATTATCTACGGTGTTAAGCGTATCTGAGGCTCCAGGGACGATTTTCTTAGGCATATTAACAAATGGTAGTAAACACTGCTATATAACGCAAACAAATGTCCATCCGGCGCAGTGCGCACTAAATACGATCACAGGGAAACTGCTTAGGTATAATGGGTAGTATAGTCTTACTTATGTCGGCTTACTTCGAATGTTGTACGGGCAAAGTGGCAGGCCCAGTCCAGTCCTTTCCGTCCTCGAACGGCCTCAAACGGCCCGCTCTTTGCCCGGTCTTCGCCCCGAGCTGCGTCCCGCGCGCGTCCCGTGGTCCGCGTGGGAGGGCGGGGCTAAGTGGAGAGTGCTGGGGGCGGGAAGAGACACCAGCTGCGCTGTGTTGGTCAAAGCGCTGTGAATGCTGGGTCTCGCAGTCCCGTCCCGGTCCCCGCAGGCAGAAGTCTCCTGACCGATGCTCCTGGAGCGGAGCTCCTCCGGATGGCAGGCAGGCAAGTAACGTGGCAGCAAAAACGGCTATGCAGGCGGCACCCGTAGAGCAGGGTCCGCGAGCCGCTTTTAGCCTGCGGGAGTGCTGGGGCGGGAAGAGACACCAGCTGCGCTGTGTTGGTCAAGGCGCTGTAAATGCTGGGTCTCGCAGTCCCGTCCCGGTCCCTGCAGGCAGAAGTCTCCTGACCGATGCTCCTGGAGCGGAGCTCCTCCGGATGGCAGGCAGGCAAGTAACGTGGCAGCAAAAACGGCTATGCAGGCGGCACCCGTGGAGCAGGGTCCGCGAGCCGCTTTTAGCCTGCGGGAGTGCTGGGGGCGGGAAGAGACACCAGCTGCGCTGTGTTGGTCAAGGCGCTGTGAATGCTGGGTCTCGCAGTCCCGTCCCGGTCCCCGCAGGCAGAAGTCTCCTGACCGATGCTCCTGGAGCGGAGCTCCCCCGGATGGCAGGCAGGCAAGTAGCGTGGCAGCAAAAATGGCTATGCAGGCGGCACTATTTAAACCTTTTGTTTTCTCCTTATACTTAACCATATAAGATGGGAGGACTCCATGTAGTGTGCCACTAAGGCCTCAGCTTCAAGCCTAACCGCCCAGCTAGATGGCCCCTTAATGAGAGTTTTCTCTCATTAGGATCAGAAATGTATCAACTTCTTGGGGGGTAGTAAAATTGTGGAGCTTGTTTCTCCACATCACCTTCAGTAGTGCGGGGAACTTCATCTGGACATGCGCACCCAGGCTCCTTAACTCGGGCATTCTATACCCCCGCTCCCATTGCCTTTGTGCTGTTATTTTGCCCACATCGGAGCGGATAAGATATTTCACAGAGTCAGATTGGAGTGACGTGTCAGTAAGCGCTCTTCCCCATATCAGCTCCTTGACTGCGTAAGTGTGGAAATTAACTAAAATTTTCCTAGGAGCTTTCCTATCAGGGTTCTGCCTAAAGGGATCTCTATGGACCCTTTGGATTTCTTTCTCGAGGTCTATATCTGGTGAATAATTTAACATCCCCACTCTCTGCCCCTTCAGGAAACTTCAGAAATTTGAAATTGTTCCTTCTGCCATGAATCTCGAGCCTCTCGATGTCCATTTGGAGCGACTTATTCTGCGCCTTTAACCCCACAAATGTCTTTTGCATGCCCTTGAACTATCTCTGAGAGCGTAGCCACTTCTTTTTCCAGAACCCCAGTTCGCTTGCAGATATCATCCATTTTAGTTTCCAGGTTTTCACACTTCTCGTGGATTCCTTTCTGGTTTGCCTCGGAAATTTCACATTTAGAAAGTAAGTCCCCTATA
Organism: Lissotriton helveticus; assembly: GCF_964261635.1. Taxonomy (NCBI): domain Eukaryota; kingdom Metazoa; phylum Chordata; class Amphibia; order Caudata; family Salamandridae; genus Lissotriton; species Lissotriton helveticus. The sequence goes on from NC_136062.1 coordinate 158,467,191, forward strand.
AGGAACTGTAGCAGGAGCTCCAGCTGTAATTGTACGCTATTCAGATCCTCAGATCCTGCTCCATGAGCACCTTGGTTAATTTTTTCCCCACTTTCTACATCAGTACACGATGTTAAGCATAGGACTGATGGAGAGCCGACTACTGTACAAGTATTAATGTTAGCACTAAAAGTAGGATCGGGTCTAAATCTGGATACTGAGTCGGGGTGGTAGGCACAGATGAAACCGGGAGATTGGATATCTCTGATGTAGGGTAGGTCTCCTCTCCAATATCTGGGTCGCTGGTTAAGGGAGAATACCGATTTTTAATGGAGATAGAAGGGGGAGACTGTATAGAGGAAGATACAGAGGGAGACTTCCGCCCCTTACTCCATTATTTTAAAATAGGATTTGAGCGAGGGCGTAGTTTATAGGGGTGGCCGGATCTTTCAGGGACTTACATTTTTTTAACTCCCCCACCTTCGTATTTTTTCTTTTTTCTTTTTCAGAGGAGTCAATGGGACAACAGCTCCCGCCCCCCCCCGTGCTTCGCCCCTGGGCAACCAGTAAATCTTTTCTCTGCAGCTCTAACTGGGAGCAAAGCTGGTACCTGTTCTTGACAGGAAACGCTCTCTCCCTTCCCCCGTCTTCTGTAGCTGCAGTCTTTTCCCTAGCTCTGGGACTCGTGGCTGGGCACTGTTTCGCAACGGTATCTATACTCTCAAAACCTGTGGCAGGAGAGTCCTTTTCCATGGGCAGGACCTGAAAAACACCCAGCTCCCTCTGTGACGGCACACCAATGAACTTTTGAAGATATTGCTGTATACAGCCCCTCCCTGCCCCCACTGACCATATTGCAGCAGCTCCTCGCCCCTCAGGAGCACAGAAATCAGTTTTTGCCACCGCTGACCTTATCTTCCTCCAAAGTCTTGCTCGATACTCTCCATGGCCTCCGTGCAATTCGAGCACCTCTGGCTCCGCCTCCACATCCGTCTCTGCTCCCATGCGGATCAAGCCTCCCGGGTCTCAAAGCCCGGCTCCGCCGATACGCACCAGCACACAAGCGAAGCAACGAGGAAACAAAAGAAAAACAAGGAAAAAAAGTCAACCGGGCATCATCAATAACGGGTGCAGAGGAACCCCCCTGCTCTCATCGCCAGAATCGGGTCCATCCGCGTCAAAGAACGTCAGTTAGCTCGGGGTAAACTCCTGGTCAGATCAAGAGCTCCCACGACCGGCGTCAGTCCGCCGCCATGTTCCTTCCAGGAAGCTTGTTACCTGCTTCATAATTAGTCTTAACCAATTCCCCATAGTGACCTGTGACGTAAATTCCCAAATACCTAATGGGATCAGTTTTTCTTACTTGTTGTTTTAGCTCTTCTGGAAGGCACTCTGGCCCAGAGTTTAACATTAAAATTTCAGTTTTGGAAGGATTAAATTTATAGCCCCTATTTGTTCGAATTTCCTGAACTCCGCCAATGTTGACTGTTAATTTACCTTTTCTGGATATACATATAAAATAGCATCATCAGCAAAAAGTTTCAGTTTTGCCATTCCTTTAATTGGGGCTCTAATGTTCTTATTAGCTCATAATCTAATTGCAAGAGGTTCGCTAAAAAAAGGAAACAAAAGAGGTGATAAGGGACAGCCTTGCCTGGTCCCACGGTTTATCTTTATTAACCCTGCTTGATCCCCGTTGACTATATTCTGAACCTGTACCGCTGGTAAATATTTTTAATCATAGTTATTACTAATTGTGTAAAAACACACCTAGAAAGTGCATAAAATAGATAATCTCAATTAACTAAATCAAAGGCTTTTTCTGCGTCTATCATCATGATACAAGCAGAAGTCTTATTCATATTAAAAAATTCAAGAGCTGGAATCAAAAAGCGGGTATTGGTCGACATCTTTCAGCCAGCAATAAACTCTGTTTGATCAACATGAATCACTTCCTTAGCTGCAGAAGTAAAACCCTGTGCCCAAATCTTCATGAAAATGTTATAATCAGTGTTCAATAAACTGATTGGACAGTAAGAATTCAAATTATGAGAGGGTTTACCCTTTTTTACAAACGCTAACTACTATCGCTTTTTTAAATTCAGGAGACACCACCCCACCCATTTTAATATAATGAAATAACTTTGCCAAAAAAGGGGCCAACTCCTTCACAACGCATTTATAGAGTTCACTCGGAAACCCGCCCTCGCCACAAGCTTTTGCTCCCGCCAAAGTGTTAATAACGGCCGCTATCTCGGCTTCTGTCATTTTCATCTGCAGCATCGTCACAAAATTTTGCAATATTTTAGGAACTTGAATTGAGGCAAAAAACTCCTCAATCAACTCGAAATGGAACAGGCTGGGAACCCGGACTTGTAGACAGGCAATTATTACAGCTTTGAATCCAGAAAATACAGTTTTAAACATAGGCCTTACAATTTTAATACGTTATGCATACCGCAATTTCATTTAGTAACCGAAAGGGCCTGTCAATGTTTTTATTTTTAAAGAAACAGTCTACATTAAACCGCACTTTATTTTATCCTGCTAAAATTGTTTACATCTGACTGCACTTTACCATAAACCGGAAGGGCCTGTCAATGTTTTTAGCTTTAAAGAAACAGTCTACACCAAACCGCACTTTATTTTATGCTACTAAAATTGTTTACGTCTGACTGCACTTTACCATAAACTGCTGCTAGTTGTTGAACACTTGACTGTATCTATTAGCATAATATTGCTATCGCCATGCCCACAAACTTTTTTGGTCTAAATGCCATTGTTGACACTGTTGTTTTGCACATCAAGCTTTTTTTAACATAAGTATGCTATTGAAGTCCCATAATGCAATTTGGAAGTTTTTATCTATTCATTGTTTTTACGTCTTGCTCTTTTATAATAATTTGTATTGTCGTGGTATTTTTGATGTGTACTTTTATGGATATTTTTTATCCAAATAAAGAACCCTGTCTCTTCAAAAAAACTCGAAATTAACCAAATGATTAGTAATATAAATTTGTTGGAAGTGATTGAGAAATATTCTAGGAATATATCAGTAACTACTGTATTAGATTGGGGATCTACTATTTCTAGAATGCAAGCGGATTCTTGTCAAGCCCGAGTTGACCAGGCGAGCATCTTACCCACCATTTGACTCTCTTCATAGACCTTCTGGGAATAAGTCTGGGAGCTATTTATTTCTTCCAAAATGAAAAAATCTCTTAAAGCCTTCCTAGCCTGTTCCAGCTGAGTCCGATTTAAGGGGCCCACAGGGTTGGCAGCATGGATTAACGACTGCTGTAGCTGTACTATTTTATCTAAACGTTCCCTGGTTTTCTTAGCAGAGGAGGCAATCATCTGCCCATGGGCTGCAGCCTTAAAAGCCCCCCAGACAGAAAAGATATCAGCAGTCCCTTCATTATTAAAAAATAATCTTTTGTCCAACCTCTAAATTCCTCAAGCCAGACTGGATCTTGCAGAAGAAGGTGGTCCATCGGCCACTTGGACCTGCGCTTTTTAGAGGAGCCCACTTCTATACATACTTGAACATAAGCGTGGTCAGAGAAAGCGTAGGCACCAATTTCTGCATCTCTAAAAATCAGTGAGCGTGACAACAATAGGGAATCAATTTGAGATGCAGTTTGATGTTGGCGTGAAGAACAAGTATATTGACGAACGGTTTGATTAGGAAAACGCCATGCATCAACTAACTGGTGGTCATCTACCAATGCATCAAAAAGCTTCTTCGTTTTGGGTTTCAATCGTTTTTTTCCCTCTAATTGAAGTATCCATTTTCAAATCCTGAATATAGTTAAAATCGCCCCCAAACACAATGTGCCCCGAAACCAGCGCTTCTTGTTCGGTGCTCCTTTCCTTGGCTTAGCCAGGAGATCCTGCCACACCTGCCCACAGATCGACTCAAAGGCCCCTATAGGTTTTCCCAAAAATCAAGGAACAGGTTGAGGTTTACCAGAATCCTAGTGCCCCGGGCTATGAATCTAAGTTTGCCAAAACCCCATACCTATTCACTTTTCCAAACCCCCAATCATGGGGTGTGACCCCCAATCCCCATCCATTTGTTGCTATGTTCCACCTAGATAGTGGGGTATTGGGGCGCATCGGGAACTGCTCGTCACCCAACCAGGCTCCGAACCCATTTCCACAGCGCCCCCGGTAATCTACCTGGGCACCCACCCCCCACCTATTCGTTGCATACCAGTTTGATCTGGGGGTTTTAGAAAATAACGCATTCTGATGATGACCTGGCCCTGTGTCAAATCTATCTACTGGGCCAGTACCATGGTCATTATATATAGGTCTAAGACCCCCACCCCATCTGTTACTTCTTGTAGGCCTACCTAATCTTAGGGTATTTGGGTGGATCACATTTTGCTGCTCACTATAGAAGAACTTTAGGGAAAGGGGGATTATGGATTCACTTCTTCGTTGGGGGGGGGATATGTTTGACAGGACATTTGGGAGCACGGCTGCGTTAGCAAAATTTAACACTACGCAGTCCCCCTTAAAAAATGTTTGCCTGTTCCCTATCCATGTCATCCTCCTCGCCATTACAATTTCCCCTGCCAAACTGCTCTTTCCCATAATGTGCCATCTGCATATTACTTGTCAACCAGTGTAACGCCTTGCTTGTCAGGGATGAAATGGATTCTATCTGGCCAGGGGGTAGGATAGGTACATTAGCTAGTACCAGTACCAGTGGTGAGGCTTCCACTATAAATTGTGATGAGTCGTCCCCTAGGGATGGCAATGTTGGTACAGTAGATGAAGGTATAGGGGCCTCTCTCGCTATTTGCTGGATAGGTACGACTGGTGGTACCTGACCAGGCGGGTTGGTCTCTAATGAGCCTTCATCTGCTACTGTATCTATATCTCCCCCATTATTATTATTATTATTACTATTTCCCTCCACAGTATCTATTGGTCTAGAGACAATGGTGACTACATTCTCTATTTCTTCTGCTAACTTACACTGCAATCCTCCCGTCCTTTTCACCTCTGCGGTAAGCTTATCAATTTTCCCAATCAATGGCTTAATAATAGTCTTTATCTTTAGATCTATCATGTTCGCTGTTCTGTTGAAGAGGTCATCATCTATAATTTGTCTAAGGTTTTCTTCCTCATCCTCCGATTTTTTTCCCTTAGACTTTGGTGGAGACGCGGCCCTTTTCCTCCCTGTCCGTAGCCCCCCGCGTTTGGGCTGAGTTTTTCTGCAGTTTCTCACCGCCCTAGTCACAGGCACAGGGGGTGAGGGTTCCTCTGCTATAAATTCCACATGGGACTCGTGGTCAGAATCTGCATTTCCCTCTAAGTCAACCAACGGTTCTGCGCTTTGGTCAAGGCTTTCAATGTCTAGGAGGTTGCTATCAGAGATATTCGTGCTGGGATCTTGTGATGGTATATCAATCATTTGCACACTAGTGGAGGGACTCCCTAAGTGAAGAACAGGGGATTGACTCAAGCCTAGTGATTGCCTTCTTTCACTGTTTATTTTATTTACCACCTGCACTAAGTAATTATCTACGGTGTTAAGCGTATCTGAGGCTCCAGGGACGATTTTCTTAGGCATATTAACAAATGGTAGTAAACACTGCTATATAACGCAAACAAATGTCCATCCGGCGCAGTGCGCACTAAATACGATCACAGGGAAACTGCTTAGGTATAATGGGTAGTATAGTCTTACTTATGTCGGCTTACTTCGAATGTTGTACGGGCAAAGTGGCAGGCCCAGTCCAGTCCTTTCCGTCCTCGAACGGCCTCAAACGGCCCGCTCTTTGCCCGGTCTTCGCCCCGAGCTGCGTCCCGCGCGCGTCCCGTGGTCCGCGTGGGAGGGCGGGGCTAAGTGGAGAGTGCTGGGGGCGGGAAGAGACACCAGCTGCGCTGTGTTGGTCAAGGCGCTGTGAATGCTGGGTCTCGCAGTCCCGTCCCGGTCCCCGCAGGCAGAAGTCTCCTGACCGATGCTCCTGGAGCGGAGCTCCTCCGGATGGCAGGCAGGCAAGTAACGTGGCAGCAAAAACGGCTATGCAGGCGGCACCCGTAGAGCAGGGTCCGCGAGCCGCTTTTAGCCTGCGGGAGTGCTGGGGCGGGAAGAGACACCAGCTGCGCTGTGTTGGTCAAGGCGCTGTAAATGCTGGGTCTCGCAGTCCCGTCCCGGTCCCTGCAGGCAGAAGTCTCCTGACCGATGCTCCTGGAGCGGAGCTCCTCCGGATGGCAGGCAGGCAAGTAACGTGGCAGCAAAAACGGCTATGCAGGCGGCACCCGTGGAGCAGGGTCCGCGAGCCGCTTTTAGCCTGCGGGAGTGCTGGGGGCGGGAAGAGACACCAGCTGCGCTGTGTTGGTCAAGGCGCTGTGAATGCTGGGTCTCGCAGTCCCGTCCCGGTCCCCGCAGGCAGAAGTCTCCTGACCGATGCTCCTGGAGCGGAGCTCCCCCGGATGGCAGGCAGGCAAGTAGCGTGGCAGCAAAAATGGCTATGCAGGCGGCACTATTTAAACCTTTTGTTTTCTCCTTATACTTAACCATATAAGATGGGAGGACTCCATGTAGTGTGCCACTAAGGCCTCAGCTTCAAGCCTAACCGCCCAGCTAGATGGCCCCTTAATGAGAGTTTTCTCTCATTAGGATCAGAAATGTATCAACTTCTTGGGGGGTAGTAAAATTGTGGAGCTTGTTTCTCCACATCACCTTCAGTAGTGCGGGAACTTCATCTGGACATGCGCACCCAGGCTCCTTAACTCGGGCATTCTATACCCCCGCTCCCATTGCCTTTGTGCTGTTATTTTGCCCACATCGGAGCGGATAAGATATTTCACAGAGTCAGATTGGAGTGACGTGTCAGTAAGCGCTCTTCCCCATATCAGCTCCTTGACTGCGTAAGTGTGGAAATTAACTAAAATTTTCCTAGGAGCTTTCCTATCAGGGTTCTGCCTAAAGGGATCTCTATGGACCCTTTGGATTTCTTTCTCGAGGTCTATATCTGGTGAATAATTTAACATCCCCACTCTCTGCCCCTTCAGGAAACTTCAGAAATTTGAAATTGTTCCTTCTGCCATGAATCTCGAGCCTCTCGATGTCCATTTGGAGCGACTTATTCTGCGCCTTTAACCCCACAAATGTCTTTTGCATGCCCTTGAACTATCTCTGAGAGCGTAGCCACTTCTTTTTCCAGAACCCCAGTTCGCTTGCAGATATCATCCATTTTAGTTTCCAGGTTTTCACACTTCTCGTGGATTCCTTTCTGGTTTGCCTCGGAAATGTCACATTTAGAAAGTAAGTCCCCTATAAGGAACTGTAGCAGGAGCTCCAGCTGTAATTGTACGCTATTCAGATCCTCAGATCCTGCTCCATGAGCACCTTGGTTAATTTTTTCCCCACTTTCTACATCAGTACACGATGTTAAGCATAGGACTGATGGAGAGCCGACTACTGTACAAGTATTAATGTTAGCACTAAAAGTAGGATCGGGTCTAAATCTGGATACTGAGTCGGGGTGGTAGGCACAGATGAAACCGGGAGATTGGATATCTCTGATGTAGGGTAGGTCTCCTCTCCAATATCTGGGTCGCTGGTTAAGGGAGAATACCGATTTTTAATGGAGATAGAAGGGGGAGACTGTATAGAGGAAGATACAGAGGGAGACTTCCGCCCCTTACTCCATTATTTTAAAATAGGATTTGAGCGAGGGCGTAGTTTATAGGGGTGGCCGGATCTTTCAGGGACTTACATTTTTTTAACTCCCCCACCTTCGTATTTTTTCTTTTTTCTTTTTCAGAGGAGTCAATGGGACAACAGCTCCCGCCCCCCCGTGCTTCGCCCCTGGGCAACCAGTAAATCTTTTCTCTGCAGCTCTAACTGGGAGCAAAGCTGGTACCTGTTCTTGACAGGAAACGCTCTCTCCCTTCCCCCGTCTTCTGTAGCTGCAGTCTTTTCCCTAGCTCTGGGACTCGTGGCTGGGCACTGTTTCGCAACGGTATCTATACTCTCAAAACCTGTGGCAGGAGAGTCCTTTTCCATGGGCAGGACCTGAAAAACACCCAGCTCCCTCTGTGACGGCACACCAATGAACTTTTGAAGATATTGCTGTATACAGCCCCTCCCTGCCCCCACTGACCATATTGCAGCAGCTCCTCGCCCCTCAGGAGCACAGAAATCAGTTTTTGCCACCGCTGACCTTATCTTCCTCCAAAGTCTTGCTCGATACTCTCCATGGCCTCCGTGCAATTCGAGCACCTCTGGCTCCGCCTCCACATCCGTCTCTGCTCCCATGCGGATCAAGCCTCCCGGGTCTCAAAGCCCGGCTCCGCCGATACGCACCAGCACACAAGCGAAGCAACGAGGAAACAAAAGAAAAACAAGGAAAAAAAGTCAACCGGGCATCATCAATAACGGGTGCAGAGGAACCCCCCTGCTCTCATCGCCAGAATCGGGTCCATCCGCGTCAAAGAACGTCAGTTAGCTCGGGGTAAACTCCTGGTCAGATCAAGAGCTCCCACGACCGGCGTCAGTCCGCCGCCATGTTCCTTCCAGGAAGCTTGTTACCTGCTTCATAATTAGTCTTAACCAATTCCCCATAGTGACCTGTGACGTAAATTCCCAAATACCTAATGGGATCAGTTTTTCTTACTTGTTGTTTTAGCTCTTCTGGAAGGCACTCTGGCCCAGAGTTTAACATTAAAATTTCAGTTTTGGAAGGATTAAATTTATAGCCCCTATTTGTTCGAATTTCCTGAACTCCGCCAATGTTGACTGTTAATTTACCTTTTCTGGATATACATATAAAATAGCATCATCAGCAAAAAGTTTCAGTTTTGCCATTCCTTTAATTGGGGCTCTAATGTTCTTATTAGCTCATAATCTAATTGCAAGAGGTTCGCTAAAAAAAGGAAACAAAAGAGGTGATAAGGGACAGCCTTGCCTGGTCCCACGGTTTATCTTTATTAACCCTGCTTGATCCCCGTTGACTATATTCTGAACCTGTACCGCTGGTAAATATTTTTAATCATAGTTATTACTAATTGTGGAAAAACACACCTAGAAAGTGCATAAAATAGATAATCTCAATTAACTAAATCAAAGGCTTTTTCTGCGTCTATCATCATGATACAAGCAGAAGTCTTATTCATATTAAAAAATTCAAGAGCTGGAATCAAAAAGCGGGTATTGGTCGACATCTTTCAGCCAGCAATAAACTCTGTTTGATCAACATGAATCACTTCCTTAGCTGCAGAAGTAAAACCCTGTGCCCAAATCTTCATGAAAATGTTATAATCAGTGTTCAATAAACTGATTGGACAGTAAGAATTCAAATTATGAGAGGGTTTACCCTTTTTTACAAACGCTAACTACTATCGCTTTTTTAAATTCAGGAGACACCACCCCACCCATTTTAATATAATGAAATAACTTTGCCAAAAAAGGGGCCAACTCCTTCACAACGCATTTATAGAGTTCACTCGGAAACCCGCCCTCGCCACAAGCTTTTGCTCCCGCCAAAGTGTTAATAACGGCCGCTATCTCGGCTTCTGTCATTTTCATCTGCAGCATCGTCACAAAATTTTGCAATATTTTAGGAACTTGAATTGAGGCAAAAAACTCCTCAATCAACTCGAAATGGAACAGGCTGGGAACCCGGACTTGTAGACAGGCAATTATTACAGCTTTGAATCCAGAAAATACAGTTTTAAACATAGGCCTTACAATTTTAATACGTTATGCATACCGCAATTTCATTTAGTAACCGAAAGGGCCTGTCAATGTTTTTATTTTTAAAGAAACAGTCTACATTAAACCGCACTTTATTTTATCCTGCTAAAATTGTTTACATCTGACTGCACTTTACCATAAACCGGAAGGGCCTGTCAATGTTTTTAGCTTTAAAGAAACAGTCTACACCAAACCGCACTTTATTTTATGCTACTAAAATTGTTTACGTCTGACTGCACTTTACCATAAACTGCTGCTAGTTGTTGAACACTTGACTGTATCTATTAGCATAATATTGCTATCGCCATGCCCACAAACTTTTTTTGTCTAAATGCCATTGTTGACACTGTTGTTTTGCACATCAAGCTTTTTTTAACATAAGTATGCTATTGAAGTCCCATAATGCAATTTGGAAGTTTTTATCTATTCATTGTTTTTACGTCTTGCTCTTTTATAATAATTTGTATTGTCGTGGTATTTTTGATGTGTACTTTTATGGATATTTTTTATCCAAATAAAGAACCCTGTCTCTTCAAAAAAACTCGAAATTAACCAAATGATTAGTAATATAAATTTGTTGGAAGTGATTGAGAAATATTCTAGGAATATATCAGTAACTACTGTATTAGATTGGGGATCTACTATTTCTAGAATGCAAGCGGATTCTTGTCAAGCCCGAGTTGACCAGGCGAGCATCTTACCCACCATTTGACTCTCTTCATAGACCTTCTGGGAATAAGTCTGGGAGCTATTTATTTCTTCCAAAATGAAAAAATCTCTTAAAGCCTTCCTAGCCTGTTCCAGCTGAGTCCGATTTAAGGGGCCCACAGGGTTGGCAGCATGGATTAACGACTGCTGTAGCTGTACTATTTTATCTAAACGTTCCCTGGTTTTCTTAGCAGAGGAGGCAATCATCTGCCCATGGGCTGCAGCCTTAAAAGCCCCCCAGACAGAAAAGATATCAGCAGTCCCTTCATTATTAAAAAATAATCTTTTGTCCAACCTCTAAATTCCTCAAGCCAGACTGGATCTTGCAGAAGAAGGTGGTCCATCGGCCACTTGGACCTGCGCTTTTTAGAGGAGCCCACTTCTATACATACTTGAACATAAGCGTGGTCAGAGAAAGCGTAGGCACCAATTTCTGCATCTCTAAAAATCAGTGAGCGTGACAACAATAGGGAATCAATTTGAGATGCAGTTTGATGTTGGCGTGAAGAACAAGTATATTGACGAACGGTTTGATTAGGAAAACGCCATGCATCAACTAACTGGTGGTCATCTACCAATGCATCAAAAAGCTTCTTCGTTTTGGGTTTCAATCGTTTTTTTCCCTCTAATTGAAGTATCCATTTTCAAATCCTGAATATAGTTAAAATCGCCCCCAAACACAATGTGCCCCGAAACCCCAATTACAAGTTTATTAAGTGTACGTAAAGCAGATTCGTCATCAGATATTGGCCCATAATAACTGACAAATTTCAAAAGCTGGCAATTTAATGACACCTGAACCAACATCCACCTTCCCTGTGGATCCCTTTGCTCCTGAAGAAACACCCAATCAAATTCACGAGAAAAATATATAGCCATCCCCGCATTGCAACACCTGCTGAAGCGAAAATTACCCTTGAAAACATTCCTGGAATATAACATTTTGGGGTATTAGATTTTAAATGAGTTTCCTGCAACAAATAATTTGAGTTTTTAAAGTAACTAGCCACCTAATCAACCCACCATATTTACGTCTGTTCAGAATTCCATTAATGTTTACAGAAAGAATTTAGCAATTACTGGGTGAACTCAAGCAGGTGCTATAAGGAAGGCACTAAACAGCACAGGAATCAATTTAGAATAGAATTGCAGTATGTTGAGTTTTTGATCTTTTTTTATTTGATAGAATGAGTTCACCCAGTAATTGCCAAATTCTTTCTGTAAACGTTAATGGAATTCTGAACAGACGTAAATATGGTGGGTTGATTAGGTGGCTAGTTACTTTAAAAACTCAAATTATTTGTTGCAGGGGTCCAACTTACCCCGACCACCCAAACCCTCCCTCAAAAAAAACCTCCACCCCTTAGGAAATGTGGCTGTAGCGCTGACCACATACTCCACCCCCCCAAAACACATGCTGGTGCCCTGATATTGCACCACAAAGTGATCTCCCCCCTCTCAAATAAATGCAAATCTTTAAGAGACTTAAGTCACCAAATCAGATATTAAAAAAAAAAACAATTCTTAAAAAAACGACAAAGAGAGCAACCAGTCAATTATCTTCCAGCAGAGATTGTCTTGAGCAGCTCCTGCGCTTCTTCTAGATGAGTAAATAAATGAAACTTTCCATGGACAAGGGCTTTAAGTTTTGATTGTTGTGCAATCGAAGCTTGTGCCACTTGATCTTCAAACAAGTATAGTAACTTGACAAACTCTTTTCGTCTTCTGGCCGCCGCTGCCGACATATCAGAAAATATTCTGCATTTTACTCCATTTTTAGTTTCAAACTGTCTCGACTGAATTGCCTTAATCAGAACTTTTTCCTTTACGCGATAATCCGCGAAGTTGACCAGTATTGTGCGGGGGAACTTTTCAAGATGGGCAGGGACCCGGTGAGCCCTAGTTAGTGTTAAGTCCCCCGAAAAATCAAGACACACAGCCTTCTTTATAAATGTTTCTACCCACTTAAGAGTGTCACCCCCTTCAAGCCGTTCTGGAACGCCAACTATCCGAAGATTAGAGCGGTGGGAAAAATTCTCAAGTTCCTCAATCTTGTTCTCAATTATTGTTTTTCACGGGACACTGAATCTACTTGTTGAACAACACCAATCATTTGGTCCACAAGGGAAGAGATCCTCGACTCAGCCTCATGGAGAGGCCCCGGAAGACTAGCAACTGCTTCCTCTATTTTTACCAAACGTTGCTGAATCGATAATATTTCTAACTGCTGTGTTTTCTTCATATCTCTGATTTCTTCAAGAATCATATTTAACATAGTTTTGATATCCATCTGGCATGCGACAGTTTTTTCATTCTGAAATACAAAGACAGGTTCTTCGGATCCTTGTTGATGTCCGCCATTATTCCGGATCTGCCCCGGCATCTAATAAAATAGAGCTACTTTCTGGCAAGGTTTGGGACCCTGGGAGAGCTGAGAGATTTAACTGTTCTACCGGGGGCTGCTGACCTTGCTTGTCTGACTGACCCTGAGCCTGGGCCACGGTGGTGCCATTTGATTGCATTTGAAGAACATTAGAGCTGGTATTGAAAAGAGAGGGCGGGGACTGAGGGAGTGGGGTTTCAGTGCCCATTGCCATAGTCACAGCATTAAGTTTGATCGGAGTCAAGGGGCTTAGGAAGGAACCTGTACCTGTACCTGTGCAGGGTTTCTCCCTAGAGACAGCAACCCTGAAGATGAAGAAGAGAGAGCCTCCAAAAAAGGTACTGATTCCACTGGAAAGGCTCCTGCTGTTGGATCCCCTGTGCCCCCCACAATATCCTGCACAATATCTTGCACGAGAACATAGTTTTTCGGTTTACCAGACAAAGTAATGGGTGGTACCATCTTCTTCACGAAAAGAGGAACAACTCTGGCATCTCTCAGCTCCTAGTTCGGCCGAACATCAGAGATCCCTGACTGAAAAATTTGGATCCTAAGGAGCAACTGCTACAGGAGCCACCAATCTTATCTCTTTTAAAAGGGAATCCTCAATTCCTGAACTTTGAGAGCTGAAGGAGGAGTCAGCATGATATAATGTATTACTCCCCTTAGACTGATTTAGTTTAGCTTTCGCTGAACATGCTTTATTTTTTGCGGCAATCACAACGTCCGCTTTTGCTGCTGCAGCCGCCAGCTTAAGCTGTTTCTCATTGTGTCGCTTATTAGATTGAGCTTCGTAGTCTAAGATCCAATTTCTACTTTCTTCACGTAAAGGATTTTAATCCTATTTTCCCAGCCTCCTGTTCCTCCTTCTCCTTCCGTAGACAATTTTTTATTTTAAATATTAGCTCATTGTTTCTTTTTGTTTTCTGATAGCCTCCCAACTCCTCCAGTATAATTCCCCAAAATTCTATGGTTTTCCTAAACAAGTCTTTTTAATCAGCAGTCCCGAATATACTCCACATCAATTTTTTAATAGTTTACACCACTCTCCCAGCTCTCACCTCCTGAGGGAATTTTTATACAGCCACCTGCTGTTCACTTATTCACTTATTTATGCTATTGCACAAATCACTTTAAGATTCAGTCTCAGTAAACTTCTCATGTAGGACTCATGTAGCATTCTCCCGTAATACTCGCAGCCCAGCCTTCTTATTTGAGCCGCACTTCTCTGTCATTCTGCCGCAAGCACAAACGCCAACTCTGTAGCTGTCGCCATCGTAGATCCGAAAAAAACAGAAAAAACCGTGGTTCTCGTCGTGGCTAGCGGTATCAAGTTCCTGAGCCGACCTCCACGCCGTGCACCATCACTGTCTCCGCTAGCCAAAATCACTACACAAATAGCCGTGCGGGTGCCGGGGAACAGCTGGGACCGTGCTCGGTGAAGTTTTTCTGCCTGGTTTTGACCCACAGCTCCTTGGCATCTTCTCATGCAGCAGCGCGCCAAACCTCAGCGTCCGCCATCAATCGAGGGGGAGGAGCATCACCTGGACCTACGCGTCAGCGAGAAGCGCCATCCGACTTTGGTTACTGTGATGTACAGAAATGTTGGTCGTCAGCTGTCCTCTGAATAGGAAGTTTACATTGGTGTTGCCACATTTATGATACAACTAGGATATTTTCAACACTTTATTCCTCCTGATTTCAATCTTATGGTAAGGTAGACAGTACACAATTAAAAACATTTTTAGCTCATGTGCACAATTTGAACATAGGTCTAACAATAGAGAACATTTATTTATTTATTTTATTTATTTTAAGAGTTTTATATAGCGCTGCTAGACCCGGAGGTATCAGAGCGCTTTACATGAGGAATTTAGCATTTAGCATATTACAAACGTTACAAAATGTACATGAAAGATCGTTGCGAGGAAGAGGAAAAACAAGGATTATACAAATACATCTAATGATTAGATCATTACAAAAACAGAAGATATTAAGGAGCAATGGGAGCGAGGGAAAATAGGGTAAATATTCACATAAGGAGCATACCCTCACTCAAGTAGGTAACCAATAACTAGGATAATGGGCCGCCTGTGAATAGCAGTACCATTGGATGCTCCCACAGCCAGATGTGGAACACACTGATCAAGCATGCCACACGTGTTTTTGGCAGATCGATTAATAAAATGAATTCACAAATGCGCAATAATTAGAAGAAAAGAAAAAAAGCAAACATGTCTGTCACAATAATACATCATTAAAACATCAATTAAAAAGTCTACATACAACAAAACATCATCTAAAACAATAATAAAACAGTACCATGACCTAAGTTAATGTTTGTGATGTTATACTCCATACAGCAAGCAAATACTTGGACACAGAACCCACCACCAACGCTTGTATCACTTTTATACATTTTTATGTCTGTTTGCTGAGAGTGTACAACAGTCCTTTAACTCCTGTCATCCGCACACCACTTCTTTAGCGTGTTAGCCACCTGTACCCCTTTGTTCCTTCTGAGTGACAGGATTGTGTGAAGTTACTACTGCTACTGCCATCTGTCCGTCACTTTTTCTTTGTTTTAGGGAAGGCTGTGCTGATCGTCTTGTGTCTTTGGTGTGTTGTGAAGCTCGGTATAAAACCTTTAGTACACAAAGGACAAAACGATTCTCATTGCCAATGTTTGTTTTAATACATGACGTGAATGAAAGACTAACCACCCCACAAAATATGAGAGCCGTGTTTACTTTTAGTTTTACACGGGAAACAATATTTTTCTTTTTTTTAAATGGACATGAACATTTTTTAGCAACATGACTGACAATCGACTTCATGTCCTGTATCCCACCTTCAGTCAGTTTTGGCAATTTTGCCAACATCACTGTGCATTCTGGGGTATTGAACCTGTCATGAAAGTGTTAAAAGCATAACTGTAAGACACATAATGCAACGGGCTGTTGGCTGATAAACCAGGGATGGCTGATGGTATCACATGTCCTAGTGCCACTTGGCAGATTTTGTGAAAATCAAAACAAAATTTTAGTACTCGATTTTCTGCCTTTTTTCTGTAGAGAATAAAGGGTTAAACAGCCCACTGGTTGAAAGGGCAGAGATTGCTTTTCAAAACAGATGCAGCATATCACCGCTAAATTGCTTAGGAAAACGAATGGCATGATAATTGACCAGAACAGTATTAGTCGCGGCAGCTGAAGCTGGCCTAAGAGACACTGAGAATGAAAGACAATATGCGAGAGCTCCTCTTGCTGTACCCGTTCTCAGAATAAAGGTCTCTGTGATTTAGGTGCAGCGCCTGTGACAGTAGTGTGCCGCATATCCTGCAGTGGGTGCCCGCCCCAAGGATGCCAGTGAACTGAAACACGAACAAACACGTACTGCCGCATGGATTGGCGGGCAATGAGATGAGATTGCTGTAGAGAAACAACGCAGCACAAACTGTACTGTACAATCACATCTAATAAGAAAGCCGCATACCAGTTCAGGTTGGTTAAAGGAGAAGATCTTTGGGCATGCCGCGTGTTCACATAGTTGCTATCACATTTCATCCAAGGTAACCTTAGACAACTCCAGTGACGTGGAGAAGCTCCAGCGACGTAAGAGTGAGGCTATGCACTCGGTCTTCAATATCAAGCTCAAAGTGGCTCTTTCTTCATGGCCTGGTGTGCGGATTGTCACAGTGGCATAACACAAAATGATGCCCCCACCACCTGCGAAGACAGTGAGGGCCTCCTCAGGCTCCCATATCTGATATATTCATAGATCTTGCACTGAAAGGGGCCCCTCTAAAGGGAGGCACACCATCTGCACTACAGGGGGTGGATGCAGGTGCTTGTGTTACTTGGCCTGTTGCAGAACACTTCAGCACTTACCGCTGGTATTTCAGACCTTCCTGTTTCAAGATCTTTGTATGTATTCTTCTTTTTTCAAAAATACTTCTCTTTATGAAACGTTTTCTCACCTTAGGCTTCATTAAGTATCCATTGCTCTTAACCCCCTTTTTGATCACCCCCTGATCCATCCTCGCCCTCTCTTCTCGAGGCCGTCCTGGGAGGACATAGCAGCCCTGGTCAAACATCAGGGCTGAAAATGTCCTGTTATTTACCGGTAATCTTCACTACCCTGATTAAGGTTCTCCTCGTCCCAGTCATGACCCCCGGTCCCACCTCCCGACAGGCACTCTAGCACGGTAGAATTGTTTTTTATTTCAATAGAATAAAGGCACCCCCCCACCTGCCTCCATGCCTGCTGGTAACAAGACCAGACACAACAAAAGAGGGGGGAGGGAGGGACATGGCTGGGACGAGAAGGACCTTAATCGAGGTAAGGAAGATTCCCGGTAAGTAATGGGACATTACCCCCTCATAGGTCCTCCTCGTCCCAGTCATTAAATAATGAGGATGTAACAAGGCTAAAACAAAAAAGGAAGCTTGACATAGCAGGGAAGACCTCTGCAAGAGCAATCTCATGAAAGGGCAGCAGACCCAACAACCCACAGCAAAAGCGGCCATGAAAGCATGCAACTCCCTCAGCCGAAAATGCTGAATAAACACGGAGGCGAAAACCAAGAGGCCAACCGACAAAGCTGCAGGAGACAAAACACCTGCAGCACCGGTCAAGAAGGGTAAACAGCAAAGAGAGTACCATTGAACCCAGACAGGAGGAGCCAGACCCAAAGAACACCAAAGATTGACAAAAAACAGCCACACCCTCTTACCAAGAAGAGAAAGGGGCTCCTGGGGTACACAAATGACCAACATCCTCACCAGGAAAAAGAGAAAGACGCTCCTGTTGAAAAAGACGTCTGAACAACAGGAAGAACCAAGGTCAGACCTAAGATATGAGCCAACCAACCAGGAAGAAACAGAAAAGAGGATCAGGACACCAAGAGAGGCCCGAGCACTCCTAAACCCAGAGCTGAAGAAGGGCCAAAGAAAAAGCCAGTGAAAAGACACACAGAGCAGGCCCAACAGAAGGAAAAAAGGGAAAAGCAATTCCCTGAATAACAGGAGGCAAGCCACAGGCCGAAACAACAAAAGAAGCAAAAAACGAGGAAGGCAAGACCCCAGTACAAAACATCTAAAGATGCAAACATCCATCGGCGTGCCAGAGGCTTGAGAAGAAACAGCCTACAGAGGAGCCAAGAGGGAAAAGCTGAAGCAACTAGATCAGCCCCCAAAAATGCGTGAGGCATAAACAGAGCCCCTGCAACTGATTCAGCCCATGAACCACCCCCACTGCACAAAAGGACCCCCCGTTGCAGCAGAAGATGCAACAGCAGGAACCCAATGGAACTATAGAACAACAGGAGCCAACAGAGAAGAGCTCCCAAGATTCCATTGCCAAACGCCCAAGAGCCAAGACGCCAAATGCTAAGGATGGGAAAGGGGGAAAACAGCACAGAAAGAAAGTGGGAACGAGAACCCCAGGAACCGGACAACAGTCCAGAAAGACAAACAAGAGCAACAGAGGAAACAAAAAAACAAGGATAACAAAAAGTGGACAACAAAAACACAGACACCAGAGTTTCCCCAACCAACAGGTGTACCCCTGGAAAAGGGGAAAGGAATGAAGCCAAGACAGAGAACAAACAACTCCCGAAAAAGAACCCCGGAAACGGGGCAAAAAGCGGGGGAGGCAAAGAGCCCCAGCCACAGAACCCCCCCCCCAAATCGGAGAAAGACCCCACAATGGCCAAACAAGAGTGGCAAAGTAGGCAGCGGAGCAACCAACCCAGCATGAGAACACAGGCAAACTCAAAAGGAAACAGCCTCCATGCCAGAAGAGGAATCAAATCCAAGGGACAAATCAGGAAATACAGAGAAGGAGGAGGGGCGCACACGAACATCCAAAGAGCACCATCACAGAGTAGGAACAGAACAGCCGAATCCTTCGTGCACCGGAGAACAAATACCAAGACTGCCCCCCGAATACCAGGCACCTCCCAAAAAAGAGAGGAAAATCCTGAGCACAGGGACCACAGGCCCACTGCCACCAAGACACCGCACCGCATGTTCTTTCCAAATCGGTTCCGACTGACTCTCCGAGTATTTGTGTCAGTCTGAACCACATCGCACAGCTCTATGAACAGTGTGTCCAACCAAGCTATTACAATGCCGGTTTCCAATAGACTTTCCAAATCGGCCTGTCTGACACAAAAAGGCTGTCAGAAAGTGACTTTGGGGGCCCCTAGCATAGCCCCCTTCATCCAGATCCCTCCGGTTGGGCACTGAGGTGATATGTAAGGGACCCCCTCCTGTTCTGTGTGGCTGGCACTGTGTGGTGCCTATGACAGTGTGCAGGGTTTTCCGCAAATACCCCATTTCCCCATAGGAGCCTGTGTTGTCGGGTAGAAAACGGGCTCGCATAGGGATTAATGGGACTCCGACCAAACAGTGTTTGGTCGCATCGTAACCGGTCAGGCGGAACTGCTGACTGCGAGTCATTCGCTTCCGGAATCCGATACGGTGTTGTCTGAAAGTTTCTGCCCAACATCTTAATGAGGCCCCTAGTTGTGAAATTTCCCTTTTGATGGTGAATGAGGAAACCGATAGCTTCACATGAAATATTACTAGAGGCGGTTTATTTGTGGTTGATGCAGATATGTTGGAGTTGTGACCTCAACTTAGAAGACGATGGGTTGTGCACTAAGTAGTAGCACATTCTGGTGCACGCATAGCCAACAACAAATTGGCACATAAGTGCCTTTGGAGCTAAAGTTGGGTTTTTGACAGGTTGCCAGTTTTGCTTTACTTTTGCTGCTGGACTACAGGACTCCTTGTTCTAGAAGGGGACAAAGAGAAATGTGGCTGGTGTTAGGGTTCAAACAGTAGAAGCTAGAGATTCTTCCTCAGTCTTCCACTAAGCGCTCACATAGATCAAATGGGGCAGACTTCTATGGACTGCCTTGCGGAATCAAAGGTATCGAAGCATAGGTTCACTATTTACCTTGAGCTTGTGGAACTAACTTCCCCTTTCGATGGTTCCCCTCAAATAGGGACGACTAACTCAAAATGTGTGTATGCTCCTTCCTCCTGCGGTAAATGGCCAGTCAACCTTTGAAGAGCAAGGCTTTCCTTCTGGGCTCATTCTAACAAGAAAGATGAAGTGAGAATAACAGTTTTATTGTATTGCTTGCCTCTGGTTCCTCTCTGTGCAGAAGCACAAAGTGAGGTGGGCGATACCAGATCATCAGATACTGCAGTTGTAGGCTTCATAGGCAAACCACCTCTGGTCTGCAGGCTGAAAGAGGTCTCGGATGTAGAGAGTAAACCACAAGCCAAGGACATTCTGTACATTCTCAGGCAGCTGGAAGAAGGTTGAACAGAACACAACCTGTGGAAAAGAACCCTGGGTGCAGGGGCCCATAGCTTCACTGGAGCTGTGAGAGCACCCAACATGAACTGGCAAGGGGGAGATAGACTCCTATGCTTGGTTCTCCATGAAGGCACTATTGACCTGTCTTTGCCAATGGAGCCTACAGGCACTACCAACCTGGCTTTGGAAAGCTGCCAAGTCAGCTGTACATAGTAATGTACATTACTCCTTATATATTCCTCCCCTACAAAGAGCAGGAGTGCTCCCTGGTCACCACTTCTTAAAGTGCCTCCTGCACTCACCATCACCACCTTCAAAATGTAAAAAACCTGGTTGAAGCCTTAGAGCCGAATGTGTAATGGCACTATCCTAGACGCAATGAGGCGTGGGTTTGGCTATCGTTTTGAGTACGTGTGGCTTTTCATGACAATTGGAAGTGCTTGTGATAGAACAGAGGGTATAATAGAAAGGAGTAGCCTTGCTCTGTCATACCCCATCTGGTGACCCCCCCTTTAACAGATTGATCTATGGTCGATAACTTGACGGTCCCGTTGGAGGATCCTCAAACTAGTAAAGTGACAAGGGCATCCCCCCTAAAGACATAAGCCCCCTTCCATTACCACAGTAAGGGTCTACAGAATTTGAAAAACAATGGCCACAGACAAGTTTTGCCTGAAATTAGGGAATAACAGAAATATGAGTTTAAGTGAATGCCTTTTGTTTTAATCCTTTCACAACTTTTATTTTAACATTATTCACAGGTGTGTCTTATCTATGATTCCAGGCTGTTTTGCCGCTCTGGAACAATAGTTTTAATTTGCTTCAATCTCCGTGATCGTACCGAGGACATCATTAGACATTCCAGCTCCTCCTTTCCCTTTGGAAATGCACCCGCGTTGCAGCGTCTTATTTTCCTGTCCATGATTAGTCGAGGATTGTTTTGCAGGGTGTACATCAGCCACCATTTTATTCTGAACTTCTTTCCTTTGCAAGCCTCAAGGACATCTGTAGGGAAGAACCAAAGAAGGGTGTTTGTAGTGCATTTTACAGCACTAAATCAAAAGGTCAGAAATAGTCACGTAATTTAGTGTACGATTTGAAATATGTGGTTTGCACGGCACCAACTAATCTACTGGAGTTCTTGCATGGTAACAAAACCACCTTATAGTTTATTTCAAATAATGAAGTAGGTTAAAGAAAGTAAAGGTAACATGTATGAGCGTTATAAAATGCCAAAATTAAAAAGACAATAGGGAACATGAAGCACCAAGAATACTAAGGCGTAAAACAGTAAGAATAGAATGTAAAAATGAATCAAATAGCTGAAAATATGAATGATTAGATATAAGGGTACTAAATATCAAGGGCAAACTATGTGACATAAAAAGTAGGGGTGGGCAGATCTCACGAAATACAGATCACAGAATTCCACAAAGCTACTCATAGTGCCCACACCATCAGTGCTTGCTTCGCCCTGCACACATTACACTAACATGCCAAGGAAACTCATGAGACATATTTGTGGGAAACCAGTGATGCAGGTTTATTTGCGTACAACACAGGTACTGATAGGTGGGTCATCTTACAGGCGATCCAATGCAGCAGCCTCTCGCTGACCCGCATGCCCAAGGAGCCATCTTGCACGGCGAGGCGATGCTCTGACGGTGCAGTACATTATCACTTTATTTCGTTAGACTCCCGCCCCCCCTGTCAGGGCGGGAGATGAGGCACACCCCCGGTCGGTTCAGGCCCCCCGACCGCCCGAAGGACTAACGGGGCGCCGACGCTGTTTCCTGGAACCCCCTCGGCTCCAGGTTCTTGGCTCGGGCACCCTACTGTGCCAGGCAGAGGTATTTAGACTGTATCCTTCTGCCGCAGAGGTACCCCTACTGTCCATCTGCTTCCAGATCGCCCTGTGACTCCGCCTGCAACATAAGACATGATCATTAAGGTATTCAACAACTGTGCCAGCCGCTCTGCAGCTGGGTCAGGGTTCAGGGTGGGTTACAGCGCAGAGCAGCCTCGGCGCGGGAAAGAAAGGCCGGGCCTAGCTGCTGGCCAGGTCATATACCCTTTGGACGTGCCCTCCCCCGTCCCCAGAAGAGCCCTCCCCATTGGCTGTTGGCCAGGGGGGGCGGCACAGGGGGGCGCGCTGCAGGCTACGCTCGCCAGACGTGTGGGACTAGGGCGCTGTCCCCCCATGCTCCCCTTCGTGTCGCGGTGCCAGCGGCATAGTGCCCACACCATCAGTGCTTGCTTCGCCCTGCACACATTACACTTACATGCCAAGGAAACTCATGAGACATATTTGTGGGAAACCAGTGATGCAGGATTATTTGCGTACAACACAGGTACTGATAGGTGGGTCATCTTACAGGCGATCCAATGCAGCAGCCTCTCGCTGACCCGCATGCCCAAGGAGCCATCTTGCACGGCGAGTCGATGCTCTGACGGTGCAGTACATTATCACTTTATTTCGTTAGACTCCCGCCCCCCCTGTCAGGGCGGGAGATGAGGCACACCCCCGGTCGGTTCAGGCCCCCCGACCGCCCGAAGGAGTAACGGGGCGCCGGCGCTGTTTCCTGGAACCCCCTCGGCTCCAGGTTCTTGGCTCGGGCACCCTACTGTGCCAGGCAGAGGTATTTAGACTGTATCCTTCTGCCGCAGAGGTACCCCTACTGTCCATCTGCTTCCAGATCGCCCTGTACTCCGCCACAGCTCTGGAGGAGGCCTCCGTCGATGACAGAGCCCCCCACCCACCTATCTGCTTTCTGACACTGTTTCGTGCACCTCTATCATCTTCCACTTTTGTTTCATGCACCTCTATCATAGTCCCCTTTGCCACACCACTATGGAGATATTTTAACAACCGTTCTTAGGACACGCCCTAAGTTCCATAAGCCGCACCTCTAATGAGGATTGCGTAGACACGCCCTTAGTTACAGAAGCCGCACCTCATATGGGGATGCGTAGGTACAGGTAGAAAAGACACCTTTGTACACAGGGTGCTATACTTGTTTGAGCCTCAAAGTGCTTTTACATACTGGATACCCAGTTGTCGCATGGAAACGCCCCATCTGAACCTGCACACACTTGATTATGCTACAAGGGTAGGTCCCACACACACAGGACTAGTTACCACAACATTGCTCTCGCCACCTTGGGACCTGAATAACCCATAATTCACTGACTCAGGGCGCCCGCTTAATATGTACCTGGCCCAGGGCCCTCCACCTCTTGTGAATCCCGCAGTTTGAATTAAGCTGTTTGGCATTAGCTGTCAATATCTACAAGAGGGGCCGCACATCCTCGCTTGGTCCCTGCTTCTCTGTTGCATTCTGCATGTTATTTGCAAGATTTTATCGGATGCTAATGGAAGACCGGTGATATTGATCCCAGGAACCAAAAGAGATGGGTATGGCAGGCATAACGTTAATGCCTGCAGTGAAAAGCCATCATGTATCAACAGATGACTGATTAAATTCGTATTTGTTATAGCTTTACTTGCAGCTCATAACTAGAATCCTTCTAACGTACCACCGTGGACTATGAAGGATATTGGACTCCTGTACCTTGTGACCCTCGCCGTCACATGAACACTATGTATACTGCTGTGATTACCCACTTACGCAATGTATTGTACCTGTATAATGTGCATGTTACTAAAAGCGCTCTACCATCCTGTAATGAGAAGAGTAGTGCTATAAGGAATGAATAGTGCTTCATCAACGTTATTTGGGTAAGTACAAGGACAGAGAAAGACATCTGGCAATCTTACAGTGCCTGTACTTATATGTAGGATGAACAAAGTCAAGGCATGACTATCCTAAGTCACTGCCATTTTGCCGCAGTATTATCCTTGTACTTGTGTTTAGTACTCTTTTGTAACATGTAACCGTAAGGCGGGCACGGCATAGTAGTCATTAAGACAATGGATTTCCGGCAATCCTCCATCCCGTGTAATGTTGTAAATACGGTATAGTTGCTAGAGGCCTTTCAGTGCCATGACCTCGCCTTCATGCTCCATCCTTCCCCTCAGGGAACTTAAGGGTGTTATTTCAAGATGTCATAGTAGTACACCTTTCTTACTATCTGCTTAATGAACAAGCGTAACTGTTTTCGGCCAGTGCCTATTTGCCTTACTGTATCTGGTGCTGGAAAACCCGTGATATGTGACCAAGCAAGCGAAAGCATTATGGAAGTCACCCTGTGATCAGGATTAATTACTTGCTGCGTGAACACAGTAGCCGAAACAATTATGACAGTGCATGTCCTGGCTAAACACTGCAAGGTCATTACCTGAATGGTTATAGCATGGCCTGGCAGATACACCTAATATGTGGTGGTACTCCTATCCCTTGTACCCTCGCCGTCTCATGTAACCCTTCATGTATACTGCTGTAATTACCCCCCTTGCGCAATGTATGTCCATGTATCGTGTGCATGTTACCTCCAAGCGCTCCCCATCCTGCCTTGGAAAAAGTGGTGCAGTCCCTGTGAAGTATTTGCCATTTATTGCAGTATTATCCTTGCACCTGTGTGTGGTACTCTTTTGTATTTGGCGTGATCTGAAAGAACAACATTTTTCTCGTCGTGCACACTTTAGTTTGTGTTCCAACTGCCTCGCACGTTCCTCAAACTGCCAATGCTGTTTTCCCTTCGTCTGTTTTCAAAGACCAACACATACATAATTTGTGTCATTTACAATGCCCATTGCTCTAAATTTTGCAAAGGCGAGACCGTTGCATTGTAATGCGTGTTGTCTCTTCCATACTTGGAAGACATCAAAATTGTAACTGTTGGGTAAATCCCCCCTGATCAGCCATCCTTGCCTGAAGATTGCTTCAACAGAAAGGATGGCAGTTAAAACCCTTTCCTTTCCCACGAGTGATTTATGCTCCGGAAACTGGGGCGGGGCTAAAGGCAAGACATGATGATACTTCATGACTGCTATATTAGTTGCAGCACAAACCAAAACACATGGGAAATGTGTTTATATAAACACAGCAAGTTAACTCATTGCACAAATGGCAGAGAAATGCTATAATATGTTAACATTTCCTTTTCTTGCAATCGTTAACATTTCCTTTTGTTGCAATAGGTGCACCGTCTTAATGCCATACTAATAATTCAATCTCCCCTTGCCCAAATTCAACGTGATCGCCTGCAATGCAACTGTCGCTCATCTAAAGCGCTCCGACCCTCCGGGTCGAGTTTGCGCTATATAAACAACCCACACAAATAAAGCTGGCATCTTCTCAGTATTGGTTCACCTAAAGAACTCTCGCCCAGGGCCTCTGTTCTGACCTCACTGTGTGCTTAAAATTGCCTTTGGTACAATACGATCCGGCGGGGAGCTGAACTACGTCCCTCCTTGAACGATCGCTCATAGCGTTGGTACAGCTGTGCTACTGCTGAGATTGTCTCAAACTGCAGGATCATAGGGTTGGTACAGCTGTGCTACTGCAGAGATTGTCTCAAACTGCAGGATCACATTTTCGAATCCCAGAAGATCCAACTCAGCTTCTCATCATTGCGAGGTCGCTACAATTAGCGCGGTCGCCAATGGCAATCATATCATCTGCCATTGACTACTTAAATAATTTAAACACAATGTCATACACACATCTTGTCTGTCATCTATCTACTCGAACACTTAGGCAAGTCTCATCATTAGAGAAGGCGACAATACTCCATTGTTTCCTGGAACTATGGAAATGCCTCTTATGAACAATACACACTTTCTACCCAATTTATTCCCAGACGCTAATGCGTAGTGTTAAATTGAGGGCAGAGGGACGAAATAGGAACGAGCTTGAGAAGGTACTCTATCTCCTTCCAGACCCGTAGGGCTGCCTGAGGCACCTCATCTTCCGAATAGAAAGTAGCCGTCTCAACTCACCCGTTCATCGGAGATACGATGTAAAGCTAGGTCCATTACTAGAGTCATACCGCATGGCCGGTAATGGCGGCCGGATCTGGCGCTACCGCATCCATGCTTCGCTGTTTTCATGCTAGCGTAAACATCCCTGCCGGCAGCCGGAATAGGCAGAAAGTATCTATTGGTAATGTAATGCACTGAACCAATACTGTTCACTGCCAAGCCCGTAGGGACCCATGGTCGTGTTACAAGCCGGTCGGTACCGGAATACTGAGCAACAAGCCCTTCTGCCCCCGCAGCCAGAATCAATGCGCCACAGCGACTACAACTCTCTTCTTGTCGAAGCTATCATGACGTAAATGAAGTGATTGCAGGCATGAGAACAATTGAACACGATCTGACCTCTGACCGTTCTCTTGAGTGTCTGGAAAGACTTATGACGCAGGTCAGTTTAGAAACTTCAAATTACAGCCAAACGAACGACATTATGAAGACCCCATCGTTTACGGCCCTTAACTCTAGTTGACCGATATCGAAAAGCAATCACCCGACCGACCTGAAACAGGGTCGCTGATTGGCTGCAAAAGGCGCAATAGTAGGTGACGTGAAGGCGAGCAGGAGAGATTGTGAAGTAGAGAGTGATATACAAGTAGTAAGACTGATAGACTGATAACAAGAAAGAGTGTGAGACAAATGGCCACGCTTACACGCAAAGGTCCGACCGGTTATAACGTACTAGGCTCAAATGGCCACGTTTAAATGTTCAACATGAACAAGGGATGTCCTGTAAATCATATTATCTGAACTCACGTCATCGTGTTTATCAACTGCTGATCAGTTTACAGCTAATCTTCCCAGCAGCGTCCCTCCCCTGTGGGACTGGAGAAACTAACACAATGTGAAAACATCTAGCGATTGAAAACCAGGCTCGACGCATAAAGCCGCCTGTAATGGCATACCAATTCATAATGCTGGGTCGTTTATGGCACTGCTCGCTGCGGCTGCGTCCCTCCCCTGTGGGACTGGGGAAACTAACACAATGTGAAAACATCTAGCGATTGAAAACCAGGCTCGACGCATAAAGCCGCCTGTAATGGCATACCAATTCAAATGCTGGGTCGTTTATGGCACTGCTCGCTGCAGACACCCGGCCCTCTCGGAGTCCCCGACCCCATCAGCCTCAACTCCGATGATGCCCTACATCCCAGCGCTCAACGCCTCAGCACCCCGCTCCCCCAGGGTGGGCTGTCGCTGCGCATAACACCTCATGAACAGATAACATCGGGGGTCTCATTCGGAAGATGTGAAAGAGCACTCTGGAAAATCAATTTTAATAGTTTCAAGGTGTCTCCGCCCCCAAAGTAAATTAAAGCCCCTGCACTATTTACTCGAAAAGTCGTAACTTTCAGCCTAATGTCCGCTGTCGATCTTTTATTTATAACTGACATTTGTCCTCAACGTCAGTATTACCGGGCCGCATGACAACCTATTCTGTGGCTGCACGTCTTCTGAAGTCGTATTGGAACTAACGCAGGGGGTCATTTAAGGTGATCTACGGTTAGTGTGTTGAGGGTATGGCATAAACTGCCAGAGCCCTCAAGACAAAATAAGCTTGACAAACGCAAGCCCCACATATTGCCACGGAAACTCGCACATGCACACGGCACCCAATGCTCGCGCGCAACTCACGCGTCCATGTAGCAAGCCACCCCACGTGCGCGCTCAGACTCATGGATGCTGGCATGTTGACGCGCAAGAGAAACTTGGGAAAATGGCGTAGCATTCCCACTTGTGGACTTTCTAAAAACGGAAGGAGTTTGAAACAAATGTCAAAAGCAAATGGACATAAAATGGTTAAAAAAATAAATAAATAAATGAAATGACTAAATGGCAGAATACGCCGAATGGCAAACATTTTGCTGTGCACTCGTTGGGGGGGAAAGGTCTCCCTGTATATTGTGGTTGTAGTTTAAATGGTGTCATTTAGGCATGACACACAGCCAGTTTGCACGCATATGGGTTTACATATAATTTAACATTGTATAATTATCGTGAGTTTCGTTGTGCATCCCACCCCCCCATTTCTATGTTGACGCACAGGATGGGCCGCTCACTGCTGCCTCCTGCGCCCCTCGCGAGGGCGCCCGTTTACCGTCCCGGATCTGTGCTTCTAAATGCCCACTGGACACTCCTTTGTTACGACAGGAGGCCTCCTCAGCAAGGACAAAGGCTGGGTCATTCCCACCCCTTCATGTGGGCTGCTCCCTGCCTGCCACACGTGTGGTCTTCACAAGAAAACACTGTGGCTGGTTGCATAACGGGTGTCCCCTCGCCACCCCACGTTGCACCCATCGGAACTTGTGCACTAACATGCTGACACATGAACTTCTACCTCTTCCTCCTTTTCGCTTCAACTTCACAAATACTCACCACGACAAAAGGCAAGGGCACAACTCTGGTGCTGTAGTACTGGCTAAAGGCATGAAGGAATACAGTACTCATCGAGCAAGCTAATGAGAGAGACCTCCTTTCATCAATCGCAGGGCATCAGGGTAGCCCGTAAGTGTGCTGGTAGCCTCAGGTATCAAGCGTGTGATAAATACTTAACCAAACGTTTGTGTTTTTTTTGTTTGTTTTTTGATATCCTCTTTAAAGGTAAACAAGACATCATAGAAAATAAGTTTTCTGATGTATATTTAGCGATCGTGAAACTCGGCTACGAACTGTAATCAACAACGCTGCACGGCACAGTGATGGCCGGCAGGTGGCAGCCAAGCACATGTCATCCAGCACTGGTCCCGTCCGGAGGGGGCGGACGTGTTATCAGTTCTCCTTCAATTTCCCTATTGTTCACTCACTCTTCGCCCACCCCTTCGCCATGTTGGCTTTTAATAAGTGCCCAATGGAAGTGCTGAGGCATTTAACGTGCCGCTACTGGTTAGGGCAGCAATCTTTCTTAGCCGCCCTCGAGAGAAAACATTCACCGGGCCAGCCACACCCGATCGAGCGGGCAACCCCAACTCCACTGCAATCTTGGGGGCAGCCGTGCCTGTTCACCATGCGCACCACATCGATGCATTTCTCGGTGGCTGCGTGCGTCTCCGCCGCAGCCGCATGAACCCACAGGTCTGCTCGGCTCATTGGCCCGCCTGTCCTGAGGCGATTCCGTTCCACACACATGAGGTGCCCGGCACCCACGCGTGTGGGTCAGCAGCTTCAAAGCATTCCACGCGTTCGTCCGAGCGCGCAGCTCCGGAGACGTCACCGGTGGCGTGGCCGGCACACTCCGTTCACTAGGCACATAGGAGGTGACCTCCACACACGCCCCGGGCGATCCACTGCAATCGGGCACCCCGTTGTGTCTGGCAGCAAATGGTGTCCCCGCGGGTCTACACAGGGTGGCCACCTCACAAAGACGAGGATTGCTCAGAGCCCAAGGCACCCCGAATTTACCGCTCTGAGGATGAGTGTCCATCTACAGTCAGCTGTAGTGCCGGCGTGGCACGGTCACCCACCCCAGAGTGCCCGAGGGCTCCGGCGCAGACGAGCGGTCAGACAGTTTTAGTTAACATCGCTGGTGGCGCCAAAGCCCGCCATAACACAACATCAATAGTGCATGCATTTGTAAGGCGCACTTATCAGCCATGGGTCTCAAGGCACTGAATAACTATTGTTTATAGTAACCCAACCAATGGTCCTTGTTTTATCGACCTCGGAGGATGATGGGCTGAGTGGGCCCGCTGGCGGCGGGCTCGCGAGCACAGCGCTAGCCCCCCCGTCTGTATGACTGTCTCGCCCATAACACACCAATCAAAAGTACGCCACCAAAATTACTTAACACAAAGAAAACGAAAAGAATAGAAACCAGAGGTGAGGACAAACAAGATGGGCAGAGACTGAAATTACATCATGTGCGACCATCAAGCTGTGGGTGACTCGTGGCCGGTAATGGCGGCGTACCAACGCGTGGCCGGCCTAGGTGCCCTGCAAGAGCGCGGCCGACAAAGGCCACAGGAATCTGCTGAAACGCGGGATCGAACCGGGGACCTTTAGATCTTCATTCTAACGCTCTCCCCACTGCGCTATTATACGCAAGATGGAAACGCGGGATCGAACCAGGGACCTTTTGATCTTCAGTCTAACGTTCTCCCAACTGCGCTATTTCGGATGCGTCGATCGAAAAGCTTGGAGCCCTCGGATGCCCTGCCGGGCCAGAGACGTGCGGGAAAGGCTGTTTTCTTTGCGCATGCTATTTAAATTGAGAAATTCTCATATTGTAACTAATTTCTTTAATTGTTAAAACCCACCGAGCCCATACCCGCGTACAGCAAACCCCAGCCCCCCCCGTGGTCGACACCACAGGGCCCAATCAACCTGGGCATGTCCAGGGATCAGGCCGGGGGAGACTAGGCGTATGCAGCCCCATACCTTAACTCCTACGACGACGACAGCGCTTACAGCGCAGCTTACAGCGCAGAGCAGCCTCGGCGCGGGAAAGAAAGGCCGAGCCTAGCTGCTGGCCAGGTCATATACCCTTTGGACGTGCCCTCCCCCTTCCCCAGAAGAGCCCTCCCCATTGGCTGTTGGCCGGGGGGGGGGGGCACAGGGGGGCGCGCTGCAGGCTATGCTCGCCAGACGTGTGGGACTAGGGCGCTGTCCCCCCATGCT
The DNA here is from genome assembly GCF_964261635.1 of Lissotriton helveticus. Taxonomy (NCBI): domain Eukaryota; kingdom Metazoa; phylum Chordata; class Amphibia; order Caudata; family Salamandridae; genus Lissotriton; species Lissotriton helveticus. The sequence goes on from NC_136062.1 coordinate 158,497,866, forward strand.
CCCCTTCGTGTCGCGGTGCCAGCGGCAAATACTCAGCGAGGTTCATCGGAGTTACGCAAACGGGGGGAATTAGGCACTTCATGCTGACTTTTATCACAGGGTGCTCATTCTGTGATGAAAAATCAGTGTGAATGGCACGACGTGGCATGTCAGAGAGCACTGCTTCACCAATTGATTTTTCTGCCACTCGAGTAGCTAGATTTTCTACTCAAGTTGCAGCTTTCTGACTGCGAACATGCGTGCACTCCTGCAACCGCCTGCATTGGAGAAATCTCACCAGGGCCCTCCTAGGGGAATCAAAATCTCACTCACACATGCCAATTTACTGCTGGTGAGCCGCACATAAGTAAAAACTCCACCATGTGCCATTTGCGGAATTTGTCTTGATCTCTGCGTTACATGCATGACATGGAGTGACCTAAACTGCTCCAACCGTGCCAGCTGAGCGGAATTTATTGCCCTCCCCTAATACATAGATACAAAATGAAAATTATTAAGACTGCAATGCTGATTAGGCTACTCCGACAAAGCACCAAATTATAGCCTCAAAATAAACACAGTCTCTTCTCTGAGAGCACCCCCTATCTTCGCATTCCCTAGTGCATGCTCAAACCTATGTGTAACTCTTCCCAAATCCTATCCTTGTCCACACCTCTACTTCCAAACTAGTCCAGTTCCATACTTTTGCCTAGGTCGCTGCATCCTGCACAAGAATACAAGTCAACCATCATCAGCCAGTCTACCATGCCTTAATGTCTCAAAAGACTCACATGAAATAAAAATGCAGGACAAGATCGAGAAATCTGCAAAGAAAATCCCAACTTTAGTAGTTTGCTTCTCCACTCTGTATCCAGCTGCCTGGTCCTGACTTTTGGTTCTCCCTTGTCCCCTTCAAGAAGAGAGCTGGATTCCAGATGTTTAGTTAACTCTTGTTGTAATACAGGTGTTGTAAATGTCTGTGAGAAATTGGGTTGCTTGTTGAGGGGGTGTGATCCTTTCTCAAGGAGTAGCCACAATCCTTGTCAGAGTGAACACAAGTCAATTAATTAACCTGTGCATAACCTTATGGTAGCCTGGCATAAAAGCAGTCAGACTTCACTTAGAGGCAATTGTACAGCACTTCTGCAGCACTTTAACAGTGAAGCGAAAACACAAAACACAAACAAAATCTCACACTAATATAGAATAATTATAATAAAATATAATACATTATTTGACGGCAAAATGATACAAATCCAATCAGTAAAACGTGAGATATGCACTTTCAACGATTTAGGGTAAATCTAGCGGCCAAAAGCAAAACGTGCTGGAATGCAGGCCGGATATAGGGACCAGGTTAGTCTTTCTGAAAAAGTTATCTTCTATAGTCAGCACAATTAATTCTGTTCGCGGTGGAGGAGGCCACTAGGAGGAGGCAGAGCTTCATGGATAGTCATCGCTATAGCACAAAGAGCAGACTGCGTGTCATGGACATTCATCACTGAAGTGCAAAGAACCAGTCAGGCAGCACAGATGGTTGTTGCTGGAGATTTACTTTGGCGGTCACTGCAGGCTGTCAGTGCTGTAGTGCAAAGTGCAGATCTAGCATTGCCGGTCATTGAACCGGGAAGAGTACAGTTTACTGGAGCTTCGTGTTGGAGGTAGACGGGGGCGGCAAGATCTTGGTACAAACGAGTCCGTTTGCAGTTGAGAAGAGCCCAAAAACTCAGGATTTCTCCTTTTCTTCAAGGAGGAACACAACTGATGCCAGTTCAAGAGTCCGGGACTTGGAAGGCACCTCTTGGGGATTAGGAATTCACTCCAGCAGAGGCTAAAAGGGCTCAGGCAGGTCCAGTTGCAGGTCCAGGCCAGTCCAATTACAGCAGGTCAACTGGACAGCTTCATAGAGGCTCTGGAGCTTGTTGTGTCCCTGTAACTCAGGGGAGGAGGTCGGTCAGCTGACCCTTGGATTAACATTAGCCTGGGACAAAAGGTTCAGGTTCAGTCATCCTTCTCAGAAAGCAAAACAGGCCTCAAGCAGCAGGGCAGCAGGTGTCCTTCATCTGTAGTATCCACAGGTCCAGGAGTGTACTAAAGAGTGGGTCTGGGGGTCCTATTGTTATACCTGGTGACCCCTTTAAAGTGGAAAAAGCATCTAGAGTTTTCCCCTTCGAAAAGTGTCTGGAATTTCCTACCTTCTTGCCCTGATCCTAGACAGTCTGGGGGCACAACAGGTTAGTGTGAATTCCTTTTTATGTGTGAATTGGGCCAGTGCTTTTGAAGTGTAGTAGTTGACAGCTCTGCCTCCTCCATCATGCCAGAGATAGCCCATCTTTCTAACACCCAGACTCTCTATTGTGATACTGCCTGGGAGGAATACACAAAGGCCAACTTCACCTATTCATGCGACTAAAGCACCAAATTGTTAGGATAAGAAATTGTCAACTGTCTCAAAGTGTAATTTTCAGAATAGTGACTTCCGACTTTACTGGTAAAGAGAGTTTTAAATTACAATTCCTCAGACACCAAATTTGAGTTTCCTGCCTGCTCCCAATCAAATGTTCATGTATTAAATGTAATAAGGAAACCGAACGTTATCCTATGGAAGAGGTAGGCCTTACAGTAGTGAAAAACTAATTTGAGAGTGTTTCACGACTAGCAGATGTAAAACTTACAGGTACATATCCAACTTTTTAAATACAGCACACCCTACACTAGGAGCTGTTTAAGCCTACCCTTTGGTGACTTGTATGTATTAAAAAGGAAGATTTAGGCATGGCAAACTGTTTATATTGCTAGGTCGAAATGGCAGTTTAAACTGCAAACACGGGTTGCATTGGGAGGCCTGGGGCATGTTTAACCCGTTTACCGTGGCGGACATTCCATGACGGTGCTGGCGTTCCACGGAGTGGACGGGGCTGCGTCTGCCGTTGGTCGTGCGCAGCACCCCAGAGGTAGTGCTCGCGTCGGCCAACGGCTGACGCTAGCACGCAACGGGTTAAAGAACTACTTAAGTGGGTGACGGAATCAATGCTGCAAGCCCACTAGTAGCATTTACCTTACAGGCCCTGGGTACCTATCGTACCATTTTAATATGGACTTACGAGTAACTATAATGTGCCAATTGGATGTAAGCCAATTTCATCATGTTTAAGGGACAGCGCACAAGCATTTTAGCACTGGTTACCAGTGGTAAAATGCACAGACTCCTATTGATTGATATTTAAAATCGACTCTATGCCTAAAGAGAGCCGGAGAGGAGCCTTGGTTTATCGCCTGCCGGGCCCGTGTACTAATTTCTCTGTCTCGCTCATGGAGGCCCTAGCACCTTATGTGCTTGATAGTAATGACTTCCTACTTTTAGGAGATTTTAATGTCCACAGTGAGCAAAAGGATTGTTATGAGGCACAAACTTTACTCACGGATCTTGACTCACTGGGTTTAAAACAAATCAACAGTGGCCCCACACATCAGGCAGGGCACACTTTGGATTTAATTTTATCTAACTCCCCCCATATCAAGTGTATGCCCCCATACCAGGTAGAATGGACGGATCATTTTGTCATGGAATTCTACATCCCTACCATCAACCTGCCCCGTACAGGGCCCACTGCCCTACCTATAAATAGGAGACCATGGCACAAATTGACTACTGAGGCATTTAAAAAGAGATACAATGAACCCATATCTGGCCCCATGGAAGATGTAGAAACTGCTCTGACAAGACTCAAAGGTGCAGTTGCGGAATCAATTAATGATATAATTCCGCTAAAAATCTTTAAACCACGCCCAGCTTACAAACAAGAAGTCTGGTTTTCGGAGCACTTAAGATCCCTCAAACAAATCACTAGGAAACTAGAAAAGAAATGGCGTGCATCTCGCTCGGTTGAAAATAAGAAAAATGATAAGGATTCCCTGGCGGCCTATCACAAAGCCATTCGTGCCGCACGTAAAGGGCATATTGCATCACAACTGTCTGCGGCTGGGAACAACCCGAAAATACTATATCAAATCCCGCAGTCATTTACCAAACCTGCAGCCTGTGAAACTGCAGAAGTGGTGTCGCAGCAATTATGTGATGACATTTCCCAATTTTTCTTGAAAAAAATAGATGGTATATACGATAAAATTATCAGTGCCAACCAATCTCATGGGGAAGTCATTACCCCCCCCAAGGAGTATGGAAGAACAACCTCATTCCACTCATTCCCTTACAACATTCCCTCCTATCTCCGTTGAGGAGGTGATAGCATTAATCACCCGGATTAAGAGTGGGTGCCCAACAGACATTATCCCTGCACGTGTCATGCCAATGCTCGCTGCCGATCTGGGTCCTGGGATCCAGAAAGTAGTAAACCTCTCTCTTAGTACAGGAGAGGTTCCTCTAAGGTGGAAAAGGGCACTGGTCAGGCCTTTGAGGAAAAATGCTGCTACCCCCTGGACTGAATTGTCTAACCTTAGGCCCATCTCCCTGCTCCCCTTTCTAAGCAAACTCACTGAGAAGTTTGTTAATCAACATCTGTCCAATTATATCGAATCAGCAGGAGGGTTGGACTATTCCCAGTCAGGTTTCAGGCCTAGGCACAGCACCGAGACCGCCCTGATCTCAGTCGCGGACGATCTACATATGTTCCAGGACAGAGGTTTCTCTGTGATCCTGGTGCTATTGGATCTGTCCGCGGCGTTTGACACCGTGTCACATGACATATTAACACCGGCCTGGAAAACAAGGCAGTAGCATGGTTGAGGAGTTTCTTGTCCAACCGTACCCAATGTGTGACTATGGGAGGATATCGGTCAGAGGAGGTGGAGATCTCCAAAGGGGTGCCACAGGGCTCGTGTCTGAGCCGACCCTTTTTAACATCTACGTGGCACCCCCGGCTAACATCATGAGAACATATGGTTTCATCCCGGTATCATACGCAAATGATACCCAACTCCTCTTTCCTTTTAAATCTTTCACCACTGAGGGCAAGAACTCCTTTTCCCAGGGCATGAAAGCGGTGGCATACTGGATGTCGTCCAACTATTTGCAATGCAATGTTGGAAAGACGGAAGTCATGTTGTTCGGTGAGGCCAAACTCCTGTGGACTCCGGACTGGTGGCCTTTAGATCTTGGCCCAGTCCCTGAGCCCAAACAGGTAGTAAAAAACCTGGGAGTACGATTGGACCAGGAACTCTCACTGAAACAACATGGCAGTCAGGTGGTGGGTTCCTGCTTTCACATCATTGGCTTGCTACGGAAAGTGTTCCCATTGCTTCCGGATTCCACCAGAAGGACATTAGTACAGGCACTGGTCCTAAGTCGACTAGATTATTGCAACGGCCTACTATTGTCTGTAAGTGATGGGGCGATGGCTAGACTCAAGGTGGCCCAAAACACAGCTGCCCGCCTGGTACTGAACGCCCCTCCTCGAACTCCATCTAAACCCTTGCTGGTGAAACTACACTGGCTATCAGTCAAACAGAGAGCCACATTTAAAATATGCTGTATAATCCACAAAAGCATAAATGGACTAGGGCCAGTATATCTGGCAAACAAATGTATCCCCTATGTCCCTACTCGCTCTCTTAGGTCAAGCGAGCAAAGCCTGCTTTGTGTACCCAGGGCTAAGAAAGCCAGACATGGGACCAGAGCTTTATCTGTGGCAGGACCCTCCTTATGGAATAGTCTTCCAAAGTCTCTCAGACAATGCAGAGAGCACCTCCCCTTCAGAAAACAGCTTAAAACGTTCCTATTTTTAGAAATAATAATCTGAAGCTAACTCCGTGGTTTATCCCCTCTTTTCATGCTGTAGCTGTCAAAGGCCGGAGATACTCCTTCGGGAGTCGAGTCCAGCGCGGTACAAACCCACAAATAAATAAATGACAACAAACACAAATTCAGCAAAACAGGAGGAGTGAAGGCAAACAGTTGGGGTATGATCACCATAAGTTTGACAGGTCCAACAATGTTCAATCCCCCTTTCTGCTAAACCAATAAGCACTAAACAGTGAAAAAAAGGGGGTGGTGGATATAAAACTATAGACAGTAAAAGATACCGATGGTAAGGGAGTTGAAGGGTAAATAGTAAAAATAAAGAAAAATATGAATATAGGTAGACAGTACAAAAGATAAAATGGTAAAAAATATATATATATATATATATATATTAAGGAGATCACTTTGGGAAGAATTTTGTGAGAACCTGTCTGGTAGGCACTGTAAAAGGGACCTTTTTTAAAACCAACAGTACATTTTCACTGAACAAATTCACTCAATCTTATTTATTGGCAACCAATGAATAACATTGAGTGAATTTTTATAGGAAAATTTGGTAAATGAAGAATAAAGGATCCATGCACATCTAAAAGACACTCTGAGTGGAAGAGCATTTGTGAACAAATGTAGTATTGTGCAACAAATGAACTTGAGGGAATAGTTCATGATGATTAATGGATGCAAACTAATATTGAAGTGATTTTGAGAACCTGTGGTTTTGGGACAGGCTGTGGATTTAAAGCCGCTGCTCCGCTAGTGGGTATGGGTATTGAGTGGACGGTTGAATGGTACAAGTTGATGTTTGCAAATCTTTTGATGTTTCACAAAAGAGCAGTACATTTACCACCTTAGTAGAGCTCCGTATCTGATAGTTCCACTTTCCCCAATGATGTTAACAGTCAGTCCATTCATTTGGACGTGGTGAGATGGGAATTTGATAGTAGTTCTTTGTATACTGATCCAGGAGATGAATTGTTCAGTAGCCATAGCTGTCCATGTAATATCTGCAATCTGTCCCAAAGATTTTCTATGATGATGTTAAGTTTGGTGTGTTATAGGGGTGATGTCCACTTGATACCCTGAAATGAAGCAATAGGCTGCAGAATTGGAAATGTAGAAGCAGAAGCAAGCATTTTTAGAACAGAAGCAATCAAAGCCTTGTTACTGAATTCCACATTAATTTCTTCTACAATTAGAGAAGCGGCTGAGCCTATACCTTCATTGTCACTTGATAATGCTGTCAATGGAGAATGGACATCTATCTGCTTATCTAGAAACATATAACATCTTGGATCCCACACAAACAGGTTTTAGGAAGGAGAGCAGTACTGAGACTACTTTACTTGCTGCCACTGAAAAGCTAATGAGAATTCTGGACAGGGGTGGCACTGCCTTCTTGATCATGTTAGATCTAAGTGTAGCATTTGATACCTTTTCGCACACCACTCTTATCAAGAGGTTAAAAGAAGTGGGAATTGTGGACTGTTCTTTAAATTGGCTTACAGCCTACTTGGCAGACAGATGTTTTATGGTAAGTAGTATAGGTTGTACACTACTCGTCACCATGTATTTTTTGATAGGTGGCCAATCCTCCTTGTTCAAGCCCCTTTTTAAAAAATAAATAGAAAAAAAAATATTTTAAAAAAAGTGTATAAAAAGTATATAAAAAAAAGTATATTAAAAAAAAATCTTTAAAAAAACCGTATAAAATGATAAGTTAGGATATGTGAATTAAGGCATATAAAATGATACGTTGATGAAAAAAAATTGTATAAAACGATAAGTTATGATCTGTGAATTAAGGCATATAAAATGATACGTCGACAAAATCAAAAGCACGTAAAATGAGCAAGCATACTGGGAGGTTGCTAAGAAGTGGTTGTAGTGTGAAATACGAGTCTACAAACATACCGGGGGTGTGTCTAGCGCTTTCACAGAGGATATAAGCCAGCATTCCGAGGACAGTGTGTTAAGAAACCCCAGATTTTTTCAGACGAAGAAAACTCGAGCTTTAAGACAACTTTGAGAATGTCTTGCAGTAGCGAGGAAGCTGGACCCCTTGGAGAAACTGTAACAGCGATGCTGAAGGAAGCCACAAACGCGGCAGATGATGCAGCAGAACTCGCCGATAGTGATAAGGAAAATTGCGCTCCAACAACGCCTGTGGATACTATGGCTGAGATGGCGTCGATGCTGCTGAATAAAAAGCCAGAGACAGGCATCGCAGAGACGGCGCTGCTGAATATAAACCTTCAGACCGGCGCCGGTGAAGAGGCGGCTGGGCGTGTTGGTAAAACACCGAACAATACCCCTGATGCTACAGACGGCAGAGGAAGACCGGAGCTGAGTGAAGAAGACAAGGCTATTTACCTGCAAGAGCCTGAACCTGAGGACTCTAGCGACTGTACAGAGATGGATTCCGGAGAAGAATCTGTAAACGAGCCAGAGAAGTCAACCGATGCTCAAGAAGAAAAGTGTGAAGTTGGAAAACAAAAGTAAGTACGAACCACGACTTTTTAGCAAACCTTTGGGGCGTTTAAGAGTGTGATGATGAGGCGTGTAGTTATGAGGAAGCTTGAGGTTGAAAAACCCTTTTTTCTTTTTATCAGCAAAAGAGAGGAGTAAGAGCCCCAGGCGACAAAACCGCTAGCACGACTATGGAAGTTACACATCCATCACTACGTTTCTCATGTCTCTGCTGCTTAGACAGAAAAAACTTGCTGTTACGCATAAAAACTGCAGCTGTAAGCGCCTAGACGCCTTTGTACAACTTTGACGTGGTGAAAGTTGGGGCACGGAACAGTGTCACACACTTTTGACCGCGATAGCCACAATCATAAAATTATGCTTAAAGGCGGGGTGGTATTGCAAAGTTTGTAAAATTGATGACCTGAGTCAGTTGCATCACGGCTGTCTCACTATGGGTTGTGATTATGAAGATAGGTTGAAACGTAAACTATGTTGTAAGATGGACCCCCATAAAATTATGGTCGCGTTGGGGGAGGTCTTTGGCGTGAAATAAATGTTTCTCCCCACTGATTGTATTAAGATGACTGTGAATGTTTTAAAGTATATTAAAAGAGTACAGTCCCCGTCAGAGAATGTTAAAACTATGTATGACGCGGGTGATGAAGACATAAGATCGATAATGAAACAGCATCTGAGGAAGAAGAATTATCGTAGATATTTTAAGATCAAGTATCTTTGTAGGAGTTTAAAACCGCAAAACATGACATTTATTAATGACGCGTAAATGAAAACATGTTGATGCTCGTGTTCTCTACTATTATGTATGTTTGTTTTTCTGTTTTAGGATAGTTTGTTTCGACGCATGGTCTAGAGCGTGGTACGGCCGAGCGCTAAATGCATGGAAGATGCTTTTTATTTTCTGATCAGAGCAAAGATGCCGTACCCCAAACCTATGTTTCGCCCAACATCACTATGCCGTAACAAGCGATGTGAAGTCATTGAAGCGTTTGAAAAAGAGCTGAGTCAGAAAACTAGAGGCTTTTACAACTTTGAAAACAGAAAATAATTCTTGCACGTTGACAACGTGCTCGAAGACTGCGTCGACAATTATATCACGCGGACATTTCGCACCCTACGCACTACTCTGAATAAAAAACAGTTTTCAATTTCATGAATACAATATCCGATTTGTATTGTCAAACCTTCATGAGGGGGCGTGGGGAAGATGCAAGAAGACAGATACCGTCGTACACAGCTAGCAAAATCAACATGCTGATTCTACGTCATGAGTTATTGAGAGCATTGTGTTAAATATCTATGTATTTGTTGTTATTATCGTTTATACCGTTGTACATTCCTATATTACACAGTTTAAATCCTACGCTGTTTAATTCATGTTTTATTAAATAATCTACTATTGCAGCATAAACCGGCTTCTAGGCCTGATTATATGATCAAGAAAAATAATAAATAACACAAACGTGAATTAATAGAGTAGTGGCGTGGAGGTAGGGCTTGCAGTATTTTAGTTCAAGAAGCGCAACGATGCAGAAGCATTTCAAAAGAGTTTATTACAACCCCTTGAAGGTTGGTAGTTTTGGAGGTGTAGACGCCTTATACAAGGATAGCAAAATCCACAACTACACTGTTAAAAGAACTCAAGTGCGTCACTGGTTATCGGGCGAATATGCCTACACGCTACATAAGGGGTCCAGAAAGCGCTATCAAAGACGTTGTGTTTTAGTCAGCGGCTTAAATCATCAATGGCAAGTAGACCGCGAACACGCGTCGGTTAAAGATGGTGTAAAATTTATATTAACCGTGATAGACGTACTGTATACTTTCGCAGTTGGTTTGAAAGAAAAATCAGGGAGTTTGGTGACAAAAACGTTTGATTACATTTTCAGCGGCGGAAGAATCCCTAAAGAGTAACAAACAGATAGAGGAAAAGAGTTTGAAAACAAGACGCTAAAAGATCTGCTGAAGTAGTATGGGGTAAAACATAGTCACAAACAACAAAGTTAAGGCGGCGATTGTAGAAAGATTCAACAGAACCCTCAAGGCTCGAATTTGGAGATATTTTACGGCGTACAACACGTTTCGTTATATAGATCGTTTATAAGATTTTATTGAAAGCTACAATCATAGCTATCATAGAACCATTAAGACGGCCCCGGTAGAAGTAACCCTGCAAAATGAGTTGAAAATTTGGAGAACTGTGTACGAGTCCGCGTTCAACAACAATCCTGTTTCAAAAAGCACGTTCAAAAAAGGTGATCATGTTAGGGTGTCTAGATGCAAGGGTGTATTTCAAAAGGGGTATAAGCAGACTTTTACAGATGAGATCTTTGTGATAGACAAGATTTCCACGCATTCAGGCGTTACGGTTTTCAACTTAAAAGACTGTGAGGGACAGGAGGTCGAAGGATGTTTTTACAAAGAAGAGCTCCAAAAAATAAAAAAGGATCAAGATCGCTGGTACCGTATTGAGAAAGTTTTGGCGAAGAAGAGGAGCGGTGAGTGAAGGCAGTGCCTAGTTAAATGGAGGGTGTGGCCTGATAAATTTAATAGTTGCATTTCTGAGGGTGAATTAAAGGATATACAAAGTCTACAACAGCCAGTATAAGCATTTAGGTACCTTGGAAGCGCCATTGAGGTCGGACCTTTTCATCTGATGCTCCCGAGTAACGCTCCTAATAACATTTCTAATTTTACAGTGAAACTAGCGAAACCTATACATCTACAAGGCGACTGTGAGTTAGCCCTAACAGAAATTCAGTACCCGCACACGTGGGATACTTTTGAAACCGAGGATGTTAGATTTACAGTGGTACGCAGGAAGGAAAGCGCCCATGAACTTTCTTTCCCTCCGGGTCACTATGACAACATATGAGACATTGTAGACGTAATGAATAAATCCATCGCTAACATCACAGAACTTATAGACTTTAGATTAAAGTAGGAGCCATGACTTAGAAAAGTACAGTTCAAGAATGTGCAAGACTACGGTATTTTGGTGCGTGAAAAACTGGGGCCAGTGCTGGGGCTGACGCCTATTGTTCACCAATCACAGGCAGAAATAATAGCATGATAAACATTATTTACACCAAAAGAGACTACATTGCGATCAGCAAAAAACATTTCCACACAATAACTTTAGAACTGAAGGGTGATTTGAACGCTAATATAAGATTTAAAGTGGGTAAAGTCGTAGTGAAGCTTAATTTCCATCTACGATGCGGTGAAGTGTACTAGAATAATGATTTTACCTGAAAATTACGGCGATGCATCGCTCTATATGGATTACTATAGAGCGCAAGCCGGCTCAGGGCTCCCGGGGTTCCACGGGGCTCCTATTATGTATCGGGAGGATGTTGGTGGTATATTCAGAAGTCTTTTCAGAAAAGCGGTGCCGCTTTTAAGAAGAGGATTCCAACTGGCAAAACCGCATGTGAAAACCGCGACATCAAATATTGCCCAAGACGTTGTAGGACACGTTTCGGGTGCGGTGATGAAAAAGTTCAACAAAACGGGTCAATAAGGTTCAGGTTTAATCTATCTTGAAAGAGGCAGGAAGAGAAAAAGGGGGGTGTCACTAAGGGGCCCACCAGCGTTCCTTCAAAGCGATGTGAAGCACCGTTGACCGGCTCAAATGAGATCGCTTATGACCCGGAGTAGACGTGGAAAAAAACGAGTCTCTAAGGGCAACATATTTTAAAAGCGGACCTTGGCCTCCATCCCCTGTGGTTCCCAGGAATGGGCAAAGTCTGAGTTGGACCTATTCCAAGTACCACCAACGCAAACCAGCATTGAAAGTTCTCTATATGTCGAAGTACCGCCACTTTCGGCCCTGTCAGACAACGCCCCCTTAGAGTTCTTCATATCACGGTCAGATGTCTACCTGGAAATTTCAGCCACGCTGCTTTATCTTTCGTGCAAAATTAATAACAACAACGGTCTGATCTGGACGCTGCTGCCCGTGTGGAGTTTTCTCCATACCCCCGAGCATCACTCTTTAACCAACTGGACGTGAGCCTCGGCGATCGACTCATCAGCCAGTCAAACAACTCCTACCCATGCAGGGCTTATTTAGACACCGTACTCAACTATGGGGACCCCGCTTTGAAATGCCAACTTTCAGCAGGTCTCTTCTACAGAGACACCGCTGGAGAGCACGAGGACACGACTTTAAATGGCACTAATGCAGGGTTTAAGAGTAGCGTGAGCTTTACAGCCTGAAGACGTAAAGTGGAACTGATTGGTTAATTACACAGCGATTTCTTTTTCCAAGACAAATTAATGCTTAACGGTATAGATGTGAAGATTAAACTTATTCGAAATAAAGACACTTTTTTCTTAATGAGCGGAGACGCTGAAAATGACAAAGTGCATATCTTATCAGCATCGCTATTTGTGAAACGCGTCAAAGTGAACCCTGTGGTGCGTTTATCTCACGCAGAGAATTTGTTAACCAGTAATGCCATGTACCCCATTGAAAGAGTGGAGCTTAAGGTGTTCAGCATCCGGCCGGAGCTCTACTATCGAATACAAAGAATATTTTCTTCAGATTTTTGCCAAGAACTGTCATTGTAGCGCTGGTCGATAACGCGTCATTTAGCGGTGAATATGGAAGAAACCCTTTTAATTTTAAGCATTATAATATATCTCACAGCAGTCTCTGTAGACGGTCAAGCTATACCTGTAAAACCATACATGTCTTCGTTTGAAACTGGGGGCGTGGCTAGACAATATTTGGGCGCGCTGCAGGTTGCCGGGAAGTACGCGTCAGACCGACCCTTCTTTGTGGACCGCATAGAGTACACCAATAGGCTATTCTGTGTTGGCTTTCGATCTAGGCACGACAACGACGCTGGAAGCGACCATTTACAAAAATCAGGCAACGTGCGTCTGGAACTCCACTTAAGCGCCGCTTTGCTGTCTACCATAAACCTCCTGATTTACGCCGTGTTTCAGAATGTTATACAGATCGACCATAGGAGAGAGGTACTAATCGACTATATGTGATGAATACGTCGCAACTGGAACGTTTTCACGCCAAAGACGAGACTGCTAAACATTCATTTTTAGGTGTATTTGCAGCTGACACTCTACCGCTGTATCTGAGTAAATATCAACACCCGCTTCATTTAATAGTCAATACAGACGGTAAAGAGCAAAGGGGTCAAGCACTGGTTAGCAATATTTCTAACGGACAAGGACTCAGAGTTTTTTTACTCCTACGGTTTGCCACCAAACAGTTATCTGTACCCCGATACCATATGGACATTTTTAAAAAGAAACTCTGCAGACCGCATAACATTTAGCGATAACCAGATTCAGGACGAAGCATTATTCACCTGTGGGGCACATTGTCTGTTTTATTCATATCATAGATGCCGCGGTGTAGACTTTGAAAGCATTTTTAAAATGTATTCAGCAGATTTAAACGCGAATGATGCTCTTGTAACAAGGTTTGTGATGAGAGAATTATGCAGATTGAAAAGAGGCGGTGTAAATAAGAGACCAGTGCACAATTGTATTTCATTCACTCATAATATACGTGTGCGCTGTATTTATGATAACTAGCAGGCCTCTGCAAGTTCTTTTTAAAAGCGCATTTGTACCGAACATTTTACCCTGTGATATAAATTTATCTAAATAAAATGCATGAAAAATGGCACTAACTTTTCGTGTCGGTCTGACTTTTTTCAGCACCACGTGGTTATGTTAATGTACAGCTGTTCATATCATTCAGAAATGCTTATGAGGATATTGTCCATATATGGGCCTAGAGTCAGGGGGCTGCAAAAAATTTATGAAAAAAATACATAAAAAAAAGAAGGACCTATGTTCACGTAAGGGTCTGAATTTTTTCAGCACCGCGCGGCTATGTTAATGCACAGCTGTTCATATCTGCCCCAAAAAAGATTATGAGAAAATGAATGAAAATATGAATTAAAAAAATGGGCCTAAGTTCACGTAATGGTCTGACTTTTTTCAGCACCGCGTGGCCGTGTTAAAGCGCAGCTGTTCATATCATTCAGAAATACTTAGAGAGGATATTGTCGGTATATGGGCCTAGAGTGTTAGAAGGGTGTACCATTTAATTCTTTTTTTTTTGTCCTCATTTGCCATTGCCCCCGTGCAAGAGACCACCGACCACCGCTATGTGTCTATTTGACCATGGCCGGAGATTGAAAGATTGGCAACCAGACCGAGACACAGATAACTTTCTGGCAGAGAAGGGAAACCAGCACAGAGCGGGCGACCTGCAATCCAACAGGGTATATAACGACCCGTTGGGCCTCAATTTCACCGAGGAGAGCCATTGCATTGAGGTCTTTGGAGCAGAGAACAGGCATAATCATAGGACCCGGGGGAAAATAAATAAATAAATACTTTTTTTTTTTAAACGGAAGTCCTAGCTCCATTGTACCAGGAGGTCCCAAAATGCAAACTTTTTCCTGCTACCAGATCTAGTCAGGTCGATCTTTGAGACTTCATATAGGGACGTCAACCATCCCGTGTATGTAGGGGGTTTAGTATCCACCGAACACCTGCAAATCTGTCTCCTCGCCAAAAGGATTGCAAAAAAGAGGAAAGATCTGGCCTGCCCGGAAATTTTTTCATCAATCCCAAAGATGATTAAAGGGAGAGTAATACTCAGTGTAGTGTTAAGTATAGAATTCAGGGCATTCTTCACTTCCTCCCAGAACTAGCTGATAGCAGGACAATCCTTAAACATGTGCACATCTGATGCCTCTAATAAGTCACGATTATTGCATTTTTTCCCGGGACAAAACTTTGCCAGCTTTTGGGGGGAAAAGCATGCACGGTGTAACGTGAAAAGGTGGTTTCGCCTCAACCATGCTGGCTTGACAGTCTTATACAGTAAGCTAAAAGAATCCAGCCACATCTGTTCACAGTGTGCACCCACCTCTCCTCCCCATAGCTCCTCGGCAAGATTGAAGTCTCCTTCTATCTCTTCCAGGATTGACCAGTACCAACAGGAGACCTCCTTTCCACCCCCTGATCTTGTCATTAATTGATTTTCCAAATTTCTAGAAATGCCCAAAGGGACCCCCTTCCTACTCAGCGCCTGAGCCCAGCTAGTCAGCTGCATATGTTTGAATCTCGAGAGATTTGGCCCTACTCTCTCTCGCAAATCCTCCCATGATAGCATTGAGCCACTTGCCAGCAAATCTCCCCAATACAACATTTCAGCCTCCTTTATCGGACTAGCAGGTCTGTCTTTAAGGCACGGTGGAGAGCCTGGCGAGTCCCACATAGGTGCTAGATTAGAAAAGTAGCTAAGCCCTATGCGCTTTCTTAACTTAGCCCAGCTTCTGGCCAATGATTGGAGAATTTTTGATTTTACTTTTTTTTTAAATTTCTGATCTCCAAATTTAAAGAGGAAGCCGTCCGGTGGAAGATCGGCTCCCTCTAACATGGCTCGAAACATCTCACCCCTAGAAGAGACTGAAGGTGTTTTAAGAGCATTCCAGAAAAAGATAGCATGAACGCCCTTGCGTAGTACTGCAGGTCTGGTAGTGTTAAACCCCCATTTTTCCCTCCTTCTCCTCAGCTTCTTCCAGGCCAGTCTAGTAGCCCCGTATTTCCAAACAAAGGAATTTAACTCACATTGACAGTTATCTATTTGAATAGTATCAAAAGCCAGGGGGATGGAATTAAACAGAAAAGTATATTTAGGCAGGATAGGCATCTTAATTAAATTAGTCCTCCCCAAAATGGAGAGGGGAAGGTGAGACCGTGCCTTTAGTTTTTTTTGACATTCCTCATGTACTCGTTCTAGGTTCTGGGCAGCAATATTGCTGACGCCTTGGCTAATTCTAATTCCCAGATATCGCATGGGAGAAACCACGTCATGATGAGTATTATTGATATTCCAAGCCATGATTTCCGTTTTGTTTGCTTTTATTTTGTAACCGGAAAACTTGCTAAACTCCTCTGCCCGCTTAATTACCATTGGAAATGCTGTATCCAGGTTCGATGTCATTATAAGAATGTCGTCAGCATATAATGCTACCCGCTTTTCCCACCCTCCAAAACTAAAAGGTAAAATTCCAACCTCCTCTCTAAGAGTCTGAGCGAACGGCTCAATGTAAAGGTTAAAGAGAAGAGGGGAGAGCGGGCAGCCCTGCCTCGTTCCCCTTGTGATACTAAAAGGCTCTGCCAAAGAGTTGTTAACAGATAGCCTAGCAGTTGGAGCTTTATATAGAAGAGCTATCATGCGACAGAAGCTATCAGGTAGGTTACATTTTTTCAAGACCGCGGCCAGATAGGCCCAATTCACCCTATCAAAGGCCTTGGTTGCGTCCAGGGTAAAAACGGCCAACGGGAGAGAAAAAGTAGAGGCGATATCGATAGCCCCGACTAGATCATGTGTGAGGTCTGCTAAATTTCTGCCTTTAATGAAACCTCTTTGGTCCTCATGGATTATTGAGCTAACCACCCCCCCCAGCCTACTAGCCATAATACCAGCGAAGATTTTGTAATCGCTATTAAGAAGCGATATTGGGCGGTATGAGCCACATTCCTTTAGATCTTTTCCTGGCTTTGGTATTAAGACTACAGTGGCATCATTCCAAGACTTTGGGGGGGCACTCCTTCCAAGAGAATGCTATTAAAGAGAGTAGCCAAAACTGAGGTAATCTTCTCACTGAGTTCCCGATATAATTCCCCCGGTAAACCATCGGGGGCAGCCGCCTTTCCACGCTTCACTTGACCCATTGCCTTCTTGATTTCTTCTGCAGTAATCTCTGTCACCAGAGCCATACTTTGTTCAGAGGAAAGCCTTGGCATAGAAATTTTATCGAGCCAGGCATCTCTCACCGCCTGATCATCACAGATGTCCTCTTTGTAGATGGCCTGAAAAAAGTCCTGAAATGCACAACCTATGTCCAACTTTGAGAAGCGGGGACTGATTCCCCTTCTACCCTGATCTCCCTAATGTAGTTCCGTGCTTGATCGGCTTTAGTTTTCCAGGCAAGAATCTTTCCAGCTGCCTCACCAAACTCATATTGACAGTTTTTGCTCGCTTCCCACCTTGTAGCGACCCTAGCCTGTAAAAGGCTGTCCAATTCAGATTTTAGTGTAGTTAATCTGTTTTGCTCCTCCCCTGAGCTAATATGGGCACCTGAGTTGTTCTCAATGTGTTTAATTTCTGCCTCCAGATTCTCAATACTTTCTTTATACTTTTTCCTTCTATAGGAGTCTCGGCTCGTAATACAGCCCCTCCAAACAACTTTTAAAGCATCCCACACAGTCGAAATATTTGCTGAACCTAAACTTATCTCCAGAAAGTGCTTGGTCTCTGATCGGAGGAAGTTAATTTCTTCCTCTTCCAATAAAATAGTGCGATCAAAGGACCAGGAGATATGGGTGTGATGCTGACCTGTTTTTAGTGTGAATATTATAGCAGAATGATCGGAAAGATGTGAGGGGAGATAACAAATGTCTTTTACTAGATCATTACGGCTATAGCTAAATAACACGTAATCGATCCTGGACAGATGCTTATTTTTAAAGTTGCGGAAAGAAACCCCTAACTTATCTCCCGCCCTTTCCCTCCAGACATCTGCCAGACCTATTTGCGACATTATTGTTGAGAGTGCCTGCCTGGATTTTGAGAATGCACAGGCTCTAGAGCTTGGAGACTTATCCAGTTTTGGATTTAGAACGATATTAAAATCACCAGCCCAAATTACGGGGTCTTGAAAGGCTAGTAGATGGTCGCAAATAATATTCATGTAAGCTGGATCGTCCTGGTTTGGGCCGTAATACCCAACCAGGGTATATAAGAGGCCATCCAACAGAACCTTTGCCAAAAGCCACCTAACACTCTTGTCCTCCCTGAACTCAACTATTTGAGCCTTGGCCTGTTTCTTAAAAATAAATAAGACACCCCTAATATTTGCTGTTTGGTCTGTGCCCAAAAAGATGTCTATCCACTTTTCTTTCTTTAAAATCTCTAATGTTTCATTTTTGAGGAGATGTGACTCCTGAATGACAATGACCTGCGCCGGGGAGTCTCTTAAATATTGAAAGATCTTTCTTCTTCTGCCCCTCGTACGCAGGCCATTGACATTCCAGGATAAAAATTGTAACTGTGTCATCTCGTCACAATACTCCTCACTAGCCCATCCAGATTCCCTGAAGTTTTATTGTCGTAGATTCCTTTGACTGGAAATGCCCTGACCTTAATATCTCTAACCCCATCGGTGGTCAAACATAATTTTTTTAAAGTGGTAAGAGGACTCTGGCCTGCGAGGAACTTTTGCATTTTTAACCCTAACCCTACCACCCTACGTGACAACCCCCTTACCCCCCTGGAAAACCCTTCCCTACTTACACTGGACTGATGTATTGCCAGTTTTTGTGCCCTCAGCCATCCATTCCTCCTTCTCTCCCCCCCCTGCCACCAAACTATATCTTGACTAAAGCTTGCACAGTCTCACTATATTTGTGTAGTTAGTTATCCATAGAAAAGAAAATGGGGTTGCTATACATGTAAAAAAAAAATTTATTCCTCATTTCCCTTTTATTATTTTTCCTATTTTAATTTTTTTTTCCTTCTTTTAAACTTTTGTTCTTTATAAGTGTCACCATCACCATCAGTGCCCACAAACCCTGATCCCTTATATTTCTTTCTTTTTCTTGTATTAGGGGCCGCTAATTTAACTTCAACTTAGATCAGCTCACACCCCCATCGAATTTCCTGTCCCCCGTACGAGGTCCTTCAGTGACTCCAACATCTCGTCTGCCTCAAGAGGTGATCTGAGATTGTGCATCTTGTTATTGTACATTACTCTAAGAAAGGCAGGAAACCTCATCTGGACTGTGGCACCCAAGGCTCTGAATTTTTCCATCCTTTGCCCCAGCTCCCACTGCTGATCCAGCGTGGACTTCGAGTCCGAGTGAATGTCAAACTGGAAGTCCGGGCCTTTTACCGTTTTTTCATTTTTAGGGCAAGATTTAAAATGTTTTCCTTGAGCGCGTAAGTAAGGAAATTTATAAGGATTTTTCTGGGCTTAGATCTGCCAGGCTTTAGGCGGAAAGGGTCCCTATGAATCCTTTGGATGTCCTTCTCAAGGGTTTCCGTTGTCTCCTCCAGATTTAAAGCGCCCTTTAAAAGGCTCACCACAAGTTTTAATATCACTCCCCTCTTTTCCCTCTGGAACCTTCAAGAGCCGGAGGTTATTTCTCCTTTAGTGGTTCTCCAAGGACTCAACCCTCTCACGGATCTCATTTCCCTCCCTTCATAAAGATTGTATTTTTAGTTCGGCAGATCCTAAATTCGCCTTAAGCTCCTCAACGGATCCTTCCAATGACTCTGTTCTCTCATTTAGCAGGTCGACTTTTTTTTCCAAGATGTCGCAGGCAGACCTAATCTCCGTCTGGTTTTCAGATGAGACTAAGAATCCCATCCTTATGTCTGCCTTCAAAGAGGCCAACAGCGTCTCAATTGAGGAGCAGGCTAGGGCAGTATCGCCCCTATCCGCAGACCCTCCAATCTCTGATGATGATGCAAAAACTGCTGACGTTTGAGCCATGGGAGCGTTAGATGCCTCACCTAACTCAATCTGACCAAGTGTCGAAGCCTCGACTTGGTCTGGCGATGATAGGGTAACAAGCACACAATTCTCCTGCGCCTGCTGGAGGCTGGCTGACTCGGCTACCTCAACTACCCCTGCCATCTGGGGGTTTTCGGGGGTGTCGGCGAAGGAAGCTGCTCGGGACACAGGTGACACCGGTGAGTAAGGAGCCTTCTTAGTAGTTGACTGGCGGGTTAGAGCTAAGAGGTCTGAGGGATTTATTGTAGAGGGCGTCTCTTGATAGTTTTGTTGAATATTTAAGACCTGAGGTAATACTTTAAAGAAGGAGCGCAGTGAGGGAGTGATACATGATGATCTGACCTATCTGTGAGCTTTTTTAGGGCCTGCTTTCTGCTTTAAACTCCCCCCTTCGGCTGTCTCAAATATCTCAGCTAGCTTGGTCCTACTTTCTGCTCCCCTTGCAGGGCCCCCTAGGTGGGTCTCACTGTTATCTTCTGTCGCTATACCTTGGGGGGCATGAATAGCCTTGCCACCCCTCCCCCTGCCTCTTTTGGGCTTGCCTTTAGCCTGTTTGTTTGCGCTCTTACCTTCCACCGGAAAGCTCCCGTCACCTACCACAGCCCGTGAGCCAGACCGGCGTGAGCCCCCCTTGTCGCCTCTTACAGATGCCACGGTCCCACTGCCAGTCTCTCCTTTGCCAGCTCCAGCGTCGAGAACTGCACACAGTCCGTCCACCGAGGCCTTAGTCGCAGCTGAAATATCCGAAGAAATGACCGCGGTGGTAAAGAAGTCGCCTATGCTCGGCACACCAGCAACAGACTTGCATTGATTTGCGCAGCTCTCGCCTGTGCTTGTGCTGACTCTACCAGGACTTCCCCGCAGGAGGCCACGGGCTGCCGCTCTGCGGCCCCGCCTCAACTCCAAGGCTGCTAACTACCAGCGCTGCGGCAGGGAGAGACCGGGAGTGAGAGCGGAAGCCAGATCTTTAAAGTGCATTTAGAGGAAAACCAGCACAGCATGGCACCAAAGAAGGTGAGATATACAATCTCCACACATTCCGGCGTCGATACCCCTGCACTGTTAGAAAGGCGGCATAGTGGGGGGGAAAGATACGGAGGTTTCTGGTGAAGGCGCGCGCTGCCGCTCAGCCCGCGGGTGCCATGTTTTCCGAGGTCTGTACCATTTCATTCTTAACACATGAAGAAACACATAGCATTGTGAATTGTGGTTGAAAACTGTCAGTTTTTAGATATAAAACGTGATGTCTGTGAGAACATTCTGGCTGAAGCTCTCAGGAAAGCTACAACTCTCCAACCAACGGTGCCAGTTACTCCTTCATTCTTCCACCATTTCAGGAGCTTGAGAAAGCTGAAAACCCTGAAAGATTTCAGCCCTTGCTGACTGAGCACAGCTTTCATTTATGAACATCATGTCTGAGGAACAGGAATTGCTGGTAAGAAGTGTTTTGTTGTTTTTTATATAAGCCTCTAGCTCCTTTGAATATGCTTGTCTAATAGGATTGTCTCTCAAAGGTTAAATGCTTCTTTATCAGGGAGGTCAGCTTTACCAGCCCAGGCAGTCAAAGAAAGACAAATGAGACTTGAGACCCTGCAATGTTCTAACATGCGGTTCTAATTAAGTCTTTTGCTTCTTCGGTCAAAAGGTTTTTTAGTAATGTTACGTGAGCTGGCGTTTTAAGCAGTAGGAAAAATTATGTGACACGTCTTTAGAACGGAACATTCCGACATCGGTGTTAGGCAACGCTGGTTATCGTATCTACTTAGAAGATTTAAAGAACAACACCGTTGCACCTTTTGTTATTCCTTCTCCCCCCACATCACATTTTCACATGCCCCTCATAGAGCACACTTGCACGCCTACAGAGTTACCGCTGATAATGCTCATGACCCCATAACCACACAACCACACCCGTCCAAGCACTCCCGCCAAAAAAAAGAAAACTGTTCAAGAGATCTCCTTGGTTGTCTGATTAGCACCCATGATGTATAATAGAGATCTGTGTTTATTACTGTGGTAACTAAATATTGTTTTATGTAGCTACCTCATTTTTATCAAACCTTGTAGTTTTGTATGATTTTAGGCCTGGTGGCCCTACCGCGTATTACTGGGTGCTGATAATATGCTTATTGGTTTCTTGATTTTTTATGTACCTCATTTTATGTTTCCTGTTGATACTGTGATTTATATGACACGCAGCATATTGTATTTCATAACTACCAATACCTCATTAATCAAATGCTGTAAAATGTGTTTCCTATACATTATAATTGTATTATAGCTATTGTGATTATTATTAGGTACCAAAAAAGATGTGATTCCTTTTTGTTATGTAACTCCTGATGATTTTATGTTTGCTGTTGATACTGTGACTTATATGCCCACGGTGCATAATGTATTTGATAACTTCAGTTACCTCATTAATAATAAGCTGGAATATGTGTTTTCTATACATTATAATTCTATTATAACTATTGTGATTATTACTAAGTACCAAAAAAAAAAGATGTGATTCCTTTTCTTATGTAACTTCCGCTTATTTTATGTTTGCTTTTGATACTGTGATTTATACGCCCCTGAGCATAATGTATTTGATAACTTCCGTTACCTCATTAACCAGAGGCTGGAATTTCTTTCAATTTTTCTATTGTCACTAAAATGTTGTCAAGTATACGTAATTCCAGATAATAAAACTGTAATTACAAAAAAAGTGATTTTCTGTTATGTAAAACATGATTTCAATTGCAAATACTACCCCAAAATAA
This sequence comes from Lissotriton helveticus, assembly GCF_964261635.1. Classification (NCBI taxonomy): domain Eukaryota; kingdom Metazoa; phylum Chordata; class Amphibia; order Caudata; family Salamandridae; genus Lissotriton; species Lissotriton helveticus. Next base: position 158,520,434 of record NC_136062.1, read on the forward strand.
AACTTCCCAGAGCTTTGATTTTACATTTAGAAAAAGCAATTTTATCTTCTTTATTCTTTTCAATAATGTGATGATATGAAATGCATGAAATATCATTGTAATTCCCTATATCCGGCTTACGGAGCCCCATAAAAACCCCCTAAAACAAGACATGCCCAGGCATGTTTGATCATTTTACGCTCTTTTGATTTCGTTGGCGTATCATTTTATACGCCTTAATTTACATTTTTTTTTCATCAATGTATAATTTTAGATGCCTGAATTCACAAATCCTAACTTATCGTTTTATACTTTTTTAATATACTTTTTTTTAATATACTTTTTTATATACTGTAAAAAAAATTATACGTTTTTTAATGGGGCGTGGCCAAGGGGGTGTGACCACCTGTCAAAAAATACATGGTGACGAGTAGTGTACAACCTATACTACTATGGTATGTTTGGAAGTATTTTCTTTTGATGTTTTTTCATTTACCTGTGGGGTGCCTCAGGGATCCTCCCTGAGTCCCACGCTTTTCAATATTTAGGTCAGCCCCCTGGCAGAGATCATTCGGTCATTTGGCTTGTATCTAGTATCGTATGTGGACGACACACAAATTATTATGACAATCAATCCCATCCCTATTCATATCCAGCACCTGCTTGGCCAATGCTTAACAAAGGTCACTGAATGGATATCTGTTCATTTGCTTAAACTGAATAGCAGACAGACTGAAGTCATGATTACGGGAAACAACCCCTCAAAATGGTTAGAAATAGATTGGCCAGTGCAATTAGGTAATTGTCCCAAACCAACACAGGCCTTCTAGAGCCTGGGTTTCTGGATTGATGACAAGCTTGATTGGAAATTCAGGCCCGCAAACTCTCAGGAGTCTTTTTGGCATCCCTAGATCTTTGAAGAAATGTCTTAATTGGCGTCCTCTGTCTACAAAGAGAGTGATGGGGAAGAGTATAGTCTGTTCTAGGCTAGACTATAGTAACAGCCTGTACATTTGAAGTCCTTAGTATGTTACTAAAAGACTACAGGTAGTCCAGAAAGCCGCCGCTGAAGTTTTATGCAAAATACCCAAATATCAGTAGGCGAGTCTGCCGTTGGCAGCCTTACATTGACTGCCTGTATAAAAGAGGATTCAATTCAAAACTCTGTCTATAACTCACAAGATAATTCATGGCAACAGTGAAATAAATAAGTGTAATCCAATGAAGCTGCAATAGATAAACTGTTTATTTAAGATACAAGGTAGGAGCAAACCCGACCCGCGCACCCGGGGAAATCATCACACTCAAACGGCCACACGCGTAACACCGGACTAGAGAACCACGCACATAGCCCAGTCCACAAGTCCAAGCAATCCGCAAGCTGGAACAGAGAGCGCAACATATGGAAGTTTACACATCCCCCTTCCTCCAAAAACAAATGAAGGAAAGTTGATAACATTACATAGCAATGACATAAATATGAAGACATATACTAAGAACATCTATGACGTAAGATATACAATTAAGAAAATTAATAATGCAAATATAACATTCAACAACAGAAGCAGAAGTATATAACCCCACTCCCAACCTACAATAAAATAAAACTGAAAAAATGCAATCATACAAAATCTTTCAAATAAGCAAGTACCATTCACGAACTGGTTTGCCATTACCACCACTAAAAGGAACATCATTAGAAGCATGTGGCTGATCTAAGTGTGGATTGTGTTGCTTCTGGTACATAGCAACCCTTCTGTTGTTCCATGAGTGGCCATTCTGTAATTTAAAAAAAATTTCACCAACTGACTCCACACAGAAAGGCCCTCTGAATTTGTTAAAACCTCGGTGTATACCACCAGGTTTGACCATTACCAAGTCTCCTGGACACACACGTCTGTTACCTTTAAGAGTATCTGAGCGATGCCTATAGGGAGAAATTCCCAACTTGGGCTTAAACAACAAAGTGGGAACCAACTTTGTACCAGCTAATCTACCCCTCATAAGTTCAAAAGGAGATTTTGTCATTCCTTGATGCACTGTAGTGCTGTAGGCCCACAACACTTCTTTTATCTCATGTTGCACAGAGGACTTGACCACCACAGCCAACTGCATCGTGCCTTTTATAAGTCTGTTAACTCTTTCACATAAGCCATTTCGCTGTGGATTATATAATGACGTATGTAAATGCTTCAAACCAATGCCCTCAAAATAGTGCTCCATCTCCTTAGATGTGAGTTGTGTGCCAGTATCTGAAAGGAGAAATGCTGGTGAAGACCACTGGCTCCCCAGTCCCACCACGCTAACCCGTCTAGACTCCCTGGGAATATTCTGTCCCCGAACAGACTTTCATGAATTTGTTTCCCCGCTGGCAGCAGCACTGCCACCTCCCCCCATGCATGTCCCCTGGACTGCTCTCCCACGCCCTGTCAAAAAAGCTGTTAACTCCACCCTCATGGTTAGTTATCTGAACACCCGCTTGCTGGTTAAACACCAGTTAGAGATCTTCCAACTCTTGGACGCCGAGAAACCTGACATACTGTTAGTAACAGAAACCTGGCTTAACGAGGAGTCATCCTCTGACATTCTGGTGGCAGTCTCCCCGGGCTATTACATTCTCCAGGCCAACAAGGCTTCTGGCAAGCCGGGTGGCGGGGTCGCAGCTATCATCAAACACCCTACCAGGTTCTCATCACTAGATGCTGCCAGTATCCCCCTGGTGGACTGCCTTATCCTAAGACTTTAATCCTCTGTGTCTCCGCTCATTTGCGTTCTTGTATACCGGCCCCCTCAGCCCATGCCCAGTTTCCGGTCACTGGTGACATGTTTTCCCAGCTGGTGATTAATAACTCTAAAATCTTGATCATAGTCGATTTAATTACTGGCCCTCTGATGCTAGAGAGAGCATCTGCTCGTCCGCCCTTACTGACCTTTTAGCCGGCATGAATTGCTCTCAACACATTCAATCAGCAACGCACATCAAAGGCCATATCCTAGACCAGGTTTGGACCTCTAATTTGGACATCTCCCAACCTCTTATTCTTCCCTGTCCATGGTCTGATCACTTTATTATTTCATTCTCCCTTGTCACTGCATCCCACATTAGCCTAACCCTTGAGGGAAATCTTTTGGCCAGGAACTGGAATAGTTCAGAAAAGGGGGTGGTGATGAACAGAGTGCCTGAATTAAGCAGACCACTCTTACCCAGTCCAAAGATCAGGGCTTGATCCATCACCGTTTTTTAGCTCACTGCACCATCCCAGCTCAGAACTTGGCTATATGCAAATTAGTCTGTTCCTGTCCCAGTGCATGATGGGAACAGGGCAAACCAAACTACCAAGCCAATTCTTGATGGATCAAGCCCTGATCTTTGGACTGGGTAAGAGTGGTCTGCTTAATTCAGACACTCTGTTCATCACCACCTCCTTTTCTGAATAGGAACTGGAATAGGGCTGATATTAGTGAATTTTGCACCCTGCTCAGCGCTTCTGCGCCTGCTGAGTGTGATTCCCCAGATACCCAGGCCTTGAACCTGAGATACTGGCTTGAATCAGCTAGTGATATCGTGGCACCACTTAAACGTGTCAAATTAAAACTCCCCCATGATGCGCAAAGATGGTTTTCAGAAGAACTCAAAGGAAAAAAACTTACGCTTTGGCAGGCTGAGCGTCGCTAGAGGTGAGACTATGATCCCGAGAAAAAATTAGCATTTACGGCCCTACTTAAAGATTACAAGCAAAGCATTATTCAGGCTAAAACCTTATATTTCTCTAAAAAGAATTGTAGATTCTGCCACTATGGTGAAATATATTTTTCCATTGTGCAAGAACTGTCACACCCAGATAGGGTGACCATTAAACCTCTTCCTTCCCAAGCACTTTGTGACTCCCTTAACTCCTTTTTCGTGGATAAAATTGTTAAAATTAAAAATAGTATTTCTCGCCGTATGCCATTATCTACACTGATCCCCGCCACTATCCCCGCCACTCCAAGTCCCCATTTAGTTGTACAGATACCCCCGATCTCGGAGGAGGAGGAATTTTTTGTTCTAATAAAAAAGGTGGCCTCGGGTTCCCCCACAGATTGCTGCCCCCCCCCCATGTCCTGCGAGAGGCCTTTACTGCCTGTCCAAAGCCGCCCCTGACACTTCTCAACAACTCCCTTCGATTCTGTTTGGTCCCCGACTCCTTTAAGACCGCCGAAGTGGTACCAATCCTAAAGAAGCCTAATGCCGATCCGTCTCTGATGAGTAACTTTCGTCCTATTTTACCTCCTTCCATTCCTTAGTAAAGTTCTGGAGGCCCATGTCACTAACTTTTTGAGCTCCTTCATCGAACATACTCAGTTCCTTGATTCCCAACAGGCTGGTTTTAGACCTGCCCATTCGACTGAGTCAGTTGTACTCTCAGTGATGGAGGAGCTGCGGAGAGGGGCAGACCTTAAGATTAGCCAGGCCATGGTGCTCTTGGATTTGTCGGCTGCTTTTGACACGGTCGACCACGAGATTCTGGTCGGCCGTGTCAGAGATGCCAGCATCCAGGGGCCAGCCCTTGAGTGGGTTTGCTCCTTTTTAAGCAATCGGCACCAGGCAGTTCGTCTCTCCCACTTTTCTCCGGAAAAAGTTAAGTTCACATGTGGTGTCTCTCAAGGTTCTTCCCTTTCTCCCCTTCTTTTTAATTTGTACCTCACTCCCCTTATTCGTTCTTTGCGCGGTAGCAATGTCACTGCATTTAATTATGCGGATGACATTTAGTTGGTTTTTGACATTGATTCCTCTGACCAATCCATTCACAACTTTCAGTCCACCTTGTGCCTTATCAGTGATTGGATGGGAGAAAATCCTCTAAAGCTCAACCCCGACAAGACCGAGTTGGTCTTGATCGGGGGCGCTTCCAATCCTTGGAGTTCCAACTTCTGGCCTTCGTGTCTTGGCTCTCCTCCTCGCCCTGTCAACTCTGCTAAGAGTGTGGGAGTTATTATTTGTAAGGACCTCTCGATGAAGCCCCATATTAATGCTGTGATCTCTTCTAGCTTTTTCCATCTTCGAAAGATCCGCAAAATATCTCGCTTACTCACTACAGAGGCCGTTATCCTGGCCCTTCTGGCACTTGTAATCTCCAGGATCGATTACGCTAACTCCCTCTATGTCGGAATTCCTGCATACCAGCTGAACCGTTTGCAGCTGGTACAGAACCAGGCTGCGAGATTAATTTTTCATCAGCCCAGACACCACCATGTTCGTCCCCTGCTTAAAACCCTTCACTGGCTCCCGGTTGCCAATCGTTGTGAATTTAAATTAGGCTGCATCACCTTTAAAGCCCTGGCCGGCCTTGGCCCTCATTCCTCCCATCTCGCCCTCCTCACGACTCCCACTTTTAAGCGCAAAAAGCATGGTGGCCTTAGATTTTCGTTTCTCGCCCCCTCGCGCTGGAATGTACTCCCTCTGGAGCTCAGACTCACCACTTCTTATGCCCATTTTAGGTCCCTCCTGAAAACGTTCTTGTTCTCTAAAGCTTACGACTAAAAACTCCTTCTCTCTGTTGCCTCGACTTCTGACTGTCAGTCCTCTCTCGCTCACAGCGCCATGAAACCGTTGGGTGTAAGTGCACTTTACCAGAATTTTAACATTACATTTAACATAACATTGAAGTCCATACAAACCTTTTGCCAAACACTCTCCTCACCCACAACTTGTTGAGGTTAAATGGGTAAAATGGGTAAAAGACCAACATGCACCCGCTTCTCAGATTCCTTACAGGGTTCACATTTCTCTATCCACTCCTTGACTTGGGCATTTATTCCTGGCCACCAAAATTTAACCTTGAGCCTCTGGCAGTCAACGTTTGGCCTAGATGGCCCTCATGAGCCAGCGCAATCACTTGAGTCCTCAATGACTCCGGAGGAATGTATTTCTCACCTCTCAACACAACATGGTCATCTAATATAGAGATTTGGTCCTGCAACTGTACAAAGGGTCTGAGATTAGGTGATACTGTGCTCTCTCTATATACACCTTCTCTAGCCATCCTGATTACACCAGTCATAGTTATATCATTGTGCATGGCTTCCAACCTCGCCGCCAAAATGGAATAAATAAATGTAATCCAATGAAGTTGCAGTAGATAAACTGTTTATTTTGGATACAAGGTAGGAGCAAATCCGACCAGCGCAGCCGGGGAAACCGTCACACTCAAACGGCTCGAGAACTATGCACATAGCCCAGTCCACGAGCCCAAGCAATCCGCGAGCCGGAACAGATAGTGCAACATATGTGAGTATTATACACAGCCCTCCAATCTTCCCAAAATTGATCTCCTTTTATGCTCCCACATGAACTCCTTGGCCACTCTCTCTTGGTCTTCTGAATGTCCCTGCGATCATTATGCTCTCACATGAACACTTCTGTCACTTTCTCATGGACTTCTGAAAGTCCCTGTGATCAAATCTCTTGCATAATTGCAAGCATGTGTTTTGGCAACACCCATAAAAATCTAACACAAGAGTTAAAAGCTACCAAAATATATTTATATTGGTTTATGGAGATTATATCAATACACCACGTCAAATGGTTTTGATGCTTATATGAGCATGGAAGGCTGTGGCTTTATGATTGTACAAGGTGTAATTACCTTACAATTGGTGCATTGTAAGATATATTTCTTTAAAATAAATCAATGGCTAACAGGAGCTCTGTTAGAGCAAGGTTAGCATTGCAGTTTTTCCAGCAATGGCAGAAGCGAGTGCATCGTTCACTTCCCTAATAAACTCCCTCCAACTTTCTCTTTAGAGATGTAATAATTTCAAATCCCCGGGATGGAAACTGTCAGTATGTATGCCCCCTAATCTCAAAGTGTGTGTGCAGTGGTTTGAAAAAGAAAGCATACCCTCTTAAAGCTGTATGTTTTTAAATATTAAGACCAATTTGACATTCATCTAGTCCTCTTCAAGGCCATAAATCCATAGAAAATCCAACATCATGTGACATGTAACACACACAAATTTCTCTTTGTTATCATTTATTAAAATAATAGAACCAACACTTAGAAATCTTTTGTGAAAGAAAAGCACAGTCTTAATATGTCCATATCAGTTATGAAGGTAATCAAGCACTGCTAAAAGAGTCTACAGACTTACTTGATCATCCAGAAATATTTAAAATCAGACCCTGGTCTGGGTCATTCAGGTTAAGGGTAGTAAATGACATGTAAGTCAAAAGATATCCGTGCCTGTCTCAGAGAAAGAAATGTTGCAGTCCATCAGTCTGAGAAGTATGACGAAGAAACTTGCAGCAATTTGAAGTCTATTATTCCTCAGACAGAAAAACTATTTACAAATGTAGAAAGTTCAAGTTGGTCACCTTTCAACCCAGAAGTGGAGGTCTAACAAATTTACCCCAAGATCAGATCGTATAATTTTCCTAGATATTACGAAGAACACCATAACTTCATCCAGGAATCTATAGACCTCAGTCAATAAAATAAATATTAAAGTTCATATTCCTACCATCATAAAAAGACTGAGCAAGTAAGGCTTATTTGAAATTTTAGACTGGCCGAACCCCTTTCTCTTCAAAAAGAATACTGCTGCATGATTAGGTTTGCATAACAGCACCCGAGTCACTAGACATATGGAATGTTGCCCTTTAGCCAGAAGAGACAAAAGTGTAGTTACCTGGCTGTCCTGCTCAAAGACATGTTTGGTAACAATCTACCACTGGGTTTCACCAAGGCAACCCATTTAAGTCATTAAGTGTGTTGGCGAGGAGGGATGATATGGGGCTTCTTTAATTTCCCAGAAATTAGTGATTAGCCGCGCTCCACAAATTCACATTAAATAACAGAACTTTAATGCCTCACAGTCACTGAGTCCACCGTGAATTCCTCTGTGTACCACTGCATTTAGAGAAAGTCTTCTTCATAAATAATGACAAATTGAAATTTGTGTCTATAATTATTCACGCCAGGTTAGATTTTACAACTGTTAAGGCATGCTGAAGTCCACATCAGGGACGAGAAGTCCAGGCTTGTGTTAATATGTTAAAGAACAGAACTCTAAAAGGCTGTACTTTACTTTTCACATAACTCTTGACTTAACTGGGAAACGATCTGGGGATTATGTTGGATCAATGGGGCATATGTAGGTAATTTCCATTTTGCGATTCTCAAATAGCCATTTTTGAGGAATCGCTATTTGAGAATAGCAAAATGTTATGTAGGTAACAATTCGCAATTTTTTTGTGAATCTCTAACATTCCTTATTTGCGATTAGCAAATTGCGAATCGCAATTAAGGAATGAGTGTCCCATTCATTCCTATGGGCCCAAAGGCCCATAGGAATGAATGGGGATACATTGTCAAATTGCGATTTTCTGTGAGAAAATCGCAATTTGAGAATCGCAATTCCAAGGGTGCCAGGGTGTCCAAAGGACACCTGTTGTACCCCTGGAATGTGCCTGTAAGTACATGTGGCGCACATACATGCCCTAATGGGAAATGTCTGTGCGCCACATGGCACTTTGAATTTTTTTTATTAATGCATTTTTAAAGGAAATCGCAAAATACCATCTACTTGAAGTAGTACTTCCTTACGCCAAAATCGCAATTTGTAAGGCACCCCTACATAGCATTTAATGAATCGCAAAATTGCGATTCCTTAAATGCTATAAGCAAAATAAGGAATCACACTTTTTGCGATTCCTTATTTTGCTAAGTGCCACCTATATACCAAAGGGGCGTTTGCGATTCGCAAACGCTGAAATTCGCCTACCTACATATGCCCCAATGTTCCTAATGACATATCTGGATCAATCTTAGTTTTTGACCTAGTTAAGGCTTCCACTTAACAGCTGCTTACGACCATTCTTCTCACATCAGAGACTGCTGCAGCATTACCTCTGGAGTGTGTGGCACTCTAGAAAGTCATCATACACAGGTAATGCTGCAGTGGTAACACTCAGGTGCGCCCATATCTGCTGCCTATGCCAAAAGAGCTGATTATTTTGAAATCATCCCTCTCATCCCCAAATCTATTTGCTTTTATTTGTCATTCCTTTGAATCTTTAAAATGTTCTGCTGCCAATATGTATTATTCACAGAATCCCTGGACAAAGAAAGCTGAGCATGAAACTGTGAGGGTAGGTACCTGCTGGTTGGCTTTCTATAAGGATAACGCTAAAACCTGCATTTCTGTTAACTGAGCAGTGGAGTCACCTAGGGTTTTTGTATATGTTTGAAGGGGTTCAAACTCAGTACCCTCGAGATTTCCCTCCCCCAGTGCTCAAGCAAAAGCGTATTTGTACTTTGTGCCTACAACGGGAGGTGTTGACCTGTCAGTATAAAGTATGGTATGATATGAACCTAAAACTAATATGGGTGGAGTTCTTGCTTCTGCCTGTTGGTACTGTGAAAAGCTCGTGATTCCCAAGTCATTGCTGGCATGGATATTGTGTACTTGAATGCACCCTGCTTTGCAGGCCATGGCATCCAATGACGTTGTGAAGTTGTAAACTTTGGGAGTTTAAATGTTCGCTTTCATTGCAGCCTCCGCCGTATGTGATGCTGACACCACAACGATCTTGTTTTTCTGAGCTGCATATCTCTTCTTTATGAAAGCTATAGTAAGTAATATCCCGAGAAAGAGACAGTTTAAAATGCAATTTTACATTTCGAGATATGTTCTAGCGCAATAATAGTAAACATACTGTCCTCACAAAGGTGCTCCAGCAAATCGCCATTTAAAAATACATCATCAATATAAGAAAGCACTTCTGCATCCTCGTGTAAGAGCTCCTGAATACTTGGGATAACTATCTATTTGTATAGCCCCTAAGGTAAACATAGAGAAAATACTGCCAAATATTTTGCTGCAAAAGTGATCAATTTTCCAAAGACACCATTACTGATGGCAAGGGTTGTTTTATATTTTTTGACGCATAAGATTTGTCAGAAGTCCAACATTATGTGCATTTTACTAGGTATAAGATCTATTATGGCTAGTGAGATTTCTATAGTCTTTTATTAATCTATATGTAATTCTGGATTTAGCTACAGAAAAAATAGAAGTATTTATTGAAGAATGTAAAGGCACTACTTGAATTTTATAATGACTGTTCAAATTACAAAGACATTGCCTTATCTTATGCATCACTTAATAAAGTCCTCTCTTCTGACACCAATAATGGCATCATCTTGACTCCACTAATGACATTCCAGCTAACATACCATTTCAAAACTAGATTCTGCTCATGCAACAAAGGCGTGGGTTGGTTGGCGGAGATGGTGTGGGTGTGGAGATGGTGCATAGCTGGGGCCATCTCCTCCACCCACCTGCCCACTTTTCACCCAGCAGTGCATTAGCATTCAGACATCATGTGGGACATATGTAATTTCGCAATGTGTCTTTCACCTAGCCAACCTCATTCACACATTACATCTGCATTGTGGGGAATGAAGATTGGTCCTTTGATCGGGGGACGCCCACCAACGACCCTCAGAACAGATTTGTTCAGCATTTGCAAAGCTTTGTCAAAACTAGGACGGTTGCAGTATCAGTTTGTCACCTGTTGGTACCAATGTATGGGTTAGGGTGGCAGTTCCAGTCTCGCCTCCCACACGTGTGGTGTGCTAATGAAATATTATCATGCAGCAACCCAGTTAGGGCACTTATGACTATTAGGTAGTGCACCCCGTCAGGAATGCCAGATTCCAACCCCAAAGTTGGAAGCATGAACGTGTACAGCTGTTTCGACATAAGTTATTTCTTTGATGCGGATTACCTGGAGGTGCCAACTCATCGGGCTGAGCCTGTTGTTTACGCAACTCTCTTTCTTCCAGTAGTAGGTTGCAAAAAGCCACAGCCACGGGATGAGTGTGGTAGAAGTCCACGCGCAACATTCCAACCCATGTGCAGTAACCTAAGGATGGACAGAAAATGTAAGGAGGAATGAACATCGCTCTGGAATCATCACATGTTCAAATCTAACACAAAATGCATATCACTATTTGTAGTGATTGAGTCAAGTATGAGTGATGAGTTTCAGGTAGCTTTGTTCAAGATGGTACAAGAGACCCCGCCAGGAGCAGCCAACATCCTGCTCAGCCCAGTCAACTGTGACTATTTGATCAATCAATCAATCAATCAAGAAATCTTTATTTCGGCATTTGCCATAAAAGAAATACAAGAACATATAAAAGGCAATATACATGGATGGCAATACAATTCATTTTAGCAAGACATGATGAATTAATACCATTGCTATAGACCACTATTACATAAAAACAATAAAATAGTTTGATATAAGACCATAGAATAAAAAGTTTGCAAGGATTTCAAGAGAAAACAGTGTCTTACAGATAGCTATAGGTCAATCATCATGTACTGGCAATTAAATGCCTTCACTTATACCACATAGCTGCCAGGAATTGCGAAACAGCAAACACAATGGGTCTGGTTGTATCTTTTTTTAGTACTCTAAAAGCATGCATACACTGTGCAAAACCCAAGTTCTTACACAAGGGTACGGGCCAGAATCTCCTGGGCTTGCAGTATGCTGGACAAAAGAAGAGAACGTGCAGATCATTTTCCATGTCAAAGTTACACCCAGGACAATTTTTCGGAGCAGCGGAAGACCATTTACTAGTGAAGTCTCACAAAGGTAGAGTACCATATCTCCATTGTACGTACAGTTTCCTTGCTAAAATAGGATAAATGTCATCCATGAAATACTCAAAGTAATAAAAATCTTTGATCTCTAAAAAAGAATCAGTTAAAATGCCAGCATGGGGATTGAACAAAGCAGCAGTACATTTATTATCAACGAATGTCCTCGTAAGTAACTTGCCTGTAACCATTTTGCAACCCCTCTCTGGATAAAACCATAGGACAGGTACTCTTAGCCTTACACATTCATTCTTTATAAACATAAGCCAAGGAATTTTCCCTGCCCTAGAAAAAGTTAGTATTTCTTTGAGTTCCAGCCTGTAGTTTAACAGCTCCGGTGTTGCCCATCGCCTACGCCAGCACCTAAGAGGTTTGAGCGCTAGCTCCTCATCGATAGGTCTCACCCCCAGATCAAGCCTTAAAGGAAGAAGTGGAGTGCTAGATGGTAATGCTAACAGCTGCCTTAGAAATTTGTGACTATTTGACTCACACCATTCTATAACATGTCATCACAGCAAGATTCTACAGACAGGGCATGAATAGCATTAGACTCAGGATATAACATATCCCCCTTTCTGCCAAATATACAAAAGGACAACCATGGGAGAAGAAGAAAGATTAAGAGGAGAAACAGAAAGGAAATAGGAACCACAAACCAATGAAAGAAGAGAGCAACCAATAAGGACGAGAGAAACAAAGAAAAGAGGAAAACAAGAACATAAGAACCATCTGCCCTTATTTACACAAAAGCAAAGGCAAGAAAAACATAGTCAGAGAAGAGGAGAAGAGGAAGCACGAATGACTGCCCTAGAACACACCCACTGGCCAAAACAGGAATATAAGGAGGCTGAAAAATGAAAAACCAACAGAGCAAGAAAACACGACAGAATCCACACGATACAGCAGGAGAAAACATCACCAAAAGAACAGAAATGAAGGAAGAAAACAAGGAAGATGAGGAAAAGTAAAAAGATAATCCTCACCCAAGTCAAACACCATCATCAATACAAAATGAAAAATATAATGTAAAGACAACAGTCTAAATATAATATGCACTATAATAATAAGATACCTATGTGAAGTTTGGGAGTACTATAGCCCTACAGCAACACTTAAAATGACAAGGGATTATAGAAGTAACAGATGGGATTAGGACCCATAGAAACAATAGTACTTGTAATGTTGACATAGTGAAAACTAAGAGAGGTTGAGTGATGTAAAAATAAAAAATAGATATGGGTAGGGACCCATATGATAATGCAAAAAGGAAAGACACCCTTGAAACCAGAACTGCATGTGCACAAAATGGTAGTACTCCCCATACACACCCTATGTAGAGTAAAAATAAAATGAAGAACAATATCCGTGTGAGGACAACTTTAAGAGGAACTTCCACGCCGTGCACTGCAGTAATGTGACTGTGTTAACTTAACACGTATGAGTAGAAACTCATGACATAACCCAAAACAGTAAAAGCAACTTTGAACACAAGAGAAAGTACAATGAGCAGATGCGACTAAGACCCACTTCTGCCAAATGGGACTAAGACTGTGAAAAAGTACGGAGTTCCTCAGTGGGTCATGGAACACAAATTAAAGGGATGTATGATGAAAGTTTGTTCGGAAGTCCTCTGATTGAGAGGAATTCCTCCTTTCCGAACTAGAGCCCTCACACAACCAGCAAGATAGGTAGAATGCTTCATCATAAGGGCCTGCTCCTTGTTGGGTCGGCGCTGCAATAGCCGACGAGCACCCATGAAGGGGCTCTTTAGCAGAGATCTTTTGTTCCTTGCCATATAGGTGCTGTGCGTGTAAGGGGCCTAGGATGTGTAGATGTAAAAGTGGAATGTGCATAGTAAAACAGGGGTGGGATCAGTGTTCCCAGCAACGAGCGTGACCGCGCGCACGTTTGTTCCTCCGAGCACGCAGTCTGGATGTGGAGCGCACACCCACAGCACAAACCAGGAAATGATTCACGCCGCCGCTTTTATAACGTGAGCGGTGGGAAAAATTATAATTTTCGGTTCAAGTGACTCCTGCACTTGCTGTATTTCCTCCTTAATGAAGCGCAGCTGGGGGATGTTGGTGGGCCTTTGTGAAAATATTTGTTAATTGCAACACCGTAATGCGCTGCAATTAACATAAATATTTTCACAATGGCCCACAATCAGCCACCAGCCGTGCTCCTTTAAGAGAAGAAATGCAGCAAGTTCAAAAGCACAATGTGTGCTTTACATTTCGTTTTTTTTTACTTGATGCAAGTCTTTTCTTAAAGGAGCAGGGCTGTGGACTGGTTGTGGGCCAATGTGAAAATATTTATGTTAATTGCAGCGCATTACGGTGCTGCAATTATCAAATATTTTCACTATGGCCCAAAATCAGCCCGCAGCCGTGCTCCTTCAAGCACAAGCATGAGCGATGGAAATGAGAAGGGGAGATGATCCAGAGGGATGGCAGAATCCGGATGATTATTTTTCTTTAGGGCAGCTATGCCTCCGCAGTGAGCATTTCTTTTCACTGCCCAGTGGCTTCTGGGAGCTGTAGTTCTAGGTCGCCTCCTTCGGACTCGCTGTGGAAACTTAGTTGGTGATGCTTTTGATGTAGAAACATAGAATAGAGGGGGCAGTAGAGAAACTCGTAAGAGGCATGAACGTAAAGGGACACGTTAACATGCTATGGCTGGAGAGCTGGACAATGGGCATTGCAGGGAAATGAGCTCAGGGATATGTATGAAAAGATGTAAGGTAGCTTGAAGAGGAAGAAAAGTGTACCGTGGGGAGGGAGCCAGAAGGGAAGCAGGGGTGTCCCTTAAAGGAAGCACTGAAAGAGTATAGCAGGTGGGTAAAGATGATCATGAGGAGGAAACTTAAGAAGAGATTATAAAAGAAGGGGTAACAGTTGGACTATTGTCAACTGTAGTCGTCTGAGAAAATGGATGTGAGCAAGAAAGTTGAGTTATGAGAAAGCGTAGATTTGAGCACAAAGCCCGAGTGGCCTTAGTGGGAATGATGAGCGGATTGTGTTAAGCGTTTGACACTGGAATGAGGACGGGGGTGCAAAGTGGAGGATAAATAAATGGGTGATAGGGGGAGAGGTAGACTTAACAGGGGCATTAAAGGCGGTATAGGTTTTGGAGAGTGGAGAGAGAGTTACGAAGAGGAATAGGTAAGGAAGTGAGGTGAGGGAGTATGTAGGAGGTTTGGTGGTTAATATTACATTCAACAAAGCCGTAGTTGTTGCTTATTTATCTTATGCAACTATCAACCAATAACAAAGTCAAAAGTCCTGGCTTGTTGTAGGTATAATTTTAGTTGTTGTATTATATGTCTGGACAGAGGCAGCACAATAACGTCAGGTGGCACACTATTCTAAGCATAGATTTTTAGCTTACATGTTATTAAGCCACGCCCTTAATTACATCAGGCACGCCCCTTTGAGAGAACCTCCATTTTTTTCATACCACTTAAAGCCCTGAGCAAGCATAAAAACACCATGTGTGCTTTCAGAATCGCTGTAATATATTATTGACTCTGAAAGCACACATGGTGGACTTCTACGTACATTACCTCCCCTGCGTATCCAGGAAACCATCTTCAGATCTGATAAGTGAACTCATGATTATCAGTTTTAAAGAGTGGAGTAACCCCCTCTTTGGTAGAGCCAACTCTGTTCTGCAGAGTCATGCCCTGATGACATTGAATAATTCTTAAACAATGATTGCAAATAGCATTTTCCTTGCATTTATTTTTAATCTGGGTAATGTGTGAGATTATATTACAGACATTTTATGACAAATGTGTTTTTTATTTTTTATTTTAGATCCAAACAGGATATCAGGTAGGAGAAATGGGAGGATGTCACAGTCATTATTTGAAGTAGTATTACTGAGCTTCTACTGTGTTACAATATTGGAAAAAGACATCACTATCCCTGAATAATAACTATAAACACATTTGGAATGTGATCCAGTGTGTCTGTGCACTGTCTACGATCTGGCCAAAAGAACACGAGAAAGCTGAAACTGGATCATAAATTCAAAGCTGATCCGCACAGAGGCCCGCAAAATACGTTTGGCATAGGGCGCTCAAAGTCCTTAAGATGTCCCTGAACCGCCACTGTGTAGTTAGTTACGAAAGAAGAGGTTCACTGGCACTGTGGAAGGAGGCCGGTTGCCCCGGTTTCCTAACATATATTAGCGTAGCTTTGCTGTGGTTGCAGATGCTCTGCACTGCACTTTCTCATTTCAAACATGACACAATCACCCCTCCCCCCTCCCCCGGCTGGACTGGCCTTAGCAGGCATCGTACGTTTGCCTGGGAGGCTAGAAGGCTGGGGGTCAGTTTTGTAACTGGGGTCAGTTTTGCAGCGATGCAGCAATATGGGCCTTCAGTAACAAAAGCACCAGTTGCGCAGATCGATTTTAAGCAGTAGTGCTTGACAGTTGCCCGCCCCCCCTCTATCCCACCCCTGGTGGGTGGGAGCCAGTGCGGCAAAATTGCCAGGGGTACTTTGGGTTCCCAGTTCAGCCCTGCCTGCCTATCAAACAGGCCTCCTGACTTCTAGTACTTAGGTGCACAATCAATCAGGAACCCCGATGTTAGAACCCCTGTTGCTGCGCCCACACGTTGGGTTCTTGGCGCACATTGTCGTGGCTGGAGTGCACAGAGACCTCACACTGCCGCACAGAGAGGAAAAAAAATAGAGGGAACATTCGGTAGGATACCTCTAAATAACTTTATTCAGGGAGAACCCTAGCCTGGTTAAAAAGAATACAGGAGAGGGGATAATATGGCTACAATGTGTGGGAAATGCGCTCTACTCCTAGGTGGTCAACATGTTTCTCGCCTGGTAGTCACGAATGATCTGTGGCAATTCCTCAGGACTGTTTGTACAAAACTATCTACAACTAATGGTAATGTGCGCAACTCTACACCATACAGTGGTCTTGAGCTCATAATGTCCACGGACTCGATAATTCTCACCTCGGTGCCTACTCGAATCGTGGGTTCACACTCTGCAACTCTGGGCAATAGCTTGCTTAATCTCCACTACGGCCCCACCGCGATGGGATGCCTGGTCTTCACCTTGGGGATGTCCAGTAGGGGTAATCTCGCAGTGAAAGACCAGGACGGGTTCCCAAAGCAAGCGCCTTGAGACCTCACGGTGATAAGGCGCTATACAAGAACGTATGATTACGATTATGATTACGATTACAGTGGTTCTAAGGGAACTGTACCCGCTGGTTAGAAGCCAACCTCCACTCTGTAAGATCGTGCTTCATCAGGTGCAGCAGGAAAAAAGACACGCGTAATGTTGTGTCTGCTCCAAGAAGAAGCCCCGTGGTTGACCTTCCCCACACCGCTGCAACCGGGACTAAGACCCATTGCAGACCCAGTGTAGGGAGACAATTAACATGCATAATTTAAAAAACAAACGAGCAGATGAGACTAAAAGGTTGAATAATGTAAACAAACAGAAATGGGTAGTGACCCATATGATAATGCAAAAAGGACTAAAACCCTTGCATAAGGACGCACCTCGTGGAGAGGTAGAGACAATGTGCACTGAGCAAATGGAATAGAAACCATGCGAGACACCTCGAGTGGAGGTAAAACGTTGTACACCAGTAGTGCACTGTAGCAACGGGACTGGAACCCATGCGACACGTCGTGTGGAGTTAAAACATTGTGCACAGCAACTGTAGCAATGGGAATAAGATGTGCACGGTAAACTGTGCAACAGACCAGTGTGGGGCAATGTGTGCATGAAATAACATGTGGGTGTGAACCCATAACCTGTTCTTGTATTTATCAAACGCTGTGCATACATGGAAAACAAACAGTGTATGAGCTCTGTAGACGAGCAAGGCATACCACAAATGTACGCTTAGCTAATTGTGAGTACTAAAAACACTAGAAAAGATGCACTGTCCCAAGAAAACAATAAGTTAAAATAAATTAAGTAGTCACTGTGGTCAGGAAACAGATGAAGCTTGCGACATGTGGGTTACAGGCACGGAAAGAAAGAGTACTTTAATATTCGTAGATTGACCTTTGAAATTACTAACAGCTTATCCTATGTCAAATGAGGACATCGGCAGGCAAATGTTCCAACGAAGCAAATGAGGTATCGTTTAAGTAGTGATAGAAGGGAGGAAAAAGAGTACCTGTAATAAGGCAGTGCTTCCTAAAACCATCCACTGAAAAGCAGAAATGACAAAACAGCAGAACTTCTCATCTCATCATAACTGTAAAGGACTGTAACAAGCAGAAGTGTGATCCAGCGTGAACCAGCAACATGGTTGTCAGATGACATTCACGGGCCCCACCAGTTGTCCAAGGAGCAGGCCACACACCACAATGTTGAACAAGCTTCTTAAGATGCAAAAACTGTATTAGTAAAACATCTGCACAACGTGGTTGGCAAAACGAGACATGTTTGGGAAGAACAAAGAGAAATGATTCCCACTCCAAAGATGGCGATGCGCACCGGTGACGCTGGACCGAGTGGCTAGCGGTAATAACGCTGCAAAACACTGCACATTCAGCTGAATGAGTAGCGAATGAGGAAACGTCACTGAGGGCATGTGGTAAGCACC
The DNA here is from genome assembly GCF_964261635.1 of Lissotriton helveticus. Taxonomy (NCBI): domain Eukaryota; kingdom Metazoa; phylum Chordata; class Amphibia; order Caudata; family Salamandridae; genus Lissotriton; species Lissotriton helveticus. Next base: position 158,538,668 of record NC_136062.1, read on the forward strand.
GCGGGGGAGAATGACGCCGCAAGATGAGCCAGTGAGAAAATGCCTTGCGCTACATTTGTTTTGAAAGAGGGTGGAAAGGGGCCATGACGGTTGAACAGGCAGATGTCCAGGGATAACGAGGGACCCCAAGAAAATCAAAAATAAGCTCACCTTTGATGTTGAAAAGATTGTAGAAAAATCCAGCTGTCAGACCACGACTTTCACACACAGATTGGGTATCTGAGAAGACTGATGTCAGGGGAAGTGTAGACATAAATGGAAAGCCTACCCTCAATGTAAGCACAGCACATGTAGGAGTAAAGAGCAAGCAGCACTCTTCTTCTCCATGGAACAGATGATGATAAATAGCAGGCTACGTGGCTTTGAGCGAGAAACACACTTCTACCAGACAGCATAGAGTAGGCTTACCCTCGCTGAAGGCACAGCACAAGACACGGACGTTGGCAGGCTTACCCTCACTGAAGGCACAGCACACAACGGAGACACTGATAGATGGCAGGCTTATCCTCACTACAAAACAAGACGCATAGAGGTAGTGGGTAGTAGACGCCCAAACTTGAATGGGCAGCTCCTGAAGTAGCACTTCCCCAGACGCAGAGGAACAACTGGCAGACTGCTGGGGGCGACCAATGGGAGGTCACTGGTGGGGTCAAGACGCCAGTTGGGTTAACTTAACTTGAGTTGCAGCAGGTTCTTTATTTTTAAACTTGCTCCAGGTTCTTGAAGAGGTGACAGACACAGGTTCGCTTCAGGATTGATGCCAAAAACTTGAGTGATTGAGTCAAGTACAATTTTCAGGTAGCTTTATTTAAGATGGTACAAGAGACCCCACCAGGAGCAGTCAGCATCCTGCTCAGCCCAGACAACTGTGATTATTTGACTCACAACATTCTATAACATGTCGTCACAGTAAGATTCTACAGGCAGGGCATGAATAGCATTAAATTCAGGATTGAAGCATTCCTCCTTTCGAAGCCTCATTTGCATGATAGACGTTGGCAGGAACATAAGCATCAACACAACGCTTAATTCACGCTCCAAACTCTCCAAAGTCTCTTGTTTTTTTCATCATTTGTCAGAGTTTAAGAAAATCATATGGTCCAGTTATTAAACTACTTTATTTACTAGATAGTAGTTAGACCAAATATTTTGCAAACCGCCCAAAGCTAACCTTAATAAATGAAACTGCGATTTCCCCCCAGAAGACTAAGGGACCCTGTTTTTTTATCAAAAAAACAAAGCAGGATCAGTAGATGTCATACTTCAGGTGGCCTCAAATCCAGTGCCTGATTTTATAGAGCATATTTTTTTTTTTCTATAATTCCCTTAATGGAGGAATCGCAGAACGCTTGACGGGCAAGCGCTTCTGGGACACAAAGCACATCACTTTGTTATTTTTGCTCAAGGCCTGCGAACTATGCACAATCTTGTATAGTTCAGGGAAAATTGTCACAGCTCCCACATTATCTGCCTTTCTGTCCAGAGGTGTCTTACGCTGAAAGCATGTACCTTGGGCCTCATTTATGAAAAGTGACACATCACTGCAAAAACAGCGTTGTGTCACTTTTCATTGCTCCCTTCTTGCGACATGCTGGGTGCGTCATATTTACAGTATGACGCATCATGTCGCAAGAAGTTACAGATACGTCAGTATTTATGATGTATCAGTAGGTGCAAAAATGCAGGAATGTGTCACGAAAGTGAAGCAACTCCATCAATGGGTCATTTCACATGGGCAAGTCTCATTTCAATTGTGCTCGCATCAGTCTTATGCCTGCAGTGAGGCAGGCGTCAGATATTGACACATTCACGTCCTAGAAGTGATACAGTGAAATCTCATATATTTCACTGCGTCACTTCTACGAGGCATACTTGCGTCAGAGCGCACACCCTGCATACATTATACCTGGCGCCGGTATAATGTAAGGCAGGGCTTTACAACATGACGCATCTCCCTAGATGCGTCACGCTGGAAATATGTTGCATAGTGGCACATTGTTTACGACGCCGCTTCATCACAGAAGTGACGCAACGGTGTTTACAAAGTGACGCATCTTGCGTCACTTTGTAAATATGACGCAACATGGCGCATTTTTTACCCTGCTGATGTGTCACAAAAAGTGAGCACAGGCGGCACAAAAGTGACGCAAGGACTCATAAATAAGCCCCAGTGTATTTACATGTGTGGTATAATCTATTGTTCTTGAGAGTCTGGGATTCCGCGGCAACCACAGCACCGAGACCGCCCTCATCGCTGCCACCGACGACATCAGGACCCTGCTAGACAACGGGGAGACTGCAGCACTCATCCTCCTAGACCTCTCCGCCGTCTTCAACACCGTCTGCCACCGCACACTACGCTCACACCTCCATGCCGCAGGGATCCAAGACAAGGCTCTGGAATTGACCACCTACTTCCTCTCAGGCAGAACCCAGATCGTCCGCCTCCCCCGTTCCGTTCCGAAGACTCAGAGATCATCTGCGGCGTACCCCAAGGATCCTCCCTCAGCCCGACACTGTTCAACATTTACATGGCCCCGCTTGCACACGTCGCCTGACAGCACGACCTCAACATAATCTCCTACGCCGACGACACTCAACTGATCCTCTCCCTCACCAAGGACCCCATTACCGCCAAAGCCAACCTCCATGAAGAAATGAAGGCCTTTGCCGACTGGATGAAGATCAGCCGTCTGAAGCTGTACTCGGAAAAGACAGAGGTCCTCATCCTCTGCTCCAACCCATCAGCCTGGGACGACTCCTGGTGGTCAATAGCACTGGGGGCAGCCCCGACCATCACCGACCACGCACGCAACCTCGGAATCATCCTTGACTCAACGCTCTCAATGACCAAGCAAGCCAACGCTGTCTCCTCCTCCTGCTTCAACACCCTCCTCATGCTCCGCAAGATCTACAGATGGATCCCAACAGATACATGAAAGACAGTCACCCAGGCCCTCGTCAGCAGCAGATTCGACTACGGAAACACCATCTACGTGGGAGCCCCAACCAAGCTCATCAATCGACTACAATGCATCCAAAACGCCTCAGCACGACTGATCCTCGATGTACCACGACACGGCCACATCACCCCCCACCTGAGAAACCTGCACTGGCTCCCCGTCAACAAGAGGATATCCTTCAAGCTCCTCATCCACGCACACAAGGCACTCCACAAGACTGGCCCAGCCTACCTCAACATACTGCTCTCCTTCTACACCCCCAACCGCCAGCTCCGCTCCGCTGACCTCTCACTCGCCACCGTCCCGTGCATCCGAAGAACAACCACCGGCGTGAGATCCTTCTCCCACCTCGCCGCCAAGACATGGAACCCCCTCCCACCCAGCCTACGACAGACCCAAGACCTGCTGACCTTGAGGATGACACTAAAGACCTGGTTGTTCGATCAATAGCGGCCCCCACCTCTCCCCGAACCCCCCTGCACCTTGAGACCCTCACGGGTATGTAGTGCGCTTAACAAATGACTGATTGAGTCTGCTATTGCTTGTCCACCAGGACCCTCTGATAATGGTGCTATCTGCTTATCATTAAAGCATGCTACTCTTACAATGTCAATGAAATAGCTCGTATTTATTATGTCTTAGACGCCGCTCGATAAGCAACTTTCATCCTCAAGCTGGGCAAGTTTTATGGAATGTTTTCATTGGCGTACAATTCTGCCAACTTTCAAAAGAAATGTGGCAGAGATTGAACTTATTAGGCACCAAAATTATTACTCAAATGACTTTTCAGGGGCAGATTTAAAATAGCTGGCGCATCCCTGCATATTAGCAGGGATGCAGCAGGTGTTTTGTGTGACGTAAAAAATCCCTTGCGCCGCCATGGATGCAATGCATTTACAATGAAGCGCGCTATGGCGCAAGGATAGATAGATGCGTCACGCATCTGTTGGTGTAAACGTGATGCAGTGCTGGAGTCATGCTGCAAGCATGATGCAACTCCAGCACTGCTCAGGGGCGGCCTATACTTGCTGTGCTGGGTCAATCCTTACGCCTGCTATAAGCAGGCATAATGTTTTGCCGCAGCAGGGTCGTAAAAGTGATGCAGTGAAATCTACAAGATTTCACTGCGTCACTTTTACGAGTATTCCTTGCGACGGAGCGCCCACCCTGCATACATTATACATGACTCAGGTATAATGTAAGGCAGGGCTTTACAACGTGACGCATCTCCCTAGATGCGTCACGCTGCAAATATGTTGCATAGTGGCACATTGTTTACGCCGCCGCTGCATCACAGAAGTGACGCAACGGTGTTGTAAAGATGTTGCAAGGGGCTTGTAAATCTGCCCCTCAGTGTTTTTCAGTGTTTGCTCAGACAGAAAGGAACAGCTGTAATGGTGAAAAGTAGCTCTTTGTAAATACATAACATATACCAAAATTGCTGTGAAACACACAATCGCATTGTGAATGCGCAATAAGCACATTAACATACTCAACAGAAAATTGATGCATTGCAGTTTTTCATTAATAATGATATTTTCAAAAACATAACACTAAATTCAAATTCTTACCCCAAATTCCCTCCCCACGCTGTGTGTGGGAAACCATCAAAGGTTGAGACGTGCCAGAAACTTTGCCAAAACACATAATTGGTGGTCACATCAGTGTTCTCGAGTGTCCCAAGCTTATTTCCCTTAACAAGAATATCCAGTATGTCGGCAATGCTGGCAAACATCTAGGGAAAAATCTATTCAATGTATTGGCCACGCTGGTAAAATATATTGTACGGTTTTTGGAACAACTCAGGAATTTTGAGATGTCACCTCAATGGCAGCCATATGCAGAATTCATTAGCATGATTTGGAATGAAGTTGTAGAGTTTTTAATTCCCTCAGCTAAGGGTTTGATCATACCAATGAAGTGACTAGAGTAAGGCACTTTGGAATCTTGACCATATCTGTTGTTTAATGCCACACAGTTCATGCAGGATTTCTAGGAAGGGACATTACCCTCTGGTTGAAGGAATAAAGATATACCACTCATCCACTTAGAATGTTCCACCACAGTGCAGCTCTCAAACCAGGCTCATTACCAAGCCTCTTTCCTGGATAGTAGTGTCTCTTTTTGGAGAGTTGCAAAGTAGTGGGTTTCATATAAATCCTTTGGAAAAGTAAGTGGAAGTTTCCAAGCTACAATCTTTAAATTGATTTAGCAAAGATACAGTTGTGAGGAGACTGCCTTGGCAAGTCAATGAACTCTGAGATGTTATCGTAGCAAAGGTTTGTTTCTTATGGGCAGCATATCTGGTCCTTGTTTGTGAAGCGCTTTGTTCATGTGTTTTATGTGGAGGGTCTGGGGTCTATCTTTCAGGTGGGTGACAGCCAGATGAAGTGATCTCCTCTGACTTGTTTATGGCCTGTGATACATAGCTCAAATTAAGACTCTCTGAAGACAGTGGGAGGAAGACACATAATGTTACGTATATGCAAGTTATGATGTGGATATACGAGTATCAAACCCACAGAGGTAGGAAAATGCTGCAGCTGAATGCCAAAAAGATAGATGTGTTGATCCGTGACCAAGACAATTGTGGAACTATGAGGTTTGGTTAGCTCAAATGGGATATCCTCCCACCCCAGTGATCCAGGTTAAAAGCCTTGGGTTCTGTATTGACAGAGAATTGCATTTCAGGAAACAGGTAAACTCCGTGGCCACCAATTGCAATAAAAAATCACAAAAGGAATGCACCCTTGGTAGAGCATTGGATTTCTGAAAAATATGGTTTGGATGATATAAAATGGTTCATCCTAGAGAAAATCAAAATATCTGTTAGAAGAGGTGACCAAAACAAGAAACGCAAGCAGAGGGAACAATTCTTCATGTCGAAATTCAAATCTTACTACTTAGGACTTAATGGCCGTGAAGAATGGGATAGAATGATAAAATAATACATGTTGTCAACCATTATCCCAATTATAGTATCAGCAGAGACGAGGTCCAGATTGTCTCAACAACAGGAGACAACATAAATAACTGTGCCCCATTTGATTCGAAAAAGAGTATTAATTAACCACATAAATATTTAGATATTTATATGCATATGAGAGGTAGGATTAGTGAAGAAATACTGACCAAAATAAACCAGATACACTTTTATGACTAAAACTACATGATTCTGATGAGTTGTTTTGTTTGATGAAGGGTACCGTACGGTCCTAGCTCGCAATATTAATGATAAATGTACGCTGTTAAAGCCCTGGTAATACTGCAAAAAAGTGCACAAAATTTCCATCATCTAGCAGTATTTATCTCAATCCATAAGATGGTGTACTATAAATATATAAAAAGATAAATATTAGAGATAATATTGTATTTGAATGTAAATGTTTCTCCTATTAGGATTACGTCTTGAGAAGAAACAACAACAAACCTAATGTAAACAATGTATTCGTAGTTCAATGTATTAGTAGGGATGTTCTGTAACATCATTAATGCATTGCGGAGATTCGTAATGATTAATACGATATGCATGCCTAAAAGTATATTCATGTGCACCTGTATTTTTGGCACTCTGTGTACGAACGAATAGACACATGTACAACATTAACACGTCGCAGGCACTCAGATTAGTGCTAGAAAATGATTTGTCATCATGGCAAGTGAACTTCATAAATAGAAGACGGACACCCTGCACTGAATGATATGACAGCTAATGCAGCAAGACCTGCATTACACAAGTTTAAGGGTTACCCCGCTTAGACAATAGAGAGAGGCAAAAAAAACCATTTATCTCATGCAACCCAACAAGGTGATTGGTTTTAGAAAAATATGATTATAATATCGTGTCCGTAAAAAATAGATTGTGATTCGAGTAAACATAGAATATATGTGAATGTGTTACTACACATTTGATCAAAAGGAATTAGGTTACCGATATTGAGAGTATTAACAATAACCTACCAACAATAGATAATCGACATTCTATACACTATTGTTAAATATTAGGAGTCTAGTAGGGTTGGGACTTGGTTTCAAATTCTAAATTGTAAACTGTAAATGTTGATTATTATCGCCAACGACCATAGTAATCTAAACGTAAAAAATACGAGTAGGCGCAGCATTTAAAACAAAGTGAAACTAGCCATGCAGGGTTTAATGTTTTAAGTAACATCTAAATCATAGGAATTTAAACCAATCTACCGATTTCTAGTAGCTCTTTTTGAGAAGCTAATAGCCAATACGCCAACTGCCTTGTGAGGCTCATTACAGCCATGAAGCGTCACACAAGGGCAGTACACGCCAGATACCAAACTCGGGAAGGCGTTGGTCTTTTTCCCATTGACACCAGTTCACTTAGTATTCCACCGGGAAAAGTGGATCGGTGGCAGTTTGAGAAAGATACTCTACATGTTGGGTGCTCAAAATCGGGTTCTTATGAGGATTTAAAACCCTAGACCCATACCTATAACAATAAAAATAATGAAATAATTCATGTTCTCGACAATATATGTAGAGACATGTGTAATAAACAAATTTTATTATCTAGGTTTTACAGAAAGAAGTGGGACTATCGCCCCAAAACCGATTCTCAGCATGAGGATAACAAGCTGGATTAAGCGATATGTCTCAAATTTATAGGTATGTATTTACACCAATCAGGAGTTATGGAATATCAGTACAGAAAGGACGTAATACACAGATCCTAAATACAATGTTTGATTAACCCATATAGGCAACCGGTGTACTAGAACCGATCTAGAGCGACCACTGTGCCCTCGGCCTGGTTGCCCCCTCGCTCCCCGCCTGCTGCCTGCCACTTACCTGCTGCCTGCTGCCGATCCATCCCGGCGCCCCAGCCGCCGCAGGGCCGCCCGCCTGATCGCCGATCCAGCCCGGCGCCCCAGCCGCCGCAGGGCCGGCCGCCTGGATTTCGCGCCGGTTTTGACCCGACCCCGCCCCCCCGCCTACCGATAGGCCCACGCGCTCCCCGCCTCCCGCCTGACCCGCCCTCCAGGATCCCTTCTTATGACGCCCCCTCAGCGACCGCGCAGCGGACGCGCGCAGCGGGAGCACCGACTGAGCGCCGAAGGTGCGCCAAAGGTAAGCCCGTCTGCGCCCGTCCGCGCCTGGCCCGCGCCCAGCGCCAGGACCCCTGGCCTCCGCAGACCCCAGCCCACCCGCCGGATGTACGACGCCGCCACCCTCATCGCACTCAACGACGGACGAGCCCCGGGATGCTACCGTGCCACCCCGAGACGCACCCACGGACCCTTCATCTGCCAGTCCTGCAAGTTCACCTGCATCCGGACCTGCCTCGCACCAGCACCCGCCAAGACGAACACCAGCACCAACCACCTGAAGTGCATCCTGCTCAACACCCGCTCAGTCCACAGACACGCCATCGAACTCTGGAACCTCATCGACACCACAGCACCAGACGTTGCCTTCCTCACGGAGACCTGGATGAACGCCTCTTCAGCTCCCGACATCGCCATCGCCATCCCAGAGGGCTACAAGATCACCCGGAGGGACCGCACTGCCAACCAGATAGGAGGAGGCATCGCCATCATCCACAGGGACACCATCCGCATCACGACCAGCACAGACGACATCCTGACCACCGCCGAACACCTACACTTCCAGATCCACACCGACCCGAAGACCACCCTCAGAGGCACCCTGATCTACCGACCCCCTGGACCACGCACACGATTCAGCGAGGACATCGCCGACTTCGTCAGCCCGCATGCCCTCCCCTCCGCTGACTACATCCTCCTGGGGGACATCAACTTCCACCTGGAGAACAACAACGACCGCAACACCACCACCCTGCTGGACAACCTCGCCAACCTCGGACTCAAGCAGCTGGTGACCACCCCCACCCACCTCGCCGGACACACACTCGACGCCGTCTTCTCATCCAGCAAAGACATCACCTTCAGCCACGCCACTGGACTCCACTGGACGGACCACAGCTGCGTCCACTTCACCTTCAGAAGAACGACGACCCACCACCACCAGCAACAGGTTGCCCGAAGAAGCTGGAGCAAGATCACAGCCGACCAGCTCGCCGCTGCCCTGAGCCAGCACCCTCCCGCCAGCTCAGCGAACCCCAGCCAGGCCGCCGACAACCTCACGAAGTGGATCAGCAACTGCACGGACGTACTCGCCCCACTGAAGACCCCGCCCAGCAGACCCGGCAGCAAGAAGGCCCCATGGTTCACCGACGAACTCAAGAGCTCCAAGAAGAACTGCCGAGCCCTCGAGAAAGCCTGGAGAAGGGAGCCAACACCGGACAACATGACCACCCTCAAGCTTGCCACCCGGAAGCACCACCAGCTGATCCGCGACACCAAGAAAACTGCATTCAAGGACCGACTGGACAACAACGCACACAACTGCAAGGAACTCTTCAACATCGTGAAAGAGCTCTCCAACCCCAACGCCGGAAACAACGACATCACCCCATCGCAAGAACTCTGCAACTCCCTCGCCTCCTACTTCCACAACAAGATCGCGGACATACACAACAGCTTCAACACCCAACCGACGAACGCCACGCCCGACTCAACCGAACCACCGCCCCCCACCACCACCCTCCGCGCCTGGACTCCTATCAGCACCGAAGACACCGTCCGCACGATGAACTCCATCCACTCCGGATCTCCGACCGACCCTTGCCCTCACCACGTCTTCAACAAGGCCGACGCTGTCATCGCACCCCACCTGCGGGACATCATCAACACCTCATTCGACACCGCCACCTTCCTTGAGAGCTGGAAGCACGCCGAACTCAGCGCTCTACTCAAGAAACCAACAGCGGACCCCACCGAACTGAAGAATTACCGCCCCATCTCGCTCCTCCCGTTTCCAGCCAAAGTCATCGAGAAGACCGTCAACAAGCAGCTGGCCGCCTTCCTTGAGACGAACGGATCCCTCGACCCCTCACAGTCTGGCTTCCGAGCCAACCACAGCACCGAGACCGCCCTCATCGCTGCCACCGATGACATCCGAACCCTGATGGATAACGGAGAAACAGCGGCGCTCATCCTCCTAGACCTCTCCGCGGCCTTCGACACCGTCTGCCACCGCACCCTAGTGCAGCGCCTCTACGACGTCGGAATCCAGGAGAAGGCACTGGAATGGATCATCTCCTTCCTCGACGGAAGAACCCAGAGAGTCCGCCTACCTCCGTACAAATCAAAGGCCACCGAAGTCATCTGCGGCGTACCCCAAGGATCCTCGCTGAGCCCAACCCTCTTCAACGTCTACATGAGCCCCCTCGCGGCCATCGCACGCCAACACAACCTGAACATCATCTCCTACGCCGACGATACCCAGCTGATCCTCTCCCTTACCAACGACCCCGCCGCCGCCAGAGCCAACCTCCACGAAGGAATGAAAGAAGTAGCCGAGTGGATGTCGACCAGCCGCCTGAAGCTGAACTCGGACAAGACGGAAGTCCTCATCCTGGGATCCTCGCCCTCCGCCTGGGACGACTCCTGGTGGCCCCCCGCCCTGGGAACTGCACCCAAACCGACAGACCACGCACGCAACCTGGGCTTCATCCTGGACTCCTCCCTCTCCATGACCAAGCAAGTCAACGCAGTCTCCTCGTCGTGCTTCAACATCCTGCGCATGCTACGGAAAATCTTCCGGTGGATCCCCACCGAGACCAGGAAGACTGTCACCCAGGCCCTCGTCACCAGCCGACTGGACTACGGCAACGCCCTCTACGCCGGAACCACCGCCAAGCTCCAGAAGAGACTCCAACGGATCCAGAACGCCTCAGCCAGACTCATCCTCGACATCCCACGACACAGCCACATCTCCGGACACCTAAGAGACCTGCACTGGCTCCCGGTCAACAAGAGAATCACCTTCCGTCTCCTCACCCACGCACACAAAGCCCTACACGATCAAGGCCCGAGCTACCTCAACAACCGCATCAACTTCTACGCTCCCAAACGACACCTCCGATCAGCCAGTCACGCCCTCGCCGCCGTCCCCCGCATCCGAAGAACGACAACAGGAGGAAGGTCCTTCTCCTACCTGGCTGCCAAGACCTGGAACTCCCTCCCGACCGACCTGCGCCTGACCCAAGACCACCTCGCCTTCAGGAAGAAGCTCAAGACCTGGCTGTTCGGGCAGTAGCAGCACCCCCCCCCTAGCACCTTGAGACCCTCCGGGTAAGTAGAGCGCTCTATAAATGTCTATGATTGATTGATTGATTGATTGATCAGCTGTTCTGCGCAGATTGAAAGACGCAGTAACGATCAATTCGACACTATAAATACGAGTCTCCCCGTTTTTAAGTAAGTAGGCATGTTATCCATTTTTATGTCGAACGGGTAAAGATAGTTGCATTTACTCTAATATTACTCTAATAGGAGAGGTGTGGCGCCGCGGCCAGGGCGACTGACGCTGGAATCTGGGGATCAGGGTTCGATCCCCGGCTCTGGCAGCAGGTTAGCCCAGCACCATGCGACTCTGGGCAATAGCTTGCTTAATCTTCCCGACGGCCCCCAGCGCCTAGAGACCCTAACGGGTGATTGTGCGCTATACAAATGTGGATTATTATTATTATTATTATTATTATTATTAATACTACCCTCTTGAATTACAGAAACTCTGAGAGCTTTTATTAGACTGGCTCCCGATTTAAAATGAATATCCGTTGGCCTTAATTGATGAGAAGGACCAATAGTCAACTAACCAAAGTAAGCCTGTTAGTTCATGAAAGTAATTAAATTCTTCCAATCATGACACAACTAGTACACAACTCGTCTTACTACACGTTCTCTCTAGTAAGCGTAAATTAATTATGTGCATTCATTTTGTAGAAAGAAGACCATACCTGTTTTTAATTCGTCTGTCCTGAGGAAGGTGTTACATCACTACAAAAGCAGCGAAATGCGTCGACAAAGGACTTTTTATGTATTATGTTTTTAATTGATTTCATTTTTCAGGTTTATCTACTAATTTGTGATCTAAGTTAAGTTTTGATTAAAGCATTAGGATCAGTGACTCTGAGATAGTAACTGTAAATTGGAATTGTTAGATAGATTCTTTTTACATGTACCAGAGCACATGATCTTGACCACAATATATAATGAATGCTTGACCAATTTATGTTTTTAATTGAAAAAGAAAATAATATTTTTAAGGCAAATAAAATCTGAGAAACAAATAGTAATCACTTGTGTTGTGTAGTACTAATCACCTGTGTCATAATTTTGATATAAAAGTAAATCATGGTTCGTGTGTAGGCCTTATGGTCACCCATTAGAAGCATAACAGCACAGAAAGGAAATGTTCTTGTTTATAACACCAATTGCTTTTAACATATTAGCATTTTATGTAATATTCTTACTTTTATGTGCCAACATATTCGAGTTCAGGTTCTGGTAGACAGGATTATGACAATGCTTTTTACCTGTGCTTCCTTCCAGGGTGATGCAAAAACTTGATCATAACACGGTGTTAAAGGCGATTTTTCAACCTTTGAAAATTTGCTCAGGTTTCTGAGACTCCGAATAGACTCCATTACCTTTCCATTGGCTACTGGAATCAGTTCTAGGCCCTTTGCCTTTTCCACTGGACCTTCTTTGAACAGGGACTTATTTGCATTGGTAGGAGAATGAAGTATTATGTTTTTTTCTGACTGACACAGTCATTAGCAAATTTCTCTATTGCGGTACAAGCCCACTTGTCTTGACGACAGGTCCATTTCAGTCCTGACTCCGCAGTGCTAAAATCATCTGCTGGAACTCTTGGTGAGATTATCGACAATGGGTACTTTCTCAGGCCTTAAGGCCAACGAGTACTGCTTTTGTGGCTAATTTTCCTCCTCCTACAAGGAGGTGGAGTAAAATCTGCTGCATTTAAGGATATCTGCTAAGATGATGGAGCATTCCAAAACAAATTTGCTCTATCAGCCAATGGAAAATATTCATAGTTGGGAAGCCTTGAGCATAAAATCCATCAATGCCTGTGTTGTATGGTGTCATTTGCAATACAAAATGTAAGCACTTTTACCCCACGGTTTGGGTACTTTGTCAGTGCCCAAATATTTGGTCTCTCTAACATGCTGATTGGATTTTCCTGCACAAACAAATGACTGACAGAATGCTGAATAAATCATACATTCACCCCAGTCAAGAGATCTGGGTGAAATCCACTGTTCTTTTGTTCACAACGCCACCGCAGTTTGGACCAAGCTATTTGCAAATCAGCCTTGACCCGATTCCTCATGGGAACAGTCCAACCCGAACTGCCAAGCCAGGTCCTCCCTGAACCGGAAACAAGGATCCCGGGACCAGATTTGGGGTATTACGTTTGGGCATACCCATCCCACTTAGGTTGAAAAGTGCTACGTAAACAAATGATGGACGGAATGATGAATAAACTATACATTAACCCCCGGTCAAGGGATCTGGGTTAAATCCATCAATCATTTTATTTGTAAAGCGCGCTACCTACCCGTGAGGGTCTCAAGGTGCCGGGGGCATAGGGGGAGGGCAGCTACTGATCGAAAAGCCAGGTCTTGAGAAGTCTTATGAAGGCCAGCAGGTCCTGGGTCTGTCGTAGGCTTGTAGGAAGAGTGTCCAGGTCTTGGCAGCGAGGTAGGAGAAGGATCTGCCACCGGCTGTGGTTTTCCAGTTGCGAGGGACTGTGGCGAGGGCGAGGTTGGTAGAGCGGAGGCTGCGGGTGAGGGTGTAGAAGCTGAGTCGGTCGTTGAGGTATGCTGGTCCGGCGTTGTGTAGAGCTTTGTGTCGTTCTAGCATGTTATTAAATTATACTTACAAATCCATGAAAGTCTGTTAGTTTCTGTCAGACTTTCATGAAATTAACTCATTCTGACATGATGGCGATTCAGCCTCTCTAGATTTAGTGTTTAAGCACCATCATTTCTAGTGGAGTTACGTACCCATGCTGAAGGTGTGGATGGCCGAAATGCAGGCTGCAAAAGTTTCTGACATCAGAATGGCTGCCATCCGCCTCACTCCAAAGGTGATGACTACGGTGCAAAGGCAGAAGGTATATCCTCTGATTTTTGGCAGATATTTCCATATGACTCTTCTCATATTCTTTAAACAGATATGTTACCCTATGATAGCAAAAAGCTTAAAATCATGATTGGCCATTGGGCTAATGTTTCTTCTGGGAAAATGTCTGTGTCTGAGGGGCATGAGAAATAGGGAGACAGGGTCTACTATTGTTACTGCGCCTAGCAGTCATAGTATAGTGAACACTGTGTATATATGATCATGTTATTGTTGTCTGGGACATCGTGTTTGTAAAGCACTATTTGCTTCAATTTTCGGCCCAGGTTATCACTGACTAACAGCCAATAAGTACCCTAAAAGAAGACCGAGCCACACTACCAAGTCCACAGTAATAGAATATTGTAATGGTATTCCCTTTATGACCAACCTCATTAGGGTACTTGCTTATTCTATGGAACAGTTGCTTCCATAGGTGTTCCAGAAATGCCCAATCCCTGCTCCAGAAACCTCCCACCATCAGTCGAGAATAGTACATGAGCCAGTCATTCTCGGGTAGTGCCAAAAGAATCTGGAACTCCTTACCTCTCTCTGCTCGCCTAACAGCCTGCATAGTCATCTTCAAAAAGGACTTCAAGCTCCTCCTATTTGACAGACACCTGGGTTAATCACCTTCAAACATACCTAAGTACTCTATCCAGGAGACTAATTACCTTCATTGCGTGTTCCCACCATCTTAATTAATGCTTGAACCGTGCACCACCCTATCCAATGGCTGCTTTTGTCCTGGTCGCAGCTACTGATGCAATATGTCTGAATGTAATTATTATAACCGTAACTTACCCTTGAATCATGCTACTGTTGTAAACCGCCTTTGGGCCATGTCCGCGCTATATAAAATTGCAAAATCATATACGTACCCATATCGATGGACTCATATCCTCTGGGGTACAGAGGTCTGTCAATTCTGGCAAACAACCAGCTGCTCAGAAATATATTTATAATCAGCCGTAGTACACAAGTTCCAAAGCCGAGCATTGCGGAATAAAACAAGAAGAAATAGCCGAAATTCTGGAAAGCTCTCCTGAAATGCAACACAAATATCACAATGTTTATTAAAATGAAAAACAGAAAACAAGAAGCACCACAAAAGAAATTTAGCAGTCAAACTTTGAGATATCAGTCCTATATGGAGACATACAATTTGTTGGTTAACAAAACAATAATGTTATGTATAAATTCCTCTGTAGACTAATAGACTAATAGATTTGAAGTCTGGTTCTTCATTGTTATTACTTCCTAGCAGTGAGAAACAACAGTTGTTTTCATTTGTTGGGATGTCATAGGAACGTTCATGCTGTGCTGACACGGCTCTCAGAGAGCCTGTTAGTGATGCGTTGCCTCTCTGTTCTAAGGAGAATAGAGAGCAAACATTAGGACCATAAAGACACAGAGCATGATGGGTATGTAGAAGACCAACTATAATGTTTATATATCTGGGGGAGGATAGGGTGTAGAAGAGAGGGTGGCTTGGAGTGGGTGAAAGGACACCATTTTTTAAATTCATTTTAGGAAGGGGGCTGGTATAATGCAGAGGGTCATGAGGATGAGTGGCAGGATGTCTGGCATTTGTTTATTTTTGGTTTATTTGTTTATTTATTTATTCATTCATTTATTTATTCGTCTTATAAAGTGCACAGCTACCCAAAAAGCTAAGCATGACAAAAACAACAGATTGCCAACTTAGTATAGCTATGTCTTCAAGCCTTTGCGGAATGCAAGCGAAGACGTACAGTGCTTGAGGGATTTGAGAAAAGAGTTCCTCAGTCTAGGACCCAACGCTGCGAAAGAACGCCATGCCTTCCGGGCCAGATGGAACCTAGGTACAATGCAAAAGGCTATATTGGAAGATCTCAAGTAGCGATAAAGTATGTAAGGTATCAATAGGTCCTGATTGTAACATGGACCTAATCTATCTTTGGCCTTAAACATGTAGCACAGAGCCTTAAATTGAACCTGTTTAGAGACTGTGAGTCACTGCAGCTCAAGGAAGAGACTGAAGTGTGCTTAGGAAGTTGAAACAGCAATCTGGGTGCCGAGTTCTGGACCATCTGCAGAAGCCTTACAGATCCCTGGTCCATTCCCAAATATAGGGGCCCATTATGATTGTGGATAATCCGCATCCTCCGCCGGCCCGGAGGATGCGGATTATCCGCTGCGGACTGAAGAAACACCCCCCGTCAGATTAGGATGGGGGGGATATTTTTTCAGTCCGCATCGTTTCCGCCGCGGTCGCGTTCCGACCGCGGCGGATAAGCTCTAACATGGCTGGCGGTGTCTATCAGACACCGCCAGGCATATTAGGATGTCTGCGTTTCTATGCCTTTCCATGGCAGCATTTCCGCCGTGGAAAGGCATACGGTCTTTTGTTTGGGGGCCCGTTGCGGACCCCCAGGGATGAAGGGGGTGTGGGGGTTGCACATGGGGGGTACCTATGGTAGCCCCCTGCCTTTGCGTGCACGAAGCGACAGGCACCACGCGGTGCCTGCAGCTTCGTGCATGCAAAGGTAAGCATGCATTTTTTAACATTGCGGCGGGTGCTGCTTGAAGCAGCACCCGCCGCAAGGTTAAAGATAGGGGCTGTGACCGCCAGGGTGGCGGTCACATCCTAATTGCCATGGAGGGACCACCGCTGCCCATGCGGACGGTCCCTCTTCCTCGGGGGTGGGGGACGGACGCAAGTCCGTCCGCCATCATAATAGGGCCCATAGAATGTTGCCATAATCCAATCTAGATTTAATCAGGTCCTGAATCACAGACCTCTGGACAAATTTGGATTCATTCAAATGACCTTCCGCACCCATTTCAGTGTCCGCAAGTGGAGGTGACCGTAGACACCTTAGGTTTCATCGATAGTTTTTCATCAAGAACAAAACCTAGGTTCTTAACCTTGGGATGACAGAATGGGGAGAAGTCCTAAAGAGTCTGGCCAGTGTTGGGGGCCCCAGAGTTGAGTGTGCTTATACAGGACCATGACCTCCGTCTTATCGCCGCTAAGCTCAAGAGAGTTAGCACTTGACTCAAGCCGAGGTTAAGATCAGAAATTCCATGATCCTATGCACTTGACAAGGAAAAAAAATGTGGGTGTCATCTGCGAAAAAAAAACGGTCAAACAGCAGCTCTCCACTACATTTGCCAAAGGGTGGATGTAGATGTTTAATAGCAGAGGGCATAGCACGGCCAAGAACCTTTACAACGTGGTTGTTACACCGCGGTACATTTACATCACAGATGTTACAAATCGATATAGTTACAACGACTTGCGCTGAATGGCGCTATACATTAAGGAATAGTATGATTTACTATTCCAACACCTTCCCCACTGTTACGTAGGCTGAAATTTTAATAGTAGATCATACTATTCCTAAGTCCAGCGCCCTCCAGCGCAAGTTGTCGTATCGACTTGCGTTGTAATAACTGTGATGTAACGTACTGCAGTGTAAAAACCGCGTTGTAACGTCACATATTCGCTAAGCACAGAACCCTGGGAGATACCTGATGTTAAGGCCAGTGTTTCGGATCTAGCGTTGGCTGAAAAGACTTTAAACATGCGGTCCTTAAGAAAAGATGGTAGCCAAATTAAGGCTTTTCCTTCAAGACCCAGATATGTCAGAAGTTCGAGCAAGATGGAGTGAGACACAGTATTAAAGCTGTACTATGGTGTAACAGAATACGCGCAGCCATACTACCATCATCCAGTAGTCGTCTGAGATGTTCGGTGACTTTAAGGGGGCATACTTAGTGCTATTTCTGCCACTAAAACCTGACAGTGAAGGATGAAAAAAACTCTTGGGCTTCTACAGAAGATGTAAGAAGTGCATTTACAGGCTTCTCCAAAATTTTGGAGAGTCCGGGTAACAGAGATATTGGTTGAAAGGAAGACCAAATCGACAAGTCACGGTTAGGTTTTTTTTAAGAGCGGAAGACCAATAGTGTGCTTCCAGCTCTGTGGAGTAAGGCAATCATGTAGAGAGGTGTTCAAAAGATTTAACACCACCTGTAGTTGCATCGGATCTAACAAGCCAAGCTTGGAGGGTGGTAAAGGGTCTAATGGGGAACCTCACTTGATGGGTTGTAGGATAGTGGAGAAGGTGGGAAAGTTAAGCCAGGATGACATAAAAGGAATAACATCAGACCACCTCACACTGTCATTAATCTTTTGTTGTGAGTGATTTGCGTGGTAAGCACAGATTGTGTCCCTAAATAACGGATTACCCTTAACACTTTTGGACAGATGAAGATGGATGTCTGCCACCATTTTGATGAAGAACTGGGCAAGCTCCTTGCACTAAATCTGAGAGAGTGGGAGAGCTGCAGACACATTGTAGAGGCCAGAAAGTTATCTGACCACCTTAAAGAGTAATTTGGGACAGTTGTGAGCATTCATGATTTTATCAGAAAACACAGTGCATGGTTGTTTTTATTTTTTCCCCTTTTTTTTAAGTCTTTATTCACAGTTTTCTCCATCTTACACCCCCCCCCACCCTCCAGAAGACCAAGATCTCAAGCGTAATACAGAAGAAAAGAAAATACCAATGATAGATTATTACATACAAATCGTAGGCGTAAAAAAAAACAACGGAAATCCTTATACACATGAAATATAGCTAATCAAATAAAGCTTGGTAATAATATAATTCATTGCAGGATGACAATTCAATACAGGTAAACTGCCGTTCTTTATGATATATACACATATTTACATGAGCTATCCCTATGAATGACTTTGAATACACCGGAGCAGAGGTTCCCATATCGCCATCCCCCTTATCTTTTTACTCCGCCCTTTATTTTTATAAATGGCTACCTCCAGACTGCAGGTCGCGAGTAGCCTAGCCCTCCACTGCACGAATGCAGGAGGGTTCTGATCTAGCCATGAGGAAGCCACACAAAGTCGGAATACAGCCATAGCTATAAAAATCAATCCCTGCATATATTTGGGTCGGTTATGGTTTGATACCCTGAATATGATCTCTTCAATTGAGATATTGATTCTAACTTGGAGTACTTCTGATAAAAAATCAGAGATTTCTGTTCTTATATTAGAGAGTGTGGTGCAGGAAGCGAACATATGGACAATATCTGCCTCGAACAGTGTGCAGCGTGGGCAGGTGGTCCCCTTCCCGGTTCCCCATTTAGCTATTTTATAGGGGGTATATTACAGGGAACAGAATGTTTTGTAAAACTGGGCATGTAATTTAATAGACATGAAACATATCTGAGATAGTTCATACGCATATGGGGGGATTGATGGCTGTACCCCGAGATTACCCTGCCACATTACTGATTGTTATCCATATCATCTGAGAATATTGTATTCAATTCCTGATATCTTTCCCCAATTTTAGGAGTAGGGTTTCTACCAAGAATTTCCATAGTTTGGCTGTTTTTAATAGCTAATTTATCATTCAATTTGGCATCTTCAGTATAGGATTTTCTCCAGAGTATTTCTAGCGTTTGACAACACTTTCTTTCTAGTCGGATGGATTCATTGAACATAGGGGACCGGCAGGAGAAATCTAGCTGAATGAACTGAGGAAGGTGGCAGAATGATTTAGCAAACCATCTATCAACAATGACCTGATCATAATCAGCTTTCTCTGTTCGAGCAGGTTTGGAATGCAGGAGCTGCACATTTAAGGACAGGACATCCAATTTAGACCAGATCATGGACTTAGTGACTGTTTTGTTGAGCTTTGTAGAAACGGTTAGTCGAGATCTGAATAGCAAAAGGAACAGCTAAGTGATCTGAATAGATCAAAGGTATAGGGGACTCATATTTGGGATGTGTGGATTTAGAAGGTGGTCAGATTCTTGGGTAGGACCAGAGTTACACAGTGCCAGGTTCAACACTCCTAAGTCCTCAATAAAAATAGTATCCTAGCTACACTTTGGTCTTCCAAATGGATGTTCAAATCCCTGAGCAGTGTGAAATTAGCAGATTTCAAAATGTGAGGGGCCAGTAGGTCTGGAATGGTGGCACACCAGTTTCCAGCATAGTTTGGAGGTCGGTAAATCAGAGTGCGAGACAAAGTAAATTTGTGGGAAAGGGCAATCGAAAAAAAGCGAAGTATAACAAGTAGGAAAAGGGAGATCATTATATTTGGGCAATGGGTGTTTGGTTGTGTGGCTGCATACCAGCGGCACTAGAGAGGATACTGCTGAAGGTGTCTCTGGGAGGAGGGAGGGATCGTAGGATGCCATACACCATTTTTAAACTCTAAGTGCTGGAGAGGAGGAATGGAAAGATGAAGAATGGGGCAGCTGACAGAACATCAGGTTTAATGAACACAGTGGGGGAACACATTATGACTTCTCTACTCCTACTCAGCTAATGTCAGCTGTAGAAGATGAAATGCAGGAGGCCATACTTGTCGCTACTCCTTCTCTCCTTAATGTTACTTAGTACTCGTTTATGAAAAACATCCTTCTTAACAGTTACCCATCCATAATTTTACATAAGGTATATCCACCCTCTCCTTTTGCTCCATGCTATTGGATGGATCTGCATGCCAAGAGAGATTCCCGGCAAAGCTGCCTGTGAGCATGGTCAGCCTAGCATCAAGTAAAGTGGCACACATGTGACACTCACTCCGGGATTGCCCGTCACAGTATGGGCATCTAAAAGGTTATACAGGTCATTTAAAGGGCATAGTGCAGATGGCCTGGGGCGCAGCAAGTTCTTGAAGGGGCTATGCTGCTCTTAGCATATACATTTCAGGTGTGTGAAATCCTAATTACCTCCTAAATGACTAATTGATAAACTCTACACAAGTAGCTAGATCTTAGGAAAGGATTTCAGCTACTGCCTATTTTGGGCATTACACTCAATGCAAATGTCATACTAACAGACGCACACATTATAAACAATTTGGCAAAAGGAGCCATCTACCTACTGAAACTACTTTGAAACTTCAATCCTTCCTTGTCACTGACGAACTAAAAACATCAGTGCAAGCTCTAGAACCCTGATGCCTAGATTAAGTTTATATTTTTGGAGCATTAAGAGGATTGAATCATGCTCATCCATTCCCGCCACAGTACCAACATTAAACTTCTAGGACAAAAACAGACACTTTTAATTAGTGATATTATACGATATGGCTATGATTTATCTCCTGCTATATATACTATACTGTGAGCTAACAGTATAGTTTTCATTTTTATTTCAGCAGTTTAATCTTGCATTGTCAATCTTTAATTGAATTATTTTCTCATAAATTCTTATTTTTTTTTTTTTTTTAAATCATGAAAATGGTGCTGACGAACAAAATAAAAAATATGCACTCTATGGTTAGTTAGAATGCCGCTCATTTTGATGTCGTTGACAAAGTAAAACTAAAACACACTTGGCAAATCTAATAGGTCTGGGTTTATATTAAGGCCAGTGTTTAGTTATAGTTGGCGGTCTGTTTGTATTGCTCACGCTATCCTAAAATGAAAAACCCATAATGAAGCGACATCCTGGGTTACAACAATACAGCAGAAGGGAGTAGGACCCTTTTGCTGAGCAGGCTGCATTAGCTGAGTTGATCTGCGCCCTCAAGCAAGAGTGTTATGAAAAGGAGTCAAAAGATGAGGTTTGCATAGTAAGTGGTGAACTTAAAAGCGAAATATTGCATAGTAGATACTTTTGATGATGGGCCAGTATTTTCATTACATATGTGTTTGCACTGTGAATAAAATAAGTTGTAAATCCAAAGTGTTATTGTGGCAGCAAAGTTAAAAGCAAGCATTTGCAATGCAGTTGGTCTTGCCTTTGGGACCTTATTTGTATTTATCTATGCAGCACATTATTGTGGGTGCAGCAATGTTTACTGTTCTAATGTGCATGAATGAGGGAAAGTGTCCAGTACAATAGGCTGTCTGTATGTGCTCGCTTGGGCCTCTTTTGGCCACAAAAGATACTTTTTAGGTCTCCGCTAGCTTAGGCTGCGCACATGCGCAGTCTCGCTGGTTAGGTCTCGGCTAACGTAGGCTGCGCACATTCGCAGTATCGCTGGCGAGATTTTATGTTTTTGAGTACTTTCACTAGCGGGATTTAAGCCCCGCCCCTCTTTTCCATTGGCTGGCTTCACCATTCATGCTAAACTGTGGTCAGCCATGGGAAAAGAGCTTACAGTGATGTACTGTTTTCTCTTTTAGAGCCGCCCCACTTGGACTGGCTGCACCGACTTTCTGCTGGCGTAAAAGGTTTCTTATCTTCTTTATGGGTCCAAACAGATGGCCCCATAAAGAAGATAATAAACCTTTTACGCCAGCAGGAGTCCGGCCGAGCCCATCCAAGTGGGATGGCAGAGACAGAAAAGTCTCGAGAGCGATTGTTTCTGGTTTCTGAGGATGGGTAGTAAATCACTTCTCTCTTCGATGTCCGCACTCAGATAACACGCGCCTCCTACCTGGCCACTTCGATCGGCAGCACGGTCCCTTTAAACTGAGGTTGGTGCCATGCTCCTCCCGCCCCCACTGCCATCTGGGTCACACCCCCGCTGGTTGTTCTGCACTCAGAAAAAAAAAATAACCCAGTATCTGCGAGAAATCGATCGGCAGCGCGGACCTTTAAAATTGAGGTCTGTGCCATGCTCCCCACACCCCCACTGCCGCCTGGGTCACAAAGAATGTATGAGAGAGGAGGTGGGTGGGGGAATCCGGGGATGACGATTGAGGTCACCGAACGAGGTGAGGGGCACCTGGGGTACAGGGCACCTGAAAAGCGAGATAAGCGATCGGGGAAGTGGGGGCTAGAACACTGGGGGGTGAAGACGCTTGAGGCGAGGAGCCAGCGGGCATGGAAGTAAGATCTCCATTTATTAAACCTGAGGAGGGATCGCGGTAGTGAAGTCACATGAGTCACGAGGACAGAGTTTACTCACCTGAGATCATCAGGTGTTGATTGGGGACGGCTCGTAGGTGCTGGCTGTGTTGAGGGGGCAGGGGCACTTAGGTCACTATAGTGGGGATAGTTCCGGGTGAGGCTGCTAGCGGCGTCCTGTGGTAGAAGTAGGCGAGTTAACATATTACCCAAGCGAGCGAGGTGAGTGGTAGAGGCGGACGAGCCAATAAATTAACAGGGAGAGCGGAGCCAAGGGTCATGTTGGCTTTGTCTCCCCTACCTCCTCGCTCCAGTTTCTATTGGTGGGCAAGCGCAGCGCATTTGAGGCTGTTGGTGCTGGATTGTTTCTGTTGAGCCACAAAGGAGACTCGTGTTCCAGAGGTTGGAAACACATGGTGCGGCAGGCCATTCCGTACAGTCGCTCCTTTGACCCTGGCACCATGGGGCAGTGGCACGCGCAGCCGTGTGTAGTGCGAGCATTACCAAAGAGTGGTAAATGCAGTGTGATGCACCGAGCCTAGGGCATAGCTGCGCATAGCTGCACGTCTCACAGAAGAGAGCTCTCAGAGGTCCGCCACTCCGCCCCTTCCCACAATCCTTTCAAGTTTCAACTATTTTTGGAGCCGCTGCAAGCAGTTCTGGTAAACCTTTGAGAAAAGCAGGCCTTTGGGTATTTTAGGCAACTTGTGTTTAAACAGTACACAGAGACAAGCCTTTTAATTCCAGGGGCTTCTTTTCTCTCTGTGACTTGTCTCTGGTGTTTATCTTGTCCAAAAGTCATTACTGAAGGAACAATCTGCAAATGTGGTTGAGAGGTGTTATTAAAATCTACCCATTTTTTTAAAAGGGTGCTCTTTTGTCCCCAGTGTAAAGGGGATGCTAGGGTGCGTAGTGTGTATGCTTTAAAATCCGGAATATCGGCACAGGCCTGTTTATCCGAGCTCGCAGTGGCGCTGCCAATCCTCTGTTAACATTCCACCCAAGACAGCAAGTGTGGTTTACGCATGGGATTAACAAGGGGCTCTGCTGGATTGTCAGATAAATGCAGGCAGACTCCACCGAAAGATTTCCAGGATTTCATGCAACACGTTCTGCCCAGAGAGTATTAGATCTCTTTGCTGATCATGGTAGATTTTGCTCATAAAATGCGTGGTTGTTATTTAATATATTGCAGTGGTTTCATTTTGGTGCGGTTCTCCCCCATGGTACGTGACCACCTTGAGTTGGGGAGCTGGGCGTTCTCTTAGGCAAAGAATGCTTTGAAGGTAGTGGAGCTACAATCAACATATCTTCCGCTCCTTTTTCTCTGCTCAACATGATTACCTCTTTCCTTCCTGTTGTAAGTTATTGTCTACTTCGTTAGCAGGTGACGGCGCCGTCAGGCACATGCTCCGAGGGCCGATGCGCTGTATCTGGTTCACACTGTCCCCAGGCTCGAACCGTAGATCTGTGTTGAACTTCAGCGGTGCTTGGAGAGCCCTCCGTGGTTTGATGGATGAGGTAGGAGCCAGGAAGAGGAAGAGCGAGATGCCCGAGCCCTGTCCCTCTAAGCGGCTGCGCGGCCAGCCGAGCTCGGTCCCCCGGGAGCGTTATGTGCGGCCCCCGAAGAAGCAGCACACAGGGGTGGGCTTCAGTGAGCAACACTTCCAAGAGACGCAGTGCTACCTGGAGGGCGGCCTGCGCAAGGTGCGGCCCTACTACTTCGAGACCTACTGCATGGGCAGATGGGTGGGCAAGGCCCTGCTGCAGGTCTTCAGCTCCGAGTTTGTAAAACTATCCTTAATCCCCCAATAATGCTCGGAGCCAGGTCACGTTTAAGTATTTATTCCCGGAGCGCCGGGGCATGCGTGCACTCACGAGGGCTGCGAGCGCCACACAAGATGGCCGCCTTCCGGTTCCGGTCGGGGACTTCCGGATCCGGCGCACACCAACAACAACTAGAGCGTCGCCACATATCTCCCCCCTTTATGCAATCGACAAATGAATTGAAATAAACAGTCTTACTTAATGTCCATATCAAAGTCCTCGAACCTCTTGGGAGTTCTCACGATTCTTCCTGCTCTCGTTCTCACCACTCCCTCTACCTTCTCGCCTCCTTGCGAGTCTGGCATGGCGGTCATTCCTCGCGCTTCCGTTCCTTCACCTTTTCCATCGTCCCTCTCTTCATCGTTTCCTTTCCAGTTCGTATTTCCCCTTCTCTCTCTCTCTCTGTTGCTCCCGCCGTACGTGTTCTCTTCCTCCTCCACTTGCTGTGTCCCTCCTTCTACTTGCTCTTGTCTCCTTCCTCTACATTCCTCGTTCTCCATCTCCGTATGTCCTTCCACCTCTTCTTCTGCTCCTGTGGTCCATTTCAGTATTTTGCTGCATCTGGCCATCCTATCCTGCGACCATACCTTGCCGTCACAGAGCACTGCTGACCGGGCGTATGGTTCCACTACCTGCAGGGGTGGTGTGAACTTGCTCTCTCCTCTCCTCCTCATGGTCGCCACCTTCACTCTCACCCAGTCGCCTTTCTCTAGTGATACTCCTTGCACATTTCGTCTCTTGTTGAATTGTTCTGTGTAGGTCTCTTGGGCTTTCTCTAGATTCCTCCTTACTATTGCCGGTGACCATTTGCTCTGCACCACCATCTGCCTCCAAGCAATGTTATCTTTGGTAAACGGCTCCCTACCCCTCAACACTTTGAAGGGGCTGTACCCTTTGCTGCCTGGAGTAATGCGGTAGGCCCATAGCATCTTTGGTAATTCTTTCTCCCAATCAAGTCCATCGTATATGGCTGCTTGAATTGTTCTCATTATTACTCGATTGAAACGTTCCACAAGCCCGTTTCCAGCTGGATGGTATATGGGAGTGTGCTTGACCTCTATTCCATTCCTTGCCATGAAGGCCTCCCATTTGGCTGAGACGAACTGTGGCCTATTGTCGCACGTTATCACCTTGGGGATGTCTTCCTTTGTGAATACGGTGTTCAAGAACGTTATCACCGCCTCGGAGTCCACTGTGTCCTTCACTTCTACCTCCGGCCACTTGGAGTACCTGTCCATCAATACTATAGCATACTTCTGTACTCCTTCCACGTTCAGGATCGGTCCAATGATGTCGATGGATACGATTTCCCATGGTCCTCCAGGCATGGGGAACTTCCCTAACTGTGGCCTCAGCATGACCTGGGACTTGTCCGCCTTGGAGCATGAGTCACATTGTCTAACATATCTTTCCACCTGAGCGTCAATTGCTGGACACCAGTACGCCTGTCTAGCTAGGGCTTTAGTCTTCGTGATCCCTTGGTCTCCTTCATGCAACAACGCCATCAAGTGGTCAATGAGACCCCGGGGGGGATGACTTTGTCTCCCCTGAGCAGGAACCGGGGGTCCTCCCCAAGTGACAGCTCCTCTCTCACCTCCCAGTACCTCCTCAAGTCCTCTTTTAGGTGCCTCTTCTCTGGCCACCCGTGGATGACATATCCTTTGACCGCCTCTAAATCCTCATCTTGCCTGTAGGCCTCTGCCCATTCCTGTGCACTGATCACTTGCTCCATGTCCTGTACGGTCGCTACCATGTAGCCTTCCCATCCCGGCTTTTCCTATTCCTCCCCTCTTTCCTTGGCTGCCGCCCGACTCAGGAATTCTGCTACTTTGTTCTGGGGCCCCGGTAAGTACTCCACCTCGTACACGAAGTCTAACAGCCTCAGTGTCATCTTTGCTATTCTCGGTGTGGCATGCGCATGTCCACTGGACGTCAGGACCTTAACCAGAGGTTTATGGTCTGTGCGGACCAAGAACTTGGCTCCC
Source organism: Lissotriton helveticus (assembly GCF_964261635.1). Taxonomy (NCBI): domain Eukaryota; kingdom Metazoa; phylum Chordata; class Amphibia; order Caudata; family Salamandridae; genus Lissotriton; species Lissotriton helveticus. The sequence goes on from NC_136062.1 coordinate 158,565,321, forward strand.
CACAGGTATTGGCGGAAACGTTCCATCGCCCACACCGCGGCTAGCATCTCTTTTTCGATGACACTAAACTTCTCTTCGTTTGGAGCCAGGGATCTGGATGCGAAGCTGACTGTAGTTAGCTCTCCCTTGTCAGTTCTTTGCATTAACACTGCCCCTAGGCCCCTATCACTGGCATCGGTGGTAAGTAAGGAATCTGCAGCCGGGTCAAATCCTTCAAGTGGAATGGCTTTGCCCATTTCCCGCTTTAAGGTTTCAAATTCCTCCTGCTCCTGTTTGGTCCATTTGAACCCGTTTCTCTCCTTCAGCAACTGGCGTAGGCAGTGCGTCTTGGTGGCAAAGTTGGGGATGAATTTACTATAGAATTCGGCCATGCCCAGGAATGATCGGACATCCTCCTTTTTTTCTGGGGCAGGTGCATTCTGGATCGCCTCCATGTTGGCTCTCTTCGGCTTGATCCCCTTCTCGCTGACTTTATGACCTAGGTAGGTGACTGAGGGGACCCCAAATTTACACTTTGTCCATTCCGCAGTGAGTCAGTTTTCTTGTAACGTGCATAGCACAGTGTGTAGTTTATTGTTATGCTCTTGTTTGGATTTCCCCATTACGAGGATATCATCTTGGAAAAATTGAACTCCATCCACCCTTTGAAAGAGTCTGTGCATCAGTTTCTGAAACACCGTGGCCGCAGATGCCAGTCCAAACGGCATTCTCACGAACTTGTAACACCCAAATGGCGTTATGAAGGATTTTAGATGGTCGCTGGACGGACAAAGTTTTACCTGGTGGTAGGCCGATGATAGGTCTATTGTCGAGAACCACTTGATTCCTTTTGTCATGGCCAGCATCTCATTGATACGAGTGGGAATTTGTCTACTAAAATGTTTTTGTTAAGCTCCCTGAGGTCTACACATAACCTCACTTTCTCATTTGGCTTCTGGGCTACCACTAAAGGCGATAGCCATTCCGCACTGTCTATGGCTTGTATCACCCCACTTTTCTCCAATCTGTCAAGTTCCTCTTGCACTGCCTCTCTGCAGTGGAAGGGTATGTCTCGGACTTTGTGGATGACAGGCTTCGCTCCTTCCTTCAATCGTATTACGTGCTTAAACTTGGCGAGTTCTCCTATCTGTCCACTGAAGATCTTTGGATATTCTCGGTGCCACGCCCCACCTTCCCGTCCTCTTTCCATGTTCATCAGCAGCACTTTTTCGATGCCTCCTGGATTCAACTGGATCCCCAGGGCGCCTTGATCCTTCCAGCTGAGCACCGAAGGTCCTTTTTCCGCTACGTATAGTTTGCAGTTGGCTTGTCTTCCCTTGAATTCGAACAGCAAAGGGCAATAGCCCAGCATGGGTATTCTCTGTCCCGTGTAGGTGACTGGTCTCACGTCCATAGGACGTAGTTCCTCCTTGATTTTAGACATGAACTTCTCTTCCCACACCTGTCTTTGAACAATCGTGATGGGGGCTCCTGAGTCTGCTACCGATTTCAATCGGTACTCCTCCCATGTGCATGTTGAGTCTCGGCTTGTCAGTTTTTTTGCATCCCACGTGCAGGACTTGGACATCGATGTAGAGGAGTTCCTCCAGGTCACCTTCCTCCTCTTGCGTTTCTTCTTCTTCCTGGTCTCCTTGGTCTATGTATTTGACTGTGGCTCCCTTGGATTTCCTACGACACACTTTCTCGTAATGTCCGAATACAACGCAGAACGCGCACTTCGCCCTGAACGCTGGGCATATTTTGTCGTTGTCCAAGTGCAATCCGCTTCCACATCTGTAGCAGCTTGGTCTTCCTCCTCTACCCGTCTTCGGGTTTACTCCCCCAGTTTGTTGGCTTCTCCTGGAGTCTGAACCCTTTGTTGGTTCTCGTTGCCGCGCTTTATCCCCTTTGTTGTCTATCATGACCTTGCAGACTGTTTGCGTGCTTCCGCTGTCTTTTCTGGCTGCCTGTGCACATCGTTTTGACATCTCCGCCTTCTTCACCAAGGCCCATACCTCCTTTAGGGGAGCGTCCCCGTTTACCCACAGTTTTTCTTGAACATGTGTGCTCGTCGTGTGCATTATGATTTGATCCCTTACCAACTCGTCGTGGAGGGTCCCGAATTTACAAGTGAGTGCTAATTTCTGCAGCGCCGCTACGTATTCATCCACTGTCTCTCCATTTCCTTGTTTTCTCTGGAAGAAGTTGTGTCTGTCAATAGCCACGCAAACCACAGGCCTGTAGTGTGCGTCCAGGTCCTCTATGGCATGTCTGAACACATCCGTATCAGTTGCGTCCCTTGGGCTTTTGACTATGGTGTCAAACACTCTCAGTCCCTCCGGGCCCAGATTGTGTAATAGTATCTTTCTTCTTCTCGGGCTCATATACGCAGCCTCACTTTCATCTTCTAAGGCCTCCAAATAATTCAGGAAGTATTGCTTCCAATCCTCCCAGGGCATCGTGGGTTCTCCTCTCTTTGGAAGGAAGGGCACCATGTGGGTTAGGACAGTGGATGGAGTCGCCATCCTGCTGTTGCCCCTCGGGACCGCCTGGGGGGGGAATTGCGTGGTTGGGCGGGCTGCCTGGCGCTTGTCTTGTGTCTCCGTTCTCTTCGTCGTGCTCTCTACTGCCTGCGCCCTCTGCAGTTCCCTCCGACGCTGAATTCTCTTGTGACCTACCTCAGGCTGCTATGCTGGGCCCCGCAACTTGCCCCCTCTGATCCGCCAGCTTGCCGTGGCTGTGGGGTAGGTATGCCTGGGTTGTGCATCTTCCATTGGTCGCGTCAGGTGATTGTCTGCACCTGGGTGAGCAGTGTTCTCGCTCTCGCCGACGCCTTGAGGATTTGGTTGTGCGTCTCGTAATTAGCGCGGTGTCGCAGGTACTGAGCTTGCGTTGGGCCAATTTGCCGGCACTCGCCCTCTGCCGCGCTCCGAGAATGGCGCCTGATGCTCCGTGCTGGGGTGGTCCGGTGGGTTCGTTTTTTTTTTTTTTTCTTTTGAAGTATTTTTTTTTCTTCGTGCCACTGTTGGTAATGCAGGCTCTGGTCCCGCCTTGTCGCCATTGTAAAACTATCCTTAACCCCCCAATAATGCTCGGAGCCAGGTCCCGTTTAAGTATTTATTCCCGGAGCGCCGGGGCTTGCGTGCACTCACGAGGGCTGCGAGCGCCACACAAGATGGCCACCTTCCGGTTCCGGTCGGGGACTTCCGGATCCGGCGCACGCCAACAACAACTAGAGCGTCACCACAGAGTTCAGAGCCGAGCCCATCGAGTACTTTAATTTTTCAAAGAAGAAAAAGGAGGCTTTGTAAAATAAAATGTTTGTCCAGGATCTCACACTTTAATCAAATAGGAAAACCAGGAGCAAGCTCAAGTTTTCAGACTTAACATACAATTCTTGGTGCATGGGTGGCAGAGAAAAACCATATCACAGCTTGTCTCTGGTTCGATCCATAAGTGGTTCGCCAACCTGTACCCAAGAGCTTGTCCTCTTCATGCCCAAATAGTAATAATGCCTAGTGTCCTGCAACCCAGTGATACCACAATAACAGCCCTACCCTTATTTGCCCAAATTTTTAAGTTGTACGGCTTCCGGCCAGCCTCCCACACCTCCCTTTGCAGGTTCCCTCACTACTCGAAGCTATGCTTTCTGCTCTCCATTGAGAAGAGAGCCAATACCATTCACATAGTCGTTCTGAGAATCAAGTTAGTGCTGCCTTGTTTTCTCAGTGAGTGCAAGGCTGCAGGCAATGCAGGTCCAGGGGAAGGAAAAGGCAGAGTAGACCATTTGTTGTGATTTTATCAGTTGGTCACATCTTTGGAGACTCAGGTGAACATTTCCCTGGTGACATAACAGTGCAAAACAACTTTTTTTCCAGTGTTGTTTCATCATAATACTTAACCAGACTTTAAACTCCGTAATCAAGCTAATGGCTTTTTGATAGTCATGCATACCATACCATATGCAATCACCAAATGACAATTGGGATTTTGATTGTGTTGGTATTGAGCTTGACTGCAGTCTCATTGGCAAAGCCAGTAGATCTTGTTTTGGAAAGATGTCACAACTTTCAAAAAATGCAGCGGGGAGAGGAATGGCAGGCATAAGAGGAAAGAGGGATGTTTGAGACAGGGCGAGAGAGACACGCTGAAGGGATAGGGGCGGAGAGCAGGAGGCAGGTGAGGGCGAAATGCATGTGAGGAAGGCCATGGTGTGGGAGTGAGAGAGGCAGGCGGGTAAAGATGGAGGAGATGTGCGATGAGGAAGAGGCATCAGAGAAAGGAATAAGAGTGAGGGGATAGGGTAAGAGGCTGACAGTGTGAAATGAGACGGAGGGAAACAGAGAGCGAGATAGAAGAATGAGAGGCATAGAATGAAAGTGGAGAGGGGAAGGGAAGCAGATGGAGAGAGGTAGACAAAAGATAGGGTGACAGAAGAAACAAGCATTAGGTCTCGCCTTTTATTAAGTGAAAGCTGTTTGCTTTGCTATACTATACCATTATCAAAGCAAATGGCTTTAACTTATTAAAAGGCGAGACTTATTACATTTTCAATGCTTGTTTACATGTGTAATTAACAAAAGAAATCAATGCAGCAATCTCGAAAGTGGGGGCAGGCATGCAGTGTCATGGGGGGTGGAAGTAGATGGCAAGGGGAGATTAAATGAGGACACCGCAGGGAAAATGAAGCGTAAATTAAACTAATGAAAAAACAAGCAAAACGAGCAGTGGTCTAGAGGGCCAGGAACAGTGTTGTGGGACCGGTGAGTGGGAGGCACTGGGAGATTAGAGGATGGCAAAGGGCTTGAGAGCAATGTTGTGGGGGCAAGCGGGAGGCACAGAGAGATTAAGGGATGGCAAGTGGACCGAAGTTTCATGAACAAGTAAACAGAAAACGTAACGAGCAGAGGCAGGTCACCCAAACAATAAAAAGAGTGCTCTCAAAGTATTACTAACATGAAGAGTAGGAACACATGTAACAGAGGCAGTCCTCCTGGGAGGATACAATTCCAAAAGGAGGGACTACTAAGTGTATTCATCAATGAAAAGCCAGCATTTCTAAAAGACACTAAGAGGAACCAATGTTTGAAGCCCATATCCTAGATACAGCATGTCTCGAAGAGACAGCACATGCAGTGTATGCACTGCCTAGGCAAGATCTAATAAATGAGCAAATAATAGTTATTAGCGAATAACAATATGGATGCCTTAGCCTGTTAAGACAATCTGCTCACACTTCCTGACCAAGAGAGACATAAATCAGCAATCAAAAGGTAATTGAGTCATTAAAATAAATACATCAAATAATACACACTGACTCTGAAAGCCACTAATCATGTGTAACAAAAGGACAAAAATGCAGTTTAACAAAAGGACTTTTTGAGCCCCATTACCAAAACCTAAAAGGAACATAAATGGAACAATGTCACCACCCTGGCCTTGATTGGCAGCTCACGTGTGCAATTAGAAGTCCTGAAAGCACATGAAAGCCAGTGACTGAAGGGGAATAAGCCACAACCCATAATCTCTCTATTTAATTCACGTGCTACTTATTTGTAGAACTGATGAAATAAGGTGTGTCAAACAGCAGAAGCTGTCTAAATATACCTAGAGAGCAAGTACAGCAAATGTCTCTCTTGTCTGCCGATCTTCACCTGGCTGCCCATAGCTGCAGTGCAAGCAAACTGAGGTGCTAGTCTGCTGGCATCCTAGATGTTATAACCTAGATATTCATGTAGTACATCAGAGATAGAACAAGTATTCTCTGTGCAATAAACATGAGTTAAAGGTGCTGCCACACCGTCTCTCAGTGCAGTTGGGATGTACAGCAGAACCAACCATCACATGCTTAGAGGAAGGTAATGCATTGCTGTTACAACTAGGGGGCCTATTTACTAAGATTTAACATGGTAACTGCATCAAAAAACTTATGCAAAACAACACAAAATCTTTTGCTACTTATTTACTTTCCAACACGAAACCTGTTTTATGCTGGAAAATCACTTTGAAAATAATGAAAAGCAGCGCATAGCTCTGCTTTGCATTACTTAGTGCTGAGGGGGCGTACCGTGGGTGGTGCATGGACGTTCCCATGCAACAACCCAAGGTTTCTGACTGTAGACCGTATTTACTTAAAATAGTAGACAGCATTCAGCATCAGAAAATAGAGCCCATTTCAGACAGGCGCTATGAAGGAAAAATGTTTTTTTCTCCTTTATTTTCTGACTTAGCATGTGTGCTGAACTCTACAACACACATGCAAAGTGGGAAAATGTTTACAGTAAGTCTAAGCATAGTATTTTGTACTGGAAGGTAATCCTTCCAGTACAAAACCTATACTAGACTCATGGAGACACCCTTGCACTATGAAGCAATGTTGTGTCTGTGGCACAGGACCGCACATTTCTGTGCTAGCATTAGGAGAGTGCCATATTTCTGTGAATATGGCACTCTCCTGCTCTCGTCTTCTCACACAGCGAAGCATTTGCGGCTGCTGCACTGCGGGATAAACTGGTAAATCTGGCCCGGGTGTGTTAAGCAGTTATTGTACTTGAACTTGGTAACTAAGGGCCAGATGTAGGAGCCCTAATACCGGTCGGAAACGGCCGATTTTGGCCGTTTCCGACCGGTATTAGGGTTTTCAGATGTAGGGCATGCATTTACAGAATCGGTATTTTACCGATTCTGTATTTACCGATTCGGTAAAATTACCGAATCGGCAAATACAGACTCTGTAAAATACCGATTCTGTAAATGCAGATGTAGCTGGCACATGTCAGAGTGCCACAGGGCTTTAAGAATCGGTATTTTACCACCCAATCCAATTGGGTGGTAAAATACCGAATCCAGGTGTGCATGCACATGTGTGCATGCACACCTGTGCCATGTGACACACAGACATGCCCTTAGGGCATGTCTGTGTGCCACATGGCGCACATGCCTATTTTTGGGGTGCCAGAGGGTGTCAAAGTGACACCCCCTGCACCCTTGCTGAAATCGGTATTTACCGAATCTGTAAATACCGATTCGGTAATGCCCATTGATTCCTATGAGCTTCAATGCCCATAGGAATCAATGGGCATTACCGATTCGGTATTTACAGAATCGGTAAATACCGAATCTTAACGATTCGGTATTTACCGAATCTGAAATACCTACATCTCCCCTCCTCTTTTTTACCACTTCTTAAATATCGATTCGGTATGAATCGGTATTTAAGAAGTGGTAAAAAAGATTTACCTACATTGGGCCCTAAATGTTATTCAGTAGAACATTAGTAACTAAATAATATTGAGTAGGATAGCGGTTCACAACGTTACCCTTGTGAGGAGGACTGAAGTAACAGGTCGGAGTGGCTGCTTGTGACATCTCAGCAGCCTATGCAGGGCACAGGGCGGGGAGTTAAATAGCATTAAATTAAGGCTAACGTTGCACTCTACTGCCAGATGCACTGACCTTGATGCACTCTTAGCATTTAAAGACCCAGATATGGCTGTTAGATGACCACTCTTCTCCCACTATTAACATTTATCAGTTGATCTGATGTGGTACCCTCCTTTCACAATTCGTCAACATTATGTAAGTATCAAAAATGGCTGCAGCCTTTTAACTGCAAACATCTGTTGAGTCCATACTTTGGAAATGGAAGCGGGTTAATTACAAGATGATATTGAGGAATGAGTCTTCTTTAGGTTTTGGTGGGAGGCTGGGCTCCCACGTTGATATCTGATATCACTTCCCATCTCCCACAGGGCCAGCTCATAACGTTTCTGCATCCCCTACTATTTGGGCTCACATCACTCTTTGATCTTAAGGCATCTTTTTTTTCTCTGCTGTAGCAGCACAGTTTGTATACATTGCAATTGATTTTCAAAATTCAAATCAAGCGATTCAGACCATAAATGTATTCAATCAATGACCTCAACATGATTTTACTCAATTATGTTGCATAAAAAGAATGCTTTCATATATATCATATAAATTATAAGGCAGCACCTACCAACTATTCCGCATGTCCCTTGAAAAAAGACGGCAGTGGGAAATCCATTGCGGACGAAAAAAGAAGACAGGTGAGAGCATTAGGCCTCACAATAGTGCATGGAGTGCGTGCATAATAGAGCAGCAGGGATAAAAAACGTAGATAAATAGCCCTGACGAAGGCCCAGACCACAGGGGCTCCTAGCAAGGGCCAAAGCATTTTGGAACTTTAAAAGGGGTACAACTGAACCATCATATTCAGTAAAACCCAACACATTTACTTTTTATACATACCCCAGGTATCCTCGGAATAAAACATAGTTTTTGGGTATATTTGGAGGTATTTCTAAACATCACTCATCTGGATCCCTGCATGTCCAGTATTGCTTTATCTAAGAACCCCCATTCATCTATGGTTGAGTCTGCCTGGGTTGTATCATCTCACCCAGGTGTTGATAGGAGCCGATGATAAACATGTCAACTCCAATATCTTTGGATACCTGTACTATCTAAGCAAGTGGAGTGAGTTCATCACATTCTGACAGAGTACTTTTTAAGAAGAAAACCCCAAGTTCCCAAGGCGAATTCTCAAGGCAGCGTTTGCTTATATGTGTTAAGATTATAAACGGGAGATTGCAACTGACTTGCTCTTCTCTCACTCTCTATTGTGTAAAAAAAACAACGCCAGATTAAGTCATGTGAGGCCATGTCTTGTGCTCCTCCCTGGCATAAAACCATTTTGGTCTGGGTGTACAAGAGAGCGAATTACAGCCAGAACCTTGGCAAAAATGTTCACCTTTAAATTAATAAGAAAGATGGGTTGATATGAACTGCACTCCTCCAGGGGATTGCCAGGCTTCAGTATTACCAAGATAGTTGCCTCTCAGAGGTCCTGCGGTTGCTTATATGTGTTAAGATTATAAACGGGAGATTGCAACTGACTTGCTCTTCTCTCACTCTCTATTGTGTAAAAAAAACAACGCCAGATTAAGTCATGTGAGGCCATGTCTTGTGCTCCTCCCTGGCATAAAACCATTTTGGTCTGGGTGTACAAGAGAGCGAATTACAGCCAGAACCTTGGCAAAAATGTTCACCTTTAAATTAATAAGAAAGATGGGTTGATAGGAACTGCACTCCTCCAGGGGATTGCCAGGCTTCAGTATTACCAAGATAGTTGCCTCTCAGAGGTCCTGTGGGAGCTCCCTCTTTACATAGGTGTCAGCGTACAACTACAGGAGGTGGTGGATTGGCAAGGGGAAGTATATTTTATAGAGCTCCAGTGGGAAGCCGTTGGGGCCCGGGGTTTTCCCAGCTAGCATGGACAATATATTGCCTGTTGGAGCTCCTCTTCAGTGAATGGCAGATCAAGGTCAGCACTCTTCCCTGTGCAGAGCGTGCAGACAGGCAGATCGCGAATGAGAGGGTTTGCCCGCTCCAGAGCACGAGGCTCCGAAAGGCATTGAGGGCTTGAAAATAGCAGGCTAACTCGCCCGCCAGGAGTTCCGCCTCCTTCAACACGTCTCCCTGCATCAACCACATTTTCATTATTAGGCTGTAGGGCAATGAAGTTGCCATTAGCCAATATAACAACTTGCCGGCTTTATTACCTGATTTGTGTACCCGACCCTGGGAGTGAAGCTGGCTCAGAGCTGCTGAATCCATCAATTTCTATTTGAGAGTCATGCAGGTCTCTTTGGACTTTGAGCGATGAATTATCAGAGGTCCTTCGGTCCAGGTCTCTAATGTCATTTTCTAGTTGGACCAGTTGTGCCTCTTTGTGTCCGTTACATTTGCCAATAAGGGCACACACTTTACCCCTAGGGACTGTTTCAAAGGCCTCCCACAGCATGGTGACTTCTTTGACTTCAAAATAATCGGCAATCAAGCTACGGATATGTTCTACAAACTCCCTGTCCAACAGTCACCAGGCATTCACTCTATCTACACCCCGTTCCGCACTATGGTGTCTACCTACTGTCAGTAGTATTTGGGAGTAGTCTAAGAGTGTCCTGGGAAAGACCTGTGTCTGTGTTGCTTGGCTCCCCGCTGTGGATGGTAGCAAATAATAGATGAGTCATGAGGATGTGCCATGGGGAGATGAGTGAAAGTATATATTTTATTTTATTTTATTTTATTTGTAGAGTTTTGTATAGCGCGGACAAGACCCGTAGGTATCAGAGCGCTTAACATAAAAACATAGAAACATAAAAACATAAAAAAGATTACAAATTACAGATTGACATTATAGTAGCAAATTATGATAACACACATATATGAGGTAGTAGGCGATATGCTATCAGGGGTGATTAAATAAATATATATTCCTAACGCCTGTGACATTAGCCTTAGGAGGGGCATAGGCTTGGCTTGTGTCGTAGTCATATCGTCAGGTTTGGTGAGGTATGGTTACATAGTATTATCAGTGCAGTTCCATGAATAATCAGCAATACGGGTTGGCTAGGTATAGTTTGTGGCAAGGATTAAAAAGATAAACCAAGTAGGGTAGAGAATTATATCATTATGGTTGTGAGATATAGTGTAGAGTTTACATATATATGAAGTGACCTTAAGGTGTGTAGCCGCTGTTTGATCGAGTCATTGTCATTGTCTAATTGATCTTCAGAATATTACTGATGAGTCCGATCTTCTTTGTCTTGAGTGTTAATATTAATGGTCGGTATGTATCTCTATGTAGGGTATTTACTCATCAAGTGGTTCTTAAGTTCCCGTTTGAATTTTACAGTGTTTTGAATCACCCTGATGTTAGGAGGGAGTGAATTCCAGATTCTGGGGGCGGCTCCGGAGAATGCTCGGTCATAGGTCTTTTTCTTCCGGAAGAAGGCCGGTCGTAGTAGCAGCTCCTTGGCGCTTCTCGTTGGTCTGTTGCCTCCCGATAGCTTAATTTTCTTGGCTAGATATCTAGGCGTGCTGTAGTGAACCGCTTTGTGGGTAATACAGGCCATCTTCATTTTAATTCTCGCTTCGTAGGGTAGCCAGTTTAGAGCCTGTAGGTGGGGAGATATGTGATCGAATTTCCTCATTCCCGTGATGAGTCTTGCTGCAGCGTTGAGACAGGCTTTTAGTGGTGCAGTGGATGTTTTTGGTAGGCCAGCTAACGTGGTGCAGCCATATTCAATTCTCGAGATCACTAGAGATTGGATAGCCAGTTTTAGATCTGCTTCTGAGATAAAGGGTTTCAGTTTTCTAAGATAATTCAGGTGGAAACGGGCGCTCTTGGCCATTGTGTTGATGTGGTCTTTCATGTCAAGGTTCTGGTCTAACGTGATTCCTGGAGATTTAGCTGAGTTAATTAGGGTCGGAGTACAGTTCAGAGCAGTTACCAATTTAGTCCAATCTTTTACCTCTGGTTGACTCCTTCCAGGTGATATTAGTAGGAATTCTGTTTTGTCGGCATTAAGTTTTAGATGATTAGCTGTTAGCCATTGTAACGCTCGCTTTAATGTTTCATTCATTAGGTCAATGTCATCCCGACAGGCGATCTTCATATATATTTGCGTGTCGTCTGCGTACATGTGATAGGAGATCTGTGATTTACGGAGAATCTCCGTGAGAGGTTCAACATACAAGTTGAATAGATCTGGGGATAACGATGAGCCTTGTGGGACCCCTATTGCGTTAGGGCACGGGGAGGAGATTACTTGGTTGACCAAGAATAGTTGTGTCCTGTTCTGTAGGAAGGAGTTAAACCAATTCAGTACATTTCCAGATAAGCCCATCCTGTCACGTAGCCTGGTCATCAATAATTCGTGATTTACAGTGTCAAATGCTGATGACAAGTCTAGTAGGATCAGCAGGCACGCATGATTTTGGTCTAGGGCTTGTAAGGCATTGTAAGGAAAGGTCCAAGATGGCCGCGGAACAGGAGCTCTAGGGAAGAGCTCCGGGATTAGGGATCACCAAATTTGGTATTAATCCCCGAAAAATCCCTGCAAAAACCCTATCTGCGACCTGGAACAGAGCGTGTACAGAGCGTGTACATTACGGAGCGGAGAAGAAAAGAAAACGACGAGATTCGACTTACGGACGACCAGCTCTCCATGACTGCAGGACTGCAGGACAGAGGTATATGGCGGACGGGAGCTGGACACGAAGAGTCCACAGCCAGCAACAGACAAGAGAGAGACATCAGCAGCACCAGCAACACAGCGCTGGGCACAGTGAGCTGCGCTGATCTGCCTCGCTACAGGAGAAGCGAGTAGCAGTCCGGGAGCTTCGGGAGGATTACGGGCATGGTCTGGACACGGCAGACGGGGAGAGCAGATCGAGGCAGGGAGAGCGAGCCTGCGCAAATAAAGGTAGGGGCATCCTAACCCCTCCGCGTATCCCCCCTCCTTTGGAGCATCCAAGGACATATAACGGGAGACAGGAATAGTCCGATTTGATCCGTCCCGCCTGATCTAACAATGGCGGCGAGAACGGACAAATGAAATACATACGGACTGCAATCTCGGAATTGTAATGAAGGACTTGATGCTACCAACCACTAACAAGCAGCGCATGACTAGATGATATAAATTGGAAAGACTCACCAATCATATAAACGGAGTAAATAAGGTCCGGCTTGCCTGACCTTAAAATGGCGGCCGTTTCTGACATCGTCAGGCATGAAACAGAGACTACACCAAAATAAACACAGCAGGCAGAAAGGAAAACATAAGAGGACTAAGAGGAGAAAGTGAAAAGGGACTTTTATCGCAACAACTACAAAGTAAGGCAATTGAGAGAGGACTTCAAGCAAGGGAAAGAGAGAAGAGACTTCAGCTCTCACTGGGAAAGAGAGAAGAGACTGTTCAGCTCTCACTCAGATAGAGTAACAAACGGCCATCTTGGAATTGGGAGCAACCTCATCAATAACAAAACATCCTCACACAAGATTCACAGGCAAACAAGGAAAGATAAAGAGGACAAGTGTGGGAATAAAGAAAAAGGGCTAAGATAGTAGCAGCTTACAAAGAGAAATGAAAGAGATCAGGTAAAACAGTGGAAAGAGTAATGAGATCATAGCTATAATTTAAAAAAGATAATAAGGTGGTCTCAGTGAAACCTGGAAGAACAGAAACTAGAAACACTTAAAGATCTACACGAACTAAAGAACAATTATGTTGGTCAGGTACACTGAACGTGAAGACATGAACGCGCAAGTAATAACATACCCACCCAAGATTTCTAAGAACGCGGCAAAAAAGGTCAAACACAATTTACTGAAGAAACATCCAGAACAACTGTTCTTGGACCCCTCGTTTAACACAGATAGGGGCATTATCATAAACGACCTGATATTCTTCACTAGAAGAACGGCGACCTGGCGTAATGTCGTGACAAAAAGACTAAATATTGAAAATATAACCAACATCCCACACGGCACAAAAATTAGGAGCAAACCTTCAGCATGGTGCAGAGCTGTCCTAAACATAACTATATACAAAAATGGAATTGTACTCATCCAAGCAGCTGACAGAGAGCTAGAAAAATTTGACAAAATATTCTCAACGTTAAAAATAGAAGCAGAAAACTTAAGATCCCAGACACCTCGAACCCAACGAGTAGTCAATATAGTCAAGAACACTTCTTCCAATACTGATGGCACACCAAACATAAACCTTCAAGATCCACCACAACCAACATGCCAAGGAGAAAGACCTAATCACCAACAAAACTTGACTCCACCAGATATCACAAATGACATAAACAACTCTGTCTCCAGAGTAGCCAACAAAACGGGCTGCCGGAACGTTCTAATCCCTAACACCGGAGATCTACCTGAAATTACGATGGCCATACCGGAGAAGGAGATTAAAAGGATAGGGTTAGCTCCTAACCTTCGAAACAAAGAGAAGAGCCAGGCACAAATAGAAATGCCGATGCCGATACCACATGACGCCACAACACTTGAAGAGGGTGGCTCAGCGCCAAGTGAGATCGCCTATGTAGATAACCACAAAAAGAACAGGGCAGAGGCTATCAACATTCCCCAATCTCCCTTGAATGCGAATCTGGAGTCCTTTAGATCTTTATCCACTAAAACACCCTCTACACCTAATATCATAGGAAGCAATGGAGACACCCCTAATAAAGTCAAGAATCATATCAAAAATAAGGATACAGCGGTAAGACCGGTAGCAATGAGAAGAGACCTGTCACGGAGGAGGGCAAAATGTAGAACGAATACAGCCAGGTCTATTTCACATAAGAAATCTGCCCGAACATCGAAAGAAGTCTACGAGCTCAAGAAACTAATAAGCAACCTGGCACAAGACTCGATGAATGTCGCAAAGACAATTGAGAAAATCTGGGAGATGACGATGAACACACATACGAAGGTCGCACAAATCCAGAATCTTGTACTCCGACCCAACAGACCAAACAGGACCAATCCCTTAACAAATAAAGAAGCCCTGGCCTTACTGCAATCTTATGAACAACCGGCTCATGGAAAGGAGGAGTATATCGAAATTGTACCGATCGACTCAAATAGAACGTCCAGAAAGAATGACAGGAAAGCAATCCACCACAACTTACAACAAATTCAGGTAACTACAATCGACACTGAAAACGAAAACCCCGTTAACTCACAGAAAGCCCTGAAATGCCTACTTCTTAATTGTCGCTCGGCAACTAAACATGCGTCAGATATAGCCGCCCTCATCATCAACAAGGAAATCGACTTGGCCATCCTCACGGAAACATGGCTCAGTGAATCATCATCTCCTACCATTGATCTCCTAGTACCACCTCAATATAACATTGTCAGGTTAGACAGACCAAGGAAAGTGGGAGGAGGTATAGCATGCATTCACCGTTCCGAGATTAAGGTCAACCAATTCCAATCTGACCCCACGGAATCCTGTGAATACCTTGGTCTTAACATAAGATCACTAAATAATCAAAGCTATAACCTGCATGCGTTCTACCACCCACCGGGAGAGAACACTAAGTTCACAGAGCAACTAATAGAGATTATAACTGCCAACTCTAACTCGGATGCCAACAACATATTCCTAGGTGACTTTAACCTCCACTGGGACGACGGCAACGACAAAATGGTGAACTCGATTAAAGACTTCCTCAATGAGCTAAACCTTACGCAAGCATGCACCCAGCCCACTCACTCACAAGGAGCGACTCTTGACTGGATTATTTCAAGAAACAAAGAGACTTCAATCCTTGCTATAGACCCGTGTGATTGGTCGGACCATCACGCCATAACATTCGCGATACCCACAATGAAAAAAGGTAAGACCGTGCAACCGCGCAAGTGCAAAAAACTGATTCGAGACACAAAAGAAGCCAATATTGAATTACTAGTGGAAAGATGCGAGAAAGACCTGAAGCCTCGTAACAACAGGCAGAATGTCAATGTCAATGAGCTGACGGATCATTACATAACCTCGATCGGTAATATAGTCAACGACACCCTGCCTCAAAAACTGAAAAATGTCTCTGAAAAACCAAAAAACCCCTGTTTCAATGAATCATTGAACGAAGACAGGCGAAAACTGAGAATGGCTGAAAGGAAATGGAGACAACATCCCTCCTCCCCTGAGCTGAAAGACCTCAGAAAAACGAGAAAACAATATAACAAAAAGATAATCAACACCAAAAAAGAATATATAAGGGCTGAACTTGACAATGCCACAAACAGACCAAGAAAACTCTTCGAGATCTTAAAACAACAGTCTAATAAACTAGCCAAAACGTCTCAAGAGAGCTCAAAAACTCCCATAAGCTGCGAGGAGTTCTCTTCATTTTTCACGGAAAAAAACAAACTACTAGAAGATGAGCTCACAAGTGCAGCAGCTAACCTCACGACACTTCCCTCACCTATGAATGAAGCCAAGGCGACAACTGAAGATCCTCATACAAAAAATAAGGCAAATTGGGACACATTTGAACTATACGACCAGGGAAAGATCGCCAAAACGCTAGCAGAACTCAGACCGAACAACCACTATCAAGACCCTCTTCCGGCAAAGTGTGTAAGAGAAATCAGCCACACCCTAATTCCTATCTGGACTGAGATAATAAATGCTTCACTTGCACAAGGAACCCTCCCTGACTGCCTAAAAACTGGGCAGGTAGTTCCCATCATCAAAAAACCGACAGCGGATGCAACAGACCCGAAGAACTATCGACCAGTGACCAACATCCCTCTACTTGCCAAACTTATTGAGAAATGCGTGCAGGGCCAACTGAGTCAGCACATCGCTAAGTTCTCATTACTAGATGACTGCCAATCAGGCTTCAGAACTGGGCATAGTACTGAAACGGCGATCCTGCATATTGTTTGTTGTTCTGTCTGGTACTGCCACCACCAGACATCTACCAGTCCTAGCACAGTCATCCAGTCTCTCAGGAAGTGGAGCAGTCCACCTTGGAGCCAGAGATTGTATCCCATTCAGGGTCCATCACCGCATTGAAATCCCCACCAACAGTGTAAAGCCAGCTTCAGCCTCAGTAAACAGACCACAGCAGCCTCCAGTGTGTCACTAAGCAGTCAAGGGAGCACATAGATGCTCCACAGTACCCAAGGTACCCTGTAAGACCTCAAACCGTCCCAGTGGGTCAGAGTGTACTGTATAACCAGTCAGAAGAAAGGACTTATGGAGGAGCATCGCCACATTACTGGAGCCCTTTGTGAATCCCGCGTGGTAAACCCTGACCAGCAGATGTGTCTCCTGGAACAAGAGCGCCTTGTCACTTGGCACTTAGCATAAGCCAGAAGGGCCCTCCTTATGATTCTATCATTGAGCCTATTTACATTTCAACTGAGTATTGTGTACTTCCCCAACGGGATAGCTGCTACGGGTCCAGCCATTTCACCCAAGGAGTCATCAAGAGGTGCCCAGTGGGGTACCAAGAGGCACTATGCATGTGCATCAAGCTCAACAATATAAACTGAAAACAGGAACCAACAACCTGCATAATCCACAAACCAGCAGAGGATGCGTCCACCTCACCCTCCAACCTTATTCTACCCCCCTAGAAGTATCTGTCACCCCACTGTGTACATAGACACAAACACCCCAATCAAGACACAACGGAACAATATATAGTCCCCAGTCACCCCGATGTCAGATAACTTTGCCTGATAGCATTCTCTAGCAGCTGAAGCATAGATTCATAATATGGCAATACTGATAGAATAAAGAAGAGAGGAACAGATCACAGGTCTGGCAGAGTTTCTGAAAATAGCTGACATGTCAGAAAGACTCACTTCCACCTTAACTGTGGCCGAAGTTTCACCCATGGGGGTGGGGGCTCAAAGAAGTTAGCCTCACATTCTGACCAAAATGGGCTCTCCAGGACCCAGTGCGCTGCCTCTGGGTGCACGGGCTGGACGTGGCAGAAGAGGATCCTCCAAATTCACCTGGTTAACAGAACCCTTCTGGTGCAATGTATCCCATTCTCGCCCACTCCCAGGCCTGGTCGATACAGTCGAAGAACTAGGCAGATGAGTCAAAGATGACCAGGAGGTGGGCCGAGAAGAGTTGTGCATATTAGATGTTAAGCTCCTGGAGCTTTTTCCCAAATTCTTTGAAAGAGCAGCACCGCTGCTGGACCGCTCTTGTGTAGTCTGGGAAGAATAGGATCTTTGCGTTGTGGTATCTGAGATTGTGCTGATTTTCACGCTTCGCGAAGGATTGCATCTTGGACGTGATGATTGGGAATCCTCACTATCACCGGACAGGGGGAGCTCCCAGCGCAGTTCTCTTTGTCAGGTCCCGGTGTTCCTGCCATACCACAAAGCAACAGGACAGCTTTCCGCCGGGATCCAGGACTTGAACTACTCCTACAGGAAATCTCCCATCCCAATGCCCTGCACCCCATCTGTGAGGCAGATGAGACATAAATGATTTCACCTTGAGAGATTTCCAATGACCTCCGCACTGCCATCTAGCACAGCCACCACGGAGAGGAGTTTAGAAACCTGGCACTTGAGCTTTTCCACATTGACTTCAATTGTAGAAATACATGCCTATGTCTTGGTCACCCACTGCGGATGTTATCAACCTTAGTTTACGGTACCTCCAAAAGTCCGTGGAGGTCTGGCTGAGTTAGTCGGGGTAAGGGAAGTCCAACATCTCCCGCAGATACCAGACGCCGGTGTGGTAAACCATTTTGGCATAGGCGACCTTTGGTTGTGGAGGCCAGTCCTGCCCCATTGCCAAGTGGAAGATAGCAGAGCATAGAAGGATCAAGCATTCTAGGTAGCTGGTACACTTGCTCTGGGGCAGCATGAGCAGTCCGCTCCCTGGTCTAGTGGTCTCTCTAAAGGTATATCATAACCCTCCCCTGTAGAGCACTGATGCAGGAGGCGTTTAGATGCAGGCAAGGCAGGGAGATGATGTGGTACTGGCCGCCTTGCCACAAGGCAGTACAAGCAGTGGCAGGTCTGTGTGCCCCAAATGAATTTGCAGGATTAGGGCAGTTAGATATGCCCCAGTAAGAAGTGGCTCGGTGAGCAGGCAGGCACCACTCCAGCTGCAGCAGAAGCAGCGGCGGCCAATCCAAGGTGCTCTGGACATGCACCTCTCCAGGGCAACCAACCAGAATGGGGGAAGCATGTGCTTCAATGTCTCCTCTTGAACTCATCCCACTCAGCTAAGAGGCTATTGCTCAGAGGCAAAGCCACTCCGGGCCACGCAAGGTTTCTGCTTGGATATTCACCAATTAGCATCAAGGGCATGACTGGTATTTGCCACTGCTAGTCTGAGGGAGTGCAGTCAAGGCCTTCCCCCTCAGGAACACACCCATATATTTTGGGCTTGTCACCAACAGGGGTCAGATCAGGTGGCCCCTGAAGTCCATCATTTGCCTGCCAGAAGAGGGGGCAGCACAGAGAGTCGGGCAGGTCAACACTGGGACTAGCCTTCTCCCGCATGAGTGACCCACTACAACAGTGAGTCCTTGGCAGTCCCCTGGAGCCCCCACAACTCCTCTGCCAGCAATAGGCCCAATCTTGTCACCCAAGGCAGTTTCCCTGGGGGCCCGCAGGCACAACATAGCTCTGGCGCATAGCAGTAACTGTTTCAAACCCCTCGGGAGTCCACTCATTTTTTTCTTTTTTTTTGTGGGCTATTGGATGCAGGGGAAGTGCAGAGACACAGGCCAGCGGGACCTTTTCCACTCACTAGGACTCCACTGGAGTGATATTCCCTCACCCAGTCCGGGGCACATCCAGGAGCCCCCCAACCCCCACCTGGTTGAAGGCTCCTCGTAGGAGGGTGCAAGAAAACCCAATCTTGCAGCTCCAGCTGGAACAGCTACTCCACCCCAGGCTGCCCACTAGAACATGAGGGGGGCATACCCGCAGGTCCGCCCACCATGGAGGCCTGCAGCTCACCTCGCAGCATGAGGGGTCCCATGTTCCATGACAGCATCCCTCAGGAGAGGCACAGACACCACTCAAGCGCCACAGTGGGGAATGCCTCAGACCGCACTGTGGCTAATGTAATTCCTTCTCATGGCCAGCATCTTAAGGCTCACACATGGGTGTCCCTTGTGCCTGGCCACCGTCACTGCCCCTCAAGCAGAAAAGGTGCCCCCAGATAGATGCCCGCGGGTCTCAAGGTGCTAGTTGGCCAAGCACTGAGTCCTACCGGGCTACTGTCAGGAAGGCCGGTGAAAGATGTGCTACTGTAAAGTAGTCTATTGCCTGGGTTAACTAGTGTGTTATTTGCCATATTTCTACCTATAAGGAAACCATTCTGATCGTTTTGAATGACTGAAGGGACTACTACTGCACAAAGATTCGCTATGATTTTCGTGAACAGCCTATAGTCACAATTAAGTAAGCTGAAGGACGATAAGAGTTCACATGCTTTTCCGACTTGTCCTTACTCAAAAAGCTAACAACTACCGAGTGTGTAAATGAGTTAGGAATTTCGCCCCCAGTTCAAAATTCTAATGAACAAACTAACTAAGAATTTGTTCAATTGTGGCATGGAAAGCTTGTATACTTCTGCAGGGATCCCATCGTTGCCGCAAGCTTTTTCATTGGGGGAAGAGTTAACAGCCTATGCTTCTCCTGGACCAATCAGTGCTTCCCCTTGTTCCGGGCTTATTGAGGGGATATTATAACCCACTAACCATCTTTCAACCATCGCCAACGATGTGTTATGAGGGTCCGAATAGAGCTTTGTACAATGATTATAAAAAACAAATATTATTTCTTGCGGCTGAGTCGCAAGCCTGTCTGTGTCTGGATCTTGAATCTACTTAATAAAACTGACCTTAGATCTGCGCTTAACTGACCAAGCCAAGTATTTACCTATATTTACCTATATTTATGTTTACTTCATATATTTTTTCAAAATTGAATTGTGGTTCAATATCTCCCTTAAAGTGAAGTGATCCTGAAGATTATATTTTGCCTGAGCCACCTCACGCTTGGACTCCCTTGTGGGAAATGACGCTGCCTGCAGGTAGGTTGCCCCCCCAGCCGCCACACGGTCGTCCTGCGATGCTGTGACTCTGCCCCCTGTCGCCTTGCTCCTGCCTCGCGCTGAGTGAGTCCTCCCGGGCCTCTCCCTGGTAACCCTCTCCTTCGTTGCTCTGCTGGTGGGCCATGTGCCCTAGTGCCTCTTCCCCCATTTGCTCCGTGCCCCCTTCATTGTTGCCTGCTTCATTTACTTTGCTCTCTGCCGTAATTCTCACCCTCCTTGCCCCCCTCCCCCGTTCTGATTCGGTGCTCCCCCTGTTTTGCATTGTACCCCTTCACTGCTGCCTTGAGTTTTTCTCCTTATATTGTACTGTATTGCATTGTTAAATTCCGCTGTCTTGCCCTGTGCCCCCGTTCCCCCCCCTTTTTTTTTACTTCAGTGTCCCCTTTCCCGCCGCTGCGTCCCTGCGGCCCCGCCCCCGCTGTCCCATTCGCCACCCCGCTCCCGCCTCCCAGCTGCTCCGCCCTCCGACAACCCCTCATATGGAGGCACGCCTAAGGCAAGCCTGTCTGTGCCCGTCCGTGCCTGGACCGCGCTCAGCGCCAGAACCCCTGGCCCACGCCGAAGCCAGACTACCCGACTGAGATACGACTCTGCCGTCCTCCACACACTCAACACCGAACGACCGCCCGCCTGCTACCAAGCCTCCCCGAAACGCACCCTCGGACCCTTCACCTCCAAGCCTGCCCCCCCCCGCCAGACGAAGCAACACCTACAACCACCTCAAGTGCATCCTCCTCAACACACGCTCCGTCCACAAGCACGCCATCGAACTCTGGGACCTCCTCGACTCAACAACACCAAACGTCGCCTTCCTCACGGAAACCTGGATGAACGCGTCCTCGGCCCAAGACATCGCCATAGCCATCCCGGATGGCTATAAGATCACCCGGAAGGACCGCATCAACCAAATCGGAGGAGGAATCGCCACCATCTACAAGAACACCATCAACGTCACGACCAATGCCGAAGACACACTCTCCGCCGCCGAACACCTACACTTCCAAATACACACCGACCCCAAGACCACCCTGAGAGGAACGCTCATCTACAGACCCCCAGGCCGGCGCACACAATTAAGCAAATCAATCGCCGACTTCATCAGCCCGCACGCCCTAGCCTCACCAGAATACATCCTCCTAGGGGACCTGAACTTCCACCTAGAGAAAAACAACGACAACAACACCACCACCCTGCTCGACAACCTGGCCAACCTCGGACTCAAGCAACTGGTGGACACACCCACCCACCTCGCCGGCCACACACTCGACCCCATCTTCTCCGCCAGCAACCACGTCTCCTTCAGCCACTTCACTGAACTGCACTGGACCGACCACAGATGCATCCACTTCACCTTCAAAAAGAATACATCCCACCACCACGCACAACAAATCCCCCGCAGATGCTGGAGCAAAATCACCACAGACCAGCTCCTCTCATCACTGAGCCAGAACCCGCCAGCCGACACCGCCGACCCCAACAACGCAGCCCACATTCTCGCACAATGGATAACCGACTGTGCCGACGACCTTGCTCTACTGAAGAACCCCCCAGGCAAGACCGGCAACAGGAAAACATCATGGTTCACAGACGCCCTCAAAGAATCAAAAGAAATCCTGCTGGACCCTCAAAAAAACCTGGTGCCATGATCGGACTTCAGAAAATATGACAGCCCTCAAAAACGCCACCCGCAAACACCACCAGCTGATTCGCACCACCAAAAGAACATCGTTCAAAGAGCGACTAGACAAGAACACCCACAACAGCAAGAACTCTTCAGCATCGTCAAAGAGCTCCCCAACCCCAGTGCCAGCAACAACGACATCACACCGTCACAAGAACTCTGCAACTCCCTCGCCACGTTCTTCCACCGAAAGATCGCAGACATACACGACAGCTTCGGACCCTAAACCCCGCCCGAGTCACAGAACCAACGCCCCCCCACCACCACCCTCAGCGCCTGGACACCCATCAGCACTGAAGACACCACCAACGTCATGAACTCCATCCACTCCGGCTCCCCCTCTGACCCATGCCCCCATCATATCTTCAACAAATACGACACCATCATCGCACCCCCATCTCCGGAACATCATAAACATCTTGTTCGAGTCAGCTGCCTTCCCCGAGAGCTGGAAGCACAGAGAAATCAACGCCTTTCTGAAGAAACCCACAGCGGACCCCAAAGACCTCAAGAACTTCCGCCCCATCTCCCTGCTCCCCTTCCCGGCCAAAGTCATCGAGAAGACCGTCAATAAACAGCTGACTGCTTTCCTCGAGACAAACAACTCGCTCGACCTATCCCAGTCCGGATTCCGAGCCAACCGCAGCACCGAGACTGCCCTCATCGCAGCCACCGACGACATCAGGACCCTGATGGACAATGGAGAAACTACCACCCTCATCCGCCTGGACCTCTCGGCAGCCTTCAACACCGTATGCCATCGCACCCTAATAACCCGCCTCTTCAACACAGGGATCCAAGGAAAGGCCCTGGACATGAATCACCTCGTTCCTCTCTGACAGAACCCAGAGAGTCCGCCTCCCTCCCTTCCGCTCAGAAGCCACTGAGATCATCTGTGGCGGACCCCAAGGCTCCTCGCTCAGCCAAACCCTCTTCAACATCTACATGAGCCCCCTTGCCGCCATCGCACGCAAACACAGCATCAACATCATCTCCTACGCCGACGACACCCAGCTGATACTCTCCCTCACCAAAGACCCAGCCACCGCCAAAACCAACCTACAGGAAGGAGTGAAAGACGTCTCAGAATGGATGAAGCTCAGCCGCCTGAAGCTGAACTCAGACAAGATGGAAGTCCTCATCCTCGGACAATCCCCTTCCACCTGGGACGACTCCTGGTGGCCCCCAGCACTGGGCTCCGCACCGACAGCCTCGGACCACGCACGCAACCTGGGATTCATCCTGGACTCCTCCCTCATGATGACCAAGCATGTCAACGCCATCTCGTCATCATGTTTCAACACCCTGCGCATGCTCCGAAAGATCTTCCGATGGATTACCACTGAAACCAGAAAGACGGTCACCCAGGCCCTCGTCACCAGCCGACTGGACTACGGAAACGCCCTATACGCAGGAACCACCTCCAAACTTCAGAAACGACTACAATGCATACAGAACGCCTCCGCACGACTCATCCTAGACATCCCTTGCCACAGCCACATATCTGCCCACCTGAGATACCTGCACTGGCTCCCCATCAACAAGAGGATCACATTCAGGCTCCTCACCCACGCACATAAAGCGCTCCATGACATGGGCCCCGAATACCTCAACAACCGCATCTCGTTCCACACTCTCACCCACCAACTCCGCTCCGCCAGCCTCGCCACCGTCCCAGGGATTCGCAGAACCAACGTCGGAGGAAGATCGCTCTCCTACCTGGCCGCCAAGACATGGAACTCCCTACCCGCACACCTACGAATGACCATGGACCATCTCACCTTCAGGAAACACCTCAAGACCTGGCTTTTCGAGCACTAGCGGCACCCCCCTCCCCCCTTTTCAGTGCCTTGAGACCCTCACGGGTGAGTAGCGCGCTCTATAAATGTTTTGATTGATTGATTGATTATTAATTTGCTGTACTTCCGCATGTGCCTCAAAGTTCTATCTCCATGGCAGTCTCTCCTGTGTAGCAGTTAGAGCCAGGAGAGCTGACAGGCTGGCAGCAGATGTTGGTGGTATATCCTGAAGACAATAAATCTTCCTATTGATTACCAGTGTCTGTCCAAGTAACACTGGTGACGAGTGACGCTTGTGGGAACAAGCTCACCACCAACTCCCCTTTTATTGGACCCACGGAAATGATTATTGCAACAATCTGAAGCAAGCAACTATCGTACAACAAGCCTCAACACATCTTGGAGATTCTGAGACTTCCGTTGTGCTATTCAAGCTATTCAGTAAGGTTTTACCTAGTTTTAGCCTTATTTTCCCATTCGCCTTCCCAACGGTTCTCCTTCATCGCGTGACGACACTCAGGCACTGGCCTGTGCATACACTGTCGTCATCACGTCACGTCAGCAACGTGAACATCATCGCATCACGTATGCGTAACCTGCGTACCGCGATCTTTGTTGTCTTGTTTCCTTGACAACCATCTGTACGAGGACATAATTGGATCCTGAAGACGGAACAAGATCTTAATTAACCCTGGGCGTAGTTTACGTAGTAGCTCTACGCGTAGCTATGCGAAGTGCACGTCTCACTACGCACACTACGCGTAGCTACGTGAACTGTGCAGTGCGGTAGGGAAAATGCTGTCCGCACTGATTGCACAGTGCCGGATGCTTGTCTGCACTGTGCAATCATTGCAAACGGCATTTTGCACAGTGTAAGCAGTCGTTTTCTGCCGCTCGAGTAAATTTGTACTCGAGCGGCAGATTTCTCAACACGGACTGGTAGTTTCTCATCGCGAGCGGTCATGAGCATAATCGACCACTCGTAATGAGAAACCTAACCTCCCCACGTTGAGAATCTAGCCTGAAGGTTTATTTTCCATACTCGCGATCAGCAACTTGATGTTGAAGAAGGTTACCAATGTGGCTCATTTCTTTGTCCCAAAGCGGGATCTATGAAGGGCACTGTCTCAATATCCGTTGAATTCACGCTTTCTAAGCCTGGCAGGTGTGAACATAACTTTAGGATATTGCCTCTATTTAGAATGTCACATTGTCCCTGGGATTCGTACTCCGGGTATAGCAGTATTTGTGCTGATGTTGTCCTGGATGGGGCTCTTGGTGCAGCAGAGCCTGGTTGAGACTGGGTACAACAGGGTCAGCAGGATCATTGCCAGGGAACTCCGAGTTGTTTTGTGTACTTGATTTTATGATTAGTGGGCAGGCCCTTCTTAATGGGTCATTTCCTATTGAAGATTCTTTGGGGGGGACGCCTTATTGCCAGTGCTGGCCACGTCCGTAATTGCTTTATGGCGATTCTCTTCCTCTTCTAATTGTAGCAATGGAGTTTCCTCAGTGATTGTTCTTGGTTTTAGACTTGACTCCCGCATGGAATTAAACCAGAGTGATATTGGGGAGAATAATAAAATTGCCCCCTATCACGAGAGGGCCGGACTCCTCTTATGGAAAATTATATCAAGATTGGAGAGTCTGGGGTGAGTCCTTAACAGGGCCATAAAAATTAGCAAAGTAAATCAACTGGATCAAAATAATTTTAATTTGCACCCAAATCCACCCAGCACCCATATTTCTGTGGAGCTTGAGTACTTTGCGCTGGAATTCCTTAATGACTAATACAGCCACCCCCCTTATAGCCGCATTCAAAGAAGCATAGAATTCATTCTGAATATAGCCAGGGATTTTCAATGGGGGAGCTTCATTCTTTAAATGTGTCTCTTGAAAGAGATTTATACTTGCCTGTAACGATCTAAACCAGGAGAGCATTGCCCAAAGCTTACATCTATCGTTGAGACCATTAGCATTACATGAGAGGATTCTCAATCGTCTATGAGCCATATAATACCATTGACCTGATAAACTATTTTTCCCTCTACAATTACCACCACACTCATCCCTCAACCCCATTCCCCACTGTCTCCTTCTTCTCCACCTCATAATGCAGTTTGCCCTGGATCTCTCAAAGGAGGCTGCCTTTGCCCTCGCCCTCCCCTTTGCTGAGTGCCTTGATATGGCAGCCTGAAACTGTCCACCAGGGCTAGCAACAGCTTTTTAATGTGTCAATCGTAGGAAGACTGTTCCTTAACATTTTCACTTATGTGGTTCTCCTATAAAGCCGTACGATACAAGCCTGAGTCCATAGCTGCTCCCTACCTGCCCCTTTCATTTTGATCGCTCCTTTCTATGCAGCTGCTGCAGGAGTTCAGTAGCTTGCTCCACTGACCTCAGTACAGGAAATTGACCTTTCAGGAGAACCTTCAATTTAGATTGCTGCACCCTGGCGGCCTGGATGCCTTGTATTTAGTACAGTTCAAGCATTGATTTGAATTCTCACTGATGACTGGCTACCACGCGAACATGTCTGAAAAGATATTAAAATGTCTCTTGTTCAATATATGAAATCTCTTTGACTTTATAGCCTCAGATAGAATTCTTATTTTCATCTGAAAATCCCAAAAAATAACCAGGAATGTACGAGGATCTCTGGTATTCGAGGGCTGACAAGAGGGAACTCAGAGGAAAAATCTTCTGTGTTAGCTTGACTCTTTGGAAGAACATATTGCCAAACCAAACTCAAAATAAATTTAATTGAATACTGGCCAGTTTCTTGCCCTTCTGGTATCCCTAAAAAGTGCAAATTCGAGCATCTGGGTCAATTTTCCATGTTGTCAAGCTTCATCTGAATCTCTACAATCTCTCGTTTATTTTTAGCTGCATGAGAATCAGAGCTTTTCTGAAAGTCCTCCAATTCGAAATGTGTTGTTCTGTTTGCACTAAACTTGAATTGATTTGGAGCAAGTAATCATTAATGTTACTCATCTACATCTGCACTTCTGAGTGAGCTTTAATTCTTCCAGAATCTGTTGAAGCATACCCCCAGCTGAGTATTATTTACTAGTATTTCTGAGAACTAGCTAGCCAGGGCAGACTTTAAACTTATCAATGGTAAGAGACTTGTGTTAGCTGGAGGGTTGGAGATACCTGGCTCCCCAGCGTTTTTTGTGAATCAGTCCCCTCATGAGGTTCTGGCAATAGTCGCATAACTTTAGAGTCTGAATGCGGCTCTTTTGTTTTATCTTCTGTCTACCTTAACAGAGGAATAACTTTGCCCTCCCACCAGTGATACATTTGAAGCTTTGGGACCAAATAGGAGTATGGGGGCTTTTCACAGAGACTTGCCATTTCTTGTGCTGGGGTAACAGTAGTGCTTGGTATAACTTCCTTAGTGCCTTGGAGTCACAGTAATTCAGAGGATAATCTTAGTGAACTACTTGCACTGGTAGTAGGGCTTTTGTTTCCCTTTCGCTCCTGAATGCTGAGTGGAGCATTCTGGCTATATTCTGGATCCACTGCTTTGAAGCTTTCTCCTATCAGCAGGTTATGATGAATTTTTGAGGTTATAGCAGGAGTGCGCCTTCTTGGAAGTAAAGAGCTTCATTGGCCCAAATATGCCGGGAGGTTAGGTTTTCTTTCACTATGTTGCAGGGGAGGAGATACCTTGAATGCCGTTGGCAAGTTAAGTAAGTTTTGCTGACGTCCTTAGATTTCCAACAGACCCGCCTAGTCTCCTTACATCATGATTAGGGCTCCCAGTTTTCCGTTTTTACTGATTTTTACAGATAAATACAGACAGAAAACTATTTTTTTCCTGTCTGTATTTATTTTTTAATACAGAAAAATACGGAAAATATGTCTTCTTTGGATGTTTTTTCTACTGTCAATCATGAGTGCCAGGTCAGTAGATGTACAGATTTAGAGGTAGGGGAGATGAAAAAAGACAACACATGTCCTAATTAAGATTAATTAAGTGCAGATCTACAGTTATTTATGCTAATCTGCAATGCAAGTGTTTTCATATAACGCTATTGCACTGTATACAGTTGAAACCTTTTGGACATTCAAATGCGAATGTACATTTATCAGTCAAATAAATGTGGAAAAATACCAATGGCAGCTTCATTTATACAGAAAACACAAAATAGAAATGGATAAATACAAAAACAATTGGCAAAAAATAAATATGGATAAATACAGACGGAAATGTAGAAAAAATAAATACCATAAAACCGGGAGCCCTAATCATGATGCATGGTGGATTCCTAGGCAAATCAATATCCATAGCTTAAAACAGAGTCTATGCCGTGGCTAAAAGGAGGAGTGTTAGATCGGCCACAAGCTGCACCCACACCTAGGTAGGCCACTTCCACGGTTGCGCAGGTGCTCACCTTCCTCCGGGGTGGGGGGCACCAAGCAGCCCTTTGAGGTTACCATATCCTATTATGATGGGGATGTGGGAGAGAGTATGCTGCCCCATGCAAACACTGGCTCTCCCCTAGTCAAACTGCATGCACCTCACCTCCAGAGGACACAGTGGGTCATGTGCGGCTGTCCTGCAGCCGGTGTCTTCACCGAGAGCACGTAGCCAGCCTTGCCATCGAGTACATTAGTCTCTGCATATCATAACTCTCCCCTCCACCTTCTGACACCATCAGATGCCATTCCACGCAGTAGTGGCAGCTCCCGGAAGCAATCACTTAGACACCAAGCATGATGGGAATTCCCACGAACGTGGATGTGGGCATCATTTGGCATTTTAAGAGGTTAAGGCAAGCTCATAGGCACCCATCGGTGCTAAGTTCTCATGCTGCCACACCATGCTACCCCAGCTGCGAGGGAAAATGCCAGGGTCCTTATGGCCACACAGCTCTGTGGGAGAAGCCCAGATGTTACAGGCCCTCGTTTTCTCTTGGTGCTTTTACTGACCTCATCAGCATGCCCCAGTTCTCTATCTCTCTCCCTTCAACAAAATTGTACCCGTCCTGCCCAACCCCATTAAAGTGTGGACTCAGAGTTATTTGATCACTGGTAAATGTGTAATCTTGTCCAAAATAACAGTTTGCCGGTTTCATTATACCCCTTTGGCTTCACAGTGTCTGTCCATCGTTTTAATAGCTACATTTAAAGGCAAAGAGAAGACCTTTAGGAAAATATAAAACAACATTTGTTTTATTATCTGTCAGGGTACTCAATTCCTGTTACAGAATACTTGTGAGATTTCAAGAGCTCATAACAATTAAGCGTCAGTGATGATGAGAGAGTCCGACTCCATCTCCTGCTTTACCATACAGCATCGTGAGTGTAAGAGACGGGAAAGTGCTTTAAGTAGTCCCAACCATACAACACACCAGAAGACCTTGTCTGACTTACCTGTTGTTTATTGCTAATGGCTTGGCGCTGTCAGTTGGGTAAAGTTTGTCTTGTAGAAAGAAAAACTGAGAAGCCAGGACTTGTGCGATTATCACCACAGCCATCAGTACCGCTCCAAGCCTACATTCAAAGAACAGAGTCAAACAGTGTCTTGAAAAGTCTTAGGAGCTTTGCCATTTACAAACATCTTAAGTAAATCATTATAATGTAATAGTGGCTTAATGAATCCCTGGTGTCCATCTTAACTGGAATGTAATTTGGATGGTTCGTGTAGCCATGTCCTTTTATTTCTGTTCACATTCATGTACCTATTGAAAACGTGTATGGAAATGTGTGTTACTGTTACTTGTTAGGAGTTTAGTTTGTAAGTGCACGTAAAAAGTGTTCAGCAAAAATGTGTCATTTGGGTCCAGAAGTTTACACAGTTTTGTACCACACAACACTGCTAATTGTTGTGCTTTCACAGATGTACTAATGTGGTACAGTGCAGAGATGTGGTGCGCATGGATTTATGCAAGTCCTTCACACTGTTTTCTTATTTATGGGGTAGAATTTCCTTTGTAAATCCTTGCAAATAGAATTGAATGAAAAGACTGAAGCATGCAAGGTACATCATACCTTCATTTCTGCATTCATGTTCGGAAATTGACAGTATTGCAACATTTCTTGCAATGATACGTGAGGGAGGTGGGCTGTAATAATAACAAAAATATGGCAGAATGTGAATGGGGCATCAGGGAGGAGTATGGCGTAGTCGAAGGGAGTTTGGGGCAGATTTACGACTTCAGGCGCATCTCTGCTAATCAGCAGTGATGCGCCAGAAGAGTTGCGACGCATCTGCCCACCCGTGCGCCACCACTGATGCGCCGCATTTACAATGCAGCGCACCGTGGCGCTCGGATGAGCAGTTGCGTGACACAACCTCAGCGGAAATGCGGTGCATTGCTGGAGTTGCGTCTCAAGCGCGATGCAGCTCCAGCAAGGCTCGGGGTGCCCTATCACTAACATGCTACGTCAATCCTTATGCCTGCTTAAAGCAGGCGCAGGGTTTTGACTCAGCATGGCCCTAAAAGTGACTGAGTGAAATCTTGTAGATTTCACTCAGCCACTTTTAGGAGGCGATCCTGCACTGGAACGCCCCCCCCCCCCTGTGCAGCAACGCCTTCTTGTGGCGCAGGGGTTTACAATGTGACCCATCTCCCAGATGCGTCACGTTGTAAGTACCCCGCACCATGGTGCTGGGTTTGTGCCGCCGCTGTGTCACAAAAGTGACGCAAAGGTGGCATAAAAGAGGCGCAGGGGGCTTTTAAATCTGCCCCATAGTTTTTAAAGACTGCAGTATGCTTCGTAGAAAATCAAACTATATGTGGAAAGTAATGCAATTATTGAACAAAAAACTAACAATCTCTTTAAGTAAACTAAAGAAGAATGGTTTATAATAAGAAGGAAGAAAAAGTGAATACAAATTGAGGAATGAAAACCAGAAGAAAAATAGGAGAAAACAACAAAAAAGCAAATATATCTATTTTTAATTAGCAGTTGGCATTCAGGAAACAATCATCATACCCAACTGAAAGCGTGTGTAGGATTTCACCTGGGATTTTTATAAGCCCTCACTGACAAACACACACTCTCTCTCACTCTCTTAAAGACCTTGAAAAATGTACATTAGTTTGAAAAATGTTGTGTTATAAATTCCCCTAACGATCCACCCTCCTCTCTCTTTCCACTCCCCCTAAGCCCCTCTCATATCCTGCTTTTCATATAACGTATTTTAACAAGATACCGGCGTGACTGTTAGGAAATCTGAAGCTCACATATCCCCAATCTTAATGACCAAGTAACTCCCCTGCAGGCACAGTTAGATAGTATAAAAGATGACCTAGGCAAATAGTCAGGTTCTTTAAAGGGCATTGCATGGCTATGGGGACTAAAATGTGAGAAACTCTCCTAATTTGGGTCAATCCATGCTAGGAGGTTGGGATCTATTTCTAGGGGGAACATGGGTAAAGACAACCAATAATTTTGCAACAAACAGGCTAGTATGTGTCAGCACTATCCATTAAAAGGGGGCAAGACTTACACCTTACATTGGTCCTGAGGAATAATGTTATATGTAACATATCTGGGATAAGAACAAGAGGTTCCATAAGGTGGCCGTAATGTAAGTGAATTGGTAGTATCAATAAACAGAGATCAAAATGTGAGTTACAATTCCCATGTTCGACCTACAGCTAGGCTAAATAGTAACTGTAACAAGGTGGTCGGATTCCAAGTTCTTAGTCAATAAACATAACATTCAGAGCTATCTATACTGGCATCAACTAAAACAAAAATTTGAGGTGTGGGACCGAAATAGACTACTAACATTAGATGAAAAGCAGTTCCTGTCTATAGCTCACCCTACTATGACCACACTCAACCTACTACCCAAAACTCACAATATGGGTTTCCCTTCCAATGGCAGACCCACAATAGCAGGATGTAGCTTGTTCAGCTCTAAATATACACAATGTATTGATTACCGTTTGACAAAGACCATTCTGCAAAGTCACCCCAGATTTTTGCCAAACCTGTTTGTGTTGTCATTTACTCATGCTACTCTGTGGAAAAACGCTTGTGTCACCCTTGTAAACATGGCAAAAGTGACTGACAACTCATTGGTACATTCAATTTACTATATTTCCCTAGTAAATGATACTACCTGTACCCAGGGCCCGTAAATAAAATGCTACAAATGCAACGCTCATTTTGCCACCCCGTAAAGTAGCTGGCAAAACATGTCTCAGGCCTATAACTGTCATTTCAACCTAAATGTTTTTGCCAGTCCTTAATCTTCATTTTTAATACTTGTAAGTCACCTCTAAGGTAAGCCCTAAATGCTCAAAGGGCTGGGTGTATGTTTTATAAAAAGTAGGACGTGGTTTCAAGTTTTACATGTCCTGACAGTGAAAAGTATTTTTTCACTGTAGTAGGGCTATCCCTCACATAGACTCAAACTGGGTTATCTTATTATACATACCTATACTTAATAAGTGATAACTTCAGTTTATGAACAGATAGAGAAATACTTCTTACCCTCATTTGAACTGTAATTGAACATTCTCTTTAAAGGTAAAGTCAGATGTTAAGTTACTATTCTGAAAATGTACCTTTTAGAAAGTTGGCATTTTTCTGCCTTAAGCAAATGTGTCCAGGGCACAATGACTCTGAATGGCAATCCTGTGAAGTGTTGTATATTTTTTCTAGACAGGGGGTCAAAAGGACCTTGTTTGTGGGCTAGGGTATTCCTCTCCTGAGCAGGAAATCCTAGGGGGTTGTCCTCAGCCCTTCCTGACTTCTAAATGCTGCTTGTCCTGCCACAGACAAATGAAGTTCACACATAGGTTTGCCAGCCCTTTGTTACTTTAAACAGTTTGCAGCTAAACCTAGGAAAGGGGTATGGTTAAACAAATATGCCATCCTCCATCCACAGGCTCTCACTGTGTAAAAATAGCACACTCAGAGCCTCTCACCAGAATATTCCTGGACCTGTGGAAGATTCATAAGAAGAACTGCCCTGCTGTCTGAAGACTGAAGATTGGACCTGCTTGCCTTCATCCAAGGCTCTGTAGAAGTGACCCCTACTGTCAGTTGACTGGCCTCCTCTTTGAGCTAAAGGGACACAACAAGTTTCCCCCGCAACTGCCCAGCTTACCAGAACCAACTGGACCTACCTGAGCTCTGCTGCTGGCTTCTACTGGAGTGAGTCCTGATCTAAAAGAACTGCCCTTCCAGGTCCTGGTCCTTTGGCTGGCATCGGGGAGTACTCTTCCTGCCACAACACTACAAGTCTTGAGTTCCAGGTGAAGATCCAGAGGTTTTTCGCTTGTTTGTGAACTCGTGAATGTACTCCTTGTGTCACATAATGACTATCTGAGACGCCTGCTGACACTTCATGTCCTCCTCTTCATGTCCGCTCTGAGAACCAGTGCTAATGGTGACCTTCCACCTCTACTGCCACACACAGCTCCATCAATGACCGACTCTTCCGGAAAACATCAACTGTCTATGGGGCCCAAGCTCCTTTTTGCTTTGAATACTAATGGGAAGCTCCTCTGCAGATCTGTGCGTGGAGTTGGGCTCAAAGAAGGTAAAACAAACTTGGCCCCTTTATTTGACGCATGCTCCATTGTGATCGGTCAGAACTTTTGACTTTGATCCGAACCGGACTAACCAGATAATCTCATTTGGTGCTTTTTGATTTTTTGTTGCCACTTTCACTAGAAACTCTACATATTCATTACTCTGGTTCAATAGATTAGATTTTTGTAATTTTGGTGTCATTTTAATTATTAAAATTAACTTCACTCTTTCCAGTTTGGGATTTTCTTCTGTTATGTTTTCACCATACTACTGTTTGAGTGCTGCATAAATTCCTCTACACATCGCCTCTAAGCTAAGGCTGACTGGTTTATTTAGTGACTTCTGTGGTTCTCCCTGACAAGTGCTTATTATTTGAGAGGGGCTTCTACTGTAACTCTAATAACCCAATGTCTTACAATTACCAATTCCAAGCTCTGATGAAAATACTCTTATATCAGAGATGTCACCGGCATACTAAAAAACTTGAACACATTGATTGGCAGGAAGATTTATTTCTAGCTTCCATAAATACAGTCCATTTCTACACCACCTCAATCAGGGTGGAATATTCGCTGTGAAGCTACCAACCAACTATTGGAAAAGTAACAATATAATCCTAGAAATGTTGGACTTCCAGAGAAACAACATCTTTTGTGTCAACAATGAATATTGCATTGAGCTTTGCTGTAAAGGACAGCAAGAGTGGCAAAATCTGCTCCATCATATGTCTGTCTTTTGATGGGAGAGCTTGAAAGACAATTGCTCTTGGCCGACAAGTACCACCATTTACACAAACAGATCATCTTCTGTGATCGTTATATCTCAACAACATATTAATGAATATTGCAGGGTCCCAGGACACTATTAGAAGACTATATTCAACAAATGAATTTGAATGATTGCAACACCATTATCACCTACACAATCTCAAAGGAAACTTTTGATTTCCTTGATCTAACCATCTAAACAGACAAACAAACTAGGAATCATAGGAAAGAAACTGCTGCTAACACAACCTTAAGAGCTAACAGCTGTCATCTTCAAAGTATAATTAGTAAAATACCCAAAGGAGAATAACTTAGAGCCAAGAAAAATGTAGTTCAGAAGAGACATAGAAGACTATCAGTGAGGGGATCAAACAGGGACTAAGTGACAGAGGCTACAGCCTTCTAATGCTTGACTAAACTGCAGATGAAATCAAGGGAGATGACTGAGGTTCCATTCTGAGGGAAAAAAAACCAAATCAAGACCAATATACATGAACTGATTCCATAATGGCCACACTAACATTAGGAAAATACTCAAAAAACACTGGCATTTGCTAAAAAGTAACCCTGCACTGCATGTCTGTAGCAATGGTTAGCTCCAAATTGGGTTTAGAAGAGCAGCAAATATCAATCAACAACTATACTTCACACTTTGAGAATAAGGTCACTAAAATGAAAGAAGAAATCAAAAATACTTCTGGTTTCTTTACCTGCCTAAACTGCTTGCCCTAAGTGCGCCAGGTATGCCCAGACGTGGGTCCTCGGCTCACTGTGCCACTGGAATCAAGCTATCCTGGCTGAAGAGGGCTAAAACCCCGAAACCGGTCCTAGAATGCTTGCTTCCGGTCCAGTGAGCACCTGGCTTGGCAGTTCGGGCAGGACTGTTCCCATTAGGCACAGGGTCAAGACTGATTTGCATATGGCCAGGTCTAAAGTCTAAACTGGGGTGGCATGGTGAGCAAAAGAATGATGGATTTAACCTAGATCTCTTAACTGGGGGTGAATGTTTAGATTTGTTCTGCATTCCGTCCATCAATTGTGTGTCTTTTGCTTTCTTGTCCTAAGTGCGCCAGGTATGCCCAGACGTGCGTCCTGGGCTCACTGTGCCACTGGAATTAAGCTATCCTGGCTGAAGAGGGGTGAAACCCCGAAATGGGTCCTAGGATGCTTGTTTCTGGTCCAGTGAGGTCCTGGCTTGGCAGTTCGGGCTGGACTGTTCCCATGAAGCACAGGGTCAAGACTGATTTGCAGATGGCCAGGTCTAAACTGGGGTGGCATGGTGAGCAAAAGAATGATGGTTTTTAACCTAGATCTCTTGACTTGGGGTGAATGTTTATATTTGTTCTGCATTCCGTCCATCAATGGTGTGTCTTTTGCTAAACTGCTTGTAAAGGGCCAACAAGGGAATCGTTTCTAGAATACACATTTTTAAAAACATTAACTTATGTTATTTGTCCCAATACTGACAGTGGAGAATGAATCACGCCACAACTCAGCATGTACTAAATGAAGGAATTACAATTGAAGAAAAGACTCAAACAGATTTTAGATTGGAGAAAGATCCTGATATTCAATATAAATAATTTGGGAGTTCAAATCAAGAAATTTCATATCAACATATATCTTTTGAAGCAAGTCAAAGTAGTGAAGTTAAAAAATAATGCCTGTACAGTATACTCTGTTTAATGATGTCAATATCTTCACACCCAAAAATTTTTTAATGGTGAAAGACCGATAATTTTGCATGGAAGGAGTTGTACTCGGCGTCAACGTTTCAGTCTCGATTGTTCCTAGTCCGCAAGACCACCCTGAGGACAACCATATTAAATTGGAATTACAGCGATGACTCCCACATGAACTGAAAAGTATTAAAGAGTGTATAAAAAAGGATATTGATCCACATATGCACCTGGATGATATCAGAGGCCATGATCCTAAAGTGCAAAACATGCATGTGTTGAGAAAAACAGGAGGAAAGAAAGATGTGAATGTACTTAAGTGAAACCTAATAGAGACAAACTAAAGTATGAATATATACAAAAAGTCCCAAAAATCAATAAAGGGAACTATCACTCACTTTTGAGAAAAGTCATGATAACCTTTACAATAAAGATGGTTATTGGGATTTCTGTAAATCAAAACAAAAATTCAATTAAATCAAGATCACAATCCATATATTATTAGTGGAAAACTTCCATTCCAATCATTGCTATAGAAACTCACCCATACCCTAAGTGAGTCAATAGTGAAGTTGAAAAAAATCATCAATTGTAAATTTGGAAGGTAACTTTTGAAGCTGAAAGAATAATAAAAGTGTTCAAGATCAACATGGTTATCCTCTCAAGTAAATCAACTGCCAACCAACCAAAATATATGGAGAAAAACTCATATAGACTGAATGATTTAGCTTAAGGAATGTCTCACAAATGAAGATCAAGTCAAACAAACACTGAGATTACTTCCATATTTATGTGTACCTGGTGCCAAGAGCAACTCTAAAAACTAAAGTGCGTAGAAGGTGGTTAATCAAGTACTGGTAACAAGAGAAAGTTGTTACAAACAACTCTATACTCATTACTAAATAATGCCCATCTGGTCATCTAGTGACGCAAAAGTGAAAAGCAAGTGTTCCAGTCATAATTCTCAAATGGGACTATAGCATATTTGGAAAGAGTTTAGAAATACAGAGATGAAAAAAGAGATTTGAGCCATCGAATAAGGCAAAATATCTACAATTAATATAACCGAAAATTAATAATTATATGAATCTTCAAGTCATTCAATATTTCCAAAAAGTTATAGTCAGAAACACTATTACAATGTATGACAAGACAGAAATATACAGAATTAAGATCTTAGAAAATGGAGCATGATACATAAACAATCATATCCAACTTTTTAAAGAGTGTCTAAAGTGGACTACTTTAAAGCAATGTTCAAACCACATTTCACACTGTCAACTTCCGGGTTCATCTGTTTTCAATATATTGTAAATAAGCTGTTAGGGTTGTTGGTCAGGCTTTCAGTTTGATCACAACAATTACCCACCATCTCATGCCTCTGGTTTAATGAATGATGGTAGAGAAATGCTCGACCAGATGGGCATGCTCAATTTTGCACCTAACGCATGCCTGATGTTGCAAAATCCTTTTACGTATTGGTTGCTTAGTTTTACCAATGTATTTACAGGTATTAAATGCCATGCTGTCTCCACAGAAGAAATGTCCAACAATTTGGGGATGATTTAGCAATTGCTGTAAGGTGTATTCCATTGATACGTTTTTACTAGTCTATCGTTTCAATTAGAACTCCTTTTAATCACAAACATAGGTTTATCATGAAAGATAAGATCATCATTTAATAACATCCAGTGTTTCACACTAGAATTAAATCCCATCTGCCTCAGCTATCTTGGACATAACCATTAAAGTTGAGAAACTATACACCACTTTATACACCAAAAGAACAGATAAACATACCTTGTTATAGTCATCATCCACAAGCACTAGACTACTATGTATGTCCACTTTTGGCACCTTGTCTAACAAGATTAAAAGAATTGTTCAGAAACACTACTTTAAGTGATCATAAGAATAGAGTTGTATGATCACGGATTGGAATGAATGGGTGAAGGTATATCAGTACTGGCATTTGTGAGGTTTTGGGAGTTTGAATAGGGCCTAGCCCTATGATTAAAGGTACAACCCTGTAAGTTTATACAGTCATAATCATTAGAACATTTTGCAAGGCAGCATAATGTTTGTATTTGACATTCTAAATAATATGGGACTTGTTTTAAAAAAATATATATAATTCTTTTTATTAAACAGTCATCGGTGTAGATGGACAATACAGAGGATCAGACAATGTATACATTACAATAAGTACAAACGGGGAATTAGACAATCATTACACAAAGAGAAAAGTCACGGGGAGGGTAAGTCATCTTGATCATTGCAATGAGGCGGTGTACAAATCTCACCACGATAGGTAGTCCACGGGCCCCATATACGAGACCACTTTTTAGGGCATCCCCTTGCCAAGTACACTGTCTGTTCTCTAAGCATGCACCAATCAAGGTTCCTTTCTCTAGAGTGGCTGCGTGATTTTGCCCCCCATTATTGGGCAATGTTTCTTTTTGCCAGCATGAACCCCAATGTGGCCCTCTGTGTCTGGTGAGTGTTGAGATCTATGGGTTTCCAAACATTCAAGAGGCATTGCCTCGCCTCTGGGCGGAGGGAGACATGCAGTACCTCATTAATCGTGGCATGTACCTTAAGCCAAAAGGAGTTAATGTGTTCACTTTCCCAAATAATGTGCATGAACGTGCCCAGGAGGTCACAGTGCCATTTGCATTCTCCAGTGTCAGACCACCCCATGTGTACTAATCGAGGTCCCGTAATATACATCCTGTGAAGGATCTTCAGCTGTACCAATCGTATGCGCGCTGGGATAGCCACTACTCTGGGGGAAGATACTGTTACCTGCCAGTCCTCGAATATGGGACTTGTTGCAATATGACTAACAATTCAACACACTAATAGCATTTTTGACTTTTTACATGTAACATGACATTCATGTCACTTTGTACTGTTTGATTTTAAAGAATGTTTGTACTCGGTAAAAGCCAACTTATGTCATGTTTTTGATATGGTGGGTGTCATAGATTTGTTAGGATTTTATTAACATTATTTCCTGCATTTGAATGTAGATTCATATTTATATATGTCCATCAGGTACTGTTGTGATATTTCTGTTAATGTTAACAGTTACACAATATAACATTGTACACTGAATCAAGTACTCTGAACCTATATGGCTCCAATCTCTTTTTCTTCTGTATTTCTAAACTCTTTCCTACTATTCCAGTCTCTTTTAAGATGGGAGCTGTTTTACTTTGATTGTGGCATTAACTGCCATCTGCATGCTTCTGAGGTGATGTGGGCCCTAGATGACATTTGATAATTAGTTTTGAAAAGTCCAGTGCAAAGGGCCGAATCCCTGTCAGTGACTCCTGGTGGCACATTTTCTGGTTGAGTAGGCTACTGGCGATTTGGGGATTTTTAAAGTTTATGACTACACAGTCCCCTTGTATCGATTTTTGTCAGTTTCCCACCCAGCCAACTCTACGGACCATCTGGATTTCCCCTGCCCTGTCATAGTCAAACTGCCTGTGCCTCGCTAGCCAGATCAGGCATTTGTTCCCAAGATCCAATTGTGTTTCCCTCTGGTCACTTTTAATTGCCGGTAAACCTGTCAATATAATTATGTACGGAGAAGAGGCAGGGGGTAAATTTTATGTTCAGTAAGTTCGCTACTTCAGGCCTATCAGCAATGTGTTCGTCCTTCACCAACCCACCTACGGTCTCCTTGAGTCCATGTGGAGGCAAGCTGTGGTTGCCCTTCACCTCTTGGGGGGTGCTACAATTCTGTGTCTGGCCTCATGATTGGAATTCTTACCTGCCTGGTGATTATTGACATTTGAATACCTTATCTCCTGTGTTGTGGTGGTGTCTGAGCCCCTCTGCACACCCAACCCATCCGGGGGTGTCTGGTTTAAAATGGCCACCTGGCAGCCAAAATCATCCCCCCTTTCTAATACATGAGTACTGCTCACGACGGTGTTTACTTGCCTGCTACCCACCATTGTTACCACTTTCTATACAATTGAATAGGGGGGCAAGTTCTTCCCTTACAATGGCTCTAAGTTGGTTCTGTGGGTCAGTCAACAAATTCAATGCCCTGGTAGGATAATCAGTGTCTAGTCTAATATGCAGAGGACAACCTGCATTTGAATCAGGGTTATCCCGAACCTCTACACTAGATGATGACTCCTCACCTATTTTCTTTCTTTTCGCTCCCTCTACAGTTGTTTGTTTGCGATTCCCATTCTTTGGAGCACTAATAGTATTTCTCCCCTTTTGTGCTACTATTTTAGGTGTAACTTCTTGCAGTGGGGATGAGAGTGGTTAAGCTGAAGGGACTAGGGTGGCAGCTTGCGAAGTACATAAATCAGACACTGAAATATGTAAATCAGGAGTTAGTGACAAGCGCCTTTCAGTGAGCTCTATTTCTGTATTTTACAACCCCTATGGCCCACTTTAACACCCTATCAATTGAGGTGGGTGGCGATGATGATAAGGGGTAGCTATGGGCAGAGGTAGTTGTTTCAGAGGGTAGGTACGCCTCCCCATTATACAGCCTAAACCGGCCTATAGAACAAAACACCCCTGTAAAATCAACGTACAACCATCTCAGATTTGAATGTGAATTATGCAATCTAGGTACCAAAATAGTTAAGAATGGCCCATATATTAAGTGGAACAATAGGGGGTTTTAATGGCCAGAAATCACATGGGTGCTCAACACTCGCCACCCTGCTAAGGGTTACGTAATAATCCTATTGTAGGCAAACAATTTAATAGCTAAATCTTCAATATTCATATGTAAAATTTATCACAAGTACACCCAAAACCCCTGGCAGTAAGAAATAAAAGGAACACAGATGATCTGTATGAATAAAAAAAGTCTAATAGTCCTACAAGGGGTGTTCCATTTTTGTCCAGTGCACCAAGAACAGCTAATGGCGGGTGGCTACATTGAGTTAATCAAAATACATGGATAGATGCCCCCTCCAGGGACTAGAAGCAGATGAGTGCCATTAAAATGTGTTTAAATCTTAAAGTCTTACCCACATGTCAAATAAGAGAGTTAAGGCCAAGGGGGGTGGCCCTGCCTTGCCTCTTCCTGTCTCTGACAGGTGCAGATGCTGCGGGAGACGGTGGGGGAATTTATGCCCCTCCGGGCGCCAAACAGCAAAAGCATTGGTGGCTGGCATGCTGCATTGAAAGCCAGGAAGTGGAGTCCCCCAGTATGGCAGGTTTGTTGTCTTGTGCTGCAGGAGACCATGAGGGAATTTATGTGCCTCTGGGCGTCAACAGCATTAGCGTTGACGACTGGCGTGCCACGTTGAAAGCCGGTAAGTGGAGTCCCCCGGTATGGCAGATTTGCCAAGCTTGCTGATTGCTTTGGTGATGTTAGATGACCAGAAAAGAGGTCTTAAGTAATGAGTATAGAATTGCTTGTAAGTGCTTTCTTTTGCTCCCGGTATTTGATTAATCCACTTCTGCATTGTTCTAAAATCATACACATTTGAGTAATTATGAAGGGAGACCTAGAGTTAAATATTGGACCTCCATTAAATTAACTAGCAGCTATAGTTACCCTTTTAGTTTTTAGAGTTGTTTTTGGTGCCAAGTGCACATAAATACAGAAGTACTCTCCATTTTTTTGACTCGTTTTTCTCTTCTGAGACATTCCACAAGCTGATTCATTCTGTTTATGTGAGTTTTTTCCAAATATATTTTTGTTGGTAGGTAGTTGATTTATTTAATAGGCCAAGCTTGTTGATCTTGTACACTTTTATTATTCT
Source organism: Lissotriton helveticus (assembly GCF_964261635.1). Taxonomy (NCBI): domain Eukaryota; kingdom Metazoa; phylum Chordata; class Amphibia; order Caudata; family Salamandridae; genus Lissotriton; species Lissotriton helveticus. Next base: position 158,606,930 of record NC_136062.1, read on the forward strand.
CTCAGCTTCGAATATTGCCTTCCAAATTTACTTTTTAATGATTTCTTCAACTTCACTATTGATTCACTCGGGGTATAGGTGAGTTCCTATAACAATGTTTGGAGTTGAAGTTTGCCATTAATAATATATGGATTCTGATCTTGATAAGATGGATTGTTTTTTGGGGATTTATAGATATCTTAGTTTACTTTTCTATAAAGGAAGTGATATTTTCCTTTATTGATTGTTGGGGGATCCACGCAATCTATACCTCCCTGGACTCACCAGGGTGTCTAATTTTCAGAAATGGGGAGGTTTGGTAGGTTTCCCTAGATGGCCGCCGGGCCCGGGGCCAAAAACCCTGGTGCCCCCCTTGCAAATTCTGGTCGTTTTGTGATAGGTAATTTTGAAGTCACAACAGAGTGTTTTGGGCCCTTGCCTGTTGCCTGTTGCATGCACTTGGTCCACACACGTGAGTGAGGTACTATCTTTATCAGGAGACTCGGGGAACGCTGGGTGGTAGGTAATTAGTGTCAGCCCTGTGATCCCATAACTTTCCCACATAGAAATTTGAGAACATTTTGATGTTTTCAGCTAGATCTGGACTCCCCAAGCTGTCTAGTTTTCAGAAATGTGTGGGTTTGGTAGGTTTCCCTAGATGGCCACCGAGCCCTGGGCCAAATCCCCAGGTGACCCCTGCTTGCAAAACCAGGTTGTTATATGCTAAGTCATTTTAAAGTCTCTGCAGTATGATTTGGCCATTTCCTGTTGCAGCCACTATGCCTACCCACACAAGTGAGGTACCATTTTTATTGGGAGACCTGTGGGAATGCTGGGTGATAGGAAATTTGTGGCGTCCCGGTGATCCCACAACTTTCCCACACAGAAATTTGAGCAAAATTAGAATATTTTCTTTAGCTAAATTTAAGGTTTGCAGGGGATTCTGGATGGGGAAACGTTGGGAGATCAACATAAGCTACACCTCCCCTGAATCACCTGGGTGTCTAGCTTTCAGATATATCTGGGTTTGGTACGTTTCCCTAGCAAATTTGGAAAAAGTTCAATAAGGGGACAGGCTCAACCGTAAGAGTCAACTGCGAGAGCAAACTTCAACCACAAGCCCATCTGACCTGCTGATTTTAAGACAGATACCTACATGACCACTGTAAGTGCTTGTGTGAGGGTCCCTCCACCTTGAGATCACTGTCCAGACTATCATTATTTCTGTGCACCTTTTTACCTGCAGATAGATACCTCTGAATCTTTATTCTTTGACTAGGGATTCAGAAGCCCACAACGTACTTAAACTTACCTGTAGGTCTTACCATAAGACAAACACAAGTATTGCAACTCAAGTTTTTGTCTCAATTTATTTACATTACTGTTACACTTATATTACAACCACTGTATGAAACCCCTTGTTTTTTTCCTAGATAAGCCCTGTACACTATTATTTCTCAGGACCGATGTGCATGTTAAGTTTTACCCCCTTTTCTTAGCTAACCCTCTCACTTGTTCTGATTGCTAGCTTAAATCTTGAATTTCTAGACATAGACACCCAATCTCCTAGCATTGCGGACCAAAATTCTGAGTATTTCTCACCATTTATTGACCATAGCCACACAATGTTCTTGTAATGAACCAGACGAGTTTCTTAGGTACACCTTCTATAGAATCTCACTATGCCTGTACTATACTCATAGCCCTGTTGCATTTTCTACAAATATAGGCAAGCTTGCTCTTCTAATTTCAGGTTACGTCTGCTTGTTCAGGATCCTTATCACATCCTCACAAGGTTTGCATCACGTGTCTAAGCACCCTGATTCTCAAGCTTTGTTATCAATTGTCCAGTGTTCACCCAATAAGGACCAGATGATTGTTTTCCAAATACCAATTGCTAATTATAGATATATTTTTTCTTTTTCGTTGTTTTCTCCTGTGGCTTTTGTGTTTTTTCATTTTTCAATTCTTATTCGCTTTGTCTCCCTTCTTAATATAATACATTTTCCTCCGCCCTCTGTATTGTATATTTAATTACTTTGATTGTTATTTCCTTTTTCAATTATTGGTAAACTATCAATATCTCTTTGATGATTTTTGTAATAAATGTACAACTGCCTTGCCTATGCCTCTGTGCCACCGTATCGGGTGAAACACGTATGGACTGATAATTGGAAACATAAAATAATCATAAATGAATACTTGAGGAATTCTCATGTTATTCTGAATATAGTTTGCAAACTTAATGCTAGAAGTTTTACAAAAACAAAAGTAAACCTACAAGAAACAACCAATTATAACTATTTGGTTTTGGGCTTATAGAACCCTTGCCCCTCTATCTTTAATTAGAACGGTCTACTCACGCCAGGAGATACTAAAGTTTAGGAGACCCAGTTATAAAACGTACTGTCAGCATTCAATGCTCCCACTCAGCAAGGAGACAGAGTCCTCTCATTGCATGTTTAGCTTCCGCCCACACCATGAATTACTCCCTGAGGTTCAGCATCACTGTACATTTATAATGTTCCTCCTCAACTGTAGGTCCCTACCAAAAGACTCCCTGGAGATTAAAATGCTCCTGGAAGACGAGGATCCAGATGCACTATTACTGACGGAAATATGGCTACACATGCATCAGAACTAGATCTGGTACAAACTCTGCCCGTGGGCTATTCTATCAAGTGGAAGGACTGCGACAAAAGAAAGGCGCAGGTATTGCCATAATTCATAAAAATACTCTTAAATGCAGGGTTTACCCTAATCTTATTTCAGAGTGTGGAAGTCTTTCTTTTAACATGGCACTATCTTTCACCCACTACTTTATTGGAGTCCTCATTTACCGCAGCACAGGAGGGGGAAGTCAATTTATTAAATCTCTTCCTGAGGTGGCAGCTACATTGGTGGGCAGAGCCCCCAATGCCACCCTCATGGTTGACTTCAATCTACATTTTGATGACCCCAATAAGGTTGACGCATTGGGCTCACCCATGACCTTTTAGCTATCCAACTTGCTCAAAAAGGAATTGGCCCTACACACAAGAAAGGCCATACGATAGACCCCATTTTTAGCAACCACACTGAAATGTCAGTGAGTAATCCTATCTGCATCGCCTGGACGGACCATTTCTTGATTCCCTTCTGTATAACCCCTCTGCTACGATCCGAGTGTTAAAGCCATTTAGTGGAAAACACACCCTTGGGCAAAACTTCCTGTAGACCCGTGGATTACGGCTCTTGAAAATCCTAAACCTAAAGCCAACCTAAATCTCACCACAGCCTTGGAAAATTTTACCCATTGGATTGAGTCCTCCCTTGACAGGGTCGCCCCAGCCAAACTCAGCCACAAAACTAGAGAGAAAAAGACTGTATGGTACCCCCCAGAATTGCGAAAACTCACAGACATGCAACAAATTGGAGGAAACAAAAATAGCACAGGCTAGTTACTACGAAGCTATCATTACCTTCGCCACCAACACCCCCAGTGAAATCTTTTGCATAGCGAAGGATCTCCTAGAGCTCCCAAAAAATGAACCAGCCTGTGAGGCCCCCATGGAATTGTGTAATGCACAGGCAGAATTCTTTTAGGATAAAATACAAAAGATATATGCCACATTCCCTAACTCCCCCCGCCCTTGTGATCGCCTATCTACGGACGTGGTCTCATCCCATCCAGAACACATGCTTAAGGAATTCACAGCTATCAACTAGGACAAGCTGACAGAAATCTTTTCATACATAAAATCAGGCTCCCATCTAGAGCCAGACCCTCCATATATTCTTCATAAAGCAGGAGACGAGATCCTTCCTACGGGATCAGTCCCTGGCACAAAGAAACATGCCATGGTAAATGCCTTACTGATAAAGCCTAGCTTAAATCCAGAGGACTTGGGCAATTATTGCCCTACGTCGTTGCTGCCAGCGTTCGTAAAAATATTAGAACAATATGTGATTTCTCTTCTTTCCAATTTCTTGGAAACCCATGACCTACTGCATACCACTCAGACTGGGTTCCGCCTTAAGCACGGAACTGAGACTGCTCTTCTTGCTGTGGTCGAGGACTCTAAACAAATTCTAGAACTAGGAGGAGCAGTCGTCATCATCCGCCTTTATCTAAGTTCAGCCTTCAACACAGTCAACTTTACCATCTTAGTGGAGAGACTCAGGAGGTTAGGGATCCAAGATGAGGCAATCTCCTGGATACAATCCTACCTAGATGATAGAACCTTTCAAGTTTTTTCAGGGGGCGCAACATCTAGGAGACTCAGCTGTGGAATCCCGCAGGGATCCCTGTTGAGCCCTACACTATTGAATGTGTAAATACGGCCACTCGCGGACATCATCCTACCTCACAGGATTAAGATCGGATGACACACAGCTGTTCAGAACAGTTAATGGGCCCGCAACTTTCCCTCTGACTTCGAAATATGTCTGGAGAAAGTTGCCTCTTGAATGAAGCACTCTTGTCTCAAACTGAACAGAGTCAAAACAGAACTTATGCTCCTAGGCAACCACTCCAGCATGGACCTTAATCTGATATGGCCCAAGTGCCTAGGCTCTCCCCTAACACCTAAAACCAGGATAAAGAATCTGAGTGTCTGCTTAGACAACTCCATTAAGTTAGACCACCAGCCATGGGCGGAATTTGCGAATTCGTAATCGCGATTTGCAAAAATACGCCAAATTCCGCGAGCTTGCGAAATTATTTTTTTTTGCAAGTTCGCAAGATTTTTTAACTTGCTCATGCGGTCGCAACGGTCGCGAACATGCTGTTTCCACTTAACCAGCCTGCTCGCGATGCTTTTTTCCTGTTTCAGGTCACAATGACGTGTTCGCGTTCGCAATTTCCTGTTTTAGGTTGCAATGACATGTTCGTGATCGCGGCGTCGCTCGGCCAGCTACCAAAATCTTTCAGCGCACGCGAACAGGGAGGAAAACTCATCAGCGAACGCAGAATCATGGTAAATCAATGCCGCGCGCGCAAGATTGTATTTTTAAAGTGCGAACAAGAAAAAAATTTCCACCAACTCGCGAATTGCGGATTTTTGGGCAATTTCGGGCGATTCGCAAAATTGCAAAAAATTTGCAAATCCCACGAGCGGCACGAATTTTCCGCCCATACTTACTATTAGGGTGATAGGGGCTTGCTTTGGCATACTCTGACTTCTTCGGAAAGTCCTCCCGCTCCTTCCAATGGCTGCAAAAAGAATCCTGATCCAGGCCTTGGTCCTTTCACGATTGGATTATAACAATTCCCTTTACTTAGGGGCTTCTAAAGCAACATTAAGGAAGCTCCAAGTTGCTCAGAACTGTGCCACAAGAATGTTACTGGGAATCCCAAAAACTAAATCAGCCAAGCCAGTCTTAAAAACTCTACACTGGCTGCTAATCTCCAAAAGATCAAAATGTAAGGCCCTTTGCATTACTCATAAGACTGTGGGGAGAGGGGCCGGCTATTAACAAGTCCCTCATTACCCCCTCCCGGCCTAAAAAGGACCTGCAGTCGGCTGTTCTCAATCTGGCAGTCGTTTATAAAATCAGGAGGACAAGAAGTGGAGGAAGATCCTTTTCCTATATGTGACGAAGCTCTGGAATAAATTACCTCCAGTCCTCCGCTCTGAACCTCATCTCCTTCCGTTTCGTAATTTTTTAGAACCCTAGCTATTTCAGCAATCAGTCCTATACCTTCATCTGTTTTCTGTTCAGTCGCCAGCGCTGGGATGCCTCAGGGTAGCTATTTGCTCTATAAATGTTTGTTAATAATAATAATAATAATAATAATAATAATAATAATAAACATAATAATAATAATAATGCATAAAGTAATATTAATTTAGTATGAGCATCCACAAGTTATGAACAATTTAACTAACTAGGTTTAACTAGGTTTTGGGCTAATACCAAGCTCAGATGCACAACCAAACATTGATTTTGCTAGTTTACTAGCTGGTACCAGGTGAGTGTAGCATTTTGGTGAATAGCCCGCATTTTTTCTGCAGTTTCCACTCTGTGTATGATCCTAACAATCAGTCACTTTACTATGGTAGCGACCTCCAGAGAGGCTGCAAAACAAAGATGTCTATCCATGCAAGTCTCAATGAGGGTAGCCCACCTTTATACTTCACCTTCCTCCTCACAAGGACTTTCCATTTGGGTTTTTCCAGCAGCAAAGCTTGGCAGTTCATGCGGGACATCAAGGCCAGGATATAGTTATATGCTGAATTGTCTCTTTTAAACTTGTAAGACTAAACAATTTTGAGATGTATCTAAACCTCTTTCAAGGCTGAATCACATATCAGAGAATAGTTATCACCTTTTACAAGCAACTGGTGTTGAGCCAGCTCAGCCTTCTCTTAGCAAGCAACTGCCTCAACTTTTCACAAGCTGTGAGTGTGACTCTCTCTCTCTCTCTGTCTCGAGCAATCAGCTGGTGGCACCCAATGAGTGGACACCACCTCATACCAAATCATAGATCTTGCATCTGGACCAAACCCTTCATACAGATCCTTTTTATGCATCATCCAAAGACATTTTGCCACATCCAGGTCCACTTGATACTTACAAAGTATAGCCGATGCCTTGCAAGAGCTGCATTCCTTGCCCGTCTTGAATGGGCACTACAATGCCAAAGGCAATGATAATACTTATTAAAAAGTACAGGATGCGAAGAATCAGGTATCCTGAAGAGAAGAAAATAAGTATGTGTCAAAATAAAGGTGAATAAGATAAAAACAGCCGCAGACGGGCTGGTACCAGCACTTGCAATTCTCACATACATTACGCGGATATTTGGCGACACCCAAAACACCTCAGACCCATGTTGCCTGTTACATACCCAAGCCCACATGTGTTTTTGTAGGTGCAGATCTGTTGTCCAAGGTACAGTATTTTAGAGGAACATTCCAAGGGGCAAGAACAACTTCAGTTAAATCTCTGGAAGAGAAAGACATCCAAATGGCATGCTTGAAAATGAAAATGTATCCCTTTTTGTCAAAACACTTCCATGCTTTAAAGATGGGGAGAAAGTGACTTCAGTGAAAGACATAATGAGATGCAAGGACATTTCCGTTTTTCAGTATTTTTTCAGATAGTGCAGCTATACGGATTCTGCCCCCACAAACGTTTGTGATGAAAAGGGTTAATCATGGCATCTTCTGTTTTCTCAGGGAAATTATTTATAGAATTTGTTTGTAGAGCAGGATTTTACACGATTGTTGAAGCAACAGCACTCACAGAATGTTTATGGGGATCTTTGGCAGCAGGAATAGAGGCTTACCCATTGCAAGAGGTACCAAGCAGAGAGTATGTGCATGTACCTTGGAGAAGGGGTGCCTTGGCAGCATTTACAAATGATTTTCCTCGGTTGAGGGAAAAGCCTGTTGAATGGTACAAGCAGGTTGATGGCTTTGTCAAGATTTCAAGAGTACTGTAGATTGATTTGAACACTTTGTTTTGACATTGTGGTATCAAGAGATTTGTGGAGTTGAATGGCCATCTGTTGAATCCAACCAAAACCCCATTACGCATGGTAATTCACCTTTAGTTATGAAAACATTTGAGCAGGTAAACACATGGTTACAGTCCAAGATTTCCCCAAGACATCGATTGGGTCAAAATACATCGGACTAGCCAAGAGCCCAAGGAATCGGTACATGCTTACTATGAGCAGCTTTTACAAGCCTCCAAAAGGTACAGTAGGCTGGATACTTTAGATTCAAAGGGATTGGGACTGTTAGTTTCCACATTTTTTTCAGGTTTGAGGCCAGAAATTAGCTTTATGATCCAGCAGCATCTGATTTGTTGACAAAATAAATCTGTAGACGAGATTCTACGGTATGCCAGACATTGTAGTGATGAGGTAGACTCGAAACATACGAAACTGAAGGATAAGCTAATGCTAGTCCAGATGAGAAATGCAGATAAGGTAGACCTAGTGCATTTGAGTGGAGGGACATTGGGACGGAAGCAAGGAAACAGTCATGGAGGGAGTCAGAATGCATCGATTCATGAGGGTCAGAGAAGAGGGAAACGTTGGTGCCCTAAAGAGAACTACTGCATGTAATTTCTGTGACAAAATCATGCATTGGAAGCACAAGTGTCAACTAAATCCAGTGAATCAGATCCAAGATGAGGAGATAGGGCAGGTACCTGAGGTCGTAAATGCTGTGACGAGGCCTAGGCCTGTACATGGAGGGTGCCTGAGTCCACAGGTGCAAGTTCTCCAACCTCCGAGGATCCCACAGGGAAATTAAGTGTACCAGAAACTCTAGATGACTTCGATCTAGATCTGTTGCAATGACGGAGCCTGAGGGGGGAGGAAGACTGTACCCTTGGAACAGTCTTAGTGGTAGACCTGAGAGGACCGTATGTGGAGGAGGATGCGGATGGTCATCACAACACATTCTTGAATGAAACTGGTGCTACCTGTTCTACTGTGAGGTCTGCAGTTGTTACAAACCTACCCCTCACTGGACAATCGATCCAAGTTGTAGGTGCTGCTAATAAGTGAACTGCCATCCATCGACAGATGAGATCCCTGTGAGAATAAGAACCTTTCAGGATCGAACACCAATTTGTGGTGTGCAATTTGAGCCCAGTCTGTTTGTTGGGTCGTGACCTTTAGTGCAAATTGAATTGCACTATCTATTGCACACCCAAGGGAATGGACTTGCAGACTGACGATGATGACATTGCATTAAAAATGGTGAATAAGAATCTCTGCATAGAGATGTTTCCCATGATGCCAACTGAAGATTTGCGATACAACTTGAGGGACTCAGTCTCTCCGGAGGTGTGGGATTCCACAGGAGAAGAGCTAGAACTGATCCCAGGTGTTGAACCAGTCAAGATACAGATCAAGCCAAATGCTGAATGGCCAAGAATTCCCCAGTACAAACTGACACCGGAAACAGTGGCAGGGATCAAGCCTGTGATTGAATCCATGATCGAACAGGGCATTTTAAAGGAGATAATTGGGAGCCCATGTAATTCCCCTATAATGGGATTGCAGAAGCCAAGTGGGAAGTTCAGAATCCTGCAGGACCTTCGAAAGGTCAACACAATTGTAGTTCCATGTTCTCCTGTGGTACTGAATCCATCAGTGATTCTGTTTCAAATTCCCTATGAGGCTGAATGGTTTACAGTGATGGATGTATGCCAGATGTTCTTTTCGATACTCTAACACAAAGAAAGCCAATTTTCATTCACTTTCCGTCTGGAAAATCATGTGTTAACATGGTGTTGTATCCCATATGGGTATACTAAGAGCCCATTTATTTTTAATCAGATCTTGAAGAAGAATCTTGAGAGTCTTTTGCTGCCAAGAGTTGCATTCTCGTGTAGTACACTGACGACCTCCTGATCGCATCAGAAATGGAGGAAGCTTGTAGGATTGATACTGTTGCATTTTTAAATCACCTAGCAGAGAATGGACACAAGGTGTCCCCAAGCAAACTCCAGTACTGTTTGCCTAAAGTTCAGTATTTAGTTCATCGCATCGAGAAAGGCAAGAGGAAGGTGTCACCAGACCACATTGAGGCGATCATGAAAATGATTGCGCCTGCCACACAACAGCCAGGATGTTTTGGGGAATGGTTGGGTACTGTTGTCAGTGGATTCCCAACTTCTCATTGAATGTGAAACCTTTGCTGAGTTTGACACACAAAGATGTGAGTGATCCGGTTACATGGGATAACACATGTTTGGCTGCCTTTATGGAGCGGATAGAAAGCCTGTGTCACGCTCTGGCTCTAGGAATGCCTAATTACAATAAATCATTCTCATTATTTTGTTGTGAGGGGTGCGCACTGTCAGTACTCAAACAGACTAATGGAGGTGTCCTTAGACCAACTGCCTACCTTTCTGCTATGTTAGACCCCGTAGCTTCAGCGTTGCTTGGATGTCTCAAGTTTGTTGGTGCAACAGATGTCAGCATTGAAATGTGTGAGCGTATTGTGATGGATCATCCTCTCACTGTATATGTTGCACATTCAGTTGATCTTATGATGACTAGAACCAAAACACATAATTTGATGAATAACAGACTCACACGCTATCAGCAAGTCATACTTGCCTCAGAGAATGTGACTCGGAAGAGGTGTTCTGTACTGAATCCTGCTACTTTGATGCCTATTCCAAATAATGATGATGAAGATTGTGAAGACCATGAATGTCTCGATGTGACTGAACTTTGCACCAAACCGAGACCAGACATTGTTGATGAACCTGTGCCTGAATCAGATGAAATCTTTTTGTAGATGGTTCATACTTAAGGGACAATGTGGGTTATTTGAGAACAGTGTTTGCTGTCTGTATGATTTCTGGAGTTGTGGAAGCTGCTTATTTACAGGGAGTAAACTCCACACAAGTGGCTGAAATCATTGCCTTGACTCATGCATGCCTGGTTTCTGATCAGATTCGAGTCATCATCTTCACCAATAGCCAATATGGGTTTGGAGTGGTTCATGACTTCAGACAGCTATGGTCACAGAGGGGTTCCTAACGTCATCAGACTCCCCCATCAGAAATGGAGAATATGTGAGACAATTGTTAGAAACCTTGCAACGACAAAAATAAATATCTGTGATAATGTGCATTGCCCATGGGAGGATTGAGGTACATTTTGGTGGTGGCGTGTGTTTTCTCACGGATGGTGGAAGCATATCCAATGAGAAGGTGTTATAGTCACACAGTAGCAAAGCTGTTACTTAGAGAGTTGATTCCATGCTTTGGATTTCCAACTTCATTGGAGTCGGATAGAGTAAAGCATTTCCACAGCTTTGTACTGCATTACAAGTTGATCAGAGATTGCACTGTTGCGAAAGACCAGCGGCATCTGTCAAATCAATGGAACTCTCAAGCTGAGAATGGCAAAGGTTTATTCTTCCACGTCCCTGAAGTGGCCTGATGCCTTGCTGTTGGTGTTGAAGAGTGTGGTGGCATCCTCAATAGGATGAAAGGCCTCTCACCACACGCGATCCTGATGGGGAGGGCTATGCGTTTGCCAGCAGTACCGTCTACAGTGTTGATAAACATCACCCATGATTTGATCCTTGATTATTGCAAAGGACTGGCTGATGTGGTCAATTCACCAGGTTGATGCTTCGACTGCCCCGACCTCGAAGGACCACTGCCATGACCTGTGTCCAGGTGACTGGCTCCTAGTTTGAAAGCATGTGAGGAAGAACTGTCTTGATGCCTACTGGAGAGGTCCATACCAAGTCATTATGGTGATGAACACAGCTGTGAAGTGTGAAGGCTTCCCAAACTGGATCCACACCTAACACACCTGCAGAGTTTCAGAAATCTTGACAGAAACAGCTCCTCTCTCTGTAGGAATTCCAGCCGTGGCTGTGAGGCCACTGGAGAGGACAAGGCAAGCTGTTAGGGTTATTGACAATGCTGGTCACCCACCAGAACAAGCCGAGGGGAATCACGCTATACAAGGCCCAGGTATCGACTCTGAGGGAAACTGTAACGTTGCGAGTAGTACAGAGTCAGACTCAGCTGGAAAGAACTGGTGCGGAAAGTGGTCACGTGCAAAGAAGGAGAGCAGAGTTTGTAAGAAAATCATAGTCTGTGAGACAGAAGTGGCAAAACTTGAGATTGGCATATGAAAGAGATTTTGCTCATGTGTCTGAAATGTCTGAATCAGAGTTAAGTGGTGCAGAGCAGTCACAAGGTTGACCTGAGGAGATCGAGAAGAGCGAAGGTGCCCTGCCACAGGTACGCTGCCCCAGAGTGGACCTATCTGATCACAGATGCCGAGAACAGTGCAGACCGGGAGACTGAGGTCTTCACGAGTGGTCAGCATGTTCCAGATCTGAAGATTGAGATTGAACCAGTAGTTCCTGGATTAGAAAGAGAGGGGTGTTGACTGTGACTGTACCAAATCCTCCAATATTGAGTGGCGTGAGAATTTTGGTACTGCGAGATCTATCTTTTCCAACATTTGGATTTCAGCCACCAGTTCAGGAGATTGCAACGGTTAGTCTTGAGATTCTTCAGCGTGTCTGAGCTTGTAAGAGACTGTTGATTAAACTGTGAACTGTAAATAAAACGCTTGCTTTAAAGAAGATAACCTAAGCCCGAGTGGAAGAAAAATACAATTAGGGACATTCACTAGAAGAAGAAAAAGGGCTAAGGAAGTCTTTTGAAATATGTAAATAATTGTACAGTGAACTGTGAAATTGATTACCAAGACTCTAAGAAACTGTACGTGAACATTGTTGAAAAGCAATCAGAGGCAGAGGCAGAGAAAGAGACTTTACGTTGCTCCTCTTACTGTGCTGAACCGACTCAATTAAAATGGTGTCTGGAAATCTGAACCATAGAGCAAAGTGTGTGATTGGTATGATGAAGCAAAGCTTCGCATATTTTGCGGCTTGCCGAAATCAAGAACCTCATTTGTGTGTAACAAGGTAACCCGTGTATGTTTTACTAACGTTTATATTTAGTTTAAGTAAAGTTCCCGAAGCTTGCCTATGTGTATTTCTAATGGATTAATCCGTGTCCCTAAAAATATGGCCGCCGCTTGTATTTTAGTTACTGCGCATGCGTCAGCCACACTCACGTGTCCTGACGCGTCTGCAGAAGTGGAGGGAAAGTTATGCGCATGCGTAATTCATAGCTGTGCTTATCATGTGGTACTGCTCGTGCCACTGCTCTTGTGTCCGTGTCAATGTAGCTAACATTTTATGCAATAAGTTTATTTCTTGATGATGATTTTAAAAGTACAAACCCTGTGATGTGTTTTCATAATGACATTATTATGTATTAATTTGTTTTCGCTTACTTTTCATGTACCGCGGGAAATGGGGGTCTGAGTGAGAGGAGAGCCATATTGGAGGTCCCTTCTGCGCCTGTGCGACATTCGGCAGCACGAGGGACCTTGGCTGATGGAACATAGCCAGTTGGCAGTGATGGGCGAGATGCTCCTGAGAAAGTCACCTCTGCCCTGCAAGAACAGCGAATGTGGCTCCTTATATGATACATTGTAATGTTGCGCTATTGTTTGCCGTGTAACTTCTCATGGGAACCCCAAACCTGCTAGGCGGTACCCAAATATGTTAATGAAGGCTTCAATTCGTGTATTGTGATTGGTGTGTTACCCAAACCCTACCTTAGGACCAATCGAAATTGAGGGATTCTGACACTTTGCAACATTGGGGGGTGGTACACTGTCCCCAAACTGTATATCTACCCTGGGTTCACCTAGTGAACCGTCCGACTTGTCTGGTTTAGCTGACCTGTCACTGACCCAACGCACTCAATAGGTGACTGAAGATACAGAGCGCTGCGGAGCACTCTGTCCGAATTTGACCATAGACTAAGGTTCTACTGAACCTTAAAGTGCTGTCAAGGCACTTAGCTGGGAGTTCGCTGACCCAATCGGGGTCTTGATCGATAGCTGCAGAGCGGGTGGAGCGCAGGCGTTGCTTCCGAACTGTGGGTTCCGGTCCTGTCTTGAAGAGGGTCCTGTCCTGAAGAGGGTCCTGTCTTGAGGGTTTGCTGTCCTGTCCTGAGGGTCCTGTCCTGATTCCTATTCCGAGGGTATCCTGTCCTATCCTGGTGTCCATTCTGCACCTGCTGTCCTTTGAGGGGTATCCTTCCTTGAGGGTTTCCTGTCCTTAACTGACCCGTGGCCAGGGTTTGGTTTCCACACCTTTCTAGGTAAATATTGCTCTGAAAACTCTTAAAATCTTGCACCTTCTGAATTTCTAACTTTTGCTTTAATAAAGTTCAACATTGCACATGTGATATTTTCCATGCCTTTCTGCAACTATTGAAAGTCATTTATATTTTTCCATAAGTTTATTCCTATGCCTTCTCATTTGTTAGAAATTATATTTTGCATAGCAGTGTGTCATTTCCTGATATGGTCTAGAACTTCGTTGCCTAGATTGTTCAAAGGCCCCTTCACCTTAAGTGAAGCGTGTTATTCATTATAAACTCTCCTATAGTCACCCACACTTAGTCTATCCCTGTCTAGATAATACTGACTTGCATAGTATTTTTCTCGCTACATTTTATTTAGTACCTTGATGATTACTCTGTCATTATTTCTTCATGCTTATGTGATTTACGTTATCTTGGTTATTGATTGCCTTATTTTACTGTACCTCATGCAAGAAAATATTGAACTTTAGATAAACCTTTTAAAACTTCCAGTTGTCCGTGGTCATTTAAACAGTATTTGAATGTTATTGGTTGGGTTTGTATTTTGCTGCCTTTCCTTTACAGCTAGCTCCCTGATTCATTGTGGTCATTAGGCACCCGCATCGGTGGATGGTAAGTCGGGTGCACCGAAAATTGGTAGCAGGGAACACACACACACTCAACCTGGTAGAGCTCGTGAAGTCACCCGATCGATGTATATGGTGATTTGGAAAGTATATGGGCCCTGAAGCCGGAAACGGCGAAACTATTGGCTGGGTGGCCTCGCGCGCTCGATCAGTTTTCTGGTAGCTAGAGGATGGTTAGGGACTAGCTAAAGGTTAGGCAGGATTAGTTGGACTAGTTAAGTCGGAAGCTGCTATTATATTAATGCTGCTATAAGAGCGGCTGTTCTGAGGGAACTGATCACTCTCTTGTGAATACGCTGCTGAAATTCATGAATTACTGTATTGCCATTATTCTTGTTCTTATATTGTTATATGTACTAATCCATGCAATTGTCAATCGTCTAGTTGTATGTTGTCCGAACTCCCCGGGGAATTGAAAGGGCAAGTGGTGAATAGAATCCATTGTCCTGAGGTCACAGGTTCGAGGAAAGTTAGGTGCAGGTTAGGATAACCGGGAAGCACTAACTAGGGTTTTCTGAATACATGTGTGAATAAATGACAGTAACGGGGTTCATTGGCAAAATTCCCATAGTGGCGTAACCTAGTAAGGGTCACATCGGAAAAGTAGCAGGTTCCTCGGAGCTAGCGTGAAAGCAGAGGGGTCCGCTGAGAAACCTTAAACTCGGAATATATCCCGGAAAGAAGTGGATGAGTTTAGGGGAATAACAGGTTCACCGATGCTAGAGTGAAGGGTAGGCGGAAGAGATCTGCCCGCAGCAAGTGAAAAGTAAATGGAAGTAGTTTACTTGCAGTAAAAGAATTCTTTCTCTGTCTAGACACTTGAGCACTGTGGCGAATGTGTATTTGTTGTAAAATAACCAAGCACTGAGCACTTTAAAAGAAAGAAAGTTTCCGTTACCTTGTGAAGGGAGGGAGTCAGTCGCGAAGCGCCTCTGACGTCACTCTGTGCCGCGCTGGGATTGGTAGAAGCAGCGGGCGGGTAGCGGAGCTGAAATTGTAAAGGAGGGGTGAGCGCCGGAGCGTGGGAACTGTCTCACGAAGGGGCCGCGCACCCATTGGCGGAGCTTATTTTGTGTCGCGCACCCATTGGTTGCACGATTTTTCTGAAGCGCGTTTTGATTGGAGGTAGTTTGTAAACAAAGTTAGCGCAGAAGTCGTATGTGGCACTCGCAGACTACAGAGACTCGACCTGATCCAAGGCATCTAGGGTTTGAAAGGGATCAGTGGAAGGCTAATAGATACGATATTATGTACGGAACCAAGAGAAAAATGTCCCTTGTAAGTAAGGTGAAAAATTATTTTAAAACGGACAAACCGATTAAATCTAGAGAAGGTGTTCTTGTCC
This sequence comes from Lissotriton helveticus, assembly GCF_964261635.1. Lineage (NCBI taxonomy): Eukaryota > Metazoa > Chordata > Amphibia > Caudata > Salamandridae > Lissotriton > Lissotriton helveticus. Next base: position 158,622,554 of record NC_136062.1, read on the forward strand.
CAGCACCCAATACTCCCGCCTCATTCATGATGTTTGACCGAGGGTACAATACCTGTGTGTGGCTGGAGAATTGGGTGAAATACACAAAAGATGACGGAGTATTGGCTTTTCCGTTAGATGGTACTTTCAATGGTAGGATCTTATTTAATTTAAGAACCCGAATGAATGAACTGCATCCCAGACCAAGACTAACGCAGTATGAGGCATTAGAGGAATGGGAGATTGAGGCTTTTGAAAGAGAAAGACCCCGAATGGACAAGGGTTTGACCAAGTGGTACCCCAGGCAGAAACAGGAATCCAGGGATAAAAGGATGAAACAGTGGAGGCAGAGCATGATTGTTGAGGGTCTGTTTCCCATGATGCCGGCATGTCATAACATTGGAGCGGGTGAGAAAAGTACTGAAAAATGTAAGCATTGGGGGGCCCTGGGGGGTTCAGATGATGAATTAATAGATGACATCTGTACCAGAAGTCCGCCACCTTACAGTGAGGGAACCCGACCTTCCAGTGTAGGAGATGTTCCCCGACGCCACTTCCTAAAAGAAGAAGACAGGTCCCTGGGACTGGGAGGGGGTGGTCAAGTATTGCCCTATCCTGAAAAACCCGAACCGACGGAAACAAGGGATATATATCCCAAAGTACCCGCAAGCCAGGAAGAAAAATATTCACGTACGAAAACCTTTTTTCCCCGACCCTTGTATGAAAGCGAAGAGAAACCATCGAATTCAGGACTGCCTTTTGTTCAACCTCCATATGGGGAAGAGCGCAGGTCTTTTAATACTGGAACTTTATTCCCGAAACCAAATTATGGGGGAGGACCAAGTGAAACGCATCCTACTGCCCCGAGTTTTACTCCTCCATTGACCCCACAGATATTACATGATACAACTTTAAGAAGGGTACTAGTGGAAAAGGAGCAAGAGGCTCTAGCTAGACAAAGGACAGAAATAATTCAGAAAATTTCTCAGTTAAATACCAGTCCTGAGGCATTGACTATTCCAGTAACTATTGGACCGGTGGTCCCGTTATACGGAAATGGTCAGGGAAATCCGATTACTCCAGTTATGACCCCAGTCATGGCAACCCCGAGACAGGAACCGATCATCATAGATGATCAGTCCAGTGAGTGCGAGTCTGAAGTTGCGTTTTTGGAATTACCAAACAAACAGACTGGAAAGGGAATACAGCAGAGGTATAACCCTTTTAATACAAAAGAAATTAAATTAGAGACAGCAACAGGTACCAGGAATGTCTCTCTGGTAACTCCGGATGAAATTGAGAGTTGGAGTCGTGAATTAGAGAAGCAGACTCCGCAAACAAAGCCTTTAGATCTCTACAAGCTGAGGGTCGAAATAGAAGAATTAATGGCAGGAAATGTGGGGTTGGATCGATTGAATACCTACTCTGAAGAAGAATTGTCGTTCATATGCAAAAGCTTTACTAGGAACACCAGAGTGCTCCATGAAAAACTGACCGAAACAGCAGTTAGTATGGGGGTAGATATCTCAAAATCCAAACCCTTACAGAAACCGTACAGAGCAGACTTCTCAGACAAAGATATAGAACACCTGAATGTGGCAGGGAAGAAGTTGCAGATTAAAGAATTAATGGGGGTACTGCAGAAATGGGGAGATGTGGAAAAATGGAGAAGCAGGTGGGCGAAAAAGAGGGAAGAGGTTCGCTCCCGACAAGTGACTCCCGAGTTTGCTTTAAGAGAGGTAGAAAAGCCTGAACAGTTATGCCCCATGCGCGAAGTTCCAGGAGGGAAATATGTGCATGTCCCCTGGTCTAGGCAGGATATTGTGTCCTTCACGAACGATTTTCCAAAATTACGAGAGAAACCAGTTGACTGGTACAGACAGGTGGAGAGGTTCGTGAAGGTACAGAAATGTCTGTGGAAAGACCTGGATGGGTTTTTCGACATTGTGGTTCCAGTAGATTTATGGACCCAGTGTAAAATAAACATAGACTGGCCGAGTGAGGAGTACCCCAGAAACAAGGAAACTGGAGAGCCATCAAAGGATGTCATGCGAAAATATGAGCAGGTAATTCAGCATTTGAAAGAAAAGGTGCCCGCAAAGGAAACTGATTGGACAAAAATAGATAGAACAACACAGGAAAGGGACGAGACAGTGCACTCCTTCTATGAGAGGTTATTGCAGGTATTTAAAACATACAGTGGTATTGACAACATCGACCTGAAAGATATGACGCACTTTATTTACAGGTTTGTAAATGGTTTAAGACCTGAAATTTGTCAGTGGATAAAAGACAATAAAATCTGTTGGCATACTAAGAAAATGGATGAGGTCTTGCGGTACGCTAAGTACTGCGAGGACGAGATGGCAGAAAAGAAAAAGGCCCTTAAGGAGAAGGTTATGTGGGCTCAGGTGAAGCTCGCAGAACAACAGGAAAAACAATTGAGTAACATGGTTAAAAATGCTGAGAACAAAGGTCCTGGGGGAGGGGGTGGAGGAAAGCCCCGGCCCAAATTTAGCAGGGAAGAGGCTATGAAAAAATTTCCCTGCCATCAGTGCGGCGAAATTGGACATTGGCGAAACGAGTGTCCCCAATTAGTCGATGTTAATGAGAAAACTCCTGATTTAACTCCACAGACGCAGAAAGAAAGACCAAGAAAGACTCAACCCCAGGTAAAAACAGTTCAGGTGCCTCGAGCACCCAAGCAGGTATACAGGGGAAGACAGGCAGAAAATGAAGAGATAGAGGTTTGGGAAAGCGGGGAGAACAGAAATACAGCAACTTCGCAGTATCTGCTAAATGATACCTTCCTTTGTAACGATCAGGACTGACGGGGCCTGAGAGGGGAGGACGGGGAGTGCGTACTTGGCGCTTCCTTGCCGGTAGACCAGTCTGGACCATATATTGAAGGAAAGGTTGACGGAAATGATGTCACCTTCCTGTTGGACACTGGCGCTACCCGTTCTACTGTAAGAACAGTGGACGTTCCAAACCTACCCCTCTCGGGAGAAAATATCCAAGTAGTAGGTGTATCTAATCAATTGATTAGTACTCCTGTTACCGAACCAATGGAGATTTCAATTGGAAATTTTAAACAGATGCATAGATTTGTCGTCTGTGACACCAGTCCAGTGAATCTACTGGGACGTGATTTGCTGTGCAAAATGAACTGTACCATCTTTTGCACACCAAAAGGTGTTGAAATACAGACCCCAGATGAAGACGGCATTTATAAATTATTGTTGCTTAGACCTGACTCAGAAATTAAAAGATTGACCCTGCAGGACTTGCCCCAAGAACTACAGGAAGCTGTAAAGCCAGAGGTGTGGGATTTCACTGGAAAGGATGTGGGGTTGATGAAAGATGTGGACCCCATACAAATAGCCATCAAGGACAATGCAGTATATCCTAACACTAGGCCCTACCGAATGAATGCTGAAGTGAAAGCAGGTGTCACTCTGGAAATACAAAAATTATTGGAAGGAAACATCATACAGGAAGTGATGAGCAGCCCATGCAACTCACCGATTATGGGCATCAAAAAGCCTAGTGGCAAGTATAGGGTAGTGCAGGACCTAAGAAAGGTTAACAAAATTGTGGTTCCTTGCTGCCCTATTGTCCCAAACCCTGCAGTGATATTGTACCAGATTCCTTGGGATGCTGAATGGTTCACTGTGATTGATTTGTGTCATGCATTCTTTTCGATACCCCTGCACCCCGACAGCAAATTTCTTTTCTCATTTGCTTTCGAGGGTCACGTGTATTGTTGGAACAGGGTCCCTCAGGGGTATACAGAGAGCCCCTCTATCTTTAATCAGATCTTGAAAAAATGTCTAGAGACTTTGATCTTACCTGGGAACTCTGTGTTAGTGCAGTACATAGACGACCTTCTACTGGCGTCTAAAAGTCACCGGGACTGTGTAGTTGACACCATTGCCCTTCTAAATCATCTGTGTGAGAAAGGGCATAAAGTAGCCCCTGACAAACTACAGTTCTGTGCGAAATCTGTAAAATATCTGGGACACCAAATAGAAAAGGGTGTCAGAAAAGTCACATCAGAAAGAGTGAGAATAATTCAAAAAATGCAGTTGCCCCGTACTCAAAAAGAGGTCAGAATGTTCCTGGGTGTATTAGGGTACTGCAGGCAGTGGATTCTGGGATTTGCAGCCTTAGCCAGGCCCTTGATAAAAATGACCACGAGAGGAATGCCAGATGTTGTACAGTGGGACGATGAAAGTCTAATGGCTTTCACAAGACTGAAAAACTGTCTGTGTACAGCCCCTGCGTTGGGAATGCCAGATTATTCCAAAGAGTTTGCCCTTTTCTGTGACACTCGCGATAATTGCGCATTGTCTGTCCTGACTCAAGAACATGGCACGACCAGAAGGCCTGTGGCTTATTTCTCTGCCACACTGGACCCAGTAGCTGCTGGGTTACCAGGCTGTTTGAAAGCAGTAGCTGCTACCTGTGCAAGTTTGGAACAGAGTGAGTCCATTGTCATGGGACATCCTGTGACCGTGTATGTTTCACATGGAGTGGTAATTCTATTGACCAGAACTAAAACACAGTATCTCACCCCTAGTCGGCTGACTAAATACGAGAGGATTCTTGTGGGTGCAGCAAATGTAAGCATTGTTAGGTGCGGTATTCTGAACCCTGCCACCTTACTCCCCGACCCCTTGGAAATGGAAGGTGGGGATGATGATGAACATGATTGTATTGACCTGACAGAGTTCAGTACTAAGCCACGCCCAGACATAAAAGAAGTACCATTGCCTGAGCATGATAAAGAACTATTTGTGGATGGTTCCTGTCTAAGACATGAATTAGGAGGCTTGAGTGCTGCTTATGCAGTAGTGTCTTTCACAAAAATTGAACAAGCAGGTTACCTATATAACATCAAGTCTGCACAAGTAGCCGAATTGATAGCCATGATAAAGGCTTGCAAAATTGGGAAGGACTTACGCATAACAGTGTATACTGACAGTCAGTACTGTTATGGCGTTGTGCATGACTTTGGCCAATTATGGCTACAGAGGGAATTCATGACTTCCTCAGGTACTCCCATTCGGAATGCAAAAGTTGTTCATGACCTTTTAGAGGCCATCCAGTTGCCCAAAGAACTGGCAGTGGTAAAATGTACCGCTCATCAAAAGAGCATGGACAGAGTATCACTGGGAAACGATTATGCTGATCGAGTGGCTCAATGGTGTGCCAAAGATCGATATATTGTAAATCCAAAACGAGGGGGGCCAGGAACCAGCTGCCAGCTTCAGGTGTTTGAGGAAGTGCCTACATGGGATGAGGTGAGAGAGTGGCAGGAGTCGGCTCCTTGGCAAGAAAGAGAGAAATGGAAGGAGGATGGATGTAGACCGAGACGTGTGGATGGTGTCATCTTGGGCCCAACTGGTATGCCTGTGTTACCCCGACACTTGCTTGGCACAATGGCTAGATTAATACATGAAGGATCACACATTGGTAGGGATGCCATGATTCTGGTATTTCAACAGACTTGGTACAGTAAAAAGTTCAGGAAGGTAGCAGAGTCCCTCTGCCAGAGGTGCCTGTCATGTCAACAGATGAACCCAGGCAAGAGGACAATGGTTGAACTGAGCAAGATTGGGAGATCAGGGGGTCCCTTTATAAAGATACAGGTTGATTTCATCACCATGCCCCGTTGTGAAGGGAAACGATATGTCCTTGTCATTGTTTGCGTATTTTCAAAATGGGTAGAAGCTTACCCTACTCCTCAAAGTGACGCACTGACAGTAGCGAAGTGTTTACTAAAAGAACTGATACCTAGGTTCGGAATACCATGCATTATTGAATCAGATAAGGGTGGACATTTCCAGAATGACATACTGGCTGAACTCTGTAAGGCCTTTGGAATAAGGCAGAAACTCCATTGTGCATACCACCCAGAGGCTTCTGGAATAGTGGAACAAGTAAATGGAACTATCAAAAACAGACTAGCAAAGCTGACAGATGCTACTGGCATGACCTGGGTGAAGGCCCTGCCCCTGGTCCTGATGGGACTGAGAAGTGTTCCAGACCGCAAGACAGGCCTAAGTCCCCATGAAATCATTATGGGAAGAGTGATGAGACAAGCATGGGTGCCAGGAAGCAAACTGTTGAGTATTACTGATGATTTGGTGCTTGAATACTGCAGAAGATTGGGTGACCAAGTGCGTTCTATCTCTCGCCAGATTGGAGACGACGGCATCCTCAATCCAACGACTCCTCTCCACAGCTTGGTTCCAGGAGATTGGGTCAAAATAAAGAAGCACACTCGATCAAGCTGTCTGGCACCAAGGTGGGGAAAGAAACGCCAAGTAATCCTGGTGACAACCACTGCAGTGAAGGTCGCAGGTGTTCCTCAGTGGATCCACGCTGGACACACCCAGAAGGTATTGCCAGACAGAGGATTTGAAGAAGAAGGGCAACCAGCAGAGGACCCTGAAGGAGCCAGACCAGAAGCAACTGACAACGAGCAGCCCAGCACCAGTCAGGTTGCAGGAACAGCAGACGTTGGCCCAGGAGTAGTTGACTACGAACTGCCAAGAATCCAGCCTGCTGAAGAGGTCCAGGAAACTGAGCCAGGAGTAGCTGAAGACGAGCTGCCAAGCATATGGCCAGAAGAATGGATACCGATGATTGATCTGACTGAAGATCCTATCAGAACAAGAGAACGACTTAGTGAAGGTAGAGAGTGGACTAGTCAGGAAAAGCAAGGCACAGGCGAAGAACCTCAGCCGCTTGAGATTCAAATCAAAACTGAGGAAGGAGAAGGTCAGACAGGGACGGAGCAGGTATTTGATACACCACCGCGCACACCTGATGCAGATAAGGGAGAGACTAGAAAAAGAGTGATAGTTCGAGCAGAAGAAAATCAAGAGATCGAAGTGCTTGAACAGGATCAGAGAGGGTTAGAAGAACGGGTTCAGGAAACAGAAACAGAAATAAAGACAATCGAAAGCCAAAAACAAAATATTCCTGAACAAGGCCAGATTAGCAACCAGGCAGAAGAATTTGATGCTAGCCCTGGAACTAGCCAGATAAGGGAAGTAGGAGAAGAAAGTGGAGAAGAATTACCACAAGATAAAGAGAAAAAGAGAATAAGAAAAGAAAGTGAAGTCCAAGTACCGACTAAGAGACTAAAGAAAAGAAACAACCTTGAGCCTAGGTTTGTAAAAAGATTGAGACTTAGGATAAAGACAGTGGAAGAAAAACGTGCAGAGGCAAGAAGAAGTGCTCGGATAGCAGAGCAAGAAGAAGACTCTTCCAAAAGAAGGAGTGAGCGAATAAAAAGACAAAACAAAAAGTACAAGTCTCCTGAATGGACACTGGTTTTGGAAGAACTTGAAGATCTTGATATAACTGACGTGAGCGACGGGGAACCTGTCCCAGAGTACTCAGCTGAAGAGGAAGACGAACCACCGTGAATTTGCACAAAGTAAGCTAGTTGTGTAAAAAGCCAAAAAGAGGGGTGAGAACACTCCTTCTGAGCCAAAATGTCTGATTCAACAGTGAATGGTAGTCCTAGTTGCAGCCGTTTTAAGACGTGTTGCAAGGTGTGTATATGTAGTGTAGTAGTACTGATAGTTATCTGGATAGGATTAACAATTTTCATTCCCTTTGCTGTAAGTAAAGATACTAACATTGTCCCTGCTGAAACTGTAAATACTGACAGTGAGGAGTTGACAACACAGAGTGTAGAAAGACATGAAAGAGCATTGAGACAAACAAAACAGAACTTAGAAGCATCAGATGAGGGAGGACTACATTATCATGGAGTTAAGAACAAGACACACTTAAATGTTTTCGCAAACTTGTTAATACACTATGTAGAGACTATGGAAATTGAAGATTGCTATGTCTGCATGAAGCTACCTACTTCTGTGGCTGAAGGCGTGACATACCATCATCTGCCATTGACATATGGAATTTCCTGTAGCATTTTAGCTAGTTTATTTTACAAAAGGGGACCGTTACAGTATTATTACTCTAACAATGACGTGATTTTTTCTGAACTTCCTATACGTGGGAACTTGAATCCTGTACATACCAAAACTGACACCATAAGATATATGGGAGACTACTTTCTGACTATAGGGAACATTGACATAGCAGACGCACACAGAGATAACTTGACTTGTTCTTTGCGTGAGCAGGAAAAGATGTTCCTGAACATGGCAGAGAAAAGGAGAATTAAAATTCAGAAGAAGGCTAATGACGAAAGTCAGAAAAAGCCAAAGTGGGCAGAAAACATGGAAGGCACCTCATCTGGTGGAGCGGGTCCTGCTCTGTTGCTGGATTTTGAAAAGAAAGGCAAGCTATGTCTTCACCGCGAGAAGACTAGCTATTATAATAATGTTTTCATTGGTTCCAGTGAATGCGAACATAATTACAAGGTAATTGGAGGTTGGGGTTTCAAAAATGGGTCAGAGCCTGTGTTTCCTGGAATTTATTACATTTGTGGGGACAAGGCTTATTTCAAATTGCCGGATCACTGGTATGGAAGCTGCTACTTTGGCATTGTTTTCCCGAAAATATACCATGTGAATGGAAAAGCTGGAAGCAATGAAGATACTAATGGCTTAGTGCGTAGTAAAAGAGAAAGTATAGGTGAAATTATGGGTAGTATTTTCAGTGCACTGATACCTGGAGTGGGAGTGGTTCTGAATACTCACAGAATTTGCAAATTGTCTACTATAGTAGATGTGCTGTCTACTGAAACAGCTCATGGATTTCTGCTGGTCAATACCGAAATGGTTGCGATCAGATCAATGGTTTTACAAAATCGACTTGCTCTTGACACCTTATTAGCGAAAGAGGGCGGAGTCTGCCGGATGTTGAAGGCGCAACATTGTTGCACTTATATTCCGGACAAAAGTGTGCAGATCAAAAGATATGTGAAAAACATTACTAATTTGGCAAAGGAACTCAAACCACTCGAGGTTGATAGTGCCTGGAAGAGACTGGTAGATGGTCTCTCAAATGTAGGTCATTGGCTTGCTAGCATAGGTAAAAGCTTATTATTCAAAATTCTGATGCCAATTGGTATTATAGGTCTTATTATACTTTCCATTTTCTTATGCTGTAAATACCGCAAGCGCACCAAAAAGCACGAGATAAATGCAAGAGGAGTGAAACGAAGTGTGGATGAGATTGAATTAGAGGAAGTGAATGATCAGATATACAAAAAGGTGAAGACTTCTCACCCTGCTAAAACTGAAAGAGAAAAGTTAGAACGGTTGCTGGAAGAAATAGAACTTTATAAAGTGTGAAAGAAAGTTGGCATCTGGTTCCATTATAATTTGTGATGATAGTAGATATCATCAAAGAGGGGATTGATGAAGCAAAGCTTCGCATATTTTGCGGCTTGCCGAAATCAAGAACCTCATTTGTGTGTAACAAGGTAACCCGTGTATGTTTTACTAACGTTTATATTTAGTTTAAGTAAAGTTCCCGAAGCTTGCCTATGTGTATTTCTAATGGATTAATCCGTGTCCCTAAAAATATGGCCGCCGCTTGTATTTTAGTTACTGCGCATGCGTCAGCCACACTCACGTGTCCTGACGCGTCTGCAGAAGTGGAGGGAAAGTTATGCGCATGCGTAATTCATAGCTGTGCTTATCATGTGGTACTGCTCGTGCCACTGCTCTTGTGTCCGTGTCAATGTAGCTAACATTTTATGCAATAAGTTTATTTCTTGATGATGATTTTAAAAGTACAAACCCTGTGATGTGTTTTCATAATGACATTATTATGTATTAATTTGTTTTCGCTTACTTTTCATGTACCGCGGGAAATGGGGGTCTGAGTGAGAGGAGAGCCATATTGGAGGTCCCTTCTGCGCCTGTGCGACATTCGGCAGCACGAGGGACCTTGGCTGATGGAACATAGCCAGTTGGCAGTGATGGGCGAGATGCTCCTGAGAAAGTCACCTCTGCCCTGCAAGAACAGCGAATGTGGCTCCTTATATGATACATTGTAATGTTGCGCTATTGTTTGCCGTGTAACTTCTCATGGGAACCCCAAACCTGCTAGGCGGTACCCAAATATGTTAATGAAGGCTTCAATTCGTGTATTGTGATTGGTGTGTTACCCAAACCCTACCTTAGGACCAATCTAAATTGAGGGATTCTGACACTTTGCAACATTGGGGGGTGGTACACTGTCCCCAAACTGTATATCTACCCTGGGTTCACCTAGTGAACCGTCCGACTTGTCTGGTTTAGCTGACCTGTCACTGACCCAACGCACTCAATAGGTGACTGAAGATACAGAGCGCTGCGGAGCACTCTGTCCGAATTTGACCATAGACTAAGGTTCTACTGAACCTTAAAGTGCTGTCAAGGCACTTAGCTGGGAGTTCGCTGACCCAATCGGGGTCTTGATCGATAGCTGCAGAGCGGGTGGAGCGCAGGCGTTGCTTCCGAACTGTGGGTTCCGGTCCTGTCTTGAAGAGGGTCCTGTCCTGAAGAGGGTCCTGTCCTGAGGGTTTGCTGTCCTGTCCTGAGGGTCCTGTCCTGATTCCTATTCCGAGGGTATCCTGTCCTATCCTGGTGTCCATTCTGCACCTGCTGTCCTTTGAGGGGTATCCTTCCTTGAGGGTTTCCTGTCCTTAACTGACCCGTGGCCAGGGTTTGGTTTCCACACCTTTCTAGGTAAATATTGCTCTGAAAACTCTTAAAATCTTGCACCTTCTGAATTTCTAACTTTTGCTTTAATAAAGTTCAACATTGCACATGTGATATTTTCCATGCCTTTCTGCAACTATTGAAAGTCATTTATATTTTTCCATAAGTTTATTCCTATGCCTTCTCATTTGTTAGAAATTATATTTTGCATAGCAGTGTGTCATTTCCTGATATGGTCTACAACTTCGTTGCCTAGATTGTTCAAAGGCCCCTTCACCTTAAGTGAAGCGTGTTATTCATTATAAACTCCCCTATAGTCACCCACACTTAGTCTATCCCTGTCTAGATAATACTGACTTGCATAGTATTTTTCTCGCTACATTTTATTTAGTACCTTGATGATTACTCTGTCATTATTTCTTCATGCTTATGTGATTTACGTTATCTTGGTTATTGATTGCCTTATTTTACTGTACCTCATGCAAGAAAATATTGAACTTTAGATAAACCTTTTAAAACTTCCAGTTGTCCGTGGTCATTTAAACAGTATTTGAATGTTATTGGTTGGGTTTGTATTTTGCTGCCTTTCCTTTACAGCTAGCTCCCTGATTCATTGTGGTCATTAGGCACCCGCATCGGTGGATGGTAAGTCGGGTGCACCGAAAATTGGTAGCAGGGAACACACACACACTCAACCTGGTAGAGCTCGTGAAGTCACCCGATCGATGTATATGGTGATTTGGAAAGTATATGGGCCCTGAAGCCGGAAACGGCGAAACTATTGGCCGGGTGGCCTCGCGCGCTCGATCAGGTACACTCATAGCAAGAGTGATAGTAATGATAGCAGTAGTCTTTATAGTCTCTGTAAAAATTTCACATGATGCAGAAGTTGATGGAGTGGGAATGCAAGGGACATCCACACCTACCACTTCTAGCACAAAAGGGTAAATTAGAACCAGATAAAGCTATGATAGATCAAATTAGTTGCATGTTGCATGTAGATTTGTCTAAGAGTGATTAAATGTTGAATGCCTATGCAAAATTATTGTATGAGTATGTGAAAATGATGAATGTGAGAGATTGTTATGTGTGTACGCAGTTGCCTGCGTCGGGTGGAGGAGGGGATTCATTATCACCACCTTCCCCTGACGTATGGTATTGCATGTAGTTTATTGCTTAGCATGTTTTACGGAAAAAAGATCATTATGAATACTATTTCTTGAACTATGATGTGGTGCTTTCTGAAGTTCCAGCTTATAAGCACCTGAATAAGTATGATTATTACAAGTAGTAAGAGAAAATAGGGAAGTATTTCATACCTACAGTTACATTAGATACAGCTTATGCTCATTGTCACAAATTAATGTGTGTGTTAGCTGACGTACAAAAGAAGTTCATAGATCGGGTAGAAGATAGGAATAGACAATTAGCTGGTAACTTTAATAGTAGAGAAGGAAACTTTTAAAGGACCAAGGAGGAGTTAGCACATAAGGCGAAGGGAGTAATGGTCCAATAGCCTTGGACTTTCACCAGCGATGGGAAACTTTGCATTAGACAGGTGCAGACTTATTTGATAAGATCTTTGTGGGAGCCACAGCAAAGAAGTTCTCGCAAGAAGCGGTTCAAGTGGTACCGAATGTGTATTTTGTTTGTGGGAAAAATGAGTATGTGCAGTTGCTATTGAATTGGAATGGCACATGTTATATGGCTGTTGTGTTTCCTAGGATTTACCACGTTGAAGCTTTGGGCCTGTTGGAAGGTGAACTACACCATAGCGAGAAGCAAGGTTGGAGATGCATTTGGAGCAATGATACCAAGTTTGGAAGGGGTTCTGAATTATGTAAAGATTAGAAGGTTGTCAACTATTGTGGATAAGTTGTCGGCAAATACAGTTCAATCTTTGTTGCTTGTGGAAGGAGAGATGAAGATAAGAGCCATGGTGATGCAAAACTGCCTTGCTTTAGATGCGTTATTAGCAAATGAGGGCGGAGTCTGTGAAATGTTGAGGGTCCAACAGTGCTGCACTTATATCCCAGACCATAGTAAGGATCTGGGGAATTATATAAGTAACATCACTGAGATTCACCATGAGGTGCATGATTTGGCAACGGAAAGAGTTTGGGACAAGGTTGGGAAAGGCTTTGGAAAGATTGGGATTTGGATTGCCAACCTTGGCAAGGGTATTCTTGGTTACATTCTGAAGGCCAAAATCATAGTAGTAGTTTGTGTGTTTCTTTTCATTGGAGAGGTTAGGGCCTATATATGGCAGAGATCTCTTAGAGAGCGGGAGAGGAGAATAGAGAGACTGCAGGACAGTTACTATGAGAATCTCAAAATTCGAGAGTCGTTCCGGCAGGGAAGAACGGCTACAGCTCCTGTTTAGGTCGGTTCTCTCTACAGGGATTTGTGATTGATTGTGATGACACTTGTCATCATTGGGGGGGACTGATAGAGCGTGATTGGGCTCTTTCATTTCTAGGGGTACATCATAATCATGAGTAGTTCACACCTGCATTTATTCTTTTGTTGTATTAACATATGATAGTAGAATGTGTACTGTAATAATATAAAGAGTGTCGTGTTAGGGATAATTTGCATATAACATGAAGAAAATTGATGTTGCAATACACACGTATTTAGTTGAAAAATTAACTTGCAGAATATGTACACAAGGCTTACAAGTATTCATGTATATGATGAGCTCATGTGATGTGTTGACTTAGAAATGCTTAGAAAATGTTCATTAATATATGGGTTCATAAGGCGTATGTGCCATTCATGCAAGAGCGGTGACTGGCCTACACACGTCACCCATAGTGTCGGATTTGGAGGGTCATCCACACTTGTTCACCCCAGAGAAAGACCGGGACAGCGACGGAACAATGTCGGGAGTTGGACCAATCTCCTCCCCCCTTGTTATGATACAAACCTCGGACGCTACCCTGGCCACTCAACCTGGCACCTCTTCATGATGAAAGAACTTTTCACTGTTATATCCTTTTCATGGTGACCTATTGTGTTGCGCGACGTCTAGGAGCCTAGACTGTTTTGTTTAATAATTGTGAGCGCTTGTGAGCGATAGACGCTTATCCTACCAGAGCCCGACCCGCGCACAGGCCCAGCAGCGACACACGCTGCCACCCCCGCAGTTACCCGTTGTATTTTTCCCCTAGTGGGACATTTGTTTGGATATGCCACCTCCGGTGAACTATCCTCAGTATTGGGACTGTTTCCCACCCAAAGTTCTGTTTACGGTTAATTCCCTGAGTCCTTCCCCCATGATTGTGGAAGCATGGCGCACTGGACATACTCGAAACACATACACACTGGCGGCCGACGGGGGCTTCAAGGGGGTCCCTCTCCCACTCATGTCACCGTATGAATGGCAGACTCACGGTCAGACATTAATATCCTCACACTGAATGTGCGAGGCCTGCACACGCCCAGCAAACGCTACACTGTCTACTCATACATTAAGCGTATGTCAGCCAATATTGCGTTCCTGCAAGAGACGCATATGAACGCCACTGAACTCTCTCGCCTGCAGCTCAAATGGCGAGGGACCTTCTGTGCCACACACTATTCAGCGTTTGCGCGCGGCGCGTTAATTTGGGTCAGGCCAGGTACTCCCTTCCGAGAGCTCAGACGGGTGATAGATAGAGAGGGCAGGTATGCGCTCCTGGAGGGAATACTTGATGGACAGGGTATACTCCTTGGCAGCATTTACGCCCCCAATATAGATCAGGATAAATTCTGGGATCACCTCACGGGCGTTCTGGCCCAGTTCACTGCAGTTCCGTGGGTATTGGGAGGTGACTATAATTGTACGCTGGACCCCACCCTAGACCGCTCGCATCCTCCCCCCGCACACTCCCCGGCTCCCCGACAGGCAGAACTCTTCAGAGCATGGACCACGCACTGGGCACTCACTGACGCATGGCGACACCTACACCCACTGGCTCGCATTTACTCCTTTCACTCGATCCCACATAACCTTAGGGTCCGCCTGGACCGTTTCCTCTGCTCTGCACCTATCCTCCCTAAGATCACTTCCATGGATTACCTAGGTCGGATCCTCTCGGATCATGACGCTCATATCATCCGTCTAACCTGGCGCCCCCCGCACCCACCTGTCCCCACCTGGCGCCTCCCTAGGGACTGCCTTTCAGATCCAGTATTCAGAGACGCACACGAATCCAGTATTCGCGATTATTTTGCGCACAACACTAATACGGCATCGTCGGTACTGGTTGAATGGGATGCGTTTAAGGTGGTGGCGCGAGGGGAATGCATCAAGCAGGTGGTGGGAGTGCGTCGCACCTTGGAACGGGCGCTCCAAACCTCGGAACAATCTCTGGCCGCGCTTACTAAACGGCTTGACGACTCGGAGGAACACGCTGTACTCATGGCCAAGACGAAGACGGAGTATCAGACTGCCTGCGCCGACCTCCGCAGATACAATTTTAGGGCTTACGCCTCTAGGGTTCATAAGGACAGAGACAAGACTGGAACGCTGCTAGCCTGGATGGCGAGACAAGACACCGAAATCAAGCCGATCACGGATATTGTCACCCCGGATGGTGTGTTGGTACGCTCGCAGGCCGAGATCCTCCTAGCGTTCCAGCGCCACTACACGCAAGTGTACGGGACCCCGACCCAATCCTCCCCATTCTCTGTGGACCGCTTTTTGGACCCACTGACGCTGCCCAAAATCTCGGACATAGACAAGCGCGCCCTCGACACCAGGATAAAACCCTCTGACATTACCCAGGCAATTCGCGCCATGTCCCGGAATAAAGCGCCGGGACTGGACGGTTTCCCGCTGGAATACTACTCGACTTTCTCGCCTCTAATCGTCCCCCATTTATCACAGGTGCTCGAGACGTCTCTTCATCTAGGGAGATTACCCCAGTCACTGCGGGAATCCGTGATTGTCACCTTTCCCAAACCCCACAGAGACCCACTCCACATGGGGTCGTATCGCCCCATCACGCTCCTGTCGGCCGACTGTAAAATCCTGGGGAAAATTCTGGCTGACCGTTACGCGCAAATCATACGCCCGCTAGTCCACCCAGACCAATGCGGCTTTGTTCCGGGTAGGAACACCTCCCAGAACCTCCGCCGAATCTTCCACGTTCAAGACCAGATACGTGACAGATTTCCCCGCGCCGCCTGCCTCATTATGGACCTGGAGAAGGCGTTTGACACCCTTACCTGGCCCTATCTCTTCTCGATCTTGCGACGCCTGAATATCGGCCCAACGCTCATGGCGTACACACGCCTCCTGTATACCGACTTGACCACGCGGGTACGTATCGGGAAACGCATATCACCGGCGTTCGCAGTTCGGCGAGGTACGAGACAAGGGTGCCCCCTGTCACCTCTCTTATTCGCGCTCGCAGTCGAACCGCTGGCGATTCGGCTCCGTCGGGAGGGGATGGAATGGGGCATTCCACTTGCAGACAGTACGCATAGCGTATCCATGTACGCGGATGATCTTCTCATTTATGTCCGAGACATCGAAACGGACATGACCCTTATAGGGACGGCGCTAGCGGACTTCGCAGAAGCCTCGGGACTGCAGGTGAACTGGGACAAGTCCACAGTTTACCCCTTACACCCGAACCTACCCCCCCGGGAGGTCGGGCTCGGAGCGCACACCCTCTCATGGTCCGCGGAAGCCCCCCGTTACCTTGGTGTCCGCTTGTATCACTCCCCAGCTGACCTTTTCGAAGGGAATCACCGTAAGGCACTTGCCAGTCTACGCCCGGCGGTCGCTTTTTGGAATAAGCTCCCACTGGCCCCGATAGGAAGAATAGCTCTAGCCAAAATGATTATGCTTCCCCGACTCCTTTACCACTTCACGAATTTGCCGGTAATACCGCCCAGATCCTTCTTCCGCGATGTGGACTCCCTCCTAGGGACCCTTATCTGGGGCGAGGGCCGCCATAGGGTCGCCCTGAAAACCCTTCAACTTCCTACGACACTGGGAGGGCTCGGAGCTCCGTCCTTCGAGTCATATTTCCTCGCGGCACAACTCCAATGGCTGTCATACTGGACGGCGGACCGTTACTCTCAGGAGACTGTCACCTCGACGGGCAGAATCGCAACCCCGGAACTCACCCGTCTTCTTCTCCCGGGAACCAAGCCTCGACGTACGTACCCCCTCCAGGTGGCGATAGCGCGCCGGTGCATGATGCGGATCCACCGAATGTCCCCTAACAGGCCTCCGTACTCCCCGTTGTTACCATTGATAGGCAGCCCCAGGCAAGACTCCTACTTTACGGCGCCATCCTTCACCGAATGGTCGCACTGCGGCATCACGGATCTGGAATCGTTATTTGAGGACGGCCAATTAAAATCACTTGACCGCTTGACCGCTGAATACGGGCTCCCCCCAGGCCAATTCCTCAGGTATCGACAGCTGATTGCCGGATACCGGCCCCATTTTAACCTCTACACTGGCGAGCCAGACACGCATCCAGTAATACACGCTGTCCTGCGTATGGGGGTGGGACGCCACTTAGTTACCTGGCTGTATAAATCCATTCGGGAACTTTCACAAGCACCTCTGACAACCTTGCGGGCTACATGGGAGGAGGACATAGGTCGCACACTACATGACTCGGAATGGACTAAAGCGCTCGAGGCTCCTAAACGCGTCTCTAGGAATGCCCGCTTCAAGAACATCCAATACTATATCCTCCACAGGGCGTACCTCACCCCAGCGCGCTTGCAGAAGTTCTATCCCTCCACACCATTCTTATGCCCCAGATGCTGCTCCCCTGCCGCAGACTTTCGCCACATGTTCTGGAGCTGTCCAGACCTTCACTCCTTTTGGCAAGCGGTACACAACACACTGTCTGACCTGACAGGTCTTACTACACTATCCACCTGGGAATCCAGTGCATTAGGTATCCTCCATGTCCCTAAGCAAGCCCCAGTGCATAGGCGCTTCGTGTCCTTAGCGCTCCTGCTGGCGAATAGATGCATAGCCATGCACTGGCGCTCCCCGGAAGGTCCCCCTATAGCGGCATGGACGGGGGCGGTCAGTAAATGGGCGGCGGCGGAGGAAGATGCTCTTAGAGAAGAAGAAGCCAAGGGTGCGCGTAAATTTCCCATTTCCATGGAATGGGCCATGCTTCTCTACAGTTTTCGACAATCCACGCGAATGGGTGACCCCCCTACTCCTTCTCCCCCCCCGACCCGAGAAGACCGTTTACGCCTGGCTGTTGTCCCCCTCCCTGAGGCAGGTTCCGGATACCCCCTGCATCCTGATTGACTTCCCACCCTCCTGGAATGCGGGCTGAATAGCCCCCCTTGGGTTCGTCTCCCCCCACCCCCCCCCGACGCCCACCGCCGATATTTCCACCACACTAGCGCCTACATGCTTCCCCCCCACGGTTTTGCCCCCCCCGTTTTCTGGTACCACCATTACATGGACTATACAGGCCCCGTTCCACCGCCCTTTGAGACGGGACATTATACTCCTGTTAACACGCACTGTCCTCCTTGCTCTACAAGTTAATGGTCTTCCGACCTGCACACATGGTTGCATGGTATGTACTGATGTTTGGAGGGAATGGATCTTTGTACCAGTTGTTTAAACAAAAAACACGTTGCACGCATGGCTGAATGTTGAGGCCACGTCAGCGGCTGACTCACGATGTACTGTATACTTCGATGCAACAATAAAACAAATTTAAAAAAAAAAAAAAAAAAGGCGTATGTGCCATGCTCTTATGTTGGCCGATTTCTGTAGACCTAAAATGCATTCTCCCTGGAAGCTCTAGTATAGGATTTAAAAGCTGAGTTTCATCTGCACGTTGAATTTGTCTTTTTTCATGTTTCTCTTGCAGGTGGAGAAATTCATCTTTGTTAGTTTGAAAAACGCTTTTGTTTTAGGAGTTAGGCTCGGGGAGGAGAGGATACATGTGTACAATGAGTGCTGATAATGTGAGACGGTGTTCTTTCTTACTGGAGAAGGCCTGTGAATCAAGGTTATTGATCCAGGAGCTGGGAGTATTGAAACTAAATGGAAAATCACCTATGAGGAGTTGCCCAACGGGCAATCGGATGATGCCTAATGGGCGTGTTTTATGATTTTGGTGTTGGAATTAGGGACAGTGCCCCAGAGGTTGAGTTAGGAGAAGAGAGGAGATCGATGCTGAGGGAAGGAGCTTCTTAGAACAAGCTCTTTAGCCTTTGACTACATGACCCATACAACGTGAGTGTACTTCATAGGAAGCCTTCACGTGCTGACACCTTTTTCTGACTTGCCTGGGGAATGTCACGTTAGTAGTAGTGTAGGGACAGACTAATTATTTTCACTTACGAGCCTTCAATGAATTCTGATCTTGACGTGGGGACACTTATTACCTGCGTTTTGGTATTGAATTTCGTCATCCTTTTCATGATCAAAAGACTAAATATTGCACACAGGTTTTGCTTTATATTCATTCCAATGCATTACTACAACCTCATCTTGATGTGCTTATATGTCCAGTTATTTTTGACTTTGTAATAAACTGACTAACCTAGAATCCGGAGTCTGCGATTCTTTGGAGTCATGGTCTTGTGTTGCTAAATCTGTTGTGAAAAGTTATTCCTCCCTTCTACACTTTTAAGCAGGCACCAATGGTCTATTGACCAAGGGTTTCAGAGTAGATTGGAAACAGGGAACCCTACCCAATCACTCTCAATGGGAGAAAACTTTTTTACATTTTTGTTGGAGTACAGAGTGCTATATATTTTTAAATTTAGGAAAATGCTGCTTCCACCTCCAAATGCTACGGGTAAAGCTTAGCACAACATGCAATATTTACAGTAACAATATACTAATGCGCATAAAAAAAACTTTCATGAGTAAAATTTTGTTAAAACATTGTTTAACTGAGGCACAAGATGTACAGATCACTTTGAACGCTTATTTTGGTTGTCCATCTTACACCTATAATTATACATATCTGAATGAACAGGGTCTGATCAGGTGCAGTATCTCCTCACCATGTGAGACTCTATCCTCTAGGTTTTACATCAGCCGTGTTAATGGAAGATTTACTGTCAATTTGATTGAAAGACATTTCTGTACCTCACTGGGTTGGGAGGGGCGAGGGACTGAGCCCTGTGGCTTAGCTTTTTCACAACAGAGATTTTTGTATTGCAACATTTACATTGTGCTTAGGACCCTGATGTGTGGTGCTGAAGTGCTTGCCTACATGGGTGCGATGTCCATCATGTAGGGTCTGTGGTTGGTAGTGTGTTTTCTTTGTTTTGATCCTATGTGGGAAGTGTTTCCATGTCATTCACGATAAGTGTAAACAACCTTTACAACAAAACTTTTACAACGCACTACCATTACAACGCGGTCATTACAACGCAAACTATTACAACGCATTGCGCTGGGGGGCGCTCTAGGATAAGGAATAGGTTAATTTACTATCCAATAACCTTCCCTAGTGTCCACGGGGACTGGAGTTGGAATAGTAAATTAAACTATTCACTATCCAACACCCAAAAGCACTATGCGTTGTAATAGACTGCGATGTAAAAACCGTGTTGTAAAGGCAGGTGTTGCAACAGCCTGCGTTGTAACGTCATACATCCACGATAAGTTCTCAGGTGCGATTATCATGTTATGGGACACAGTGCTTGGAAGTGTGATGATGAAGAAGGGTGAGAGAGAGACATGCAGTTTATGGTTTTCAGAAAGCAGCAGCATTGGACATCTTTGTAGGTCCCTTTATTGTATATGTAATGACCATAGCACACTAATCGAATGACTGCATTGGGATGTCCATTCTGAGATATTTTACTTAAAGTGTATGGTCCTTAGCAGGCATAGGTTGGTGAGAGACACAGTGGAGAGATCTGCTGGAATGGACTTTGGTAATATCATCCTATATCTGATTGGTATTGTCATATGTCAAAAAGCAGTCTTAGTACTGGGCTTACTGGGCCCTGCAGTGGTGGACTAAATTCAAGTCATTCGTTGGTCAGTGGTATGTGGCAGTGCAGTAAAACCTGTAAGTAGTTCCAATAATATGGATAGATGGAAGGGATGCCTGATAACCATTAACTTTAGGTCTTTAAATAAACAGCCACTGTCCTCGCCTAGCTTAAACCCAGGACTCAGTCCCTCACCCCTCCCAATACAGTGAGTCATAGAAATCTCCAGTGAAGCCCCTCCGTCATTCAAACGGAAAGTAAAGCTCTCAACTGAGAGCTTTGCCTAATTGCCGTAAAGCTGCAGTATAGCCACAAGAAGAGGAGAGCTGTAGACATGGTGAGGAGATACTGCACCAGGACAGGGCCTGCCCTCTGGGGGAAGGTAGAATTATAGGTGTAAAAAGGACACCATCGTCAAAATCATCTGTACATCCTGAGTTTAACAATGTTTAACATATTTTACCTATAAATAGTTTTATATCTGCATTAGTGTACAGTATATATTACATGTTTCGTTCAGCTGTATCTGATCACACGGAGGCTAAAGGGGCATTTTCTTAAATTCAAATATTTCTTGCAACTGTGAATGTTACATAGTCTAAAAGTTACGTCACATCGAGGAGTATTTGTGTATGGACATGTGGGCGTGCATGTGTAAATGCATGTTTGTGAGTGTGGACATGACCCATGAGAGGCCAGGAAGAGGAACAAGACTGAGAGTGGTAATATAAATATGAAGATTCAAGCTAGAAAAAAAGACTTGGTTTACTGCTAACAAGCCTAAAGTACTAGTGTGCCTCTTGCTCAAAGTGAATGGAAAATCACTTGTGTGGTTGCAGTGACAGGCCCCTCTGAACCTGCTGTTTCAGTTTAGCAATAGGTACCCCAGAATGTAATAGGGCCTAATTTTGGCTGACAGAGTACATATACGGAACAAAGTACCTTGCCCTGTAACTCTCAGTTCTTCTGCCTCATTTAGAAATAGTCAGGCTGTAAGTTTACTACTGTTCCTGTTGTCCCTTTGGCTCCATCAACAGAAAGCTGTCTTCGATGGCCCAATGGTTGGAGGAAAGGCATTCCACTGTCCACCATATTTTGGATGGACAGTGCAATCTCCTTTTTTTCTGTCAGTCACCAACAGGACAAACCTGGTAGTGAGGGACACAGCACAATAATGACCCTGAAATTCTGGGTGAAAAAACCCACGGTGGAGGGCCAAAATCCCACTTTGAGAGTTGCTTTCTGAAAATGTTTAAAGTTTGGTGATTGGTCGAGTTTTCTCCCAGAGTGTGGGGGCTATTATTGTTTTTACTCTCTTCTTTCATTTTACCAGTTTTTTCCAGTATTTTTCTGGCAGTGATGGGTAGAAAAAAAAGCCATGATACTATCCACCCTAAAAAAGGGCAGGCAGTGTAATGTCCTTTCGCCGATGGCCCCTTTAAAAGGCTACACAGTGGCTCTGTTGATGGAAAACGCACCATCTGCTCATCTCTAAATGAGGCAGTGGGTGAGGGTTTGGCAGTCAGGATACTTGTAGCATTTGTGACTTATTACGCTGTCTGCTAAACTGTAAACCAGACCCCAATTGTCTACCTTGCCCATGATGGTCACTGGTGATAAGGCCGGGTTCCACTACCAAAATAACACTAGGTCGATGTATCTTATTTACATGCTGAGAAGTGTAATGGGGAGAAGAACACATTTTAGTCAATTCAACTTTCTGTAATGACTATGGCTCAAATGATCACAGACTACGTACTCCGGTTTAACCCCTTCGACGCTCATGACGAGCTGGGCTCGTCATGAGGTAGCCTCCTGCTACGCTCATGACGAGCCCAGCTCGTCATGAATAATGGGTTTTTGTAAAGAAGAGCACAGGAGGGGAATTTCGCTAGCGCTCATGTGGTTAAGGATTTATTACAAAGCCAAAAACAACTGAATATACAAGCACCTCAAGAAGACGAGGTTGTAAAAATACATAGGAATTAATACAAAGCCGTATCTAATAATAAGCCTAATCCGATAAATCATGAAGAGAATAAAAAGCTCCAAAAATAAAACGCAAGCAAGGACTGCTCCAATATTTAAGTCAGACTTCATCTTTGGCTGAAAAGTAGAAAGCATTAGTGAGCCCTACTCTATCTCTAAGGTGACATCCCTACTTAGCATTTCCCAGGCAAAGTCAGTTAAAGGTGTCAGCTCATGAAGACTTTGTAAGAAGTACATTCACAATGTAAATCAGGTAGCCCAAGCTACAGAACTCCTGTTAAGATGCTCTTTCCAGATCGATTTCCTAGCCCCTTCTCCTAACTCAACCCCTGGGGCACTGTCCCTAATACAAAATGCAAAGATGTAAAAACACACCCACAGATCACCTCATTCTAATGGACACCTCTCCTAGGTAACTTTCCACCATTCTTCCTCACATTCTCCAAGTGTAGTCCGATGACCTTGCTTCCAAGGCCTCCTCAGCGAGAAAGAACACAGGCCTAATTATCGACCTTCTTTTTACAAAGTAACTCTTCTCCTCCATGCCTAACTCCTAAAACAAAAAATGTTAGTTTTATCTCACAAAAGCAGCTTCTTCCACCTGCAACTGAAACGTGAGAATAAAACATCTTTGCATACACATGAAATTCGCTGACTACCTCCAAATGCGAGAGCCTACCTGGGAAATTACATTTCAGGCCTACTCAATTTTATTTAGGCCTTTGCACAACAAATTAAACACATATGTTAATAATGCTTTGCTTTGCAAACGTTTACAATTATTACACGTTAAGCACAACTTATCATTTCCCCATGTAATCTTCATCATGGTGCATGTTTAAATCAGAAATGCATTACATTACACATAAGCTTTTCGTTAGGCAAATGCAATACACTGAAGGTTACAGTTTGCAAATATGAACGCCATTTCATTTTTCTTGCATAGCACTAATTACTTTTCTATTCATTCACTTACACATTTTTATTATTACGACACAATTCTAATGATCAACGTTAATGCAACACAAGAATACATGCAGGTGCGGACTATCCATGATTGTGATGCACCCCTACAATTTTAGAGCACCGTCGTGCTCCATTACTGGCACAGTGGCTGCCAAAAGTCTACTGTGACACAAGTAATATTTCATATTTTTCAATGTCCATGTTGAAATGAGGATCAGTGTCTGCTATTCTTGTCTGGAAAAGAACTGCTGCCCAATTTTCTTATGATTTTAAAACTGACAGAGAATATCTAGGATGCATTTGCTATTGAACATTTCAGACCCATCCCAATAGGCTGATATTTCCTTATCCTCATGAATAAAATCTCCTGAATTCTAGAAGTCATTACATAGCCCAGCACCTCAGTTGAGGCAATACTTCAAGCTCTGAACAAAATCTTACCAATTTTTGGGTCACTCATTGAATAATGAATACTTCACAGTTTTCCAAGCTGTAGGGGCTCCCATCACCATAACACCACGCTGCTATGACTACAGGTCAATGCATTGTAGAATATTTCATGACTGCCTTAAAGAAAGCTCTACCTGTGGCTGAGCTCACCAAGTTACCCAGGTGGATATAAAGCGTGGCATACCAAGAAATGCAAAAGCATTGAATTGAAAGGTAAGACAAGTACTAGCCTTCAGCAGTTCTGCCTACTCTGAGCATAGCAAACATTTTCATGATGGATGATGGGCCAACTGTGCCAAATGTAAAGGATAATTTAGTGAAATGAGTCTAGGTGATAAATGACTGATGATCATATGTGATGAAGAAAGAAACTGGAGTGAGTGGTGTG
Organism: Lissotriton helveticus; assembly: GCF_964261635.1. NCBI lineage: Eukaryota > Metazoa > Chordata > Amphibia > Caudata > Salamandridae > Lissotriton > Lissotriton helveticus. Next base: position 158,646,917 of record NC_136062.1, read on the forward strand.
TCTGTAGATTAACATCCAAGAAAGTCATCCTAGATGTGATTCAGAAGATTGCGATATGAGGCACAGTGAAATTGCTGTCTAGATGAGAGGAAACGGAATAAGGAGACTGCTTGATGTTTAAATTTAGAATAGGGGCAGCAAACATTTTTGTAAGCAACGTAAAGGCAACAGTGTTGTCTAAGCAGGTGTATCCCGGAAAAGAAAAAGTGATTGAACAGGGAAAACAAGTAATTCCAGTAAATAATGTACCATTTATAGGGAACTAAGAAGGATCAGATAAGTCAGGCACATAAACATGAACAAAAACTTGCAAATAAGTAGAAAATACTCTCTTTTGGGGTTTTGACTTACCCCACAGTAAGTAAGCAATTTGATATCCAGCATATCGAATGCTTGCTGCCTGCAATAAATATGTTTATGTATGTGTCAGCATAATTTGTAATATATCAGGGCATAACATTGTAAAAAAGCAGAAAACATCTTTAGAAGAAAGTACTCTCACCAGAACTGCAGGAGGGCGTTTTATTGGCATATATTTCTTCTCTCCTTTAAATAGACTTTTTATCTGGGCCCTGAATGTGAAAATAAAGTAAACAAAGCCATAATCGAAAGGTAATTATTTTACAGAAATGCAAATTGTATTGAAATTATATATGGATGCATTCAACTTTCGGCCAAAGACCTGATAGAAGAGTGGAATATGTAACCAAATGCCATTAGGTAACAGCATTTGGAAACCCCTGACACCATACTTCATAGAGGCAACTTTAGAACAAACTGGGAGGCGAGGGGGGCTTGTGTTAAGAGTTTGGGGGCTGTCGGACAGCCATCAAAAACTTGGCAGCTGGCCAGTCCTTTCTCGTCAGAGTGTACATATACAGTCTGATTAGGGAAGACGGGTTGTCCCACCCTCCACAGTTATAATGGGCTTACACTCAAGTAGCGTGGACGAGACATTCAACAATTTTTGTCCACGCTCAAGCATCTGCTCAAAACGTAATCCCCTTAAGGAACCACAGATGATGGATAAGCACAGTAATAGAGGGACACCCTAAATATGAAGAGGCAGGGACGGTGCATCCATTAGGGCGCTTGAGTGTTGCCCCACTAAGTAATTTGAGGTACAACCTGTCGACTTGAGTTGAGTCCGTTGTGACCGTCCTGAAGCCTTCAGAGGCGGCCGCTCCTCACGCTGCTCCCGTTGGTATCGTTGCGCTTCACTGCCTCGCACTGCTCTGACTGACCTCTGTTATTGCTCGAATTGCTCTGTCTAATCTGTGCTATAGTTCGCTTTGCCCCTGCATATCGTAGCGCTAATTAGCGAAAGCTCGCATTAACTAGCATTGATTGGTGCTCTGCTGCCTTTGACTATATTAATTATTTTGTGCCTGATTGTAGCCTGATTGTGCCGGTGCCTCTGCCCACTACATAGCGCTTCGTAGGTTTGTGCCCCAATCCAGTTTCGATTTTGGCTCGCAGCCATTTTGGTGTTTGTTGTAGTGCCTCACTGCCCGCCTCTCCGCCCCGCCCCCGCCTCCCAGCTGGCCCTCCCTCGCCCGTTCCCCCTCCACTAGCCACATATGACAGATGATTTTGCGCGCAGCGTTCACGCGCAGCGGTCGCGCCCTATGCACGCCGAAGGTGCGCCAAAGGTAAGCCCGTCTACGCCCGTCCGCGCCTGGACCGCGCCCATCCCCAGACCCCCTGCCCCCCGCATATCCCATCTCGCCCACATTACATACGACGCCGCAACGCTCGCAGCCCTTAACACCAGCAGACTCCCAACCTGCTACCGAGCCGCACCAGGACACACCCATGGACCCTTCACCTGCCAATCCTGCAAGTTCTGGTGCATCAGAACCCACACCAAATCCACAAACTCCAAACAGAGCTCCGACACTAACCACCTGAAGTGCATCCTGCTCAACACCCGCTCTGTCCACAGACACTCCATTGAACTTTGGAACCTACTCGACACTACATCGCCGGACGTCGCCTTCCTTACAGAAACATGAATGAACGCCTCATCAGCACCCGACATCGCCATAGCCATCCCGGACGCCTACAAGATCATCCGTAAAGATCGCACCAACCAAACAGGAGGAGGCATCGCCATCGTTTATAAGAACTCCATCCGTATCATGACCAGCTCAGACGATAAACTCGCTAACGCCGAACACCTTCACTTCCAGATCCACATCGACCCCAAGACCACACTCAGAGGCACCCTCTCTACAGATCACCAGGACCCCGCACACAATTCAGCAAAGACATCACCGACTTCATCAGCCCACATGCCCTCCCCTCCGAGAACTACATTCTACTGGGAGACCTCAACTTCCACCTGGAAAAGAAAAACGACAACAACGCCACCACCCTCCTAGACGACCTGGCCAATCTCGGACTCAAACAACTTATTGACACCCCCACCCACCTTGCCGGACACACGCTCGACCCAATCTTCACCTCCAGCAAGCACCTCTCCTTTGACCACACCACAGCTCTCCCTTGGACGGACCACAGCTGCATTCACTTCCACTACAATAAGACCACGACCCACAACCCCCCACAACCGATTCCTCGAAGAAACTGGAACAAAATCACCACAGACCAGCTCTTCACATCGCTTCACCAAAACCCCCCTCTCAAATCATCGGACCCAAACCAAGCAGCCACCAACCTCACACAATGGATCACCCACAGCGCTGACGAACTAGCACCATTGAAAAACCATTTAATCAAACAAGGTAGCAAAATTGCCCCCTGGTTCAACGATGACCTCAAAAAATCCAAGAAGCTCTGCCGTACTCTCGAGAAAACCTGGAGAAAAATCCCAACCACTGACAACTTAGCCAGCTTCAAGAACGCAACCCGCAAACACCACCAACTGATACGATCCACCAAGAAAGTAGCATTCAAGGATCGACTTGACAACAATACCCAAAACAGCAAGGAACTTTTCAACATCGTCAAAGAATTTACTAACCCCACCGCCGACACCAACGACATCACTCCCTCCCAAGACCTCTGTGACTCTCTATCCGCATTCTTCCACAACAAAATCGCCGAAATACATAACAGCTTTGGAAATCAGTCCGGAGACCAACCCACTCCACCCTACCCCGAACCTAAACCGCTCTCCAACAACCTTTGCGACTGGAACCCAATCACCACCGAAGACACCATCCGCCGGATGAACTCCATCCACTCAGGATCGCCAACCGACCCATGTCCCCACTACATTTTCAACATAGCAGACTCCATCATCGCTCCCCACCTCCGAGATGTCATCAACTGGTCCTTCAACTCCGCTACCTTCCCGGAAAACTGGAAACATGCCGAACTCAGCGCCCTTCTGAAGAAACCCACAGCAGACCCCACCGAACTTAAAAACTACCGCCCCATCTCGCTCCTCCCATTCCTCGCCAAAGTCATCGAGAAAGCCGTCAACAGTCAACTCCCAGCCTTCCTGGAATCCAACAAATCCCTCGACCCCTCACAGTCCGGCTTCCGAGCCAAACACAGCACCGAAACCGCCCTCATTGCAGCAACCGACGACATCCGAACATTACTGGACAACGGAGAAACAGTTGCCCTCATCCTACTCGACCTCTCCGCAGCCTTCGACGCAGTCTGTCATAGCACCCTCATACAACCCCTCAGCAACGTCGGAATACAAGGAAAAGCATTGGACTGGATCATCTCGTTCCTCGCCGGAAAAACCCAGAGAGTCCGCCTCCCCCCTTTTCAATCAGAGGCCACCAAAGTCATCTGCGGCGAACCACAATGCTCATCACTCAGTCCCACCCTCTTCAACGTCTACATGAGCCCCCTCGCATCCATCGCACGCCAACACAACCTCAACATCATCTCCTACGCAGACGACACCCAACTGATCCTCTCCCTCACCAAAGACCAAAACACCGCCAAAACCAATTTACACGAAGGAATGAAAGAAGTGGCCGAGTGGATGAAGAACAGCCACCTAAAACTAAACTCGGACAAAACGGAAGTCCTCATCTTAGGGTCATCCCCTTCTGCCTGGGACGACTCATGGTGGCCACCGTCCCTGGGAACCGCACCCAGTCCCACAGACCATGCTTGTAACCTGGGCTTCATCCTGGACTCCGCCCTCTCAATGACCAGACAAGTCAACGCCGTCTCATCATCATGCTTCAACATCTTACCCATGCTCAAAAAAATACTCCGTTGGATCCCCACCGAAACAAGAAAAACGGTCACCCACGCACTGGTCACAAGCCGACTGGATTACGGAAACACCCTATATGCCGGAACAACAGCCAAACTACAGAAAAAACTCCAACGTATCCAAAACGCCTCAGCAGACTCATTTTGGACATCCCTCGACAGGCTCACATCTCCGACCACCTGAAAGACCTCCATTGGCTCCCTGTCAACAAAAGAATAACTTTCCGTCTCCTTACCCACGCTCACAAAGCCCTCTACGACCTAGGACCCAAATGCCTCAACACGCGACTTTCCTTCTACACCCCCCCCCCGCCAACTACGATCATCCAATCAAGCCCTCACCGCAATTCCACGCATACACAGATCCACCATGGGGGGTAGATCCTTCTCATACTTAGCGGCCAAAACCTGGAACTCCCTCCCCACCCACCTCCGCCTTACACAGAACCACCTCTCCTTCAGAAAGCAACTTAAAACTTGGATATTTGATAAGTAAAGCACCTCTCTCCCACAAGCGCCTTGAGACCCTCTGGGTGAGTAGTGCGCTATACAAATTGTAGAACTTGAACTTGAACTTAAGTGACAAGCGTGCGTGCTGTTGCTGTCTGTTACTCTCAGTCTCTAATATTTCCAAATGACAATCCCAGGACCCGGAGGCAGTCGGGTCAGAAGGGGCAGGGCAGCAGTAGTTCAGTGTAAGTGCATCTACGTCAGATGGTAGGCGGAGCGCATAGCAAGAGTGCGCGTGTTCTTTTTAGGGCTTAAAAATGTTGCTTCCACCCCGAACATGCGCACCTGACGCTGCTCATTAAAAGATCGAGGGTTCATCCATGCTGCTCTTCTAATGAGCAGCCTAGTGAGCATGTTCGGGCTGGTAGCAAAAATTGTTAAGCCCTAAACAGAACATGCGCACTACTACTCAAGTCAATCCTGATGCTGCTGCTGGAGCAGCGTCTGGATTGGCTGAGAGGGGTTGCCAGTTACCAGCACTGATGCAGCTGTTGAAGGCACCAACGGACCCGAGGTGGAGTGGACCAGGTAAGAGTTTTATTTTATTTTAAAGCACCCCCCCCCCGCTTGACCCCCACCCACGCGACACCCCCCCTCCCATGGTGCGACACCCCGCCCCCATCCACGACTGGATATTTGGTACCTCTGGCACAAAGCGATCTGTGTAAGTAGTTTGACATGAAACCTCGTATATTTGATGTGGCCTTCCTTAGGCAGAGGTGGGAAGCCAGACATCAGAAGCCAATCCTAGCTCTTACAGTGCTCTACTCAACCTGGATTTCGGAGAAATAATTTTGCAGCAGTATTGGGTTTCGACGTTGGTGCTAGTCCACCACTAATATATTTATATTTACTGAATTTGAAGTTGTAGTGGTAACCAATGTTTAACTTTACCGTATAAACATTTGTCAGTAATAAATTGTGATGTCCGGCACAAAAAGATTTTCGTGATAGGCAGATAGTGTGGCTAACGGTGTGACTTTAGTCCGCCCTCACCCATGCTTGGTATCTGAGGCACTATTTAATAGAGGTGGGCAGGTCGGAGATTTCACTCGGCAATATGATTCCCCCCACATCACCGCAGGAGACAGCTAACAAAGGGACGGGGCTTTTGGGGCCTAGAGCAGTAGGCAGAGGGACCTACAACCCATTAACCTTTTGTTTGCTGCACTCAGCCCATAGCTGCAGCCTCTACACCATAATTTAATCTGAACATTTTCAATGGCAGAGTAAAGCCTGAAAAGAAGGGCCAATGCCTATTGAGTAAAAGCAGTCGAGTGTAACCACGTCATATGTGACAAATGGCTTTTATCCAACTGAGCTTTTTATTCTGGGACCTGTAGTTTTGGTTTTAACATCGAGTGTGGGGATGAAAAATTCCAGTATGCATCGTTATTGCATACTGTTCATTTTAAGCAGTGATTGCATCTTTGTAAAGCTATTTAGACCCACTTATGTTTTTTTGTGGTTTCCCCAAAAATGTTTTAAAGATTTACTGTGACTATATTTGACTGCCTCGGCTTGTTCTTAGAGCGAAGGCGAACCCATGAATCCAGTGTGCGTCCACTCTGGATGCACCAGTATCTGTGCACAACAGTGCTTAGGGCTCTGTGCTGAACCCAGAAATTATTGAACCCCTCACTACGTTCACTCTTCATCATTCATCCCTGATGAAGAGTGATCCTGTCAAGACCATAAACGTGTTTAGCTCCAGGAGGCAATTCTGCTCAATGTCACAACAGCTTGGTTTGTTTATGCCCTGCGCCCCAGCAGGGATTTGCAGTAGGTCATAAGTTTGAATCTGCCAATGCAGTTTATATAGCTTAGGAAAGGGAAGGGCACTTTCGAGACAATTAACACAGACCTGTCCAGGTGACGCTTTCACTTACTCCTTGAAAGAGTCGTATTGTCTGCATCTCTTATGGGCACATGATTTTAAAGACAGTTATATGAGAACATAAAAACATTCTCAAAGCAAATCAATTAAGTGAGTGCAACTCACATCCATTTTGCATAAATGATGCATAATTGGTATAAATTATGGGCGATCAATGAATATTTTGATGAAAAAATGGGGAAACCAAACATAGTAAAGAACTTTATGGCCGTAAACAGAAGAATACAGATTTAAAATACACTTGAAATGCTATTGGAACATATAGCTTCCTTCCTTGATACTCCAGTAATCCTAATAAATAGCTAAATTCAACATTCCAAAATCTGGAAAAGGCGCCCCCCGTGATGATACCACCAACACATCCCACCTCTGACAACCTCCAGGAGAGTGTAGTCACACTGCATGAAAAAGTAGAAAGTGGCTGAGTAATTTTACCTTTCTCTGTACCTAACAGCGATCTCTTTCATACTTGACACCTATCTCAAGAAAGTGAGATTAATGTCCCCACATCATAGAAAGGCACCATCATCTTCCAGGAAAGGTGTGAGAAGTTTTTCAATTTCTTTGTAGGCAAAGTCAAGAAATTGAAGTCTCCCTTACACACCCCATAAAAACTCAGCATCACCTTCCAACAAGTTGATTTGGTACTCCTTCAAATAACCCCCTCCAACCTCAATAGAACTGTGAAATATCATTTCCAAAACTGAACATTCCTCCCGTGCAACCCCTATTTATCTGAAGGAATATAGCCCCAGAGTATTAAAAAATAGTTCTAATCATGCCTTTATGAAATAAATCCTGGTGCAGATACGGTGGACCTGAATACATTTTGCCTGATCTCCAAACTTCCCTTCTTGGCTAAGGTTTTAGAGATCTGCATAGAGAGCCAGCTTCAATGCTTTGTTAGTGACAATGACCTATTAGATGAACTCCAGTGAGGCTTCATGGCAGGATGCAGCACTGCGACTGCAAGGATACTCGATGTTGCTTTCTACATCCTTGAAAAATGTGACTCCTACCACACTATCCCCATTTACCTATCAGCTAGCTTCAAATCCTCAACCATATAAGGGGATTAATAGCAGATGTCACAGCTAATTTACATCAGACACAGAAAACTGTTGTCAATACATAAAGCCGAAAATCAACAAGAGAGAGAGACACCGCTTAGAGTATTTATATATGGGCAGCCATGATCAATGGTTGATCAAGCACATGAGGTGCGTGCTCTGCCCAAGAGCTGTTCTCAAAAGTAACAGGTAAAAGAATGCTTGGGGATTAACTTTTAGTTCGGGATAGTGCTTAGCGCATAGACAGCGTTATAATATATTGTGCCTATTTTCTGCTTATTGTCCCCATGTAGACCGCTGGCGGTCGAGACTGGGACTATTAAGTAACCCGACGCAACGTGGAGTTATTTACACACGTTCGCTTTTTAGTTGAAAAATATGGCCGATCCTCCACTGACAGTTTGTAAGGTACGCTATACACTAATATTCACAGGAAATGAGTCGTAACACTGAATGTTTGTTTGTCGGGCCAAAATGTGTATATAAAAATTCCCTCGAACACTTGTACGATTAGGATTACGTGCGACTATTTTCCCGATATGTGATGCTCAAAAAAGAGATTACGGGTTAGCTTGACATGTTGATTAGCATTATGTCAGTCTCTGAAAGCGACGCTTCATGCAAATTGGCCTTTGCCTTATCTGAATATAAACCTATAAAGTAATGGCATGCCCCGTTTTGTGATGCGTGAAATAGTTCTTACTGGATAGTCTAGCATGCTCGCGTTTCTGTTAGTCTTTGAAATGCGATGTTTGATGCAAATTGGTTTCCGTTTTATGTGAAGAAAAACCAATAGAGTAATGATACGCAATATCAGTTTATCTGCTATGAGGTTATATTGTGATGTATGCCGTTTGGCTCTGTCATTCAGAGATAGTTACCTCCCTTTAAAAGTTACTTTTTGGTTTGATTTACCCCTTCAGACTAGATGATTGTACCGCTGTCGGGTGCAAGAGCGGCCTCTTAAAACTGCGCCAAACTAAAAGGTTTGTGCCGTAGATGGGATATATCGCACAGTGTATATTATATATCCGGAGAACTTTAGTACTCATATGACGTCCCTTTTCCAATATTTAGATAGCCATCTAAGTGGTATCAAATTGTCAATCCGGAAAGACATGCGATTCCGAGCCATCTCCGAATGAGGTAATTATTGGTTTACCCACGGTGTATAGTACAATAGTTAATATGAAACATCACAGGATCTCTGTATATGGAAAGTTTTAATAATACAGAGCCCTGCTGGTGAGACTTAATGGGCTCCAGTATTAGGACACATATGTCAAATATGAAATTGCATGGTGGTCACTATTAATTAAATAACAGATAATGTAAAACGAAAGGCTTTTTAACCTGACTGTGTATTTTGATGAAATTTTAGGATTTATGTATGTACGAATGATGTGTAGAGTTTACAATGTGGAGCATTTAGGATTTGTTTTTTGAAATATTGCTCATGATTGTATTTAATGTAAAATGTTGTAGCTATGCTTATCTAAGACACTTTTTCTTGCATTGCAGATGTTTTATATTAATGTGGGATTCAATTATTATATCCTGAAGAAGGTGTTGGCTGCTAAACATTGTGCCCACCGAAACACGTCAATGCCCTTTTTGAGTTGTTGTACTTTAAGTCTTGGTGACAACGACTCTGACTGAAAAAACTAGTCGTATATCAGAGTGTGATTACAAGTGTGGCTAGTGTACCTACCTCATGCTAATAGGATTCATCTATTCTTTAAGTTCTGTTTCCCACTTGTGATAATTGATTGTATATTGTAATGAGATTTTATTGTGTATAATTTGTGTTGTTTTTAACTGTGTCTGATGACAAGAAATGATAAGCCTTTTAACAAATTCAATTGAATAAACTGTCTTATTTTAATACATTTTTCCTTTTGCTCCTGTTATAATGAGTTGTTGTGGCTAGAAAGTGTTTCTATGATATAAAGTTGCACCCAAAAGGGAATTTCTTTTTGACACTTGTCTTCGGGTACCCTACCCTTTTGGGCTGTGGGGTCCCTCTCTTTTGTTAGAGATATCGCAGGATTGGCACAGGGAGTTGACCGATACCAATAAAGTTTTACAGAATACTGGAATTAACTGTCCAGTTAATTACAGCTTGCTTCTGTGATCAGAATTCTGCTCAGCTCCACGATTGGCTGAGTGAACCTTCACTCCAGAAACCAGATTCAGGATTGGCTCAGTCTAATGTAGCCTCTTAGAGGAATACACGAAGACCCGTACAGATACGCCCACTCCCCCGCTCGGGTGGCGTTCCTTAGTTTCCCCTTTCCTTTAAAACAACGCAATGGAGACTGGATCACCCATCCACGGGGTACGGTTAATAAGGGTGGCAGCAGGTATCAAGTGGGTGCCTAGGGCTGACGGCGTGAGTCAAAACCTTGCAACAACACGAGATAAGTAATCCGCTTGCCGTTTGGTAACAGAATTGATTTTCCTCCTCCCCCCGTCTTTTTTACACACAGGGTGTGCCAATTTGCCACCACCCCCTTCCGAGACCCATTAAACCTCATGTCAGATATCTTCTAATTGTGTCATTTACACTCGCCCTGTTACACCGGCTTGTTCCTTAGATACAGATAGCGTTTTTCCACAGAATTACTGATACTGTTAACGCCCTAGCTGGCGTGTAGGTGATATAGCGCTTGAAATAAGGTACCTTCACAATATAAGCTGGCTTTATTGATAACTAGCAGCCCGTCCCGACGTTGTCCGGGTATGAAATAGAATGTGTGTAATGTGTGTATTTGGCAAGGGCAATTTATTTTAAAATCTTTTGTTTCATTAGAATAGGGACGGAGAAGGCCTAGCTGCAGCCCTGGTTGATGTTAGTAGGCGCGTGTAATTGGTGTAGTGATACGCCACCTGAGCCCGGCTACAGCCCTGGTTGATATTAGCAGGCACGTGTAATGCCGTTGAATGAGAGAGTTATCAGCCGCGGGTAAATCCGTTTAATGAGAGAGTTGAGTGACAGCGAGTAGGAGAGGCTGCAGTAATTGTCCCCGCAGATATGCTCATTTGCGTGTTCCCCCGCATGAGGACCAGATGCAGGCCTGTTTGATATTAGCAGGCGCGTGTTCCCCCGCTTGAAGCCCAGCTGCAGCCCTGGTTGATGTTATCAGGCGCGTGTAATTAGTGTACTGATTCGCCACCTGAGCCCGGCTAGAACCCTGGTTGATGGTAGCAGGCGCGTGTAATTTCGTTGAATGAGAGAGTTCAGTAACAGCGCACAGGAGAGGCTGCAGTAATGTTCTTATCAGGCCTCCAGGTGAACGCGTTTGTCACGCCCCCAGTACCTGGCCACAGCAGACGATCTTCTGATTAATGTACGACCCATATGGCATGAAGGGCGGAACGTAGCCCACACCCCAAGCGTTTCTCACTCCCCCAGCGTGCCCCTTGATGCGGTGCAATTGCGTTCACATGGCATGAAGGCCGGATACACGCCCCCAGCGTTTCTCACGCCCCCAACGTGTCACGCCCCCAGCGTGCCCCTTGATGCTGCGCATCAACGCAATTGGCGCTTGTATGTACGACTCACATGGCATGAAGGGCGGACACATGCCCCCAGCGTTTGTCATGCCCCAGCACACGCCCACAGCCCATTATGTGATGGCCGTTCCACAGGCCCCCAGCGTTAGTTCACGCCCCCAGCCCCCGCCCACAGCACAACGCAGACACGCCCACAAGGGACTACTTTGCTGGAACGGTTCTTTTACCTTTTAAATGTATAGAGGAGTTGGCCTAACGGCTAAGGCGCTCGACTTCGGACCTGGGGATCTGGGTTCGAGTCTTGGTAACGATGCCAAACATCCTGTGATTCTGAGCAAATCACTTAATCTTCCCGTGCCTAACAAAAATGAATGTGTGTCCTCATGTAACGTAACTGGTGCTATGTAAAGCGCTCTGATACCTGATTCAGTTAAGGTCAAGTTCACGCTATATAAAACTCTGCAAAAAAAATAAAATAATAATAATAATATGGTGGCCGTCTGCATAGCCTATGTTCTTCTGCTGCAACTGCCCTTTCCAACGCTGTATTGGGTGTTGTGATTGGTACTGTGGTTACTGAGATTATCCGCCTCAAAGGTTTGGGCTCTCTCTTTATAATATTAGTATGGATGTGAATACAAGTGCACGTTACTATTCACCATAGTACACCCCTGCTCTTAGAGTTACCGTTACGGTGCACTTTGAAGAGCACCAGTGCATGAGAAATTTCAAATGACAAAAACATGAGTGTCGCAATTGGAATAATCATTGTTTTTTTTTTGTGTATTTGTCATTGTTTGTCTTCTGTTACAGCTATAATTCGATTTCTCTAAGGATGGGCCTTAGCGCGCCCATACAGCCGAGATTCACACTTTGATCCTGAAGTATATAGAGCATCATATAGGCAGAAACATGTTGACCACGCACAATGGGATATAGCTGAACAATCTATCCAGTTTACACATCCCACACCTCATTTTATATGTGTCTGATTGACCAACTAATAAAATTATTTTTGGACACAATCTAGGCATTTTTAACCACTACACAGTCACTTTCACTTGTCACTCTAACAACACAAACCTGCTCCGCAGTAATTCTGGTGTTGAAGCACACCAGGGTGGCACTCGGCCTCTCCTGGTGGTCCCGATGATGAAGCATGTCACCAACTAGGTTGGTGAGTGAGGTCTTTCTAAAGAACCAAGTTTGATTCTTCATGCCTGCTCTGCCCCTGAGAAGGTACACTCTTTCGTTGTTTTGACAATACATAAAACTGGCAATCTCTGGCAACCTGCAATGTGCTAGCAGCAGGTTTCTATCGCGTATTATCTCTCCTTCCCTCTTCAATTGTCAATGGTTACATGAAGCCTTTATCTTACATCCTCATGTACTTCAAAGTCTCCTATAACTTCCACAAAGAAAACATCTAGCTCCACATGAAAACTTCTCCCCTAAAAATTATTGAATTCATGGCATAATAAATTCATGGTCTTTTAGTTGGCCACGCCCCAACGTTTTTTCCTTTTTTAGAAGCAAACTCCCAAAGCGGGAATTTGTTTCTCAAAAATAAAAACAACTAATGACCCCAACACCTTTGAAGTTTTCTCCCAAGTCATGGGGGGGTCATTATTTTTTGTGGTTGTGACCTCTTTGTTTTACCTTCATGAACTAACTACCAATCCAAAACTTTACAACTTAACTCAGTGAAGTCCTAAATAGTGAAATCGAAGTAGAGGAAATTGTGGAAGTGGTTAGGGCAATATCTACAGGAAAGGCCACAGGAAAAGACATCATCCCTGTAGAATTTTACAAGATAACTGCTAGGAACTCGGTTCCACAGGATATAATGCACTTGTAATATGGCTGACAAGCCATCTGTCATGTTTGGGAAGGAGTAATCCATCCTGCGGACTTTAAATCAGGCCCTGTATCTGGCAAAAGTAAACTAAGTGCTGCAACTACTTCTTAAGGTCTCCATCATCGAAACTTAGAACAGTACACATTGCTCACCATTTGTCACAACTAACACACCCCTTTAATTCTGAACTAGAAATCCTAGATTGCTTTATTATGGAACGTCACCTTACAAGGGGGTTCACAGGTGATTTATATATGGCATATCACAACTGACCGTAAAGACAATCTGATTTTAACAGAATACGGGTCTGTGGTCACACAACTCTAAAGCATAATGGTTTTCTGAATTAGCATTGCCCCTTTGGAGCAATGCTAAGATACAGATCAATGGCTATGTGATCAACTGGTTATCATGGGTACAGAAATGAATTCTGAATATTTATCATGTGTATTTAGAAAGCGTTTTCAAGTCCTTTTCAAGACTTGTACATAGAATTTAATTAGAGTCTACTCAATACTTGCAACCGAAAACCTGGTGGACTCGAAAACTAGACAACCAAATATTGGGGTAGCTACAAAACGCTAGTGTCATGTTTATTTGAGATATTAATTGGAGAAACAATTGCGAAATATCTTTATGTAAATGGCAACCACATGGACAGCTTTACTAATTCAGAATCATCGAATCTTTTGCCTAGCCATGATCTAGGCCTCCATCAAGCTCAATTGAAATTCTGCTTTGTTTAACTCATCAATGACTGGCATTTGTTGTCACACAACTGCATAGAGAAAAGATGGCTCGTGATGTGACGTAATGGAGATGCCCAAGCTGGGGAAGATGCAGCACACATTCTGGAGCATTGTCCAACGATACAGATTTAGTGGAACTCAGTCTGGCGTCAGATGAAAGCTTCAAGTGAAAGCACATCAGTCTTCAATGGAACGAGCGTTACTCAATGATACGTGCAATATCCCAGTGAAAATCACAAAAAGACGGCTAGATTCCGTCGCCAAATTAGGTATGTTGAGGCATTGGAAAATAATAGTGCCTCCAACAATGGTAGAATGGACAGATGCAATGATGAAATGGCATCACATAAATGATTGATTTATCAACTGAACAGTTGCAAGCTTATGAAGAGATCTGGAGCTCATATAGTTAATGACTGCGTGGGCGAAAAAGCTAATATGACAGACATAGTTTAATACGTAAAGCAATTTCATTTTGTGTTAAATTGTTATAAAAGATTTTTGATGTAATCAGAAAAGTTAAAACATAATATGAGCGATTTTGGTGCTCTAAAAGATGAGTAAGATGAGACGATCACTATGCAATACATCTGTTTGAAGTACAAATAATGCTGCAGCAATACAAGCTGTTTAAGTTAATATTCAATAAGGAGATTGAAACTGGAGAGCACTGAGTAAATACTGGCCTACGCCCTCAACATTATTCACCTGTGCCTTCTCTGCTGAGGGGCCTCTCTATGAGATCTGACTGTGGAACTGGGTTTCTCTGTGCAACGGCATGCCGCGCAATTGTAAGAAGTCATATATTGAAGATAGCAAGTACTTGAAACAGTGCCATGAAGTATGTTTTTTTTGTGTGTTTTAAAAAATATATATTTTTATTATTTTTCACTATGGTGGTTGGTAGGGGTCAAGGAAGCTGTCTAAAGATGTCCACATCTCTCTGTTGGCCTTTCTCCAGGGTGTGTGTCTTAGTGCCGTGAAGTCAGCCCCTCTTAGGAACGTCACCCAAACCCCATCCCACTTACACAGAATATTATTTCTTCTATAAGTGAGCAACAACTGAAAGTTATAGGTGCATTTCTAGCAAGACAAACAAGCAGACTTTTTACAATATAGCTAAAGCATAGATGAATGTTTATAATTGTTGCAACCTACATTCTTCATTTCTTCCTGGGAGTTTTATTCATGCAATTAAATTATCCAACATAAAAGTAATTAGTATTATTAGTAGTGTTTGCCTATCAGGTGAATGAAAAATAGTGGTGGTTTTACCTGTAGCACACAAATATGCGGAAAATGTAGGTAACACTAAGAACGATGGCTGGAAAGGCAGAGTAGAACCAGCTCTCTAGAAAAATAAGATGAAAACAGTCAGATCAACAATGAACAATGACTAAATAAATCTTGGACATAATGAACCAGGCACAGTACAATTTGTGTAGGTAAAAATTATGTTTTGGAGTCTAGGTCTCTGTCTCAGTTTTGAAGTGCATACTTGTCACATACTTGACAGTGTTGACCTTAACCCACAGATTGGCTCCAGGCATAAACTGGCATCCCCAGAATCCCTCATCAGAACACACCAGGACCTGCGTAGCCTCTAAAGTTGAACTGCCCCACTGTTTGAAACCTGAAGGAAGACAGGGCCTGCTTTCCTTGAACCTAGGACCACAGTTGGCTGACCTCCTGTTTGAGCTAAAGGTACACAACAAGCTTCCCTGAGCCTTTCCCTCCAACTATCCAGCTGACTAGTGCAAACCGGAGTTGCCCTGGACCCTGCTGCTTGTCTCTGCTGGAGGGAGTCCTACCCCCAAATTGTGTCAGATAGGTCATGGACCCTTGGCTGGCGTTAGAGTGTACTCCTTCTGTCCACAGACTGCAAGAATTGAGACTTTGAAACTTTCAGAGGCCGTACCGAAACTGCAGCAGTAACTGCCAACATTAAATTCAACTTGTCAATTTTGCCTCGCTGAATGAGATCAGACTTCCCAAAACGTTTCCAAGTCCAATTGTAGGTGGCTTCACCAGGATCAACATTGAGTAGCATCCAGCCATCCTCAACATCCTACTGGGCATGAACTTCAGACTTTGCCCCCTCAGAACTCTCCAATCTCATTGACAACCTCACCGGGACCCAGTTCACTAGCAACCTGTTATCGCCAAACCCTGCTTTTGATTCAGCTTACAGCTTGCCCTGCCAATGACTCGTCACAAGGTAAAATTTCTACAGGCACAAACCTGGTCTCTGCATGTGACGGTGATCCATTGCTGTCAGCCTGAACTTTTGACTTTGACTCAATCTAATGAGACCAGATAAACGAGGTTGGCACTTAATGCTTTTTGGCTCTATTTTCACTTAAATCTTTACAAATTCACATCTCCTGTTCTAATAATTGTATTCTTCTTGTTTTGGGTGTCATTTTATTCATTAAAATATTCTGTTTTCCTAACTTGGTTTGGGATTTCACATTATCACTGGTTGAGTGTTGCATAAATACTTTACACATTGCCTCTAAGTTAAGCCAGTCTGTTTTGTGCCAAGCACCCAGAGGGGTAAACACAAGTGTATTTATTGACATTTGTGGTACACCCTGACAAGGATTGTGATTATCATGTGAAGTTGGCTCCCACTCTCTTCAACAAATAATCCCATTTCTTACAATTTCCCACTAATGTTATGACATAGCAGTCAATAACCCGATTTCGAATCCAGTTATTCACGCCTATGACTTTCTATGAAAATCATGTATGAAAGCAATTATTTTATTAATAGCCTCTATAATATATATATAGTATATATATATATATTTACACTGAAAAAAACATAGGTTTCAGGGGCGTTATAGTTAGTTGGACATTTCACTCATACAAAACCAAAGAAATTCCCCCGTTATAGTTAGTTCAGCTAACAATAACTTGTGCCCCTGCAAGTTTCAATAAACATATTGAAACTTTACAGAAACACACAGTCACTGGATGATGTCATCAGTGATGTCATTTGAGATGTCATCAGGGATGTCACTGACCATTTTTGAGTGATGTAATATGTGATGTCATCAGCAGTACATTGTGGGGGCGCGAGTTATAGTTAGCTGAACTAACTATAACGGGGAATTTCTTTGATTTTGTACAAGTGAAATGTCCAACCAACTATAACACCCCTGAAACCTATTTTATTTTCAGTGAATTTCTAAGGTTTTTAAAATGCTAATTTCTAACTATAACGTGCCTGAAACCTATGGTTTTTTCAGTGAATTTCAAAAGTTTTTCAAATGCTACTTTCTAACTATGCCTACAGAGGTAGGACATGTGATGAAAGAAGAAACAACGCACAGAAAGAAAAAAAAGAAATGCAGAATGAAGCAACAGGTGTCCACAAAGATCATGAAAAGTGCAGGAAGAAGCAAGACATGTGCAGAAAGAACCAACAGACGAGCAGAAAGAGGCCTTGTTTCAAAATCATTCTGTGCCCACAACTTTTTCAGACGGGGACTGGTAGTAACTGACTCTGACTAACCAGGTCTAGAGCCCGTTTCTATGCTAAAACACACTTAGAATACAGTTAAAACACCTACATACACTAGGGAACACTCTTGGTTGGGGTACCCTTGTGATTAGCATGATCTCTTCTGTAAGACCGTAGTACATAATAGTACAGGAGGATTAAAAAAAGCTCTTAAAATGCGCCACGGGCGAGTTTGCACACTGGTGGAGGGAGGTGGGGGCCTGAGGTGACATGTGCAAACACGCCCTGTGGCCCTTTTAAGTTGGGGGATAAAGTTCCCTTGAATTCTGAGGGTACCTGAGGGCCACCTAACCCACCAGGTATGTCCAGAAAATGCCACAGAGTTGCATTGCAGAGATGTGTAAAATGGGGCATTGCCTCGGACCACCTCTCTGCAACGCAGCTCTGTGGTGCTTACTGGAGGTCCATAGTAGGCTAGTTGGACCCAGGGACTCTCAGGATTAAAGGGGACTTGATTACCCAACTTAAAACGCGCCACAGGGCGTATTTGCACACGTCACCTCTGGCCCCGTCTCCTGCCTTTACCACTGAGCAAAGGTGCCCTGTGTCACGCTTTAAGTTGGGGGATTAAGTCTCCATGAATCCTGAGGGTCCCTGGGGTCCAACTAGCCCACCAGGTACCTCCAGCAAGCCCCAGAGGGCTGTGTTGCAGAGAGGTGTAAAAAGGGGCATGGCCTTCGAACACCTCTCTGCAACACAGCTGCCTATTGTTTTTTTATTTAAAAAAATTGGAAGGGGGCCACGTGGGCCCCCCTCCCAAGGCTATCCCTTGGGGCAAGAGCATGTTTTAAAAAAAAAAAATTATTGAAGGGGAGCAACGTGGCCCCCCTCCTGGGCCATTTATGGCCCCTTGGACCCCATCCCCGGGGCCTGGCCTCTCGTTGAGGACCGTGTGGGGGTCCTCAATTCCCCCACAGTCCCGCTGGCTCCCCGCCTCCTGCGGGAGCCGGCATTGCTTTTCCACATAGGTAGCTGCTAAGATGCAGCTCCCCATGTGGAAACAGGGTCAAGACTGATTTCCATATGGCCATGTCTGAACTGGGATGGCTTGGTGAGCAAAATAATGATGGATTAAACCCAGATCTGTGACTGGGGGGTGAATGTTTTGCCATTGTGCAACATTCCGTCCATCTTCTTGTGTGTTTTGCTGTTCACCCTATGTGGGAAGGGTATGCCCAGACATGGGGCCCGTGCTCACTGCGCCACTGGAGTCAAGCTATCCTGGCTGAAGATGGCTAATAGCCAGAAACCAGTCCTAGGATGCTTGATTCCGGTCCAGGGAAGATATGGCTTGGCAGTTCGGTCTGGACTGTTCCCATGAGGCACAGGGTCATGACAGATTTGCATATGGCCAAGTTTGAACTGGGGTGGCTTGGTGAGCAAAATAATGATGGATTAAACCCAGATCTGTGACTGGGGGTGAATTTTTTGCCATTGTGCAACATTCCATCCATCATCTTGTGTGTTTTGCTTTTTCACCCTATGTGGGAAGGGTATGCCCAGACATGGGTCCCGTGCTCATTACGCCACTGGAGTCAAGCTATACTGCCTGAAGACGGCTGATAGCCAGAAACCAGGACTAGGATGCTTGATTCCGGTCCAGGGAAGCCATGGCTTGGCAGTTCGGTCTGAACTGTTCCCTTGAGGCACAGGGTCAAGACTGATTTGCATATGACCATATCTGAACTGGGGAGGGTTGGTGAGCAAAATAACGATGGATTAAACCCAGATCTGTGACTGGGGGTGAATGTTTTGCCATTGTGCAACATTCCATCCATCATCTTGTGTGTTTTGCTTTTTCACTCTATGTGGGAAGGGTATGCCCAGACGTGGGTCCCGTGCTCATTACGCCACTGGAGTCAAGCTATACTGCCTGAAGACGGCTGATAGCCAGAAACCAGTACTAGGATGCTTGATTCCGGTCCAGGGAAGACATGGCTTGGCAGTTCGGTCTGGACTGTTCCCATGAGGCACAGACTGATTTGCATATGGCCATGTCTGAACTGGGTTGGTTTGGTGAGCAAAATAACGATGGATTAAACCCAGATCTGTGACTAGAGGTGAATGTTTTGCCATTGTGCAACATTCCGTCCATCATCTTGTGTGTTTTGCTGTTACTTTACTGGGCAGAGGCTGATGTTGTCCAATCCTCCCTTGCTCCTGTCTGTATTTTCTCCCTCAAGTGTTTTCATGATCATCTGCTCCTTATCTTTGTTTTTAGCTTGTTATCTCTGTAAAGCGCTCTGATACCCTAACAGGTCACGTTCGTGCTCTATAAAACACTACAGAAATAAATAAATAAATAAATAAATAAGGTATGTGTTGGATGACGACTAGGAGCTCTGAAGAGAAGATTGCAAGGCTTTTCTGGATGGATAGCTGAACAGACAAAATAGCTAGTTGGACTATAAACAACCTTGTATAGAAGGTATTTGTCAGAATTATGTATATTTGTACTTAAGTAGTGCATGCCAGAATGTGGCACTTCTATAGCACAAACAGTCAAAAGGCAGCAGAGTTCTTTACAGGGTTAAAGGCAAAGACACAATCAGTGTGTGATAGGAAGGTTAGTCGGTGTGCGGATTGTTACTGCATCATAATGTAGTTATCTTTGAAGGAATGTATTTGCAGAATTAAAAGATGAGACATGTGTAATCTTGAATCCCTTAAGAGATAAGCATCCCTCTACTGCGCCATCCCTGCACTTAGCCTTTTCTTAAAATTTCAGGCACTTTACAGGTTGGCAATTGAAACTATTTTCCAAAAGAGATATCCAGGTCATACATGCATACCCTTTCTGCATATGTTGGTGATTGTAAAGGTACCCAAGGTTTGTGAGTTACTCTGGAGACATCTGAGAAAATAGTTAAAATACAGCAAGATGTTGCTTTCTTTTACAAAACAGGGAAAGTGCTGTGCCAAAAAGTGTCTGTTTTTCAAAACATTTAATCAACAAACTGTTTGCCGTGCTATGATTGTCCTCTTCTCATCTTTCAGTTTAAATATACTCCAACATCTTTTCAGTACTATGCCTTTTCGTTTCTTTTAACCACGGTCACTAGAATAATACAGCAGTGGAGGACCAAATTTTGTGGCAGGGTTGACTAAATCAGATGACAACAACAGGCAAACTATGTGGCATAACACAGCACATTGTGTTGCAGTGTTGTAACACTATGTTGTAATTTATCAGCATGTTAATATTGTTTTTGGCAAAGGTTTCATATAATTAGTATCAGGTTAACAACTAAATACAGCAGTCAGCAATTGAAAGGTGACCTGCCACTGCAAGCCAGCCCACGTGGTAGCTTTTTTTGTACCTTTTCAAGGTAGAAAATATATTTTTGCTAAAATCTGCAATTTACGCAAAATTACGGGTTATGTGGCAAGTGTGGCAAATCTATTATGATGCAGGAAATGCCATGGTAGTAGACCCACATAAATCCAGTGGCCCTTTAATTAACAAGTGGTTTTCCATTAACCATTTTTTCACCCTCACAGGATTCAGTTTGCAAAAGGAAATGCGGGCAAAGCTAACAAGCTCAGAGGTTAGTTTCATTTCTAGATGTGCTAAGATTGAAGTGCAAAATTCTTCCAATTTGTGTTTGCTAAATTATTATGCAAAAATATCATTTGGTGCTGTATTTTAGCATCAAATGTGCACTCAAGTCCACAATTAGTACAAAAAAATTCCCATTGATCACGCTAATTTGTAGTACATTTTTATTTCAAATGGTGCGTTCCTTGTAAATGTTTACCATGAATGCCATATAAATAAACAGTGTGGAGTAATGCCATATTTTCAAGAAATTTGTGGTACAAGAATAAAATGAAATAATGCAAGATTAGGCCGGAATACCTAAAATTGCACCCAGGTCTAGCTGAGACATCTTCAGATGCTGTCATTGGGGATCGGGTGAGTTAAGGAACAACTGAGTGATGGCCTCAATATTTTATTTGTTCATATTTCGTTAGACAGTGCAGTCCAGTGAAGATTAGATGGAGGGTCAGTGAAGAAGTTGCTTTAACCATGATCAGACTAGGATGGCTGTAATTCTGTGTGTATTCAGGCGTCTTTGTGAACAGTAGGCCACAGGTGAGTCCTCTTGAGTGTTTTGGCAAATTGACCAATTGAAAAAAGTTGTAGGTATCCATACCTACCCATATATTCAATGATATTCTGTCTGCACAGGTTTGAAAAGCCATCTACCCTAATGTTTGGCAGCGGATAGCTGGTATTGATAGAAACACATGTATATGTATTGATAGGGTATAATATATTGTTGAACCCTAGTCGAAAGAAACAGTCAACATGCAATTGCAGTAGTAGGCAGTTTGTGGACTGTTACTGCATCATTATGTAGTGGTTTTTAAAGAGCTAAATCTTCACAATCAAAAAATGGGAGACAGCATTGGTGTAATCCCTTAAATCCTCCAGTGCTGTGCCCTTTTATGACATTGTCAGATATTGAGAACTTTGCAATTGAGTATTTATAAGGTTGGTGGGGCATAGTTTGCCTGGCTACAACATGATTGCTGGTCTGTAGAGCTCCTGTGACTCAGCTCACTATCCTCCAGAATCCTTGTGCCCATTGCACATTTTCTGTCCCCCATTTCCCAGGGTTTATCCTTCGGCTCCCTGCCCGATGCACTGAAGCTTTGGCACTGGTTGAGAACAGAGCAATTGAACCGTCCTCTGAGAAGTGGCCGGTGGAGCACATGGAGTGGCTTGATCTTAGAGTGCGCGATTGGGCTGTGGACCATCGTGGACCAGAGGTAGCAGACGCAGCTCAGAGTTGGGCAGGAGGATGGGCATGAGGGCACTTTGGTGAGTCTGACTGGTTGCACCGCCGCCAACTTGGGTGGCACAGAGCGGTGCCAGCCCTCCCTAATTGGGCCGCTGCGACCTCCGTAGGCCATGCCGCAGACAGGCGGTTTGGCTTGGCATCAGCCTGTGGTGCGGCTGGAGGTAGGGCCTATGAGGCGTGGAGTGGTTTCGCCTTTGGGCCTGTTAGGAGAGGGCCGACTCATTCTCAGCTGCTCCCCATAGTCCACTATTGGCTTGTTGTACCCTGCCTTGCGGTGGAGCATACCCGAGGGGATTGGGAGCTCCCGCAACTACTAACATCACACTTCGCCCATACCGCCTGAGGCCCTTCTGCCTGGGATTATTTTGCTGTGGCACGAACTGGCTGCATATTACTTGAGACCTGGAAGGTACAGTCCTTTTGGAAAGCTACGCTGTGGTATAGCAGTCATGATTGGCCAAGAACACAAGATATATATTTAGTGCTGTGCGCTGACACACAACATACACATTGCGCTAATGTTTGACTAGAACTCGAGCATATGGTGCAGCAGGCTGTCGGTACCACAAGCGTTGCAAAGGTCGATTCTGGCCTTGGCATTCATTATAGAGGATCCTAATGGTGAGCAGGATGAGCAAATCAGACAAATCCCAACCCAAGCTCCAGTTTAAGCCACATAAAACTCCTAGACGCAGAGCGGATCCTAATACTTCTGAATTTGGCGCGTAGTCCAATGACTACATATTGGACTCTGACCTGAAGCAGATACTGGTGGCAATGCAGTGAAGTTTATCCAAGATTGATAGTAAAATTGATGCCCTCTCCTTCTTCATGGACAGAATGGCAGAGAAGCTCGACAAACACATGGAATGTCTGGATACCATACAAAAAAGAGTATCAGCTGCAGAAGATATTATTACCGCTGAGGAAAATGCACGCATCAAAATTGGCAAACTACTTCACAAACTTCAGGCTAAGACTGATGTTAAGTCTTCACTCACCTGAATTCCAGGCAGTTCAGCTTGAGAGGTAGGATGCAGATTCTCTATGCCCCTAGTTTGGCGTAAACAGACCTCCGGGTGAAGGGGAAAAATGGGACAAAATAATAAAAAACAAACAAAACACTCCACTGGTTGCGATTTAATGTTGACACCTTGAAATCTTCTACTTGAAGTCTCATATGTCATTGTAACATGTGATTCTTCTATGAGGGAATTCTGTATGCATTCACAATAAAGAATTACATCACTATCCTTAGACCAGATTATCGTTCTTAATTTGTTCTTCTTAATAACACTAATACAAACTTATCAAAGTACCTCTTTATCAGCCTTTTGTTCTTAGTTATACCTCTTTCTTTTAGCAGAAGTTTTTTCTCAGAATTAGCTTTTCTATAAAATAAGAGTGTTAATTAGCATATTGTAAAATTACTTCAATACTCAATTATTATGGAAACTATATGTCACACTTACTATGAATCGGCAAGTAAGCTTCCTATAATCGCAACCTAAATTATAAATGTGCTTGGAACAAATTGCAAGAGTCTTAAATCACTGAGGGGCATATTATCAAGGCGGGCGATATGAAATTATCGCCGCGTAGCGGCCGAAAACGGCCACTAAGTGGCGATAATTTCATCGCCCTATTAGCAAGCTGTCGCTAACATCAGTTAGCGACAGATTTTAGGTGATAGCGAGCGGTTTGGGGCCCGCTTAGCATGTCAGCGATATTTATCGCTAATGACATGCAAAGTGGGCGTACCCAACCTGTTAGCGACTAAAAACAGTCGCTAACATCGCTAACGCCTATTATCAACGCAGGCGTAGCGATGGAAATATTCGCACTAAGCGCGAATATCTCCAAAACCTAACGCCTTCTCAGACCAGTTAGCCATTATATCCATTGTGAGGTGGATATTATGGCTAAGACCCTATTGGCGTTAATGCGTGATTATCGCTGTATTCTCAGTGATATTCACGCATTTCACCGCTATCGCCGGATATTTTATCGCTTTAGAGATAAACGTTGCTAATACCACGTTATCTCTGCGCTAAGCCCATTTAGCGATAAATATCGCTAGTTGTTGGTAATATGCCCCTCAGTTCTTTAAGCAGTTTATTTTCCTCTTCTGTATTGTCAGCCAAAGTCATTGCCTTTGCAGAAAGAAAACAAGAATAAAGGCCCTTGGCCTTTTTCACAGTTCGGGATTTATGATAAGTACTTTCTTATAAATAGGTTGTCTTTTAAATACCTTTAAATCCTCTGTGCGCGATACTCCTAGTAAAGTTAAAACAAGATCTGTCGTACTTGAATAAGCTTTGTTTTCTTATTGTTGCAGGTCAGAGTGCCTTGAGAGAGGAACCACGGTCGCCGGAAGGAGAAGGGAAGCGTCAGGGCGTTACCATAGCAACTGGATCTGCAGGCAGGAAGCAAAGAGGAATCCGAGACCCTGCACGTCGTCTGAAGGAACCAGAATCTTGATTGAAGGAGCGCTGGAACGAACAGGTGAGTGATGCACAAAAACAAGCGCAAGCACTTTTTTCTTTGTCAGACAGGTTTAAATACTCTCGGGATGGGTGGGATTCCGCTTGCGATGAGTTGGCAGACACGTGAAACATGTGACTCAACAGCAATAGAGTCAAGGTGTTTCTGATGCAAATGGGATCTTTCGGTTGTGAGCGTGCTTAGCGTTCTTTTACAGGCGAGCACGTGCAAACTGTTCTTCAGTTTAAAAATTGAATCCTCCCTGAGCACTCTAAGATTATAACATCCACAAATACAGTATTCAATGTCCATCAATTTATTCTGTTATCTTTAATTTAAATTAAATAGGATATTCTTTAGTTGGTACAGCAGAATTTTCATGTCCGTGCATCTAAAACAATCAGTAAGGTATTTCTTCACGTATTAACAATTTTCAAAGCAGCCAACACGTGTTTCGTCATGCTAAATAAAGCATCCTTGACTTCTTCAGGGCTGAAAGTCAAATGTCAAAGTAAGTAAATATTAATATGTTCCTATATGGAACTCCTCACTCACTATCATTTCTTTCTCCTATACTGTAATTCCTCCATTATAATTGCCCAGCATTGTTGTTTCACGAACAAATATCCAACTCTAAAGATATATCCGGAGATATATCCGTTTATTGCCAAATCCTCACTGGACTCTGGGCTCCTTTTTCATAAGTACCCATAACTCCACCGTTCATCTTGTCCCATTTGTGCCAGAAATAAATCTATACATAAGGCAACACCCGTTAGAATGCCTTCTTTCAGTTACGAGTGAGAGGCTTACGACCTGTGTCGGACCACATACACGTGAGATTCGGAAGACTATTTGAGGGTTATGAACGGTGGAGTTTGCTAAACATATGTATATTCAAGCAAGTGATAATGAGTTGCTTGTCACGATACGGACATACCTTAGAATCCAAGAAAGACATGATAAGTCCACCTATTTTTCCTCCTCATAAAAGAGTGGCTCCTGTTACAGAAGCAGATTTTATGTTTTTAGTAAAAAGGGAACATCTGAACGGTATGTAACGTTTACAACGAAATTTTTACAACGCACTACCATTACAACGCAGGCATTACCACGCATACCATTACAACGCATTGCGCTGGGGGGCGCTCTAGGATAGGGAATAAGTTTAATTTTCTATCCAACACCTTCCCTAGTGTCCACGGGGACTGGAGTTGGAATAGAAAATCATACTTACCACTATCCAGCACCTCTAAGCGCTATGCGTTGTAATGGTATGCGTGGTAAAAACCCCGTTGTAAAGGTATGCGTGGTAAAAGTATGCGTTGTAACGTCATACATCCCTCTTTTGTTCATACCTACTATGGAGCTTCAAAAAAGAGTTTTAGAATGACATCATGACGCAGCATTAGCAGGACATTCTAGATACCAAAAAACATTAGACAATTGTAAAAAACAATTTTGGTTGGCCTTCTTAACAAAAGTTGTTCAAAGATATGTAGCATATTGTCCCATTTGTGCCAGAAATAAATCTCTACATAAGGCACCAGCAGGATTATTACAGCCTTCAACTACCCCCGTATCCTTGGCATACTATTAGTATAGACGTCATCACCAATCTACCTGTGAGTAATGGTAATACAGCCATATTAGTGGTGGTTAATTATTTATCTAAAATGGCACATTTTGTTCCTCATGTACAATCAAGGAGGGAGGAAGAGGAAAAAAAGAGGGAGAGAGACTAGGTCGTCCTCCTAACATATGACATGAAAAAAACGAGCCCACGGTATTGGGTTCTAAGACCTAGCTCTTGGTATGGTTGCTGAACCAATTTGTCAGGAAACCAAGAAGGAAAGAAAAATTTCTTTCTATAGTCCCCTCACTCACCGGAGTTGCCTCACGGTGACATGCTTCTTTATAGGGGCTTCCCAATTCTCTACGAAAAGGGGCGTTCTGCGACAGACGAAATACGTAGGAGCACTCTTTTTATTGAAGGACTATGTGTAGTGCAAAGGAAAATGATGTGGTGGAGTGGGTGTAAGTGAGTTAAAAATACATCGCTAGTGGGCCTCAACACATTTATTCTGCTCCTAGGTTGGTATGTTAAAAACGGGGTTCAGTCACTGTGTTCCAACTTGTAATGTGGGTTGGATCAGTGAACGGTCGACATGTTTCAAGCTACCCCTAGCTTTTCTTCATGACCATGCAGGGACCAGCCCTGTATATGCCACTCCTGTCTGCCCTGTTTGGGCTTTAATTAATTAAATAGACAACTCAAAAAGGCTACTAATAATAAGTGCATACAATTAGAAAAGAAATACGTACGATTGTACTCAACTCAAGTTTTGCATCCTGGTATGAATTTTCAACAGTAGATTGAACAATGAGGAGCACAAACGCTGAGGCGCTGATAGGACAGAAAGGGGACTCTGGTGGGGCTCAGTAGTAAGAGTGATGGAGGATATTGGTGAGGTATAGGAGAGGCTGAAATGCACAAGAAATATGGTCCTCCTTAAGCTGCCCAATGAGTTTAAAAAGGCTTGGAAATACCAAGAGCATCCAAGACGGTATACAACCTTTACCACGCATTTTTTACCACGCAATACCATTACAACGCTGGCATTACAACGCAAACTATTACAACGCATTGCTCTGGGGGGCGCTCTAGGATAGGGAATAGGTTAATTTACTATCCAATAACCTTCCCTACTATCCACGGGGACTGGAGTTGGAATAGTAAATTAAACTATTCACTATCCAGCACCCTAAAGCGCTATGCGTTGTAATGGTATGCGTGGTAAAAACCGCGTTGTAAAGGTAGGCGTTGTAAAAGTATGCGTTGTAACGTCATACATCCGGGGTAACTTATAAGTTCACCACTCCTTAAAACCCTCAAGGAAATGGGTTGGTTGAAAGGTTCAACCCCACCCTGAAATATATGATTATGGGTCTAGCGGAGCCCATGAGACGGAAGTGGGACGTCTTTCTACCATGCCTGTTGTTTGCCTACAGAGAGGTGCCTCATACCTCCCTAGGTTTCAGTCCCCTTGAACTTCTGTATGGCCACTCTGTTAGAGGACTTCTCACACTGGTGAAGGAGGGGTGAGAGAAATCCCATGGAAAAACCCCCAGGATATGTTCAGCCATGTGCTGGCCTTCCGCAAGCAGACACATCGCTCCAGAAATCTCGCTCAGGAAAACCTAGAAGCTAGCCAGGAAGAAATGAAAAGATGGAACGACCAGAATACCACTCTGGTCGAATTTCAACCTGGGCAGAAAGTGTGGGTGATGGTGCCGGTGGAGCCTTGTGTGCTCCAAGACAAGTGCACTAGGCCATATGAGGTGGTGGAGCACAAGGGCGAAGTAACATACCTGGTTAACTTGAAGACTCCCAGGCAGCCCCTGAGAGTCTTGCATGTGAACCGCCTCAAACCCCACTTTGAGAGGTCTGAAGTGACAATGCTCCTGGCTACAGATGCTGGAATGAAAGTGGAAAATGACCCTCTTCCTGACCTCCTGGCAGCCAAGGAGCAAGACGGGTCAGTGGATGGTGAGGTCCTCTCGCCCACCCTGACCCCAGAACAGCAGAGGGACTGTCGCCAGGTGTTAGGTCAGTTTGCCTCCCTGTTCTCCCTGACCCCGGGTGTCACCAATTGAAGCGTCCATGATGTGGACACTGGAGATAGTCTGCCTGTGAAACAGAAATTTTACAGGGTAGCTGACAAGGTCAGGGCCAGCATCAAGGAAGAAGTTTTAAAGATGTTGTCGCAAGGGGTAGTTGAGCCCTCCAGCAGCCCCTCGGCTAGCCCAGTGGTCTAAGTGCCAAAAGCTGCTGCGCCCGGTGCCACTCCAGAACTCCGGTTTTGTGTGGACTACCGTGGGCTCAATGTGGTCACCAAGACTAACACACAACCCATCCCCAGAGCTGATGAGCTCGTGGATCGGTTTGGAGCTGCCCAGTACCTCAGTACGTTTGATTTAACTTCTGGGTACTGGCAGATTGCCTTAACCGAGGGAGCCAAAGGCCTCCCTCGGTTGAGGTCTGCATTCTCAATGCCAGAGGGGCACTTCCAGTTCTGAGTCATGCAGTTTGGGTTGAAGAACGCCCCTGCCACATTCCAGAGACTGGTCAACCAGGTACTGACCGGACTGGAGGAAATCAGCGCCGCATACCTGGATGACATTGCGGTGTTCAGCTCCACGTGGGAGGAACACTTCCAACACCTCTGTGAAGTGTTGAAGGCTCTGCAAAGGGCAGGCCTCACTATCAAGGCCAGCAAGTGCCACATAGGGCAGGGATCTGTGGTGTATTTGGGACACCAGGTGGGGAGCGGCTAGGTGGCACCCCTAAAGGCGAAGATTGATACCATTCTGGCTTGTGAGCCCCCCAAGACCCAGACAGAGGTGAGAGCCTTGTTAGGTCTCACCGGGTATTACAGATGATTTGTCAAGGGGTATGGCACCATCGTTGCCCCCTTGACAGAGCTGACTTCAAGGAAGCAGCCCAAGAGATTGAATTGGCCCGAAGCCTGTCAAACTGCTTTTGATGCCCTGAAAACTGCCATTTGTACAGCACTGGTGCTCAAGGCATTTGATTTCTCCAGTGAGTTTGTAGTGCAGACAGACGCTTCAGAGCATGGTGTGGGAGCAGTACTCTCACAGATCAACGACGAGGGCTGGGACCAACCAGTAGGTTTCATTAGTAGGAGGCTACTACCCAGGGAACAGAGGTGGAGTGCAATTGAAAGGGAAGCTTTTGCTGTGGTCTGGGCTCTGAAGAAGCTGAGGCCCTACTTGTTTGGGACTTATTTCCGGGTTCAGACAGACCACAGGCCCCTCAGATGGTTAATGCAGATGAGGGGTGGGAACCCAAAACTGTTGAGGTGGTCCATCTCCCTACAGGTAATGGACTTTACGGTGGAACAACGCCCTGGTACAGAACACGCCAACGCTGATGGTCTGTCCAGATTCCTCCACCTTAGTGAAGAGAACTCCCAAGAGGGTGGGTAGTTCTCCCCACTTTCAGCTGGAGGGGACACGTGTTAGACCTGGCATCTTTCCCCAGTCTTTTTGCCTCTGCCTCCTGTATTTTTGACGCTGTGCTAGGTTTTTATTTTTGCTGGTTTAGATGCTTTGGGCACTTTGCCACTGCTGATCAGTGTCAAAGTGCAAGTGCTCCCTGTGTAAATTGTTATTGTAATTGGCTATCCATGATTGGCATGTTTGTATCACCAAGAAGTCCCTAGTAAAGTGCACTGAGTGTGCCAGGGTGGGTGATACAAATGCTACTAGTGGGCCTGCAGCACTGACTGTGCCACCCACATGAGTAGCCCAAAAATGGGGGCTCAGGCCTGCCGCCGCAGTGCCTGTGTGTAGTCTGTGAACTGCCATGTCCTCCTGGTCAGTGTCCCCACT
The DNA here is from genome assembly GCF_964261635.1 of Lissotriton helveticus. Classification (NCBI taxonomy): domain Eukaryota; kingdom Metazoa; phylum Chordata; class Amphibia; order Caudata; family Salamandridae; genus Lissotriton; species Lissotriton helveticus. The sequence goes on from NC_136062.1 coordinate 158,676,962, forward strand.
GACCAGGCCTAACCCTTCCCTTTCTGTACACATTGGTCACCCCTATGGAAGGCCCTAGGTACCCCCCTGGGCAGGGTGCAGTGCATGTGAAAGGTAGAGCATGTACTAGTGCAGGGGACATGCTCCTGGAGTGAATAACAGCCATTTTTGTTTTTCACTATTGTAAGGCTATATTGCCCATAGGCTATCATGGGGAATGCTGGCTACAGTGGCTACCTGCATATCTTCCCATAGGAGCAAGATAGGACATCAAAGTCTAGAATCCCTGAACTCAGAATTTAATAACACATCTTTTAGGAAAAAGGTGGTTTTTAAATCCTGTATTTGAGAACAGCACTTTTAGAAAGTTGCTGTTCTCTTGTCGGACCTTTCTGTGTGCCTTGGCCTGTTTGTGAATTGACTGTCTGGTTTGTGAGTAGCTGGGGCTGGGTGGCTCCCAGAGGCTGAGTGGGCCATCCCTGGGCTGAATAGCTCCATCTGCATCTAGAGTGGTGGGAGGGCGTAGCACCTGGGCCTGAATATGGCTGTGCATGCCTTCCACAATGCCGGCTGCATCTCCTGCTGGGCGGCTGATGACCCTGACCCTCTCTCTGAAAGGAAAGGAGAGGCCAGGAAAACAAAGTGCTAAAGGAACACCCAGAACTGGTTCAGACCGGGCTCAGAGCCCTCCTGCACAAAGGGAACAAAGACTTTTAGGGGTATAAGTACAGGACCCCAGACTACAGAAGATTAGATCATCCTGGAATCAAGCAGGAACCTCTGCCAAGGAGAAAGCTGGAAGATTGAAGAAGGAAGACGGTCCTGCTGTTGCTTTGCTGGAGTGACTTGCAGTTGCTTCGCTGCCAAGGAGAGGGGAAGGACTTTGCTTTGTGCTGTGTCCCCTTGCTTGAAGGAATCTCCAAGGGCCTGAAGAAGAGCTGGCTCCCTATTAAAAAGTCCTAGGAACAAATGGACTTCACCCCCAGCTTCCCTGAACTCTGCTGTGTTGGGAACCTGGAAACCAAGATTTTAAAAGAACTTTATGCAAAGTTTAACTCATCGCTCGCTTGCGGAACGCATCCCCTTCAGTGCAAGGAAATTCCCGCCGCTACGAAGGCCGAGATCATCGCAGCACCTGTTGCCGCTGTCAGAGTCGTCGCATCCTTTGTTTGCGGGACCCACCAGTCCGGAGCGGGAAGATTACCATTGCTGCGAGTATCGTCGCAGAGCCTGTCGTCACTGGGTGAGATCGTCGGACCGCATGCTTTCTGACCGCATCACGTCGCTGTGAGAGTTGTCGCAGAGTCATCGCATTGAGGGGCCGCGAGAGGAGAAGATCGCCACTGAGCCGCGCATCGTTGCCGCACCGGAGATAGTCGCCACCCCGAAGATCGTCGCATCGTACCTTTTGTGGGCTGCTTCCACCGAAACCTGTGCACCAGAATCCACGCAAGGTATTGCACCCCTCCCCATACAGACCGAAGTCGCTGCAACACGCCCGTTGCGTCCAGCGGGGTTGTCGCATCGCCTCCCCAGGGTCTCAGGAGTGACGCATCGCTTGCTTTTCAATGCTACAGCTTTCATTTGAAACTTTTGTCGCATCTAAAGGTACTGTTGGCTAAAACGTGATGCAACTGTGGATTATTTTAACACAACCTTAAGAACTCATTTGAAACGATATTCTTGAACTGTGTATGTTGGATTTTTGTCGTTTTGGTCTTGTGTAGTTTAGATTAAATACATTTATTTTTTTCACTGTTGAGGAGTCAGTTTGTGGTGTTTTCACTGTGTTACTGTGAGTGTTGGTACAAATACTTATCACATTGTCTTTGATAAGCGTGACTGCTCGCGCCAAGCTACCAAGGGGGTGAGCAGGGTTTATCTAAAGAGTGCATCCTTCTTACCATGACTAGAAGAAAGGACCCCTATTTGGACATTGGTACCTACCTCTGCCAACTAGAGACCCCCAGTTCTAACACTAACCAATCAAAGACAATTCTCAAACCTTTCAGTAATAATCAATGAAAAGGAAAGAGAAGAAAAGACAAAGACCAGGAATCAAAAAACACACCAAAATTAAAGCAATCAAAATTTGTATTTAAAGATAAATCCATATCTTCTTTTACATTTTATGGTGTCCAGATGACATTAGAAGGCTGTCAATATTCATGAACTTACAATTTTTCCCAATGGTGAAAAAAGTGCTAAATGTAAACAAGATATATACAGTGCTGTACAAATTGTTGAAACTGGTCATTCAAAGGACATCCACCCATAGGTACATAAAGCTCTGCACAGTTTGGGATTTTAAATTTCCATTTCACATGGACGGAGAGAGTAGGGTCAGGATTATGGCAAGTACGTCAACGTTTCGACCCAAAGAGGTGCGTGTTTGAGTAATGGGCATGGCGGGTCTTCCTCAGGACAAGGTGATACAAGGGCAGCCAGAATTAGGGGTCTTTGGGGGTTAGTCCACCGTGGGTTGGACTCAAAGCAAGGTGCTTGATGGTAATAATTCAGATCAAAGGAGCAGCATAGTTCTGTAGCTCTCCGGCGCTGCTCTGGTTTTTGATTCAAAATCTTTCTCTTTTCTTCACTTTCCTTTTCATTAATTATTACTAAAAGGTTTGAGTATTGTCTTTGATAGGTTAGTATTCAGTAAACCAAGAACCAATTCTGTACCCGACAGAACCGGCACTTGCACAGGGGCAAGAGAACCTGTAATCCAAGACCAATCCTTGTTTATCAGGATATACGTAGTATGTAAAATGTAATTGCATATACACCTGCCAATAGATGGTTCGGAGATGTTTAAATTGTATGAACTTTCATGGCAAGATGACCTCCCACGAGTGCTTCTGAGGATTGATTCAAATCTGAACTTCTCTCTCATGTGCATTGACTTTAGGTTATTGGAGACATTATGTAATTGAGATGGAGAACTCTGGGGGGGCCTCGGCTTTGAAATGTATGTCCCATTCTGAAAACGTCTGTGGTTTATAATCAAGTTGGCAGTTTCAACAGAGCACATGTGATTTTTGTGGATTCAGATTGTCTTTCCCCTAATGACATCAGGTTGCGTACAAATTCTGCTGACTTGACGTCTTTTGCTTTTATTGAAGCGAGAGCTGGCACCACTGACAGTAAATGCAGTAGTGTACCTCTGTTGAGTACATCATGAGGGCCTTTACTGGTATACTGAGGAGTACAAATTATAACAGCTTTGTTATCACTACCGGGCCTGCTTTCCACTGTGTGGTATGTGACGATCTCGATCTTGAGAAGGTGGAATGAACCCCATCTCTGCTGAGACAAAGTTAGTTTTGCAATTTGTTACTTTATCCCGTGCATTTCGACAATGCCCATCTAGTCCTCCTGTTTCTATTACTACTATCTCATTGTGGGTCTCAGTTGCACTTGTTATCTCTGATGAGCACTTCCCAGTTAAATTGCACTGTACCTCCATAGTTACTATTGATTTTACCCAAGGTGCCTCAATAATGCTGGTTAGCAGTTACAATCCCTTTCACCAGCTGTGTCCAATATTGATGGTAGCTTTCAATAATGGTTCTGTGTGTCCTGCAGCCTTAGGGCTCGGATGTTCTGTTAATGATGACTTGTTTGGAACCTCCATTTTTATAATTGCCTTGGTTGACTTTTTTCAGTGAAGTCAGAGAAACGGAAACGGAATTTGGAAGATTAGTTGGTCTGGATTTTATTTGTTTCTTATACTTTTTCTTATTTTCCCAAGAAAGGTGATTTAGAATCTTTGCGCCTGTCTTGGGTTCATCAATTGAGGTAGCATAGGCTGAATTTGCGTATGGCTTTTTACTTTACAATCTGTGTATGCCCAAAGAAGGGAATCTATTGAACACTGTGTTCTCCTGGCTTGGGACTATGAGGTGGCTCCAGCCTAGTCGGCAGATGCAAAGGCTCATCGATATATAGGGAAGAACACCTCACGGACCCTGTTGAAGCAAGTGAGGGACTGTGTTCACCTACAATTGACCACCTGTTAAAACCTTTTCCTTAGTAGCCAGCATATCGCATCGAGGGCCTCATTTATGAAAAGTGACGTATCGTTGCGTGAAAACAGCGATGCGTCACTTTTCATTGCACCCTCCTTGCGACATGCTGGATGCGTCATATTTACAGTATGACGCATCATGTCGCAAGGAGTTACAGATACAACAGTATTTCTGACGTATCTGTAGGCGCAAAAATTACGCATTGCTGGAGTGTGTCACGAAAGTGACGCAGCTCCATCAATGGGTCAATTCACATGGGCAAGTCCCATTTCAAATGTGGCTTTGTCAGTCTTACGCCTGATATGAGGCAGGCGTAAGATATTGATGCATTTGCATCCTAGAAGTGACATTTCACTGCATCACTTCTACGAGGCTTACTTGCGTCAGATCACCCACACTTCATACATTATACCTAGTGCAGGTATAATGTGGCGCAGTGGTTTACAAAGTGACGCACCTACCTAGATGCATCACTTTGTAACTATGACGCAACATGGTGCATTTTTTACCCTGCAGCTGCATCACAAAAAGTGACGCATCGGTGGCACAAAAGTGACGCTAGGGCTCTTAAACAAGCCCCTTGGAGATCATTTTATGTTACACTCAAGGAGGTGTCCCTATCTTTTTTTTTCTATATCTTATTCATTATTTTGTGCAGAAGCAGTGGTTGATTCCTTGCTGGGGAACTTTGCCAGGTTGTTTTCCAGATTGGGACAATTTGATGTCAGCCCCTTGTAGTTGTTCAGCAATAATAAAATGTATTTTTGAGTATCCATTTTAGTTGATTGATAGTCAGCAATGCTGCCATGGAAGTTAAAGTGATTGACAGCAAATCATTTGAAGGTACCAGGAACTTGGACCATCCCTCTATATCGGAGATTGTGGTGGGACCTAGATTCAGAACAGGGCTCATGTGTCACCCTAATTGGCTCCGTGATGCACAAAGAACTTGAATTCATCAAGTTGCCCATGCTTGGGCCCCTAGTCAGACCCCCCAGGATTTCGCGATTTCGCGGTTTGCCGCGAAATCGGCACTTTTGTAAAAATGCCACGATTTTTACAAAAGTGCCCACGAAATCCTGGAGGGTAGATGTCAACTGTGAGCTTTTTACACTCACTGCCACTTTGCCAGCTTTACTGTCTGAGGGATGTTTTCTGTTCTATACATTCCAAACGAAGCAGCACCAGCCTGGCTATTTCTTTATTGGGTCTTTGTTAGCCCAGTACTTCGTTGCACCTGTTTTCCCCTGTCTGTTGAAGGAGTCTCTGGGTGTTTGCTCTTTTTACGTAAAGTGTCCTTTTTTTAATCTCAGCAGGTCGCCGTTCGTGAGTGGTTTGCACTTGTGAATCAAACGCTTTCTTTGTTTCACGAGTGTGAATCATTTATCGCAGCATGAGAAGTATCCATTGCAAAGACAAATAGAAACATCGGTTAGAGACACAGTTTCCTCTGTCTGTTGTGTTGTGTCAGATCTAATAAATTGATGCGCGCACGTGCTTGCTCCAATTTAGATACAGTATGAATAAGACATGCCGCAGCATCACATGACTTTTTAGATGTATTTGGTTTCCATTTACATTTGAATACATAATTAGTGAATCATGTCATGTCTTTTAAACTATAGTCTCCAAACGTGTAGTGTAAACTGGAATCTTCTGCACAGGACTGAAAGAATGAAGATTAAGGTCTGCTCTGCCCAAAAGTCTGCTTTCACGTTTTTACAGTTCATTATGCAGTTTGACAGAAAACATGTGCAAGGTTTCCAAAAGAGTGTTGTTCAAAACAGATGCCGGGCTTATTGACTCTATTCCATTGTTTGCATTAATATGCATACTTTGCCTATTCTAGTTCACCACCTCTGTTTCTCCTACTCTGTTCCTGGTGGAAATAGGGTTAGGTGAACGGTCTAGACCTGTAGGTTACAGGTTCAAATCTAGAGAGGTCGAATTTAGCCTTTCACACTACTGAGATCAATAAAATAGGTAGTGTTGCAATGGTTAATTTTGCCACCTGTCAGTTGAGCACCTAGAGGTCATTCTGTTTTTGATTGGATTTGTGCTGTGATAGATCCATTACAATTATTAGTATTAATGATCCTAGGAGATACTTTCTGGGTCATTGCATTTAAACATCCCCGTAAAGCATGAATTAACTCATTGCGTTCCAAGATTCACTAAAGAATGCACACATCTTCAAATTTTAGTCTTCCTTGATTCACAAAAGCAGCACGCCATGCATCATTCAGTAAACAACGGTTTGAAGCATGAATGTCAGAAATGTTCAAAACCACAAATTTCTATTTATTTCCTCCATGAGAACTCACACACAATCAGTAAAGTGGCTTTAATATGGGTTGTCTCAACGCATCAAGATATATTTTAAATACAGGCACATTGGACATGGAAGGTGAGGGGGTACCATGGCCAACTAGAGCATGGGCATCAATTCATTAAAATACTAGGGGTAGTGGAAGGGGACATCAAAGGAAATGACATCACATCAGGGCCTATTTCAAAGTGGAATACTCTGCTGAAACAGTTTCCATTCTTTTAAAGCTGAAAATGAATGATTATGAGTAAAATAAAGTGCTGCAAAAATGCAGCTAAATTTCCATATTTGTGCTGCTAAATTTCCATATTTGTGCCGCTAAATTTGCTAATCCATGCCGCTATATCCTGGGGGGTCTGCCTAGTGGATTTGGGCATATGATATGTTGAACCAGCTTATGGTAGTAGTGACTCTGTAAGTTTTTAGTTGACACCAGACCGTCCCATCGAATTCCCTCCCCATGTATTTCATGTTGTCAACTTTGTCTTGCTTGGGTGAGTGCCATGACACCTACGGGTAATTGTACGCTTTATAAGTCATTTTACAAGTGATGGTGCGAGATCGAAACTTGTGTCGATGTTGTTCTCCACTAGTTCAATCAAAGCAGAGTCGTGGAGTTCGTCCAAGTATTCAATGCCCTGTGGTGGGCTAGTGTCTGTAAGAATTAATTTCTTCAATGCTCCTACTTGGCTACCGCTTGGCAACATGGCTACATTGACCAGCCTGTCCCCCTTCTCACATTCTGCAATGTCAAATAGCTGGGTGGTCTAAGAGTTCATAGTTGACGAGCCCCCTGTTGCCCTGGAGTTCTCATTCTTCATACTCTTCATCTTTCCGTGTGTGCTCATATTCACATTAACATACGAGCTTGGGAGATGCGGAGTAGGTTGGGGATGACCTAAGTGAGGTTATACTATATGACTCACACTCTTCTCTCTCGTAATCACTAAGTACTGGCAGATCTACTACACAGGTAGTTAATGAGTTCACTTGATCCGAACAGCTTGCTCGCTATACTTTCAAGTATTCTTCTCTCACCATTAGTTTTGACTTTACTGTGTCTTTGGTGCAATATTTATATATACTGCTGGTGGGGTCTGTTGCACTTATCTTACTGGCTATAGTACTGGCATGTTTTAGCTTTTGTTTTCCACATTACAATGTGAAAATACAGACTGCACCCCACACCCCTCGTGGGGTACTTAGACAAAATATGGAGTTGTAAATATCAAGAGGCAGAACTATAAGAAAAAATATATTGTGATAAAAAATATTGTTTGACAATATACAGTTAGGTAAGTGATATTGTTGATTAGAATATTGTTGATGTTAATATCGTTTAAAAAAATAAAGTTGTAAAGAATATCCTTTTTTATATTAATGTGTTTTAGTTCATATATTGGGTGTATGTGTTACTATTGTGTGTGTAATTGTAATTCATTTTTTAATGTAGCTTGTAATTTTAAGTGATCTAGAATTTTTTAGATTGTTAATATTAATTTATAGGGGGTTACTGGGTTTGTGGGGGGAAAGGGTGGGAAGTTAATTAAGTAATAATTAATTAATAATTACTGTTTAATGTAAGAACAGTTATTTAATTGATAATTATTTATGTGAATTGTGTAATCAGATATTTTAGGTTATTTGTAGGTGTGGGTTACTGGGTTTGTAGGGGTATAGGGTGGGAAGGTGATGAATTCATAATTATTAATTTACTAAAAATTATTGAATTGAATATTATGTAATACTGATTTATTTGAGGTATTTTTTAGTTGTGGGCAGCTGGGTTTGTAGGGGTAAAAGTTGGAAAGTTAATTCAGTAATAATTGAAAAAAGAATAATTACTAATTTATAACTAAATATTTAATTGATTAATAATTATGTACATTTTTGTTATTTGTTCGGTGTAGGCTGCTCGGTTTGTAGGGCCAGAAGTTAACTAAGTAATACCTAATTAACAATTACTAATTCAGTTTAGCTCTGGTGGTTGTTTGTCGATGCTGTTCAGGTGTTGTGCTTGTTCTGCCTCACTGATGCTGAAAGCGCCAGGACGCCCCTTTGCTGGGGCAGCTGCGCGCTATATAAGCCTCGATAACATAACATAACATAACATTAATTATTTATGTAATTAATTAGTCAAGTGTAATATACTTATTTCTTTTATTTATATTTTGTGTGCTAGGTTTGTAAGGGTATGGGAGCATTTAATTAAGTAATAATTAACCATTATTTTTTAATTGATAAATTAATTATTACATTCTTTATCAAATTTATAAATTGGATAACTGTTTTTTTAATATTTATATTTTATGTTAAGCAATAATGTTTATATTAAGAGTTATATATCTTTTCTAAATTAATGAGGGTATTCTAAAAAGTAATATGCTTAAATTGAAGTTGTTTACCTACTGAGTGGCAAGAGTAAATCTTACCCCTCTAAGTATAACGCTTTTCCTACAGTTGCATAGACTGGGCTGGAATAGTAAATGTAACCTCTCCAAAGTCCACTGCTTTCTCTACTGTTGCACAGACTTGAGTGGGAATAGTACATTTAACCCAACCAAAGTACAATGCTTTCTCTACTGTTGCACTGTTTGGATTGGGAATAATGTATTTAACTCATCTAAACTCTTTCTCCACTGTTGCATAAACTGAAGTGGGAATAGTATATATATTAATCCCAGACTCCAATACATTCCCTTATATTGATTAAATATATTTATCAATATATTTATAATTTTAATTTCATAGTATTTGCTTATATATTTTGTTATTTTTATATTTTTGTGAATTTTTATTTTGTTTTACATTTTTTGTTTTATTTGTTTGGTAATTTATGTAATGTTTTAGAATTGAATTGTTAATATGTTTTATGCTTCATGTAAAAGAATATATATATCGATATATTATACTCATATATAAAAAGCTGATGTTGCAGGATCTACATCTGTAAATCATATGTTTGACTGTGATCTCCTTTTAGCCATTGCGCTGGTGCGTCGCTGGTAGAAAACCTGTGGAACAGTTTCCACCTATATAGGGTTGGATTAGGTAACTTGCTTGGGCCTTTAACTCTCCGCTGAGTGACTCGGCTCCCTTTACCGGGGCACTGCAATGTTAAAGACATCCATTGATGCCCAATGGTGTCCTTTCACTGCCTTCACCATATTTGTTGGTTGCTTGGTGAGGGCTGTCAGGACTACCAATTTTGTGATATAGCTAGTGCACTGCTTCTGTAGGCACTAGGCATTTATTATTTGCTGTCCTAACACTTAGTGGTCTTGCCGGTGGCCATTGGTGCTGCACGGATGTGCAATGACCAATGACCACCCCTCTTGTGTGCAAACGTGGCTTTGTTTTTTGCTTTTTGTCTTTTACTTGGAGCCCAGTGCCTGTACCTTACGCACCTAATAATCTGTGCATAGGTCGTGCAAGTCTTCTGGGGGTTCCAACAGTCAATGAGCTCCGTAGGTGGCCCAAATATTATGACTAACTAGAGGCACTGCGTCATTGCGGTTGTGTTGTATTATTCAAATGGGTGTGTAGACTAGTCAAGTCTCTACTTGGTGCCAAATACTTGATATATATTGGGCTGCATATGGTGCTTACAGTCCTTTTGCTTGACACTCTACAGTTGCTATAATTAATTTCAGGTGAGCGCGTGGACGCTTGGGGGTGCGAGTACAAATGGGAGAACCACAAGCCGCAACTGGGCCTAGGTCGACAGCTTCTCCAGGAGTGGGTCAGCGCCAACAAATGTATGACGTTTCAACACATACATTCACAAGGCAATGCTTAACATAACATAACACATGTATTTGTAAAGTGCATTTATCACCCATGGGTCCCAACGCACTGAATAACAGATGTTTATTGTTACCCAACTTAATGGTACTCACTTTATCGACCTCAGATGGATGGAAGGCTGAGTGGACCCGCTGGGATTTGAACCTGTGACCATGAGTTCAAACTCAGGCCCCCGCAGTGGATGCATTTGTCCACTAAGCCGCCAGACCCGGCTTTACAACGCAGTTGGTACAAAGACTGCGTTTATACCACGCGTGCCATTATATCGCAAGTCATATCAACGACTTGCTGTAGGGGCCACGCTGGACTTAGGAATAGAATTAAATACTATTCCTACTCCAGTTTGTGCAACAGCAGGTAGGTGTTGGATTTAAAATTCAACACATTCCTTGGTGTTGCACGCCCCTACAGCAAGTCGTTGATACGACTTGCGTTGTAATGGCACACGTGGTAACAACATGGTTGTTGTAATGACCGCGTTGTAAAGCCATGCGCTGTGGAAACAGCATTGTTAATGCTGTTTCCCATGCCAACCTCACCTCACCGGCCTTGCAGTGAGGTAACACAGGCACCCACAGCCCATGTGGTACGGGGTCCCCCGGGCTGCAGTACCTTGCGGGGGGATCAAGTTTCGTTACACCACTCTGGGCTTGCTGCTCCCCGCCTCTCACCTCTCAACACCTGGTGCCTCCCTTTGCTTCATGAAGCCTCTGGTGACTGGGTTCCAGTGGATTTCATCAGCTGTGATAAGCTTTGTTATGTGGAGGCACTTCACAGCCATGGCAGGCTTTGTGGCGATACAGTTAACTATTGGGGCGAAAGAGAACAAAATAGAAGGCGATGGGAGAAGCAGCTCTAATCTACATTTTGTGGCGAGCGCTCCTTGCTCCTCCTCCTCATGGTTGAATGTGGGTGAAGGTGGGAGAGGAGTGGAGCAAACAATATGGGTTGCATGTCAGACCACCCGACGATCCGCCCCCTGGTACTCAGTTTCCATGCTCCGTCCGAGTTCCGGAGTAGGTGGGCGACAGGGGTGGGGGCAAAGCCTGTGCAGCGCAGCTCCAGATACACACCTCTATTCCCTGCTTCCTCACCTGCTAACTCAGCTTGCAACCCACCACCTGTCTCAGCCATCCTCTCTCTCAGTGATTTCAGCGTGCGCCACTTCTTGGTGTCTGATGTAATTATCGCAAGCTTCAGATTAGTACATCATGAGATTAGGGTCTTTGTAAACCGATCGAGTATGAAAGTATATTTGCAGAGAAAACTTTGAAATAGAAACGATTTTGTCTTTTTTATGCATAGAATACAAATTAAGTGCAGAGAACAAATGCTGTAAAAAATGTTGCCTAGAAACACTGAATTACTACATTTGCAGGTGGAAAGTTAAGCTGATGTGAAAGCATTTTATGATATGAGCACACCCTTCAGGGGACACCGAAGTTAATACATCTGGAGGAAGGGGGAACCCTCCACATAGAGTGGAGTGCACTTTGGGTAGAAGGGGATTAATTCTGGAGAATAGATTTGCCCCCATGAATGGATTAGACTAATGTGATTGACTAATCCCCCCAGAGGAACAAACATTGTTGGGTAGCAATGAGCCAATTATGACACAAGCAACTAATTTGTGTAATGACAGAGTGACACATTTACTGGTAGAACAAACCGGGGGCCTCGAAGTGCTAAATCTAGGCACCCCTGCAACAAAATCTATTATTTCCTGGAACATAGCGGGGCTTCAAACCAAGCTGAAATCTAGGGATTGGTTGGAATTTATTGATCATTACGATGAGTGTATCTTCCAAGAGACATGGTCTGTGCAACCTTTATATCGTTTGGGATACCTCAATTTTTTCAAACCAGCAACACAAGTTTAGAAGGGTAGACCAATAGGGGGGCTTGTAATTTGGGTTAGGCAGAATTTAAACCTCTGTATACGTGTAATCCCTATTGATACTCCCGACATTATAACCATTTGCTTACGAGCTAACTCCAATGCTTCGTTAACAGTTGTTAATGTTTATGCTAGGGGTTTACCAGGTGGAAGACAGTCTGGTACAGGTGACACCCTGGAGGCTTTTCCTGGGGGACTGTGTGATGATTCCAGTCTGATTATCGCAGGGGACTTTAATTCCGCCTTTGAGCGCCTTGACATAGATGATTTCAAACTGCCTGGGGAAGAAGATGTGTTGTGGAATGTTCCTCCCTTGGAGCTCCCACCGATCAAGTGATGGTCTGAGGCAGCTCTTCAGTTAAAGGCACTGTGTATGGAGTAGGGCCTTAGGGCAGTAAATGGTCGCACACTCTCTGATAAGCAGGGGACTAACAATTTTAATAAGGGGAATAGACTATATATTAATAAATCTGGTCCTTGATTATGGATATGGAGGTTAGGGAGAAGGCTGAAAGCGACCATAATCCCCTGCTATTAAAGATGATTATTGAGGGCCTGACATAGTCATTAATTCCCCCATGCTATGTTCCACAAGCGAAGTTCAGCTTTGTAATAGTACAAGGAGGGTTAAATGGGATAGGATAGTGAGTAATGAACTTGTACTGACTGAAATAAGGACCACAGTTTCCAACACCCTGAGTGACTTACAAGCCACCGCGCCCGAGGCTAGTTTAAATAAAAGAATTACATTGGCTCACAAGGACCTGTCTGGCAAAATATGATGCTTCTTTTTAAAACCAGTTAAAACCCTGAATAAACAAAGGGTTAATGAGGCTAGATGGTATAACAAGGACTGTAGGGTAGCCTACAAATCGCTGGCGGCTGCCATAAAACTGAATGTTCGGGCAACTGTTAAGTTAGCTCGCCAGAATTACAAATTTACACTTCATAAGGTTAAAAAGGACTAGGACGAGCAGAGATGGTTGGAATTTTATCAAGCCAGTCAGGAGAGGAACCTCCAGTCCTTCTGGAACCAGGTTAAATGGGGGAGGAGGGGACAGGCCCCAGCACATCATAACCTTGTATCTCAGGAAATGTGGGTTTTGTCCTTCTCTAACCAATTTGCGGCGGGGATAGAGAGCGCTGAGAAGGAACCCTACACCATCCCGCAATGTGATACTGCGCTAAGCTTTGACATAGGGGAAGTCACAAAAGCGTTGGGTGCAGTCACCAGTGGCCATGCGCCCGGCCCTCATGGTGTTCTGGCTGACTTGTTTCTTTATGGCAGGGTTACTTGGCAGGAATATATTCTCATGTTAGCAAATGCCATTGCAAGAGGAGCACCCATCCCCGATACCTGGAAGGGGTTTAAGATTCTACCCATTTACAAAAACTATAGACCAATCAGTCTTATGGATGCCATCCAGAAAACAAAGCCAGAATGGCACTAAATAGGATACAAGACTGGATTGTTGAAAATGATATATTGACTCCATTACAGGCAGGGTTCAGTATTAATGTGAGCACGATAGACCAGGTTTTCTGGTTTATTTTGATATATTGGAGGGTTGTTTTGTTGGCGGGAGACACTATTGATACCGCCTTTGTAGACTTGAAGTCTGCCTTCGATGTAGTGTCTCGCACGAAACTCTAGAGGGTGCTCGCTGATCTGGGTATGCCTGCAGAGCTTTTATCTTTAGTAGTGCATCTCCATACAGAGAATTATGCCCAAGTTCGCTGGAGCTCGCAGGGCAATATAACCAGTAAATTCTCTGTAGAAAAAGGGGTTAAAAAAGGGTGTGTTTTAGCCTCGACCTTGTTTTCATTGTTCATCAATGGGGTGTTGGCTATTTTTCTACGCTCCCTACGGACGCACCAACACTTGCGGGAGTAAAAATCCTTATACTCTTTGTTCGCAGGCGACACCCTCATAATTTCAAAAAAGTCGAGTGGTCTGCAGAGGGCACTAATGAGATTTGAAGGATTCTTCAATGATCGTGGCCTGGTAATTAATTCAGATAAAACAAAGATTATGGTTCTAAATACTAGATGTCGGCCATTGAGGGAAGGGTATTTTTTTAACAACGTCTTACTCGATCAAACTGACGTTTTTAACTATTTGGGGATAACTCTAGGGAGCAAACTCAACTGGAAGCAGCAGATAGAAACCTTGGCACTCAAGCATCGCCACTAGGCTGGCGCCTTGCTGAAAGAGTTCAAGACATCGAAGACCCAGCCCATACTTCCATTGCTAAAAATGTACAACTCTAAAGTTATAGCTACCGTTACCTATTGTTCAGAGCTTTAGGGCTTTGATAACTTAACTCCACTAACCCTAACTCAAAATAGGTTTCTGAGAAATGTCAGTGGTGTACCACAGAGTACCCCCATAAAGCCAGTCTACTCTGAACTAAGGTGTAATGGACTGGATGACATTGCTAAGTTTCGCCCCATAGCGTATTGGCGTAGACTGTGGACTATTCCAGAGATGCAGCACTATGCCTCTGCTTTAAAGGATGTACTTGACTGGGTGTGAGTGTTTGATTGGTTTAGATGCTCCGTCCATCACCACCCCCTTTTGTACCGCTTAAACGATGTATGGGCATTTGATACATCCTGTAAAATAAATTGGCTGCAAAATATTAAAGTCATTCTGATAAATATGGGTGTGCGACATTTATGGGAAGACGCAAAGGGCCAGCAGTTTCCCTCCAAAAAATTTAAAGGAACTCTACTGATCCATGGTGGTGAGGAGGAACATATCGGCCTCGATTCTTCATCGCTGACAGGGACATTTCTGGAGCACAAGCCCTGTCCCCATTATGAGCCATAATGGGACGTTATCACCAAACCCAGGGACAGACACCTTTACCTACAATTTCGGGTGGGTATATTACCTATAAAGTCATTCACATGTAAATGGCACAACTCAAATGATAGCAAATGTAAGTTGTATGTGCAGGAGGAGACCTACTCTCACATTGTATTTGTCTGTCAGGCCTATCAGGCGCCACAATGTAAATGGCTGAAACCGCTATGTAAGAACTTGGCAGTTAGAAGTAGTGCTGTCACACAGAGAATATTGGCGACCGACACAAATGTTCTGACGGTCATAGCCGTTGCTTGGTTCTTGAGCTGGGTGTGGCTTATCTAGGAAAAGATGATAAGATCGCCAATCATAGTGAACCCTCCAACAAGTAAATAAATAAGTAAAATGTTGGATTGGGTGGGTTAGCCCTTTGTTAGTAATATAATCTAGAACTTAGGTGGTGCTCCAATTGATCTCTTTAGTAACCGAAAATAGCGGTTGCAAATGGTTAGGTTTCCATTGCGCAGTGTATGGAAAGCTCTGAGGTTTGTATAATGTTTTTATAACTGTTTTGTTTTTTATTGAAATTTTAGTCATAATACTTTTCAATATTTATATGATAAACTGTTATGCAACTGATCTTTTTAATATCTTCTTAATATGTGGAAAGTAATAGTTTTATTGCTTAAACTTTGGAATTATTAATGTTATATGTTTTTATTTTTACCCGTTGCGTGTATTGTTTCTTGTCTTTTGTGATCTTGAGTGATCGGAATAAAGACTATTGAATTGAATTGATATGAGCAATTGGTTAGTAACAGCTCCATTTTACTATAACACACTATTCAGTTTGTTGAAGGATGCAGAGCTTTATTGCAGCGGATATCTTTGATTCATTCGCATCAGAAGTTAATAGGCAAAGAAAGGCTATTTAATAGGTAGAGAACGTTACCTACTTAAAGCTAGCTAAACTTGCCTATTACTCTCTATTCCTTCTATTTACTAATGCTGAGGTGACAAGGGCCACATTTAGATTATATTTTCTTGATAGACCTATGCCCATTCAGCAAAATACATCGCTAAGACGCATCCAAACAAGAAATTAATGCTTGCATTTAAACATGCCTTGACCTTTTAGAATGAGAAGAGTCCTCTTGGTCTCGTCAGTATATGTCTTGTTAACAGCTTCCAGGATAATGGTGTCCAGCTTCGTCACAGCTTTCGGTGAGATATAAAAATCCACTAGAATGAACTGAAGATAAATCTTGTGTTATTTCTCACAGGGACAAAAACATGATGTTGTCCAATTGAACACCACTTAGCTTGGTTTAATGCATGTAAGCCAGCATTAGGAAACATTAAATGTCTTGGTTGGCTTACCGTGTAGCTTTAGGCTCATAAATGATGCTCCCTTCAGTTCTGTCAATCTCAAAGTTTCCACACAAGTCAAACACATTGCATTCAACCTGGTTAACAAACTTCCTTTCGTCTGCTTGAACATGCCTCGTATCGTCTGGCATAATATACACTTTTGCTTCTTGCACACTACCCTTAGCCTTGCATTGTTTAATCCTCTCAGCAGATGAGTGACATACATATTCACTTATCAAGTTCCCCCACAGTGTTACCTGAAGAGTTGGATGTCCACAAATTTAACCAAGAAGATGTACTGATAGTCTCAACATAAAAACATCAATCAGCAAATCAAAGATCTTCGCATATCATAAGAAAGAGGAATGAGAGACCTCGGTGAATGCAAAGAGACCCACAATATATTGAAAATGACTTCAATATGGCAGGTCGACAGGACTGAGATAATGCCAGTGCTGTGTCAGGCACACAGACAGCGTAGGTGTAGAAAACACGTCACTAGCTACTTGAGGGGGATTGTAGAGACAGATCCTTCTCTAGAAGACGAAACCACTACTGATGAGTCCAAAGATGTCCAATAGACTTAAAGAAATGCTCTCCTACATAATCTTGTAAAGAACCATGAAGAGGAGTGGTCTGGGGATGGGGAGTGCATGGGCCTTATGGCCACTGGACTGGAATTTTCACCTACCACAAACCTTGGTTTGTACCCGTCCCTAAAATGAGCATCTGTGCTTAGAACAAGATGAGGCAGTCACAGGCCCTTATTCAGAATGCCCTCATACCACCCCCAGTGGAAGTCTCCTATATTAAACTTCAGGTCTGGCATCAATTGTTAGTAACCCAACGAGTTTAGATACCAATAGGTAGGTGTCACAAAATGCTTGCATATGTCCTGCCAATGCTCTCACAGACACACAAAAAGTAATGCCTCCTGGACACATTGCCCACTGACAAACTGTGCAAGCTCCATCTACTCTTTTTATTGAGTGTTCCTGGTTCTGGATCTAGCCTAGGTCTCTCAAGAAATAACTGATATGGAAATAACTTCTCAAGGTCTTTTTTTTAACCACAGCATCCATCAGTATCTGCAGTTGCTATGCCATGATAGGTGCCACAGGTTCTGGCCAAGACGTCAACGTTGTCTCTGAATCTGCTATACTGGAGTTTGAGGAGGAACGTAGTCAAGCAAAGCCCCTTTAAGCACTGTGTGAGTGTCCCTTGATGTAAGAGAGTCTGGGTACTCCCAAAGATATTTCTATCCCAACCCTCAAGAGCAGGCACTTATGAACATCTCTTGTAAAAATATGTCTGGATTTGGAAGACCTACTCCCCTGCTCCCCTATTCCCCTGCTCCAGTAGTTAAGCAAATGTTGACAGGCATACTAAAAAATACACCATGCAATCCAATATGGGAAAACACAGACTTAGTCTACATGCATTCTTATATTATGGACACTCTGTCTTAGGTGATTTCACTCTTTCGCTTTTGAGTTTAGCAATGAAGCACATTACAGAACCAGCTCTGCTCTTGTGTTTTTGCTTGCTGTTACGGTACAAGTATCACAAATCGAAAGAAAGTACATGTGTAGTCTAATCTAGGGACATTCATTTGCAAAAAATGCCAGTGGTTGTCTAACCTCTGATGATATCACAGGATTGATCCATGGTCCCATTTGTAGCCACTCTAAACCTTCCTAATTGCTGTAGAATTACCAGAGGTAGCAAGGGACCGTGCTAAGGGTAAGAACGAGCTAGCTAGAAGTAGCAGCTACTACCCCTGACTGCCCTTGATTCCAATGTTGAGTCCATGCCCTGTGTAGATATGTCAAGATCCTAGACAGCTGCATCCTGTATCTTTTCATGGTACCTGTATCAGCACCCAGGATGAACCACTGCTTCAGGAAAGAGGAACAATGTATGGACTAACGTGCCTGTGTCACACACAAGATGTCTTCTAGTGTCTTCCAGACAAGCAATATACTGCAGACGCCCTTTTTATGTATGGCCTTAACATAGCTTTAACTTGCCACCTCATGTAATCAAAAATATTCATCGAAGAAAAATTCATAGATTAGTAGATGCCGTAAGGGACTTTGGGACAGCCCTCTTCATCCATTCATCTGTTTAACTAACGTTCACATTTTGCTTCTGCCCAACCCAGCATAGAAAGTGTAGCAATAGGTGAGCGCACTTGTGTGACATGCACATAAAATGCGGTACAAAAGGGGGTGGTGATGGACGGAGCATCTGAACCAATCAAACACTCACACCCAGTCAAAAGATCTGGGTTTAATCCATCACCATTCTTTAGCCCACTCTGCCACCCCAGTTCAGACATGGCTATATGCAAATCAGTCTGACCCTGTGCCTCATGGGAACAGTCCAGCCTGAACTGCCAAGCCATGCCTTCCCTGGACCGGAAACAAGCTTCCGAGGACCGGTTTCTGGCATTACAGCCGTCTTCAGCCTGGCTTGCTTGAATCCAGGGGCAAAGTGAGCAAGGGACTCACGTCTGAGCATACCCTGCCACACTTATGGCGGCCAAAAGCGGTACAAAAGGGGGTGGTGATGGACAGAGCATCTGAACCAATCAAACACTCACACCCAGTCAAAAGATCTGGGTTTAATCCATCACCGTTCTTTAGCCCACTCTGCCACCCCAATTCAGACATGGCTATATGCAAATCAGTCTGACCCTGTGCCTCATGGGAACAGTCCAGCCCGAACTGCCGAAATGCACATAAAATGAGCTGCACTTCAGGGTTGGTATGACAGTATTTTACATTGCCAGTGCTTTTTCCCATTCTTTATGCTTTCCCATTCTTTATACTTTTTTATTTTTGAAGTCACTCTGTGTATTTAAACTGTGTCTTCGAGTTACAGTAATTCACAGCCAATGTTAATTTTTCTTTTTCTTGTCTTTACGCTAATAGGAATCATGTTTTCCAGGTTATGCACATAGCGTTTTGATACCTGCTTGCTAGGAAGCACTCATACTTTAAAAATTATATGGGAATGTTTATTCCTTTGTCATTTAAAAGTTTTATTGCATTTATATGTCTGCCATACTTAGGCGGCATACACATATATATATAAGCTTTGACAAAGACAATAGATCTGGCCGTGGAAAGCAAGTGCATAGTTTATTTTGAATTTTGAATTGCAAAATGACGCCTTAAAAATTAAACGAAGTAGAATTATATATATATATAGATTTATATATATATATATATATATATATATATATATATATATATATATATATATATATATACATTTTGCAATTCAAAATTCAAAATAAACTATGCACTTGCTTTCCATGGCCAGATCTATTGTCTTTGTCAAAGCTTGTTAAATTATCGTGTGTCTCTAGTCAGAGCCCTGCATTGCGGGAGCAGTATTTTTTTACCCCCACGAAAGAAGGAAAAACATGCAGCTTCCATGGGGCAGGAAAGATGTTCGCCTGTTGTATCTTTACATGTAAGTGGCAGATACTTAGGGACATACGTACAAGACCCTACCCCCATCACAACGGCACTTTCAGTGACATAGTGGTGGCGATTGGGCCGTGCCTTATTTTCAAGGCAGCGTTAAGCCACTTAACGTAGCTTAACGCTGCCTTGTAAATAAGGCCTTCTTTCACGCTATGGTTAGCGTTAAAGGGGTGGGCAGTGGGTGTTGCGTTGGGCGTTCCACTGCAACACCCATTGTTTTTTACTCTGCCCCCTATTTACAAGGGCAGCGTGAATAGGAGGCAGCGTCAAAATTAAGCCCATGAAAAACATGGTCTTAAGTTGGCGAAACGGGGAGATATGTTTTACTTTCCCCTTGTTTTTGATTTTTCCATGTGTGCTGCCTTGTGCAGTGCTGGGGGGAACGCAAGGCTGCACTATATCCTTGATTAAATATGGTGGAACCTCGCATTTCTGAAGTTGCAGAGTGAGACATTTAGCTATGGATGGCTAACACTTCACTACGCCACTTCAGTTCTAAATGTCCCCCAGAGGTCCTTGGGCATCCATGGTGCAGGAGCCTGCTCCATATTTACCAGGCAGCACTAAGCCACTTTTTTTGATTTAATGCTGCCTTGTAAATAATGTCCCTTTTAACTTAGTTTTATGCGTTAAAGGGACATGCAATGGGTTTTGCTGGGGGCGTTCCCAGCAACATCCACAGCATCTTGAGCCAACCTCAGATTTACTAGAAATCATAAATCTGAGGCAGCGCCAAAAACGTAAGCCTCCACCGAAGAGGCGTAAGGGAGGCACAACGAGGAGGTATATATTTATTTCTCCTCGTTTTTGCTTTTTCTGTGTGTGCTGAATCCTACAGCACACACAGAAAAAGGTAAACGCCTCATGTGATTGATTTTGTGCAGCAAGATTTCCCTACCTGCACAAAAACAATCATCCCCTTCAACGCAGGCACCCTTGCACCATGATGCACAGGTGCCTGCGTTGGTGCACAGCAGCCCAATGTGCGCCGGTGCAGTGGAAAAGGACAGGAATGCGCCGTATCTTGTAGATACAGCGCATTCATGCCCTTTTCTTTTACCGTAGGGCAGCGCAACAGCGAGGCGTGTGGCGCAGCCCTACGGTAAAACATCATCAATGAAGCCCCTTGTGTTTGTGTGTGATCTGTTCGATTTGCAATGTGAGTTGTTCTTTTCCTTTCTACCCTGTCCTGGCTGATGTGTGCGGTATTCTATATCTGGATTTTACCCCAGTTCTTGTAGCTCGGGCTACGGTTGAAAACCGTGTTCAGCTCCGAATCGAGAACTTGCAACGTTTTGTGAGACTTCTTCAATAGTGACATCATCCCAATTCAGACACACAAATTAGTACATTCTTCACAAAGCGACCTCTACATGTAGGAGAGTTAAAACGTCACTTATCGCTTAGAAAGTCAGGTCTTTGTTTACACTGTTCTTTTCTCCACAGGCGGTTCCCTTCACGTTTTGAGAACTGTGATGAGGAAAAGGACCGGCAAAAACTATTAATGAACTTTAAGAGGTTTGTTTCATTCTGCAGCAGGAGGGCATTTGAGAGGATGGTTGAATATACAGATTAAAATTGCCAGGAGCTGCTCCTCTAGCTAGAAAGTACAAGCATTGCCTAGGATCCTGGAGGTTGCTGTTCTAGGTGGCATTCAACACAAATATATTCAAAGGCTGAGGTACTGAGGAGAGATCAGGGGAATAACAGCCTGTCAGAGTGGCGCCTGCCTTGAATGCCTGTTAAAAGGCACGAGGCACATGAAGCAATCTTCTCTGCCATTTCGTCTTTGCAATTGAGAGAGTGTCTGCATTTCAATTCTTGTGTGATAAAATTGGCAACATCAGCTTTTGATATCAACTTGAGACATGAATGAGAGCGGGTAAGAGGCAACCTGAGACGACATGAGTGAGAATCAACATGAAACAATATGACTGAACATCATTATGCGATAACATGACAAGGGATCATGAGTTAAAGTCGATATTAGTCAACATCAAACAGCATTATTGATCCTCACCTGCAGCGACGCCATCTTTGTTTCACACAGCCTTCAGCAAGGTACAGATGTATAAGGGATAACTGGCTCGTTTACTCACATTGTACAGGCAGATCAGGCACAGTATCCCCGTCACAACCATCCTCAAGGGGAATTTGAAGGTGGGGTCCCAGGTGTAAATCCTTCTAGCGAAGCAGGATTTCCCACTGTTTCCACTAAAAATGTACAGTCGTGTGAGAGCATATGGGACCATAGTACAAGCCGTAGGCAATATTGACAAAGAGGATGAAGACAAAGCACTGAGCAGCATAGGAAAACAGCACAACGGAGTTAGTTGCTTACACATCTGATCTCCAATTGATTGGCTCCTGAAATCCCTAACGTGGTTATGATTCAGGAAGGGGAAAGTTTAAGGTGTTTTCTGAATCCTTTCAACAAAATGTTTACTCTTTGTCTGTTTTTGTCCTTAAGGTGTCATTAATTTGAGTGCCCGACACCATTTATCAGCTTTCCAATTTTTAAAAAAACTTTATTTATCAATTTTGTCAAGTACATATCCAAAAGAAGAAAGGACACATTCAAGAATAGGACTCATTTCAAGACAAATGAAATGCATAGAGCTCAATAACTGCCCCACCTCCCATCCCACCCCAAACCCTATCCCAGGAGGCCAAACATATATGTACATGCACCATTCTGCGGTGACGTCATGACTGCAATCCTACACAGTAGGCAAATTATAACCAGTGAATTCCATGCCAGAAATACGGTGATATTAGAGACAAGTTTGGTAGAAGTCTAAATCTTGTCCATTAAGGGTATAGCATGCCAATACAGCAAGTTCAGCACATACAACAATACTGTTCAAAATAAATCTGGATGAGTCAACAAATATGCCGTAAGGGGGCCCTAAAAACCTTGGGTCGGGATGACTCCGGCAACTTCTCCTCAAATGCTTGCAACTGGTCCCTACAGTAAACCAGGTCCCTGAGCCACTGCTTGATAGTAGGAGCGGACCTCGATCCCCACCTCTACGCCACCGCTCTCTTGGCAAACAAAGTGAAGATTGCAACAATGCGTCTATTAGCTGGCTTTAAGCATTTCAGATAACCAAGCAGGCACATCTCAGGCTTACAGTCCACACATTCCAACACCACCTCCGACAGAATACGAGTCACATCAGTCCAGAAGGCAAGCACAGGTCCACACAGCCATGCAACATGGTAAAAATCAGCATTCACTGCTCCGCAGCGCGCACAGCTCGCAGTCTCTCTCAAGCCATACTTGTGGAGCCTCAATGGCGAGTAATATACCTGATACAGGTATTTAAAGTGGATGATTCTGAGGTTGCAGTTGGCCGTAAATCGGCCCGTAAGCTGACAACAGGCCGTCCAGACCTCCATCGTGATTGGAGTACCCATCGCGGCCTGCCAGCGCTGGCATGATGGGTGATCTTCGAACTCACATTCCTGCTGGGAAGAGTTATAAAGCCTAGTGATAAGCCCTTTACGACTCACCCGTAAGCACCGCTTGCAGTGCCCGCAGACTTGCAGGCTCCACAGGAAAGTCTGGATACACATCCCGAATGGTCTGACGGATCCACGTGAAGCTGAACATAAAACCACACTCCACTCCATTTTGAGCTTCGCCAATGGTTTTGAAGCTGCCCTCCTTGTACAGGTCCCCCACTCTGACCATGCCCGCTTTCGCAAGCTCCCTCAAAGCAGATGGCTCGCGTGCCGCCAACACTCCCGGGTGGGAGGCGATGGGCAGAAGAGGAGCACACAAATATGATAGCTGCGCCCTAGTGGCTAGCACCCGCCAAGCTCAGGACGTGCACAAAGGAGGATTGATCTCTGTCCTGACCCCACCTGAGCCTCAGGAAAGGACCATTGCCTGCACCGGTACGGGAAGGACAGCATCAGCCTCAATGGCCACATGTGGCTGAAAGCGTTGTGGGAAGTGCCAGTAATGGGCAAAATGTGCCTGCACACAGAGGTAATGAAGACGAAAGTCAGGAGCCTCAAAGCCCCCCCTATCATAGGGCTGCACCAGTAGATCTCATCAACATCGGGGTTGTTTCCCTCCCCAAACAAAGGACAGCAGCGCCGTCTGCAGTGTGCGGAATAGTACTATATTCAGTTTAATGGGTATGTTGATAAAAAAGTACAACATCTTAGGCAGGAATACCATTTTTAGCTCTGGTATAGGCAGCGCACGCTGCCTGTACGAGGCATCAAGTAATTAGTATTACTAGTCAAACTTCACCCACGGAGTTTCTCTTTGTTTTGTTGCTTGCTATTGGTAAAATCTGCCATTGCTGTTGTTATCTTGCTTATTATTGGTTGGAAGACTGATGTGTCACTTCCGTTTTCTTCCGTTTCTGGAGGAAGCAGCATCGACCAACTACAGTTAACCTACACTGCAAGTCGGCATGTTTTAATGTAGAGACTACTTTTTTTTAAAAATTTTAAATGGGGCCTTGTTTGCGCGTACATTTTTATGCACTCGCCACTTTTATGTGGTGTTGCACCCCCCACCACCACCCGCCTCTTGCTCTTTGTTTATCAAGCATGGGGTTGGTCAGGAACCGTGATTCCTTTCAGCCACGTCACCGCTGAAGAGAGGGGCAGCCCAGCAGGACATCAGCGTCGAGCGCTTGAAACCGAAAGGGCTGCCCCGCTCCTTCTCCGTGCAGCTTTTCCAGTAGCCTCGTGTCCTCAATCCCGAAGGAGCCCCAGGCCAGTGACAGCCTCGCCTCTTCAACCCCAGGTAACGCTCGCACCTGTGTACGCGCTGGGGAACTGCTTTCTTGTTCACCGACCGGCTCTGTTACTCCGGCGTGGAAACTTTGCACGGGGCATAAAAGGCACAGAGTACAGAGTACAGCTATTTCTTTTAGCACCGTTCACCACCAGCTGCCGAGTTTGGAAGTGTTGACTTTAAAATTTTTAGTTCCCACCCTCCTCCCATTGGTGGTGTTCTACATCCTCCCGCCCCTTTCCTGTTGACCGTGTTCCTGTTTCCTTTCTTCCCGCCCCCCTCCCGCTGGCCATTGTCTCTCACAGCGTCTGGCAGACATGGAGAAGCGCACTTGTAATTTTAAGCAGCTTCTGTACTGTTACCACAGACCGCGCATGCTGGGAAGGTAGGGTTTGCACTGCAGCTAATAGCCAAATGACTGGGTCAGTTGGGGGTAGTGATTCTCTGCGGGAAGGCTAGCAGAATGGTTATATGGACCCTATAGGATAGGTAGTGTGAAGGCACCAGGACGGTATACCTGCCCATGAGTCAACATTGTGCATCCGTGCAGCTTATTAGACGTTCGTAACACAGTTTATGAGGTGCGTGAGAGAGCAGCTTGTTTCAGTGAGGAGCAACGACTGGATGTGCCGTTCTGGACTTCTACTCTTTGTGCGTTATTAGCTGCGCTGTGACAGTGGTTTCATTCTCATCTTTTTAAGCAGTGCGGTAGCCACCCCTAATCAACAACAACAAGCATTTACAATGCAATGGTCTCGGCATTATTAAAGGTAAAGCTATTGGCATTGCTCATGACATTTGGCATTGCTATGACATTTTTTTTCTTTTAAATCATAAATAAATGGCATTGTCATTTACATTGCCAATAGCTTAATTGTTTGCATATGGGTGACCTATTGCATTAGCACCCACACATAAGGGTCAGGGGCAGGAGAGCAAGCACAACGAATGAGGGGGCAGGGTAGCAAACACAGCGAAGGGGTAGGGAGGCAGGCACAGCGAGGGGGCAGTGGCAGGAGAGCAAGCCCAAGCAACTAGGGGCAGGGGCAGGAGAGCAAGCACAAGCAAAGAGGGGGCAGGGGCAGGAGAGCAAGCACAACGAACGAGGGGGCAGGGGCAGGAGAGCAAGCAAAAGCTACGAGGGGGCAGGAGAGCAAGCACAAGCAACGAGGGGGCAGGGGCAGGAGAGCAAGCACAACGAACAAGGGGGCAGGGGGCAGGAGAGCAAGCACAGCAAGGGGGCAAGGGAGCAAGCACAGCGAGGGAGCAGGGGAGCAAGCACAGTGAGGGGGCAGGGGAGCAAGCACAGCCAGGGGGCAGGAGAGCAAGCACAGCCAGAGGGCAGGAGAAGAGGGGCGGGTTCAAGCCCCCTAACTAAAAAACATTAAATCTTCGGACTGAACTGCGCAAGCGCAGCCTACGGTCCTCAACCTAATAAACGATCACACCCCCCTAATAAAGGAAAAAAGATATGACATTGGGGTCTGAAACACAGACTGGCACCCTCAGCACTTTGCATTAGGACACCTGCAGTTTAGCTTTGGAGCTCAATGCGTGATTTCGAAAATTTCAGCTTGAGAAATGCTGCTGATTTAAAAGCCGGGACTGACCGATGTTGTTATTCATAGCATGGCGTCATTCAAGACATGGAGTCACTTGGCAGGAAGAACTAGCTTTCTTGGGTACAGTAATGAAGTACATTTGAAATTCGGGACATATGTGGCTTAAAGGCCGGTACTGCCGACGTTGGAACTGGGAACCAGATTCAGTCCCGACGTACGGCCAACGTCTTGTGATTCTGGGCAAATCACAATCTCCCTGTGTTTAAAAAATTAATCTGGACTTGTGTCATATAATCGGGTGCTCATGTAAAGTACTGAACGAGCTTGGGACAAGTGCGAGGTATAAAAAACCTCAAAAACAAGCCGCAAACCTGAGTGAAGAACACATTATTACAGGTAACAACATGCAGGGGCTTACACCTGTTAGTTATTCAATGTCATTTTGACACCTTGGTGGGCTACAGGACTGTCCTTGCAGCAGACAGGACTTTATGTGCTGGGGTTTTAAATCCAGTGCTTAGAATGTTTAAAAGCTGAACAGCATTACCCAGAACGAAAAGTCGAGTAAGTCAATAGGCCTGAATTTGCTTAATGTTTAACAGAGGAATTATTGGCAACCAGGATTTAGGTTCCAAAACCAAATATAAACCAGCAGAATACGTGACAAATTACAAATAAAACCAAAGACAATGCTGTACAGTAGGTGACTACGGTTGAAGGAACAATCCCTGCAGCATGCACAACATGACGTGACCACGCGAAAGTGGAACTAAAACCTATTTGACAGCAAGTGAGACGCACAAGTCATCCAAGCACCCTCTTCCCTGACCCCTCTTCCGCCTGTCACATCACAGACAGGAGCAGATCTGCTTGCCAGATCCTGCCCCTCCCACTCACACACCCTCCGCAACCGGTTAAGCCTCGCACCCCCTAAATCTCCTTCCCCTCCTCCTCACCGCATCCTCCTCCCGGCTCCGGTTCCACTGCACACACAGGAAGCGGAAGCACCACCTGGCAGGAAGTTCCACCTCCAGGCCTTACTGTTGCTTGATTACGACGCCGCACAGTCCCTGTTCTCCAATTGGCTCCTTCGTGCCCTGCTCTGTCCCCGCCTCGGTTGCACTGACAGATCGGCGCTGTTGCTCCTGGACACATATTTTAACCCGCCGCAACTTCTGTGTTCATCCTGTGGTCACGTGACTCTCCCCGAGCTCCCAGACTCTAATTATATCCCTGGGTCACCAAGGAGACCCGCAGAGGGTGAGGGTTAGCGGGGATGGATGAGAAGGGGGTACTGGGTTTGATAAACTGTTACTGGGATTGTGTGAGTGACCACAGGGGTGATTGATGGGAGATAGTGATCTATGGTCCTCAGGGAAGCCGGAGGCGCATCAGCTAACAAGGGCCTGCAGCAGAGGGCACAGCTCCCTCGGGGGAGGGATCGTGAAAGAGCCCCGGCCTTTTCAGACTGGGGGGCATGCTTTTTCATGATGATGTCACAGCGAGAAAGAAACAAAAAAACACGCCCCCAATCCGAAAAAGACAGAGCTTAAACGGAGTAATGCCCATCTCCTCAAATGGTTGGCCAGAATTTATGAGGCCAGCCAATGGAGAAGAGGGGCGGGTTCAAGCCCCCTAACTAAAAAACATTAAATCTTCGGACCGAACTGCGGTCCTCGACCTAAAAACGGCCATGCTTTTCTTTTTCACCCCCTTTCCCATTGTCCGTGTGTCCCCCCGCTGTCCGTTGTCTCACAGCTTGTTACAGTGTGCATGCAGAACTATATATCTAATGTCAGTTGCACCACCAACACCGTGCAGCTGTTGTTTGTGTGCCCTGACAGACCTCTTAATCTTGTTTCGCATTGTAGTTCAGAAGGGAGTTTGGAGACATGATGGACATGTGAAAGCCTGGGAGGGCTGGGAAGGAGTCAGACGCTAATAGATAAGTACCAAAAGAGAGTTTTCAGGACATATGTTTCTACGCACACACTTTTTATGGACACCTAATTTCTCTGCCGTACTTGCCCTCTATCTGTTTCAATTCAAGACATGACTGAGCTCTGCGTCTGCAACCCCCCAGTTTAATACTCGTCATGCCCAAGCAGACGTTTCCACAGACATCAATTGTAAAATGAGTCTAATGAGCACCGCTCTAGTGAAGTGGAAAGCCAAATAGAAACACAGCCCAATGGAGACAAAGGAATTTGCAGAAGTATTACTCAATGTGGTGACAGTAAAACAAGCTCATAGCAGTTAACAGAGGCAACTCACTATAATCACAAAAATCGTTTTGTCAGTTACTGTCACTGGAGGATGTCGTCTCCGCTTCTGTGGGTCTTTTGTGTTCATTGGAGGAATGTCAATGCGGTTAAGCGCTGGTTTCGGTTTTCACTTAGGCTCATATCCCGTATGTATCAACTGTTCACTCAACCTTTGCTCGTATCTTGCTATCCTGGTAATTTTCTTTATTATGGATGTGGTCAAACATGCTCATGATTACAGCTCTGACATTAATGCTGGTTAACAAAGATATAGCTGGGACTTGCACTGCTCGGTTGTCGAATGGTAATCCGTGTAATGGTTTGTGGCGTGCTGATGAGGTGTCGCTGTCTGTGCCTTACAGCGTATAAAGTATCAAAGTCTATTACAATGCTGCCCCAACAAGGGGGCAGACTCCTCTTAGCACTGCAAGAAAGACTGTACAAGACTTATTCGTTTATACATGTTTAATAAAGTTATTTTGTTTTTGTATTTCAAGTTCGTTATTTCATTTTTAACACAAGGTTTTCATGATTGAAAAAGTCTTTGACATTCATATCCAATGCAGGTATCGTCAAATTATATATCCCAATGCATTTCGGGCTTGCTTCAGCCCTTCGTCAGGGGATTACTCTACAGGAAAAAGAAAGAGGAGGCTATCAGCCTGTGTGATTCAGAACTTAAAAAAGCTACTTAAGCATCATGCATGATGTGATGGTGACTGCTAGTGAAGAAATTGATGTGAATTATGATGTCTCTCATGCTTATTGTCAAAACTAGGTTTTTGGAAAGAATTAAAACAATGGCAAGATCATGATTATACTCAAAGTTCGTGCTTTGGAGGAAAATGAAAGTGTGTCCCAAAGGTGAAAAACTTGGTGATCAGATATTCAAACAAAATGTGGTAGATGCTGTGCTTCCCGGTGTTAAACCAACGTGTGCATTGTTAATACGGTAACTCACTGATACGATGTAGTCCGTTCCTTAACCTAAAAAGTTGCAAAAGAGTACGCAAGTATTAGCGCTAGTTCACGTGGGCCCAGTAAATGTAGAAAAGAATGTCCTCATATCGAGGTACTTACACGGATATGAGGAAAGCTCTGCGTAGATGTCCGTGGCGCTTCCGCGAGTGCACCCGTTCAGAAAAATTCCGTGAGACTATCGTTAAAAAACATGAAGGATGGACTGAACCCGTAGTAGTGGGCGCCATCTTTAAGTGGTGAAAGTGCTGGTTAGTGTGGTCGTTATTTAATTGTTAACCCAAAAGCGTGAGTTATTGAGTGCAAAACCAGTCGGTAACCTTGAATTGTGTAGATGTTACAATATGCTAGTGAACGTGGAATGCCCAAAGAAGTGACATAACATGTATAATGCTCACGAAGACAATCAATGTTCATACATAAGAATTCCTAATTGACAATTCATCTATTCCCTCGTGCATGAATGATCATACATAGCATGGATAGTCACAAATAACATAGGAATTCCATCCTATCATTCAACCCATGTGGTTGCATCGTCGCCATGTAGCAGATCCAGTACTTTTCACGTTTCAACAGTGTATTTTTGTTGTGTTTAGTGGGTTTAGTTTGTTCCAGA
This sequence comes from Lissotriton helveticus, assembly GCF_964261635.1. NCBI lineage: Eukaryota > Metazoa > Chordata > Amphibia > Caudata > Salamandridae > Lissotriton > Lissotriton helveticus. The sequence continues at coordinate 158,706,864 of NC_136062.1, forward strand.
ATCAAGTATTTCAATTGAGCCACTGTGTGATTTTTCTCCATGAAGTGTGTTGCTACTGTAGACTTTACGTTTTTTGTCCGAATGTTACTCTTGTGCTCCAAAATGCGTGTGCGGATCTTTCTCTCCGTGTGGCCTATGTAGCAGGAGCCACAGGGGCACTTGAGCATGTAGATTACATTGGAAGAGTTACATGTAGCATTGACTTTCAATTTTACTTTGTATCCTTTCATGGGATGATTGTTGTGGTTCCCTGGTATGATGTTGTTGCAGTTACTGCAGTTATAACAAGGTAAAATACCCTTGTATGTTTAGTTTTCTGTGTGATCCATTGGTCTAGTAAGTATCTCTTTGAGGTTACGACCTCTGGTGTAAGCAAAAATAGGTGTTTGCACAAAGATGTTTTGAAAATCCGGTTCTGTGCTCAAAAGTGGCCAATGTTTCAGAATTATTTTTCGGAATTGATTGCTGGTGACAGTGTATTTGGACACTACTACCATGCGTGTGTTCTCAACTTTCGGTTTGATGCGTAGTAATTCGCTACGATTCGCCTTCTTGCATCGGGCTGCTGCCTTTTCTAGGATTTCTTGTGGGTACCCTCGAGCTTGAAATCTTTCCAGGGTGAGTCGTTGTTGTTGTTCACTCTCTGTAGTGCTAGACACGATGTGTTTAACTCTTAATAGTTGAGAATATGGCAAATTGAGTTTGAGACCGGATCGGTGAAAACTTTTGAAATGCAATATAGAGTTATGATCAGTTGGTTTACGAAAAATCGTGGTTGAGATTTTGCCATCTTGTCTGTGTACTGCTACATCCAAAAAATGGATGGTTTTGTCATCATAATCCCATGTAAATTGGATGCGATCATTGATCTGATTCCAGTTTTGGAGACTATTGCTGGTACCTGCCCACAGTATAAATATATCGTCAATGAACCTGAGATATAATTTGCCATGCCTCTTCCAGGGTCCACTGTCTAGAATGTGTGTCTCTTCGAATACTTTCATGAACGTATTAGCGTAAGATGGTGCCGCACAATTGCCCATGGAAGTTCCGCATAGTTGGTGAAACCAGTTGCCATCAACAGTAAAATAACTGTGGTACAGTGTGAATACGAGTAATTCCATTAAAAACACTTGGAGATCTGCGTCCAGCGAAGATGTTGTGAGAACTTTTTCCACTGCTTCTATACCTAGGTCATGGGGGATAGATGTGTACAATGAACGTACATCTACTGTGCATAATAGCAATTCTTGTTCTTCCAACTGGTCAGTGCAGGTATTCAGTTTTACCAAAAAATCGGTGGTGTCACGTATATATGATCCTGAGTCAAGAACAAAGGGCTGTAGATATTTATCGATAAACTTACCGATGGTTTCATGAATACTTCCTTTCATTGACACGATGGGTCGAAATGGAGGCTTAGTTGGGTGCTTGTGTATTTTAGGCACCATATACATGGTTGGTGCTGTTGGATTGTTAGGAGCCAGGTATCATTTTACTTTGTCATTGATGGTACCATTGTCGAACGCTTGTTGAATGATTTGGTTAAGAATATCTGTATATTCTCGGGTGGGATCCGTTTGGAGGGGAGCATAAGTATTAATGTCTGATGTGTGTTCCCCAATTTGTTTGTGATAGTATGTGGCGTCCATGATGACTAAAGCTCCCCCTTTGTCGGCCGTTTGACACACTATGGATGTGTTGTTCGCCAGTTTTTATAGAATGTTTCTCTCTTTTTTGGAGAGGTTGCTTCGTTTGATCGGAGATTGAAATGGAAGAGTCGATATTTCATGTTTGATCAGGTTTTCAAATGTATCTATGATTTTATGGCTTTGTGGAGCCATGAATGTGCTTTTGGGGCGAAGCCCTTTCAAACTATCTTCTTCAGTTGTGGATGTAGACTCGATGTTTTGAAAAGAATGACGTAACCGTATGTTACGTATCAATTTAAAGGCGCTGACTTCTAGTTCCAAACTGTTGGTGCGTGTGGTGGGAACGAAAGACTTGTAAAAGGGGGACACTACCAACCAGAATATAAGATCCTTAAGTATTGCCCGGCGGTGTCGCCTCTTGAACCCACAAGGTATTTGACTAATGAAGAGGCAGGCGCTGGAGACTGGAAGGCAGGAAACAGGGTTTTATTCTCTCCGGAGGAGAACACAGCAAAACAGACAGCAGGTATCGTTCTGAGGTGCTCTACCCGCATCTCTGAGGCCTGGCCTCTTATACACAAGTTAATCACTTTATTGCATGAAACACATTCTCGTTAATACTTTGATGTACGAAAAGACATCCTCGGAATCTCCCCTTCAGGTCCGTTCCCACACATAGTTACAGTTGAAGTCCCCACCCCGGTCACAACAGGTGGTGATCATCGCGCAGTAGGATATTCCGCCGATTCATGGAAGGTGGGGGTTCGATCGGATCTCGTAGGGTGGGTGTTTTGATCGACTCGGGGGTCCTTTGATGAGGGAAGCTTCCCACTGTACTGGGGGTAATAAACAGTATCCGCAGAGCCAGATGGCGGCCTGGGAACGGGGAAGACAAATGGGCACACAGGAAAAAGGGGTTTGCATCAAAAGGACCTGGGACCATGAAAGGAATGAAGGGAGGTGTCGTGCTGGGAACAGGATGGGATTCCGAGGCAGAGCTGCGCTGAAGAGGGGTTTATGACCCGAGACATGTGAGGGCGAGGGGGTTGCCAGCATGCGGGGGATGCCCGTGAGGCTAGGAGAGGGAGAGAGAGAGAGAGACGCGCTGGTTATCAGGAAAGGGCCGGGAAGCCATGGTGTTCAAAATGGCGGCTGTTTACGTGCACGAAAAGGGTTCGAGAAGAGCAAGAGGGCGCCGATAATGTTGACGGTCTCAGCCTAACTTTCAACAGTCCTCCCTTTTCAACATATCTAGCCGACTTGCTTACTCAATGTCAATTTTCATCAAATTCCTGACCTCGGTATCGTATAACGCTCTCATGTGTTCGTTTTCAAAGTCCACAGTTTTGGGGAAAATACAACTTGCACATAAAGAACACAAAGGTGGCAGACATTGAATTCCCAAGCATAGACCACATATTACAACTACAGGGATCAGGATAATGGTGAGCAATCTCCAGCCCCAGTTCTTAACGGAGTCCCAGAACCAACCACCAAGCGACCATCCTTCTTGTTCTTGGTGGACTTCCGAAGAGAGTCTGTGAAGATGTTCAATGGCTTTGTACACTGAGGGCGAGTTGTCCGGTATGAATGTACAACAGCTGGACCCAATAATGCGGCATGCTCCTCCACGGTCCGCCAGAACCACATCTAGAACAAGGCGGTTCTGGAGAGCCACCAGACGGACCGCTTGGAGCTCGGCAGTGTTGTTAGCAAAGATACCAGCTGTGATGTTCATGGTTGTCTCAACTGCCTGAGTCAGATGTCGGATGGCACGGCTGTTTGCCATCGGGCCCCAGAGGGGGACGAGTCCTTTCATAGCATCGAGGAACTGTGCTCCTGTTGAGTCGGCTTGCTCAATGTCTTTGGCTCGTTTTTGTCTATGGTGATTCGCTGGGGCCACATAAGTCGGAGGAAGGATGAAGGAGATGAAACAAGTGCCCCCCCAGCCTTTGGGGAGCCAGGTGTAGGCCTTGGTGCCGCAGACGAAATACATGTTTGGGGATGACACAAAGGAAGGTGGATCCGTGGAATCCAAAGTTCTGGTAAAGCGGCAAGCGCTGCGACCCACCAGCTGCGTCCCAAGTCCTTCTACACACATGTGGCCTGTGACGTTGATGACCGACAAGGCCACAGTCAGAGTGGCAGCCGTTCGTTTCCGCAGATAGGAGAAGGTGGGTCTGGTTGGATTGTTGAACACCTGTATTTCGATCCGTTCTTTAGCCGGGATGTCCATTTGGATTGAATCGTTGGACGTCTGAGGGCAGAAGTGTATCTTCGTTTTGTTTCGCCGGACCCCGTGGGAGAAATGCGTCACGGTTCCGCCGGAGGTGGCATTGTCCTTATAGCTTTCTTGCAGGAGGATCAGCCAAGCAAGGCAGGAGCCGTGAACAGAGAAGGGCGAAGGGATGAAGGGTATTGAATGTCCAGTGGCATGGGGTAGCAACCCACAGATCCAGCAGTTGGTGGCATTGGTGGCAAGATTGTGTTGGTGAAGCAGCTGTACGAAAGAGTTATTCCAAAATTCCTTTCGCCTCTCTCTTAGTTGAGGAGAGAGCGAAATTAGATAATGTTCCTTCATGGTGGTAGGCTGAGCAGTGGTTAGGAATGTTTCGCGAGCAGGTGCATGTTCTTCCATAATCCAGAGCGTGGTCATGAGGAGAAAGCAGAAGAGGATTACGATGAAGAGTGCAATTGTCTTTGAGCTATGGAGTCTGTCTGTTCTCGGATTTCTGTAGTGGGTATTTCCTGTTGTCTCCATCGGCTTCTTATTTGGCGCTTCCATCATCTTCCTATCTGGCGCTTCCATCATCTTCGTTTTCAAGGTGCTCGGTAGTGGGCAGAACCACAGACTTAGTTTAGCCTCTCTCCAGGTAACCCTTGGTAGTGTTGGGTCACGGTTCTGAGACCTTTCAACCTAGTCAGTGGCCTACTTAGCCGAAGCTCCCTCCTTTCGACGCAGGAAGTACCCTTCTCGAGATGGCACAGTGGGATCAGAATGTTTTGAAAGTTCAAGTGTCTCTGTGTCGGGATAGCAGTTCAATGATGGTCGGTCTTTATTCAGGAGCTCTTCCTGGGTACTGACGTTGTCTGTCGTGGCCAGGGCTGAGGAGACCTTTTTGCAGTGATGGGCGTGCAGCCAGTGCTTCTTCCCCTCCACTCGAAGTGCGGTCCGAGTGGTGATCAGCACTTGCCAGGGGCCCGTCCACCGGGGTTCCAAACTCTTTGACCGCTGAAAATTCCGGATCAGCACGAAGTCCCCCGGTTGGATGGCGTGACCCGGACCCCTGGAAGCATCGGGGATGGCCTGCTGCACCTGCTGATGAATGACAGACAGAGTTTCAGTCAATTTATACAGATAATCAGACATTAGGACGTCCGGGACGTCATGAATGGAGGTCGGTTTCGGGGCTGACCAGACGCTCATGGGTCGACCGAAGACAACTTCATAAGGAGTTAAGTGATGTCGGGTGGGGGTAGAGCGCATCGATAGCAATGCCAGTGGGAGGGCGTCTGGCCATTTCAGACCCGTGGTAGCCACTATTTTGGCCAGTTTAAGTTTTAGTGTGGCATTGTGTCGCTCAACAAGTCCTGCGGATTGGGGGTGGAAGACTGCGTGGAATTTCTGTTTAATACCCAACCCCTTTAAGATGAGCTGGATAACTTCGGCTATGAAGTGGGGGCCATTATCACTCCATAGAATACGACAGAGGCCGTAACGGGGAAAAAATTCCTTTAACAGCACCTTTGCAGTGGCCATAGCGGTGTTGTCACGGGTTGGATATGCTTCCACCCACTTGCTAAATGCGCACACCACAACAAGTACATATTTTAGGCCTTGGCATCTGTCTAGCTGGATGTAGTCCATCTGCAGGACTTCAAATGGGTGGTTTGGGACCCCAAATCCCCCCCGGGGCACTACAGTTCCTTTCCCGGGGTTGTGTTGCAGGCATATTAAGAATTGTTGGACCAGGCGTTTGGCGGAATCTGGGATCTTATCATTGTGCCAAACTCTGGAGACAAGTTCGATCATGGGGGCTGATCCTATGTGGGCAGGGGAGTGTGCCATGGTCAGTATGGGGATCAGGTATGAATCAGGTAGCAACCATTTGTTCGTGTCTTTTGTCCGCCAGCAGCCTTCATCGTCTTTTAATCCCACCCGTGTCCATTCAGTCAACTCGTGTTGTGTGCAAGCCGTTTGAATGTCCCTGATAGTGTCTCTAACGTCAGTCCATTTTTCCGCTTGTGACCTGGTCACGTACATATGTGTTGTCGTCCTATTTTCAGCTGTCGTTCGGGCAGTGATGTCGGCCAGTGCATTTCCCTGTCCAATAATGTCTGTCACCTTCTTGTGTGCCTGGCATTTGATGACGGCAAGCTTGTTGGGGAGAAGGACAGCTTCGATTAAGGCGGAGACTAGATCCCCGTGCAAAATGGGTGTGCCGTGTGAGGTCAAGAATCCCCTTTCCCTCCAGAGGAGCCCAAAATGGTGAACCACCCCGAAGGCATACTGGCTGTCGGTGTAAATGTTCGCTGTGGTTCCGGTGGCCAGGACGCAGGCTCGTGTCAAAGCAATCAGTTCCGCTGCCTGGGCAGATCGCTGGGTGATGCGGGCTGTTTCTACTACGGTTCGAGCCGTGGTGACTGCATAGGCAGCGGAAGTGGTACCGTCGGGGAGTTTGATGCAAGAACCGTCCACCCACAGCTCCCCGTCGGGGTCAGGGAAAGCCGTGTCTCTGAGATCAACCCTACTCCTGGTTTGTTCGTCCGTAAGAGTCACGCAGTCATGTACAGGGTGCACATTGGGATCGTTCTCTGGCAAGGGTAACAGAGTTGCCGGGTTCAGTGTGGTGCATCTTTTCAGGGTGATATGGGGCGCAAGCAAAGTCAGTTCGTATCCAGTCAGTCGTGCACTCGTCAGATGTTGCGTCTTGGTTTGGTTCAGGAGGGTGTCGACTGCATGGGGTACCAGTACCGTGAGGGAATTCGAGAGTACAATCCCCTCACTCTGTCGGATAGAGATTGCAGCAGCAGCTACAGCTCGAAGGCAGGCAGGCAAGGCTCTGGCGACAGGGTCAAGAGTGGCAGAGAAGTAAGCGCACGGTCGTTGCCTAGGGCCAATGGCCTGGGTCAGGACAGATAAAGCGCACCCCTCCCTTTCGTGAGTGTAAAGGGAGAAGGGCTTTTTGTAATCAGGGGTACCTAGGACGGGGGCTGAGCAAAGGGCATCTCGCAGTTCCGTGAAGGAAGTTTGACACTCAGGGGTCCAGGGGAGTGGAAAAGGGACGTCTTTGTTTAGCAGAGAAAACAGTGGTTTTACAACGAGGCTAAAGTTTGGTAACCATTGGCGGCAGAAGGAGGTGAGGCCTAATAGGGAGCGAACCTGCTTCTGGGTCTTAGGGACAGGGGTGTCTAGAATGGTTTGGATTCGATCAGGAGTGAGTTTTCTTCCATCTTTGGACAAAAGGTGACCTAGGTAAGTGACCTGGGGTTGGCAGAATTGCAACTTCTTCTTGGAGACCTTGTGGCCATTTTCCGCAAGGAAGTGCAGGAGTTGAATGGTGGCGGTAACCGCTAGTGGGGTAGTGTCGGCAGCCAAAAGGATGTCGTCGACATATTGTACTAACACCACTCCGTCGGGTAACTGGACTTGATCTAGTTGTCTTTTTAGGGCCTGGCTGTAGATGCTAGGGCTTTCCGTGTAGCCCTGGGGCGCTCGGCAAAACCTATATGAGCGGGCTTTTAGGGTAAAGCCGAAGAGATATCGGCTGTCTGGGTGGATGGGGATGGAAAAGAATGCGTTTTTGAGGTCGATGACGGTGAAGGTGGTGGCAGTAGAAGGAATCAAGGTCAGGATGGTGGTGATGTCTGAGACCACAGGGTACTGGGGTACCACCACTTTGTTGATCTCTCGGAGGTCGATGATAAAACGGTATGCTTTCTCATCTCCCTCTCCCTGTTTCTTGATAATGGGCAAGATAGGGCTGTTGCAAATGTTTCTAACCACTTCCTCTACCACTCCTGCGTCTATCAGTGACTGGATAATCATTACCAATGCCTTCTCGCCCTCGGGCGATATCCGATATTGTGGGAGTTTTGGGAGTGTTGCGTCTGGTCGGACAGTAATGTGCACTGGGTCAATTAACATACGCCCTACGTCCGAATCCGCTTTGGCCCACAGATACGGAGGCAGAGTGTCAAGCAGGGATGCGTCAGCGTCGGTGATGGAAAACATGTGTTGGGGAGAGCAATGTCTAAGCAGAACGGGGTTGTCGTAAAGAAACACTCGAACTCCATCTTGAGAACACCTGATCGTCGCCCGGAAGTGTTTCAGTAAGTCAAGTCCCATAATGGCGTCAGGGCTATTGGAGGAGAGCAAAAACGTGGTGTCAGTGGTGTTGTTTTCTACGTCAAAGAGGATCGGGGCAGACAAAGGGTTGGTGGAGGGCGTTCCATCGAAACCTGTCGATGTTATGAGTGAGCCAGACAAGGGTGCCCTTGGAATCAGTCGTTTAGATAACGCACTACGTGTTGCGCCAGTGTCTACCAGAAATGGTGACTTGGTACCCAGGACCTTAGCAGTGACGTAAGGGCCCTGCTGGTCAACATAGAGCTCAACTGGATCCCTCCCTTGCCCTTGGCTGTCCTATGCGAAGTTGTGGGCGTCTTCATAGTCGGATTGTTGATATTGGTTCTGCCTGGGTCGATCAAACGTATTTGGTCTGCCTGATCTGTCGTTAGTCGTGTCATTTGGGGGCCCTCGCTGTTGTCCCTTATTCCTCAGTCCATTTGCTATGTCCCTGGGGTCTTTGTTTTTGATTATTTCCAGAAGAACTGGGCACTGGGATTTCCAATGGCCAGTCCCTTTGCAGAAAGCACACTGGTTCTCTCTAAGGTCTGTGCGTCCACTGTAGGAAGTCAGAGTGCGGTCCTGGGGAAATGTAGTCTTGGGGACGTTCGTCTGGTAGTTTCCCCGATAGGGGTCTCGTCCTATAGTCACCCCTTGCAGTTTGGCAATCATCACCCTCTCTTTCAAGTCCTTCTTCTTTTTCTCTGTTGCCCTATCGTTTTCATTTTTCTGATGTTCATAATATTGGGCCATTTGGAGAATAGCTGTAGGTTTGGAGGCTGCCCAACTACTCTCGATGGCCTGTAGTTTCTGGGAGATCTCCGATGACAGGCCCTTAACATAATTCTGGACAAACAGATGGTGTCCGGTTGCAGTGGTCATGTCCTGGCCGCTGTAATCGGAGAACACCGTTTCAAACCGGGAGAAGTATTCCGATACATCCTCCTGGGGTTTCTGGCGACAGGCCGTTACTATCGACCAGTCCACTTTCTTTTCTGGGATCAGGGTTTTTAATTTCTCCACGATTTTATCTGGAAGGTCTAGAATGGATTTCAAAGGCTTTTGTCCTGGTCCCCGTTGTTTATCCAGATCATCGAGTTGTGACCAGGTATGTCCGAACAGCTCAAGGTGGTCGACTTTCCGGATTTGCTTCCACACATCAGCTGGTAGACATAACCCGAAGAACAAGTCGATGTCAGCCAGGGTCATAATCGTTGAACCCAGGGCTGTGCCCAATTCAGTATAAAAGGCAGTGGGGTTTTTACGTAGGTCGGGTAGAGATTTCCGGAATGTCAGAATCTCTTGCCGGTCCCATGGCTGGTAGACCCAGTTGTACACTACCCTTCCCTTCGCATCTTGGTTGTTTGCATCATCGTGAGTCCCTGTACCTCGGGGAGGAACCCAGTAAGGGGCAGCCTCTCGTATCGGCATCATGGTGTTAGATTGCTCGGTTGATGGTTCGTCACTACGGAGGTCGCGGATTTAGTTCCCGACTCTCGTTCAGTGAGGTGGCGGAAAACCTCAAGCGTACGCGTAAGGAGGTCCGACACATCACACTCGCCCTCATCCCCGATATCGACCTTCCGGTACAGAGTCGTTAGGCTCCCGGGACCGTTGTCTCGATATCGGTCCTCGTATGCATTCAAGACATGATAACACAGTCGTACGGTAAAATGTCGTCTGTGACTCCCTGTATACGAGTTGAACATATCCGTGATGTACTCTTCATCTTCCTTTCTTTCTACCAGTGTCCTTGCTATTTTGTCGATCCCTGCTCGCTCATCTTTGCTTAGTCTGCTTGTTCTTGCAGGGCCAGCCCCTCGAGTCTCATGGTCGTCTAACGTTGTTGTTGATGCAGTATTTAATACAAGGGGTTCGGCTGGCACAGAGGCCATTGGGGCCGAAGCTGTGGCGGTACTTTCGTTTGTACCTGGGGGTGGCGCGTGCTGCGCTAAGGGTTGGGAAGGGGCATATGGAGGGGGCATGTAGATGATAGGAGGGCCTAACAGCAGATCATCGTTGGCTCGTTGTTTTGAGGGTAAATCAGGGTAGAGCATGGAGGGAGTTCTAACCGGACACTGGCTCGGTGTTTCCATTTCTAGTTTCTGTTTAGCTTTCTCTCTTTCCTTTATCTCTTTTTCTAGTTTCTGGGCAGCCTGGTGGGCTGCTTTTCGCAGCTCTTTTTCCAACCTACTCTCAGTTTTCTTTTTGCGTTGTTCAGTTTCTTTGCGCCACATGCCGAAACTGTCAAGCATAGTGGGTGTTGTCTTGTTTTTACCAAGGGCTGTTTCTAGCGTTTTTATTTTATCATCATCGAAGGATCCTATCAGTGGCCACTGACTTTCTTGATCCCTTTTCGTATATTTATGCCATAGTTTGCTATAGGCTATAGCGGTCAATCCATGCTTCATGAACATGTCCTTATTAGGGGTGCCTTCCAGTGGGGCTGGATGGTCCATCTCTAATAAGCGGTCCGGGCTAAACAGGCTACTAATCAGTGGGGAGAAGACAGACATGACGGCTCGTAACGAGAGACTAAAAGTCAGCACTGCCTATCTTATCACTGGGTGCAAAGACTGGACAGAATATTTCTATTCTACGTTGTTTGCAGGCAGTGAATACCTCATGGATCAAAATAACAAAAGACCAATAAATATTCAATGGGGAGAATGAGTAGGTCCGCAAAGATCTGCGTTACCTACCCTTTTCACTATCTGCAAAAAGGTGGTCTCTTCCCTGTTTGCAGACAGAGAATCTCCAGAAAACAATAGTTTTGCGAACAACAGTTCAGTTTCAAGTAATTATTCAGTGGGGGAGAAAAAAAATAGGCACGACTGCTGCCCTACCTATCCTCCACTGTTTGCAAAGAGAGAGCCCGTTGTTTCTCCGTTTGCAGACAGCGAATCTCCAAATAAATAAAAAGAGCAATACTAGTATTTTTAAACAATCAAGCAATCATTTCGCAACTTGTCGTGTTTACACGACCTTACCCGGACCGCATGGACAGTTTCTTGTCTTCCGAATCCAGCGCCCGATCGTCCTCTCTTCTTCGTTATCCTCGCAGCACTCCTGATGGTTCCCAGTCAGGACCGCAGATCACTCGAGAGAGGTCTGTTCAGAACCAGTGAAGTTCGGATGATCGGCTGTCAGACGAGGGTCTATCGGACAGACGCGTTCCCGATCGTTGCAGTCGTTCACTCTGTCGTCAGGACCTCTCCCACTGGATCCACGAGTCGCTGATGGGCCCCACGCTTGGGACGCCAATTGTAAAAGGGGGACACTACCAACCAGAATATAAGATCCTTAAGTATTGCCCGGCGGTGTCGCCTCTTGAACCCACAAGGTATTTGACTAATGAAGAGGCAGGCGCTGGAGACTGGAAGGCAGGAAACAGGGTTTTATTCTCTCCGGAGGAGAACACAGCAAAACAGACAGCAGGTATCGTTCTGAGGTGCTCTACCCGCATCTCTGAGGCCTGGCCTCTTATACACAAGTTAATCACTTTATTGCATGAAACACATTCTCGTTAATACTTTGATGTACGAAAAGACATCCTCGGAATCTCCCCTTCAGGTCCGTTCCCACACATAGTTACAGTTGAAGTCCCCACTCCGGTCACAACAGGTGGTGATCATCGCGCAGTAGGATATTCCGCCGATTCATGGAAGGTGTGGGGTTCGATCGGATCTCGTAGGGTGGGTGTTTTGATCGACTCGGGGGTCCTTTGATGAGGGAAGCTTCCCACTGTACTGGGGGTAATAAACAGTATCCGCAGAGCCAGATGGCGGCCTGGGAACGGGGAAGACAAATGGGCACACAGGAAAAAGGGGTTTGCATCAAAAGGACCTGGGACCATGAAAGGAATGAAGGGAGGTGTCGTGCTGGGAACAGGATGGGATTCCGAGGCAGAGCTGCGCTGAAGAGGGGTTTATGACCCGAGACATGTGAGGGCGAGGGGGTTGCCAGCATGCGGGGGATGCCCGTGAGGCTAGGAGAGGGAGAGAGAGAGAGAGACGCGCTGGTTATCAGGAAAGGGCCGGGAAGCCATGGTGTTCAAAATGGCGGCTGTTTACGTGCACGAAAAGGGTTCGAGAAGAGCAAGAGGGCGCCGATAATGTTGACGGTCTCAGCCTAACTTTCAACAGACTGACCTTTCTGTAGGGTAAGAGTCTCATCTTGGGTTAACTGATATGATGAAATGTTGATAACCAAATTGTTTTGATTTATTACTTTTTGCGTGTGCCTTTCTTCTTCTCTGGTTCGACTGGTGTTTTTTCCACCTCTGGTGTTTTTTCCACCTCTGCAGGTTTTGCCCCGCCTGGGTCGAGTTGTTGTCCTTTGCCTTGTTCCAAAAAATGAACCGCAGTGGTAGATGGGCCAGCTTGTTGTTGTTGCTGGTCTGTGCGGGTTGTTCTCTGTTTTGCCTGGGTTCCACTATCTCCTTCAGATGATGAAGTCTAGTTTTCTGAGTATGGATTGTATGATCTATTGGGGCGTCGGCAGGCGTACACCTCAGCCCACGTGTACTCCTCGCCGAGCTTATAGTCTATCGTGTCGCGTTTAAATGTTCGTATTTTGCGTTCTTGTGTTTCTCGGGTGTGTTTCTCAAGCTGCACATTGATATCTTCCAACATTTTGGTTAATTCTGCGGCTTCCATCGCATTGGTCAATTCTGTGTTGATGTTTTTAATCTCTGTTGCCAATTCTTCCAAAGTTTTGGAAAGTTCCTCTATGATGAGGAGAATTAAATCGAGCGAGCATTTGTTGAGGATGGCGTACCATCGCTCAACAAACCTCGTGTTGTTTTTACACAACAAAGGTTTCAATGGGACCCTCAGGCCTCTAAGCATCCGCTGGGCCCGATGGTACCGCACGAGTGTGCTTGCATGAAGTTTTTGGTTAGACTCTTTCTTTAACAGGTAGAGTAGCTGTTTTATGTTACTTTCTATGCTACGTGCATTGGCTGTAGGTGCGATGTCTTCTTTAATCATGCCATACATCTTACTAGCGTCCTCAATTGTGAAAGCGAACGTGTCCGCTTTAAGATCTGTCATGTTAGATATGGTGTCGTAATTCATTTTTGTTCCAGTGGCGCGCACAGTCCCGTGGACAGAAAAAGTGTACTAACAAAGATATAGCTGGGACTTGCACCGCTCGGTTGTCGAATGGTAATCCGTGTAATGGTTTGTGGCGTGCTGATGAGGTGTCGCTGTCTGTGCCTTACAGCGTATAAAGTATCAAAGTCTATTACAATGCTGCCCCAACAAGAGGGCAGACTCCTCTTAGCACTGCAAGAAAGACTGTACCATTCTTATTCGTTTATACGTGTTTAATAAAGTTATTTTGAACAAAAAAATTGTTTGTTTTTGTATTTCAAGTTCGTTATTTCATTTTTAACACAAGGTTTTCATGATTGAAAAAGTATTTGACATTCATATCCAAAGCATGTATCGTCAAATTATATATCCCAATGCATTTCGGGCTTGCTTCAGCCCTTCGTCAGGGGGTTGCTCTACAGGAAAAAGAAAGAGGAGGCTATCAGCCTGTGTGATTCAGATCTTAAAAAAGCTACTTAAGCATCAGGCATGATGTGATGGTGACTGCTAGCGAAGAAATTGATGTGAAATATGATTGAAATATGATGATGTTTAAAAGCTGAACAGCATTACCCAGAACGAAAAGTCGAGTAAGGCAATAGGCCTGAATTTGCTTAATGTTTAACAGAGGAATTATTGGCAACCAGGATTTAGGTTCCAAAACCAAATATAAACCAGCAGAATACGTGACAAATTACAAATAAAACCAAAGACAATGCTGTACAGTAGGTGACTACGGTTGAAGGAACAATCCCTGCAGCATGCACAACATGACGTGACCACGCGAAAGTGGAACTAAAACCTATTTGACAGCAAGTGAGACGCACAAGTCATCCAAGCACCCTCTTCCCTGACCCCTCTTCCGCCTGTCACATCACAGACAGGAGCAGATCTGCTTGCCAGATCCTGCCCCTCCCACTCACACACCCTCCGCAACCGGTTAAGCCTCGCACCCCCTAAATCTCCTCCCCCTCCTCCTCACCGCATCCTCCTCCCCGCTCCGGTTCCACTGCACACACAGGAAGCGGAAGCACCACCTGGCAGGAAGTTCCGCCTCCAGGCCTTACTGTTGCTTGATTACGACGCCGCACAGTCCCTGTTCTCCAATTGGCTCCTTCGTGCCCTGTTCTGTCCCTGCCTCGGTTGCACTGACAGATCGTCGCTGTTGCTCCTGGACACATATTTTAATCCGCCGCAACCTCTGTGTTCATCCTTTGGTCACGTGACTTTCCCCGAGCTCCCAGACTCTAATTATATCCCTGGGTCACCAAGGAGACCCGCAGAGGGTGAGGGTTAGCGGGGATGGATGAGAAGGGGGTACTGGGTTTGATAAACTGTTACTGGGATTGTGTGAGTGACCACATGGGTGATTGATGGGAGATAGTGATCTATGGTCCTCAGGGAAGCCGGAGGCGCATCAGCTAACAAGGGCCTGCAGCAGAGGGCACAGCTCCCTCGGGGGAGGGATCGTGAAAGAGCCCCGGCCTTTTCAGACTGGGGGGGCATGTTTTTTCATGATGATGTCACAGCGAGAAAGAAACGAAAAAACACGCAACCCAATCCGAAAAAGACAGAGCTTAAACGGAGTGACGCCCCTCTCCTCAAATGGTTGGCCAGAATTTATGAGGCCAGCCAATGGAGAAGAGGGGCGGGTTCAAGCCCCCTAACTAAAAAACATTAAATCTTCGGACCGAACTGCGGTCCTCGACCTAAAAACGGCCGTGCCTTTCTTTTCCACCCCCTTTCCCATTGTCCGTGTCCCCCCCCGCTGTCCGTTGTCTCACAGCTTGTTACAGTGTGCATGCAGAACTATATATCTAATGTCAGTTGCACCACCAACACCGTGCAGCTGTTGTTTGTGTGCCCTGACAGACCTCTTAATCTTGTTTCGCATTGTAGTTCAGAAGGGAGTTTGGAGACATGATGGACATGTGAAAGCCTGGGAGGGCTGGGAAGGAGTCAGACGCTAATAGATAAGTACCAAAAGAGAGTTTTCAGGACATATGTTTCTACCCACACACTTTTTATGGACACCTAATTTCTCTGCCGTACTTGCCCTCTATCTGTTTCAATTTACGACATGACTGAGCTCTGCGTCTGCAACCCCCCAGTTTAATACTCGTCATGCCCAAGCAGACGTTTCCACAGACATCAATTGTAAAATGAGTCTATTGAGCACCGCTCTAGTGAAGTTGAAAGCCAAATAGAAACACAGCCCAATGGAGACAAAGGAATTTGCAGAAATATTACTCAATGTGGTGACAGTAAAACAAGCTCATAGCAGTTAACAGAGGCAACACACTATAATCACAAAAATCGGTTTGTCAGTTACTGTCACTGGAGGATGTCGTCTCCGCTTCTGTGGGTCTTTTGTGTTCATTGGAGGAATGGCAATGCGGTTAAGCGCTGGTTTCGGTTTTCACTTAGGCTCATATCCCATATGTATCAACTGTTCACTCAACCTTTGCTCGTATCTTGCTATCCTGGTAATTTTCTTTATTGTGGATGTGGTCAAACATGCTCATGATTACAGCTCTGACATTAATGCTGGTTAACAAAGATATAGCTGGGACTTGCACCGCTCGGTTGTCGAATGGTAATCCGTGTAATGGTTTGTGGCGTGCTGATGAGGTGTCGCTGTCTGTGCCTTACAGCGTATAAAGTATTAAAGTCTATTACAATGCTGCCCCAACAAGGGGGCAGACTCCTCTTAGCACTGCAAGAAAGACTGTACCAGTCTTATTCGTTTATACATGTTTAATAAAGTTATTTTGAACAAAAAAATTGTTTGTTTTTGTATTTCAAGTTCGTTATTTCATTTTTAACACAAGGTTTTCATGATTGAAAAAGTCTTTGACATTCATATCCAATGCAGGTATCGTCAAATTATATATCCCAATGCATTTCGGGCTTGCTTCAGCCCTTCGTCAGGGGATTACTCTACAGGAAAAAGAAAGAGGAGGCTATCAGCCTGTGTGATTCAGAACTTAAAAAAGCAACTTAAGCATCATGCATGATGTGATGGTGACTGCTAGCGAAGAAATTGATGTGAATTATGATGTCTCTCATGCTTATTGTCAAAACTAGGTTTTTGGAAAGAATTAAAACAATGGCAAGATCATGATTATACTCAAAGTTCGTGCTTTGGAGGAAAATGAAAGTGTGTCCCAAAGGTGAAAAACTTGGTGATCAGATATTCAAACAAAATGTGGTAGATGCTGTGCTTCCCGGTGTTAAACCAACGTGTGCATTGTTAATACGGTAACTCACTGATACAATGTAGTCCGTTCCTTAACCTAAAAAGTTGCAAAAGAGTACGCAAGTATTAGCGCTAGTTCACGTGGGCCCAGTAAATGTAGAAAAGAATGTCCTCATATCGAGGTACTTACACGGATATGAGGAAAGCTCCGCGTAGATGTCCGTGGCGCTTCTGCGAGTGCACCCGTTCAGAAAAATTCCGTGAGACTATCGTTATAAACATGAAGGATGGACTGAACCCGTAGTAGTG
This sequence comes from Lissotriton helveticus, assembly GCF_964261635.1. NCBI lineage: Eukaryota > Metazoa > Chordata > Amphibia > Caudata > Salamandridae > Lissotriton > Lissotriton helveticus. Next base: position 158,723,469 of record NC_136062.1, read on the forward strand.
GGCGCCATCTTTAAGTGGTGAAAGTGCTGGTTAGTGTGGTCGTTATTTAATTGTTAACCCAAAAGCGTGAGTTATTGAGTGCAAAACCAGTCGGTAACCTTGAATTGTGTAGATGTTACAATATGCTAGTGAACGTGGAATGCCCAAAGAAGTGACATAACATGTATAATGCTCACGAAGACAATCAATGTTCATACGTAAGAATTCCTAATTGACAATTCATCTATTCCCTCGTGCATGAATGATCATACATAGCATGGATAGTCACAAATAACATAGGAATTCCATCCTATCATTCAACCCATGTGGTTGCATCGTCGCCATGTAGCAGATCCAGTAGTTTTCACGTTTCAACAGTGTATTTTTGCTGTGTTTAGTGGGTTTAGTTTGTTCCAGAATCAAGTATTTCAATTGAGCCACTGTGTGATTTTTCTCCATGAAGTGTGTTGCTACTGTAGACTTTACGTTTTTTGTCCGAATGTTACTCTTGTGCTCCAAAATGCGTGTGCGGATCTTTCTCTCCGTGTGGCCTATGTAGCAGGAGCCACAGGGGCACTTGAGCATGTAGATTACATTGGAAGAGTTACATGTAGCATTGACTTTCAATTTTACTTTGTATCCTTTCATGGGATGATTGTTGTGGTTCCCTGGTATGATGTTGTTGCAGTTACTGCAGTTATAACAAGGTAAAATACCCTTGTATGTTTAGTTTTCTGTGTGATCCATTGGTCTGGTAAGTATCTCTTTGAGGTTACGACCTCTGGTGTAAGCAAAAATAGGTGTTTGCACAAAAATGTTTTGAAAATCCGGTTCTGTGCTCAAAAGTGGCCAATGTTTCAGAATTATTTTTCGGAATTGATTGCTGGTGACAGTGTATTTGGACACTACTACCATGCGTGTGTTCTCAACTTTCGGTTTGATGCGTAGTAATTCGCTACGATTCGCCTTCTTGCATCGGGCTGCTGCCTTTTCTAGGATTTCTTTTGGGTACCCTCGAGCTTGAAATCTTTCCAGGGTGAGTCGTTGTTGTTGTTCACTCTCTGTAGTGCTAGACACGATGTGTTTAACTCTTAATAGTTGAGAATATGGCAAATTGAGTTTGAGACCGGATCGGTGAAAACTTTTGAAATGCAATATAGAGTTATGATCAGTTGGTTTACGAAAAATCGTGGTTGAGATTTTGCCATCTTGTCTGTGCACTGCTACATCCAAAAAATAGATGGTTTTGTCATCATAATCCCATGTAAATTTGATGCGATCATTGATCTGATTCCAGTTTTCTAAGAAGTCCTGGAGACTATTGCTGGTACCTGCCCACAGTGTAAATATATCGTCAATGAACTTGAGATATAATTTGCCATGCCTCTTCCAGGGTCCGCTGTCTAGAATGTGTGTCTCTTCGAATACTTTCATGAACGTATTAGCGTAAGATGGTGCCGCACAATTGCCCATGGAAGTTCCGCATAGTTGGTGAAACCAGTTGCCATCAACAGTAAAATAACTGTGGTACAGTGTGAATACGAGTAATTCCATTAAAAACACTTGGAGATCTGCGTCCAGCGAAGATGTTGTGAGGACTTTTTCCACTGCTTCTATACCTAGGTCATGGGGTATAGATGTGTACAATGAACGTACATCTACTGTGCATAATAGCAATTCTTGTTCTTACAACTGGTCAGTGCAGGTATTCAGTTTTACCAAAAAATCGGTGGTGTCACGTATATATGATCCTGAGTCAAGAACAAAGGGCTGTAGATATTTATCGATAAACTTACCGATGGTTTCATGAATACTTCCTTTCATCGACACGATGGGTCGAAATGGAGGCTTAGTTGGGTGCTTGTGTATTTTAGGCACCATATACATGGTTGGTGCTGTTGGATTGTTAGGAGCCAGGTATCATTTTACTTTGTCATTGATGGTACCATTGTCGAACGCTTGTTGAATGATTTGGTTAAGAATATCTGTATATTCTCGGGTGGGATCCGTTTGGAGGGGAGCATAAGTATTAATGTCTGATGTGTGTTCCCCCATTTATTTGTGATAGTATGTGGCGTCCATGATGACTAAAGCTCCCCCTTTGTCGGCCGTTTGACACACTATGGATGTGTTGTTCGCCAGTTTTTATAGAATGTTTCTCTCTTTTTTGGAGAGGTTGCTTCGTTTGATGGGAGATTGAAATGGAAGAGTCGATATTTCATGTTTGATCAGGTTTTCAAATGTATCTATGATTTTATGGCTTTGTGGAGCCATGAATGTGCTTTTGGGGCGAAGCCCTTTCAAACTATCTTCTTCAGTTGTGGATGTAGACTCGTTGTTTTGAAAAGAATGACGTAACCGTATGTTACGTATCAATTTAAAGGCGCTGACTTCTAGTTCCAAACTGTTGGTGCGTGTGGTGGGAACGAAAGACTGACCTTTCTGTAAGGTAAGAGTCTCATCTTGGGTTAACTGATATGATGAAATGTTGATAACCAAATTGTTTTGATTTATTACTTTTTGCGTGTGCCTTTCTTCTTCTCTGGTTCGACTGGTGTTTTTTCTACCTCTGGGATTTTTTCCACCTCTGCAGGTTTTGCCACGCCTGGGTCGAGTTGTTGTCCTTTGCCTTGTTCCAAAAAATGAACCGCAGTGGTAGATGGGCCAGCTTGTTGTTGTTGCTGGTCTGTGCGGGTTGTTCTCTGTTTTGCCTGGGTTCCACTATCTCCTTCAGATGATGAAGTCTAGTTTTCTGAGTATGGATTGTATGATCTATTGGGGCGTCGGCAGGCATACACCTCAGCCCACGTGTACTCCTCGCCGAGCTTATAGTCTATCGTGTCGCGTTTAAATTTTCGTATTTTGCATTCCTGTGTTTCTCGGGTGTGTTTCTCAAGCTGCACATTGATATCTTCCAACATTTTGGTTAATTCTGCGGCTTCCATGGCATTGGTCAATTCTGTGTTGATGTTTTTAATCTCTGTTGCCAATTCTTCCAAAGTTTTGGAAAGTTCCTCTATGATGAGGAGAATTAAATCGAGCGAGCATTTGTTGAGGATGGCATACCATCGCTCAACAAACCTTGTGTTGTTTTTACACAACAAAGGTTTCAATGGGACCCTCAGGCCTCTAAGGATCCGCTGGGCCCGATGGTACCGCACGAGTGTGCTTGCGTGAAGTTTTTGGTTAGACTCTTTCTTTAACAGGTAGAGTAGCTGTTTTATGTTACTTTCTATGCTACGTGCATTGGCTGTAGGTGCGATGTCTTCTTTAATCATGCCATACATCTTACTAGCGTCCTCAATTGTGAAAGCGAACATGTCCGCTTTAAGATCTGTCATGTTAGATATGGTGTCGTAATTCATTTTTGTTCCAGTGGCGCGCACAGATCCGTGGACAGAAAAAGTGTACTAACAAAGATATAGCTGGGACTTGCACCGCTCGGTTGTCGAATGGTAATCCGTGTAATGGTTTGTGGCGTGCTGATGAGGTGTCGCTGTCTGTGCCTTACAGCGTATAAAGTATCAAAGTCTATTACAATGCTGCCCCAACAAGGGGGCAGACTCCTCTTAGCACTGCAAGAAAGACTGTACCATTCTTATTCGTTTATACGTGTTTAATAAAGTTATTTTGAACAAAAAAATTGTTTGTTTTTGTATTTCAAGTTCGTTATTTCATTTTTAACACAAGGTTTTCATGATTGAAAAAGTATTTGACATTCATATCCAAAGCATGTATCGTCAAATTATATATCCCAATGCATTTCGGGCTTGCTTCAGCCCTTCGTCAGGGGATTGCTCTACAGGAAAAAGAAAGAGGAGGCTATCAGCCTGTGTGATTCAGATCTTGAAAAAGCTACTTAAGCATCAGGCATGATGTGATGGTGACTGCTAGCGAAGAAATTGATGTGAATTATGATGTCTCTCATGCTTATTGTCAAAACTAGGTTTTTGGAAAGAATTAAAACAATGGCAAGATCATGATTATACTCAAAGTTCGTGCTTTGGAGACATCATAATTCACATCAATTTCTTCGCTAGCAGTCACCATCACATCATGCATGATGCTCAAGTAGCTTTTTTAAGATCTGAATCACACAGGCTGATAGCCTCCTCTTTCTTTTTCCTGTAGAGCAATCCCCTGACGAAGGGCTGAAGCAAGCCCGAAATGCATTGGGATATATAATTTGACGATACATGCATTGGATATGAATGTCAAAGACTTTTTCAATCATGAAAACCTTGTGTTAAAAATGAAATAATGAACTTGAAATACAAAAACAAACAATTTTTTTGTTCAAAATAACTTTATTAAACATGTATAAACGAATAAGACTGGTACAGTCTTTCTTGCAGTGCTAAGAGGAGTCTGCCCCCTTGTTGGGGCAGCATTGTAATAGACATTAATGCTGGTTAGGCAAAATAAACATAGCATAAAGAATGCCGTTTATTCCGTGTTTGTGGCGATTAGGTTCAAAGGAAGAATAGAAATAAAAAAAAGAGTTTGAAATTCCATGGGCCTTTTGGTTTTGTCTTCTAGTTTGCATAGCTGCCAAGGTTTCAGGTTGCTTATGTGTGACATTTTCATAATTTTAGCCTACTTATGAGAGACATTCGATGGCTTTGAGTGATACTTTCTTGCATGCAAATTCATAGCAATAAATAAGTGGAAAATGTGAAAATTTAAAAAAAGCCACCTATTTGAGCAAAAAGAACCTCTTAAACAACTTAAAACTGCTGCAAAGCAGCAGAAATGGAAGGGCACTAACTAACTTCACAGGATGGGCTCCTAATGATAAATAAATGGCAAATTGCCAATAAGGTTTAACCGGTTTATTGAAGTAAAAGAGAAGTGCACCATAGCTGCAGACCCAGGACCCCAGCTAACAAACAGCCAATGTTCTAGACTGCAAGTAGAATTGGTAAAGAGCTGTGTTTCTGTTTAATATGGCCCATAAATGCTTCACTTCAGAGATCAGCGTATACCCGCATATTAACCCTCTGCGCTACTTTATAATAAGTGCAAACTATCACCAAACTAAATCCTGATCTTGCTTTACGAGAAACATTATTCACCAGTTATCTTGTCATTTTTATTGTTGCTTGCAAAACTCCTAAAAACACACAAGGAATTCAGCTTACTGTCAGGTGGTTTTAAGCCCATGTTATCTATGCTACGTACAAGTTCCACAAGTAACAAAAAAAGATCTCTGTTGAGAAAAATAGCATTTGCAATGTAATAGGTCTCACATTTGCAAGGGTTTGGGCTATTGGCATTGTAAATGCCAATGCTTTTTATTTATGTGTTTTGAAAACCTGCAAACGGTGCGTAAACACCCACTTTGTACTTATAGTCTCTGCTTATGAGAAGCACATAAATAAAAAGCATTTTTATTTTCAATGCCTTTAGCTCAAACTCTCGCAAATGCGAGACCTATTGCATTGCAAATGCTTGTTGCCACTGCAATTCTGTCCTCTAATGATAATTGGAGATGGTAACGCAGCGGCAGAATGATTCTGAGGAAGGTTACACGGCAGAGGCTCTAGGACCAGAGAAAAAAGCATGGGCAACAGGGGACAACCCTGCCTCGTGCTTCTCTCTATAGGGAATAAAGACGAGACCCTGCCGTTAACCCGCACCCTAGCGACAGGTCCATTATAAAGAACTCTAAACTACTGCACAAAGAAGTGAGAAAACCCCATTCTGCTCAGAACCGTGAACATGTATGACCAGTGTAAAGAATCAACTGCTTTTGCTGCGTCAAGCAGCACAGCAACCACCTGGAAATCTGGTTTGAAATAGTGCAGCGTGGAAAATAATGTGCGCAGATTATGCGTAGTGGAGCGCTCCATAACAAAGCCAGACTGATCCGGTAACACTAATAAGGGAATTAAAGGCTGGAGTCTAGCGACTATCATTTTGGCCAATATCTTCGTGTCAATATTAATGATTGATAGTGGTTTATAAGATCCACACTAATTAGGGGGCTTTTTGGGTTTCAACAGAGTAACTAACAAGGCCACACGGAGCGAAGGCGGCAAAATTCCGTTATCATAGGCCTTGGTATAGACCTCCAGTAACCGCGGACCCAAGACCGACGCGTATGCCTTGTAAAATTCACTTGGCAGACCATCAGGCCCGGCGGCCTTGCAGGTCGGCAAGGCCATTATAGCCTCCTTCACATCCTCCTCATCAAAGGGCTGCACCAAATACTCACGATGAGCATTGGACAACCACCCTAGCCCCACATCATCCAGGTAGTCATGCATCTCCCTAGACAAAGGGGACTCCCTAGCAGCATAAAGATCCTTATAGAACTGTAGTACAATGTCACAAAGCACCTCCGTCGAATGGCAAGGCGTACCAGTGTCATCAAGGAGCTTGTGAATGGGCACCAGACTATGGGGCTCCGCCAATTTTTGGGCTAGAGAACGACTAGGCCGCCCACCTTCCCCATAATACCGAGCCACCCGATGTCTTGAGCAGTGCCGTAACTCCTGGTCTACAGTTTCATTAGGCTCCGCGACCAGAACCCCAATCAGTGCAAGTTTATCTGCAGTAGGGTCGGCATCAAAAGCACGCTCCAGAAGGGAGATGTCAGCCGCTAACTTCCGTATCCGATGGCGGATGTCACGTAGGACACCAGTCTGCACCCCTATGCAGGCCCCCGGATGGTGACCATAAAGGCCTCCCAAAGAACCCCCGCACTGTCCACAGAACCGTCATTTTCTTTAAAATAATTTTCAATCGCCGCCGCTAAAGTTTGTTTAAATACCGGGTCTTTAAGCTCCGATGGTTGAAGCCTCCAGGCAAATTGTTGCACTTGATAATCTGGTAGCATCATCTCCAGGACCACCGGGGAGTGATCAGAGAGATCGGGCCGCCTGGGATACATTCTTGACCCAATGGCACGCCTCTCCTGATAGCAACCAGAAATCAATACGGGACCACGAACCATGTACCGAAGACACGAAAGTACTCTTGCAAGCCTCCGAATGGCACAATCACCAGATGTCGTGCACATGCCCCGGATCTATAAGCCCCCACAACACATCTAACGCTCTTATTGGCCTAGCTTCGCCAGCCCCATATCTGTCTTTGACGGCATCTAGATATAAATTGAAATCCCCTCCCAGATGATTTCAGCAGGAGGAAACAATAGTATCCTACGCCACACATCTGAAAAAAAGGCAGGATCATCCACATTCTGCCCATAGATATTCACTAACAGCAGACTTTTTTCACCCAGCCTGCCATGCACAATCACAAGTCGACCATTGTCATCTATCTCCGTTCTAATTTCCGCAAAAGGGACCCCCTTCTTCACTAAGGTCACCACTCCTCTCGCATATGAGGAATATGAGAAAGACGCTCTCATGCCAGCCCAACGTCCCCCAATGTGTGTTGCAGAAGTAGCAGTTAGATGAGTTTCTTAAGGAAAGCCACACTCACGCCCAAACGGTCTAGACCTGCAATCACCATCCTGATTTTCCGCGGCGTATTGAGGCCACGTGCGTTCCATGTAATAAACTTGAGACCACTACCCATTACCCTGCTGCAAGAAATTTAGACCTTGAGTGGCAAATTCAAAGCAGATAAGCAGTTGACTGCAGTTAATGCGACATATCATTCCTTGGCTCCTAGGAAATAACAAAGAACATCCCCCAAACCCCAGACCCATCCCCTCCAACCCCCCACCCATTTCAGCACCCCAACTATGCCAAAGCCATCCCAGCCCCCATCCCAGCCCATCCCTCCCCAACAATATAACACAATATACGGGGTCCTCCCATGTGTGGGGGGCACATATGCGCAATCCTCCCACAGTGCAGAAGTCGACCGAGCAATCGATAATAACACATCTCAGCCCAAGTTTACAGTCAATAAAGATTCAAAAGAGTAAGAGTGGGTCACTTAAACCATGTGAAGCCACTGGCCCTAAGTACAGCTAGGCCAGCTCATATAATTAACCAAAAGGACTGTGAGGGCCACATTAACCCAGGAATCCGGGGCAGTCTAACCCCCTCATCCTAGTCCAGGGCCACAGAGAAGCTGACCTCCCTCAAGATTATGCAGAATTAATGGCCCTCATAAGCAATGCAGCTTTAGAGCATAAAGAAAACAATAATTACAGCATGAAACCACATAAAGATCTCATCATGAACAATGATGACACAAAGGTCAACTGCAATACCCCCGAATGGAGCCATAGGTGTCCTCAGTGCACTACTACGCCTCCTCATCCTGTGCCTCAGTAGAGTCCCGCTTCCTGCGTTTCAGTTTTTTGGCATGTTTCATCGCGGCCTTCGGGGAGGAGAAAATCCTATTATCAGCTGCAGCGCCAATGCGGAGTCGGGATGGATATAACATGGCGTATGAGACCCCTTCCTTCCACAGGAATTGCTTCACTGCCCCAAACTCCCTTCTTGCAGCTTAAACGACCACAGTGAAATCCGGGAAGAAGGCTAAAGTACTTCCCTGAGGCACCACAGTCTCCTTCTCCCTGGCCAGGCGCAGGATTGTGTCCCGGTCCCTGTAATTTAAGACCCTGGCGATTACAGGGCGGGGAGGAGCCCCCGGGCTAGGTCTGGCCGCCAGGGACCGGTGGGCCCGCTCCACAACAAACATGTTGGATAGATGTTCAGCGCCAAATATGTCTATGAGAAGGCATTCAATATAGGTCTCCATCCTGCCCACATTTGTTGACTCGGGCAGCCCCATGATGCGCATATTATTGCACCGGGACCGCGCCTCTAAGTCCTCGGTCTTTGCTTGGATGAGGGAGAGGACTTTTTCCATGTCAGGGTCTTTTCGGAGATCGTGGAGAGGCCATCCTCTGAAGCCGAGACTCTCTGTTCCACCTCCCCCATTGGTGTGCTCTGTTTCTCTAGATGGGACAACATGTGGCCAAGCATGTGATTAACAGCGGCCATGGCCCCTTTGATAGGTTTGCTGCATGGCCACTAAAGTAGACTCCAATGTGGGAGGCCCGTCCGATTTAGCGTCCTCCTCTGAGTCCGACACAGCCTTCTGCGGAGTCGTGGTGGCCTTTTGTGAGTCAAAAGTGAGTCGAGTTTGGTTTTTGTCCGTTCGCCTCATAGCCAAGGATCGCACTGCAAGAACTAGTGTGGGTAATAGCGTTGCAGCAGTAAAAACAGCACTCAGGGCCCACACAGGACAGTGTTCCACACCACAAGACAGGTAAAGTTCACACAGCACCTCGCAGAGACCCAGAAGGTGTGCAGAAGTGGCGCAAGTTCACACCAGGGCACAGGCAGGACAGTCCCCCAAAAGCAAGATACACAGTGTACTAGTTGCTCCAGCAATCCCCCCAGCACACAGGACCTCGCACACACACAGCACGCGATGCACAGTAGGCCGCAATCCACCACAGCCCAGGAGAAGACACAAGAGCCGCAGAAATGTCCCTACATATGCAGCAGGAGCCCTCAACAGTTCAGGCACAGCAGGGACAGGGCAGAAGTGGTATGTAAAGTAATCGCAGCACACAAGGGCCCCCCTACTTGCAGCCCTCCAAGATAGATGTTGCCCAAGTTCAGATCCTCTCTGGAAGGGTGGGTACACACCAAATCAGATCACCAGGCAAAGGAGTTATTATAAAATGGGCCTGACCTAGGCGCCCGACATCCGTCCCTGACTCAGCAGGCCTCCTCCTAACTGCCGACCGCAGCGCTCCTACCTCCCAGCTCCATACATAAGATCCCCATGGTAAGGCACCCAGAGCCGCGGGCCACACGAAGAGCAGGCCGCTCCACCACCAGCGACAAAAGCCCCGCACCAGGTGCAGCAAGCCGAGCCCGGCCCGACCCAGGCCCAACCCGCCTCCGCAGTTCGAGCCGCAGGCTGAGCTGACCCCACTCACCGCCCCCGGCACCGACGGGCACCGGCGCCAGTAATCCGGATGATCCGCCACTACCACGGGCTCCCAGCTTCTCCAGCAAGCCTCTGCAGCAACGCCGCCACGAATGCCACAGGTCACAGCAGCGCCGGGCAGAATGCAGTCAGGCAACTCTCCGGCAGTGTCTTCATGGAGAGTGATCAGCAGCCGCCTCCAGATAGCAGCATCCCGCCCCAGGTAAGGGGACGGCAGGGAAGTTGATTACACAGTTGCCCGTCACGTTGCGGCGGCCGCCATGTTAGGCACGACAATGAGGCAGGAAAGGCGCCACACAATTCAGCCACAACCAGCAATCTGCGAAAAACGTCCCCAGCAGGTCACCAAATGCCCACACCGGGTTCCAAGAATCAGCAGGGGCGTCAGATGCAGCAGATAATGGGCGGATGATTGCTCGATCTAGCAGAGCGGCCATCTTGCTGCGCGTCCTCTAGCCAGGTTTGAAGTTACATAAATGTTTGATAAGAGCGCTTTATTGCTTTTCATTCCCAGCATATCACATTGACTTACATTCATTCACACTATGCTCTTTACCAAATTGTAAGTTTACTCTGCAACAACCCATGCTTTGCCAAATCACTCTGTTGTACAATCATTTTGCATACCTTATATTTGGTGGAGTTAGAGTTAGAAATTTCGGAGAACCCATGATGGTCGTATTTCCTTTCCATTTTGTAGCTTTGAAGTTTAGTACCAATAGGAGAAAACTATTTCACAATTGCATTGGTATTGCAAGAAAATGATCACTTGATCAGGAAGTGACAAACCTCATCATGTAATAGGGCCCTGAATAATAGTGGTCCATGGGGCACAATAAAATAAGCAGGGCGCACTGATCCCCTTATGCTAATTTGTTCTCCATCAGAAGAATGCTGCAGTCTGTTTGAACCACAGGTACATTTATATTCACAAAGCAAATCAAATAATTTCATTTGATTTCACCATTGATGGAGTACAATCTTTCATCCTTGGGTGTATGGACTGAGATTATTTTGCACTTTTTTCTCTCAATTGCTGTCCCACCTTCATTGTCTACAGGGTGGTTGGATAAAGCCATGTTTTCAGCTGTCTCCTAAACTTGATCAATGAGTCTTCTGCCCATGGGTTCCTGGTTTATCTCATTTACCAACAAAGGCCTGCAGTAGCCATCCTGATGCATAGGCTGTTGCTTACACCAACACCTACCCCATCCAAACTGCTCATCTCTCTGCTGTTTCCCTAATCCCTTCCTTCTTTGAGACTTTCCACTATTTTATCAGGACTGGCACTCGTGATATAAAGATTGCTTAGTGGACATATGTTTACAATGACATGACCGACTAATAACGTCTGGCCTCAGAAAGGTAAACAAAAGACGAAGGGCTCGATGTAGGTAATAGGGAAATACCGATTCCTAAATACCGAATTTTACATTAATGTAACATTGTAACTGACAGTTTCACCTAACTGTAACATCAATTTAACCTTTGTCTATTTCAGTGAATATCTCATGTGTTTTGATGTTCAGTAAAATATTATAACCATACCTAACTATGAAGCAGTATAACTTTGTGTTTTTTCAGTAAATTTCATTTTTTTTAATGTAAAGTAATATTTTATTACCATACCTAACTAGGCCTACAGCATTCCAAAGGCTGTGCATGGTGTGCGGTGCCCTGTACCCATCTATGCTATTTACAACAAGGGGTGGTGATGGACAGAGTCTCTGAATTAAGCAGAATACTCTCACCCAGTCAAGAGATCAGGGCTAGATCCAACACCGTTTTTTAGCTCATTGCACCATCCCAGTTTCAGAACCTGGCTGTATGCAAATTAGTCTGTCCCTGGCCCAGTGCGTCATGGGAACAGGGCAGACCAGACTACAAAAGCCAATTCTTACACTGGGAAGGAAACAAGCTTACGGGGACCGGTTTCTGGCATTTCAGCCGTCTTCGGCCCGGCTTGCTTGAATCCTGATGGTGCAATGAGCAAGGGACTCACATCTGAGTATACCCTTCCACGCTTAGGGTGGACAAAAATATTTACAACAAGGGGTGGTGATGGACAGAGTCTCTGAATTAAGCAGAATACTCTCACCCAGTCAAGAGATCAGGGCTAGATCCAACACCGTTTTTTAGCTCATTGCACCATCCCAGTTTCAGAACCTGGCTGTATGCAAATTAGTCTGTCCCTGGCCCAGTGCATCATGGGAACAGGGCAGACCAGACTACAAAAGCCAATTCTTACACTGGGAAGGAAACAAACTTCCGGGTACCGGTTTCTGGCATTTCAGCCGTCTTCGGCCCGGCTTGCTTGAATCCTGATGGTGCAATGAGCAAGGGACTCACATCTGAGTATACCCTTCCACGCTTAGGGTGGACAAAAATATTTACAACAAGGGGTGGTGATGGACAGAGTCTCTGAATTAAGCAGAATACTCTCACCCAGTCAAGAGATCAGGGCTAGATCCAACACCGTTTTTTAGCTCATTGCACCATCCCAGTTTCAGAACCTGGCTGTATGCAAATTAGTCTGTCCCTGGCCCAGTGCATCATGGGAACAGGGCAGACCAGACTACAAAAGCCAATTCTTACACTGGGAAGGAAACAAGCTTCCGGGGACCGGTTTCTGGCATTTCAGCCGTCTTCGGCCCGGCTTGCTTGAATCCTGATGGTGCAATGAGCAAGGGACTCACATCTGAGTATACCCTTCCACGCTTAGGGTGGACAAAAATATTTACAACAAGGGGTGGTGATGGACAGAGTCTCTGAATTAAGCAGAATACTCTCACCCAGTCAAGAGATCAGGGCTATATCCAACACCGTTTTTTAGCTCATTGCACCATCCCAGTTTCAGAACCTGGCTGTATGCAAATTAGTCTGTCCCTGGCCCAGTGCATCATGGGAACAGGGCAGACCTGACTACAAAAGCCAATTCTTACACTGGGAAGGAAACAAGCTTCCGGGGACCGGTTTCTGGCATTTCAGCTGTCTTCGGCCCGGCTTGCTTGAATCCTGATGGTGCAATGAGCAAGGGACTCACATCTGAGTATACCCTTCCACGCTTAGGGTGGACAAAAATATTTACAACAAGGGGTGGTGATGGGCAGAGTCTCTGAATTAAGCAGAATACTCTCACCCAGTCAAGAGATCAGGGCTAGATCCAACACCGTTTTTTAGCTCATTGCACCATCCCAGTTTCAGAACCTGGCTGTATGCAAATTAGTCTGTCCCTGGCCCAGTGCATCATGGGAACAGGGCAGACCAGACTACAAAAGCCAATTCTTACACTGGGAAGGAAACAAGCTTCCGGGGACCGGTTTCTGGCATTTCAGCTGTCTTCGGCCCGGCTTGCTTGAATCCTGATGGTGCAATGAGCAAGGGACTCACATCTGAGTATACCCTTCCACGCTTAGGGTGGACAAAAATATTTACAACAAGGGGTGGTGATGGACAGAGTCTCTGAATTAAGCAGAATACTCTCACCCAGTCAAGAGATCAGGGCTAGATCCAACACCGTTTTTTAGCTCATTGCACCATCCCAGTTTCAGAACCTGGCTGTATGCAAATTAGTCTGTCCCTGGCCCAGTGCATCATGGGAACAGGGCAGACCAGACTACAAAAGCCAATTCTTACACTGGGAAGGAAACAAGCTTCCGGGGACCGGTTTCTGGCATTTCAGCCGTTTTCGGCCCGGCTTGCTTGAATCCTGATGGTGCAATGAGCAAGGGACTCACATCTGAGTATACCCTTCCACGCTTAGGGTGAACAAAAATATTTACAACAAGGGGTGGTGATGGACAGAGTCTCTGAATTAAGCAGAATACTCTCACCCAGTCAAGAGATATGGGCTAGATCCAACACCGTTTTTTAGCTCATTGCACCATCCCAGTTTCAGAACCTGGCTGTATGCAAATTAGTCTGACGGGCACCGGCGCCAGTAATCCGGATGATCCGCCACTACCACGGGCTCCCAGCTTCTCCAGCAAGCCTCTGCAGCAACGCCGCCACGAACGCCACAGGTCACAGCAGCGCCAGGCAGAATGCAGTCAGGCAACTCTCCGGCAGTGTCTTCATGGAGAGTGATCAGCAGCCGCCTCCAGATAGCAGCATCCCGCCCCAGGTAAGGGGACGGCAGGGAAGTTGATTACACAGTTGCCCGTCATGTTGCGGCGGCCGCCATGTTAGGCACGACAATGAGGCAGGAAAGGCGCCACACAATTCAGCCACAACCAGCAATCTGCGAAAAACGTCCCCAGCAGGTCACTAAATGCCCACACCGGGTTCCAAGAATCAGCAGGAGCGTCAGATGCAGCAGATAATGGGCGGATGATTGCTCGATCTAGCAGAGCGGCCATCTTGCTGCGCGTCCTCTAGCCAGGTTTGAAGTTACATAAATGTTTGATAAGAGCGCTTTATTGCAGTTCATTCCCAGCATATCACATTGACTTACATTCATTCACACTATGCTCTTTACCAAATTGTAAGTTTACTCTGCAACAACCCATGCTTTGCCAAATCACTCTGTTGTACAATCATTTTGCATACCTTATATTTGGTGGAGTTAGAGTTAGAAATTTCGGAGAACCCATGATGGTCGTATTTCCTTTCCATTTTGTAGCTTTGAAGTTTAGTACCAATAGGAGAAAACTATTTCACAATTGCATTGGTATTGCAAGAAAATGATCACTTGATCAGGAAGTGACAAACCTCATCATGTAATAGGGCCCTGAATAATAGTGGTCCATGGGGCACAATAAAATAAGCAGGGCGCACTGATCCCCTTATGCTAATTTGTTCTCCATCAGAAGAAAGCTGCAGTCTGTTTGAACCACAGGTACATTTATATTCACAAAGCAAATCAAATAATTTCATTTGATTTCACCATTGATGGAGTACAATCTTTCATCCTTGGGTGTATGGACTGAGACTATTTTGCACTTTTTTCTCTCAATTGCTGTCCCACCTTCATTGTCTACAGGGTGGTTAGATAAAGCCATGTTTTCAGCTGTCTCCTAAACTTGATCAATAAGTCTTCTGCCCATGGGTTCCTGGTTTATCTCATTTACCAACAAAGGCCTGCAGTAGCCATCCTGATGCATAGGCTGTTGCTTACACCAACACCTACCCCATCCAAACTACTCATCTCTCTGCTGTTTCCCTAATCCCTTCGTTCTTTGAGACTTTCCACTATTTTATCAGGACTGGCACTCGTGATATAAAGATTGCTTAGTGGACATATGTTTACAATGACATGACCGACTAATAACGTCTGACCTCAGAAATGTAAACAAAAGACGAAGGGCTCGATGTAGGTAATAGGGAAATACCGATTCCTAAATACCGAATTTTACATTAATGTAACATTGTAACTGACATTTTCACCTAACTGTAACATCAATTTAACCTTTGTCTATTTCAGTGAATATCTCATGTGTTTTGATGTTCAGTAAAATATTATAACCATACCTAACTATGAAGCAGTATAACTTTGTGTTTTTTCAGTAAATTTCATTTTTTTTAATGTAAAGTAATATTTTATTACCATACCTAACTAGGCCTACAGCATTCCAAAGGCCGTGCATGGTGTGCGGTGCCCTGTACCCATCTATGCGTCATAGAATATGTCATGAGTGTTGTAATATGTTAAGTTGTAAGCAGTGCACGGGGGTGCCTTAAGTTATAGTTAGCAGGTACATTTCTGTCTTTTTTTAAATTTCAAAACATAAATGTTATCACTGACATATTCACCTAACTATAATGTCACTTTAACCTTTGTTTTTTGAGTGAATTTCTCTTATATAGAAGATGATTAGACTACAGGCAAAGAGTTGAATCTCCACCACGGTTACTTTCTCTAAATTATATGAAGTAAGTGGTTCTTTCTTTGGTGGAGATGACCTCATATTCCACTGCATCAAGAACATGTCATCAAAATTGGTGGGAAACATGCTTGGGTCATTTTGGTAAATTGTGGTGTCCATCAACTTGGAAAATGGTGGGAATACGAAAAGAGCAAAGTTTGATGGTGATTTTGTGCATTTTCAAACTCAGCAGTAATGAAAAGGGCGAACCGGGACTCTGCTCTCAGACCAGGAAACAACAAGAAATATCTCACTCATCTTGGGGGGAAACAAACTTTACTCAGAAGTTTTCACTTCGTATAACATTTACCACACATTTTTTAAATCAAAAAGACTGTTGCCATGCAAGTCTTTGCAATGCAAGACTTTACCCCACATTTAAACAGTAGGTGGTAGTGTTTCTCTAGGTGATACACTTTATATAGTTTTATGGTTAATTAAAAAATGGGGCTTGTGCAGTCTCCCTCCAAAAATATAATATTTGAAAATAGTACCAAACCTGTAAACGACTAATGGAATTTGTTTAAAAAAAAATATTGTTATTGATATACTGAGAATGTATAATTTTTTAACGGTAGGTGGTAGTGTTAGACTTTGATAGGATTTTTCAGTTACAGCAAGCGTGTTTCAAGTATGCTTAGAAGTGGATTGCGTGGTGAAGGTTTTTCAAATATGAGTGAATGTAAATGCATGATTGTGGTATGTGTTGTAAAATCTGCGATGTAAAAACATGTGTGGCAAAGTAAGGAGTGATAATGTCATACAACCGTCTTACAAAGTTACTACTTTGCACTCCAATAAATGAACAATTCTGTCTGTGTGGTGGGTGGGTGTGACTCCCTGCATGGATGTGTGAGTATGGGATTTACTGGGTGTATGCATTTATGAGTGGGAGTGTTAGGGAGTGTATGGGTGAGTGAGTGTACGTATAGCTGGGTTGGTGAGTGAATGGATATGTTAATGGCATATGTGTAAGTAACTACATATGTGAAAGGCAGTATTTGTGAGTGTTGGAGTATATAAGTGATTATATGTGGCAGTGAGTGATTGTGACAGTGGCTGCATGGATACATGTGTGCTTATGTCAGTAATTGTTGCAGACTGTATATATCTGTATGAATAAGTGATGTGGTCTGTGTATAACTGTATAGGTGAGTAAATTACACTGTAATTAATTCTTTGGGTGTCTTACTAGGTTTTTGAGCAACTCTTTGGGTGAGTGGCAGTGTGTGAGTGTTTCTATGGGTGAATGAGTGTATATACCAGTGCTGTATTGATGAATTACTGCGTGTATGAGTGACTGTATGGGTTAGTGGGTGGATGTGTGTGTAGATGTATGAATCCCTTTGCGGGTATGTACTGACTGCTATTGGTGTGTCTATGGTTTTGATATTGGTAGTCGATATTTTAGGATTGTAACTTTTTATTAGTTTCAGAGGGGAAAGGGGTAGGAAACATCAGCAATCGTCTACATCCAGTTGCCGGTGAGGAATAAGCAGTAGCATTTTTAAATTCAAATTATAGTATCCTGCACCTGCATCCATTGGCCGGTGCAATAGGCTTAAAAACAATCAGAAGATAGGGGAGAGGACCGGGGGGAGAAAGGGGAGGGGAACATACGTCAAAGTCACTTCTAACATGGAACTGAAAAGAAAGGAACTGAAAAGAAAGGAACAAGTGCTCATGATGTTAATGCATAGAGTTCACTTTTTCTTCTCCCCTGAGTCTGCAGGATGTGTGGGTGATGTTATCTGGCTGTGGCTGTTAATTTCTCCATCCCTAGGAGGACCCAGAGTTTATGGAGCCAATCGGTATGGGTCGGTACCACATCAGTGTCCCATTTAGCCAGCAGGACCAGCACGCAACAAAAAATGTAATGGCTTTGCCCCGTTCTGAGTGGAGGGGATAGTTAAGGCATTGGGCAAACGTAGTAGAACATAAGCTGGAAAGCACGGTATTTCGGTGTAGAACATTTTGTCAATATCTGTCCCTTCCAATACCTGTGAAGCTTGGGGCAGTGCCATAATAAGTGGGTAATTCAGAAAAGGGGGTGGTGATGAACAGAGTGTCTGAATTAAGCAGACCACTCTTACCCAGTCCAAAGATCAGGGCTTGATCCATCACCGTTATTTAGCTCACTGCCCCATCCCAGCTCAGAACCTGGCTATATGCAAATTAGTCTGTCCCTGGCCCAGTGCATCATGGGAACAGGGCAGACCAAACTACCAAGCCAATTCTTCACCAGAAAGGAGACAAGCTTCCGGGGACCGGTTTCTGCAATTTCAGGCGTCGTCGGCCCGGCTTGCTTGAATCCTGATGGAGCAGTGACAGACTAATTTGCATGTAGCCAGGTTCTGAACTGGGATGGTGCAGTGAGCTAAAAAATGGTGATGGATCAAGCCCTGATCTTTTGACTGGGTAGGAGTGTTCTGCTTAATTCAGATACTCTGTCCATCACCACCCCCCTTTATGAATCGTTTTGGCCACCACAAGCGTGGAAGGGTATGCTCAGATGTGAGTCCCTTGCTCACTGCACCATCAGGATTCAAGCAAGCCGGGCCGAAGACGGCTGTAATGCCAGAAACCGGTCCCCGGAAGCTTGTTTCCTTTCCAGTAAAGAATTGGCTTGGCAGTTTGGTCTGCCCTGTTCCCATGATGCACTGGGCCAGGGACAGACTAATTTGCATGTAGCCAGGTTCTGAACTGGGATGGTGCAGTGAGCTAAAAAACGGTGATGGATCAAGCCCTGATCTTTTGACTGGGTAGGAGTGTTCTGCTTAATTCAGATACTCTGTCCATCACCACCCCCCTTTATGAATCGTTTTGGCCACCACAAGCGTGGAAGGGTATGCTCAGATGTGAGTCCCTTGCTCACTGCACCATCAGGATTCAAGCAAGCCGGGCCGAAGACGGCTGTAATGCCAGAAACCGGTCCCCGGAAGCTTGTTTCCTTTCCAGTAAAGAATTGGCTTGGTAGTTTGGTCTGCCCTGTTCCCATGATGCACTGGGCCAGGGACAGACTAATTTGCATGTAGCCAGGTTCTGAACTGGGATGGTGCAGTGAGCTAAAAAACGGTGATGAATCAAGCCCTGATCTTTTGACTGGGTAGGAGTGTTCTGCTTAATTCAGATACTCTGTCCATCACCACCCCCCTTTATGAATCGTTTTGGCCACCACAAGCGTGGAAGGGTATGCTCAGATGTGAGTCCCTTGCTCACTGCACCATCAGGATTCAAGCAAGCCGGGCCGAAGACGGCTGTAATGCCAGAAACCGGTCCCCGGAAGCTTGTTTCCTTTCCAGTAAAGAATTGGCTTGGTAGTTTGGTCTGCCCTGTTCCCATGATGCACTGGGCCAGGGACAGACTAATTTGCATGTAGCCAGGTTCTGAACTGGGATGGTGCAGTGAGCTAAAAAAACGGTGATGGATCAAGCCCTGATCTTTTGACTGGGTAGGAGTGTTCTGCTTAATTCAGATACTCTGTCCATCACCACCACCCTTTATGAATAATAAGTGGGTAAGCATGCCTGAGTGAGCGCAGTGTCTCCAGCACACACACGATTTCCCCTTTTGCCATGAAGCTAAGCGGCCGGGGTGTAATACCAGGAGTGCGGCCGTTTTAGGAGTGTCTCGCGGCCTGCGGCACTCGTAGCAGATGTGCGTGTTCTGTGTAGTATATCTAACCACTTCTTATCCTTGAAACTGCATTCACATTCCCGCTCCCATCTCTTCCTGGCTGGAATGTGTAACGGTGCAGGCAGGGTATTTAAAAAGGAATAGATATCGGAAAAAAGACGAGAATCGTCCTTCCGAGTGAGGAGCCAGCGTTCAAACATCGTCAGTTTCCTACTAGCATGAGTCTTAGCTGCAGGTAGGGATACCCAGTGTGGAACCACGAAGTAATGCCAATATTCTGAGTCTGGGAACCCAAAGTCTTGTCAAAGAGCCTTAAAATCTATCAGCTCATTCACATCAAAGAGGTTCCCAATCTGTTAACATTGTGTCTCCTGCCAGGGTGCAAACATTTTCTCAAACATTGCTTGGGGGAAGTCTGGGTTTCCAATTATCGGCGTGAGTGGTGAAATATTTGTGGATAACTGGTGAGTGGTACGCACCGCGTCCCAAACCCCTACAGTTGCTCGGACCACTGGCAAGATATAGACACCCGGTGGGCGATATTTACACTGCAGCCACAGGAGTTTCCAAACATGGATGCCTGCTACATCCTGGTCCAGGAAGCACCACTGCTTTTCTGTCATCAGGCGCAGCCATTCAACGATATATTGTAGCTGGGCTGCCTGATAATATTTCTTCAGATTAGGTATTCCCAATCCCCCTTTGGCCAGTGGCAAATATGTATGCTTACCCGCCCAAATGAAGGTTTCCAGTGCCTCCTGCAATTGTCGCAGGACGGCAGGGGGAGACGGCAGTCGCATCACCTGCATGATGTAGAGGATCTTCGGCAACAAGGTCATTTTTACTGCCGCAATGCAGCCCACCGAAGAGAGAGGATCCCCCGCCATGACTGAATAAGAGATCGCACAGTACGCAACAGGGCCATATAGGTATGGGTGATCGAGCCTTCTATCGTGGGCAGTATTTGAATGCCCAGGTATGCAATACCCTGCTGTGACCACTGAAAGGGGAACATGGACTCTATATGGGCTTGTTCCTCTCGAAGGATGGTGATGGGCTTCTGTTTAAGTATGGGCGAATTTTGCAGATTCGCAATCCGCGAAATTGCGTATTTACAGATTTGCAATCCGCAAAATTCGCGAACTCTTGCGAATTTTGCGGATTTTTTTTTTTGGTTCGCAAGTGTTTCTGCCGTTCCGCGAGGGTTTTTTACCAGTTCGCAAACACGAACTTACTTGTCAGGTAGCAACGGTCGCGACCATGTTGTTTCTACATCTGGTTCATCACAGCACCCTCTCTTTTTTTACCACTGCCACCCTCTGTTTCACCACTGCCACCCTCTGGCTCACCCATGCCACCCTCTGTTTCATCACTGTAGATTATGCGGGGAAAAGCACACCTGCCCTGCCTCAACTGACATGAATGAATTAGGGGCTGATTGATTAATGTGTCACTGAATTTGAACTTCCAGTCTGGCACCTGCTTCCTTATCTGTAATTGCTTTCTGTTGCAGTCTAATTTTTTTTAGCAGGACCTTTGTGGCATACTTGTAGCTATTCTCTGAGCCTGCTGTGAGGGTCAGAGCAGGGCCATAGAATAGTTGCAAGTAGGCAACTGAACTCTGGAGGGTCCCCTCAGGAAGCACTACAGGGAATGGTTACTAATGATAAGATTGAACTTTTGCACCTGCTGAGTGCTTTCAGTTTTGCAAAAATTGTTTTCTGCAATATCGCGCGATTCGCAGGGCGCGAATTCGGGCAAGATCGATTTCGGAAGCCGCAAATTCGTGCGAATACACAATTTGGTTTTTTTGCTGCGTGTTAGTTCGCGTGATTTTTTGCGTTTTCGCAAGTCACTTGTAGCGCAACGTTTACGAAGTTACCCTAGCCGTCGTACATGGGCGCGGCCATCTTGTTTGCGTGACGTAATTCCGTTTCCGGGCGCTATGTGTAATCTCGCAAAGTGTGCGGCTCGCTAGTACATGTTCGCGTGTGATCGCGGGGGAAATCTCGCGCGAACTTACCCACGCGGTCGTGAACGGGCGCGACCATCTTGTTTTTCATTCATTGTTATGGTTCTGGGCATGCTTTCTGTATCCTCTGTCAATCTCTGCCATCCTTTGCTTGTTTGAAGTTTTTTTGATCTATTTTACTTATTATCTATCCCTCTATTTTTCTAGCTCTATATTTTTGTGTTTTCTGCTACTTTTGGTTAATTTTAAACTACTTTTTTTAACTCTTTTCTTTTCTTCTTCCCTATTCTATTTCTTCTTTATTATTTACCTTCCTTTCTGCCCAGACCATGGTAAAGGGAGCCGGGAAGCACCCCAAGAAGGGGAAGGTTCCCGCACCCCGTGCCCGGCTCCCGTGCGGGCGTTTGAGGGGGGAGCAAGTTATAGCTCGGGAGATTTTTAGTGCGGAGGAGGTGGCTGCACTAGTCTTTTATGTCCAGCGCCGCCTCCCCAGGAACATCATGGGAGGCGGCAAGATCGCTAGCGGCTAAGGGCTCTGGGAGCACCAGAAGCGGTGGGAGAAGGTGTGCTGGGCCATGTTTCAACACTATGGGGTCCGGCGCACCTACAACCAGGCCACCCACCGTTGGACGGATCTCCTGGACCGGGAACACGACTTGTTGGACGTGCTCGGCATCGAGATCCCAGGGCTTGGTGAGTAGTAGTAGCTATTTCTAGTTATTTCATCACTACTCTGTTTTCTCCCGCTCTGTGTGTTATTATATTGCAAATTTTTGTTTTTTACCAAGAGCAATAATGCTGCCGATTACATTGTAGGTAAATTATATTTTAAAATCTTCTGTGCATTTCAGGTGCACTGCTCTCCTTCTCAGTAGCGTTGCTACTATGCTTATTTGTTTTCTATTTTGTGTTCATTTCATTGGCCTGAGAAATTATGTATGAGTGTAGTGTAAAGAACTGCGTAATGCTAGACACTAAGGGTTGGATTTTCAATTACTGGCGCATCCCTGCAAAGTAGCAGGGATGCGCCAGTAATTGTGCGCCATGCCACCACCACCCATGGTGCGCCGTATTTACAATGCGGCGCATCATGGGCCCAAAACGTCACCAAAGCGTTACGCATCTGTGCCGTAAAGGCGGCGCATTGCTGGAGTTGCGTCGCAACGATGGCGCAGCTCCAGCAATGCTCTGGGGTGTCCTATCTCCCCAATGCTGCATGAAGCCGTACGTCTGCTTCAAGCAGGCGCAGGTTTGAGTCATGCATCATTGTCCTAAAAGTGATTGATTGAAATCTTGTAGATTTCCCTCAGCCACTTTTAGGATGCTTTCCTGCACAGGAACACCCTCCCTTGCGCCGGAACGCCCCCTGGTGACGCAGGCCTTTACAACGTGATGCATCTCCCATATGCGTCACGTTGTTAATATATGCCGCACCATGGATGGCGCCTCTTTTGTTCTGCCGCTGCGTCACAAAAGTCACGCAACAATGGAGCAAAAGAGCCGCAAGGGGCTTGTAAATCTGCCCCTACAGACTCAAGTCCAGTCCTTCCTTTGTACACCTGGCAAAAAGAAGAAATAGTGGTGGTGGATTGATAGTTTGAGTATTTTAATGACTGGTTAATGTAGTAGGAAACTTTTTAGTGTTGTCGCTGATCTGCAATCACGATGGAGTTTGTCTGTCACTTCGCGTGCTGCGGACTGCTGCCTGCCAGTCCTAGGCGAACCTTTTTAGTAGTTTGTTTAGTGAGTTACATAACTTTCCAAGTCGACGGTCCGCAAATCAAGCAATACTAATATCGTAGTAGACCACATGAGATAGGTCAATATATCCCGTGGAATAGTTGTCTATTTGCTATTACGCCAAAATATTTTGTTATTGTTCTTTTGAACTGTTTGATTTGGTTGACAACAATCATCCATGTTTTCGGGTCTTTCTTTCTTTCATGTTGTACATCAGCTCCCCCCAGGGGCAAGAGGACAGAGGAGGAGGGGTTATCGGCTGCTGCTGCTGTTCAAGGCCAGGATCGGTCAGGCGAGGGCTCCTTTGCTGGCCCCGGTAAGTTTTAATTTTAATATAGAGTACCTATTTTTTCCTAGCGTTCCTCATTTGATTTTTTCTAAATCGTCTTTGATCTTCTTGTAGACTGTATCTAAATTCTTATCCTGCCTCTACTATGACTCCCTGTGATATTACTAGATTATTCTTATTAGTCTGTCTGTGTAGCTAACTAAGATTGCACAGTTGGCAAAAGGTGTTAAACGAAACTCCGATTCTAGTCAGCAATAGCTCTATGCACTGAGTGCAGTCCTCTGGGGTTGTCCATAATGTCTTTTCAAGTCTTCTAAATGTTTATGCTTTGACAATTACCAACAATAAAAAGGTGAATGACCACCAAGAAAGAATAAGATACTACTTTACTTTTGTTTTGGATAGGAGGACAATCCATACTACTACTGTTGCAGGGACAAATCTGCACAAACAGAACTATGGACACTAAATAGTGCATTGTTTATCAATTATAATAGGCGCAGGTAGACTTTCCACATACCTCAGTGATATCAGACTTTGAAGAACCCCCAATCTCCTTACTGACTAGATAGTGCGGCAGAGTCATTTAGCTCCCGAATTCATCGATGATTGATCCCCAATGATGATTATCCAACGCAGGGCAAGAGTACGGAGTCCAGAAGTGTCAGAGGCACGGACTCATGCTTGGAAATTGCAAAACCTTTTGCTCAGTCACTCTTGACCAAAAACCACACAGTCTATTTAAGTTTTAAAGCTTTATTAAAAGTAAAAATATTTATTAAAATCAAGCTTGTCATAAAACATAAACGGTTGATTAAAAATGGAAAAGTGCTTAGTGATTTATTTCACACATTTATTGTGGGCGAGCCGAGCCCTCACCTGGTTTGAACTTAAATTTTTCTTTTTGGTGCTGAATCGTTGGTCACTCCGTCCTAGTGATGATGATTTGTTCTTAGAAGTGAAGCTTCAGTCTGTTATGAGAAAAATGGTGCGTGTTAAAAAAGAAAGCATTCATCAGTTGTGCCAAAAAGTGCAGCAAGACAACACCCTTCCCTGGAAAAAAGGACATTTTTACTTTAGAGTAGACAGTCACAAATTATGAAATTGGGTTCTGTATTCACATTTCTTCATTCCTAGACAAAATACTAGTGAGTGGTGTATGTCTATGACATCTAACATTCTTAAATGTACTTTGTACATCTGGTGCTGGGCCCAGCGCGGAGGTGGAGGACAGTTCTGGTGAGGAGGCGGTGCAAGTGCCGGACGAAACTGCTGTGCGGGTTGCCACGGTAGTGGCGGGCAGTGGTAAGCTCTTATATTCGTTACATATTGAGATTGCAGACTGCATAGTGTGCTCTCTGCACGGGTGTAGTATATATGTTCTACAGTTAAGTTACTATACTGTTAAGCAGACTTTCAAATTTAGAACAAAGTTTTTTATCAACCAGGTAGTAGCCTCCTCTAAATTTACTTCAACTCAGCTGTGATTTTTTTTTCGAGAATCCAAATCAGATCTGAGATGAACTTGATGGATGGGATGAACGAAAAGCGAAAGAAGGTTGTAAGTAAGTGTGGAAGGACGAGCAAGTGAAAAGTAATGATGACTGACAAAGAAGAATGATACGTGTTTGATTGGTGCCCGAGGTGGCTGGGAAGGAATATGATGCATGGCTGGGTGAAGGATAAAGCAAGGATGGGTGGAAGGAGAACAGCCTGGGTGGGTGAAACAGAAACTGTATGTGTGCGCAATAAATGCTTTGGTTGAAATTCAAATGCAAGTCAAACACGGATGTATGGCTTGCGGTTTCCCAAATAAAATGAAAAGGTTGTTTTCCCGTGAGAAAACGTAAGGTTTGTCCAGATGAGAGACATGAAGAAGAATGATTGACATATAGTTTGAATGGATGGATGCCTGGATCATGGTACTATCTGACTCTTAGATAGCATATGTGTATCTAGAGAGAGTAGACGGTCACTGGATGAACTAAGTGTTACTTTGAAGAGCATGTAACACCGCACCCGCACGTCCGTCCCAGTATAGGAAAGGCAAGGAAAAGAAGTTGTAATTTTGTCCGAATACTACCATGAATAGTAGCAGTAGTTTGTATTGCAAGCACAGCATATATCCGGCTATTACGATGGCCACTCACTACCTCTGTTAATAGTTTAGTAGAACTCGGTCATTCATGTGGGGATGTATCACTGTTCACTTAATAAAAAGCAAAGCACCTAACGTCATCCCATATGTAAGCAAATACATACCATGTGCAGTGATAGATAATCAGATTATTTATCTTCTTCATTTTCCTTTTCTAGTATTCATTGGCACTGTAGGGTGAAAGTTTTTATCAAAAATTGCTACAATACAGCAGAGCCTCAGAGCGGTTAATGCTGGGAGTAGGACTGCTGATAATGATAGACCCATAGCATTGCCTACCCATATTATGGAGACATTTACCCCCCCTCAGTGGAAGACACCTTGCTTGTGATTAAGTCTCTGAGATCCGTGCCCCTGGTGATACATGCCCAGCCCGAGTGTTGGCTGCAGTGGCAGAATCAGTGGCAATAGAGGTCTCGCAAATAATGGGCATATCCTTTAAAACATCTAAAGTTCCCGAGGAATGGAAACAGGCAAAGCTTCTTCCTTTATTGAGGAAAACGGGTGCTGATCATGCTGTGCCGGGCAACTATAGGCCTATTTCCCTGCTTCCAGCCATGGCGAAAATTGGAGAGAAACTTGCTTTTCGTCAGCTTAATGCCTTTGTTGAATCTTCTGAGGCTCTCCACCCTGCCCAGTCCGGCTTTCGTGCAGCACATAGCACGCAGTCAGCTTTGGTGGAGATCACAGAGGAAAACACAGAGAGTGTTTGGACAGTGGCGACAGAGCGGTTCTAATATTATTGGACCTCTCTGCCGCGTTTGACACTGTTCCGCACTCTCTCCTCCTGACTCCATTGGCTGAGATTGGTGTGCTGGGTTCAGCGCTAGAATGGGTGAAATCTTTTTTGTCCGATAGGTCCCAGCAGGTTTGGATCCCACCTTTTTCTTCCTCGGCCAATCCTCTTACTACCGGGGTACCCCAGGGGTCCACATTGAGCCCCTTGCTTTTTAATGTGTACCTTACCCCGCTTATAGTGATGGCTGAACAAATGGGGGCCAAAATTATAGCGTATGCAGATGATACGCAACTTTTATTTACATGGCCTGATACAGCACTCAACACTGGGGTTATCTGTTCTTGTCTTTCTTCAGTTTTTAATTGGTTAGCAGCGGCTCAGCTGAAGTGCAACGAAGACAAAACAGAAATTTTGTTGTATGGCCTATTTCTGCCTAATTTTAGAGAACTATTGTGGCCTCTGGATTTTCCCCAGCCAAGCTCAGTTACCATCCCTGCAAGGAACTTGGGAGTATGGTTTGGGGAGGATCTGAGGTTTGAGGCACACATAAAAAAACTTACAGGGGTGTGCTTCGGTTCTCTTAAGGCTATGAGAAAGTTCTTTCCATATCTTCCATCCTCGGCAAGAGAGTCGGTCGCGAGGGCTTTAATACTATCACAGCTCGACTATGCTAACTCTCTTCTTAGTGGAACCCCAGCCTTCCTAGTCGCTAGATTACAGATCATCCAAAATGCTACGGCGAGACTTCTCTGCAATGTGCCCTGTAGAGAGAGTGTACGAATCCATCTGAAAGAGCTACATTGGCTACCAGTGACTCAAAGGATTACTTTCAAAATCCTAACATTAGCATTTAAAGCAGTCAATGATCTTGGGCCTTCGTATCTGAAGAAAAGATTCAGCCGCTACACACCCACTCGATCTTTACGCTCAGCTGATTGTAATTTACTGAGTGTACCCCGCTTTCGGCGAGTGCGCCTTGGAGGCCAGTCAATTGCTGTCCTTGCGGCTTCGGCCTGGAACACTCTGCCTTTGTTTCTGAGATCAATTCAGAATTTTATACCTTTTAAGAAGGCACTGAAAACGCATCTTTTTAGGTTTGCTTATTAGATTATTATTTTTTTTCTTTTTCGTTTGCTTTGGCCACCTGCTTTGTTTTCCTTTTCGCGCCAGGACACTCTGGTAGTAACAGAGCGCGTTATAAAACAGCCAAAATAAATAAATAAATTAGCAGGACTCCTCCATTCCATCTGACGCTCCGTCCATCAATGTTGGTAACCAGAAGACACCCTGTCCACTGCCTGCCTGGCGGATGATGAATTGCGGCTCGCTAATGTGAAGCCTGACTTCATCCTTTTTTTCCCATTGCACAGGCTGAAACCCGGCCTGTAATTATTGATGGAAAAACAGGAAGTGATATTAGAACACCACTGACAAATACATATAAGGTATGTATGCTGTGTAGTGCAAAAAGTCACACTTTGAGTTTCCTAATAGACAGTACAATATTTTTGAAAGTGCCTACTCTGTCTGAGTCTCCTTTTGAAGGATAAATAAGTATGGGCGAATTAATTTAGCGGATCCTTCCCCTCAAGCTAGGTGTACTGTAAACTGTGTTTTAGAGCAAAATTAGACCTTCCCAGCTGTGCTCCCAGACCCTTACTAAACCCAGTCGCAAAAATGTAGAAGACCCCCAATCAGATCTCCAAAAACGAGGCCTAGTAGAAAATGGTGACAAAACGTACTTGGAAAGTAAAGTAGGCCCAAATCCCCCTTTACCCACCATGGATTGTATTCAAACCACTTGCAAGCAAGCAAAAGTATCCTTACTCAGCATTGCTCCAAGACTCGCAAACCCCCCCACAAACACCAGGAACCCCCACAAACAGCCCCCCGAAAACGGTAGAGTGAGCGAAATCTCAGAAAATGCAAAAACTTTTTCCCCAGGGATTGTCTCCAAAACACTTTCTTTCGGGTATTAGACCTTTCCAGCAATGGCTCCAGAACTGTCAACCTGGGCGAAAACAAGTTTAACCCCCCCAACAAGCCAAAAGGAAAAACCCAAGAAAAGCCACACTTAAAAAACTTTGGGCCTACCTGGAATTCAGTCCAAATGCGCTCTGCAGCTAGGCCCTAACACCCCTTTTCCACCATGGATTTCCTGAAAAACAAATGCAATCAACATTAGACTGTGCCAGCAGTGCTCCCAGACCCCAAAACCCACCCACAAATACCCGGAACCCCCCCCAAACAGCACCCCAAAGACAGGCAAGTGATCAAAAGCGCAACATCTTTTTCTGCTCCGATTTTGTCCAAACCACTTTTATCCGGTATTAGACCTTCCCAGCAATGGCACCAGACCCGTCAACCCAGGCGGAAAGAAGTAGAAGACCCCCAAACAGCCAAAAAGCAAAACTACAAAAATGGGGACTTAGAATTTCCAAAATCACTCCACGCGCGCTCTGCAGCTAGGCCCTAACTCCCCTTTGCCACCATGGATTTGCTTCAAACCTCTTGCAATCAAAACTATCCATACCCAGCAGTGCTCCCAGACCCCAAAACACACCCACAAACACCCGGAACCCCCCAAACAGCACCTCAAAGACAAGCAAGTCAGCAAAAACGCAAAGAAATTTCACCTCCGATTTTGTCCAAACCACTTTTATCCGGTATTAGACCTTCCCAGCAATGGCCCCAGACCCGTCAATTCACCCGCAAAGAAGTAGAACACCCCCACAATTGCAGAGTCTTTCTTCATTGGGCGTAATCCAGCCATCTGCTTTGAGGGAAATAGGAGTCTGGAGGAGGAGGAGGATAGAGGAGCATGTTCTTGTGAACTTGTGAACCTGAGGAATGCAGACTGCGGCACCTTCAAATCAATAAGCAAATGAGTGAAGACAGTTCTGCTGATGGGCATGTTTTTGTGATTCGGTGATTAAAGTTTTTTTTTATATAGATTTTGCAAAACAAAGAAAGACAGAAACAGGAATAAAAGTGAATAAGGACGAAAAAGAAAGTTAGTGATTCATTGACTCATTTTCAGGGCTCGGTCAGGGAAGAAGAGCTCGTCCTCAAACTCTGCGAATTCAGACGGGAGTAGGTTACTTAACAGAGAAGAACTTCCCTCATCTAAGTTGGTGTCCTCCTCGTCTTCTTCCTGCGTGCATTCTCGTATTTTGTAATCTGGTGGTATGAGGTGCTGATTGATCTTGATCATTGTTAACCTCTCCACATTTTTGGGCGAGAGGCGGGTCCTTTTGGAAGTTACAATGCCACCAGCAGCACTGAAAACACGTTCAGAAGACACACTTGCGAGTGGGCAAGACAAGTAATTTATAGCCAGGTTGGTGATCTCTGGTCACACAACTGTTTTCCCATGCCAATATGCCAATGGGTCATGAGAAAGATGGACCTCTGTTGAGTCATTCAGATAGGCCTGCACCATCGACTCAAGGTTCTCCAGGGTTCCTCCACTTTGCTTACTTTTTTCTGGGACCATTTCAAATGCAAACCCAAGCTGAGTTAGCCAATCCTCTTCATCACACAATATTACTGTTGTGTCTGGTGCAGATGATATGGTTGCTGATATCGTTAACGGCTGAGAGGGAAAATCACTCACTTCTGCCACAGCCACAAATGCAGAAGTGGATTTTTTTGACTGCGGACGGCCTGCTGATGCTGATGTACTGCCTTTTCCTTCAATTTCCTGCCGTTCTCTTTCAAACCGAGTGGCTGACACAGCTAGCCAATGTTTGTACTTTGTAACATCTGCGTCATCAAAAGGAAAGAATACTCTGCCTGCCACTGACTTTTTGTACCGTGGATCCAGAATAGTAGCACAAATGTAATGGTGTTCTGTGTTGATAATTTCAAGACGATCATCGCTAAGTAGGCAGTGTAATAACTTCTCCGCCAACTCACATGCTTCTTCCTTTCCATCTTTTTCAAACTTAGAACACACCGCCTTCAGTCGGTGCTCTAGCATGCTCAACAATGGGATAGCTTTTCCCAAATTACAGTCCTCCCTGCTGACTGCACGCGTGAAGACCTCAAAAGGACGAAGCATGTCTGTCAGGCTTTTAACTAGGTCCCATTGCTCCACCTGTATCCTCATGTCCATCATAGGTGTACCCTGTTTAAAGAAATACTGATCGACTACCGCATACTGCTCATACAGACGCTCAAGCATGTAGAAGGTTGAGTTCCAGCGTGTTGCCACCTCCTGGATGAGTGCTTTCACTGGCAATTTACGTTCATGTTGCAGGCACCTCAGCTGCTTCCGGGCCTTAAAAGAATGGTTGAAATGTGTGCACATTCTTCGGCAGGTGGTCAGTAACTCGGAGACTGGACTTTCTTCACTCAAGAATTTTTTAACAACCAGGTTTATACAGTGCGCCAGACACGGCACTCTGAAATAGTTACCCATATCCATGGACTTAACTACATTGGCGCCATTATCCGTGGAAACATAACCAATCATGCGTTTTCTTGGGGACAGCCATTCAAAGACCTTTGTGTTAAACTCATGCAAAATGTTTTCTCCTGTATGACTTTTCTCCATGGCAAACATGGCTATTGTTGCATGTTTCTGAGCAGCTTTATAAACTTTGTCCTCGTCAACACCTGCGTTTATCTTTACTTTAACCCCTGAAAAAGAGACCCAGTGTGCAGTGATGCACATGTAATCAGTGGCTGCGCAACTGGTCCACATGTCTGTTGTCAGATGTATAGTGTGAACATCACTCTTCTGCAAAGCTGCCTCAATCACCTCCAGCACTTCTTTATGTAGTGCTGGAACCGCAACTCTGGCAAAATAGAACCGGCTAGGAACCTTCCATTTAGGGCAGAGCGTTGCCACCATTTCAAGAAAACCCACCCCTTCCACAAAAGAAAAAGGGAGAAGGTCCAGCGCTAGCATTTTAGCCAGCTTAGTGTTATACAGACGCGCCATTGGGTGGTTGCGTTCATATGGCGCTTCTGAAAACAACATGCTTCTAATGGTGGGCTGGGCCATTTTACGGGATGATGATGACTTCTGCGACCCAGTTACGTTCCGTGATGAACTTTTTCGCATTGGTGTCTCACTCTCTCCCACACTCTTAGTGTGGCTCATATATCTTGCAGGGGGTGTGCTGCTGACATGGGTACTGGGTGTAACTGAAGAAATGTTTGATGCTTCTTCTTCCTCCTCGTCATCAGCAGATGAAACATCAACGGATACAATTTGTTGACTTGCAATTCGGGCATCCTTGATCTCCCTTAGGTGCGCATGCCATTTGACATTGTGCTGTCTCTCAAGATGACCTCTCTGGCCATAGGTGGTACCAAGCTTACCACGACTAACTCGAACCTTACAAATGGTACAAATGGCTATGTTTTCCCTTGTTGGGCTAACACTAAAGAAGTCCCAAACTGCGGACTTCAAATGTCTGTGGGGGGCGGAGGAGGTGATACTGGGAATGCTGCTAATGCCAGATGAACTGTAGGATGTGTGTTGCCGAAATTTAGTACGTTGTGCACTTACAGCACCACTAATTGAGGAAATGGAGGTTGAGGTGGATGGAGGTCCCTTCTGGCGAGAAAATATGGAAGCTGTAGGTGGTGGTGGTGGTGTACTAGTGAATTGCATTCGTGGTGGTCCCATTCCCACGTCGCCATCATCATCATCACGCTCAGCAGCATTTCGGGCTAGGGTTAAAATGTCTGTGTGCTGCATGCCCGCTGAGGCTGGAGTGACGCCTATGATGACTGCGTCGTCGTCGTGAGAGTCTTCTTCAGCAGGAGTATACGCCCCTTCTTGTTCAGCGTCATCATCACACTCCATAACTCTGAGACTTTCGGG
This sequence comes from Lissotriton helveticus, assembly GCF_964261635.1. Taxonomy (NCBI): domain Eukaryota; kingdom Metazoa; phylum Chordata; class Amphibia; order Caudata; family Salamandridae; genus Lissotriton; species Lissotriton helveticus. The sequence continues at coordinate 158,755,579 of NC_136062.1, forward strand.
GACCTTCCTTTTACCCTTAGCTACCTTTGTCAGATCATGGTGTGCCTCACTCTCAGACGGCCTTGGTGTTTCCCAAGTTTCATCCATATCATCAGAAGGAAGGGGGCTTGAAGAAGAAGTAGACACCATCCTTGATCATTTCCTTGCTGGGGATCTGGAAGACAATGAATCATCAGGAGGAGTGGCTTCCTCATGTGATACCTCGGCTTGAATGTCGATTTCCTGATGTGCCCCTACTTCGGGAGGAACAACTATTGTGGGCACTTGTGCCGCTCCATGCACCTCTGCTTGCTCCTCCCCTTGCACCGCCTCTCCTTCCACATGTACTTGGCTTGTACTTGCACATGTGGTTGTTGTTGCGGCTGTGGTTGTTGAACACTCGTCAGATGAGTTACAACAACCTGTGCTGATTGAGGGATGCTGCTACTTTCTTGCGATGAGCCAACATCACTGGTCGATGGTGATTGAACAACTATACTAGCTGCCTCTGCAGCACTCAAGGGCTTGGACCTAAGTTGGCGTGGTGGTGGTGGCACTGAGCCCAATGGAGTGGAGGTGCTGCTCCCAACTTGGTCCCCAGCAGACCCCGCTGCTGCTGCAGGTGTACTTTTTTTTCCCCAAAAAATGTGACGGTCGTCACACCAGTCTCCTTGGTAAGTGGCGCCAGTTGCTTCTTCTGCTCCTTACTGGCAACTTTCTTGCTAGAAGAGCTACGGGCAACTTTTTTTGGGGCCATCTTCTTCAGATGTCAGAACAGCAGGCCGCAGTTGCACAAGTTGCAGAGTTGTCTGTGGCCACACGTGACGTTGTGCTGCACACACCGCAGCAGGACTTCTTCCTGGCACTGATGAGGAACGATGAGGCTGATGATTCGTCTTTCTGCACCTAAAAGCAAATGAAGCCAGAGGAACATCAGTTAAATAAATGTTGCATATGTAGCGCTTCAATTAATAGTTTGCAAGTAAGCATTTTTATTATACCCAACCCCCAAAATGGAAAGACCAATAAAATGCACCACTGACAGAGTACCCCTGGGCATAATGGATGAAAACATGGCAGACTGGGTGCAGGCCTATGACACAACAAAGCACACTGCCTGGCTTCAACATTGCCCCTAGACCCCCACCCACATGGCTAAGCCCTGCCTGGACCAGGCCTCAAAATGGCCCCCACCCACATGGCCATGCCCCATCCACACCCCCAAAAATCGAAAAACTCACATAAAATCACCACAATCCAATGCCATCCATGCCCTCCATGATGTTTACATTCAAGACACCCCACAGAAAGACTAGGCCCATGCACCACTGAGTGAGTACCCCTGGGCAAAATGCCCCAACAACACCCCCAAAAATCGAAAAACACTCAAAAATCACCACAATCCAATGCCATCCATGCCCTCCATGATGCTTACATTAAAGAAACCACACAGAAAGACTAGGCCCACGCACCACTGAGTGAGTACCCCTGGGCATAATAGATGAAAGCAAGGCACATTTGATGCAGGCCTATGGCACGAAGCACACTGCCTGGATTCAAAATGGCCCCTTCACCCCCACCACATGGCCCTGGACAAGGCCTCGAAACGGCCCCCACCCACATGGCCATGCCCCATCAACACCCCCAAAAATCGAACGAAAAACACACAAAAATCACCACAATCCAATGCCATCCATGCCCTCCATGATGTTTACATTCAAGACACCCCACAGAAAGACTAGGCCCATGCACCACTGGGTGAGTACCCCTGGGCAAAAGGCCCCAACAACACCCCCAAAAATCAAAAAACACTAAAAAATCACCACAATCCAATGCCATCCATGCCCTCCATGATGCTTACATTAAAGAAACCACACAGAAAGACTAGGCCCATGCACCACTGAGTGAGTACCCCTGGGCATAATGGATGAAAGCAAGGCACATTTGATGCAGGCCTATGGCACAAAGCACACTGCCTGGATTCAAAATGGCCCCTTCACCCCCACCACATGGCCCTGGACCAGGCCTCAAAATGGCCCCCACCCACATGGCCATGCCCCATCAACACCCCCAAAAATCGAAAAACATACACAAATCACCACAATCCAATGCCATCCATGCCCTCCATGATGCTTACATTAAAGAAACCACACAGAAAGACTAGGCCCATGCACCACTGAGTGAGTACCCCTGGGCATAATGGATGAAAGCAAGGCACATTGGATGCAGGCCTATGGCACAAAGCACACTGCCTGGATTCAAAAGGGCCCCTTCACCCCCACCACATGGCCCTGGACCAGGCCTCAAAATGGCCCCCACCCACATGGCCATGCCCCATCAACACCCCCAAAAATCGAAAAACACACAAAAATCACCACAATCCAATGCCATCCATGCCCTCGATGATTTTTACATTCAAGACACCCCACAGAAAGACTAGGCCCATGCACCACTGAGTGAGTACCCCTGGGTAAAAGGCTCCAACAGCCAAAAAAATTGAAAAACACACAAAAATCACCACAATCCAATGCCATCCATGCCCTCCATGATGTTTACATTCAAGACACCCCACAGAAAGACTAGGCCCATGCACCACTGAGTGAGTACCCCTGGCAAAAGGCCCCAACAGCCAAAAAAATCGAAAAACACACATAAAACGCCACAATCCAATGCCATCCATGCCCTCCATGATTTTTACATTCAAGACACCCCACAGAAAGACTAGGCCCATGCACCACTGAGTGAGTACCCCTGGGCAAAAGGCCCCAACAGCCAAAAAAATCGAATAACACACAATAATCACTACAATCCAATGCCATCCATGCCCTCCATGATGTTTACATTCAAGACACCCCACAGAAAGACTAGGCCCATGCACCACTGAGTGAGTACCCCTGGGCAAAAGGCCCCAACAACACCCCCAAAAATCGAAAAACACACAAAAATCACCACAATCCAATGCCATCCATGCCCTAAATGATGTTGAATTTCAACAAAACAGTTGCATCATGCACCCATAACTAACCCAGGTCCTACTGGATACTGTGGCTACCCACAATATATTTTATTTAATGTTCTGAAAAAGTTCCAAAATTGTAGTTGCAACAACTGTAATGCCCCAAACAAACAACATCAACTTACTTGTGAAATTTCTAATCCAAAAGTGATCCAAAGAAAGTCAAAAAGGCCTCAAATCCAAATATCCAGCAGCATCCACAAAAAGTAATCCTTCCAGGTCAAGATCCAAATCAAAGTGACCAGCACATGAAGAAAGCACTGGGAGGAGCCTGCTGGACAGGAACAGGAAGTTGGAGACTGTGGGGCACTTTCTTCCTCCCACCCCCCCCCCCAAAAAGTGCAGGCAAATGTCAACCTGAGGAGTTATTCTGATAAAAATCATCATTTTCAAGGTTTATGCTGACTGCTGGTGGATTTCTTGTGCGAAATTGCAAATTTTGCAATCTCGCAATTGCGAGATTGGCGCTGCCCGCCGCATCTACGTGTTCGCAAATGTTTACTCCCGCGATGCGTGATCATGGGCCTTTATGACGTACTCGCGTTGCCAAACTCTCGCTGTGCAAGGTGGCAAGCCGCGATTACGTAATCGCGGTCGACAAACTCCCGCGGGATCCCGCAGCAAGATCCAAAATGGCGCAGCACATGCAAACATGGAGAAAAACAACTCTTCAAACGCTCAATGACGGTAAGTGAATGCTGCGCGCCGCAAAATTGTATAGTATTCTATTTGGCAAGTGCGACCAAGCAAAAAATATCCGCTTCGCGCGGATTTGCGAATTTTCGGCAAATTTGCGAGAGTTCGCGGATTGCGAATTTGCCGAAAATCCGCAAAATCCGCGAGCAGAACGGATTTTACGCCCACGCTTTCTTCTGTTTTAGATGCGTTTACTTTAACGCAAGAAACCTGTCCAAACCAAGCCAGCTCCTCTAGGAGGGGAGGTAGGGTACCACACGTGTTGGTGAGAGTGAATAAGACATCTTCCGCGTACAGGGCTATTTTGAGAGATTGGCCCCCCCACCTAAACACCCTCAATATGTTGGTGACGATGGATGCATTCTGCCAGGGGCTCCATGCAGAGTGCAAATAGAAGAGGGGAGAGAGGGCAGCCCTGGCGCTTCCCCCTCGCAACTGGGAAAATTGGGGATAAAGTGTTTTTTACCTGTACAGCGTAGCCCACCCCGAACCATCTCCGAAACCTGGAACCGAAGCCCACCGCCTCCAGCACGCTGGGCAAAAAAGGCCAATGCACACAGTCAAAGGCCTTTGCGGCGTTGATGGACAGAAACACCGTCGGAACCCAAGAGCGCCGAGTCTTGTTCAATAGAGGGAAAAGCTGCTTGTGTTATTGCTGCATGTTCAACCTGGTATGAAGCCAGACTGATTGGGCTCTATCAAGCCCGGCATATGCCTGCCCAATTGCCCTGCTAAGGTCCCAGTGAAAATGTTGGTGTTGACGTTCAAGAGGGAAATAGAGCGGTAAAAGGTGCACAATTACGGGTCTTTCCCAGGTTTTGGTAACACCGTGATGACTGCTATGTGCATGGAATCAGAGAGTTCCCCCGAGTCACTAAAGGTGTTATAGAGGCGTGTCAGAATGGGGGCCAAAGGAGATGCATATTGTTTATAAAAGGCCGCGATAAACCTGTCTTTTCCCGGCGCTTTTTCTACTTGTAGGCGACCCATCGCATCCAGCACATCCCTAACTGTTATGTCCATCTCTAACTGTTCAGCGTGAAAGGTTAGCAGTTATGTGATGGGAGCCTGTTCAATATATGGTGGGCAACTGCCTGGGGAATGTCTTCCCCAGTGTACAGTTGCGCATAAAAGCGGCTGAATTCCGCCGCTATATTTTCATCCCTCGTGAGAGGGAGTCTGCCGCTATCAATGACTGTCTCTACATGCCTAGAATGTGCCTGGGCCCTCAGCGTATGCGGCAGCAATTTCCCTGCATTGTTGCCCCAGCATAGCACTTCTGCCGTGTTTCCAACATGGCGTACACAGCCATGTCCATATCTAACGCTTTCAGTTGTTTCCGCGCTACATTCAATTGTCGCCGATTTTTATGTGTGGCTACATGCCTATATTCCTCCTCCAGCTCCTTAACACTGGCCTCAAGTGCTGTGCTCTTCGAGGCCCGCTCCCTATTAAGCCTGTCCGCTATCGCAATGTACGTCCCTCTAGCGACCCCATTAAGTGCTTCCCAAACCGTCGTGATCACAGTGTCTGGTGTGTCAATCTACAATGGCCTTCTCTACCTCCTTTGCCGCAGCATCGTAAGTTAATAACCGCCGCCACATTTTGCTGCTCTGGTGCGTAGTCGGAAGGCTAATATCTAACTGGATCGGAGCATGGCCAGATATGGCTGCTACATTGATCGTGGCCCTACTATTAATGGACATAAAGAGGCCGAGGTCAAGAAGTAATCGATTCTAGCGTGGGATTGGTGTGCCGCAGAGAGAAGAAGTAGGACCCCGACCGTGGATTCAATGCCCGCCAAATGTCAATAAGTCCCGCTTCTGCTAACCAGCTGGCCCCCTGTGTCCCCTTGGACCCTGAACGTTAAGGGAGCCTATCTATAGCCGCATTCATGACTAAATTAAAGTCACCCCTACTACTAAGCTGGACTCTGAGGATGCCAGTACCTCACCTAGGGTCTGTCGAATAAAGGATTCCTGACTTTCACTGGGGGCCTAGAGGGAAGCTACGGTGAGTGCATGTTGAGCCAAAGCATCCTCAAAGATAACAGCCTCCCCAGAATATCAGATTGTACCCCTACAACCCTCCCCTGGAAGTGTGTGGCTACAAGGATCGCAACCCTTGCCTTCTTTCCTGGGCCTGGGGACCAGTACTGGTGATCAAACCATCTTGACCTCATTCTATGGCAATCCTGTTTTACCAGATGGATTTCTTGTGGAAGACACATATCACAGCAGGCTGACCTAAGTTGGTTGAGGATTGCTACTCTTTTGGCTTGGCAAGTTGAGTTACATTCAAGCTAAATACCTTCACCATAATTCAATGAAATGCAAAATCGCCGTAAGAGCTCCCGAATCCTCCCGCACATCTCCACCCCAAATTCGGTTATACAGTGAATCTGCTGGAAGGAAAAGAAAGCACAGAAACTTTAAGGAAACATTACAAAAAGAACAAAAAGAAGAAACAAAAGCACCTGCGATTGTTTAGAGAGGGTACATGTCACTGGTCGTCCGCGGGAGAGGAGTGGAAGAGTGGAGAACCACCACCCCTGCCACAACTGGCCAATGAGGATGGAACTAATTTGCCCCGGGGGGAGCTACCCAACCCATTCTAATAAGGCTATGTGTCAAGCGGGATGCTACTAGTCGTCATCATGTTCCAGAGATGGGTTCTGAAAGCTGCCATATTAACTCTGAGCATTCCTTGAGGCTTTCAGTTTTCGTGGGTTTTGTATGCTGCGATAAGGGAGCACTCCTGTTGCCGCATCTCCTCTGGGTGTCCGCAATTGACAACTGGGTGCTAGTGCATGGCAAAGAGGAGTCCTGATCCAGATCGAGCCCCAGAATGTCTGCTGCCTCCGAGGGCATGTGTGTCACTCGTGTCTCCCCCTGCCATGCGAAGATGAGATGAAATGGGTGGCCCCACCTGTATTTCACTCATATGTCCCTCAGGAACGCCGTCACTGGTCACATATCTCTACGCCGCTGAAGTGTTATGACTGACAGGTCTTGGAACAAACGGACCTTGTGACCCTCAAAGAGGACATGTTGCTGGTCCTCTACCACCACCATAATTAGCTCTTTCTGGGGGTAGTTATGGAGAAACGTCAGAATGTCCTGTGGCGTTCCCTGCTAGGTGGAGGGGCATCCCGCCCTATGTGTCCCGTCCAGAAGAAGCTCTTTACCTTCCAAGACCGGCATATTATGACGAAAAAGGCATAGAACAAAGTCCTCCAGGTGCCTTGCGTCTCCTTGTAGAGGCACCCCTTTGATGCAGATGTTGGACCTACGTGACCTGTTCTCCAGGTCCTCCGGGTGTAGGTTGAGGTCTGCGTTGTGATCTTTGAGTTCCAAAATCTCACCGCGGCATTCCTCCATCTCCTCCTCCCTGGAATCTGTGGTGCGTTGCACCGAGTCCACCCTCTGCTCTAGCTTCCCCAGGTCACGTCGCAAGTCTTTGATTTCAGAGGCCATATGTGTTCCGAGGGTTGCAATATCACTCCGTAGCGTGCCAATATATGCCTCCATAAATCCTTTAGTGATTGAGCCTCACCGTCAGCTTCTTGGCGGGCCGGTGAGCTTGCTGCACTAGAATCCTGAGGGACCGCCATAGACCCCACCTTCTTGATAGCGCCTTTGTTCAGGAGGTCCTTAATAATAGCTGTGTCCTTCTTGGATCGCGTGGAGGCCATGATGAGGCAGGGAAGGCACCGCTAATGTCCCATTCCAGCCGGGTTCAGTGCAGAGAGTGCTACTGGGAGAGCAATAGCCAGGTGTCCCCTAGCAAAGAGGGCGCAGTCTCTCTATGCAGAGGGCCCAAATGCAGGAACCACCACTGCTTGCTTGCCACGTGGAGAGTATTTGCACCCAGTCTCAGGTGGGCCTTTTACATTCCAGAACAAGCAATTGCACAGTGGCGCCCACCACAGTCCAGCAATGAGATTGACCGCCGCAGGCCAGATGTGGTAAATGATATAAGCAGACACCAGTTGCTATATCCCGTACTCCGGTCTGCCTAACTACGTCTCCACTGGGCCCTCCGTCCAATCCCACTAGTGGACCTCCCACGCCGTTGGGAGTTTTCTCTGCTGGCGCCACACCACCAATTTGGGAATTTCAGCTTCAGGATCACCCCCTAGGGCCGTGCCCTTCCATCCACAGCTATCAGGAGCCCAGCTGCAGATTCCGCCCGGGGTGACCCGCTCCCACCTGCTGCGGGGTCCATGTGCGTGCGGGCCGGTCTCTCCTGCTGAAACAACTGCTGGGGGAGAAACATTGAGGGAAGCCACTTTGGCCCCCAAGCGCTTCCAGGAACTCCGATCCCCAGTAGGCACCTCGCAAGGTATTCGGGGCACTCAGGGCACCTCTATGGGAGGACTGCTCACTGCTCCCGGGCCTGGACATCAAAGTGCCCCCGCCAGTCCCGGGCACCACCGCAAGCTCTGCGCGGTCCTCCAAACTCAAGGTCACAGTGTGCCGGATTGGTCCCGGGTAGACTCGCCGCTCGCTCCGCAACTTCCACCGCTGTCCCAGGCCTCTGCAGAACCGGCTCCTAAGCTGCCGCCATTTTGTCCCCCTCGCCCGCTGAAAAGTCACAAACAGCAGTCAGTGGTGGTCTCAGGTACACCAATGGGGGTTCCCGAGTGTAGGAAACAGCTCCACAGACCTTCTGCCCGCTTTCCTGTAAGCTGGGGGCTGCTACTCACCCAGGGACCGCTAAAAGCTACTCCGGTGCGGCATAGCTCCGTGACTCTGCTACCACACGGGTGCCATCTTGGACATGTCCCCTGATAGTCTGTATTTTAGAGTGGGTGTATTAAAGGTTTTATTAGTGTGTGAGGAAGTGCATCAGATGATCACGTGGATGATGTAATCAGTGATGTCATTAGCGATGTCATTTGAGATGTTATCAGTGATGTCACTGAGCATGTCATGAGTGATGTAATATGTGACGTCATCAGCAGTGCACTGTGGGGGAACGAGTTATAGTTAGCTCTACTAACTATAACAGCCAAATTTCTCTGGTTTTATATGAGTGAAATGTCCAACTAACTATAACGTCCCTGAAACCTATGGTTTTTTCAGTGAATGTCTAAAGTTTTTTAAATGCTAATTCTTAACTATAACATCCCTGAAACCTTTGTTTTTTTCAGTGAATTTCTAAGGTTTTTTAAATGCTAATTTCTAACTATAACGGGTTTCTGTTGCAGTAAACCCCTCCCCACTTTTTGCCTGGCTACTGATGCACTTTTTGTTGGTGTGCCCTGGGTCCCTGCCATTCAGGTACCCAGGGCCTGTGTTCTTTCCCCAAAATAAACCCAATTGGCATCTCTGGCCACATGTCAGCCCCATGTAAATTATACCATAGGTACCCTGGGCACTGTGACCAGAGAAGGCCTCTAAGGGCTGCAGCACATGTTGTGCCACCCTTAGAGGTACTCTACCCTGACACTCATACACTGCCTTTGCTGGCTGATTGTCTTGGTGCAGATCAAAGTGAAGAGTTGACATGGCACACATCCCTGTGTGCCATGTCCACAAACCACTGCCCTGGCATACATCAATCACCCCTCTAGTTGAGTGCCCTATGCCGGTGGCGAGGGTACAGGTACATTAGCCTTGTACCCCTACAGTGCCAAAGTCCATCCCTGGGCACTGTAAGTGCAGTGCTGCCATTAAGACTATATGGTGCTGGGAGTTTGTCATTACGAACTCCACAGCACCATAATGGCTACACTGAAGACTGGGAAGTTTGGTATAAAACTTCTCAGCATATTAAACCCACACTGATGCCAGTGTGGGATTTAATGTAAAATGCACAACAGCGAGCATCTTGGAGATGCCCCCTGAAATTCGACCAACTACTAGTGACCTAACTGAGTGGCTACCACCAGACATGTTTCTGGACCCCTGGGTTGAGAGCCTCTTGGGGGCCTGAAACAATGCACATCCTGGGATGAGGTGCCAAGGCTCCTCCCCCAGGATGGGCAGGGTTCATGAAGGAGAAGCTTCAAAGGCATGCCGCCTTTGTGAGCCTCCCTATACCATTTGCTGCTCTCAGCAACAGATCTCCACTGGTTCTACCCCCCACTTTGTGTGGGGCAACTGGCAGGAAAAACAAGCAAGGAAGGGAAGTGTGATCGCATATGCCAGCCCCACCCCTCAGGTGGGGGAGGCGAGGTGAAGCACAACTTTGAGTCCCCGCCATCTCTCCCACAGGAGAGTGGCAGAATAGGGGGTGTAACCACCCCATGGAAGGGACCCATTGGTCCCTGCCCTTTACCTAACGGTGAAAGTTTGTGGACCACTGCACTCCGGGGTAGACAATATTATCCAGGGGTAAATACTCTCCAATGGTAATAGGTGCGCAGGAAGACACCTTCTGGGTCCAAAAGGTGCTACAGAACTAAGAACAAAGAAAGCCTTACAGCCAGTAAGGACAATTCCTGGGCACTCTGATGTGCACAAAAGTGCGTGATTCGAGTTATAAGCACTCCTTAAAATGAATGTCTGTAGTCATAGTAGTTCATTGGTTTACTTCAAAAGAATGTTATCCATAGTAACGATACAGTTCAACATTTCAATCATATTCCGTCATATGGTAATGTTGTGATTCAAAACATGGATCAAAAAGTCATAGTGGTAATTTAGCTCCGAAGGTTAAGTGATCCCCGATGCATTTCGTGCATAGATTGCACTTCTTCAGGGGGAATCGGCAATAGGTGCTACAGATTCGTTACACGGGGTTCAGACGGTAAACTCCGGTTCGAGGTAAACGAACTGAATCACAACATTACCTTGCTTCCTCAGATTAAGAAACCACAAGAAAACAAGATAAGAAGGACCAAAGGGTTTGTGCAGAGCTAAAAAGAGGATGACGCCCACTGACTTGGCCCCAGCCATACTGCCCAGCCTCCCCTTGAACTTGCTCCTGCGAAATCCAGGCGTGTTCTGCAGCTAGCAACCCCAACAACCCCGGAGTACCTACCTGCCTTCACTTTAAGGACTGACTCTCCAGTGAACTTGTTCAAACTGCAGCTTCTGGCTCCGGCCAGATACCGTGAATCCAGCACACTCTGTACCCTCCGACCCCGGCCTATGCGTGAGTGAAATAGCACCCGAGGAGGTCACCTCAGCAATCCTGACACAAGATCCGACATCTCCTGACCTGCCTCAAGCCTCCAAACAACGTCTGCTGCCTCAATTCAGAGGACCCCCTATCGCGACCAGAGCGGGTAAGAAAATCCGACACTAAAAGGTACCCCTGCACCCGACGACCCCTGGCCTTGTGTGCCCCAGCCAACAGTGCCTAACCAAGCCAAGATATCCTAACTTACCCCTTGAAGTGGTGGTCGCACCCGGAATATCCTCGTCTTTGAGTCTGCAGCTTTTCTTCAAACTGGAGGTTAACCATGGAAAACAACAGGGCATCCGACTTCAAATCAGCACGATGCACCCGGACGCCCAAGTGCTGCTGATGGTGCACTTTTTGTGCCTAATTGTTTCCCCCTTTGACCTGACCTAAACCCTACAAGTTTTGCTCCCACAGCGGTGTGGCCTTCTAGCAAGCAGCCACCAACCGGAGAACCCTATCCTCCATAGGATAACATTGGGCCTCAACACTCTGCACCCGACTGCCCTTGTGACGCTGAGGGTGCAATCTCAGTGTATCACTGACCCTGGGGGACCCATGAGTCTAACCCCAGAACCTTAACTTCCTCAGTCGTTTACTTACCTGCAAACCGATAACCTGTTTTTCCTCCATAGTATAACATAGGCAATTTTCCCTCCAAAAAAACGACTAAGAGTGGAGTTTTGAAAACTAAAGATATTTATTACAAATCCTGCGAATAACAAAAACGTATTTACTCCACTGTTTTAAGGAAATGTCCCAGTGCTGGCTCTAGGCAATCAGTACTGTGTTAGAAAAATTAACGTAAAAGCACTGCTCGACCAAGCTACCACTATTAGAGAGTAAGGTTCTGCCTACCTTTGGGGACTCTTGGACTCCAGACACACTGTACCTCACTTTGGTGCAGTATATATAGAGACAGTTTCTTACATTCGTCCCTAAATAATATGGTTTGTTCAGTGAATTTTTAAGGTGTTTTTAATTCTAATTTACTGGAGGTAACAGGAGGGTTAGTTAGCCCCCAACATCAACCTTGCGGGCCAACTACCCTTCCTATTACCTCCAGTAAGTCCCACACAGCAGGATTGCTAACTTCTCATACCAGTCCACGTGCCATTTTTCCACCACTCTGCAAATGCGCCCCCTGGCACGTTGTTAGTTGGGGAATTAATTCCCCTTGAATACTGAGAGTTCCTGGGGGCCAACTAGCCCACCAGGTACCTCCAGTAAGCGCCACAGAGCTGGATTGCAGAGAGGTGGTCCGAGGCCACACGCCTTTTAACACCACTTTGCAAACATGGCTCCTGGCTCACTGCTGCTTGGAGGATGTAATCCACTTGTGTCCTGGTGTAATTTCGTTCAGCAGTTCAGGCTGTAGCCATTTCCTATAGAAATTAACATGGAGAAAACACATTCTGGGACCCCCTTTTTCTCGCCCCCACTTGATGAAGCCCCCTGAAACTTTCAAGACAGGAGCTGACCTGAGTGAACAATTAGTTCTGAAAGTTTCGTGAAGATTCATCAAACGGCGCCAAAGTTATTGGAAAATCAAAAAACGCTTTTCTTATGAAAACTAGGTTCTAACTATAACTACCTACTGGCCACCGCCAGAAGGATATATATATATATATGTACATATACATACACACACACATATTCTGCATCATAATATGGCAAAAAAATGCTGAGTATGTAAAAATTACATTAAAAGTGCTCCTGATAATTTTTTCATGTGAGGTACTTACGTGTCAGATTGAACTTTGAATAGATTCTTGACATAGTTGTACTGATGTTCCAATAAGAAAGGTTCTTCTTCCTACGAAGTGAGACCAGTTTTTAGCGTGGACAAATATCTATATATCTAATCGATAAAATAGCTCAAACTGTCATGCAGTAAAAGAGCACCAACTAGAAACCAGCCTTCAGTCTGTATTTAAAATGTTTGATAGATACAAAAATCATGGAGTTGAATCATTTAAAGTACAAAGATTTTAAATCAGAGTGTAAGAGTAAAGATTTAAATTCAGTTGCGGTCTAAAAGACTGTTCAATTAATTAAAAATAAGTACATACAGATAACCTATGTAAAAATTATATTCCCCTGGCTTTAGAACTGTGGCGTCTCACCAGGGTCTCTCAAGGTCCTATTTTATATGTCATTATCTTTCCATCAATGAGTTTAAACTTCAGGAACACATGCATATGCAGCATGGCTCACTGCATAACGACTTAAAATCTACTTACGTCAACTGTGGCACTGTGATATCCCTTCACATATTTAACAAATATTTGGATGAAGCGTCCCATCAGAACCAGGCAGCAAATCAGAGAAGGCACAGGAATTAGCTTGCTGAAGTGTGTCTGAAAGAGGAAAGCGTAGTATTTTATTTACCCCGGCAACTTTAACAGGCTCACCGCAGCATATACCACATCAACTCAAATGTGGTAATACTTCATGACACCACAGAACAACATTGACTGTTACCACCAGCAAAACGCTGGTGGTAATTGTTCCACATATAAATGCATAAAATGCATAGTAAATGAGGTTACAAAATGTTTTTCTCATCCATGTCTGTAATGAATCAGAGGCACCACAACGGATGCTGTACATCCTCATATATTTGCCACATTGTGTACGGTAATATTCCGGATTTACTGCTCACCTCTAAATAAGTGCAACAAGAACAGCAGGTGGACAGAATGCTGAAGAAATCAAACATTCACCCCCCGTCACAGATCTTGGTTCAATTTATTCTTTTGTTGCATGTCACGGCATTCAGGTTTAGACCCAGCCATGTGCAAATCACTCTGGATCTTGAACCCCATGGGAACAGTCCAGTGTGAAATGCCAGGCCAGTCCTCATAGAAACATTCTGGGACCGGATTTGGGGTGTCAGCCCTCATCGACCCTCATCAGCCAGGCTCGCTTGAATCTGGTGGTGTCAGGACCACGGGACCCACGTCTGGGCATACCCTTCCCACTTAGGGCGACAAATGCAAAAAGAACAGTTGATGGGCGGAATGCTGAATAAATCAAACATTCACCACCCAGTCACAGATCTACACCTCTAAATGAGAGAATGCAAATCTTTCACTTCCTCTCTCTTCTGGAACATTCAGAAAAACTAGCAATAGCTCCTTTGGCGATGATTAAGAAGGCAGTCACTCTCCTAGACATCAGACAGAACTATTTACTCCAATTGTTACTACTGAACAGAGACTGTTTCTACTCCTTTACATGTTTTAATGCTGTCTCAGCAGCATCCTTAGACCTACCCTCTTAACCCCTCCTAAGCCAACATGGGGCTTAAACTCATACACTGCCTTTTGGTACATGGAATTTCGCAAAAAAGGGCAGGAGTTTTTTGTTGTTATACTTTTGGGCGACTTTTTGTTACCTTATGTTAATCATTTATATACATAGATGCTTATTTACAAGCCCTCTGCGCCGCTGGCACTTCTCTTTTTCCCATTTTAAAAGTGACGCATGCGCGCCGACAGGTGTGGACGGCTTCTCCGTGAGCTCCGCGTCGGACATTCTCTGCGGATGCCGTGAGAGCGCTTCTTCAAGCTTCCTGGACGAGTGAGACATATCCAGAGACGGCGGAATGCTCCGTGACCCAGATGCTGCCACCGGACTCGGCTTTTGTTGCTCGTTGAGCCCTATTTGAGAGCGGTAATTTTTTCTCTTCATCGCGACGCAGACTGCCGCCATTTTGGCCGCCGTGACTGCGTCAGTGATTCCTCGCCCGCTCTGATTGCAAGGCAGCGTGTTTGGTAACTTCCTTACCACACAGTCAGTTTTTTCTACCCTAATGGAGCTTTTCTGAAGGTGTGCTGTCATTCTTCTACCTTTCCGCCGTTTCTCATGCCTAATTTGTGATGCTGTGACAGAGAGAGGCGCCGTCACCTTAAACATGCTGACTTCGAAATGACTTTCTCTGTCTCATGTGCTATATATGCCGCAGGGAGTTATTAGCTGCAGTACTGGCCCTGATTCTTAATTTCTTCGGATGCTGGCATTGGAAATGACTTTTGTTGCTTGTGGAGTCTGCTTTATTGAGCGCTAATTCTCTCCATTCGCTGTATTGCGAGCGGCCGCCATTTTGTCCACTGAGCCCGCGTCGCTATTTTCCCTCACCGCTCTGACTCCCACGCAGTGTGTTAGGTACATACCTTACCACACGTTCAATTTCCGCTATTATAGTGCGTCATCCTGCTGGAGTTCTGCTATTTCTGCTGCCCTTCTCCCAACATGCATATATGATTCGCTCTGCTATGACAGGAAGAGGTGCCGCCATTTTGAGAATGCCGAATTTGGGTTCACTTTGCCTCATATGACTTAGCGTATTATCAATCTGGGCCCCACTACTTCATGCCCTTCATGTGCTAACTATTATCAATGTTTCCTGTGAAGATGGTTTTTCTGCTTTTCCAGCTCTAACGCATCATCTTGTTGTCGTATTTCTCTTCAATTCAGCGCCATCATCGCATGTTTCCTGCATTTTTGACTTTTTGCACTCATCTTTTTGCGAGTGGCTGATATTATTCCTCATTGATACCTCCGGGTCAGTGTACTTCTTTACCTGTTGTTCCCTGTTCACATACGTAACATGGCGAATGATTCCAAACTATCTCAAACTGGTACTAAACCTAAGCGACTCAAGAATGATCCGCCCTCTCCTATTAAGTCTTCATCAAATCCGGTTCTTGACTCCATCCTTGAAGAGGTTCGAGGCCTCCAACCATTTATGGTTGCTATGAATCAGCGGCTCAAACAGATTGAAGATAGATGGGTCCTTATGGTGGGCAAAGTTTTGAATTTGGAGCAAAGGGTTAGTGACATTCAGGATGCCTCGAATAAAATCCCTCTTTTAGAAAAGGAAATCCACAAACTCAAGTTACACACGGAGGATTTGGAAAATCATAATCGCAGAAACAACCTACGCGTTTACGGCATTCCAGAAAATGTGGAAGGGTCTGATATGGTGACTTTTCTACAAAAATTTCTACAGGAACCTTTGGATCTCCAACCTTCGTCACACCCCCTTAACATTCAAAGGGCCCACCGTCTTGGCCATATTAACTCTAACTCTAGCAAACCTCGGGGTGTTATCATGCTCTTTCTAGAATTTACGGAGTTAATAACTGTTTTAAAAGCTGCCAGGATTAAACGACATCTCCAGTGGTCCGGCCATAACATCTTCATCTCGCAAGATCTCTCATCTGCGACTAATGCCCGACGGAAAGAATTCCTGAATCTCCGACCTCTTATGCGACAACTCAACATTCAATATGGCATCCTTCATCCATGCTTTTGCAAGATCACCCATAATGGTCGCACCCGCTCCTTTGATGACCCTCAACTACTTCACAACTATCTACAGAGTATCTCTCCTTCATCGATGGACACTGTTGCCTAATCTTACTTACTGTTATTTCTTGTATTACTCTGCCATGTAACTTTTCTCCTTCTCTCTATGGGTCTCCGCATTTCTCCTTTGCCTACCTTTGATTCCTCTCTTTCGTCTTTTCTGTCTTTTCACCTATTTTTTGCTCTTACAACTTTCTATATCTTCCTGTTCTTGTCTTTTATGTCCTTTCTCTGTAGCTCATGGGGTTCTGTCCCCTGCCTGGTTTATCCTTGCCCCTGATGTATGTGTGGTTCGTTGCTACACTGATCAGGCTTATTTGCCTTGATCTGTTTACTTTTTTCTTCCTTTTCTTTGTTCTCTCCTTTTCTTCTTATCTCCTTTCTTCTCTGTCTGTCTTCTTCTCCTTTCTTCTCATTGGGTTTATCTTCCTTTTCTCCTTTGCTTTACATTCTTCTTTCCCTTTGCAATCTTTCTCAAGATTGTTCTCTCTCATGTTGTATTCCATTATCTTCGTCTTATTTGTTTTCTACTTTTGTATGAGTTTTGTGAGAACTATCTTTTTAGTAGTAGTGCCCTGATTGCAGTGCGTTCTCTCCTCGTGTCATCCATCATCCCTTTCCGTAATGGTGTGTAATTTTGTCTCTTGGAATGTACGAGGTCTTGGTCACCCTGTCAAGCGTCAAAAGGTATTGTCACATTTATCCAAACTTGGTTCTCAAGTCGTTTTTCTTCAAGAAACGCATTGTTCTGATGTTGAATCACTTAAGTTAAAGAGACAATGGGTGGGTCAGGTTGTATTTTCTCCTGCTGTTCTTAAAAAAGGAGGGGTTGCTATTTTGTTTCACAAAGCTTTGAATGTACAAATTATCTCCTCTCAACATGAGGATGAAGGACGTTGGGCAATGGCTAAGGTTCTTATCCATAATAAGACATTGGTTCTGTTAAATATTTATGGTCCAGTACGCCCTGACCCTAAGTTTTGGAACGCTGTTAAAACCCTAATCTCTTCCATTGATTGCCCTGATTTTATTGTCGCTGGTGATTTTAACCACTGGTTGGATCCTTTCTCTGGTAGATTGTCCTCTAGTAAATTTCAACCTGACAAATCTCATAGGAGCTTCCAATATGCCATTGCCTCACGTCCTTTATATGACTCGTGGAAATTATGTAACCCCGATGTGTTGGAATATACCTTTTTTTCTAATGTTCATCACACCCGTTCTAGGATTGATTACATTATGGTTAGTAAATCTTTACTCCCCTCCATTCAACATTCTACAATTGGTTCCACATTCCTCTCTGATCATGCTCCTGTGTATACCTCCCTTGACCTTTCCCAGATTTCCTCTCAATTTAGCCAGTGGAAATTCAATACATTTCTTTTATCTGATTCTGTTTTTTTGAAAGAAAGTACGGAATTTTTCACTGAATTCTTTACATTTAATAATCCTTCTGATACATCCATTCCAAATAATTGGGACGCTTTTAAGGCTGCTTTCCGCGCTTTCACCATATCCTATGTTGCTAAGAAAAAGAAACTTAACAGGCTTCGTTATACAGACCAACTTCGGAAAATTAAGAACCTAGAACATGTGTATTTCTCCTCTAAGTCCTCCACCTCCATTCAAGATTTAATTTTGGCCAAAGCAGAACTTAATAAGATTATTACTAATGAGGCATGTAACACTCTTCTTAAAATTAAATCCAAATTTTATGGTGGCCAAAATAAGGCGGGAAAAATGTTGGCCAACTATTTGAAGATTAAGTCTGAACGTAAAAACGTAGGCCCAATTTTTAATGATTCTCTCAATAAATTGGTGTTCGCTGATGCAGATATCGCGGAGGTTTTCCATTCCTATTATCACTCCTTATACACTGATGACACCCTCCCCACTGACGTCAATTTCTCCTCCTATTTTGAAGATCTTCCACCCCCCCCCATCCCTACCGGATGATTTTGCCATCAATTACACTATCAGAGGTGACTCAAGCCATTAATGCACTCAAACGTTCTAAGGCTCCTGGCCCGGTCGGCCTACCTGTAGAATTTTACTCCATGTTCCATTCATTTTTTGCGCCTAAACTCCTTCAACTCTTTAATTCATTTATTTCAGATTCAAAGGCTTCTGGATCCTTTTTGGATGCCCTAATTATCATAATACCCAAACCTGATAAAGATCATACCCAGTGTAAAAATTACCGCCCTATATCCCTAATTAATTACGATTGCAAAATGTTTGCTAAAATTCTTGCTTCACGCCTGGATTCCCTTATTCCCCGTTTAATTAACACGAACCAGGTGGGTTTTGTGAAGGGTAGACTTGCCGCGGATAATGCCCGTATGTTTTCCAATGTCATTACCCACGGCAAGCATCTTAAAGTTCCTTTAGCAGCACTCTCCCTAGATGCTGAAAAAGCTTTCGATCGTAATAATTGGCAGTTCTTATTTCATACCCTGCACTGGTTTGGTTTTGGTCCCTCTTTTATTCAATTGGTCAAACTCCTTTATTCATCTCCTCGTGCCAGTATTTTTGTTAACAACCAGTTTTCTAAACCCTTCTCATTATCTAGAGGCACTCGTCAAGGTTGTCCCCTTTCCCCCTTTTATTTATCCTTTGTCTCGAACCCTTTTTAGAAAGAATTCGCTCTAATCCCAACATCACTGGTTTTAAATTGCAGTCCACTGAAATTAAATTATCAGCTTATGCGGATGATGTGCTGGTGTACATGTCTAATCCTGAATCTTCCCTTCAACCTTTTTTGGATGAAGTCCAGTTGTATTCCTCTATATCGGGATATAAGTTGAACTTGTCCAAAACGGAGGTCCTCCCACTTAACTCGCTCTGTTACCAATTCATGTTTTCTCATACTGATTTTGCTTGGTGTCCCTCTAAAATCAAGTACCTTGGTATTTGGTTCGCTCCCTCCCTGAGAGATACCCTTAAATTAACTTTTGGTTCTCTTATGCTGAAACTTAAATCCCTTCTTCAACTTTGGTCCCCACTTTTTCTTTCATGGTGGGGTAGATTGGATACTATTAAAATGATGGTTGCCCCACATGTTCTATATGTCGTCTCTATGCTACCCTTCAAAATTCCCTTTTCCTATTTCTCCCGTATAAACACTATTTGTACTAAATTTTTATGGAATGACAAACATCCTCAAATAGCATTGAATAAGTTGATTCTCCCGAAATCTGAAGCGGGTGTTCGCTTTCCCAACTTTAAAACTTATCACTCCGCTTTTGTGATTAAGCAATCTTTTTCTTTGGCATATGACTTTGCTGACACTCCTACACCCTCTTGGGTTCTCCTTGAACGCCCTCTTCTCCAAGGTTTTTCCTTTCAACATATTGTTTTTATGTCAAATTGTTCTTTTATAACCAAATTTCCTGTTTTAAAATACTCCCAGACAGTGTTATATAATGTCTTTTCCTCTCACCTTTCTCCTATACAATGTTTTTTATTGTCTGTTGTTTGGTATAACAAATTTCTACGGTATAAGGGCAAATCATTTTATTTTAAGCATTGGAAAGAAAAGAATGTTTTATTTGTTCATCAATTTTTTGATAATACCTCTATTATTTCATTTCCAGAATTGCAAAATTTGTATAACTTGCATGCATCTTCTGTTAATGAATATATCATTATTACGTCTGCTATTCAATCACACTTAGCTTCCTTCTCTATGCCTGCTGTTTTACCATCTCTTTCTCCTACTTCTCCCTTATTTTCCACTCAACAACCCAAAGCTGCCCTCGTTTATACAATGTTAATGTCCACTAGTACCGATCGCCCTAAAAAACCTATTGAGATTGCATGGGAAACTGACCTTGATATTTCTTTCTCTGTACTTTTGTGGGATCGTATATGGTCCAAGTTGTTTAAAGTATCTCCTGCTGCTCGCATTACCCAATCATTATTTTTCATTTATCATAGACTCCTTCTCACCCCTATCAGTATTCATAAGTTTTCCCCAACATCTTCTTCCCTCTGTTGGTCATGTTCTAGAGAAACTGGGTCCCTTAAGCACCTATTATACGAATGTCTCCCAGTTTTATCATTTTGGAAAGAAGTTTGGAAGTTATGCATGCGAATATTTTCCTGCTCTATTCAGTTATCTTTACTGACTATTTTCTTGGGATCGTTGTCATCTGATGTTGATATTATCTCTTCTTCTGCTAGATTATTGGACTTGTTCATTGCTCTTGCATTTAAAGTCATTTTATTATGTTGGAAAGATAACTCTAAAATTTCGGTTCATACTTGGTGGAATTTTATTTGCGATGAACACAGGATTGCTGTCGCTTCATCCTCTTCTGTTTCCCTTAAAATTAAATCTGATCTCCTTTGGCTCCCTTTTACCTCATATCTTTCTTCCAACTCTCCTCCTTGAAGGACTTTCTAGCATTACCACTTATTTCTTTATCTTCCCCTCTCTCTCTTTTCCCTTTCCTCCTTTGACCTTTTCTTTCCTTTCTTTCTCTCTTCTCTCCTTCTTTTCTATTTTACATCTCTCTCTTTCCTTTTTCATCTTTCTGCATCTCCTCTCCTTTTTCTTTTTCTTTTTTTTTTTATCAATGCATATGTATTGTAATCCTTTTTAATATTTTCATCTTCCATTTGTTTCTGACATATGTAATGCCTTACTCTAAAATGCTAATACAAATTTCTTAAACAAAACAAAAAAAAAGTGACGCACTGGCGGCGCCAGTGGCTTATAAATAAGCCCCTATAATCATAACTGCTTTTGGACTTGTTTTAGGCTATTAATTACATTGCTAGGTTCTTCGATATGTTTGCATTGAGAACAAGAATTGGATTTATTCATATATTTGTTGTTCAAGTGTATTCTTCCTAGAACATTTTGGGAAAAAATTAGGAATATTATCTGTTTTCCTTCAACGGTTAACTCATCCTGGGTTTGGGCAGAGACATTTTCTTTTTTTTAAAGTGGAAACTTTTCCAAGTATTGTGCAGTATATGTCCACAAAGAGGCAGTATTGCACCATGCGCCGCCAACGAGCGCCACGACTAACACAATTTCCAAGCGAATTTCATTCTGCTGCTCATGGAATAGCATATTTGTTATAGCTATGAGCAAGCGCTTTAAACGGGCAGGTACTGTCAGGTACTCAGTGCCTGTTCTTCTTTGTTTTGGAAGGGATGGCACCGGCACTTCGCAGCACTGCTCAGTGCCTTTAATGGAAGAGTACAAGCACTTCTCAGCAGTAAACAAGGAGTGAGTGTACTACATTTCCATTTCAAGCACTGTAAGAGTTCATATAAAACTGGAGCGCAGATTTGCTATGGTTTTGTGAGGGCTGTTAGGCAACGGTAAACGACCCTTCAAGATGCAAACGACAGCATTATGTAGTAAAGAGAACAGTTTTAGCCTTTTCGTAAACAATGGGAGTGAAGGAATTAATCTAAGAGACAGTGGTAGCTGGTTCCATTCCTGTGCAGCAAACACAGAACGATTTTTTCCCCTTCTAGTCTAGTTCTTTTAAAACTAGGAATGAGTGAAGTATATGAGTTAGAAGAGCACAGTCATTGAGAGTACTATGAAGTGTAATGCGCTTTTTCAAACATCAGGGGCAGATCCATGTGTACATGTCTGAATGATGCACAGTACTTTGAAGGCATTTATTTTGCTAACTTGAAGCCAGTGAAGCCTAGCAAGGTATTGGTAGGCATAAGAAAATCGTTCAAACTGTGCTGCTTGATTTTGAACTTTTTGTAGTCTTTATATTTGCTGTTTGCTATACCTAAATACAAAGCACTACAATCATCTAGCCACAGCCTATAGTGGCTGCAATCACTGTCCTTCTGGCATCCCAACTCATTAATCGAAAAATAGGTTTCAGAGATTTAAGGATGTAGAAACAAGAGAATATTACTGAGGAAACCAGAACATCTAATTTGAAAGATGAATCTAGTCTGAAACCGAGACTGTTAACTACAGATTGAGGACCTGACCTGACCTGACCTGGTCAGAGCCGGTCGCTCCACGCATCCTTGGTGTGCCCGGTCTCCGCTTCCGCCGCCGCTGCCCGTTGTGCCTCTGCTGTGCCCCTGATCTCACCTTAACCCTTATTGTATCTGCCCTGTTGTGCCCCTGATCTCGTTTTGCCCGTTTTCGCATGTTGTGCCAGTAATTTGTATGTTTTGACCGTATTGTATCTGCCCCTGTTGTGCCCCTGATCTCGTTTTGCCCGCATTGTATGTTGTGCAAGTAATTTGTATTTTGTTGTGTTCTCGCCAACTGTTGTGCCCCTCCACCCCGATCCCCGCTCCCTGCCGCTGCTCCCCACGGCCCCACCCCCTCTCCCTCCAGCATCACCGTTCCGCTCCCCTCCACACTCGCCACCCCGCTCCCGCTTCCCAGCTGCTCCTCCCTCCCACTGGAAACATAGGGTTGTGTCCGTGAGGCGGGGAGCTGTGACCTGACCTGACCTGGTCAGAGCCGGTCGCTCCACCCGCCGCGTGACCCATCCTTGGTGTGCCCGGTCTCCGCTTCCGCCGCCGCTGCCCGTTGTGCCTTTGCTGTGCCCCTGATCTCGCCTTAAACCGTATTGTATCTGCCCTGTTGTGCCCCTGATCCCGTTTTGCCCGTTTTTGCATGTTGTGCCAGTAATTTGTCTGTTTTGACCGTATTGTATCTGCCCCTGTTGTGCCCCTGATCTCGTTTTGCCAGTAATTTGTATTTTGTTGTGTTCTCGCCAACTGTTGTGCCCCTCCACCCCTCTCCCCGCTCCCTGCCGCTGCTCCCCCGTGGCCCCACCCTTGCTCCCTCCAGCATCACCGTTCCGCTCCCCTCCCCACTCCCCACCCTGCTCCCGCCTCCCAGCTGCTCCTCCCTCGCTACGCCCCCCCACTCTCCATTCATGGCAGAGTCCGCGCGTACGCGCAGCGGGTGCGCCAATGGTGCCCGTCCGCGCCTGGCCCGCGCCCAGCGCCTGGATCCCTGGCCCCGACCATCGGCAGACCTCACGACGGACCTACAATGCCGCCACCCTCAACGCACTCAACACCGGCCGATCACCAGCATGCTACCGTGCTACCCCGAAACGCACCCACGGACCCTTCACCTGCAAAGCCTGCAACCACCTCAAATGCATCCTGCTCAACACCCGCTCCGTCCACAGACACGCCGTCGAACTCTGGAACCTGCTCGACACAACATCACCAGACGTCGCCTTCCTCACGGAAACCTGGATGAACGCCTCCTCTGCTCCTGACATCGCCATCGCCATCCCGGAGGGATACAAGATCACCCGGAAGGACCGCGTCAACCAGACTGTAGGAGGCATCGCCATCGTACACAAGAAAACCATCCGCATCACGACCAGCTCCGACGACACCTTCACCGCCGCCGAACATCTCCACTTCCAGATACACACCGACCCCAAGACCACACTCAGAGGCACCCTCATCTACAGACCCCCGGGACCACGCACGATTCAGCGAAGACATCGCAGACTTCATCAGCCCACACGCCCTCTATTCTGCTGACTACATCCTCCTAGGGGACCTCAACTTCCAACTGGAGAACAACAAGGACAGCAACACCACCACCCTGCTGGACAACCTCGCAAACCTCGGCCTCAAACAACTGGTGAACACCCCCACCCACTACACCGGACACACGCTCGACCCAGTCTTCTCTTCCAGCAAGCACATCTCCTTCAGCCACTCCACCGAACTTCACTGGACTGACCCCAGCTGCGTCCACTTCAGCTTCAAAAGAACCGCGACCCACCACCGCCCACAACAAATCCCTCGCAGGAACTGGAACAAGATCACCGCCGACCAGCTCACCACCTCCCTCAGCCAGAACCCGCCCGCCAGTACCACGGATCCCAGCAAAGCAGCCATCAACCTCACGCAATGGATCACCAACTACGCAAACAATCTCGCACCACTGAAGACCCCCCCAGCAGACACGGCGGCAAGAAAGCCCCCTGGTTCACCGACGAACTCAAGAACTCCAAGAAGAACTGCCGCACCCTCGAGAAAGCCTGGCGTAACGACCAGACCACAGACAACTGGACCGTTCTCAAGCACGTCACCCGCAAACACCACCAACTGATCCACACCACCAAAAAGACAGCATTCAAAGAACGACTCGACAACAACGCCCACAACAGCAAGGAACTCTTCAGCATAGCCAAAGAGCTCTCCAACCCCAGCGCCGGAAACAACGACATCACTCCCTCGCAAGACCTCTGCGACTAACTCGCCTCATTCTTCCACCGCAAGATCGCCGAAATACACAACAGCTTCAGCGCTCCAACCACGTACCCCACCACCATACCATCGCCCCCCACGACCACCCTCAGCGCCTGGACCCCGGTCAGCACCGAAGACACCACCCGCACGATGAACAGCATCCACTCCGGATCGCCAACCGACCCCTGCCCCCACCACGTCTTCAACAAGGCCGACTCCATCGTCGCACCCCAACTCAGAGACATCATCAACGCCTCCTTCAAAACCGCCACCTTCCCGGAAAGCTGAAAGCACGCCTAGCTCAGCGCCCTCCTGAAGAAACCGACAGCGGACCCCACCGACCTCAAGAACTTCCACCCCATCTCGCTCCTCCCCTTTCCTGCCAAAGTCATCGAGAAGACCGTCAACAGACAGCTTGCCGCCTTCCTCGAGACGAACGGATCCCTCGACCACTCGCAGTCCGGCCTCCGAGCCAACCACAACACCGAGACCGCCCTCATCGCAGCCACTGACGACATCAGATCCCTGCTCGACAGCGGAGAAACAGCGGCCCTCATCCTCCTGGACCACTCCGTGGCATTCGACACCGTCTGCCACCGCACCCTAGTGCAGCGCCTCAGCAACACCGGTATCCAAGAGAAGGCTCTGGAGTGGATCATCTCGTTCCTCGCCGGAAGAACCCAGACAGTCCGCCTCCCCCGTTCAGATCCGAGGCCACCGAAGTCATCTGCGGCATACCACAAGGATCCTCCCTCAGCCCCACCCTCTTCAACGTATACATGAGCCCCCTCGCAGCCATTGCACGCCAACACAACCTCAACATCATCTCCTACTCTGACGACACCCAGCTCATCCTCTCCCTCACCAACAACCCAGCCTCCGCCAGAACCAGCCTACACGAAGGGATGAAAGACGTCGCCGAGTGGACGAAGAACAGCCGCCTGAAACTGAACTCAGATAAGACGGAAGTCCTCATCCTGGGACCATCTCCCTCCGCCTGGGACGACTCCTGGTGGCCCCCTGCACTGGGCTCCACTCCCAAGCCAACGGACCACGCACGTAACCTGGGCTTCATCCTGGACTCCTCCCTCTCGATGACCAGACAAGTTAACACCGTATCGTCATCATGCTTCAACACTCTGCGAATGCTCCGAAAGATCTTCCGATGGATCCCCACTGAAACCAGGAAGACGGTCACCCAGGCACTCGTCACCAGCCGGCTGGACTACAGGAACACCCTCTACGCCGGCACCACAGCCAAACTGCAAAAAAGACTCCAACGCTCCAGAACGTCTCCGCCCGACTCATCCTGGACATCCCCCGACACAGCCACATCTCTGGCCACTTGAGAGACCTGCACTGGCTCCCCGTCAGCAAGAGGATCACGTTCAGACTCCTCACCCATGCACACAAGGCCCTGTACGACCTGGGCCCCAAGTACCTCAACGACCGCCTGACCTTGTACACGCCCACCCGCCAGCTACGGTCGACCAACCATGCCCTCGCCGCCGTTCCACGCATCCGCCGAGCCACCGCCGGTGGAAGATCCTTCTCCTACCTGGCAGCCAAGACATGGAACTCCCTCCCCATCCACCTCCGGCTAACCCAGGACCATCTCTCCTTCAGGAAGCAACTCAAGACCTGGCTCTTCGAGCAGTGATGGCCCCCCCTCCCCCAGCGCCTTGAGACCCTTCCGGGTGAGTAGTGTGCTATACAAATGCCATGATTGATTGATTGGTTTGGAATGTGAACCTAAATTTGAAAGCCATGGGACTTGAGATCAGATCACAAGGGGCACCTCTGTTATTTGCCATATTTATCTTTAACCAAATAATAGGGATTTACAGGTAGGTTATCTTTGCCAATTAGAATTATACCAATTTCCCAAAAACTTTAGAGGACAGAACACTGATCCTGTGTGGGATTAGCAGAGCCCAGGGCACTTTCAGAGTCAGTAACCACTAGCATCAGTCAGAAAAGTAGAGATTATCAGGGCAAAAATTATGACTTTCCTACAGGAACTCTTTAACATATTGCGGTAAAAAATGAGTCGTAGGGTTCTGAGATTTTCTTTCTACAGTACTAGGTTATTGTTCTGTGAGGTATAAATATATATGACAATAATTTGGAAAATCTAAAATACAGATTTAGAGAAATAATGGGGGGCTTAATAATCATCTATTGAGTTGGTTGAAGTGTTAGGTAGGAGAAAGCTAAAACAAGATTACTTCTAGCTAAAGCAATAGCCAGTTCCATGACTAAATCAGGAACGTTGGGATGTATAGATATAAATGAGGTATAGAGAGAATGTTATTCTATTGTTATCATTGTATACAGTATTCTCTCTTAACAAATGCATAATTAAATGAATAACCAATTAATGGCAGGTAGAGTCACCATCACTTGACAGAAGGGTCACCTATCTTGATTGACCTGCTCCAGGAGGAAAGAGACAGAGACCACACACTGGCCCTGATATATTAAGGATTGTTTCAAGGTTTTAGACAGTTTTGATTTTGTTTAAGCCATGAAAAGCCTTTGTAATTCCAACACATTGTTTCCAACAAGTACAGATTTACTTTTAGGGTCCCTTTTCTCATTATCCTTTGTGAAAATTTCAGTAATAGAGTTACAAATAATTGTTACTGGATTCATTTGCCTTTAAGTGTTTTTTGCACATCTACTAAACTACTATGGTGCAAAATATAGTTGATTCCAGTTGTTCAATGTCTGTGCCTATTGGTTTCAACTTATTTTTAGTCAATGCAACCTCCCTTGTGTTTTTTTAGTTTGGCCCAATATAGTTCAGTGCCCGAAAACCCCTATTCTGCAACTAAATTGAGTAAAAACCATTTGTAACCTATCAACTGAAATTTCCACCACGGAAGACAACTTGTAATATTCCAAATCCCCTACATATTTGTCCACTCGGCACTTCTTTTCTCTACCAAAACCATTTTGTTCTTCAAAGACTAACTTACATTCTGGGTACTGAACTGTGAAAGAAGAAGAGTGAAGAGGAAAGAATTGGAGGAACTTTAAGGATCTAGCCATTTTTCCGGATCACCAAGACTTTTTCACCCTTTTGGTTCCTATTGTTTCTGGTATTAGGACTCCGTCCAATGTGACACCACTATTAAGTGTATTTTGCTCCTAAAAAAAATAGTAATGCTAAAATTGGTTTCACCCAATTGGCCTGTTTAACTTTCCTATAAAAAAAAAATGAGAAAATAGGATCAAAGGGAAAGGATTTTTTGAGACCTACTACTGGTTCACTTCCCCAGTAACAACACATAAATAACAAGCAAGAACCTAGGAGGTCTATGAGCCAGGCAACTATCTGGCTGAACTGTCAAATCTGTCTTTATGACAGTTGGTGCTGCAGTCACCATATAACAATATAACAAAGAGAAGGAGAAACAAATGTGTAAATAACCTAAAAGTGATAATGACAAAGGCTTAATCAAGAACTGGTCAGACTAGATCCAGTGCACATGTTGTCTGTATATAACCATCAGAAAACCAAGTGATCAGTCCTATCATTTGGTCGTTCACACTGTGACCAGGCGGGTCCTTAGATCATCTAGACCTCATGCCACACAGTCAAAGTGAGTACTGGATATGGTCTACAGTCATAATTGGAACTACCAATTGTTGGTCTGATAGTGATGGCTCATAAAAGTGATAAAAGTACAGTGCAAAAAACAGGAAAGTGGTGAGTCTAAAATAGGGTGATATGTCTAAACAACAACTTTAATAGAAACTAGGCCATCCCCTAACTAAAAAAGGAGCAGCGCAAACGACAGTATGGAACAATGACTATCGCAAAACGGGCCAACATGTTTCTGCCTACCGGGCACAAAGTCCCTCGGCATTCATCAGGGCCACTGCTCTCAAATAGTTGCTACTGTTAGAATGTGTGTGAAAACAATAGTGAAAACACAACAAGATTTCAAAGTAGGAACGATACAACCTGTACCTACAGTTCAATTACTCATCCTCCTAGTCAGTGGACGTTCAAAGTGATCTAGGAAGACACATATATTACATTCTTATTATTAAGTCATACACACATGCTCTCTACTTCTCTTTCATCTTGAATAATTAATTCAAAAAAATTATTTTAAATTTTGCTTGCTCACCCAACATGACAGGGGACTGGACCTCACCTCACCTGGACTGTGCTCAGGTATACGAGGCCCCGCACTGTGAAACAGATAGATGTGAACAGGAAAAGACATCAAAACTCAGTCATACTCACAGAGTCTAAGATAATCTAATTTACCCTATTCACTATATCACATCTGTCTCATTAAAAACTCCATGGAGGAGCAACAACCTTGGAGTATGACTGGACACCCATTGTACAAGTAAAGGAAACCTGACTGTCGGTTTAACAATTCTACATACACTGTCAGACAGTACAGGTAATCATAAGAAGCAAAACATATAAACTATTGACTGGTTTTAAAAGGAGGAGTCATACATTTCTTAATAAATGCCCCATCTGATGTCAGTTCAAAAGGAAATCCACTCCTGTACTCACCTCTCCGTCGGTGCCACCAGACTCGCCTGAGACTTGGGGGAGGCACCGAACCGGAGGGGGTGTGGAGTTAAATAACAAAACAGAGAAGGGGACTACTTTGCCTTCGTTTTTTAAAAGTTATTGTCCAGTGTTAAAAACGGTATATTCCGGGTGTTATGGACAATAACTACTCTCTTTCTGCATAGTGCTGGATAAAGATGCGCCATGAAATCGTAGCAAGATGATACATGCCTCGCGAATCCATCCGCATTGGCTCACAGGCATTAGCTAACAAACAGCAAAAAACGGGAGCCGGTATCACTCCGCGGAACTACAAAATGAAGTCAGAGCGGCCATTATTGTAGTTCTGGCGGTGCGGGCGCTCCGGGCTAGAGACATACTGTGTGTAACGAACCCTAACAGTGTTAGGGAACTATTGGGAACAATCCTCATCGGATAATTACGTTGATTAGAACCAGTAATTGTTAATTGCTGACTCCAAACCCTCAATCCTGTACTGGGATACAGGAGGAAACCCAGAAGCTGCAGGAGGGATATGGTGATAGTACTGGTTGGGTGTAGGATACAGCAATGTAGGATATGCCCAAAAGGATGTAAGGATATCCTCATCCATGAAAACCCTGATCAAAAAGCCTATAAGTGCCATAAGATCTTACAGAAACATTGCACAGATCGAGTCATAGGGACACAGATGACACTATTATCATGTACATATAGTCAAGAAAAGCAAGTGGCTAGAGGCAAAAGCAGTGGTCGTCTGCCTATATGCTAATAATGACTCAGATCTTCCTATATATACTCTAGTGTCACTGAATGAAGATGGGCTCTACAAAAAGTACCATGGTATCTGGTCATTCAGTCCCTTGGTGTCAGCGGAGAGTTTGAAAACCCATCGTTGCTCTCTCTGGAACAGATATTTCGCAATGTTCCACACATGTGAGGGTATGAAGGGCTTCTCCGAGACAGTCCATGTAAAATCAGACTCTCCATGTTGTTCGTCCAGGAAATGCCTTGTTAATTGCGTCATAGTTTATTTGCACCGGAAGGAGCTCTTATGCTCAAGCATGCGTACTCGCACCCTCTGTGTGGTCATTCCCACATACTGACGAGAACAGGGGCAGGTCAGAAGATATATGAGGTTATCACTGTTACAGTTAGTGAAGTGGCTTTGTATCCAGGGTCTGTCAGTGCCTATGTTGATCTCGGTGGAGTGTGTTGTTTGTGCGCAAACAGAACAATTCCCACATGGGTGATGACCAATTGCTGGTGGTAAGTCCCAAAGAGTGCCCAAAGTTCTTTTAGGGACATTTTTGGGGCGCGTATGAATGAGGCGATCCCTAATGCTGTTGGATCTTTTAAAAGCAAACAACGGTGGTGCAATCTGGTCATTGCCGTGATTGAGAATACGCCAATGCTTCCTAATGATTTTTTGTAGGCTGTTACTTCTAGTATTAAAGGTGCTCACAAGTGTCAGTCTGTCAGTGGGGGTTTTTGGCACTGGCGGTTCGAGGAGCGCTTTGTTGTTATATGCTCGTTTGAGAGACCGTTTGATAAGTGGTCTAGGGTAGTTTCTCTCCACCAGTTGTGACGACAAGTTATTTGCATGGATCTTAAAATCCTCCATCCTGGAGCAATTCCTCCGGACGCGGAGAAACTGACCATAAGGCAGATTGTCCCTCAAGGATTTTGGGTGGTAACTCTCGTACAACAGTAACGAGTTTCTAGCCATAGGCTTCCTATATAACTCACTCTGCAAGCCTGCAGATGTGACGTAGGTAGAGAGATCGACAAAGGACAGTCTCTCCCTATGGGCCTCAAAAGTGAATCTGAGGAACTGGTTCCTACCGTTTAGCCAAAGATGGAATTCACTAACAGATTCAAGGCTCCCTCTCCACACTACCAGCACGTCATCGATATAGCGTTTCCACCATATTATCGATGCTTGGAAAGGGTTGGTAGGAGTAAGCGCGTGCTGTTGCTCAAAATGATGCATGTAGAGATTAGCCAGGCTCGGCGCAAAAACGCTGCCCATGCTCGTTCCGGAGGTCTGAAGGTATATTGTGTCCTCGAAACGTTAATAGTTCTCTTTCATGGCCAGAGTGGCCAAGGCCATGATGAAAGTCATAGGAGTGATAGTGTCACCGATGTTATCCCCCAAGATGGATGTAACCACTTCTAGAGTTTCATCTTGGGGGATGGAAGTGTACAAGGACTCAACATCGAAAGAGACTAATAAGTCTCTTTCAGGATCGAAGTCAATTTCGGGGAGTACCCTTAGCACGTCTTTGGTATCTTGCAGATAGGTGGGCATCCTCTGCACGATAGGCCTCAAAAAGAAGTCTACAAAAGTAGATAAGGGCTCCAAAACTGAACCCAAGCCAGATATAATAGGCCTCCCTGGAGGCGGTCTCTGTGGCTTATGTACTTTAGGGAGGAGGTAGAAGTAAGGCATAACCGGGAATTCTGTTACCCGGTTATGCCTTACTTCTACCTCCTCCCTAAAGTACATAAGCCTCAGAGAGTGAGTTATATAGGAAGCCTATGGCTAGAAACTCGTTACTGTTGTACGAGAGTTACCACCCAAAATCCTTGAGGGACAATCTGCCTTATGGTCAGTTTCTCCGCGTCCGGAGGAATTGCTCCAGGATGGAGGATTTTAAGATCCATGCAAATAACTTGTCGTCACAACTGGTGGAGAGACACTACCCTAGACCACTTATCAAATGGTCTCTCAAACGAGCATATAACAACAACCGTGAAGCGCTCCTCGAACCGCCAGTGCCAAAAACCCCCACTGACAGACTGACACTTGTGAGCACCTTTAATACTAGAAGTAACAGCCTACAGAAAATCATTAGGAAGCATTGGCGTATTCTCAATCACGGCAATGACCAGATTGCACCACCGTTGTTTGCTTTTAAAAGATCCAACAGCATTAGGGATCGCCTCATTCATACGCGCAACAAAAATTTCCCTAAAAGAACTTTGGGCACTCTTTGGGACTTACCACCAGCAATTGGTCATCACCCATGTGGGAATTGTTCTGTTTGCGCACAAACAACACACTCCACCGAGATCAACATAGGCACTGACAGACCCTGATACAAAGCCACTTCACTTAATGTAACAGTGATAACCTCATATATCTTCTGACCTGCCCCTGTTCTCGTCAGTATGTGGGAATGACCACACGGAGGGTGCGAGTACGCATGCTTGAGCATAAGAGCTCCTTCCGGTGCAAAAAACTATGACGCAATTAACAAGGCATTTCCTGGACGAACAACATGGAGAGTCTGATTTTACATGGACTGTCTTGGAGAAGCCCTTCATACCCTCACATGTGAGGAACATTGCGAAATATCTGTTCCAGAGAGAGCAACAATGGGTTTTCAAACTCTCCGCTGACACCAAGGGACTGAATGACCAGATACCACGGTACTCTTTGTAGAGCCCATCTTCATTCAGTGACACTAGAGTATATATAGGAAGATCTGAGTCATTATTAGCATATAGGCAGACGACCACTGCTTTTGCCTCTAGCCACTTGCTTTTCTTGACTATATGTACATGATAATAGTGTCATCTGTGTCCCTATGACTCGATCTGTGCAATGTTTCTGTAAGATCTTATGGCACTTATAGGCTTTTTGATCAGGGTTTTCATGGATGAGTATATCCTTACATCCTTTTGGGCATATCCTACATTGCTGTATCCTACACCCAACCAGTACTATCACCATATCCCTCCTGCAGCTTCTGGGTTTCCTCCTGTATCCCAGTACAGGATTGAGGGTTTGGAGTCAGCAATTAACAATTACTGGTTCTAATCAACGTAATAATCCGATGAGGATTGTTCGCAATATTTCCCTAACACTGTTAGGGTTCGTTACACACAGTATGTCTCTAGCCCGGAGCGCCCGCACTGCCAATACTACAATAATGGCCGCTCTGACGTCATTTTGTAGTTCCGCGGAGTGATACCAGCTCCCGTTTTTTGCTGTTTGTTAGCTAATGCCTGTGAGCCAATGCGGATGGATTCGCGAGGCATGTATCATCTTACTACGATTTCTGGGCGCATCTTTATCCAGCACTATGCAGAAAGAGAGTAGTTATTGTCCATAACACCTGGAATATACCGTTTTTAACACTGGACAATAACTTTTAAAAAACGAAGGCAAAGTAGTCCCCTTCTCTGTTTTGTTATTTAACTCCACACACCCTCCGGTTCGGTGCCTCCCTCAAGTCTCAGGCGAGTCTGGTGGCACCGACGGAGAGGTGAGTACAGGAGTGGATTTCTTTTTGAACTGACATCAGTAGGGGCATTTATTAAGAAATGTATGACTCCTCCTTTTAAAACCAGTCAATAGTTTATATGTTTTGCTTCTTATGATTACCTGTACTGTCTGACAGTGTATGTAGAATGGTTAAACCGACAGTCAGGTTTCCTTTACTTGTACAATGGGTGTCCAGTCATACTCCAAGGTTGTTGCTCCTCCATGGAGTTTTTAATGGGACAGATGTGATATAGTGAATAGGGTAAACAATTAGATTATCTTAGACTCTGTGAGTATGACTGAGTTTTGATATCTTTTCCTGTTCACATCTATCTGTTTCACAGTGCGGGGCCTCGTATACCTGAGCACAGTCCAGGTGAGGTGAGGTCCAGTCCCCTGTCATGTTGGGTGAGCATGTGGAAAAGTAAATTTTGCCATGTTTTGTGTCCCTACGAGTCCTCCATCATATGTTATCTGTGCATGATTAATATGCATATGTATTCCCTATGTTCGATTAAAGACGCAATTATAGTTGTGTCCACCTTTAGTATGTCAGTTCCCAGTTCTCGTGAATACTACGAATATCAGGCCTATGTAAAGCTACGTTGCCACGTTTCTCAGTGTGCACGTTATTCCATTGTAAAGTCTCCGTTTCTAGGCCTCAAAAGGGCCCGGACACCAGATTCAGCTCCTGTCTCCTGAAGCCCTCGCTGAGGAGCGATACAGCCCCCACCTGTATCCTCGACCCTTCACTTACTTCCTGCCTCGCAGTGCCCGGTTCAGCCTGGCTCTGCCTCTGAGTCTGCCAAGAGTATGTTATGATTCTAGCTATCAGTCCAGTCCTCCTTCTCTGCATTCCTAAAGCTACTGAATCGCATCAATAGTTTCCGTCATTGTCTAGCCTTCACGTCTCCACGTTAGAGAAATACTGTATTAATGGTCATTTAATATTCTTCATCACGCACTACATGTAGAATAATGCATGCTCCAGTCTTAGAGTCTGTTCGCCTTTACCCCGATAACATTTGGATTCTATCAACATGTTCTCTAAACATCAGATACTAGATACTGCTTAGGTACATGTCGCCCTGACTCTTCAGACTTCAGTCTCTGCTCCTAGCACAGAGTTCGAAGCCCCCAGCTTCTCCTAGTAACACGTCATTGCCAGCTTGCGCGCACCATCAGGTTAGAGGTCCCGGCTCCTTAGGTAGCCCCCTCCATGTTTCCGCCCCATTTATGACATATTCTGTTACGTTTGCATCACATGTCTATGTATACGCCTCTGTTACACCTACTTTCACCCTTATCTTTCGCGACTGCTACGCGTCACGCCTATTGCTCCACCCACTGCTACGCCTATCGTATGTATTGTAATGCAACTGTTTTAGTATATATGATCGTGTATTGTTATTAAATGTTAGCGCGCTCATCCCAGATCCAGCCCCAGCAGCTGCTGGGCCCTGCCATCCTATTCCTATGCAGGTTGTCCTGTTCCTGTCCTTTATGCTGTAATAAACCTGCAAAACTCCTACTACCTCGAATCTTGACTCTTATTTATTGAGCTATCTGTTATTCATTTATTCATCCAAAAATAGAGGTATTATTTATTTATTTACCACATAATGGCGCCCGAATAGGGACTTGCCCTTTCCCCACGCGCCGGTGAAGCCACGCCGGCCCCCTGACCCTCTGCAGCCGTGACGGAACCATACCGTGCACGTGCAGATATTTCTGCTTCAAGTATCCCTCAGGCCCACGGAGGAGACGGAGGTTGCGGTCCAGCATCCAGACGAGGCGGTGGAGGAACGCGGCGAGTCCCGACCAGAGCCCAAGCCGAGAGTCCAACGTCCGAGGTATCCGGAGGCCCACCCGTAACAGAAGTCCGAAGTTCGTCCGTCCGGCGTCGAAGCAGTCCAGTCCAGTCCGAGGCCTTCCGTTCTTGCTGCCCGGTGAGTACCGTTGCTGGGGTAGTATCTAGACAGGGTCAATCTAATTGACTCTGGTCCGTGGGTTGGTGGTACACAGTCCCACAAACGAAGTGTCCACTTCGGTGGATGCGGGTCCTGACGTGTCTCTGTATGAGACCGGTAAGTTTCGTACTGTTTCAGCAGTGCATCTAGTTCCTGTTCTAGTCAGTTCTGTTCTCGAGAAAATTCATGTATTCTGTTTTCTGTATTCCAGGTAGTATTCTGTTCGAACTGTTATTCTGAATGTTCTTCATGTATTTTAATGTCGTGGTATGAGTGCGAAGTGATTCTCGTGTTTATTGTGTATTGTATTGTGTCCAGATCATAGTTCAGTCATGCCGCTCTTTTCAAAACTGCGTCAGTTAAAAACTAGAAAAGGTCTGCTAGAAGCAGCAGTTCCTGTCCCGCCTAGGGACAGTCCAGGTCATTTTATGTACCAGAAGCATGGCATAAGTGCCATATGATATCTAGATTTATGGGTCGAGTATACCAAACAGTTAGAGGAAAAGTATAGATGGCCTGTATCAGGCACATGGGATGCCGAGTGCATCATGCGAGTAGAAGAAGCATTATGGAAAAAGAAAGCCAGACAGTCACAGAAAGATGCCATCGAGTTATGGCGCAAAGAATCTCATAAAAGAACCGAAAAAGAAATCAGAAAGTCAGAATTGAGTAGAGAATCCTTAGAACGAGCCCAAGAAAAGGAATTAATCGAGATTGGTGAACGAGTTAAAACCGAACAGTCAGACAGACAGAGGCATGCTCTTATTAAGGGTATGTATCCTCTTCTTGCCGAGGGCTTGCCAAAAGCGACCCCAGAGGCATCCAGTAACTTTCCGCCACCATTAGTTCCGACCAAGCTACGTCACAAACAGACCGCAGCTGATATTTTCATTTCGTCCTATTTGGACGACACAGTCCCAGAATATGCAAATCCTGTTCGCGCTCCGCCAGTCCCTGTAAATCAGGCACTCCCCGTTTCTCCAGACACCGGGGTACCCCTTGCAGTACCTGTTACGGTCCCCCCGGTCCAGCCCGCCATACAAGTCCAGCCTGCATTTCCATTTCCCACTCTGCCAGGACGAAGAGAATCAGTAGACGACTCTAGTTTAGGGGCCGCGGGGGGAGGTCCTCCTCAAACCCCGCCGCCACACAAGCGTTTAACGTTAGCCGAATTACATGCACAAGCGTCACAGCGTACGCCCAGATATCAGTCTGTTGCAGAAATAAGAAAAGCCCTTAACGAATGTGGCTATGATCCAGTCCCAGGCGAGGATAATATGGTTTTATATTCATTACGCGTAAGAAAGGTGACCGAGTATCTAGTCACCCTACCAGACATAAAAGAAGATCTAGACAGAATATATCGTTTCATCCGTACAGGGAATGATCCAGAAAGTATTAGTGACGTCATGTGCCAAAGAAAAGTTGAAGTCCAGCTCATGATATTAAAGTTTCTGATTAATTGTCTAATAAGGGAACAAGATTATCCGACCAAAGATCGAGCCGAAATGAAAGTCCTGACAAGGTGGAGTGATAATATAGCCGAGGGTAAGCACAAGACTATCGGTAGTATAGAGAGTATGTACAAGAAGATTCGTAAAGAAATAATAAGGGTACACGAACAACGTAAAGAAGCACAAGTAAGCGAGAAAGAAAATGACTCTTCTACAGAAGAGGTAGAGGACGAGAATCCCGACAGAATAGCGTATGTAGGAAAATCTAGATTTCCAGGTCGCCATTTGCGCCTAGAACACAAGTCAATTTTTCATCATCCAGCACCAGAACAAGGTTCTCTGGAACAAGTATTTCAAGCTACCGATCACATTCTGAAATCACGAATCGGTTATAGCGAGTTAAGTACCATGCATGAACAAGAACTAGTCCGATCAGCAGTCCGATGGACTACTGATTCTACCACTTTTCCAGACGAAATAGTGGCACAAATGTTTCTGAAATTGCCCCCAGCCGAGCAGCGACTGGCGGGTATGTATATGATTCAGCACCTCATTACATTGTATGAGGGTCAACATTCTGATCCAGGTCCGTTACACGATGTCCTGAACGAGTTACTCCAGTATAGATGGAAAGGTTTAGGTACCGATTTAATTAGTGTCATTCTAGAACAGCGCCACAAATATAGTATGTTTTTGAACCCGCATTTTGTTCATGCCTCACCCCCAGAAAGTAAACCCTTTTACATAGACAGACAGAATCCGTTACGAGAAGTACATCCAATTAAGACAGACGGTGGTGAAATGCAACGAGTGTTTGTTTACACCCCGATCACAAAGATGGAACTCTTAGAGATGAAAAAATTAATCCCCTGTCATGATAAAGATCCAGCAGGGTTCCATCGAGAATTAAAAGACATGCTCCGTATGGGAGAATACACGTATCCAGATATAATTAAAATGTTAAAGGTTCTGCTGCCCGCAGGGGTGTATGAAAAGCTCAAGGAAAAAGAATGGGAGGTGGGAGAGAAAAAGATCGATTGGGCAGTTCTAGAAGCTGAAGATAAGGTGCGAGTACCAGGTACCGGTCTTGGAGCGAAATGTAAAGAATTACCTGAATTATTGATTCAAGTTTTACCCAGATTGTTAACAACGAAAAAGGAAGACTGGGATGCAATCTCAGCCTGTAAACAGAAACAAGACGAAGACATTAGTGATTTTTATTCTAGATTTGAGAAATGTTTTAGCATCAACAGTGGCCTCAAGACAAGTAGTGAGTCATACCCTCACCTTTTTGTTACTAAATTAGTCGAGAATTCAAGTCCACCAATTAAAAATCGAGTTTTGAAAGTCGAAAGTACCTGGCAAGCTAATACCCCGTCCCAGATGTTACAGATGCTCCAATACCACCAGAATAGAATCAGAGAAGAGCAAGAACATGAGAGAAAGCGTATGAAAGACACGAAAATGAAAGTACTAGTTGCACAATCTATTCCACAAGACAGTCAGAAGAGGGGACCAAATCAAGCCAGTCATCCTGCAGCTCCCGTTAAAGGGAACTGCAATTATTGTAAACAGCCAGGTCATTTTATAAACGAGTGTGCAGTTCTGAAACACAACATAGCTACTGGTAAGACTAAAGAAAGACCACGTCCGCCTAGACAAGAACAAGTTTCACAGATTCCTCAGCCACAGAATGCACCACAGACAGTTACAGCTCCGCAGCCTATCGCTGCAACACAGCATGTTACACAGCAGATGTACCAGTATGCACAGTCTGAGTATCCAGAGTATCAGCCATATTCATGAAACAGCCTAGAGAGGGAGGTAGGCTTGCCTCTCATCGAGATACCTGTAGATCAAGAAGGTCCCTATGTTCACAGTCAAGTACTAGGGAAAGATAGAAAGTTTTTGATTGATACAGGGGCAAGTAGGACCACCATCAGTCACGCCGAAGTTCCAGGGGCTCCGCTCTCAGGCTCAAGAAATGTTTCCCTTGGATTTTCAGGAAAACCTATCGTAAATGAAATTTCAAAGCCAGTTACTCTAGAAGTAGGTCCATTGTCCCGCACTACTGATCTGTTACTTACTAAGTCATGTCCAGAAAATCTGTTAGGCATTAAAACACTGAAAGAGTTAGGTGCAGTTATATGCTGTTCCCCAGAGGGAATACGATTGTTCCTACGTGACTTCAAGGGTCACTATGTATTACGAGATTTTGATCCAAGATTGTCCAATGTCCCGCAGCATCTATGGGCGCAAGGTCCAACTGATGTTGGTTATATGCAAATCACACCCCATCGTGTGACTCTCAAGCCAGGTGTAGTGTTACCACGAATCAGACAGTACAGATTGCCACCTGAGGCTGTAGCAGCCTTATCCAAAATTATTGACGAGCTCATGGCTCAAGGAGTGGTTGTAGAAACTGACTCCAATGTATGCAATTCTCCGATCATTCCTGTTATGAAACGTACTGATCCAAATGCACCCCCAGTATATCGATTAGTGATTGATCTCCGAGAGCTTAATAAATGTATTATTCCCCAGTATCCAGTTGTCCCAGATATCTCTTCCCTATTGACAGCCATTGATTCCGAAGCTTCATTTTTCACTGTCATAGACCTCAAGAACGCATTCTTCAGTGTCCCCATTCATCCAGACAGCCAGTTTCTTTTCGGATTCTGTTTAAATGGAAGGAGCTATATGTTCACACGAGCTCCTCAAGGTTTCACAGAAAGTCCTAGTATTTATAGTCAAGCACTCAAGAGGCAACTAGACAACATTCACATGCCAACTGACACTGCCCTGCTCCAGTATGTCGATGACCTCCTGATCACAGCCCGTTCTGAACGTGCTTGCGAGCGAGCATCACTTACAGTATTGTATTTCCTTGCCGAGATGGGACACAAGGTGTCCCCTTCTAAGCTTCAATTCTGTGTCCAGCAAGTGGTCTACTTAGGACACTTACTGTCCAAGAGGGGTAGGCAGTTGACACCCGACCGTATTCAGTTAATAGCGAGTCTTCCTCAGCCCAAGACCCAGAAGGAGGTACGTGCTTTTATCGGCCTTACTTCTTATTGCAGACAATGGATTCCTCAGTATGCATTTCTAGCCAAGCCACTGATACAGTTAACGACACAGGAGGCAGCCGTATCGACTGTCCTCCCTTGGTCATCTGAACATACACTCAGTTTCAATGAGTTACAGAAAGCCCTATGTCAAGCTCCAGTTCTAGCTACACCAAACTACAGTAAGCCTTTTACACTTTTTGTCACTGAACGCGAAGGTACAGCATTATCTGTCCTCACACAAGACCAAGCAGGACAATACAAGCCATGTGCTTATTTTTCGAGCACATTAGATCCTGTAGCCCAGGCTCTGCCTGCGTGCCTCAAGTCAGTTGCAGCCACAGCCCTAGCTATCAGACAAAGTGATTCCATAGTATTAGGACACTCCCTGACAGTACAAGTTCCACACTCCGTGGAAGTTCTTTTAAACCGAACACAAACTCAGCACTTGACAATTGCACGTTTAACAGGTTATGAATTGACACTGTTCCAGCCACACATAGAAATCAGACGCTGCAACGTTTTAAATCCTGCTACACTGTTACCATCAGCTAATCCAAATCCTGCCTGATTGTGTGGAAGTAGTTAACATCATGACAAAGCCAAGACAAGATCTGACAGATATTCCGTTACCAGATCCCGATCTGACACTTTATGTGGATGGTTCATGCATGAGAACTAGTACAGGAGAACTAGTGGCCGCGTATGCAGTGACTACTGACACTGAAGTTATTGAAACACACCGCATTGACACCCTGTCTGCTCAAGCAGCAGAGCTAGTTGCTCTGACACAAGCCTGCATACACGCTAAGAACCGGAAAGTTAATGTTTACACAGATTCACGCTACGCATTTGGAGTCGTACACGACTTTGGAGTGCTCTGGCAAGAGAGAGGTTTCATGACTTCTCATGGAACCAAGATTCAGCATGGTCTCCTCATTCAAGCTCTGTTAGATGCAATACATTTACCGACATCCATTGCTATCATGAAGTGCAAAGCACATACGAAAGTTACTGACACTATTTCTCAAGGTAATGATCTAGCAGATCGCACAGCCAAGCTTACAGCACAGACACCAGACATTCCAGTTAATAAGACACAGACGCACACTCCAGAGCCGACTACATGCATGACAGTTAAAGACCCTACTAAAGATGTCATAGATATCCAGTTACATGCTACTCCCGAGGAAATCAAGAAATGGTCCGAACAAGGAGGGGTCCAGACAGATCAAGGATGGTTAACAAAGGGTAGAGCCACATGGTTTCTCCCCGACTCTATGGTTCAAGTCATTATTAATACCGCACATAGTCCAG
Source organism: Lissotriton helveticus (assembly GCF_964261635.1). Taxonomy (NCBI): domain Eukaryota; kingdom Metazoa; phylum Chordata; class Amphibia; order Caudata; family Salamandridae; genus Lissotriton; species Lissotriton helveticus. The sequence goes on from NC_136062.1 coordinate 158,796,637, forward strand.
CACATTTAGGAGAAAAAGCCATGTTAGACAGTATCCAGAACCTTTGGTTCAACAAGCATTTACGAGCTGCAGCCAAGCAGAAAGTCCGTACCTGTATGATATGTTGTCAGTTCAATCCAGGTAAAAGTGTCCCGGTGGAACAAGGTGGATTCCAGCCCCCTGACCACCCTTTTGAAGTCCTCCAGATGGATTACATTCAGATGGAGCGATGTCGAGGTTTCAAGTATGTCCTTGTAGTTGTATGCGCTTTGTCCAGGTGGACAGAAGCATATCCAGTTCCAGATTACACAGCCGCGACCACTGCCAAGCAGTTGGTTCGTGAGTTCTTCCCCCGTTATGGACTCCCTAGAGTCGTATATTCTGATAACGGCCAGCCATTCTCATCTGAACTCATGAAGCATGTTTCCCTTTTGTTAGGGTACCAGTGGAAGTTCCATTGTGTACGCCACCCTGAAGCAGCAGGTCTCGTAGAGAGACATAACCAGACCCTGAAAATCCGCATCGCCAAAGTATGTAAAGAGAAAGGTGTGGACTGGCTAGTAGCTCTGCCAGTTGCTTTGTTCTATATGCGCATGGTCGCACATTCCAGATCAGGTCTGTCCCCGTATGAGGTCGTTTTCGGCCGCCCCCCTAACATGTGGGGTACACCCAGACCTCGAAGTATTACCGATGTTTCAAGTAATATGCTGACAGATTACCTAGCTTCCTTGATGTCTGCCCTCAACTCTTGTCATTCACAGGTTGCCGCCGCATTTCCAGACAACACCGAGGTGGCACCGCATGAAATCGTTCCAGGATCCATGGTCCTGGTGCGAAATTTCGATCGCTCAAGTCCGCTGGAGCCTCGCTGGAAGGAGCCCCGACAGGTCCTCCTGGCCACCCGTACAGCCGTGAAGTTGGAGGGACGCAAAGGCTGGGTGCATCTTTCACATATAAAGAAGTTTTATGGACTGAAACCGGTCTCAAAGGACATTGCCCAGGATTTGAAGGATTACCAAAGTACTATTCTCAAGGACTGTCCCGCAAAGAACAATGATACTGCACCCTCCCTGGTAGAGAAAACTCCGCAACAGGAGTATAAACTCAAGTTAAGGTCTAGTAAAATAAGTCAGCCAGTTTGATTGTCTAAGTCCTCCCCTAGGTGAAACGGTTAGACTGTTTCTGACATGTATAAAATAGACCCCCATAGTGAGAGAGTTAGTCAAAACTCAATCCGATGTATCGTTTTTCTATGTTTCATATTATTTCTCAGTATTATGATTTCCTGCACCAGTTATGCGTTTTACTTGTATTTTCCAGTTTCTCATGTAAATAAGTCTGCCAATGCTACAGTAGAGCACACGTTTAGTGATCTGCCTCCTCATGAACTCTCTTACCGCCTCGCTATGCGAAATAATTCTTTTATCCGCATGTTACATTATTCACACCAGACCAGCAATGCCACTAATTGTTGGGTGTGTGGTCGACTCCCCCCTTTCCAGACACCGAAGGGAGTTCTGCCACTCTTTCCTTATCCTTTTTCACATAATGGTTCGTGTGGAGCATGGTCCACGTTAACGTCATCCTCAACAGATATGTCTTTTCTTAACAGTACATGCTTTCCAGACAAGCAAGGTCTTCCCCACAGAACAGGGTTAGATCTAGAAAACGAAGTTTACAATTTAGGTAATTATTCTTCGAATTTCATGGTCCTGAATGTTCAGTCTGATTCCACTCCAGATTTACCTGCTATTTCAGTACTACCAGTCAAAGGCGAATTATGTGTCCGAAATAATGGTTCCGTACATGTAGGACATAGCGATTGTACTACTATAGTCAAATACAGTGACAGTGGGAAATCTATTTTCAAAGCTTCACGTCATTCTTATTTTATTTGTGGTCAGACCGCATATGTTCGTCTGCCCCTCGATTGGGAGGGAACCTGTTACATTGCCTTCCTACTGCCACCAGTTTTCCTAGCCCCACCTGATTATCATAGAAACACACATCTAGTACACATTAGACATAGAAGGGAGATCGAGTCCCCAATTGTCGATTATACTGAAACTGCTCTAGAACAGTATACAGATTTCAATAGAGGTTTCTTCTTCTTTATAGGACCTATCCAGAATAGTAAGCTAATCCGTAGGTTAACAAGAACCCTTGAAGTAGTAGTCAATGAGACTGCCTCTGCTCTAGGTAACTTAACCGAAGAGCAATCTGCTATGAGATTTGTCGTTTTACAGAATCGTCTCGTCCTTGACGTCATATTGGCCGATAGGGGCGGGGCCTGTAGAGTCATCGGATCTAGTTGCTGCATTTTCATTCCAAATAACGCGCCGTCTGTTTATTCAGCTATAACCAGACTCCATAAAATTGCCCATCTGTTACACCAAGATCCAGGCACCTGGACATGGTCCGGTTGGTTCTGGAATATAATTTCCGCTTGGGGATGGAAAGTCTTGTCCTTTCTAGGTATTGCAGTAGCGATCATATTTAGCTGCTGCCTCTGTATACAATGTGGCCCTGCGATTTGCGGCATTTGTGCTACCTCTTGTATTCCTAGTCCCAAGCCCCGTTCTAAAACCCGTTCCAAGAAAATTCGAGACGAGCAAATGATACTGTATGAAATGATAGATGGTATCATGAATATTGATGTTTCCTGAAGGAAACGTAGTGACAAGGAGGGAATGTGGAAAAGTTAATTTTGCCATGTTTTGTGTCCCTACGAGTCCTCCATCATATGTTATCTGTGCATGATTAATATGCATATGTATTCCCTATGTTCGATTAAAGACGCAATTATAGTTGTGTCCACCTTTAGTATGTCAGTTCCCAGTTCTCGTGAATACTACGAATATCAGGCCTATGTAAAGCTACGTTGCCACGTTTCTCAGTGTGCACGTTATTCCATTGTAAAGTCTCCGTTTCTAGGCCTCAAAAGGGCCCGGACACCAGATTCAGCTCCTGTCTCCTGAAGCCCTCGCTGAGGAGCGATACAGCCCCCACCTGTATCCTCGACCCTTCACTTACTTCCTGCCTCGCAGTGCCCGGTTCAGCCTGGCTCTGCCTCTGAGTCTGCCAAGAGTATGTTATGATTCTAGCTATCAGTCCAGTCCTCCTTCTCTGCATTCCTAAAGCTACTGAATCGCATCAATAGTTTCCGTCATTGTCTAGCCTTCACGTCTCCACGTTAGAGAAATACTGTATAAATGGTCATTTAATATTCTTCATCACGCACTACATGTAGAATAATGCATGCTCCAGTCTTAGAGTCTGTTCGCCTTTACCCCGATAACATTTGGATTCTATCAACATGTTCTCTAAACATCAGATACTAGATACTGCTTAGGTACATGTCGCCCTGACTCTTCAGACTTCAGTCTCTGCTCCTAGCACAGAGTTCGAAGCCCCCAGCTTCTCCTAGTAACACGTCATTGCCAGCTTGCGCGCACCATCAGGTTAGAGGTCCCGGCTCCTTAGGTAGCCCCCTCCATGTTTCCGCCCCATTTATGACATATTCTGTTACGTTTGCATCACATGTCTATGTATACGCCTCTGTTACACCTACTTTCACCCTTATCTTTCGCGACTGCTACGCGTCACGCCTATTGCTCCACCCACTGCTACGCCTATCGTATGTATTGTAATGCAACTGTTTTAGTATATATGATCGTGTATTGTTATTAAATGTTAGCGCGCTCATCCCAGATCCAGCCCCAGCAGCTGCTGGGCCCTGCCATCCTATTCCTATGCAGGTTGTCCTGTTCCTGTCCTTTATGCTGTAATAAACCTGCAAAACTCCTACTACCTCGAATCTTGACTCTTATTTATTGAGCTATCTGTTATTCATTTATTCATCCAAAAATAGAGGTATTATTTATTTATTTACCACAAGCAAGCAAAATTTTAAATAATTTTTTTGAATTAATTATTCGAGATGAAAGAGAAGTAGAGAGCATGTGTGTATAACTTAATAATAAGATTGTAATATATGTGTCTTCCTAGATCACTTTGAACGTCCACTGACTAGGAGGATGAGTAATTGAACTGTAGGTACAGGTTGTATCGTTCCTACTTTGAAATCTTGTTGTGTTTTCACTATTGTTTTCACACACATTCTAACAGTAGCAACTATTTGAGAGCAGTGGCCCTGATGAATGCCAAGGGACTTTGTGCCCGGTAGGCAGAAACATGTTGGCCCGTTTTGCGATAGTCATTGTTCCATACTGTCGTTTGCGCTGTTCCTTTTTTACTTAGGGGATGTGCCTAGTTTCTATTACAGTTGTTTTTTAGACATATCACCCTATTTTAGACTCGCGACTTTCCTGTTTTGTTGCACTGTACTTTTATCACTTTTATGAGCCATCACCATCAGACCAACAATTGGTAGTTCCAATTATGACTGTAGACCATATCCAGTACTCACTTTGACTGTGTGGCATGAGGTCTAGATGATCTAAGGACCCGCCTGGTCACAGTGTGAACGACCAAATGATAGGACTGATCACTTGGTTTTCTGATGGTTATTCACAGACTACATGTGCACTGGATCTAGTCTGACCAGTTCTTGATTAAGCCTTTGTCATTATCACTTTTAGGTTACTTACACATTTGTTTCTCCTTCTCTTCGTTATATTGTTATATGGTGACTGCAGCACCAACTGTCATAAAGACAGATTTGACAGTTCAGCCAGATAGTTGCCTGGCTCATAGACCTCCTAGGTTCTTGCTTGTTATTTATTTATAACTTTCCTATAATACAACAGTAATTAGCACAATAATTGCACCATTTTCATGAAAGTAAAATGTCATATATGGAGTGCAGTGTGTATTTACACCACCCAAATATCTCACACTAATATATGGCCGCCAAGAGCACTACTGTTTTTTTTTCTGGGCTGCAGTCTTAAATCACTGCACTGACAGATGGGAAGAAAAACTGTCTGTGACATGTAAAAAAAAACTATTTTTTATATCAGTCCCTCCTAAAGTGTACCATATAAATCAATAGGGGTTAATAGATAGTATGTAAAAAGTGCCACACTTTACATTCGTAGTGACTGAATGTCCAAAAGGTGTTATAACTGTGTAGGCTTAGTATCTACATAAAATGGTGTGCGCCGGCATCTTATCATATGTTTAGCAGAGTCACTGCGGACCCATGCAGCATCCCCACTATTACAATTGAAAGGGCGCTGGAATGCAGATCTGCAGAGACAAAGCACGGACCGGGAATAGGCAACATTAGAGAGCCCTACCTACATACCGAGGAACGCCAGGTGTAGGCTCATACAATATTATATAACTTTTAGACTTGGTTCATTTTCCCAACATTTGCTAATATAATGCCCATTGTTAATGGAGTTTCTGCCTAATGTTGATGCCTATTTGCATTTATGCGTAAGGGACTTCCGCTGGATCTAAGGTGACCGAAGCCTACTCTTATGCATTTGATGCCAATGGCCACCAGATTACGCATCTTGTATTTCTAGGCCCAATGTGCATGCCGAAGGTCCTGGTATACGTTTTGCAGGTATTCCGGCCTGAAGTCCTATGTTACTGATAAGCTGTTTTTTTCCACTAGGACTAAAGCTGATGGACTTACCTTTTCTTTCCTTTATCCTTTATCCCTTCGCAATGGTCCTGGCAGCGGCCCGATTGGCCCTGCCATGTAAATAATCCCCTTGTACATATTGCCCTGGCGCCAGTTGGTGCAGTATAGCAGTTATTGTGATTACTATAGTATGTTTGACACAATACAAACATTTTTTTTTTACCTAATCTGGTGTGGTCTCTTTTTGTGGAGCGCCTTGTGTGTCGCCTGTGTGTACTCTGTGGATGCTTTGCACATGTCCTCTGGAGTTTGGCCCGCCCGCTCTGCACCATGCTACCCCATTTCTAACAATACCACAAAGGGCTTATCTAACACCGGCCTCAACCAACAGAATATTTAATTGAGTAGATGCACGGTAACCACACTGCGAACTGGTGGGAGGCGACTTGTTAAACATGTTGTGGGCAGGCAGCAAGCTGAAAACCTAATGGGAGATTATCACAACACACTTAGCACGCTGCACAGACCGCACACTGGAATGGAACTGGGAGGTGTACCTATTGGGGATGTACCAGAGATGAAAGAAACATAAGGTGACAACCCACTTTATAGACCGGGGACTTATAGGGGCAAAGCGCCTCATCACCAAGTGCTGGAAAGCAACTGACCTCTCATCAGTGAAGGCATGGTATCACTCAATGAAATGCTGGGCGCAGTCCGAAAGCATGGGGCTTCGGCGAGAGGATGCTATTGGCAAACGAAAGGCACCACTAGCCGTAGCCTGGGACACAATACTCATGGACCTCCGAAGCGCGTGGCATGAGCACTCGGAGACATGTGGCTCATCCCAGGCAACAAGCTGGACACAAGAACACGCAGAGGGATCCCAACAATAGCTAGAGCCCCTACTTCCCCTCCCTACCCCCAACGGGCATTGATTCAGCATGGAACACAGAGCGCACACAGCAATTCCTGACATGTGTCCAAGGTGACAGACATTGTTAATGGGACAAAAGTAAATTAAATGTTGATAACGTACAAGGCGACAGAGCCTATGCCATTCACAACGATAGCAACACCATCTGCGCTTAATATACCAATTTAGTGAGTTGCAATTCCCTCTTCCCTTTAACCCCCTAGCCTACTGTTAATCTCCTCACAAGACAATATGCTATTACAAGCCCTGCTGTGTATATTCTAGTGGAATGTTTGTAGACGCAATACTATGTCGCTATAACAGATGCTGTACCCTGTTTGCCTTCGGTTTTAGATAAAAGCCTAGCAGTACAAAGGGGCAACATTTGTGACAAATAGTGATTGTGAATGAAGCAACTATATAATTTCAGTTATCTGTAACTGCTGTAATACATGAACATTTGTAAAATCAATAAAGAAATTTAAACAAAAAAATAACTGTGTAGGTCTAAGCTACTTTCTCCAGGTACAGGCCAAAATGTAATTAAAATGTTCAAGTCATATCTCCACCTGGGAAGATGCTAGCAAAATGAATCAACGTTCCTTTTTTTCAGTTTTCAAAATATAAATATAAATATAAAGGTGAAATCAAAGTTTTTTTTCTTCAGTAGAAAGTAATTTGATAAAAGAGTACTATGTGATGCCTGAGCCAAAACTGGCTTAGACCCAGTTTTACTCCCTCAATTCACCTCTGGAGGCCAATGCACATGTTTGGCTAGAGATAGCAGTCTTGTTTTCCAGAGGGGGGAACATCGTTTACAACTAAACTTTTACAACGCACTACGATTACAACGCAGGAATTATAATGAAAGACGTTACAATGACTTTTGCTGGAGGGCGCTGTTGGATAGGGAATAGTTTAATTTTCTATCCAACACCTTCCCTACTATCCACGGGGACTGGAGTTGGAATAGAAATTTAAACTATTCCACTATCCAGCGCCCCCCAACGCAAGTCGTTGTAACGACTTGCGTTGTAATACCTGCGTTATAAAGGCATGCATGGTAAAAGCATGCGTTGAAACGTCATAAATCCTCCAGAGGACAATAGCATGGCCTTTCACTCTTGGCAGGTAGTGTTTTGTCCGACAATGGTCACTAAACTGGGATTACAATGGAAAATATCTTTCCCAAGCAACTTTACAAACACAATTGCAATAGAGACTGTAAGCAAGTAAAAAAGTTCAAAAAATTAGATTAAAATATACAACAATCTTTAATAAAATTAATTATAGTAAAACAAAGACATTTCAATAATATAAACATTTCATTTGTTACAAAAACAGAGATGACAAAAATTAGTTCTTCGACAAGCGTTTCGACACGGCAAGGTGTCTTTGTCAGGAAAAGTCAATCAATTATTTGTAATTTATTTCACGTATTGTTGGAGAGAACAACACTTTCATACCCAGGACCTTGAAACTTGATGAAAAGGTTGCGTTTTGCTCTTTTCTTTATAAAAATCCTTATTTTCGGCACTTCTTGGTATTGAAAACACAGTGAAAGTTTTGCGATTAGAAATTTTAAAATGGAGGTTCTTATTAAGGGTATAGTTAGATTTAAAAGAGCGAAAATGCCCACTTCTGATCTTACAAAAAGCGCTACGCGCCGTGAAATTCTTACTTTTAGTTAGAACGTTTCTCAGAGGCAGGAGATAAAGTCCGAGCGTCTAAAGGAACCTGCACGTTGATGCGGATAAACTTGTTTAAAAACGCGGTTCTCTAGATAAACTGAATACGGGTCTGACTGCCGTGGATATAGCGCGGTCAACTGGGATTAACCATTTGGGAGGGAACAGAAATAATTGTCAGATTAAAAAGAAAAGCATCAACACTTCTTCTTTTGACTTGGAGATCCGAAATTTGTCTGACAGAATGTGCTCCCTTTTATTCTCGCAGCACCCCTACACCATCTGGCTCCAACCCAGATGGAGGGAAAAAGAGATGATATCCCTGACATAGGTCTTAGTAGGGGAGTGATATGGGGAGATTGAAGGAACCATGTAGTTGAAGAAGGGGTTAGACTTTTTGGACTTATGCTTCAAGCGAGCAGGAGGTGTTTTAAAAGGAGATGGATATAGGGCAAGGAAGTTAACAGAACTGGATATGAAGATTTATCCAACCGCTAGTTAATACATAGGATACTACTGCCATCTCACCATCACCTATTCACAACATGCCTGGGAACACTACACCTGAAGAAAGAAGACCCTGCTGAAAGAAATGGACTCAAGAATTCCTGACTCCTGCTGGCTCTGCAACTGCTCTCCAAGTGTCAAGTGGCAGACCTCCAACAAGCCCAGTTGACCACTGAGGACGGTCCTCTACAAGAGACCTGGTTGGAGGGAGACCTGGTGCCTAGAACACTGCCCTAATGACATGAGGGCTGCAGGAATGACCTTGGAGGAACCTTCTACTAGCTGAAGAAAAGTGAGATTTAGGGCCAGATGTACTAAACTGTTAAGTCCTTGCAAACCCCTCCAATTTGAAAAATCAGTGTTTGCCACTGCGAAAATGTATTTTAATTTTGTAAATTTGCCGACTCCTAAAATGGGTTTAGAAATGGATGCTGAATTGCATACTAAAAGAGGTGTTTAGGGCGACTCTTCCAAATTGTTATTAGGTACCATATGTATGAAGTTTTGCTACCGGAATCCGGGTCATGAGCTATTGATAAGTTATGGACTTCCAAGTTGGGGTGGTAACTCATTTACAAATGGGAAGATTTTTCCCAAAGAACTGGTGAACCTTTGCCCTTTCCAAATTGTTGTCTCGTCTTCATTAGAAGTAGGCAGTGGTCCATTAAAGTTTATGTCATTCTCCAGGGTGACCTGCAGAACTTGGAATGGGAGGTACAGTTGCCTGGGGAATAAAACAACAATGTGTGGTAAAGGAATTTTCCGCATAGTAACAGCTACTTCGACTGTCAGTACCAAGCTACCTCTACAACCTCTTGATGAGTATATCTTTGTCAATTAACTGTGCAGAGTATTTGTTATATTTCAGCTAGATATGTGCAAAATAAATACCAAATACATATACAACACACTTTCACAATATATATATATATATATATATATATATATATATATATATATATATATATATATATATATATATATATTACTATGCTAAATGGCTACTTTGTTACGTCTCTTGTCCCACCGCTCCCTTTTACTGTATTAATGTACAATACTAGCAAATAGGTACCACTGTTTATCTATAAATGAATACAAATACACCTGTACTTACGTTTTCATTTGTCTGACAGTCAAATATGTACACAACCTGCACACAAAACCTGCAAAATTCACATAAAAGGTATTTTACATTGAGGAGCACAAATATCGGCAACTTAGTGCTAAAGTAAAATTTGAAGAACTGTTCGCGCAGTGTTATTAGTTTAATAATAGGCTATGATTCCCAGTTTGTACAGTTTTTTTTACATTCGGTCAGTAGTTTAATTAAAGCTGAACATTCATTATGATTATAGGCCTTTACACTCTACAAATCATGAACAATGATACTGTACTGATCCCTTTCATGTCACAGATGTTGTCACGAGAATGTAATGGGCAGAGCAGGTGACATCACACACCTTCTGCCCCATAAGGATGCCCCTGTTATATTACATCTTACCCTACTGTTCACTTCTCATCAGGGTTTATTTGTTGCTGAGGGGGAGAAGTGTAAAGCCAAGGAGTTAAGTCTTCAGAAAGTAGCTTATCACTTGGTTTTTGGAAGGCGAGCTTGGTTCATCATACCATCCTTATGATAGATACAATTCCACCGTAGATTGTTCTCCAGATTAACTACTTCCTTCAGAATTTGGAGGATTTTCTATTAGCGCCCAACACTTAATCATGCCTTTTAATTATGTCTGAGCCGGTAACTTAAATTAGATATTCAACGCTCTGTAAGACTGTCCCTGAGGAGATGCACGAGGCCAGCAGGATGAGAGATCATAACAATCATCTCACTTTTCTGCAAATCTATAGTATAATTAATAAGAACATTTAAAGAAACTCTAGTACGTGAAGTAAATGCAGTGGAGGAAAATTGACTCTGGTCTAGTCTAAATATGTTTGTTTTTCGCACAGTTTCCTTGTTCTGATACTAAGGAGATGCACCAGGTAAGTGTTTGTGTGTGTGTGTGGGGAGTGGGGGGGGTTAGTTTGCATTCATTTGGAATGACACAGGTTACTTTCAGTCTGTTTTTACCTGAATTCAACCAAATTAGGTTTTAACCTACTTTGTTTTAACCTTGAACCAGAATATCAAGGTGTACTATTACACCATGATAAAGCTCAGTGGCCAATCATTCAAGAGCAAAACACATGTCACCTGCACTAAACATCTGAACTAATCAATTTTAAGCCAGAACCTTTATTAATGAACATTATGTTTGTAAACCAAATAATAAATTGCTGAGAAACATAACATGTTTCCAGGACTTTGATAATGACATCACTGGTAGAGTACTGATATAACAATTCAAATAAACTTTTTCTGTGTAGGTATCTTGTTGTAGCACTTCCTGAACTAAGAGGATGTAGCTTCAAATTGGATAAATAGGAAAAGATGGCAGATGGGGTATGTAATGAGCACGACTTGCCTCAGACCAGTAATCACTCTAAAAAATATTGGGGGTGAGGAGATTTTGTGACTCTTGACAAACACGCCTACCTGTCCCATCACGGCATGCTTTCATTAATACCTACTACACAGCAATCATTTTGCTTACAGGCTGAGTGCCATAGATTTCAGGCATGTGTTTATATCTTTAGTCTGTCAAATCCAGAAGTACGCAATACGATTTTAAAAAATTCCAATATATAAGTAACTCTTAATTAAATAAAAAACAGATTCATCATTACCAGCTGAGGGCGTAGCAGAAACCGAGCACGGAGCCAATGAGCTTGTGGCGTGTTGACAGGCAGGCAAAGAATGGGTAATAGTCGATTCCCGCCTCCAGTGCACAGATAAGGTATATGAAAACTGCAGGAGAAGAAGAACCACATTGGAGTAAAACGCCTCTGATTATTAATATTGCTGGAAACACATCACATAAACCCTTTCAATGTCGCCTATATTCGCAGTGCGCTCCTGCATTTTGCAACATTTTCTATCCATGACAAAAACACTTATTCAAATAAGAAAGACAAGCTCTGAAATGTATTACAGGCTAATAAAAGGCTCAGATCAATCAGCGAACGAAAGCTCATATGCTATATTGTGAAGCTGTTACTCCTGCGGTGCCGGATGATCTAATAAATACACATATTCAACAGCAAGAGACCGCAAGGATATTCACACATGCTTTGCAGATTTTCCCCAACATATTCAGTTTACATTTCTTAGACTTTCTATTTTTTTTACAATCAACCATTTCAGTCGTGAGGAATTAATGGGTTCTAATATTCGGGTGTGCCACCTCAGTTTCCTGATTTCTGCTGTCCCATGACAATCTCAGCAGCTAAGAATATTTCCATTCCTACATTTCCAGTGTGTATTATTTAATCTAGTGCAAGTGCTTCACCTCTTTGTATTGTTTTAGTATCATTTTTTCCCTTTATTGTATTTAATTATGACAAGGAGTTTCTTATCTCGCCTTTCATTGTTTATCATTTTGCTATTGCTTTAAAACGTTATGTTTCACACTCAACCCCGTTGTACTGTTTTACAGTTATTCGTGGAGAAATTGTGGGGCATATTATGAAGGGATTTATCTCCGCTTTTTTGGCTTTAAAAGCCAAGAAAGCGGAGATAAAATTATCTCCCTATTACCTAGCTGTCGTTAACACCAGTTAGCGACAGCTAGTAGGAGATAGCGACCATCTTGGGCCCTGCTTTGCATGTCAGAGAAATTTATCACTAATGACATGCAAAGTGGGCGTGCCAAGATGTTAGCGACTGTAAACAGTCGCTAACATCGCTATCTCCTATTACCAACTTTTGGAGATATTCGCGCTAAGCTCGAATATCTCTAAAAGCTAACACCTGCCCTGAGCAGTTCTTAGCCATGTTACCCAATGGGAGGTGGATAACATGGCTTAGAGCATTCGCTCGGTAATGCATGAATATCGCTGACTTTACAGCGATATTCATGCATTTCGGCCGATTTTTATCGTTTCAGAGATAAACCTTGCTAATAGCAAGGTTTATCTGCGATAAAAATCGTCGCAGCTCGGCGATAAATTTTTATCTCTAACCAAGCAATAGCGATAATTATCGCTATTGCTTGGTAATATGCCCCTCTGTTAGTTACTGCTTACTAGCTAATCCCTGGCTACAGATGTCAATGTTTTCCTTCATAATTTAAGTTCGGGAAGAGGCCACTGCTCCTGAAGGGGGCGATTCCTTCTGAAATGACACTGCCTATGTTTCTTGTCAGTCTTTATATCTTGCTCCCTCTCTCTTCTACCTTCCCAGTTCTTTTGTTATTGTTACTGGTAGTGCAAACCTGTTTGTTCTACTGCCCCATCTCTTGCACAATTCCTGAGTCATTGGAAGCATTAGGGGGGCGACCAGGAGAGGGTAACTGGCCTTTACCAGTGCCCATTCCCGCTCCAGGGAATAGGTTTAGGATAAATGACCCACGCACTCTGGTGAGGCCTTTGAGGTTGGGTTCCCTCCACATGTCAGGTTGTTATATGCTAGGCAGCAATTATTATACTGACATTTATACAACTCTTGGCTTTTCCTGTGATCGGATCTTAATTTGACCAAATTAAAAGCTCCGATTAACAGGCATCTAAATTCCAAAACAGCAGACTTAGTGGTAAGGAGTTCCCTCTGAAAACCTGAATTCATTTTTAAACATCAGACAGACAAAATGGAGTTAAAAAATGATGTTGTTGATTACTATCAACCTGTACCAGTAACAAAACTATACCAATCAATGAGAAGAACCGGTCTCCACAATGACTTTCCTAGTAAGTTGACCAAAAACCAGAGCAATCACTTAGGCCTTTTTTCTTTATTTTCTATAATGCCTTCTCTACTAATTTTACTCCCTCCCCCACAACTAAAAAAATAACAAATAAGTCTTTAATTGAAAAATGTGTAATAACAGAATAACAAGAATTGTCTTTTTTGGACTGACTGCAAAAGTCTGAACTTCCTTTAAGATACTGACTTTCTTCCATGGGTAATGGTGAATGCGAATCAGTTACTACAGCAATCTTACAATGCTTCTTAGACAAACTTGTTAAGGTTAACATATTACCAAGATGCTACACATAGGGGCATATTTACAATAACTGGCGCATCCCTGCATATTAGCAGGGATGCGCCAGTTATTGTGCATCAGGGCTATGCCACAATGGATGCGGCGCATTTACAATGCGGCGCACCATGGGGCAAAAACGGACAGATGCATGATGCATTTGTGCCGTAAAGGCGGCGCATTGCTGGAGTTGCGTTGCAAGCACGACACAGCTCCAGCAAGGCTCTGGGGTGCCCTATCTTTTAAAGTCTGCATCAATCCTTACAGGCGCAGGGTTTTGACGCAGCATGGGCTTAAAAGTGACTGAGTGAAATCTTGTAGATTTCATTCAGCCACTTTTGGAGGCGTTCCTGCGCTGGAACCCCCCCCTGCGCCTGAACGCCTGCTTCTGGCGCAGGCAGCCGCGGCCGGCAGTGGGAGTACCTGCAGGGAGGTGACGTGGGGAGGGGGGTAGTAATGTATGGATTACGGAGCTTCCCAGGTAAGTAAACATTTAAATAAATAAAACGAATTTCGTTGAGTGCACTGCATCACCAAATGCGATGCAGTACATGCACTAAATTCGTTGTACATATTTAAATGTTTACTTACCTGTAAAACTCCGTAATCCATACATTACTACCCCCCCACCCTGCTCCTCCCCCTCCCCACATCACCGCCCTGCAGGTACTCCCACTGCCGGGCGCAGCTGGGCACAGGGCTTTACCGCGTGACGCATCTCCCAGATGCATCACGTTGTAAATACCCCGCAGCATGGTGCCTCTTTTGCACTGCCGCTGCGTCACAAAAGTGATGCAACAGCAGCGTAAAAGATGTGCAAGGGGCTTGTAAATCTGTCCCATCTTCTTTCTCAATTCCCATTTTTAGATTTAACTTTCCACTGTTTCTTTTGTTAGAGTCAAGTAATATCCTGAACATGTATCTCATGTGTCTGGTGAGATGAAAATCCAGAGGAATTATAACATACTGATTTACAGGCCATTTAGAATTTGGCAGGTGCCTCCAACCACCAATTTTGCAGTTACACAAACTCATTTTACTGGATTTCCCTGCTCGTACTGAAAGTTCACCAATCAATGGCCAGCACACGCAGGCAAAACGCTCTCTTGTGCATCAAGGCCATTGCATTTTTTACTTTTTGAGAGTAGAGTCTACCTCAGTGCAGCCTACCCCCCCTCTCCCCAGTGGAGGCTCTGGTGTGCACAATAGTTGGTGCCGGTTGTGCATCCACCAAATGACCATCATCCTCAGTGCATCAGGATGTCCACCCTATTTAGGCAGTCCTACTGATGCAGATTTTAACTGAAAAAGCAGAGAAAATAAATAATTGTGCCCAGTTCAAGAGAGAAAAGTCCCTGAGCATCAGCGTCGTCATTTTTTATTTTTATTTCAAAGACAAATCCTGCTTTTTGGTTTATTCCATAATAGGAAAAAATGCTGAGTGGGCCGCCTGGTATTCAGTTTTCGTGAAATGCTTCTGCCACACTAGCAAAAGCACTTTCATTAGCATGATCCCCACATCAAGCAGGTATTGATCTCTCAATGTGGCAGATACTCCATTGGTTGACTAGTGGTCCTCTTGTAGTGTAGTTCCTATATTCCCAATAGGCTCTGCGCATTGGAATAATATACACTATAGATTTGACATAGGACTTAGATCAGTATGTCTCTATCGAGTAAAATAAACTTAATTGTGTGTGCCAGCTAACTCAGAGGTCACTAGAAACTTTCTTGAATAAACAAGAAGGGATTAGTCTCTGACAACCGTATAAACATGACAACTTTGTTTCCCCTAGAACCGGAACAACATCTTCAGAGTCATGGAAACAATAGATAACTATTTCCCCCAGTCAATCGTGCATGCTGCGTTTCTACAGAGTTGCATAGAAATAGAGAGATGGGCGTTTCAATAAAAGGGTTTATGGAACAGTCTTATTTCTCATGCAAGAGATATGAACTGCTACAATTGTTAGACAGAATGCAAAGTATAATGTGTACAGTGTAAACTGTAATATAAAATAATACTGCAATAGCATTGTCTGTTGCTATGACATATATAAAAATACATACATAAATAACAAAGGCTAAACTACTCGACTGGTGCTTCTAAAATACAAAACAAAAACTGAATAAAGTTTTTCTGACTGACCCTTGCTAGGTTCGAAATGAGCCTGAACTACACAAAGGGCTTAAATACACTTAAGTACTCTTTAAAAACTAAAGGGCATTGTCATACATTCATAATGACCAACTGCTGCCTAAAGGCTGCTTTCCATTTGCTACGAATCATAATAATGAAAAAGTGATAAGCTCCACAAGGAACTACCTCGCTAACATTGGTAATCCCCGGATGTCAAATATCTCAATTTGAGGGTAAAGGATAACAATCTTGGAGCATGCGCAATGACCACTTGTATGCTGCCATGACATGCCAATTCAACAAGAAAGAGCCGAAACCCCCTGTCTGTGTTGGAGCTCAACACACCCAAGATGGCCACTGGACTCCAACCCAGGTTGTTCTGAGAGGCTGGGTATTACCTCCAATCAACTCTTACTTGCAGCTTGACACCCCACTGGACCAAGACACAGCAGAGAAGAAGCCTGATGTGGTAGGACCGTACCCACAGAGTAAATGTAAAAATGTAAATGTCGGAATTTGTAAAGCGCACAGCTACCTCCACCGGAGGTGTCCCGGCGCTGTCCGTATACCGCTTAGGAACCCTTCCTGGCTTTCCTGGGAAATGTCCACTCCTGGGCACCCCCCAGGTGCAGCCAGGCATCCCAGCGCTTTTGGGGCCGTTGTGGAGACTAAGCAAGCTATTGCCCAGAATTGCAGTGGGGGACCCATGATCAGAAGAGGTACTGAGGCGAGAATATCCAGTCAGGGGAATTAATGAGTCGGAGACCCGCTGAGGCGGGAATCGAACCCTGGTCCCTGGCCAGAGCTCTGCATCAAGGTCTGCCTGCTCTAACCATTGAGCCACACTTCTCCACAGAGTGAGTCCAGCAAGCACATGAGAGACTGAAATGGTGGAAAGGGGACCTTCCCAGTGGCACATGTGACTGTGCAGGGTGACAGTTTGCTGGCGTCGGTGTGGTTCGAGGAGACTGCAGTGCGGTTGGAATGGCTGCCCTCCTACCCCATAAGGAAATTTGGTACCTGGAAGTGTGCAGAGGAGGTTTGAACCTATCACAGCGTGCCAAGACTGGAATAGAGAGCCTTCAGGGGTGAGATATTGGTGGCCTTATCGCTGTGCTGGTTGCTGTTGCAGGGCTGCCAAGATCCTCTCTGCTCCAGCATCGATAGTTCTATGTTACTATTAGAGCATTCTCCAAACCTAAAACAGGCAACTAATGTCAAGGAAGCTTTGCTGGGGCAGAAGCAGTACAAGACTGCTCAGCTGAGGCAAAGTATGGACCCAGAGCCACCATCTCCTCCAGAGCTCACGGCCCTAGTCACGAGACATTAGTTCCATAATTTCAGGTTTGAAGTTTGTAGGGAGATGTCTTCATTGCCCCAGGATGTCAATGGGTCCATATCTGATCTGGACCAACATCTGAACAAATTGGAGCAACAGCTGGACAGTTGGAGGGCTTGAGGGCATAACGCAAACAGAAACAAGATATGCTTTTTGAAAGGGTGGCAGCCCTTGAGTCCTGCGTGTTTTCTGTCCAGGGAGGACCTGGCCTTGCAGTTTGGACTGGACTGTTCCCATGGGCCAAAGGGACAAGACTGATTTGCATATGGCTGGGTCCAAACTGAAATGGCATGGTGAGCAAAAACTATAGATTTAGACCCAGATCTCTGTACTGGGGTGAATGTATGACATTGTTCTGCATTCTGTCCATCAATTGTTGTTTTTGCTTGAGTGGTTCCAGCAGGCAGGAAAACTAATATGATGAAAATCAGAGACAGCACAATCATTTACTCATTATTGGAATTATTGTGACAATCTTGCAATCTGAGCTTCCAGCATATGTACAACAATATTTTCACAAGCATCTCTCTGCTTCTGATGATATGGACATAGTACTGAATCACACTCAGGGCCTGATTACGAGTCTGGCGGTCCATGGCCTGCCTGTCTCATGATGCACGGTGCTGGTGGTCTTCCGACCACCAAGGAACTGCGGCAACCGCCGTTGATCAGCGGTCTTGAGGCTGTAATATGCTTGGCGGGACCACCGCGGTCACGCCAAGCATATTATGAGTTTCTTTCCACCACGGTTTTCATGGCAGTTCCGCCTCTATGAAAACTGTGGTGGGGAGGTAAAAAAGGGGACCCTACAGGGCCACATGTTGCCTCAGGGCCATAGGGTTCCTGCAGAGGGGCACAAGGTGTGCCCCCCTGTGTGCATGTACCCCAGTACCTGCGTGACATGGACTGAAGCTGTCCATACCAAGCAGGTACTGACTTTGACGTTCCCGTTGTGGTTCCTATTTCATAGGCTCCGCCCTGGGAACACCAAATAACCGCCTGCCAGACATGAGAAAACTCATAATCTGGCGGGAGTTTGCATACATGTTTAGTTGTTCGGCAGCAAGGCCTTCCCACCGCTGCACCGCCAAACTCGTAATCAGGCCCTTAGCGTATTCAGACTTTCAGTGGAAACAGCATCTAATTCTGCATGTCTTAACCACAGTCTGCTTCCACAAACAAAAGGAAGATTTTCTTATGGCTAACAGAGAACTATTCAATATAATAGAGATGACATCCAGTCTTTCAGAACATTTCGGCTTACACCCTGGCCAAACATAAAGAACTTAAATGAGGAACTGATTTCTTGCAAAAGAACTATATTCCTTTAGATGGTGTTTTCCCCTTCGAATGGCTATATACCTTTAAAGGCAGATGCCATATGGTGAAGACATTTGTCCCCAGCTTAAACGTGATGTGGATCTGACTACCTCTCAGACTCCAATCCAGGACAAGCTGTGGCAATCAATGGCGGACTCGCCAGACTTCAAAATGACGACAGACAACAAGAAAGCTGAGCAATCGAGATGACAGTTCGCAGGCGGATGGACTGTCGGATGATGACTGACTATGCATCCTTATCCGTTATATGGGTGCACTGTAGTGCATTGTGGACCAACGATGTGTAATTACATTGACATGTTCACTCTGATTGTTCTGGCCTGGGGACCAATGCGGAGGCTGGCACTTCCTTCTGGATTTATTCCAGATTGCCCTTCTGTTCCCACTATTGTGCATACTTTCCTAACTAGGTTTCCACTTAGAGGCTACTCTTTGCACTGTTTGTTATTGTTTTACTTCACATTGTCACCAACAATCTCTCCTTTCTTTTTCTTTTGATTATTTATAGAAGCCCAGTATGTTCTCTTTTAATTTTGAATTCATTTGTCAATTGTACCTGCTTGTAACTTCTTTTATTTCTCCTACCTAGGGTGGAGATTAGCCTGGCAAAGCTATAGAACCTACACAGTCACTATGGCCACCCTTAAATTCTTGACCCAGAACATGCAGGGCCTTAATTTCCAACTAAAAATGAAAACGCTAATCAAACTGCTATATACCCAAAAGGTAGGGTTACCATTTCTCCAAGAGACTCACCTTCTTGTGAAATATGTCTCTTGTCCCTTCTCCAACACTACCCCATGCAATATCATTCCCTGAGTAAAACAAAGACCAAAGATGTGGCTACCCTATTTCAAAAAGGGATGCACTTCCAGAAAAATTCAAACTATTAAGATGGTAAGGGGAGGTTTCTTATCAATAAAGATAAAGTACAGGGTATTGGGGTTACGCAGGTCAGTTGATATGGACCACCAGATCGTAAATCCCATTTTTTTTTACGGTCCTGCTCGAACATGTGCCTGTGTTAACTGAAGGACAACGAACTGCCCTTGAAAGCTTCTCTAGTTGATATCTGGAGTCCGCACCATCCAGCTAATCGTGACTGCACCTTATTTTATAATGGACATAGAACACCCTTCAGATTAGACGTGTTTATTATGCAACATACTACCTTATAGGCCTTCATAGATAGCCAAATTGGTACACAGTTAATGTTGGACCATGCCCCTATAACGGTTATGTGACACTCAGTCTTTCTAAAATAACCCCTTCAATAAATGGCTTTAGTCAAAGAACAAATGACTTTTAGGACTCCTTCAGTTAGACATGCAGTTGTGAAGGCCATGCAGCATTATTTTGTGCAAAATTACCTTATTGCAACCTCCCTTGATAATCACTGGGATGCAGCCAAAGCTGTGATGGATGGTGAAATCAATCCACAAACTTTAGGATTTTTTAAACGTACCACATCCAAAAGCTGGAATTGAAATCTAAAATATTTACCATGACAAAAGAACATGCAAAGTAGGGATCCCAAAACTCCTACCAAGCTTTACTTAAACCTAGCGGGAATTCGAACAGATATTGATGGGCAAAACTACTCGACGTATGTCGTAGACTAAACAAACATAAGATAATACAGGAGATAAGGTAGGTAGACTGTTAGCCTCCAAATTGAAACTTCTCCAGAACTGAAATAGAATCTACTCCATTGTTTACCATCTGGCATTAAACTTACATACATTCAAGATATATTGCAAACCTTTTCCAATTATTTTTAGACTCTGTATGCCGCAGATATTTCAAATAAAATGGAAAAATTGGGATAGATTTTCTGCTTCTGCCAGTTGATGTGACGTGACCTTTGGAGGAGTTGATTTATCCTCAGGTGATGATTATGTTGATTAAATATTTTCCAAATAATAAGGCCATGGGCCCAGATCGGTTTCCAAATTTCTCTGAACCACTAGCCTAGGTATTAACTCCTCCCTTGGGGCAGTAGTGATTACGAACTCTATGACACACTGCTCTGATTATTAAAGCCAAGAAAGACCCAGCCAGAACATTGTAAATCATACAGCCCAATAGCCTTACTAAACACAGAATCAAAAATCTTTACCAAAATTCTGTGTAATCAGCCGGAGAAAATCGGGCCTCTACTTGTTCGACTCACACAGTCTCGATTCATGTATGGTATATAGGCGGGGGACGATATTCTCTTGGTACTTAACCAATGTCAAATAGTCAGGGATTCTAATACCCACATGATCCTTGTCTCCTTAGACACTGAGAAGGCTCTTGAGAGGCTAGACTAGCATGGTATGTTGAAAGTGTCGTATACAACAATGCTGGGTCCTAAAATTAAGAGTTTTATTAAAGCAAATGTTGTCTCCCCTTTGACCAAGCTCTGGGTCAACAACTTTTTGGGTCTTGGATTTCTCCTGGGAGGGCTACTTTTCAGGGATGACCACTCTTGCCTAATATTTTGCCTTGGACCTAGATAGAGCCTTTGGCCTGCAAAGTAAGCCACAGTCTGTTGACCACAGGCTTAGAGGATGTAGAGTTGACATTTAACCACTTGGATGCTAAGGTGTTTTATGGCTTTGAATGTAATTTCCATTGAAGTCAATGGAAACTCCATGACGAGCTGGGCTCGTCATGAGCGTCGAAGGGGTTAAATGATACTTTTTGCGGATGTTTTATTCCCAAACCTGAGACCTATATACCTGCCCTAATCCATGAATTGGACTCTTTCTCCAGAGGTTCCAGATTTAAAATTAATTACTCTAAGCTATGGAGCTTCTGGCACCATTTTGGAAGCAGGCATGACTCCTATGACAGAATTCGGCATATGTGTGTCATCTACTTCTGTTGACTATTTTGGAATTACACTAATAGCTTGCAGAGAAAATCTACATCTAGCTAATGCCTCCCCCCACTTTTATTGGACACTCTATGGAAAGACCTCTACAGATGGGGGATACAGGAAATCTTGTGGAAATTATTTTTTTGCCCATGCTGCTTCATGTGGTTCAGACTCTTGGTACCGAGATACCAAGGGAGACTACCCAGATTATTAACAGAAAGCTCCTTCCCTTTGTGTGGGGTGGAAAAAACACGAGGATATTGTATAAAATGCTTTCCAGAAGTAAATCAGAGGGTGGGCAGGGATTCCGCAAGTGAATCGTTATATTCGGGCGCCCCAGCTTCGTCCCTTTCTGGACCTCACCAGTCCCAATTGTGGGAAATTATCTGTGCAGATGGAGTTCATTTCTTGACTGAACCAACCTGTGTGCTACCTTGGCTTGCTCTGTGACATCATCAACATTCATCTTTGCTGCTCTCCATGTGCACCGCATTGACCCATTTCAGCCAGTGTAGAAACCTCCAAATTCACATCACACCCGTCCCTGATGTCTCCAGTATTGATTACTCCTGACCTTCTCCAAGGCTGGATGGACAAGGGGTTTCTGAAATGGTTTAGCAATAGAACGGCTGCCTTAGCTGACCTCTATTCCAAGGGTAAACTTCTTTTCCCTGCTGAGCCTACACAGTGGTTGTCCCTTAAAAAGAAACATCCTATCTCTATGATGCAACTTTTACTCTGGCTGCCTCCGAACCTTGCCACTCCCAAGCCCAGCACAAGTTCACATCCGTGGAAGCTGGAAGCACTGATGAGAGAACATGTACCCAGGAATGGGATCACTTGCTTGTATCGATTGTTAGAGACTTCACCTTCGGATAGGTTACGCTCTGAAGTGGGAGGGAGAATTGGGAATTTCCATAGACTACTCTTCCTGGTCAAACATCTGGATGAGGGCTATGTCCTTCTTTATATGCTCATTGTATTAGGAAAACAGTTTAAGACTATAATGTAGTGGTAATTGACCCCCGTACAGCGCTCTGCCATACGAGTGTTGCCTGCAGATTGCTGGCACTGTAAAACTGGCAAAGCCAGGAAGGGGCATATGTAGTGGTTTTGTGTGCAGGTGCAATCATTTTGGAAATCTATTTTACTGCAGGACCCTGTTGCTGGGTGACTGGAGAGAATATCCTTTAACACTGACTGGGAGAAGCTTTTCACTCAGCTACTCACTGCAGAGCGACTGACGGTGGCTTGGCAGTGGCGGGTCCAGTCTACACCATCAATCCCTTTCTGGTAGTCCAAGGTATGGCCACTGTATTCAGTGGAGTAGCTGACAGCTGTGGTAGGGGATAGGGTCTCCAGATTTGAAAGAATTTGATCCCCTTTTTGTACACATATAATCAAGCATTGGTAAGCGCATTGGGTTTCGCCTATTTGATTAATAACTAGCTGTTTTTGTTGTTGTAGGTTGTAGCTTGCTGAGTAGTTGTAGAATATAAGTTACAGATAGTCTGTTAAAGTGTCATGACTTGCTTATGTACAAAAAAGCCAATATATTGTGCAGTTACTTGAGAAATGAAATGAAAGAGGGAAACAATAGAATTGTTGTAGTAGCAATATTATGTGTTTAGAGGAGTTCTGACAACTTTTTGGGCCCAGTGCCACTGCACCTGCTCCACCATTCAAATTGTGTCCCTAGTGCCTGCAAGATAACTGCATTTGTGACTGCCTGTTCAGTAGTAAAATATAGCAATATTTAGTGTGTAGAGGAGTTATGAAAAATTGTGGGCTTGGTGCCACTGACCCTGCCGCACCTTTGAAATCATGACCCTAGTTCCTGCAAAGTAACTGCACATGTGACTGCTTATTTATAACTTAAAAATAGCAATAATGAAATGAAAGAGGGAAACAATAGAATTAATGGATGTAATAACAATATTATGTGTTTAGAGGAGTTCTGACAACTTTTGTCCCGGGTGCCACTGAACCTGCAGAACCATTGAAAACATGGCCCTAGTACCTGCTGGATAACTGCACTTGTGACTGCCTGTTTAGTAGTAAAATCTAGCAATTTTAGGTGTTTCGTGGGGCACCTAGAGCTTTTGGTCCTAGTGTCACTGCACATGCAGCACCATTGAAATCATGACCCTCTTATCTGCAAGCTAACTGCAATTGTGACTGCCTGTTTACTAGTCAAATATAGCATTATTCTGTGTTTAGATGAGTTCTGGCAACTTTTAGGTCCGGTGCTACTGCATCCGCTGCATCGTTGAAGTCATGAACCTGTTGTCTGCAAGGTAACTGCACCTGTGGCTTCCTCTTTAGTAGTAACATATAGCACAGCTCTTGTATATTAACTTTATTTTAATGTGCAATGTTTATTAAAACATTTAGAATTTGATCATAATGACCAAATAGATTAAGTTGAAAAAAACAATCCGATAAGGCCTACAAAGTGCAAAGAAAGGTACTGAGGCATGAATAGGAAATGCCACAAATGTTCTAAGTCTAAAGCAGCTGCTTTATCCAACTATGTAATAAAAAGCAAGCATTCCAACACACTGTTATAAACTGTCTGCCTTTTCTGTAGGAAGAGATCTTATCTTGTCGGTGAATGGGGCTTAAACAGTGTGATTAGTGTTAGGATGGAGTCAACAGTCTCTGACCAGGATAATTGGAGATGTATTCATACGACTGGCACTAAGAAATGCGAAACAGCAGCAAGATATAAGAAAATATGCAGAGAAAAGACTAACAGTAGACCCAATCCCCCAGAGAAAACTTATGCTAGCATACTAACAGGGTCACCCATACAACCTCCCATCATTCTTCAACCTGGTATGGAGTTTGAAAATGTCAGCTCCACTTACCCCAGTATAGAACTTGATAATCTCAGCTCTCAATCGAGCAAGACTTACAAAGCCATGTAAATCGCTATCAGATATATGAAGAACCTACTACTCTTATCAGAAAAATGTCTGTCAAAATTGGAGCTCCTACAGAAATCCGCCCACGAAATCCATAATAACTAAAGTCTATCCCAATGATAGTGACAAGCAAACTATACCGTCCTCGCAATCAACTTAGATATCTGACAAACAATGAGATATAGACCCGTTAGCTATCATATGAAACCATCCCTCAATCCTCCCACTTAGTTACATAAAGATATCATTCAGTCAGTCCCAATTCACGCAAGCAGAATTGCAAACACTAGCAATAGAATGCCAAACTTTAACAACCTAAAGAATGTGATACTGATTCCCGAAAAGCAAGATTTGTTAACGATCAAACCACAGAAATCCAGTCTGCGTCTACTACTCAACTGTCGGTCAGCAAGAAACATACCGCAGACATAGCTGACCTAATTTTAAGCTAGGAAATCAACGTAACTATCCTAACAGAATCATGGCTATCTGATTCTTCCACCCCATGCCTAGATCTTTTAGTCCCCCTGAACTACTGCATTGTGAGACTAGACAGGCAAAACAGAAAATGGTGGAGTCATCTCCTGTATACATAGGTCTAACATTGCCATTATGAAAGTTCAACCAGATCATCTAGAGTCATGTGAATATCTCGGTATGTCCTTAAGATTCTTAAACAATCAATTTTGCAAACTTCACACATTTTACCACCCCAGGGCAAAAATACCATGTTCCTAGACCAGCTGATAGAAATCATCACACCATTCCCATTCCAATTATATTTTCCTAGGAGACTTCAATCTTCACTGGGAAGATTATACTGACAATCAGATCAATCTACTCTAAGCTTTACTTGAAGATCAATCGCTGGTTCAAGAATGCCATCTACCAACCCATTCTAAAGGCTCTACCCTAGACTGGATCATCTCTAAAGAAAAAGCTGTCGATAAAATTGAGATCATCTCTTGCGACTGGTCTGATCATCACATTATTATCTTTCAAATACCTCACATAACAAGAATTGGCCATGACTATTGGTCTTGGCATATTAATGAGCTCAGTGGTATAGTTGCTATTATAAATATATTAATATACTGTGTTTAGTATCAGATGAGTAAGTTAGCAGGTTAGCAATGACTTCAGAAGTAGCAGAATAGTAATGCAGCAGTTTTATTAGTGAAGCAGTAAGCATTAGCAATAGAGTAGTGATAGCAGTTAAGTTACCAGGAGAGCAGTGATAAAAGTTAGCAAGAGAGCATTAATAGTAGTGTTAGTAAAACAGAAGTGATAGTAGTGTGAGGAGTACAACAGTAACAGAAGTGTGAGTAGGACAGCAGTAACAGAAGTGCCAGGAATAGCATACACAGCAGTAGGCACTCACAGCAGTATTGGCAGTTAACAGGATAGCAGTAACAGTAATAAAGGAGAAGAACAGAATAGCAGCAGGAGAGCAGTAATAGGGCTGTGAGTAGCTTTGTGACAGCAGCATTAGTACATTAGTAGTAACAGTATAATTTGTAAAAAAAGTAGTAAGAGCAGTAACATAACATTATTGTTAGTAGTATGAGAAGCAACAGAGTAATCACAGCAGTGACTGTAGAGCTAGGAGGAAAGCAGTGATAAACTCCAAACGAGTTTAAGATACTGGCATTGCAAATGGCAATGCCTTTTATTTAGGCTTCAAAATCAAAACAATAATAAAAGGCATTGTCATTTGTAAGTTATGAGACCATAGTACAATGCCAATGCCTCTGGGCTGCAAACGTAGTAGCCAGGAGGGGAAACAAGAGCTCCTCCTGTAGACAAAACAGCGTACACATGCATAGTAAAGCACATATGGAAGGATATGGAAGGCTATGCAGAGCTTGCACTCTCCTCTGACCTAAGATGGTACATGAGAAAGAACATATGTTGTAGTCTAGATTAAAACATTTGGGCCCACTCAAAAAAGATCAACATAGAGTGGATGATAGTACGAAACCAATGTCTTAAGCAAAGTACATTAGAAGTATGGCAGGAAATGTACAGCTTCCATTGTAGGCACAATAGCTCATGTACACATGCCATGGTGATGTGCAAAACTCTGCACACCCTGAAAGTTTCTTTGGGTGGGAGAAAGTGGATGAAATATAGCACAGTTTTATCCTAGACTCAAACATGAGTAATGTAGAGTGGCCCATTTTGCTACGCTAATGTCTCAACCAATGAACCACAAGAGTGGAAAAGAGGGCTCCTTTTGCAGAGTGAGTAGCAAAACAAGTCCACCTGCCCAGTCACAGCAGCTGAGAGGATCTGCACAGTTCTGCACCTCCTGCCATCTGCTATGGCCAGAGAAAGTAGATGAAATAGGACGCATTTATAATCTAGAATGGAAAATGTAGGCAAGAACATATATAACCAATGGAAAGCCAACCACCATGGAGTCTCAACCGACGTATTTCAGAAGCAGAAGATACATAGGGAAATACATAGCTCTCTTGTAGATGGAGCAGTGAAAAGCAGAACACATGCCATGCCCCACTATGCATGGGTGAAATGATCCAGCTCCAACTGCCGATGTAAAAGTAATTGGACACATTTTTCATCCTCACTAATAGATTTTGCTCAGATCATATTACTGTAACTGATCATAGAGCACTGCACAAAGCGTCCAAAGCTCACGTCTTCTGTTAGTCTGCCTTTCTGTGTTTCCTCCCAGGTTTCTCTTGTCGAGTGTCACTGTTGGCCTCCTAATGTTTTCCTTTTTATCTTTGTCCTTGTTTTAGGATCTATCTGTTTTGTTTAGGGCCATGATCAGTGTAATCCAAAGTTAGAAGTACTCAATGGACGTAAGAAGACAATGGACTAACCTCATTTTGGTCTTGTATATATGAATGTTAAAGCTCAAATGTTTCTCCCACAAATCAATGTACAATTACTTATGACCTTGTAGCACAACTGTTTCTAGAACATTGCTGTACTGGCTACCGGGCGTTTTGGAATGCTGCTGAGCTGGGGGCTGATTTCGTTGATGGGGACCTGCGTGTGCTGAACGAAATTCATTTTGCTTTGTTTATTTCAAAGCACACGCAGGTCTCCATCAACAAAAGCAGCCCCCGCCCCAGTGAAATCAACACTCAGCTTGGCAGCATTCCAAGACGCCCGGTAGTCAGTCTGGCCCTGTTGCTGTATACTGATTATTTTTACTAAATTGGCATGGCATTCATGTTGTTCCTAGTTTAAAGATATGCTAGTGTAAAGCACTCTAATACCCTAGCAAGGGTCATGTTCGCGCTATATAAAACACCAAATTAATAAATAAATAAATAAATAGGTGAAGTATCGTAAAAGCGCACAACCAGTGGAAGTTAACAAAAAGAAAAGTTCCACACAAAAGTGAAAGAACACAGTAATTCAGCCTTGGGAATTGATAAGAGCCTCTTTTTAAGATATATCAAATACAAGCGATTTCATAAGCACAGCACAAGCGATGTAAAGGCGAAACCTAAAAAGAGGGGAGGATTGGCTTGGGCCCCGCTCACATTCCTAAACATTTATGGGCATGGGGTTTATGTGATCCAAGTGCCTCTGAAACATCTGATGGAGAAACAATTGAAGAGACTAGAGCTATGCAGGGATGGAGCAGAATAGGCAAACATAGGAAAGAACAAACACCTGGCTATTGGTATTGCTGAGAGGGACTGGGATATTATACACAACAGACACTGCAACCTGTGTAATGCAAAGAATAAGATATTTGGTCAGGCTGTGAAGATTGGTAATTACTAGTTGAGATTGATATGAGGGGATCGGGCTGCCTTTTCTTTGTTTGGTTATAATTTGTTTTTATTTTGCCGATATAATTGTATTCAGCAGCCAAATGAGGATTTCCTTTCATGTATTAGGGGCTTTTGATTGATTGCCTTTCAAAACAAAAAATATGTCCAGAACTGCAATTTTCTTAATTTTCATCATATTGTGCTGTTACAGTTTAGATCAATGCAAAACACTTAATTAACCCCCTAAATTCACATTATGAATATTTCATCTTACCAGGTCTGTCATGTGTTAGGTAGAAAACTGTCTGGTGTTGTCTTACCGTCTGCCCACACTGGAGTGGTAAATGGAAAGTAATTCTGATATCCCTTGATAAAAAGCAGGAATACTGTAGTGGCGGTTGAACCGCATGCTGCTGCAAGAGACCATCGGTTCGAAGAGAAACTTCCAAAGTTGGCAGGCCTGCACATATATAAACAAAATCAAGATTAAGGCAAGGAGAGGACATAACAAAATGAATGAGCGGTTGAAAGGATGGATGGATGACTGAACTAATGAATAAATGAATGGCTATGTGATGTCCCTTCAACATACAAATAAGAATGGGACATTCCAGGGATTCATGTCTATCAGCACAGCAACTGGGACTTAAATTCAGGAGTTCGGAACTTCATGTAGTATTAACAGCATTCCTCTCATGCCGATCACCTTATGTCTATTTTTCGCTCAATTTTGTCCTAAGCGAATTGCACTGTTGTCTTATTTTGACCGACGGCTACATTTCCAATGGAGGACTAAGTGACTCTTCTCAAAGACATGTCATTAAAAATGGTAAAGTACAGACAACAACACCATCAGTAGATGTGGTCATCACAGTTGTAGAATGGAACAACTGCCAGTCTCGGTGAATCAGACAACCTCGTTCTTCTCAGAACCTACTGAGATCAGCTGCAGAGTGCCCCAGGATTCCTCCCTGAGCCCCAACTTCTGCAACATCTACATGCCCCGCACAGCCATCGTTAGAAGCCACGGACTCAACATCGTCTCCTATGCCAAAGACACCCAGCTGATCTTCTCCCTCACCGAGCCCAAAACCGCCAGAACCAACTTCCACAGCGGAATGTAGGACGTTGCTACCTAGGATGAAAATTAGCTGCCTCAAGCTCAACTCAAACAAGACTGAAATATTTATCCTGGGACTCACCCCTTCACCCTGGGATGACTCTTGGTGGCCAGCCGCTCTGGGATCTTCTCCCACTCCAACAGACCACGCATGCAACCATGGAATCATTCTGGACTTAATGCTCACAATGAACAGCCAAATCAACGCAGTTTCCTCCGCCTGCTTCCACCTGCTCTGAAAGACATTTAGATGGATGCCCAAGGAATCCAGAAAGATGGTCACATACACACTCATCACCAGAACTCTCAGAATAGGCAACACACTCAATGCTGGCGTCAACCGGAAACAGCTCAAGAAAGCAGCCACATCACCCAACACCCCCAACAACTCCACTGGCTCCCAATCAAAAAGAGAATCACCTTCAAACTCCTCACACCTGCCTACAAAGCTCTCCACGATGAAGGACCAGCATACCTGCACCACCTCCTCGCAGTCCACTTACCTCACAGACAATTCTGTTCTGCCCAACTCGCACTAGCCTCCGTGCCAAGGATCGGAAGTCCAGAACGGGAGGAAGATCCTTCTCCTACCTTGCCACCAAGACCTGGACCACCCTGCTCCTTCACCTCAGGCAATCGGTGTTGCAGACCCAATTCAAGAAGGGCCTCAAGACCTGGCTCTTTGATTGATCCTACACCCAGAAGTGCCAGCAGCCTCCCTCCCCCCAGTGTCTTGAGACCCTCACAGGTGAGTAGCCACATTATACAAGCCCCTGATTGAATGATTGAAGAACCAATCCACTTGAGAGTTTGATACATTCTTAAATAAGGAAAATAGATTAAAAGAAAATATACAATGGTAGCAGGTTAATTAGCCTACAATCTACACCTTTTTTGCCTGAGGTACCTCCTCAAAGAGTGTCTAATATTAAGATTGTTTAACACTCCACTTTCTATCTAACTTTTTTCTGACCAAAATAAATCTACTTTTTGTTTTTAGGTCTTGGCTGCAGACAGCTTTAGGTGTCTGTTGGAGATCTATTTTTTTCAAATACATTATATATAGTTAGAGTGGACTTTGGGACACCCCCTTGCTCGTGACAGGATGGGCTTTGTTGTGCATCTCAATTCCCTGTTCTTGGTCTGATTTCTTTCTTCCCTTTTTTGAGTTTGTTGTGTCCCAGGTGCATTTCAGTGTCAGAGTTTTGATTGGATCATGTAGTCTTCCACGGCTGACGTCCGATCTTGCTTTGGGGTGTATGGAAGGGGCTCTTTTATTTTCTATTGATTGTAATTTTATGTTTTATATAGCGCTAGCTAGACCCGAAGGTATCAGAGCGCCTTACATATTCATGAAAAACACAATATAATCAAGTCACTGAGCATATGATGCGACACACATTAGATTTTAGTACACACATAAATAAATACAAAGAACTTCGTTAACCAATGAGCCTGGATTACCGCATGCGGGCAATAAGAACAGTATGAGTTAAGGGAGAGAAATACCTAATAGACAACAGAAGCAAGCAAACAAGTACTTGTGTAGTAGGCCACAGGGTGGATTTGTCCTGTACAGGGATGCCTTTGGGACAGGACCCCTCCCAAAGTGTATTGGGATGCATCGGTTTCCAGTATGTAGGGGAGTTGTGCATCAGGGTGACGCAAGATCGGTGCTTGGGTGAATCTTTCCTTTAAGTATTGAAACGAATGTTCAGCTTCCTCACTCCAGATGAAGGGAGCGTTCTTCCTCAACAGACTGGACAAGGGACGTATGATCCTGGAGAAGTCTTTGATGAAACGCCGGTAATAATTCGCAAAGCCTAAGAAGCTCTGTACGGATTTCACGCACTGAGGGGTCTTCCATCTCGTGATGGCCTCCACCTTACCGTTCTCCATCTGAAAACCATTGGCATTTATCACGTATCTCAGAAAGGACACTTCCTGCGCATGAAAGCGGCATTTCTCTAATTTGGCATACAAGTCGTGTTGCTGCAGTCGACCCAGTACTTCTCTGACGTGTTCTATGTGTTCCTGTAGAGTACGAGAGTAGACGAGGATATCGTCAATATAAACCATGCAGATGGTATCTAGCAATCCTCTCAACACTTCGTCCATAAAATACTGGAAGGCTGCCGGGGCGTTGCAAAGCCCGAACGGCATTACCCTGTACTCAAAAAGGCCATACCTGGTCCGGAAGGCCGTCTTCCATTCGTCTCCACGTTTGACTCTGACTAAATGGTAGGCCCCCCGTAGATCCAGCTTCGTAAAGTAGCGAGCTCCATGTAACTGGTCCATCAAGACCGAGATTAAAGGAAGGGGATACCGGTTTTTGACCGTGATGTTGTTCAGGGCCCTGTAATCAATACACATTCTTAACTCGGCACAATCCTTCTTCGGAATAAAAAATAAGGGCAAGGAAGCAGGTGACGTGGAGTGTCGAATGAAACCAGAGGCCAAATTCTCGTCTATATAGTTCTTCAGATATAGGTTTTCTTTTTCGGTGAGGGCATAGACCCGACTGCAGGGAATGGCCGCACCAGGAAGTAGTTCTATGTAGCAATCATAGACCTGCTGAGGAGGTAAATGAGTGGCTTTCTGTTTATTGAAGAGAGACTGGAACTCCGCATAGTCGTCTGGCAGGGTGGTGGCGCTACACGTCAGTTCCGTTGCACATGATGCGGCCAGGAAGTGTGCACCGGTGGTTTCCTCTTCCTTTGCCTCTGAGGAGAAGGGGAGAGGATGACTGCAATGTTCCTTACAATAGGCAGAGTTCAGGGACACGGTGCGAGAGGTCCAGCTCCCAGCAGGGTCATGTAAGGTCAGCCAGGGCATACCCAGTATTAGGCGGAATTGTGGAGCAGCTATCAAATCAAACTGGATGTACTCGGAGTGTTCTGCTCTGATTTGCATGCGAAGAGGCAGGGTATGCCTTACTACTGGTCCAGAGGATAAAGCGGATCCGTCCACCGCCTTCACATGCTCTGGTTCTTCAGTCTTCTCCCATGCGATCCCCAAGGAGGTTGCGTATTCAATATCCATGTAGTTTCCAGTAGCTCCTGAATCCAACAGGGCATCCACTTGGGTGGCATCATCCGTAGAAACCCACAAAGATACAGTCATGTTGATGTGGGCCACAGCTGGCATCAACGTATTGGCTAATAGTGAGGAGATCAGTGTATGTCTTTCGTCCAACCCAGTGATCTCTTTCTGGTTCGGACTCTTCAGTTTTCCGATGCCTCTTTCGTTCCCAGAGCAGCGGGTTTTCGTAGAGCCGGGTTTCTCTCTGGTTGTTGGGCCCTGGCTTTACACTCTCTTATGAAGTGACCGCTCTTGCCGCAGTATAAACAAAGCTTCATCTTCCTTCTTCATTCACGTTCTTCCATTGTAAGGAGGCCCCTGATTCCCCTGATCTGCATTGGTTCGGTCCCGTCGGTATGTTTGGGGGTTTCCTCCGCAAGGGGTTTTGGTCTTGGATACCATCCTCGTATCTCACCCATATTCCGATCCCCTCTTCTTTCCAGTACCCGATGGTCCAACTGTACCGTAAGGTCGATCAACTCCTCGCAGGTTGCTGGTAGCTGGACTACTTGGGAAAGCACGTCTTCCAGTTCTCCTCTCAGGCCCTGGTAAAACAAGGAGGTTCTCTTTTCCTGTGGCCAGTCTGTTTCAACCATAAGTCGATTGAAGGACGTGATGTAGGATAACAGGTCCTGTGACCCTTGACGCAGAGTAAGTAGTTCCTTATCCAGGGTCAACATGTGGGACTTGCGGTCAAACAGTTTCCTCAACGCAGAACAGAAGTCAGTGAATTGGTGTAACACAGGATCATTTTTTTCAATCAGGGGTATGGTCCAGCTTGCAGCGTTCCCACCCATGTAGGACATCATAAAAGCGGTTTTCGCAGCATCATCCTGAAACACAGCGGGTTTACAAAGAAAGTGGAGTCTACACTGATTCAGAAATGTCTCGAATTTCTTAGGATCCCCATAGAATCGTTCTGGAGGGGCTAGAGGAATACCTGTATTTTGTATTACATGGACGGTAGGTGTATGGTCAGTGGAGTTCGGGGGAATGGCAGTAGAAGTAAAGAACCCTCCTCCCGATGCGATCGGGGATGAGGGAAGAGGTGATGTGTGCCCTGGTGGAGGAAGCGTAGCCTCCCTAATGTACGACCTCGCTCCAGGGCTTTCGCGCACTATGCCTGTGAATTCTCTGCGCATAGTATTCATGTCTTTTTTCAGCTCTAGATTTTCTACCCTAGAGGCATGCACCTCTAGCTGTAGAGCGTTAAAGCTTTCAAGCAGTGAGGCCAATACCGCACCGGTTCCCATGGTCCAGGCTAGGCGACTAACTTGGGCTTGTCAATCTGTCACGGGTAACAGACGATTAGTAGCCCAAACAAGTAACGCACATGCCACTAACCTGTTTTCTTCTAGCCAGCGGGGACCACAGCTTGAAGAGAGGCCTCCCAGTTCCCGCAAGTGCCAACACTCCCAATGTGATAAAAACACACTTAGGACAGATCGCACTCCGGGGAAAAGGGAAGGGGACAAAATAAGAAAAGACACTGTCGATAGGGCACCCGTCTAGGTCTGGTCTAGAGTATGGTATTCTTCTTGGCTCAGCGTAGATAGGAAAACAAAAGGAAACTGATTACCCAGGACTATAGATTGCGCTAGACTGTTACATACAAGATGAACTATGGGAATACTCACTAGATGCCCCACAATGCTAAAGTCAGGAAATCCTTCGGCGAGAATAATGTCCGAAGTGTTGAAAACCCTTAACGATCCTATGGCTGTTACTTTACAGTACCCTAAGGAAAGTAAGGTCTATAGGCGTTTGCAAGGCGTTCTGAGATCGTAATGCAATCCCCACAGAGAAGGCACTGTTTCTTGCAAAGCGGGAGTTGTTATTCTGGTAATGTACGCCTGTGAGTACCAGATGTGTAAAAGTAAGAGAAACAAACAAAAGAAGTAGTTTGGATAGCACGGCCGTGCTATCGACTAGTTCCTACCTCCAAGAAGTGGGAAAGAAAACGTCCGCCGAACTCAGCAGCGGCGTCCTCCAGGAAGTGGGAAAGAAAGCGTCTGCGGAACCCAGCAGCGGCGTCCTCCAAGTAGCGGGAAAGAAAGCGTCCGCGGAACCCAGCAGCGGCGTCCTCCAAGTAGCGGGAAAGAAAGCGTCCGCGGAACCTAGCAGCGGCGTCCTCCAAGTAGCAGGAAAGAAAGCATCCGCGGAACCCAGCAGCATCGGTGAATAACGAAGAACAGGTTCAGGCAAGGAATCGGGTAAGATTGAGAAGCACCTAGCACTTCCTGGGAGGTGCTTAAATACCAGTTCCTAATTGCCGGTTCCGGACTGCTAGAGCCCAGGGCGTTCTGGGAGATGTAGTGCTGCTGCTATTACAAAGCCCTGCCCTGTACTTGTTACCCAAAATCGCTACACTGATAAATTGAATAGGAAAAGTAGGCATGCCTCTCCATCATCTAAGGATCTGTTGATGTCATCTGAGATATTGAGCATGCCAGTTTATGTGCTACAGCCTTTCCTGAACCCTGATTGGAAGGTGTCATGGAGGCTGAATTCTCCTATATGATGGTTAAGTTGTTGTAAGACACATTTTTCCATAGTTTTGGCTAGGAGGTTGGTGATGGGTCTGAGGTTTTTGAGTATGGGTGTGATTTGTCCTAGTTGGAGAGAATCAGGTATACAGCCTGAGGTGAGAGTAAGCCTGGGCGGTGAGATCATCTCTGTTCATCGAGTTTGCAGAGTTTTCTGCAATCCACAAAGCATGCAGAGTTCCCAAAAACGCGGAGCAAAGTATTTTCCTCGCTCTTCAGCGTCAAGTTGGAATGCGTGAGTGAGGAAAATCAACCTCCTAGAGAGATATGTCCTTGTTCCAGCTCACCAAGGTCTAGTTAGCAAGCGTAAGCGAGGGAAATCAACCTCCTGGTGAGATTTCTGAATTCGGGTCATCAGATTTCTCAATGCGAGTGGTCACGGCAGGTTGCGAACACTCATGTTGAGAAACCAGTTCTTGTTGAGAAAGCTGCCACACTCAGCTGAAAGGAAGCTTCGCCCTCTTGCACTGCACATGGTGTATTTTGTGAGGATTTTACAGCGCAGGACAAACACCCAGCACTCAAACTCACCTCAAACAGCATGACTCTAACGCACTCCTCCGCTTGCAGAACTCCACGTAGCGCGGCAGGGTTTTTTTGTCACTTCACGGAGTTCCGCATTGCAGAACTCCGCCCAGGCTTAGGCCAGAGATTTGTTGATGATATTTGTCCAGAACGGGGCAATGATGTGGTTGAGATTTTGTACAATCGTGGATGGCAGGGTATCCTTAGTGTGTGCAGTGGGCTTTAATTTCGCGATTATATTAAAGATTTCAATTTCTGTCATGGGTTTGAAGTCAGACCAGTTGGCATTGTTTTTCAGTTGGGTGTGATTATGATTGCTGTTAGTTACTTTTGGAGCTATTTGGTCATAGATAAGTTCTGGAGGTGGAGCTGCCATGGAGGGAGATGGGTCAGTGCTGTGAGCATGGTTAGGAGGGAGGGTAGATGTGTGACTTGTAAGAAGGAATGTTCAATTTTTGCGATTTTGTCAGTGAAGAAGCTGGCAATTTCTTCACAGCATTAATTAGTGGCGATTATTTTATGTCGGGATAAAAATATGTTTTTTCGTTTGACAATATTAAAGAGCTCCCTTGGTTGTGGAAGAAAGAGGCTTTTTCTCTAAAAATGTGCTGCTTATACGACAGTCTTGCAGTTTTAAGTAGTGCTAGGTGGATTGTCGATAGGTTTTGTCTCCATGTCCTTTCTGCTTGTCTGAGTTATCTTCTTTCGTTGTTAGGATCTGAATTAAACCAAGATTTTGATTGGATTGATGTCAGTAGTTTTAGTTTGTGTGGTGCCATTTGGTCGAGAACTTCTGAAATCGCTGTGTTATAATGGGCAGTGAGATCATCAGTGGTATGTGTGAGGGGGTGGCGATGTAGTTGTTCACAAATCTTAGATTCCAGTTCAGTTATTGGGACTTGTTTGAGGTTTCTGGTCCACTGCTTAGGTTTATTTGTTAAGTCAGGTGGGTTCTGACAGGAGTATTGATATTGAACAGTATGAGAGGGTGGTCTGACCAGTCACTAGGTGAGATCGAGCTTAAAGAGACCAGTTAATTTTTTAGTAATAAACGCATCTAGAGTGGAGCCTTTGATGTGTGTAGGGTCATTTCAGAGTTGTTTAATGTCGTTTATTTCAAGAAGGTTCACGAAGAGCCGGACTATGGTGTCT
This sequence comes from Lissotriton helveticus, assembly GCF_964261635.1. Classification (NCBI taxonomy): domain Eukaryota; kingdom Metazoa; phylum Chordata; class Amphibia; order Caudata; family Salamandridae; genus Lissotriton; species Lissotriton helveticus. The sequence continues at coordinate 158,833,169 of NC_136062.1, forward strand.
TCTGAGTTGTTCCAGTGAAAGTTAAAGCCGCCCAAGAACACGTCCTTCTTAGGTCAGATATCTCTTCTGTGAAGAGGGCGCAATCACCAGAAGGGTGGTAAATGGTGTGAAGTTTTATAGGAGGGGAGCCTTTGCTTTTTAGTTCAACACGAAGGTATTCAAAAGTTGAGTATTCTGCGCTATTTAAAGTGGAAAATGTATTCCTACTTTGTGAATTATGGCTAGTCCTCCACCTGTTCTTTTAGGTCTGTCATGTCTAATGATATGTACCCAGGTGGAGTAAGCAGGTCAAATATGGGGTAGAGTGGTCATTAAAGGAGGATTCAGTGAGGAAAGCAATATCAATTTCTTCACTGAGTATATCTTCCGCGATATCTGTAGCATGTTGGGTAGCTGATCTACAGTTGAGGAGCATACATGATAGAGGGCAGGGATTATCCTTAGTGGAATGTAGTGTTTGAATGATGGTGTGTTGAGCAGGAGGTCTGGGTGCATTGTTATAGGGATTCTATTTGTACTCAAAATTAATGGAATTGTGGAGGGGGTTTGTGGAACCATAGTCTTGTTCTTGGTGAGTTAACATTTGCTGAGAGCATCAGCTTCTAGTACGGATAAGTGGCAGTGAGCATGGTGGGGTCTGTGGGACAGACGACACAAGGGAGTAGTGGGTCAAGCGATGCGTTTAAGGCCCTAGGAGAACCTGTGTTTGGAGGCAATTTATAACTCTCTGGAGATCTTGTTTTAGGTGCGCTATGTCATTCACAAGAGAAACGAGTTTTTCTCCATTCGGTTCAGGATCTGTGTGAGTGTTATTGATGCTTCCAACATTGAGAGTGGAAGGATTTGCGGTAAGCCCGGGTATAAAGGAGAAAAAAGCGCTGTGCTATGGGGGTGATCCTTGTCATTGGGACTAGGATTGTAGACAGTCTGTGTGAGCTGAATAAGGTCTGCATTAGTAGGGAAGGGTGTGTCAGCTGAAGGTTCAGTACATTATGGTCTGAAGTTGGGGCCCACGTCACTAGGTTTGAGGTGAGCATCAGCGAGATTTGTTACTGTGTGTTTGCTGGTTAGGGTGGGAACAAGGTAAGTCCTTTTAGTGGGTATTTCTGTGTGGTGTGTGCTGATGGGGGTGGCAGGGTTGCTAGTAGTGTAAGGGTGTCCCAGAGTTGGATCGTGAATCCGTAGGGGGAAAAAGGCGGGATGGTTCTGGGTTGCAGGTCAGAGGTAAGGTGAGAAAGATATTTGGTGCAGTTGGCCCTATTGTGTGAGTGGGGTAAAAATGACAGGAAGTATCGATCAAAAATGGTGAGGTGAGGGTGGTCGCTTGTATAAGTATGTTCCCTGTCTTGAAAATGGATATATCGATTTCCCCTCTAAAGGATGGGTAGGGGACATCATCAGTTTTGTTCCATAGGGTATCTTTATTGCCTTAGTAACTTTTGGATGGAGAAGGAAGATGTTTTTCCATTTTTCTGGACATTTGGAATAGAAGACAACGTTGGTTTTCTTGGTGACATTGGTGACGCTTTGGTAGGTATCAGCTATTAGTGTTTCCGGGTGCTGTTTCAGAAGTTTGTTTTTGAGATTCTTTTTCGCATTGGAGACATTTTTTGGAACACAATGCTCCATAAGTTAGGGCGATATCCAGTGTCAAGGGGTTTGTGGGGGTACATTGTAAGAGATATTTAGTGTCTGGTTACAGTTGACCTGTAAGATGGAGCGAGGTAAGTGAGTGCATAAAAGGCTTGACTGGGTGTAGTGTAGGATTGACGATGAGCAGTGAGCAATGTGTTAGGTTGAATAGAAGGCTGGACAGGATGTTATGAAGGTGTGACGATGTAATAGTGGTCAACACGATTGGCAAGATTGAGGCGCGTGTGAGCTTCTATTGAGAAAGTCACAAATATGTAATTCGACTGAGAGTAGAGTAGGTAAATAATAGGCAATTCTAAATCAAAGACAGAGAAAATTAACAAGAATGAGTAGTGCACAGAGCTAACAGATCAATAAGGATAGAAAGCAAATAAGGTGAACAGATAGTAAACGTTAAGCAATGGAGTTGTACAATATGCACAGCTAAGAACTATACAAAAGAGCATCTGATAAATAGGGATATTGAACAAACAATATGTGCAATAGTAAAAAGCGTAAAAAATGCTGTGGTATGCTGCTCATCATAAAAGGCCAAACGGTGGAGCTCCAGGCTAATCCAAAATGAACAATAGTAAAAAGCATACATCATACTAGGGTACGCTGATTATTGCTGCGGCCACAAGGTGGAGCTCTCCATCCGTGTTCCCCTTCTACATGTACTCTTTTCCTCCCACTTTTCAAAACCTCCACACAGGGTCCTCTTGCCCCCCAAGCTCCTTTCTCATTTTACGCCACTCTTTCCGTGGTTTAGTTATCTTAAAATGTTTGTTGATCATTAACCATGTGGGCATGCGTACGTATGTGCAAACATGTGCAAGTAGCATATTTGCATCACTTTTGGTTTAGTTCCACAAATTGCGATTCTCCTATTACCATGACTAGAGAATCTGGATTTCATTAAAGACACGGAGGCTGACATTATGCAAAGTCTTTTATTGCAGTCTCCAAGCAGCCGCATATGTCATAATACAAAGGTTCCATAAAGAACATTGAAACAAGGTAAATGGTATGACGTGACAACAATCTGCCTCTTTTAAAACAGGTAAAGAGAAAAGAGAAAGTTCAAAGGTATTGGAATGAAAACTTGAAGGCTTCCAAAGGATCCAAATGGAGGCGTGAAGAAGAAAGTAACCAAACAAGGATTCAGCAAAAGGGATCCAAGGTTATGAACAGTGCTTAATTTGTAAAATATGAAGTGCAGGTGCTCAAATTTTTGTCAGAGGCCGCACCCACGTTTCTCTGACTCCACCTACTTCCTCCACTGGCCCCACCCACTTACTCTATTAGCTCCACCCTCATCCTCAACTGGCACTGCGAAAAGTCAGATGAATTTTAGCAAGGGAGCCTTCCTCATGGTAAGGTTTTGATAGGAGTGTTAAACATTGGATGGATTTGTTAGCATGAGCTGAAAGCTATTTTGTATTTTTGGCAGCCATTTTGTTTGCCATGTGCTCTCTCCTCCCTCAGTGTTAACTGCTCTTGAAGTCTGCCTAGAGACAAATTATATTTAGCATCTTCCACCTTCGCACATGCCCAGAAGGGCCTACCTAGTAGAATGCACCTGCTCCTCTAGTATAACTGTCAGGCTATTTTTGCTGCTGCATGGAGAAGTAACTCTCCTCCCACTTTGTTGAGCAAGCAGATCTTGTATGCCCATCTTAGTAATTTTTGAATGCTTACATGAGCCAGGACTGCCCCTTGGTCTTATGCTGAGTATGTAACCCTCAGCATATATAAGGCCTCTGTTTTCTCTACTCCTCAGACTGCCTCAATCAGTTGCTAAGGCTTCTGTGTGACATAGTCTCACTCATTTGAGGTTAATAAAAATGCTCTTTTATATTTCAGCTTCTGTGCCAATTTCTTCATTGTTGGTTTAAAAGAACCAAGTATCAGTGGGACCCCTGTTTCAGGTTTCAATGTTCTTCAGGAGGTACCCCTGACCTGTGAACATTTTGAAAAAGATTGAATTAAAAGTGCATTTAAAGCACAATTCTGGAATAAATTAGCTAAAATCACTAATGCATTGAAAAGGTGCAATTCCAGTGCTCTTTGTGCTGATTCGGGGAAAGGACAATACTGTCGTAGGGTACAACTTTTACATAGCTTATGTGACAAAATAAAACAAAATGTCCAAAAATCTACCTTTTTGCTAAATGTCATCTAAATCCATTCAGTCATTTTGTCACTACATCTGAGTTAAACATTTAAGGAAAATGCTTCGGTGGAAAAACATGTTTTGGGACCCTCCTTTTTTCTTTGCACCTTCTTAATGAATCACCGTATAACTTTGCATCACCAGCCAATGAGGGGGGGGCAGAGAGAGGGAGCGAGGGGGTGTGAGGGTGCATGAGGGAGAGTGTGAGAGTGTGTGTAGTTATAATTTGGATCCATAGGAAGGGTGCCATGTCGTAGAGTATAGTGGCGTCGATTACAGCGAAGTGGCATATCAGAGTGGAGTGGTGTGTCGTAGAGTGCAGTAGCGTGTCCTTTTAAGCCATCTATTAAGTTATTAGGTATGAAATATGATTTATTGGTGTCCCTTGCCAGTCTAGTTCGACATAAGTCACAAAATTCCAGAAACCATTTCCATGCATTATGGTTATCCTCCTGGCTTGGCTTATGTTATAGAGCTACCTTATGAACTGATAGGCATAAAATAACAATCTCCAGGCACCCTTCCTTAAAATCGTCCTTTAAATATTCCTTGAATTACATAAATGACATGTTCGTCCATGTCCCTTTTTGATAATATATATTATGTAAACCAGCCACAAATTTTGTTTTTGCACTGATGCATTTTGTTATTTCACTCACAATTATAATCCACTGCCTTTTGATGAGTGCAAGTGTAAGAAATGTTGGGAATCATTGCAGCTGATTGGTCTGTGAGATCTTGCTTTTAAGTGTTTGTAAAGTAGTGACCATTTTTCACTAATTATGTGACCCATTCGTAAGAAGATATTCCCAGTTACAGTTAGAGCGGAGATGTGTTTGTCACAGCACATACAGAATGTGCTAGGAGGTTGGAGAAGATAAATTGTTGATTTTCGTATTTCTAGAAATTATAAGTAACTCATTATTCTCATTACAACACAGCCCAGGGAAATTAAACAGGTAAAGGGAGGGATTAATGACAATTGCTTAATTTTTTCATGAAGTTTCACAAACATTTTATGAAATTCCACGTTTTGTTCAGTTCAAATTACAACGGTTTTCCGTTATCTGGTTCTGTGAGAAAACGTATTGGTCAATACATTTTCATTGCCAACCATTCTCTCATGGGTAAAAACTATGCAAAATGACAATGTGATATTTGAAGAAATTTCACATAAAATGAAGTTCCTGAATTTTGCAAATATAGTCAGCATAATGTAAATTTCACTCAGACCTAGTCAATACCTGCCCCTAGTGTTTCTTTTGAGCAGCAGGCACTAATTATTACCCAGCAGTTTTGATTCTCAAAGATAAACATTTTACTTATTTATTTTTTTTAATCTTTTTTTTTATTGAGAATTGACACAGTATCAAAGAGACAGCAAACTACAAATGTTATACAATAATTAATATCGCACAGTTCATATATTAGGTCATCCTGACAATACATAAATACATAGTTACAATTCAATGTTATTACCAAAATATATAAAATATATAAGATAGAGGGCCGAAATAAATAACATTATATAGATATGTACATGTATGTCATAAAAAAAGGGATAAAATTCATACTGAGTATTAATAGTTTAAATCAGAGCAACATTGGCGGCTATGCCCTCCCTCCATAACTTCACTGGGGCCCACATTTTATAGCCAAAATCCCGCAATTTTCTGCCTTTATGTAGATAAAGGGAAGATTCTATGTTATGGATAGCAAGGAATCTGGCCAGCCACATTGAGAAGGTTGGGGGAGAGGAGTCCTTCCAAGCAGCTGATAGCAGGATCCGTAAAACGGCCACAGCGAGAAAGACTAGAGCCTCTGTTTCTCTCCTACTACTCAGACCCAGCTTACCATCAAACCCGAGAATCATAACTGTTGGGGATAGACTGATCTTCGAGCCTAGCAGCCCCTCTAGGAATTTCTCGATCTCGGTTTTAATTGTGGTAAGTTTGTCACAGAAGAAGAACATATGTAACAGATCAGCCGAGTCTTGTTGGCATCTCGGGCATTTACTATCCCCCCTCATACCCCAGTCGTATAACTTAGAGGGGGTGTAATATAGGTTGAAGATAGTCATAAAGTGTTGAGCCTTCAGATTAGAGGACCTAAGTACCTGCTTATCTAGAGATAGGGCTTTATCAAGATCTACATCTGGGTCTTGTAGTTTTGCTGCCCATGCTGCCTCATGTTTCTCCAGATCATCAGGTAGCTTGTCCACCAACTCCTGATAGACAACCCTAATCCTATCTCCACCCTTCGATAAGTATTCAAGGATAGGGCTAGGAGAGAAGCAGTGGCTAATAGATCTGCATTGAATGTTTGTGTAATTTGGAGATACTTAAAGCTGTGGCCTGTAGGTAGATCATATTTCTGCTGAATAGCTTCAAGTGACATAACCTTGCCATTACACGTAACATCCCCCAGGGTCTGAATGCCCTGTTGTTCCCATACTTTCCAGGCCCCGTCTATACTTAGGTTCGGAAAAAAACCTGATTTCCCTAATGGTGTATATCTGTTGATTCTGGGAATCTGCAGGGATTTCTGTATCATTTTCCATAGATCCCAGGCTCCCAGCGTAACCTTAAGCCTTGTTTTCTTAAAAAACCTACGCCCGTTTTTTCTTAGTAATGCACCCACAGCTTCCTTCCCCATTAGGAGCTCATATATTGAAGGGAGGGTATATAGGTCTGAGGTTGGATCCAAGGAGTATCTCTCCCTACTAACAGCTTCGAATAAAATAGACATCTGGGTCATTAAACAGGCCCAATGGTAGAATCTTATATTTGGAGCACCCAGACCTCCAAGTTCCTGGGGGAGAGACATATATTTGGCTGCCCTTCTAATCTTGCCATATTGCCACAAAAAGCTATTAAAGATGGATTCCGTTTTTTTTAACACTCGTTCCTCGATTAGGAAAGGAATAGACCTATATAAATACAAGAGCTTGGGTAGCATTGTCATTTTCAGAACATTTGTTCTGCCGATAAGGGACAAATGTAATGCATCCATGCGTTTTAAATCTGTTTCTATTTTTTTAAGAAGTGGGTTGAAATTGTCTTGTATAATTGACCCTGTATCTGCTTTGATAATGACCCCAAGATAGGTAGCAGAGTCAACATACCATTGATCCATTTTTATTATATTCTTTGAGCAAACCACCTGTGTTTTTGCCTCATTTAGCCTATACCCAGAATAAAATCCAAATTGCTTAGTTACCTCAACTAGTATTCGCATGGACTCTGCCGGATCTGGTGTAAGAACCGCCAGATCGTCAGCATATGCTAGTATTTTGCTCTCGAACCCGTTGCTTATTACTGGTTTAATGCTGTTATTTACCAGTATCTGCCTGATCAGCGGGTCGATATATAAGGCAAATAAAATTGGTGAGCAGGGACATCCCTGACGGGTGCCCCTTTCTATCCTAATTCTATCCGAGCTCAGGCCCATCATCTGTATACGAGCCAGCGGATCACGATACATGGCCCTAATAGCTGTCAGAATTTTTGGGCCAAAACCTCTCTCCTGGAGTACATCCCAAAGATATTGCCATCTAACGCGGTCGAACGCTTTTTCGGCATCGAGGAGGATCATGGCGATCCCCTCCTCCCCGGCATGGGCCTCGAATATAGATATAGCTCTTCTCAGGTGGTCCGTTGTTCCACGGCCAGGAATGAACCCGTGCTGCCAGGGGGAGACGAGCCCACCAATGATCCCCCCCAACCTCGTGGCAATGATCTTTGCGTGCAGCTTGTTATCAGAATTTATAAGAGAGATCGGTCTGTATGATCCGGTGCTTTCTTTTGGCTTTCCCTTTTTATGGAAGACGACTATGTTAGTATCTCTCCATGTATCGGGAATTTTACCTGTACAGATAATTCCATTAAAAAGATCTAATAAAAATGGGGCGATCTCGATCTTCAGGCATTTATAGAAGTCCAGGGGTATGCTGTCAGGGCCAGCAGCCTTACCTACAGCCAGCTGAGATAATGCTTCCCGTACCTCTTCTATTGTTATATTAGACTCCAGGTTTGCCGCTTCACATTGCTTCAACCTGGGGCCTAAGTCCAGGTAATGGCTACCGGAGGTATTCGGGCGTGTATCCCCTACTTCTTCCCTATATAGATTTTGATAAAATTTTGCGAATATCGATATAATATCTTGAGGTTCAATATGATCTCGCCCCTCATCATGTATACATGTTATGGCATTTTTAACGCTATCTTGCCTGATTCTTAGAGACAGTGCCCTCCCAGCCTGCTCCCCTGTCTCGTAAATTTTCTTCCTTTACGTCCAATATTCTGTAGATGCCTTTTCAGCCATCTGTTTCTGTATTTCAGCTTTAATCAGGCAGATTTTGGTTTGGCTCTGAGTACTCTCCTTCCCTAGTGACAGTTCAAGGCAGTGCTGTTCTTCTGCCTTAACCAAGTCACCCAGGAGTTTGTTCTTATCAACCTGTTGTTTTTTCCTTGACTGGGCGTTATAGCTAATTACTTCCCCTCTTAACGCTGCTTTAAACGAGTCCCAAACCGAGTTTCTCGAGGCACTATATTGATTTGCGTCGTAAAACTCGTGGGTCCAAGTTCGTAGATGTTCTACAAATGAAGCATCAGCCAGTAGTTTACGATTGAATGTCCAAGATCTTCTCTTCCTAGCTGGACCTAGGCTATTGTGACTAATTGCTAGCGGATTGTGGTCGGAGAGGATTTTAGGGAGCTTCTTAATGTTAACCTTCCCAATCTCTCCTGAAGAAATTAAAGCATAATCTAATTTACAGTATTTCTGATGGGGGCATGAGAAGTACGTGAAGCCGGGATCGTCAGGGTGTTTTAAACCCCATATATCAACTAAGCCATGTGATAGCATCATAGATAAGAGTGCCCTAGAGACTCTTGGCTTCCTGCCGGTATATGGTACACTATTAGTCAAATCTACCGATATGTTGAAGTCGCCACATACCAAGATAGGTACAGGCCAGCTTGACAATTCCCCCTCCAGTATTTCAAACACTGCAGGGTCATCCTGGTTTGATCCATAGATCCCACAGATCGTTAATCCACACCCTAGTTCCGCTATAGCCCATCTTCCCGACGGATCCGATTTAGCCCGTTTAGCCCCCCCCCCAGAATTGTTTTACCTAAGATTACTACCCCTCTTATTGTTGAAGTCTGAGAGGAGCATGATAGTATCTCGAAGCCACCAAATCTTAACAGTTTTCTTTTCGCCCAAGAAAGATGCGTTTCCTGCATACACAAGATGTCAATGGGTTCTGATTTAACAAATTCTATCAGTCTGGCTCTTTTTCGCCAATCGTTCAACCCCCCTATATTGATCGAGTAAATACTAAGACTAAGCATGGCTTAGTCTTAGTATTTACTCGATGCTGATAAACATTTTACTTCTAATCAGCGTTCGACATTTACATTTTTCTGTTATTTCACGTTCATCTGACTTGTTTTTTAAGGCACACAACCGATGGCCGTAGTAAGTCTGGCTAACAGTCTTTTTTATTGTTTCACCTTCTGGTACTTGTGTTAAAAGTCATATCCACAGCAGATTATCAAGTCCCTCACAGGTGCGTTCCCGGAGAGGCTCAAACCAACTTTTGAACAAACAAGAACAGAAAGAAAGACTTTGGTCTCAGTGTGTTCCAAGTGGCAAAGTGTAAGGTTATTACAAATAACCAGTCGACCCTGGTTTCAAAGCTGGCTTTCACGATATCGACCAATAGACAAAATGAACTATATGACACTAAGCATTGAAACCGAAGTCTTTACACCGGAGTTAAATACTCTGTAACGTTCTTCGTCATGGTAAATAAAATTGTGACACATGTAAACCTCATTTAAATGTTGTGTAAGTCCTAATCAAATAAATTAGGTGGAAAAAATGACAACAAATCAATTGAACTCATTTTTCTCTGACAGTCAGTCATCTACGATGAAAAATGTTCAATCAATTAATTTCTTTGAAGCATGCACCCTAGTTTAGCTGACATGGTTCTTTACAAAAGTTATGGAACACTTCTCCTACACCAAATCATTCCTAATTCAAGAGCTATCACTCTTACCATCAGAGTAACGTAATGGTGCTGTACAGCTGCTACCTGCCTGCCCTCAACTCAATGTCTTGGTCTGATGGCTCGTGGGGTGCGAGAGTGTCGACCCGGGCGTGGCAATTGGAAAGACATCTGGCGCACCTGCTGCCTGCCATACAAGCTTTTAACAACTTACTTAACCTGGGTGGGCACCAGCGGCCGGCCTCAACTGAAGCCCACAGGGACTCTCGAGACCCATAGGTTCTTTATTTGTGCATGCATTTCACCCTATCCTGATAATGTGTACGGCATCGGTGGCTGCTACAGCACTACTAGGCCAAGCCAGGGCAGCCCAGGTACATTGCATGCATATTCAAATTCGAATTTTTTGAGGATACTTTAAGGGCTTTCTTTACCCTGATCGGCGGCGGACCCATTGTGATATATTAATGCGCACCGTGGGCCCGGGCCAGAATGTGTACGCATGGCCGGCCATGGCCGGGCCAAGGCTAGGAACAGTGCATCATTAAATTGTGGATGGAGCCGGAGCTACCCGGTGCCTGACACGCCACCACTGGGCATGTCATATGTGGCATGGCATGATGCCTGACTGCTTCTTAGTACTTACGGTACACTCGTCGTAGTTGGCCGGGGCTGCGGGGCACTGCTTTTATTAACTAATAGGCCGCCTGGACTGGTGCTGCCTGCCCTCAACGAGGTCGGGCTCCTGGAACCGTGGTGTGCCCGGGTGTGGCACCTTGCAAGCGGATAAAAAATCTGCGCGCAGCTTGCGCAAACAAATTCAACCTACCCAATCAACGTCTGACTCCCTCCCACCACCGACAACAGTCCACTGAACTAAAAGCTGCGCCCGCCCGCCGCCGCCTCCATGATGACACCATTATATGAGTATAGTATCATTATGATTAATGATGCAGTAATCACTTTGCTGTTGCTCCGGCTCACATTCACACTCAACCGAAGCACACTGGGACCAAGGAGACCCAAAACAGCACTCTGCACCGGCTCCAAGTCACTGAGTCAGTTTTGGTAATTATAACATCATGTCACCATATGTGATCATGCAATCGTGTGTAGACCCGGCCCTGAAAAATAAGTGCCGGTGCTAAGCACCGGCACAAATTAGGCACTGGTTATGAAGAAGGGTTACCTCAAAAAGAAAGAAAGTAATGAGAGTCTCCAGAGCAAAATAGAGCATTTCATGTATTAATGAATGTAAACAAATAAGGAAGCATGAATGTAAACAAATAATGAAGCATTACATAGGCATAAATGTAAACACAAATCATAAATCATAAATCACCAAACACTAGGGAATGGGATGGGTGGGATAATGTCAGCCTCCGTGTCTTTAATGAAATCCAGATTCTCTAGTCATGGTAATAGGAGAATCGCAATTTCATTACAAGAACGGAGGCTCCATTATGCATGTTGGTACCTTTGTAATACAACTTTAGACATATGTTCGATAGGTTTACAATAATGTCTAGCAAATGTACTAGCGTTCAACCAGTCGGCCGCTTTAAGAATATCATCTAACTTACCTCCAGACCATAGAGATTTACTGGCCATAGCACGTCTAATGGAATGAGCTTGAAATTTTGCCAAATCAATACCTGCTAAGTTCATGGCGGTCTTTACCCATCTAGCAATGGACGTAGAGGTTATAGGTCTATGAGGCTTAATAAAGGAAATAAGTAGTTATTTCTCATCGAAAAGACGTAAACTAGACCTTCTTTGATCATATAATTTCATGCACTCGACCACACAAAGTTTCAGGCAAGGATCGAAACGTAAACCTTGAATTTGACTCCAAATAGGTTATAAGATCTATTAGAGATCTCCAGGGCATTGACATCAGAGACTCTACGACAAGAAATAAGACTGAGAAGAGTTGCTAGTTTGATGGAGAGGAGTTTTCTATTCAGAAGGGAATTATCATGCCAGGATCTGAAAAGATCTAGAATCAAGTTCACATCCCATAGGGTACCATATTTGGGTCTTGGGGGTCTCTTTAGACGAATGCTCTTCATTACTCTGCAAACAATTAGATTTTTGCCCACAGTTTTCCCATTGACAAGTCCATGACCAGCAGAGATGGCAGAGCTATAGCAATTGATAGATCTGTAACTTAAACCTTTATCAAATAATTCGACCAGAAAGTTTACTACAGCAACGATAGGTGCTTGAAGGGAATCCAAATTCCTTTCCAGGCACCAGCGTACCCAGTATTTCCAAATGTTATTGTATCTGTAATGGGTGCCTGGTGCCCAAGAGTCTCTAAGGAGAGTTGCAGCCGAAGACAAAAGTCCTGAGATTTCGTTAGATCTCCTGACACTTTCCAAGCAAGAAGGTTCAAATTCCCTGTTTGGATTAGGAGATGGGAATCTCCATTTACATCTGTAAGGAGATTCTCTAGAGTAGGGATTAGGAATGGAATCTCGCATGCCAGTTCCGGAGTGGTGGGGAACCAAGCCTGGGATGGCCAAAACTGAGTTATCAGGACAAGAGAGCACTCTTTTTGTCTCACTTTCTGTAAGACCCTCTGGATCATGGCAAAGGGAAGAAAGGCATATGCGTTGATTCATGACCAAGGTTGCAGGAAGGCATTCTCTGCTAGGGCACCAGGATCTGGCATCCAGCTGAAATAATTCTCTAGTTGAGATGTGAGACATTTTACAAAAAGGTCTACCTCGAAAGGACCCCAAATCTTGTTCAGGGAACTGAAGATAAGGGGATTGAGCTTCCAATCGCTGTGATCCAATAGGAATCTGGAATTCCAATATGCAGAGATGTTCGATTTCCCTGGAAAGTATTCGCTCTGAGGGCAATTTTGTGAGTCCATCCAGAGTCTCTTTGCTAGATTGGAAAGGTCTGCAGATTTGGTACCACCCAAACGATTGATGTAAGCTACCGCGGAATATTGTCCATCTTTAAAATGACCGACCTCCCCTGGAGGGAATGTTTGAAGCTCATAAGAGCATAAAGGCCAGCCGTAAGTTCCAGGAAATTTATGTGGTGAGATGATTCTTCTTGAGACCAGATCCCTCCTGTGTTCTTATCCAAAAGGCTTGCACCCTAACCGTGAAGGGAAGCATCTGATTCCAAAACAAAATCTGGTTCCAAACCAAAGATTGCCTTGCCATTCCAGGCCTCTAGGTTGTCCAACCACCAGACTAGTTCTGATTTGGCGTCCTGATCCAGGGCAATTCGATCTTCATACCAGAGACCGGATCTCAGGGCTCTCCCTTTTATCCTTTGTAAGGTCCGATAATTCAGAGAGCCTGGAAAAATTGCTTGAATAGAAGAAGAGAGAAGACCTAAAAGTCTGGCTAGATCCCTCAGTGGAAGGTCTGTTTGTCTCAAAATATATCTTATCTCTTTCATAATTTTTGATATTTTGAAGGAAGGTAGAAAGAGGAGACACTTGGAGGTATCTAGGGTGAAACCGAGGAACTCCAGTGATTTTGAGGGAGTCAGGATAGACTTTTCTTTGTTTATAATAAATCCTAGACTTTCTAGAAGATTTATGACTGTCTCCAGATCTAGGAGAATCTTTTGAAGGTCTTGAGACATTATCAGAATGTAGTCGACATAAATGATTAGGGGAATACCTCTTTCTCTCAGGAAAGAGGCGACCGTCCTCATGACCTTGGTAAAACCCCATGGGGCGGAAGAAAGTCAGATAGGAAGTGCCTGGAACTGATAAAGAAGATTTTTCCACATAAATTGGAGGAAAGGTTGATGGATTACGGCCATAGGAATGGTGAAATATGCATCCTTTAAATCTAGTTTGACCAACCAGTCTTCTTTCAAGAGGAGGTCGCTCATGAGGTGGATACCGTCCATCTTGAAATGTCTGTAGACTAGAAATGTGTTGAGACTTTTCAAATTCATTACAGGTCTCCAACCTTTCCTTTTTTCTCTATGAGGAGATGAGACACATCATTGTTATAAGTATTATTAAAATGGTGAAAAACGCAAACAATTCAACATTGTTAATTGTTCCAAATGTTACTCCGTTCTATCACTAATACCTCTACACTAGCAATAGCATATCAGGAGTACCCTTCTGCCAGACCTGTTGGAATGATCTAGCCCCATACCTTGGTATAATGAGTCAGCATGCAGGTCTTAGTGCATTAATAAATGCATCCCACCTGAGTCTGCACACGTCTCTTGCACAGCTATTGTCAGAAATGGAATTTCTGGTTGGCTAGGGCTTGCACCAAAGCCAGGCAGAAACCACCATTCTAGTCAGGGCAAGGGAGTTACACGCTGAAGATAATCCCTGCTCACCCCCTTGGTAGCTTGGCATGAGCAGTCAGGCTTATCCCAGAGGCAATGTGTAAAGCGTTTGCGCAACATACACACACAGCAGCAACACACTAGGCACACTACAAAAGAAACTCCACACAAGGTTATATAAAAAATAGCCTTTGTGTTATCATCAACACATTAGAAACATAATCACATTTACACTGTGTCAACTGGCACTGGCAATATTCACAGGGGATTATATACAAGGCAGGGCCAATCGGACCACTGTCAGAACCATCACAATGCAGGTAGTAAATATAAAACACACCCAGTAACTACTGGTACCATAATGACCTAAGCATTATCATATTTTAGCATTAGACACCATCCTAAAATATCATAGCATGACATTAGCCATAAACTCATTAGGCCCAAACCTCATTGGGATAAATACATTACGCATTAGGCTTCACCAGCCTAAACACATTTTGCAATGACCTCAAAAGCATAAATGCATTACACAATAGGTATTGCATTAGGGCCTTGTGCCATATCATCATAGAACTGACCCCCTGGCCAACTGGCCTTCTCCAAGGGCTCAAAATGCCATCTGTTCAAAAATGGCAGGGCCTAGCTACAAATGCAGCAACATCCAAGGGCGCTGGGGCAGGGCAGGAGTGTACCTCACTCCTTTCTCCTCATCATAACCGAAATTCCCCCCAAAGAAAAGAATGGCGCTGGCACTCACTGTGCCTCCAGGGTCCCCACTGGGACTCTACAGCACAAATGGCCCCGAACGTTGCAGCTGCCAACTGTCTGGCAGGGCAGCTGTGGAAATTAGGCCTGGTACCCCTGTGCCTGGGGGAGCCCTACTCCGGGACTACTCTTAGTGCAAAATTTCCCCCACGTTGCAAGCACAGCAAAAGTAAGGCCCATAATGCACTGGGGGCCGACACTGCTACCAACCGGTAACGCAATGTCCCAAGGGCGGGAGGACCTCCCTCGGTCCCTCCAATGTAGGTGCCTTCTTCTATGGCCAGACTCACCATGCTATTCTGGGGAGGCTCCTCTCTTCTGATGCAGCTTCTGGCATCTACAGGGATATCCTTCTCGGACCACGCATACCCAGCATTGGACGCCCCTCCTCTTGCCAGTAACCAGGAACACGTGGGGCTTTCTTCTTCGGTCACGAGGGCCCCCGAGCAACAACTGGCTGCACCTCCTCTGGCCCTCCACTCCAGGGGCGGAAGGGGCAGAAATGGTGCCCGCGAGGCTCCTGCACTCGTCAGCAGGCCGCGCCCACAGTCAGGCGTGGTACAGATGCAGGGTGGGATCCTGGTCAGTTTTCAAGCAGATAGGCTGGGTGGGCACCCGCTCTAAAGGCACCACAATATGGGGTGGGCACCCGCCTTTAAAATATTCATAAAGCGGGGATATCGCTCCCGCTCTGTTGGGCAAAAATGTGGGGGAATCCTCACATCGGGATTCCCTCTAAATGGAATGCAGCTCCACGCTGCAAAGCCCCAGCACTCTCCCCATCCTGGGAGAGTTATTTAAGCGCACACAGGACACCTGGTCCTAAAGTTTTAGGGGACAAAGGCTGGGCCCAGGCAGGCCAGCACACAGGGCCTTCAAGCAGGGAGGCAGTCCCTCGTGGCGCTTCCTCCTGGGGCCCAGCAGCAGCAGTCCTCTGGAAGCACAAAAGCACAACATCATGGGATCACAGCCACTATATTTATATTGCATCTTGGCGTTGTCTGCCCTCGCACAGGACTTGGGGGAACCAGCCAAAACTAGTTCAGGGGGGAATTGGAGCACTTTGTTTACAAAGCACCTCTTCTCCTTTGTCAGGTGGGGGCTCGTCATCAGATACACCACAGGGGGGTGGAGCCAACATTGTACAGGCTAGGCACAGACCTATACAGAGACCAGGGACTTCTCCTTCCACTACTCCAAATGCAGATGTCCCATTCAGTCTAGTGCTGACTCACTTTGCCCCTCCTGGAGCCACACCCACCTCACCAGTCCCTGTAACACAAAAACCAGGCATGCGATTCAAATCAGGCAGGCAGACACATAGCACGCAGAAATGCCAAATTCTAAAAGTACCTTTCTAAAATAGTTATAATAAATCTGCGCACACCATTGCGCAGCATTTATTATTACCATTCCAAATACACTAAACTTGACCATGCTGCTCCTCTCATAACAGGAATTAACACTGAAAACAATTTCTGTTTGTCACTACCAGGACAAGGTATATGTCCTACATTTTACCTACATTGCACCCTGCCCATAGGGCTAGCTAGGGCCTACCTTAGGGGTGACTGACATGCAGTAAAAGAAGGGGGTGACAGACATGGCACACACTTTAGGCACCACGCTACAGCGGCAGTAACACTAAGTGCACAGGCCCTGCCATGGCAGAGGCCTGAGATAGGTTTGCAAGGCTACTTTAATGGGTGGCGCAATCAGCGCTGCAACCCCACCAGTAGCATTTAATTTACCAGCCCTGGGTATATGAGATACCACTTTACAAGGGACTGACAGCTAAATACAATTGCCAAACAGTTGTAGACCAATCTTACTATATTTAACACAGAGAGCACACACACTTTACAGCAGTGCTAAAGTGACCAGAGTCCTAAACCCAGCAACACCATTTCAGAAAAAAGGCTAGGAGAAAGGCAAAAACTTAAGGGGTGAACCTGCAAGAAAAGGCCCAGTCCAACAGCTATCTTCCTTCTCAGGAAAAGGTAGGGGCCTGCTGTGCTGCATGCATGAGCATGCACCGAATGTCAAATCATGTTAATAATATGAAAAGTATTTTACAATTGTATAATCTTCTAAGATTTTATGTTTTTATAGAGACGCAATTTTTTATGTGTAGCAAACTTTTAATATTAGAATTTGGTATATTGTTATGGTTTTAACCAACTGAACAATAAAATAAACAACAATAGCATCTCAGTCACAGTTCACAGCAGCATCCATGAAAACTTCAGAGTTAAGGGCCTCTCATCGAATTCAGTATGGATGCTGTTTAAATATTAAAACACCAGCCTTATTGTTCCTTGCCAGAGATGCCGAAAATGTATTTCGTTCTTCTAGAGTGAAAGAGTTGTCTCCTATAAGCACAAAAAAAAAACAAGGGCATTCCTTTCTAATAGGTGTGACCATGGAACAAATTGTGCAGACTACAGTCTGCCAATAACTATCAGAAATAAATGCATGTGTGGCACTTCCTCATATTTGGAGAAAATATATGCAAGCCGCCATTAGAAAAAGATGTCAAGTTAAAAAGGAAAGCTAAAATGGAGACTAGAGGGTCATTATGATTGCGGATTTTCCGCTTACTCCGGGCCGGCGGAAGCCACCGCCGGCCCGGAGTATGCGGGAAATCCGCCGAGGAGGCCTGAAAGACCCACCGCCAAATCAGGATGGCTGGTGGGTCTCACAATCTGTCCGCCGCTTTTCCGCCGCAGTCGGAAGGCGACCACGGCGGAAAAGCACTAACATGGCAGGCGGTGTCTATCAGACACCGCCAGCCATATTAGGATGTAGGGAAAGTCATGCTTTTCCACGGCGGCTTTTCCGCCGTGGAAGAGCATACGTACAATCACTTTGGGGGCCCGTTGCGGGCCCCCTGGGTGAAGGTTGCATGGGGGGTGCACATGGGGGGTACCTATGGTACCCCCCTGCCTTTGCGTGCACGAAGCGGCAGGCACCGCGCGGTGCCTGCTGCTTTGTGCATGCAAATGCACAGCTTTCGTTTTTTTTCATTGCGACGGGTGCTGCTTCAAGCAGCACCCGCCGCAATGTAAAACATACAGGATGTGACCGCCAGGGTGGCGGTCACATCCTAATTGCCATGGAGGGACCGCCGCTGCCCATGCGGACGGTCCCTCCTACTCAGGGGTGGCGGACGGACGCAAGTTCGTCCGCCATCCTAATCGGCCCCAATCTCTACAAGACCCTCCCCTTGGTCGGATGGGTCACTATATAAAAATAAGCAATAGCAATGAATATATGGAAAATGTCTTGCATTTCATATAAACACTTTAAAATCATCAGCTGATGCCAAAAAGCCATGTAAAAATGCCAAATTAAAAAACCCCACAAATTACAAAAGATTAAGAAACCATTTTTTTTTTTAAATAAGCAAATTAAAGAGTCTAGGAGACATCCGAATCGAGAGACTGAATCTACAAAATGTACACCCAATACATCTCCAGTGTGTCCTCAGGCCAGAGGAAGTAACCCACATCTGCAGATAACAAATCATTCGAAGCCTGAAAAAACAACACCCAAGGGAAGAAGACAGTCATCACCAGCAGATTCTGTAGAAGCTGAAGGCAACAGCGACAGGAGTGCAGACTCAGAGGAGCATACAGACGCCAGGAAACCTGTAGTCACAGGATCATCTGCACTAGCCAAGGTGGCTCATAATAGGCATCTTACAGAAAAAAGAACAGCATCACAGGACGAAACAGATGATGTGACCGCAAAGTACACACAAGCAGATTTATAACGGGAGACGGCAAGATTTGTGTAGCAAGTCACACCAAGTGCACACTTGAAAAAGCACCATAGGCAGTAAAACACAGGCAGCACTCTCTGAAACCACACAGGCTGGAAGGACAGAGACCAGTTCTTGTCCAGATTGAAAAACAAAGACTCTCCAAAATACTGTATCATGTTTTCATGATACAGAAGGATGTGTGGCCATTCCATTACCATTAGGCTTTGTTGTGGAACATCCATTGCAGAGCAATAAAAATAGAACCAAAATAGCAACCAGAAAGAATAACACAATCGCAATGCCTCCAAAAATGCTTGAAACCAACAAATGTAAAAAAGAGTAACTCCAAGCACAGTCTGAAACCTATAAGTAAATCCAGACCTAATCACTTTAAAAAGTGTGCCACTCCAGCGGTGTGTAAAGCATTGAAAATAGAGTGTACAAACTCACAAAAATGCTGTGTTAATTGAGGTTGTAACAGTGATTGCACCTCAGACAAGGAACGTGCTACTTGGAGATCAAATGTTTCTTAGGCAGATACAAGAGCAATTTTTTTTTAGAAACATTAAGACTTTTAGTCTGCTCAATCAGCCAAAGTTAATTTGAACAACAGGGACCTTTCGGCCACAAAGTAACTTTTTGGGAGGATATAAGATATTTCTGCAGCAAGTCACAACCTTGGGAACATTCACAACATAAGGAACAACTGGTTCCATCTGGCAGCAACTCTGATAGTTTAAAATGAAGTAGTTCCCATTAGAACGCAACAAAAATTCAGATTTTATTAATGGCATGGGAACACCCTTCAAATAAAACACAAGTTTAGCCATGGTCACATTACAAACTCAATGAAGTGTTAGTTCTTTACAGATGGGTGAGTGACTCAAAGAAGTTCCACATTTATGTAGACTAACAAAAACCTCTTTGTCCTCATGCATACAATGGTATTGAATGAGGAGAAAAGGCGGTGGCGGTCCGATGGCGGTGAGCTGTCTGCCATATTATAAGTTGGGCAGAATGCCTTTTCAAAGACCAGGGCTGGACTGAGGGCACCGCTAGCACACTGCCAACCGCCGGGGTCGCGGGAAGGCAGCTTCCAATGGGCGGTACAGATGTCAGTATTAGGAGATGGCTTCCTAATGAGTAGACTGTGGTGACGGAGACTAAGGATTTGGGTGCACACTCACCGCTTTCCAGTTCTTCCCAGCAGATTTCGACATGGATCCCCTTTTCCAGGTCCCCCCTACACTGGAGGATCTTCACCCAGAGTAATACGACCTCGTCTTTGGTGAATTACAGGTAAGTGCTTTGGTACCATGTACCTATTACTGGTACTTCCCACATATGGGTCGGACTCTGGCAATTGGTAGGTGGCATCTTTCCATATATATCATGCATATGTGTGTATTCAACACATGCAGTTGGAATGTACACACAGGCATTGATATATATATGGAAATACATTGCCCACTGCTCCTGGACCACCACAGCCATACTGCTGGCTCCTCAGGAAATTCGTAATGCGGCTGTTGGAAGGCCTCAGGTGCAGTGGTCTTCTAGTGGTCGTTGATGCAGTCCTTCAGCGGTCGGACCGCCAAACTCGCAAGACATGATGTATAAAGACGTGATGTATAATGAAACATTGAAATGGTAAGAGAAATGAAACAGTGAATGAGCAAGACAACAGATGGGATTTCAGCTACAGTAAAAGGCAACTTATCTAAATGTTCAATATTAAGCATTGTGTATGTTGCTGCTTTTTTAGCCATTTTTTCTGCATGTGTCTCAAATTATAAGGCAAAAACAATTCAGTTCTATTCAATGGTATTCAATTTGATTTTAAACCTGTAACGTTCAACTTATTTGAAAAATTGATCTTAACTGACTCTGGTCATGTTGAAGCATAGACGCGTCGTTATATTATATCAAATGCAGATAGAACAACATTATTCAATGAATAAATATGAGTTGACAGTTTAGTGATGCCATTATTGCCAACGCCTTTTCCAAGTTTTCCTAATCAATTTGTCTTAACTGTTCAGTGGCTTCTTGTGAATAAATCTTACAAATTTCATTATAAGCAGCATATATAAAATTTTGAAAAAAAGAAGATCTGGGACCTAACAAAAATTCTGTTAAGCCATATCATCTCAGAGGAGGAAAAAATGGCCTTTTAATGATGACAAGGTGGAATGTTCTAGTCATTGCCTGCGTAATTTTCCAATGTTATAAGTAGTACCTACTCCTGAGTGTTGTGACTGAATATAAGGGGGGGGGGGTGAAGCTTGCTTGCCTTAAACTCAGTGGAAGAGTTAAAAAAACAACCCTTACACACACTATTGGTTATAGTAACCACCCATCTGAACCAGAAATTAAAGAATTGAGTGTTCCATTCTGCATCATTTCATTAAGCTATTCTGCTGTGAAATTAATTAACTGTTGCCAGTTATCAAATTTCGCTACTGTGGGAATGCTTGTTGCATTTAAATGTTTAGCATTGCCCAAGCCAAGACATGTAGACTGCTGTACTGTTTTGTTTAAAAAATAATTTGGCAAGGAATCAGGCAATCCTTATACAGAGCATCAGAAACCTGGACCTGCCCCCATAAAGTTTTTATCTCAATATTGTCCTTAATGGTGAAATAAATGAATCCGAATAAATCAATTTCGTTTGAGTGAACATATTTATCTTTGGTAGGGAAAGCATAATCTTATAATAATATGAAACTGGATCTGTAGAGACTGTTGCAGGGATTCTGCACTTACACAGAACTATGCACAGGAAAACAGGACCTCGGTGTATAGGGGTTGTACCTTCCTACCACCTTAGTACCCAAAATCCCAAACGACTAGCTATATTGTCTCATTCATTCTCCTACATAATCAAGAAGCTACAAATCATTAGACAATCCAGAACACAACACTCCTGACTCTCTCAGGAATCGCGGTAGCAAGACTTACCCTTTCCCTTACTCACTAGTAATTAGCCACAATAAGGAGTATCAGAGCCACTGTATAGTTCAAAATGTTTACTTTAACTATCCTGCTCTATAATGCAGTATACAAGCCACTACTACCATCAAAATGCATAAACCTAGAACAGTTACCATTGTTAAAATACTATAGAATATACATGGGGATGTCATCATATATAGACAGTAGTTAAAGGACTATAAACCCTAACCACCCTCCCCTTGGTAAGTTGAGGTTTATTATTTAAAGGAAGATCTCTAGTCTTTGTCAGCAGACCCCATACCTTTAAAGCCTAGATGATAGGTTTACATCATAGGAAAAACATAGCTCTTCTCCAAGGAAAGGTCTCTCTCCAAGTGTGTGTGAATAACATGTATCCCGCAATATAAAAGGATGAGCTTTCCAGCAGTGCAGCTGTGTTTAGCATGTTTTGTCTAGGTGCTAGGGACTGACTAGAACAGAATACCAAGGGGCATATTTATCAGCCTTGCCTTGCATATTGTGTTCAGACTAAACTCCAGGAACAGCAGAGAACGCAGACAGCAGACAGTTCTCATGTGAAAGGCACAAACGCAGCATTGCAAAATAAAGTCATGTAGTAATGTGCTCAAAAGCAGCATCATGGCAGCAGAGCCCATGCTAACTTAGCAATGGCAAGAATGACCCTAACAGCCATATAACAAGGCATGACCAGAAAAGTAAGAGTGCTTCCTTAAATATGTTTTAGGACTACTCACAGGTTGTGTCAGAAAGCGTTTCCACTGTGTAAAAAAGGTATGTGGAGTACTACTTCCGTGTAAATAGTGATAAGCATAATGATGGTAACAAAACATTTCACTATACTATGCAAAATTCAAATATAAATCCTAATATTCAAATACTCTGTATAATTCTAATTTAGATAGCATATTAGAAAGAGTCATGACATCCCATTCGTCAGAAATAGAACCTGGTGTAATAACATCACCCATAGCAATTTTAAAAACATACAAAATTTGCAGTTTCTCTGTAGGGCCAAAAATCTCAAAGAGGACTTCAGCCCAAATTATACCATCATGAATAGATAATGCAGTTGTTCATCAGGTTCAAGTTTCTTTTGACCGTATGTGATCAAGAATGATCATACGCATCTCAGTTACTAGTTCTGGAGAAGTACGATCTGGGAGACAGTGTCCATTAAACAGCTGGAAAAAACGTTAAAAATCCAATCCAGATGAAAAGAAAAAAATAATGAAAGAAAAATTCAACAGTAGAACCATGGAGAAATCAGGTAAGTCTGTTGCAGCCAAAAGAACAGTGAATAACACAAGGAGGTATGCAAAGATTCTGAAGAAGAATCATCAATATTGACAAAGTAACCAGAGGCAGGCTAAGTAAAAACAGGGCCTCTTCAGGCACAGAAGAGCTGGTATGCACCTCCAAAGGTGGTTCATAGTATAACATCTCATTGCAAGGAGCTTGTTAGACCTGGCATCTTTTGTCAAGGTTTCCCCTGTCCTTTTGCTTCTGAATACCTGTTTTTGACTGTCTGCTGAGCTTTGATTTTGCTGGTGTTACTTCTGTCCAGTGCTAAAGTGCATGGGTTTTAAGTCTAAAATGTAATGCCATTTGGTTTCTCCACGATAGGCATATTTAATTTACTTATAAGTCCCTAGTACAGTGTACTACATGTGCCCCGGGCTTGCAAATCAAATGCTACAAGGAGAACAGCATCTCTGTTGTGCCACCCACATTAGTAGCTCTACAAACCTGCCACAGGCCTGCCAGTCCAGTGCCTGTGTGTGTGTAGTTTTAAACTGCCATGTTGACCTGGAAAGTTTACCCACTTGCCAGGCCAAACCTTCCCTTTTGTTACATGTAAGGAACCCCTGAGGTTGAGGTTGAGGCAACACGCTTCCATACGACCTTGTCGATTGACACTACGGCAGAGTGTAAGCCCACTGAGAAGACTCACAGATGGAGTTTTATCTCATGCGTGAGATAAGAAAAGAGCTGGTATGAAGGACCGTGGCTCATTTATGTCCCTGTAAAAGAAAATTACAGTGTCCAGTACTGGTACCGGGCGACCTCGCTGCCCTGATGAAATTGCCTTAAAATTGTGGTGGCAATGAAACATGTCGGGTCAGTATGAAGCGGTATGCATAATTTGCAACCGATTTTAATTTGAATAAGTGCACAGTGAATAATGAAGTTGGTATTGATTAAAGTGCAACTTATTTCAATTTTATTTTCACATGGTCGCATTTGTTGTAATGTGATTTATTCACTTCACTTTCTTCTTAGCACCTATTTTGTTTGTTTTGGACACTTTAGTTATTCTTGAAGGCAAGATGGCTACCAATTATGAAAAAGTGGGCAGAGCTGGTGAGTACCAATCAGCAAGCTCCATTGGTGGTGCACAAGTGAGGTGTCATCTTGCCCTTTCGCTATTTTTTGATTAAGGTGGTTCATTCTTGATACACCATTCACAGTGGTACTCCTGTACGTTGGTCAGGGGTAGTGTTGTTCGGTGACTGCCATATGTAAAAACGAGATTATTTTAAAAGTTTAAGGCAATAAAGTGGGAGGTTATGACCTCGTAATATAACGGAGAGGCGTACATGGGAAAAAAAATTGAATCCCTACCCCCGCCTATATGATTAGCCTCAACAGATGTGCCTTGAAGATCAGGTCTCAATGTATTGATATTGTTTGTTGAGTGGAGTATCACCTAGTTGGATTTTTCCCTCTGTAGCTCCTTGTTGTTTGTGCACCCCTGAGGTGGACCCAAGGTAGCCCCATGGGCAGGGTGCAGTGTATTTAAAAGGAAGGACATGTGCTTTTAAGTGTAGCATGTCCTGGTAGTGAAAAACTGCTACATGTGTTTTTCACTAGAGGAAGGCCTATCTCTCCCATAGGTTAGCATTGGAGCGACACTGTAATGTAGTGTAAGCAGGACCAATTGATGTTGTCAAAACATACAGATATTTTGGTGTGGTGTTTGATAACAGAGTTTCTTTTAAATGCCATTTTAAAGATCTAAGGGCAAAAATTATGATTTTAATTCATGCTTTTAAAAGTTTAAAAAAATTGTTGAATTGTCAATCTTATGATTATATTCCTAAAGTCATGAAATCTAAGTTAGATCAAACTCTTTTATACGGCTCATTCATTACCATAGGGAAAGACGTAAAGCTTCTGGATTTATTGGTGGTCAAGGCTTTTAAATCAACTTTTGGGCTCCCAATATCAGTAGGGCAAGCAGGTTTAAGACTAGAGTTTGGTCTCCAAAGGCTGAGCTTGGTGTCAGCCATAATTTTTTTGAAATGTATGTTCTCTGTTTTTGTTGCCCCTGCCTCCCTACGGAACTATTGTTGGATTGATATAAATAAGCCTGCATATACTGTTAAATGGAGATCTTATTTCAATATGCCTAAGGGATATTGGTCTGCAGGTAGCACTTCAGGAATTGACAATGCACAATTATAAGTTGATCTTAAAATAACAAATTAAAGTTGAATCCATTAAGTTGCATAAAATCGCGTAAGAGGGAAAAAGCATGGATGGTATATGATTAATTGGTATCAGGCGTTACGTATTCAGCCCTATTTGACGACATACTTCTCTGCTAAAATAAAAAATAGCTTTTTAAATCTACATATGGGAATAGTTTCAAAAAAGAGTGTATCCAGCCTTGGATTGAGCAGTGGATGGATGCCAACTGCAAATGATGTGGATGGCCACAAGAATCATTAGTTCACATAGTATATGTATGTCCTAAACTGATTACAATTCGGTGTATTTATTTAAAACCCCAGTTTTTGAAGATTGGATTTAGATCAGCCCGCCAGGCACTTGTTAGGTCCTTATCTGGTGAGTCGATTCCGTTGTTATGCCAGCTAATTACATTTTTATATGTAGCTGAAATTTTTTTGATATTGACAGTTTGAGATGTATTAAATTTGTATCGCCTGAACTTAAGAGATCCTCTGTTCAGTCAGATACCTAGTAGTACAAACTGAACTTATTGTATCTATTTTGGGACAGATATATTTGTTGAACTTCATTATCGTCCTGGACCTATGAAATTACAATTTATGGCACATTGGCACATTAACACAAAATAGGTGTAATATCTTGCTATAGTAATTACTGAGACAACCCTGAGTCAGACCTAATTGATGCACTTTATTATTGTCCTTGAGCTATGAAATTACGAACTATGCCAATTGACACTTTAATTCACAATATGTGCAATATCTTGCTATAGTAATCATTAAGGTTTTCAAAAATTAATTTGTTCTTCTTAGAATTAGTTTTTATTGGATGATCCGGTCTATGTTTGATTTTAAGTCATATTTATTAATGTATTGGTACAATTGTTAATAACATTTGCAGTACAGAGTTCTCTGTTTTTATATATTATATGATTGAGAAGATATTTTGTTGCAATGATTTTTTATTAATCACGCTATAAAGAATTAAACTCTGAACTCTACAAGTGTAACTTGTGACTCGGAGCTTGCCTCCAGTTGCTGAAGTCTCAGGGACATCAAATACTACACCTGCATCTTGCTACCAGCACCTGGGCTCCTCTGCTGTGAGTCCTGACCTGTCGCGTGGTGCCAAATTCAGTCCTGGTCCCTTGGAGGTGAATTTGATGCTATAACTAAGAAGCCAATGCACCAACTCTAACTGCAAAACCGAAGCATTGCAGTTGCATACACCGAATCCATGGACACCGCTCATCGAGTGTGCGCTGTAACGACCTCGACTTTCAACACAGCCCGAATTTACCAGAGCGCCTCTTGAGCACTGCCTCACCAAAGTCCATGATGCACCGCTCCAACGCATCACCTTCAGCACAGCCATTTGATTTGATGCCATAGAAATGAGCATTGCACTGTGACACCGAGACATTCAGATCCGAGGCCTCGCACAAGCAATTGGCGCATGAAGTCTTCTGCACCGTATATTGTCCTTGGGCGTTAAAGCTTCAACTATCTTGCAATACCTTAAAGAGCCAATGCATCACCGGCATCCAGGATGCCTCACCTCCTCTGTGCCACGCATTGTCTTCGACTTCTGACACATCCAAGGTACTGTAAGGGGTTCTGCGTGACTCCTGTATCCATTCCACACTCTATTGTGGTTGAGTTGAACTTGTGGATTTGTACTAGTAATGTGCAACCAGATGGCCCCAGTTGGAGCTATTGACTTCTAAGCACTGCATTTTCCCTTTACAAATCCATATCTTGACTTGTATGTGTTGGATTTTTGTAATTTTGGCTCAGTTTTACTCCGATAAATATTAGCTATGTTTTCAACCTGGTGTGGTATTTTCACTGTGTTACTGTGTGTGTGTTCACAAATACTTTACAAATTATCTCTTTAGTTTTGCCTAACTCCTCTGTGCCAAGCTACCAGAGGGTGATCACAGGTAAACTTTAGTGTATACCACACTTACCCTGACTAGCGTGTGGGTCCCTACTTGGACAGGGTGCATACCTCTGCCGACTAGAGACCGTATTTCTAATAGTAGAAAACTGCAGACTCATATCAAAAATACATCCTGTGTATTCATCTTTAACTGGTACGATTGAAAGTTCAGCATCTGAACACCTCAGCCTGGGACTAGAAAGATCCGCACTACTTAGTGCATGCAGAGGGATTTCATGCATGGTAAGGAGAGGTGACAAGGAACTGTCCAGAACACCCGTGGCCTACTACGGAAAACCGTATACATATTCTAACTTGATCAAATCAATGGACACTAGCTGTTTCTGTTTGCAACCAGCAAGAGGTGGCAAAATCACAATACGAGTACCTTGGACAACAAGGACAGGCACTGGTGCACGGCCCTTCACTTCGTCAGTGGCAGAATGTTATGAATTTACATTTCAGTGCACATCAAAGAAGTCTTGAAATTCTTGTAAGATAGTGATATTTTCATTGATGTTGAAGCGCACATGTGCTGCCACTGTGCCAGAGTTATCAAGATCTGGAACAAACATTTGAACCCTGAATAATACCTCTTACAGTGTTCTACCACCCAACAACCATCTAGGCAAATTATTTAACACTCTTTGGATTCCAAACAGGTGATGGATTGAACTACAACCTGAACCTAATCTCTGGCTGTTAAGGACTGCTTGAAATCACCGTTCTTCCATTCCACTATCAA
This sequence comes from Lissotriton helveticus, assembly GCF_964261635.1. Lineage (NCBI taxonomy): Eukaryota > Metazoa > Chordata > Amphibia > Caudata > Salamandridae > Lissotriton > Lissotriton helveticus. Next base: position 158,860,953 of record NC_136062.1, read on the forward strand.
ATTTCCCTCAGGATGATAGAGAGTGGAATAATGCACAGTACCACCCAGGGTACCCATAGTATCCTGGTATAGTATCCTGGTATGTCTTAGAGACAAAGGACAGTCCCTGGTCTGAGTGGAATGCTGCTAATGCATATGTACCAATAAATACTTGTAAATCTTTTGTAACAGTTTGAGCATCAGTTGATTTCTGTAACTACACCCATACAAATTGAGAACAAAATTCAACAGACACTGAGATATATTTAACGGCACCATCCATTTGGAGTGGTTCGCAATGATCTAAAAAGACACATTGTAATGGCTTATTTAAAAATGGTGTCTGCGGTGGGATTTTTAATTTGTTGACAAACATCACATCAAAAGACTCATTTTTTTGTATGTGTATAAATACCCTGCTACCAGTAGCTCTTCTGTAATGAAGAAACTAGTTGCCACACCAGCATGAGCAGATGCCAATCCCTCATGAGCAGTTATTGTTACCTCTTACCTTAAATCCGGAACGGGTTTCCCTCAATCACCCATCCTGGGAATGCGGGTCAAAGAAATATTTTGAGGACTAAACAGATGGGAGTTTTTTGCTGATTACCCTTTGGGAAGCAGCTTGACGCCATCTGAGGCAGTGACCTCAACCGTGATGTTATCATGTATCCTCGCCTGTGAATGAGTAATCACAGCTACTAATACAGTCTGAACACCTGCCTGGTAAGCTTCATCAGCCAACTATTTCCCTGCAATGTGTACACCAACATGATGATGACTCAATGTGTGGATCAGATGAGTCTGTGGCAAAACATCTTTCACTGCTGTCACCTTACCCCAAAGAAGCTTATGCTTGATAGCATTATCTTTAGAATCTATCCATTCAAGTGCCAATAAGGTAAATTATAACTAAAGGACTGCATGTGGTAATAGGAATCACACACTATAAGTGTGGGGCATTCTGAATCCATATTCTGCAATGCTTAAACCAAAGCTGAGTGGTACAGTCACCCAAAGCTTCTGTGTGTGTTTTTTGTGTCTGTAATACACCATCTTTCATGCAGCACATTCAGCCGAGTACAGGTACGGGTTGGGCTGAGCCATCATTATAAATTATGAAAGCATATTCATCTAGAGGCAGAATTCCACTAGACATGGGGTATTATAGTTATCTCAAAATAGGGTCAAAAACATAATCTGCATCAGTAGCTGGCAAGGTAGAGGCCCACTGTATCCATGTTGTATGTGAGGCTTTCACTTTAGGAATGCTGGCCTTGGTGATGGCCTCTAATCTTGTAACAGGAGACACCACAATTATGCATTTCCCCTGAGCTGAGAGACGTTCCTTCAGCATAATAGTCTAAACAGCAGTCAAAATGATTTCAGTGGAAGCACAACACATTTCTCCATTGGAATATGAATGTGATATATAAGCAATCAGCACTGTTTCTTCTTCATTGAATAAAACATATGTGTAACCACTGGAAGCCGCAATTATGCAGATCACTAAATTAGTGGTGTTAACCCAAGTAAGTAAGTGTTTAGACTCAAGCATATCGGTTTGTAAATTTCTGAGAATGGTATTATGTTCAGAAGTCCAATATTTATTAGAAAAATCAGTTTAACCCATTATGCATAATCTGGTATGCATATTCCATCAAAATTTAGAAAGCCCAAAAGTGATTGAAGTTTTTAAAGGTATTTGGTGGTTGCAAAAATGCACATTTCTCTAACAAATTTGGTGCTAGGTTCTTGCCTTAATTCGTCAATTCATATCCCAGAAACAGGAATTTTGGAAAATTCAATTTATAGCCATGATCAGTAAATCCCAGAATAATACAATCCACTCTGGCCATATTTTTGTCTAAATGATCATCTGTGATTTAAATATCATCAACATAGGACAATGCTTCTAATTCAATTTCTTGTAAAATTGGCATCACTTGTGCAGCAAACAGACCTGAACTGTTCTTATACTCTTGTGGGAACCTACACAATCTTTGTTTTGCTCCTAGTGACGGAAATGCGATCAAATTGCAACTCTCAGTCACTATATTTTGACAGAAAAAGTAACTGGAAAAGTCCAATTTAGTTTTGTATTTTTTATGAACTATATCATTGATCAAGCCTGTAATGTGGGACTTTTATACAGCAAAAATCTATGTGTGACTGTTTAAATGTTGATAGTTTAAGACTATATGATTTGAATTATCAGGTTTAAGCACACTAAATAATGAATTATTCATAGGGGAGACACAAAGCTCAAACACACCTTGATATTCTAATTGTGATAGAATGTCCCTAACAAGGCATTTAGGTTCATGTTTTATAGAGTATTGGACTTGCACCTGCAGGCTGGAACTTATGAGTATAACATGATAAGGTGATTCTTTATCCCAACCCGCCTGATTGCGATACAATGCTTGGGGCTTGCACAAGAGCCCATTCTGCAGCATATGCCGCTTTCACTTCCTTGGGAAAAAGAAGGGAAAAGGAAGGTGTTATTCCATCCTTCCCTTGTGGGACTTATCCCCCAATCTCTGGCAGCCAATCTACCTCATCCAAGAGAATGTTGTATTCATTAGTTAAATTCTGCCAGAATATTACTTTAATAGTACGTGGTACGTTACCTTTAATTTGTATCTCCAAATCATAAGGTCTATCATGAGGGCTTAGCCACTGATCTAGTGTTTCAACCTGAACATAGTCATTAGTCAGTCTCGCCCCACATGAATGCCCAGTTGGACTCCAATCACAGCAATGATAACACTCGCCGGTAGCCTTCTCCTCATATAGCGAGATGGAAAGTGCAGTACCAAGTCGGTACATGGCAATTTCGGGATCCTTGGAAACTTAAGAGTGTGTACTCCAGTCCTGACCATGGCATGCTGCCATGTTGCAGTGTTTCTTGTCCCTGTACGCTGAGAACATACACCTGCTCAGCTGGTTTGAATCTATATTACAGATATCTATTGGTTCTAGCTACATCATGACCTAGATCATGACTATCTCCTCCTAACAGCAGCCCTCTTGACCAGCTTCACATAGTAAGCTTGCTAACAGTATATGTATGTTTTGTCTGTCTTTGTTTATTTTCTGTATGATGCATTGAACCCTGTGACCTAAGGGTCTGACTACTGGGCAAAACCAGCATCTGCACCCAGTGGGACTTGAGTAATTCACTTGTATGGGTAAGACATGCATTACTACTGGAGATACGTGCATGCCCAATTTGTTTTTATGATGCCCGCCGCCGTATCGCAGCACAGTTTTTAAACTGACGCATGGTTTGCAGTGACCACTTATTTTACAGTATCGCAGTTGCCTGTTCTCAATTTGATCTATAACTGGTCTCACAGCGCACATACAACATATATTTGCCTGTTTATTTTAAGCAGACCAGATGGGAACAGCATGTTGGAAATCCTGCATATAGCATGCTCCATGTATGCCTATCATGTTGTGATTACATACTAAAGTGTTTGTTTTGTTCACAGGTTTAGTGTTTCTGCTACTTTTGTACCAGTCCCCGGACAGGCAAGCATCCTTCACTGACACTTGTAATTATGGTTGCATGCCATTGGGTGTAATGAACCTTAGAATGACACGGGGGCACTGACATTCTGTTTGTCCTGACGAAAGCTTAGGACCAATTTTGGCCATAAAAATAGGGCAGAAACATGTTGAGAAGCTGAGGGTCATAGGACTCCTGTACTCCTTTTTTGTCCCTCCCCATAATTATCATAAGTACAATTATTTTAATAGTGCTCATCCAACCTGTGAATAAAGGGATACCTGGGCGTGGAGACATTTTTAGTAGTAATAATAATCCCCAGTCACAAAAAAAGAATATATATGCAAAGAGCTCCCTGGAATACGGTTGGGCCTATCCCAACTTTTAGCAGCCAGAATGAACCAGATAAAGCAGCATGTCACCACTAGAGTGAGTCAGTGTTGTATATAAAAAGGAAAACCTTTTCCTCCCCTGTATTTCAAGACACCCCATTATGTTACTTTGACTTTGTGGGGCAGATTTAGAAGCCCCTTGAGCCACCGGTGCATCACATTGCGTGCTAAGTGATATTTACAGGAACAGGTAAAATCACCCTGTGTATTTTGGTGTGACATGAGTGTTGCTGTGGGTGTTCCCATGCAACACTCATGTCCACTGATGTATTTCCAGATTTAGGAGAAATCGTAAACCTGGAAATTGCGTCACAATGCTACGCCACCCTAGGGGTGTCGTAACGAGGTGCAACGAGGAGAAATGTTTCTCATTTCTCCTAGTTTTTTCCCTCTTTCAATGCGTGCTGCATTCTACAGCACACTTTGGAAGAGGAAATCACCTCAATTGTTTGTTTTTGTGCAGGAAGGTGCCTCTTCCTGCACAAAAACAATCTCCCCACGACGCAGGCATCCTTGCACCATGGTGCAAGGGTGCCTGTGCCGGCACATGGCAGCAGTTTGTCTGCCAACGCAGGGGGGAAGCACAGATATGCGACATATTGTTGTAAATATGTTGAATCCCTGTGCTCCAAAACTACAGCAGCGCGGCACAGTAAAATGACGTGCGGCACCGGGCTGTGTTAGTTTCTTGTGGATCTGCCCCTGTGAGATTATTTGTGCATGGGCAAACTGGTACTTTTTTGTTTTTAAATATCTACAGCATCTCCAGATTGCTGATCTCAAATTCCATGTAGCATTATAGGCACAGACATTTAGGTAGGCTTGGCATGGAGAAAAAGCAAAAATTTAAAAAAAGTTTAAAGTCCCTGTCATTGCAAAGCAAAAATGGCCAGTTAAGGAGAACTTATACGGAAGCTAAATCTGGAATTTAATTATTCATAATGGCATTTTAATTTTTACACTAAATCACTGTGTGGCACTGCACAAACACAAGTACTCAATCCCAATGCTGCCACCAATGTGAGAAATTGGTTTAATGGTTTAAGGGGGTAAAGCCCCACTCTTTAGACCGGTCAGCATGAATTAGTTTTTGTTGGCTATAAGACTGTGCACGTTATCGCTGCTAACCAGTGCTAAAGTGCTTGTGTTCACCACATAATACCTCGCAAAATTGTCATATATCTGATTGGCATATTTCATTTGCTTATTAGTCCCTTAGTAAAGTGGTATCTCATATACCTAGTGCTAGTAAATTAAATGCTACTAGTGGGCCTGCAGCACTAAGGGGTCGATTCCGATCCGGTAAAAAAAACGTCCGTACGAATCGTATCCGGAGCCCTTTCTGTACGACTCGTTCCACGTCGTACGACCCGATGAGTACGATCCGGACCGGGGCATCAGGACGCGATCCGTACGGTCCACGTCAGGTAAGGTTGATTCGTATGGAAAAGTGGACAATCACATACACACCGTACGGTGCGTACCCCTCATGATCGCAGGGGTAAGCCCCGTAAACCCAGCATACATGTGGTACGGTGCGTACCCCCCATGATCGCAGGGGTATGCCCCGTACACCCAGCGTACATGGGGTATGGTGCGTACCCCCCATGATCGCAGTGGTACGCCCTGTACACCCGGCGTACATGGGGTACGGTGAGTGCCCCTGCGATCATGGGGGGTACGTACCGTACCCGGGAGGGGAGTTCCATACCTGTTTCGGCATGAACTCTGCTTTTACGGCTGTTTTCAGCTTCCATAAAAAAGGGTTGTACGGTGCGTACCCGACACGTATCGTACTTGCTGGGTCGTATAAACCAGCCACGAGCCGTACAGATGTCGCGTACAGCGGGTTCCGATGGAGACTCGTACGGGGATTCGAGTCGTACGGTCTCTGTACGATTCGTACGGAGTCCGGCTCCTGGTACAAATCATACTTCGACGTACGTACGCGGGACGTTGCAGGGTACGATTCGTATGGGAAAAACACTCCAAACGGCTATTCGGAGCGGTTTTTCCCGAATCAGAATCGACCCCTTATTGTGCAACACTAAATTAAGTCTGCCTTTAAAACTTGTCACAGGCCTGCAATTGCAACCTACTTGCACTTCTAAATTCCCAGTTTGACTTAGTTTTTCCCTACTGTGAGGCCTACCTCATCCATAGGATAACTTTGGGTTGGCAATATTCTGTTTGGCTTCTAAAGAATTTGAATGTAAAATCCTTTGTAATGTTAAAGTCAGCATTTAAGTCACAATTCTGAAACTGCCACTTTTAGAAAGTTGGCAGTTTCTTGTCCTAGCCTTTTGGTAACTGCAGTCTATTCCTGGGTCACATGATTAGATGTAGTTGGAAGTTGGCCTTTGTGTATTCATCCTAGACAGCCACACAATCAGGGTACTGGCTTTTGGCAGGATGGACTATCTGGACAGGATGGGGGCAGAGCTATGCAAAGACAGCCTCTGTCCATACACAAAGAGCTACACACTAGGCTTTGGTAATTGCAGACATGCTGGGACCAGGGCCTGGGAGGTGAAAATCCCAGACACATGTTAAATTGGCAGTTTAAAACTGCATACAGGATGCAGAGATAGACCTGATACATGTTTACAACATTTAATTTGCAGGTCCTGGGTATATGTAGTACCACTTTACGAGGGACTTATAAGTAAAGTATATGTGCGAACTGGGTGTGAGCCAAGTTTACCATATTTGTGGAGTAAGCACAAGCACTTTATCACTGGTTGGCAGTGGTAAAGTGCACAGAGTCCTAAAAGCCAACACAAAAGAGTTCAGAAAACAGGAGGTGTGAAGGCTAAAAGTTTGGTGGTAACTCTGCAGAGAAGGCCAAGTCCACCAATTAGCATCTGGAAACTGCCATTTGGAGTATGTTTACTTTGTGTTAGCACAGAAACAAGAGATGGAGTGCATTAGTACTTACTCAATTATACCAAATCTCTGATCCAGAGGCAGGTTATCATCAATACGGTGACGTCGAGTTCGCCGTTGTAAGTAAGACAAGAGGACTGTTATGAGTACCTATGTAAAAAATAGATTTTCCTCAATCAGAAAATATACTCTGCCTCGTATACATTTTATTGCCAATTTACTGCAGAAGTGAGATTGATTGTACTTGCAACCTGTCCACCTTTCTACCACATTAATATCTCTCGTCACATTAGCAAATGAAACAGCTCTATCGATTTGCCTGAGCTACCACCCTCCTCATACTACCTAACCAATACAGTCTCATTCAAGTGAGGCGAGTTTCACACGTCAGGAGGCAGCCTCATGCTGTCGTGAATGTTATTGTTGCCAAACCATCGGATTATACAAATATGACGTCATAAACCTTTCTGTCCTCTGACTCCCAGAATTTAATAGATGGAGCCGCAGAACATATTCCAAAGCATGGTTTAACACAAAATAACATAAACCTCAGTATAGGTGGATGAACAAAAGCAGAACATAACAAAAAGCAGCACTGGACTACAAATAATAGAGTGTCAGTGTCACGGTCTAGAAAGAATATATTCCAAAACACTGATGGGATATGCAAAATGTTTTTTCAAAGCACAGAAAGACAAGGCTGAATGTGCCCAAACATTTACTGTGAAAAGGAAACCTCCCAATAACCATGTGGGCCACAATCCAACCTTTAACTACGTTAAGTAGGAGCGGAGCACCCGGGGAATCTTTTACTTCATCTTTAGTGCAAATAGTTATTACTCTCCCTGTGCTGCAAGAGAAATATAACTTCACTAGGAAGACATTTGTAGTTAGCATTATTTGAAGAACATTCTTTCTGTCACAGTCTCAGACAGAAGAGAAAGCCTTTGGGACAGATTTACGACCCTATCACACAACATAACACAGTGCCCAAAGCTGTGGGGTGCTGGGTGACAGGGAGAGAGGAGGATAGTGCCATAGCTACAGAGATATGCCAATGTCAGTGCTTAATTTGAACTGGTGGTTTACAGTGCTCAGCACAGGCACTTAAATGTCAACACCAGCACTTATGACAGTCTGCCACATGGTTATGCTGTTTGACTAATTAATATACATAAGCACAAATACAGTTGTTTATTAATTCAATATAGATTAAACATTACTAATACCTACAGCTCAAGCCATTCTTATAGCTTTGTTGGCCTGGAATAGTTTGGATTTTTACACCTATAGGAATGTGATGGTTAGTAGTTATGTTGATACTGCCATTTGCAGCACTGGCATGGGCAATTGATGGTGCAAACTGCAGTGGCCTCCTGACGAGGACCCTGGTATATTTCTTTTTTTAACAAATTAAGCATGGGGCACTCTCCTCTCCACTCCCTAGTGCTGGTGCATAGTCTGGCTGCCAAGCTCCACACACACCTTTGAACCATTGCACATGGGTGTTTGCTTGAGTCTAGCATAGGCTTTATATTTGTAGGGTACCCTCCAGGTACAATATCGTATGTCTAGACAAACTGTAAAACTTTTCCTACTTTGTATGTGTGCTGTACAGTGTAGAACACATGCAAAGTCGGCAAAGAAAGGAGAAATAAAAATATTTCTCCTTTTAAGACCTGCTTCAAAGTGGCATCATTTTCTGGAGCAAAACTCTGGGGCATATTCTCAAGGAGCTATCGCCCAGTTAACGGCACTTTATCGCAGCCAAAGTCGCAATAAATATATCGCCCCATTCACAAGCTGGTGCTAACAGCCCATAGCACCAGTTTACCCGCGAGAGCAGCCGCAAAAAAACATCGCCACAGATGACCTCCAAAACTATCGCTAATGAGATGCAGAGTGGGTGTTCCTGTGCCAAAATGCATGACAACACCACTCCGCAACATTCTCAAAGACCAGCCACATCGGTGATAAGATCACAGAACATACGATAAGGCACGTTAGCAGCAGGAATCTAACACCTGCTCTGCTCTGACCTGGTGTAACGTCCGACCACAGCCTGCACCATGTACAGGAGCCTAGCCCAGAGCCACACCTGAAGAACAACAGATGCCATGGAGCCACTCATCATGCAGCCCTAGGCAGCTGCACCCCAGCCCCTGCGCACCCAGGCAGCTGCATCCCAGCCCCTCCGGCCGCCCAGCGGTGCATGCCTGCCCCTACACACCCTGGCCTCACTGCTCACCTGGCGCCACTGGCGTGTAGAAATGAGGGCCCACCACGTGCTGGTGCAGGCCCCAAGCCCGGGGCATGTGGACATGGCACCCTCCACATCACGCAGCTCTGCTCCGGGAGCCAGCAGGTCTAACATTTGGTGCTGGGTCTATATTTCTCCATGGCAAGGACATACCAGTGCACCCTGCATCATTGCACACTGCACACCCGCTCATCCTCATGGGTGCCACTAACTCTGTGATCCAGGAGGCGACGTCACGTGGTGGTACGCACTGCCGGATGGCTCAGGCCTACACTGCGGTCCAGCAGGGCATACAAAACCTGAGCCATCTGGAACGCTAGGATGGGGCATCATCGCAGGCTGCACACCCGCTCAGCACTTAATGCGCCCCTACCTCAGTGCTTGAAAGTCACCGTCCCGTGGTGGTGTGCCTGTGCTGGCTGCAGTGTATCCGGTGCCACCAAGTCTATGCCCCGCTAGTCATGGACCCTCTATGATTGGGTATCATGGTGCGTACACCATCATATCACCTCCAGGCCTGCGGAATGTGATGTCGCAGGCCTCTAGGCCCCCATGCCTGTATGCACACCACAGGGATACACCCCGAGAGAGATTGGAAATTGCGTCGTGCACCTGCGCCCGGCCCTTTTTATTGGCAGGGTCACATGTACTGTGACGGGTGTGCTGGATGGGTGTGGTGTGGGTGTAAACCAGCCATGAGGTAGTGGTTGTGGCATGCTGACAACTAGACCTGTGAACAGCAGATCACTACAGGGAAGATCTGGCACACGTAGCATTGTTGTCCCCCCTAGAGCGTAAGCATAGTGGGCAGGCCTGGCATATGCCAGTCCAGCATAAGAGTTTGAACAATGATCCGGGGGCTCTGGGTGTAGCTCCGTAGAGGGCTGGACAATGAAGGAACTAATGCGTGTATCCCCATTGTTGTGTCGGCGCCACCCGGACAACATTAGGCAACATGTCACCCTGTGACCCAAGTCCAACGACATGAGCCAAATGGACGTAGGGGGAATTCACTGACCCTACATTAATCAATACTACCACTCATGAAAGACTCTAGACACAACACATCTGTGTGATTCAGAATGTTTAATGCACATTCAGTGGAGTGTTGCATCTGGAGCAGTACAGGGCCATGCAAATCCCATATGACGATGTTGGCCCATGGAAGGCCAGCCAGAGTCCTTCAGGGAATGACAAAGTCCAAGGGATGAGGAAGAATTCATTCCGCAGTCTGATTGCTGTATCATTGGCGATCAAACAGAATATGGAAGTCCATTGCGAGGTCCAAGGTGAGTGTCGCAGAGTGCAATGGGGGACAGTGGAAGGTGATGATGCAGAGGGCAGAACTAAGCATAGGCGTAAAAACCATTCCGCTCGCGGAATTTGCGGATTTTTGGCAAATTCGCAATCCGCGAATTTGCCGAAAATTCGAAAATTCGAACGCAGCGGATTTTTTTGCTTGGTTGCGCTTGACAAATACAATATTGCGGCGCGCGGCGTTCACTTACCGTCATTCAGCTTTTGAAGAGTTGTTTTTCTCCATGTTTGCGTGTGCTGCGCCATTTTGGATCTTGCTGCGTGATCCCACGGGAGTTTGTCGACCGCGATTACGTCATCGCGGCCCGCCACCATGCAAAGCGAGAGTTTGTCAACGCGAGTACGTCATAAAGGCCCGTGATCACGCATCGCGGGAGTAAACAATTGCGAACACGTAGATGCGGCGGGCAGCAACAATCTCGCGCTCGCGAAATTGCAAAATTTGCAATTCTGCACAAGAAATCCACCAGCAGGCAGCATAAACCTTCTGAAAATGAGGATTTTTATCAGAATAACTCCTGACATTTGCCTGCACTTTTTTTTGCAAGGAGTCCATTTTGGGGGGGGGGGAGGAAGGAAGTGCCCCAAAGTATCCAACTTCCTGTTCCTGTCCAGCAGGCTCCTCCCAGTGCTTTGTTCATGTCCTGGTCACTTTGATTTGGATCCTTTTTGTGGATGCTGCTGGATATTTGGATTTGAGGACTTTTTGACTTTCTTTGGATCACTTTTGGATTAGAAATTTCACAAGTAAGTTTGTTTGGGGCATTACAGTTGCTGCAACTACAATTTTGGAACTTTTCAGAACATTAAATAAAATATATTGTGGGTAGCCACAGTATCCAGTAGGACCAGAGTTAGTTATGGGTGCATGATACAACTGTTTTGTTGAATTTCAACATCATTTAGGACATGGATGGAATTGGATTGTGGTGATTTTTGTGTGTTTTTTGATTTTTTGGCTGTTGTTGGGGCCTTTTCCCCAGGGGTACTCAGTGATGCATGGACTGAGTCTTTCTGTGGGGTCTCTTTAATGTAAACATCATGGAGGGCATGGACGGCATTGGCTATTGTTGGGGCCTTTTGCCCAGGGGTACTCAGTGGTACATGGACTGAGTCTATCTGTGGGGTCTCTTTAATGTAAACATCATGGAGGGCATGGATGGCATTGGATTGTTGTGATTTGTGTGTGTTTTTCGATTTTTTGGCTGTTGTTGGGGCCTTTTGCCCAGGGGTACTCAGTGGTGCATGGACTGTGTCTTTCTTTGGGGTCTCTTGAATGTAAACATCATGGAGGGCATGGATGGCATTGGATTGTGGTGATTTTTGTGTGTTTTTTTACTTTTTGGGGTGGGGTGGGGGCCTGCCCATGTGGGTGGGGGCCATTTTGAGGCCTGGTCCAGGCAGGGCCTGGCCATGTTGGTGGGGGTCTAGGGGCCATTTTGAAGCCAGGCAGTGTGCTTTGTTGTGCCATAGGCCTGCACCCAGTCTGCCATGCTTTCATCCATTATGCCCAGGGGTACTCAGTGGTGCATGGGCCGAGTCTTTCTGTGGGGTGTCTTGAATTTCAACATGATTGAGGGCATGGATGACATTGGATTGTGGTGATTTTTGTGTGTTTTTTTATTTTTTGGCTGTTGTTGGGGCCTTTTGCCCAGGGGTACTCAGTGGTGCATGGACTGAGTCTTTCTGTGGGGTCTCTTTAATGTATACATCATGGAGGGCATGGATGGCATTGGATTGTGGTGATTTTTGTGTGTATTTTGATTTTTTGGCTGTTGTTGGGGCCTTTTGCCCAGGGGTACTCAGTGGTGCATGGACCGAGTCTTTCTGTGGGGTATCTTGAATGTAAACATCATCGAGGGCATGGATGGCATTGGATTGTGGTGATTTTTGTGTGTTTTCTGACTTTTTGGGGTGGGGTGGGGGCCTTTTCCTGTGGGTGAGGGCCATTTTGAGGCCTGGTCCAGGCATGGCCTGGCCATGTGGGTGGGGGTCTAGGGGCCATTTTGAAGCCAGGTAGTGTGCTTTGTTGTGCCATAGGCCTGCACCCAGTCTGCCATGCTTTCATCCATTATGCCCAGGGGTACTCAGTGGTGCATGGACCGAGTCTTTCTGTGGGGTGTCTTGAATTTTAACATGATCGAGGGCATGGATGGCATTGGATTGTGGTGATTTTTGTGTGTTTTTCGATTTTTTGGCTGTTGTTGGGGCCTTTTGCCCAGGGGTACTCAGTGGTGCATGGACTGAGTCTTTCTGTGGGGTCTCTTTAATGTAAACATCATGGAGGGCATGGATGGCATTGGATTGTGGTGATTTATGTGTGTTTTCGACTTTTTGGGGTGGGGTGGGGGCCTGTCCATGTGGGTGGGGTCCGTTTTGAGGCCTGGTCCAGGCAGGGCCTGGCCATGTGGGTGGGGGTCTAGGGGCCATTTTGAAGCCAGACAGTGTGCTTTGTTGTGCCATAGGCCTGCACCCAGTCTGCCATTCTTTCATCCATTATGCCCAGGGGTACTCTGTCAGTGGTGCATTTTATTGGTCTTTCCATTTTGGTGGATGGGTATAATAAAAATGCTTACTTGCAAACTATTAATTGAAGCGCTACATATGAAACATTTATTTAACTGATGTTCCTCCGGCTTCGTTTGATTTTAGGTGCAGAAAGACAAATCATCAGCCTCATCGTTCCTCATCAGTGCCAGGAAGAAGTCCTGCTGCGGTGTGTGCAGCACAACGTCACGTGTGGCCACAGACACCTCTGCAACTTGTGCAACTGCGGCCTGCTGTTCTGACATCTGAAGAAGATGGCCCCAAACAAAGTTGCCCGTAGCTCCTCTAGCAAGAAAGTTGCCAGTAAGGAGCAGAAGAAGCAAGTGGCGCCACTTGCCAAGGAGACTGGTGTGCCGACCGCCACATTTTTTGGGGAAAAAAAGTACGCCTGCAGCAGCAGCGGGGTCTGCTGGGGACCAAGCTGGGAGCAGCACCTCCGCTCCATTGGGCTCAGTGCCACCACCACCACGCCAACTTAGGTCCAAGCCCTTGAGTGCTGCAGAGGCAGCCAGTATAGTTGTTCAATCACCATCGACCAGTGATGTCGGCTCATCGCAAGAAAGTAGCAGCATCCCTCAATCAACACAGGTTGTTGTAACTCATCTGACAAGTGTTCAACAACCACAGCCGCAACAACCACCACATGTGCTGCAAGTACAAGCCCAAGTACATGTGGAAGGAGAGGCGGCGCAAGGAGAGGGGCAAGCAGAGGTGCATGGAGCGGCACAAGTGCCCACAATAGTTGTTCCTCCCGAAGTAGGGGCACATCAGGAAATCGACATTCAAGCCGAGGTATCATTTGAGGAAGCCACTCCTCCTGATGATTCATTGTCTTCCAGATCCCCAGCAAGGAAAAGATCAAGGATGGTGTCTACATCTTCTTCAAGCCCCCTTCCTTCTGATGATATGGATCAAAATTGGGAACCACCAGTGCTGTCTGAGAGTGAGGCACACCATGATCTGACAAAGGTAGCTAAGCGTAAAAGGAAGGTCCCCGAAAGTCTCATAGTTATGGAGTGTGATGATGACGCTGAACAAGAAGTGGCATATACTCCTGCTGATGAAGACTCTCACAACGACGACGCAGTCATCATAGACGTCACTCCAGCCTCAGCGGGCATGCAGCAAACAGACATTGTTACCCTATCCCGAAATGCTGCTGAGCGTGACGTTGGCGACGTGTCAATGGGACCTCCACCAATGCAGTTAACTAGTACACCACCACCTACAGCTTCCATATTTTCTCGCCAGAAGGGACCTCCATCCACCTCGACCTCCATTTCCTCAATTAGTGGTGCTGTAAGTGCACAACGTAGTAAATTTCGGCAACACACATCCTCCACTTCATCTGGCATTAGCATTCCCAGTAGCGCCTCCTCCGCCCCCCAAAGACATTTGAAGTCCGCAGTTTGGGACTTTTTTAGTGTTAGCCCAACAAGGGAAAACATAGCCATTTGTACCATTTGTAAGGTTCGAGTTAGTCGTCGTAAGCTTGGTACCAACTATGGTACCGGAGGCCAGAGAGGTCACCTTGAAAGACAGCACACTGTCAAATGGCATGCGCACCTAAGGGAGATCAAGGCAGCCAGAATTGCAAGTCAACAAATTGTATCCGTTGATGTTTCATCTGATGATGACGAGGAGGAAGAAGCGTCAAACATTTCTTCAGTTACACCCAGTACCCCTGTCAGCAGCACACCCCCTGCAAGATATATGAGCCACACTAAGAGTGTGGGAGAGAGTGAGACACCAATGCAAAAAAGTTCATCATCATCATCACTGAGCGTAACTTGGTCGAAAAAGTCATCATCATCCCGTAAAATGGTCCAGCCCACCATTAGAAGCATGTTGTTTTCAGATGCGCCATTTGAACGCAACCACCCAACGGCGCGTCTGTATAACACTAAGCTGGCTAAAATGCTAGCGCTGGACCTTCTCCTTTTTCTTTGTGGAAGGGGTGGGTTTTCTTGAAATGGTGGCAACGCTCTGCCCTAAATGGAAGGTTTCTAGCCGGTTCTATTTTGCCAGAGTTACGGTTCCAGCACTCCATGAAGATGTGCTGGAGGTGATTGGGGCAGCTTTGCAGGAGAGTGCTGTTCACACTATACATCTGACAACAGACTTGTGGACCAGTTGCCAAGCCCTTGATTACATGTGCATCACTGCACACTGGGTCTCTTTTTCAGGGGTTAAAGCAAAGCTAAACGCAGGTGTTGACACGGACAAAGTTTATAAAGCTGCTCGGAAACATGCAACAGTAGCCATGTTTGCCATGGAGAAAACTCATACAGCAGAAAACATTTTGCATGAGTTTAACACAAAGGTCTTTCAATGGCTGTCCCCAAGAAAACGGATGATTGGTTATGTTTCCACGGATAATGGCGCCAATGTAGTCAAGGCCATGGATAAGGGTAACTATTTCAGAGTGCCGTGTTTGGCGCACTCTATAAACCTGGTTGTTAAAAAATTCTTGCATGAAGAAAGTCCAGTCTACGAGTTACTGACCACCTGCCGAAGAATGTGCACACTTTTCAACCATTCTTTTAAGGCCCGGAAGCAGCTGAGGTGCCTGCAACATGAACGTAAAGTGCCAGTGAAAGCACTCATCCAGGACGTGGTAACATGTTGGAACTCAACCTTCTACATGCTTGAGCGTCTGTATGAGCAGTATGCGGTAGTCGATCAGTATTTCTTAAAACTGGGTACACCTATGATAGACCTGAGGACACAGGTGGGGCATTGGAAGCTAGTTAAAAGCCTGATAGACATGCTTTGTCCTTTTAAGGTCTTCAAGCGTGCAGTCAGCAGGGAGGACTGTAATTTGGGAAAAGCTATCCCATTGTTGCGCATGCTAGAGGACAAACTGAAGGCGGTGTCTTCTACGTTTCAAAAAGATGGAAAGCAAGAAGCATTTGAGTTGGCGGAGAAGTTATAACAGCACCTACTTCGCGATGAACGTCTTGAAAAGATCCACACAGAACAGCATTACATTTCTGCTACTATTCTGGATCCACGGTACAAAAAGGCAGTGGCAGGCAGAGTATTATTTCCTTTTGATGACGCAGATGTTACAAAGTACAAACATTGTCTAGCTGTGTCAGCCACTCGGTTTGAAAGAGAACGGCAGGAAATTGAAGGAAAAGGCAGTACATCAGCATCAGCAGGCCATCCGGAGTAAAAAAAATCCACTTCTGCATCTGTGGCTGTGGCAGAAGTGAGTGATTTTCCCTCTCAGCCGTTAACGACACCAGCAACCGTATCATCTGCACCAGACACAACAGTAATATTGTGTGATGAAGAGGGATTGGCTAACTCAGCCTGGGTTTGCTTTTCAAAAGGTCCCAGAAAAAAGTAAGCAAAGTGGAGGAACCCTGGAGAACCTTGAGTCGATGGTGCAGGCCTATCTGGATGACTCAACAGAGGTCTATGTTCATCAGGACCCATTGGCCTATTGGCATGGGAAAAGAGATGTGTGGCCAGAGATCACCAACCTGGCTATAAATTACTTGTCTTGCCCACCCGCAAGCGTGTCTTCTGAACGTGTTTTCAGTGCTGCTGGTGGCATTGTAACTTCCAAAAGGACCCGCCTCTCGCCCAAAAATGTGGAGAGGTTAACAATGATCAAGATGAATCAGCACTTCATACCACCAGATTACAAAATACGAGAATGCACGAAGGAAGAAGACGAGGAGGACACCAACTTAGATGAGGGAAGTTCTTCTCTGTTAACTGACCTACTCCAGTCTGAATTCTCAGAGTTTGAGGACGAGCTCTTCTTCCCTGACACTGAGCCCTGAAAATGAGTCAATGAATCACTAACTTTCTTTTTTGTCCTTATTCACTTTTATTCCTGTGTGTCTGTCTTTCTTTGGTTTGCAAAATCTATATAAAAAAAACTTTAATCACCTAATCACAAAAACAAGCCCATCAGCAGAACTGTCTTCACTTATTTGCTTATTGATTTGAAGGTGCCGCAGTCTGCATTCCTCAGGTTCACAAGTTCACAAGAACATGCTCCTCTATCCTCCTCCTCCAGACTCCTATTTCCCTCAAAGCAGATGGCTGGATTACGCCCAATGAAGAAAGACTCTGCACTTGTGGGGGTGTTCTACTTGTTTGGGGGTGAGTTGACGGGTCTGGGGCATTGCTGTGAAGGTCTAATACCGGATAAAAGTGGTTTGGAGAAAATCGGAGGTGAAAAAGTATATTGCGTTTTTGCTCACTTGCCTGTCTTTGGGGTGCTGTTTGGGGGGCTTCCAGGTTTTTTGGGGTGGGTTTTGGGGTCTGGGAGCACTGCTGCCACAGTCTAATGTTGATTGCATTTGTTTTTCAGAAAATCCGTGGTGGAAAAGGGGAGTTGGGGCCTAGCTGCAGAGCGCATTTGGACTGAATTCCAGGTAGGCCCAAAGTTTTCTAAGTGTGGCTTTTCCTGGGTTTTGCCTTTTGGCTTTTTGGGGGGGTGAAACTTGTTTTTGCCCGGGTTCACGGGTCTGGGGGCCTTGCTTGGAAGGTGTAATACCGGTTAAAAGTGGTTTGGAGAAAATCGGAGCAGAAAAAGTTTTCGCGCTTTTGATCACTTGCCTGTCTTTGGGGTGCTGTTTGGGGGGCTTTTAGGTTGTTGGGGGTGGGTTTTGGGGTCTATGAGCACTGCTGGTACATTCTAATGTTGATTGCATTTGTTTTACAGGAAATCCATGGTGGAAAAGGGGAGTTGGGGCCTAGCTGCAGAGCGCATTTGGACTGAATTCCAGGTAGGCCCAAAGTTTTCTAAGTGTGGCTTTTCCCAGGTTTTGCTTTTTGGCTCTTTAGGGGGGGTGAAACTTGTTTTTGCCCGGGTTCACGGGTCTGGGGCCTTGCTTCGAAGGTGTAATACCGTCTAAAAGTGGTTTGGAGAAAATCGGAGCAGAAAAAGCTTTTGCGCTTTTGATCACTTGCCTGTCTTTGGGGTGCTGTTTGGGGGGCTTTTAGGTTGTTGGGGTGGGTTTTGGGGTCTGTGAGCACTGCTGGCACATTCTAATGTTGATTGCATTTGTTTTACAGGAAATCCATGGTGGAAAAGGGGAGTTGGGGCCTAGCTGCAGAGCGCATTTGGACTGAATTCCAGATAGGCCCAAAGTTTTCTAAGTGTGGCTTTTCCCGGGTTTTGCCTTTTGGCTTTTTGGGGGGGTGAACTTGTTTTTGCCCGGGTTCACGGGTCTGGGGGCCTTGCTTGGAAGGTGTAATACCGTCTAAAAGTGGTTTGGAGAAAATCGGAGCAGAAAAAGTTTTTGCGCTTTTGATCACTTGCCTGTCTTTGGGGTGCTGTTTGGGGGGCTTTTAGGTTGTTGGCTTGTTGGGGGTGTTAAACTTGTTTTCGCCCGGGTTGACAGTTCTGGGGCCATTGCTGGGAAGGTCTAATACCCGAAAGAAAGTGTTTTGGAGACAATCCCTGGGGAAAAAGTTTTTGCATTTTCTGAGATTTCGCTCACTCTACCGTTTTCGGGGGGCTGTTTGTGGGGGATCCTGGTGTTTGTTGGGGGGTTTGCGAGTCTTGGAGCAGTGCTGGGTATGGATACTTTTGCTTGCTTGCAAGTGGTTTGAATACAATCCATGGTGGGTAAGGGGGGATTTGGGCCTACTTTACTTTCAAAGTACGTTTTGTCACCATTTTCTACTAGGCCTCTGACAGGTAGCAGTATCTCACGTTTTTTGAGATCTGATTGGGGGTCTTCTACAATTTTGCGACTGGGTTAGGTAAGGGTCTGGGAGCACTGCTGGGAAGGTCTAATTTAGTTCTCAAACACAGTTTACAGTACACCTAGCTTGAGGGGAAAGATCCGCTAAATTAATTCGCCCTTACTTATTTATCATTCAAAAGGAGACTCAGACAGAGTACGCACTTTCAAAAATATTGTACTGTCTATTAGGAAACTCAAAGTGTGACTGTTTGCACTACACAGCGTGCATACCTTATATTTATTTGTCAGTGGTTTTTTATTTTAACTTCTTGTTTTTCCATCAATAATTACAGGCCGGGTTTCAGCCTGTGCAAGGGAAAAAAGGATGAAGTCAGGCTTCACATTAGCGAGCCGCAATTCAGCATCCGCCAGGCAGGCAGTGGACAGGGTGTCTTCTGGTCACCAACATTGATGGACGGAGCGTCAGATGGAATGGAGGAGTCCCGCTAACAAGAGGAATGGTTGGATGCATGCACCTTCCCAAATTCAACAGGACAACTACAACAACATACAGATACAGTATCCGTTCTTTTCTAGTTATCTTTTAAGTAATGTTATTGCTGTGAACTTCTATGAGTGTGATTCTGCATTTCTTTGATCTCTGCTTCTTAATTCATCCCTACAGCCATTGTATAGGTTTTACTTCTGCTATTTTTCAAACCTAATTTAATGTACAACGTGTTTCTCTGAGTGCAGAGATAGGCAAGTGAAAACGCATAATTACTGCAGCCCTGTACTGTCGCATTCTTTCATTCACGGTTGTCGAAAGTACTACTTACTTTTCAGTAACCATGCATGCAGTAGTGCATGCACTTCCTTTATATCATTTAAAAGATTTATGGATAGCTTTGTAGCCAAAGATTTGTTTATCTTCAATTATTATTTGTCCATGCTGTGCTTTTTTTTCTTCTCTCAACAAAACTTTCCCAAAATCCCCCATTCCCATCCATTTTCTAAACCCTAACCCTCTTCCCCCGGGCTGTGTGGTTTTGATTGATGTGTGACTAAATGACAGCAATAATTCCACACACTTGCTGAGGAGGATAAGGTCATAGCAACAGGCTGGTGAAGGAATCCGAGGATATATTCTTACTCAGCTTGACACAGACCCATGACTATTGGCAAATGAAAGCAGATTTTCATGTGCACCATCAACTTGATTGATCATCAAGAATATCCTCCTCCTAGACGTGGCAAATGATTACGCTGCTGTGTTCTTCACCTTCAGTACTATTTCTTGTAGTAGTAGCCAATGTCAAAGAAATTCAACGCAAGTAGTAGTTATACTTTCAATACTTTACCATGTGTTAGGCTACATTGTGGCACTGTTCTAGTGTACTGTCACCTGCTATATTCTCTATCGTACCGTTCTAATGCTACGGTAAGGACAAACAAGGTTTCATTTTCTTTTTTTTCATATGCTGCAACTGCCACTGTGTAACACCACTAGTACCACCGCAATGATGAAATTTAATCCGCCCAGGATTGCCAACCTTAATCGCCATTTCCCATGTAGCCAGCCCTGTGCCTAGCCCTATTTCCAAACACAAATTACAGGTAAGATAAGCGTTTGGGGGAGGTAGTATAATGGAATATTAGAAGAGACGAGAGACTGACGGTAGTACTAGTAAAGTCCTAGGACTATTGAATTCACTTACTCTGTGAGAGGCACTTAGTTTTGAAAACATTTGGGCAATTACTTACACAACTTGAATCAAGATGCCACTTAAGTTTCAGGAAAACAAAGTTACTGTTAAACCCCCACCCACCAGCCTCAAAAGCAGTAAAAAACACGTATGCTAAGATAAAGTTTAAAGTATATTTATATCCCTAACATAAATAATCTCCCGCAAGACCCAACCCACCCCCCCTCCCAAACCCCATCGAATGTCCGTGAAAAGTCCAAAAAACCCAACTCCCAATTCCCACCCCCCCCCGGAAGTCTTTAAAAAAGGGGCAAGGGACAGTCTCCTCCTACTGCTGGCTGCTGTTCACTTTTCGGGCCAGGTCGGCATGCTCCTTGCGGAGGGTCTCGAGCAGGGTTTTGGTGTTCAACAGCTCCTGCTCGCGGTAGGACACCCTGAGTGAAAAGCGGTGCAGCCTTTTTTTGGTACTGCTGTGGGGGACAGCTGATTTTTTTGCTGCTCGGCGGTGGCGGGTGGCTGCGGTACCCTGGCTCCGTACAGCTGGAGACCTGCTGCGCTGTCTGGCTGATCCAGGGAGCGCGGAGGAGGATGCAGCTGTCCCGGTCGATGTTGTGGTCGACTGCGTGTCCCCCTCCTCCTGGGCCACCAGCCGCCGATATTCGGCGACAGTCGCCTCCAGCCTCCGTTGCCGGGCCCTTTTAGCCAGCTCCTTCCGTGTTGGTTTGGAAGGAGCATCTATATGAAGAAAGAAAGACATAGTCTGTAACCAATGCTCTTTAAGATTAACACAAAAGTATTCAGCAGAAAGTTGTGTCACAGTAGAACTAGCAACTTGCAAGTGCAGTACATAACTATTGTGGCCAGTATCTATCTAACCTCCCACTTCTTCATCCTTGCTCTAACATTAGTGGGAGTTTAAGGAATCAATTCTAGGAGCACTATGGACTCACTCCATTAGAGTCGACTATGACAGTACACCAGTCTTATTCTTCTTCTTCTCTCTAGTTTAGCAAAATTGGTACGTTAACTTCTGCAAGCAGGCATAATGCCAGCGCAGTCAACTTGCACCCGAGAAAAACAGACGCCCGCCATGATGAGTGAGACAGACTTGCGTTACTGTACCGGTCCAGTACATGCAGGTGGTGATGCTCTTACTTTTCGATTACGGCTGGCACTGAGAATACTCTGTTACAAGGGCTACTGCTTAATTAATTTAACTTTCACCCTACAGTGCCAATGAATACTAGAAAAGGAAAATAAAGAAGATAAATAATCTGATTATCTATCACTGCAATGGTATGTATTTGCTTACATATGGGATGACTTTAGGTGCTTTGCTTTTTATTGAGTGAACAGTGATACATCCAGATATGAATGACCGAGTTCTACTAAACTTATTAACAGAGGTAGTGAGTGGCCATCGTAATAGCCGGATATATGCTGTGCTTGCAATACAAACTACTGCTACTATTCATGGTAGTATTTGGACAAAATTAAAACTTCTTTTCCTTGCCTTTCCTACACTGGAACGTACGTGCGGGTGCGGTGTTACATGCTCTTCAAAGTAACACTTAGTTCATCCAGTGACCGTCTACTCTCTCTAGAAACACATATGCTATCTAAGAGTCAGATAGTACCATGATCCAGGCATCCATCCATTCAAACTGTATGTCAATCATTCTTCTTCATGTCTCTCATCTGGACAAACCTTATGTTTTCTCACGGGAAAACAACCTTTTCATTTTATTTGGGAAACCGCAAGCCATACATCCGTGCTTGACTTGCATTTGAATATCAACCAAAGGATATATTGCGCACACATACAGTTTCAGTTTCACCCACCCAGGCTGTTCTCCTTCCACCCATCCTTGCTTCATCCTTCACCCGGTCATGCATCATATTCCTTCCCAGCCACCTCGGGCACCAATCAAACACGTATCATTCTTCTTTTTCAGTCATCATTACTTTTAACTTGGTCGTCCTTCCACACTTACTTACACCCTTCTTTCGCTTTTCGTTCATCCCATCCATCAAGTTCATCTCAGATCTGATTTGGATTCTCGAAAAAAAATTCACCACTGAGTTGAAGTAAATTTAGAGGAGGCTACTACCTGGTTGATAAAAACTTTGTTCTAAATTTGAAAGTCTTCTTAACAGTATAGTAACTTAACTGTACAACATATATACTACACCCGTGCAGAGAGCACACTCTGCAGTCTGCAATCTCAATAAGTAAGGAATATAAGAGCTTACCACTGCCCGCCACTACCGTGGCAACCCTCACAGCAGTTTCCTCCAGCACTTGCACCGCCTCCTCTCCAGAAGTGTCCTCCTCCACCTCCGCGCTGGCCCCGGCACCAGATGTTCCACCTACAAAGTACATTTAAGAATGTTAGATGTCATAGACATACACCACTCACTAGTATTTTGTCTAGGAATGAAGAAATGTGAATACACAAAGCAATCTAATAATTTGTGACTGTCTACTCTAAAGTAAAAATGTCCCTTTGTGCAGGGAAGGGTGTTGTCTTGCTGCACTTTTTGGCACAACTGATGAATGCTTGCTTTTTAACACGCACCATTTTTCTCATAACAGACAGAAGCTTCACTTCTAAGAACAAGAGCAAGATCATATCATCATCACTAGGACGGAGTGACCAACGATTCAGCACCAAAAAGTAAAATTACAGTTCAAACCAGGTGAGGGCTCGGCTCACCCACAATAAATGTGTGAAATAAATCACTAAGCACTTTTCCATTTTTAATCAACCGTTTATGTTTTTTGACAAACTTGATTTTAATAAATGTTTTTACTTTTAATAAAGCTTTAAAACTTAAATAGACTCTGTGGTTTTTGGTCAAGAGCAAAAGTTTTTGCAATTTGCAAGCATGAGTCCGTGCCTCTGACACTTCTGGACTCTGACTCCGTACACTTGCCCTGCGTTGGATAATCATCATTGGGGATCAATCATCGATGAATTCCGGAGCTAAATGACTCTGCCACACCATCTAGTCAGTAAGGAGATTGGGGGTTCTTCGAAGTCTGTTATCACTGAGGTATGTGGAAAGTCTACCTGCACCTATTATAATTGATAAACAATGCACTATTTAGGGTCCATAGTTCTGTTTGTGCAGATTTGTCCCTGCAACAGTAGTAGTATGGATTGTCCCCCTATCCAAACCAAAAGTAAAGTAGTATCTTATTCTTTCTTGGTGGTCATTCACATTTTATTGTTGGGAATTGTCAAAGCATAAACATTTAGAAGACTTGAAAAGACATTATGGACTATCCCAGAGGACTGCACTCAGTGCATAGAGCTATTGCTGACTAGAATGGGAGTGTCGTTTAACACCTTTTGCCAACTGTGCAATCTTAGTTAGCTACACAGACAGACTAATAAGAATAATCTAATAATACCACAGGGAGTCATAGTAGAGGCAGGATAAGAATTTAGATACAGTCTACAAGAAGATCAAAGACGATTTAGAAAAAATCGAATGAGGAATGCTAGGAAAAAATAGGTACTAAAATGAAAACTTACCGGGGCAAGCAAAGGAGCCATCGCCTGACCGATCCTGGCCTTCTACAGCAGCAGCAGCAGCCGATACCACCTCCTCTGTCCTCTTGCCCCTGGGGGGAGCTGATGTACAACATGAAAGAAAGAAAGACCCGAAAACAAGGATGATCAACCAAATAAAACATTTCAAAAGAACAATAACAAAATATTTTGGCGAGATAGCAAATAGACAACTATTCCACGGGATATATTGACCTATCTCATGTGGTCTACTACGATATTAGTATTGCTTGATTTGCGGACCGTCGACTTGGAAAGTTATGTAACTCACTAAACAAACTACTAAAAAGGTTCGCCTAGGACTGGCAGGCAGCAGTCCGCAGCACGCGAAGTGACAGACAAACTCCATCGTGATTCTAGATCAGTGACAACACTAAAAAGTTTCCTACTACATTAACCAGTCATTAAAATACTCAAACTATCAATCCACCACCACTATTTCTTCTTATTGCCAGGTGTACAAAGGAAGGACTGGACTTGAGTCTGTAGGGGCAGATTTACAAGCCCCTTGCGGCTCTTTTGCTCCGTTGTTGCGTGACTTTTGTGACGCAGCGGCAGAACAAAAGAGGCACCATGGTGCGGCGTATATTAACAACGCGACGCATATGGGAGATGCATCACGTTGTAAAGCCCTGCGCCATCAGGGGGCGTTCCGGCGCAAGGGAGGGCGTCCCTGCGCAGGAACGTATCCTAAAAGTGGCTGAGGGAAATCTACAAGATTTCAATCAGTCACTTTTAGGACAATGATGCGTCACTCAAACCCTGCGCCTGCTTGAAGCAGACATACGGCTTCACGCAGCATTGGCGAGATAGGGCACCCCAGAGCATTGCTGGAGCTGCGCCAGCAATGCACCGCCTTTACGGCACAGATGCGTAACGCTTCGGTGACGTTTTGGGCACATGGTGCGCCGCCTTGTAAATACGGCGCACCATGGGTGGTGGTGGCGTGGCGCACAATTACTGGCGAATCCCTGCTACTTTGCAGGGATGCGCCGGTAATTGCAAATCTGCTCCTTAGTGTCTAGCATTACGCAGTTCTGTAAACTATACTCATACATAATTTCTCAGGCCAATGAAATTAACACAAAATCGAAAACAAATAAGCATAGTAGCAACGCTACTGAGAAGGAGAGCAGTGCACCTGAAATGCACAGAAGATTTTGAAATATAATTTACCTACAATGTAATCGGCAGCATTATTGCTCTTGGTAAAAAACAAAAATTTGCAATATAATAACACACAGAGCAGGAGAAAACAGAGAAGTGATGAAATAGCTACTACTACTCACCAAGCCCGGGGATCTCGACACCGAGCAGGTCGGTCAGGCCGCGTTCCCGGTCCAGGAGATCCGTCCAACGGTGGGTGACCTGGTTGTAGGTGCGCCGGACCCGAGAGTGTTCATACATGGCCCGGCACACCTTCTCCCACCGCTTCCGGCGCTCCCTGAGCCCGTAGCCGCTTGCGATTCTGCCGCCTGCCGCGGTGGTCCTGGGGAGGCGGCGCTGTACATAGTACACCAGTGCGGACACCTCCTCCGCGCTAAAAATCTCCCGTGGCATCACTAGCTCCCCCCTCAAACGCCCGCACAGGAGCCGGGCACGGGGTGCGGGACCCTTCCCTTTCTCTGGCTGCTTCCCGGCTCCTTTTACCATGGTCTGGGCAGAAAGGAAGGTAAATATGAAATGAGAAATAGAATAGGGAAGAAGAAAAGAAACAAGTTTAAAAAAGTAGTCTAAAATTAAGCAAAAGTAGCAGAAAACACAAAAATATAGAGCTAGAAAAATAGAGGGATAGATAATAAGTAAAATAGATTAAAAAAACTTCAAACAAGCAAAGGATGGCAGAGATTGAGAGTGGATACAGAAAGGATGCCCAGAACCATAGCAATGAATGAAAAACAAGATGGCCGCGCCCGTTCACGACCGCGTGGGTAAGTTCGCGTGCGATTTCCCCCGCGATCACACGCGAACTTGTACTAGCGAGCCGCACACTTTGCGAGATTACACATAGCGCCCGGAAATGGAAATATGTCACGCAAACAAGATGGCCGCGCCCATGTACGACCGCTAGGGTAACTTCGCATCGTTGCCCTACAAGCGGCTCGCAAAAACGCAAAAAAACACAGGAACTAACGCCGCAAAAAAACGAATCGCATATTCGCACAAATTTGCGGCATTCGAATCGCGCGAAATTGCAGAAAAACGATTTTTGCAAAACTGAAAGCACTCACCAGGTGCAAAAGTTCAAGCTCATCATTAGTAACCATTCCCTGTAGTGCTTCCTGAGGGGCCCCTCCAGAGTTCAGTTGCCTACTTGCAACTATTCTATGACCCTGCTCTGACCCTCACAGCAGGCTCAGAGAATAGCTACAAGTATGCCACAAAGGTCCTGTTAAAAAAAATTACACTGCAACAGAAAGCAATTACAGATAAGGAAGCAGGTGCCAGACTGGAAGTTCAAATTCAGTGACACATTAATCAGCCCCTAATTCATTCATGTCAGTTGAGGCAGGGCAGGTGTGCTAACGAATTTTACAAAACTGAAAGCACTTAGCAGGTGCAAAAGTTCAAGCTCATCATTAATCAGGAAGCACTTACAGCTAAGGAAGCAGGTGCCAGCTCAAATTCAGTGACACATTAATCAGCCCCAAATTAATTCATGTCAGTTGAGGCAGGGCAGGTGTGCTTTTCCCCCCATAATCTACAGTGAGGAACCAGAGGGTGGCAGTGATGAACCAGAGGTGGCATGGGTGAACCAGAGGGTGGCAGTGGTGAAACAGAGGGTGGCAGGGGTGAAACAGAGGGTGCTGTGAGGAACCAGACGTAGAAACAACATGGTCGCGACCGTTGCGACCCGACAAGTAAGTTCGCGTTTGCGAACTGGTAAAAAACCCTCGCGAACTGGCAGAAACCCTTGTGAACACAAAAAAAATCCGCAAATTCGTGAAAGTTCACGAATTTTACGGATTGCGAATTCGCAAATACGCAAATTTGCGAATTGCGAATTCGCAAAATTAGCCCATGCTTAGGCAGAACCAAGCTGAATCCGGCCATATTGCCGAGATGAATGCTACTGCGTCCTTCTTACCATGATGGCGCTTTCATCCGTCTTTTCATCCTCTGCTGTATCATGTGCATCACGTGTGAGTGGTGCTGCCCTTCCTCCAGCACTCTGTGGCAGTGACACCTCAGGGGCCAGAGGTGGAATGCCTGCCGCACTGTGTGGCACTGACAGTGGGGTGGAGATGTGGATGTATTGGTAGCAGCAGTATGCATCAGCGCCAGGCCTTGTGGCAGCAGTGCCATGAGGATGGTTTTGAGGTCATTGAGGGACCCAGCTACCAATCGCTGGGGGCCAGCAGTGGCAGCCGCTCTTTCCACAATGGCCCGCTCCATGGTCTCCATTAGCCTCCGCATGTTTCCCACCTCACGGGTGAGCTCGATGGAGCCACTCTGACTAGTCAGTTGATCTAGTCTCTGAGTCAGGACTCTGGCGATGTCAGCCATGGTTTGTTGGAGAGCATGGAGCAGACTGTGGGTTTCCGTTAGGGACAGTGAGTGGTCCCTGATGGGACTTAAGCACCCACCATGGCATCTAGTTTGTCAGCCATGCGGTCTAAGCCCACCCGCACCTGTTCAGCCAGCTGCTCCTGGCATCCCAACACATGGCGTTGGAAGGCCATGTGTTCTTCATGGGAGGGGTATCCTCCTTGCAGCTGGGCTGCCCTGCTCCTGGAGATGGGTTGACGAAGCTGACAAAGAACTCTTGGAGGGTGTCGGAGTCGAAGCTGTGGTGGTCCTCTTCATCATCAGAGAAGAGAGAGTCGAGCTGCCCTGCAGGAGGTGTTGATTGTCCCTCTGCAATGTGAAGGGGAGATGCATTTTAACAATGTGTTCACATGTGTGTTGTTGCTTTGTTCATGTTTACATAAAGACTGCATGACTGTGTACATCATGGCTGTTTGGGAGGAGCTTCCTATTTGATGGGGGACAGTGAACATTTTCACAACAGACGTGTGTGTGTTCGTACCTGTACATTGTCGTCTCAGATTTTCCCTGCAATGCCACTTGTGCTTGGCCAGTCTCTACACCCAATCGGCACCAGTTGTGTCCTGTGCTCTGTTATGGACGTGTTGCGGTTTGTGCCACATTGTTGTAAGTGTTGCTGTGCTCTGCATGTTATGTGAGCGTGCTGTATTTCGGGGCTTTGGCCCCTGATGCTTTTTTGCTGCCCCTTATCCCTTTCCTGTGATGTGCCTTTGCCTTCTGTGCTTATACAGTGATCAGGTGTGTCATACTTGGGTACATTGGTCTCTTGGTGGGTGTTGGGGGTCTGGGGCATGGTTTGTCCGCAGATGTGCTCTACTAAATTGTGCATGTGTGCCATTGTGGACATCTCTCCCCGTACCCCCAGTCCCTGGTTGTTACTCACCCTGTTGTTGTTGTGTCCGGTCATGTTGAGCAGTGTCAGGTCCCCCGACTCCAGTCACCATCTCCCCACTGATGACTGTGGACACCATTTCCTCCATGTCGCCCAGCTCCTCCTGTGGCGCAGGACTCACACCTCCCGTCTCCATTGCTGCCTTCCAGTTGTTGGCGAGTTTCAGCTTGGTTTTGCACTTGACATCATTCCAGCACCTCTTGACCTCTTCCATTGTCCTCTTCAGCACTCCCACTGCATTAACCTTGTCCATGATGCACTGCCATAGTCCATTTTTTGTTGCCAATGATACAGTGGAGGTGACGAACAGTTGTTGATGGTATTCGACCACACCCATTATCAGGATCCTGTTTTACTGCGGACTGAAGCGCTTCTTCATACCCTTCTTTTTTTTCTACTTTTATGGTAATTATTATCACCTGACATGGGTGACTTGCAGGCCTGAAGCTGGTTTTCACTGATTTCAGTATTGCGATTGGCCTCATCGCAGCTTTTATTGCATTTGCGTTTCCCATTTTTGCCGCATGCCGTTGTTTTTAACGCGGTCAGTTGACGCGTTCTCTGGAGACTTTCACATGGTACCACCGTGTTGAGAATGCTTAGTTAACACAGCGCACTTTTCCAGCGATACACTGCGATGTTAGAAGCTGCGTTAAGTAACTTTTGCGATTGTTATCACACGTTCTTGAGAATATGCCCCTCTGTCTACTATTGTTAATAGATAGACAGGTTTTGCATCAGAAAGCATGAGTGGTAGCATGGGAATGTTCATGTACCTTCCAAATAACGCCGCAATGACGCAGAGTAAACCAAAAAAAGTGCTTTAAGCTCCTTTGCATTACTTTTAGACAATGTTTGTGGTACTGAAAATTCTGGACCCGTGTCATACACATCGTCGTATCATGACGATTTTGGTATCAGCAGACCGAGAATGACGAGTATACTACATACACGCATTTTCGTCATATTCAAGCGGCGACATCACCCTGAAATCAAGGATTCCGTCCTGAACCCTCGGGTTCCATTTTGTGCATGGCAGCCATTTTGTGGTTGCCCTCACATAGGCCGATGACTAAGGCCAAAACGAGTCTTAAAGGACACGTACACCTTTGCTGACTTTTGCGTGACCTGGGTAAGCTGACTCCACTGCCCGAAGCCAAACCTGTTCGGCCAGTTCCTTTCCCAGTGGCCGACCAAGATTAGGATCAAGGCACAGTATACCATAAACCCTTCATTGCACATAACTATGCCTAATCTTACACACACCTGTCTCTGTTTCTTGCTTTATGACCTACTTTACGTTGAGGAGGTGCCCGATTTTATTAGGGGTCCGACCGATATCTGATGGAAAGTGTTGGGCCTTGCCGGGAAATTGATTATGGGCTGGGCAAACTGAAAAATGTGCTTGTCATCATGATTCTGCCTTTTCTTTGTCGTAGAAATATGTGAATGGTCAACTGTAAAATAAGGAATGTTTGCCTAAAGCATAATATTTTGTATAAAAAGGGATGGCTGGCTTTGTAAGTTGAGCAGTCTCCTGAGAATATACACCGTGTTGTACTTCTAGGATACCTGTTACTGGCTGCAGCCAATAAATTCGATCTTTGACTTCACCAAGAAGACTCTGTGTTTCTGTAGTCTGGGACAGGAAGGACTCGAAGTCTTAGGGTGTGTTCCCTGGCACCGCTGGGTTCTTAAAAACCCAGTACTTCAGTTGGCGCCCAACGTGGGGCGATTTAAGCGGTACCGGTCCAAGCCAGAGGTTCGTGAGGAGCTTCGTGTGAAAATTCTGGAGGAAGGCCAACCACTTCATCGACCCCTGTATGTCGTTCGTGGTCCGAAAGTCTTTGCTGCGAGGTTCCCCGCTTCCCGACGGCTACGAAGGACTGCTGCCCTGACTATCGCCCTGTCTAGGACCCTTTGATGAATTGTAGAGCGAAACTATAGACGAGTCTTCTGGTGACGTCATCGATACCTCAGTTAAGTATAAGTGGAGCGTCTCCCAGTCCTTAGTTTGGTTCTTAGTTTGGGTATCCCCTTGGGATCTTTGATTTGGAACTTGCAAGTACCAAAGCCGAGGGACTCGTGTATTCACGAGGCTATCATATTTCAATAATCCTTTGAAGTTTGAAGCTAGACTAGAGAGCAAAGATGCCTGGTCTTAGCAGACTTGGAAATTTGTTTTGTCTTGGTTGTAATAGGGACTCCTGATTGGAGGACTCGTGTCCGGTTCCTCCGATTGGAACTCCAACCTATGAGCTCTATGTGAAGCACGGCGTGGGCCCCATCACGTATAATGAAGTATGGATTCGATACACCAGGAATGATGGTGTTTTAAAATGGCCCCAATATGGTAGTTTTGATGCAGAGATTTTAGATAATCTAGAGGTTAGACTTTTTAAGAAGAAAGCCCGGCCGGCGATGTTTGACTCTTTCCGCCTATGGCGAAAGGAAGCCAAACAGAAAGAAATTAAATTAGCTAAAAGGAATAAAAGAGAAAAGGGTATTTCGATAATGCAAGTTGCTATGCAGCATAAAGATAACGAAGAAGAGCAAGCGAGTGAGCAGTTGCACAGGCAACGTAAAATGGTAATCGATAAATGCTATCCAGTTTTGCCGCCTCTTCAGCAGGAAGTAACAAAAGAACTTGAGAAAGACCCTCTAATGTCACATTTATTGAATTCGCCACCACCCTATGCGCAGAGTGCTACTGCACCTCCGCAACCTTTAGTTGTGCAACCTCCGATTGTTGTGCCTCAGGTTTTTCCACAACCGCCAGCTCCTCTTCAGTTGGCTCTTACTGCTACGGCACAGCCCCCTCAAGGGCCGCCGACTTTGATACCTGCTACGCCATTACTCCCTACAACTCTGCCTACTGCATCGACTACCTCTCCTGATGTTCCTCCTGTTACTGCGTCGGCATCTGCATCTGCCTTGCCTCACTCTGCTTTTGCTCCTGTTCTTTCGTCGACTCCTCCTTCTATTCGACAGAGAATGACTGACACTGTTGCTAGTCTCCTATCTCCTCTTTTTGGGGCAGCAAGTATGACCCCTGTTTCAATGCACAAACAGTTGCGCAGTCAACTGCCCGACTCTAGAGAGCGGGAAACGTTGGATTATTTGGCACATAAATGGGTTACAGACCCCACAAGATATGAGCTAGAGTCTGTTATGGATGTCTTCCATCAGTGGGAAACACCGAAGCAAAGATACGTTTTTGATAAAATGTGTGCTTTTCTTTGTGAGGATTTGGAGGATAATGATTTGGAGCCCAATCCACCTGAGTTGTGCCGTGTACGGTTCGAGTTTGCAAAACGAACGATTGTGGGTTCCGATGTTGAAAGAGCAGTTGCGACATTGTTGTCATTTAGAAGGGAGGCTATCTCTCGGACGTTGTTTGAGTCCGGTCCCTCTGTTAGGAGGAAAGCGAGACAGTACCCAATGAGAGAGGTTCCTCCGGTATGGAAGGATGCCGTTGCAGCTGATGTCGCTAATAACGTCTATGCTGTGCCAGCACACTTTCATCATGTTTTTGTACATGTTCCTTGGAAGCGAGCTGAAGTTTTGGCCCTTAAGCAGACTTTGCCTGACCCCCGTAAAAATCCTTCAGGATATTATAAGGAACTATCTCAGACTGCAGACTCATGCATTATGAATTTAGCCGATATCGACATGTTGTTTGGAAATGTTGTTCCACAGCCTTTATGGGGTTTGATTCGTCACACGGTTCATGCGCAGGAGTTAGGTGATACCTGGGCTAATATTGCTATTGCAGATGGCCGACAAGTTGGTGGTGCTAAACCTGAGCCTTTAGTTGCAGAACTCCCTGGTAAGATAGTTACTTACATGAAGACTTTAATGCCTGCAATGCGTGTAAATTGGGACAAATTGTCTGCATGTAAGCAGAAGAAAGAGGAAACTGTAGTATTCCACATTCTATATTCTTATTAGAATTGTTATGGTTTCTCTCTATCTAGACATTCTTATTGCATTGTATGTTATGTTCAGTTAAGACTGTGTACCTGCTCCTGGTGGTTGTTAAAGCTGTCTCCTACATTAAACTACTTACAACTATCCTGCTGCCTCTTCATGATTGCAACATAACTTGGCGACGATCGAGATATCAAGAAACAAGTAAAGGACCCATCTTTACTCTCAAGAATTTTTTTTTTCTCCTTCTACTACAAAAACGAAAACGGAGACAGCGTTCACCTTTCTACATATTAAGGTACCGTTTAATTTACTATGTATATGTGCTGAATGATTGCACCAGCGGCTGTTAATATCCCTCAAGTGCTTTGATTGCACCCGCGGCTGTCCTTATTTACTTTCCGCGCTCATAACACCTGAGAGCCGCTCTCGCTGTTTTAAGCACTTTCTGGCACTTACAGCAACGCGTAGAGCTCCGTGTCAATATCACAATTTTTAAACTATTTTAAAACTATTTAACCTTTCTCCTGAATTGACACTATGAAAGGAAGCATCTTTTGAAAAACGAAGCCTACCGCTTGCCTCAGCTCGCGACACCGTCCCGCGCTGCAGAAACATCTCCATTGTTATCACGCACACAGCCTTCTCTGCTCCGTCCCTTTCCAGCGCATGCTGTCATCACGCTCTCAACGTCGAACGCTGCGTTCCAGCAGCCATTTTGTTACCGAGACGACCAGATACTACTCCGACCTTGTTTCTGGCCCAGTCATACACCAATCTCCACTACTCGGATCTCGTTCTAAACCACATTATATTAATCATTTATTATTTTGAACAATTTTAACTTGTCTTAAAAAAAAAAAAATATATATATATTTTTTTATGTAAAGCTTCTTGGATTTAACAAGGGTGATGAATCCTACAAGACAACAGTGACTAATTGTTACAAGTTTATTTATTTGTGATTCCATTCAAACAACAAGATGTCAAACAACATTGCTTCCCCAGCACACTTTCTTCCTTCAGCTGGTGATCCCAAAGTGGAATGGGATCTTTGGTATCCGACTTTCCTGGCTTATGTGGATGTAGTAGAAGAAGATGGATGTTCTCCCAAAAGAAAACTTGCGTTATTAAAAAACTGTCTTGGTGGTGCTGGACTCAAAGAATTGGAAAGCTTACCTCCTATTGAAAATGTGGGTGCTGGTGACTTAAATGTTTTTGAAGCGGTAATTAAGCAATTGAGTATCAGATTTGGGAGGAAGATTAACACAGTTATGGAGAGATTTAAATTCTACTCCAGAATTCAGAAAGAAGATGAATCAATTGAAACTTACGTATCTGCTTTACGCTCTTTAGCTAGCTCATGTGCTTTCGAAACCATAAATTTTGATCAGGTTTTGAGAGATCAAATTATGATGCGTACCAAAAGTAAAAAGATTCAAGAACGCTTGTGGATGGGCACTGAATCTTCACTCAGTGCTGTACTAAACATAGCTAAAGGTATTGAGCAGTCTGAATTGTTTGTGAATGAGATAAGAGGTCATGAAACTAAGAGTAAAATAATAATTCCTGAAGTTTCCCTTGTAAGAAACCCCACCAACTATAAGAAACCCACGTTTTTTCCTCCTAGGAAGGAAAATTTTAACAGAAATAACACTTCTTTTCCTAGAAAATTTCAAATAATATGCTATAGGTGTGGAGCTAATGACCATGTTGGCAATTATAAAGGCTGTCCAGCATTGAACAAAATTTGCATCAAATGTAAAAAGTCAGGTCACTTTAACAAAATGTGTAAATCCTCACAAAAAGTTAATTATATGCCATATGAAGAATGTGATGATCTCGAGCAACCATCTGAAATTAACACTATGTTATGCGTAGGTGATACAGAATGTAAAGGTTTTCCTAGTGACATGATATCTATTAATGGCAAAGAAATATCCATGCTTATTGACTCTTGTGCCTGGTATACTATAATTAGCAAGAATGTTTACGAAAAATATTGGAGTTCAATGGAACTTTTACCACCTGATATAAATCCAGGGGGGTACACTGGGAAGAAAATAGATCTTGAAGGCTACATATGGGCTGACATTAAATTTAAAGAAAGAACTACTAGAGGGAAAGTATATGTATCCACCAAAGGTGCGTCTATCTTGTGTTGGCCTCACCAATATGATTTAGGGATAAAACTCGACCCCAATGCCACCCCTCCTGTATATGTAGTTCCACCTGAAAATGATTTTATTCTCCAATTGAAAAAAGACTTCTCTTCCATTTTTAATGATAATTTGGGAGTTTTTGCCAATTTTAAACACCGTATTATACTCAAAGAATCAGCTATTCCTGTCCGACATCGAGTGAGAAATGTACCCTTAGCTTATCGTGACAAACTTAAAGTAATCTTATCAGACCTTGTTTCTAAAAATATAATTGAACCAGTCGAGTCATCTCCATGGGTTTCGCCAGTGGTTTTGTCTCTTAAGAGTAATGGTGAGCTTCGCCTATGTGTGGATCTCCGCAGCTTAAACAAGGAGATTTGGATCGATAGGCATCCACTACCCCACATACATGAATTAATTTCTACCCTTTCAGGTGCATGTGTTTTTTCCACATTAGACTTAACCAGGTCTTATCACCAGGTTATATTACACGAAGATTCGAAATTTTTAACCACTTTCATTACACCTGAGGGCATGTTCCAGTATTGCCGTATGCCATTTGGACTAGCCAGTGCGGCATCTGTCTTTCAACGTCTCATGAAGACTGTCCTGGAAGGTTGCGAAGGGGCAATTGCCTTCCAGGATGATATTTTAATACATGGGAAAAATTTCGAGGAACACGATAAGAACCTTGTGAAAGTGTTGAATAGTATTCAACAATATGGTTTAACATTAAAGCTTTCCAAATGCAAATTCAGGCAAAGTAAAGTTCAGTACTTAGGTCATGAAATTTCTGCCATGGGTATCAAACCCAAACTCAATCATATTGAAAGCATAGCTAAAGCTCCTGCACCGGTGAATAAAGATCAGTTAGTTTCCTTTTTAGGACTAACTGAATTTTATAGTAAATTTGTTAAAGATTATGCATCTAAGGTACATTCTCTTAGGTCTTTATTAAAAAAGGATGTAAAATATTTATGGAACAATGATCACCAACATGCATTTGATTTGTTGAAGCAGGAAATTATCAATGCACCATTTTTAAAGCCGTTCAATCTAGAAAAAGAATGTATAGTATATGTAGACGCAAGCAATGTTGGGTTGGGTTCTGTCTTGATGCAGAAAGATAAAGGTGAAGAATATGTAGTTTCTTATGCATCCAGGACTCTGCGAGGTGCAGAGTACAATTACTCCACAATAGAAAAGGAATTACTAGCATGTACTTGGGCCTCAGAACATTTTAGACAATTTCTCTGGGGAACTCGTTTCCATTTAAGAACTGATCACAAACCATTAATCAACATGCTTGCAGCTGGTGGTGGTAGAACACTTACAGCGCGTCTAGCACGGTTAGCTGCAAAATTACAGGAATTCCAATGTGTAGTCGAATATGTCCCGGGGCGTTTAAATGTGCACGCGGACTGCATGTCCAGGTTGCCTTTAGTCAATTCAATTTTATCTAGCTATGTAAATTGTGATTCTGATGTGGTCTTCAATATTGATGATGTTAATAATAGTAACATCTCAGATTCTAGTAGTATTTCTGAACCTGAATGGAGAGAGGCAATGGCAAGTGATCCCAGTTTACCTTCGTTAACCAGGTATTTACAGCATGGTTGGCCTCAAGAACGGAATTTGTCTGGCGATATCCTTTCTTTCTTTAAGGTAAAAGACGAACTTATGTTTGACCAAGGTGTCATTGTCCGTTGCGACAAGATTGTTCCTCCAATCTCTCTAAGAGAAAGAATTATTTCTATGGCTCACGAGGGACATATGGGCATGTCCAGTACCAAGAGACGTATTCGCGAATTTTATTGGTGGCCTGGCATCGACAAAATGGTTGACAAGTGGGTCAGTTCTTGTCCTCCCTGTGCTAAAAGTGATAAAGTAGTTAGACCTTTAGTTGTAAGTACTTCTCCTATTGAATGTGCTTCGTGCCCTTGGAAAAAGTTGGGCATCGATATTATTGGCCCTCTTAACCTTTCTTCTCACCAAAATGTGTTTGTAGTGGTTCTTATTGACTATTTTTCCAAATGGCCAGAGTTAAAACTTGTTGATAAAATTGGTTCAACCCAAATTGTTCAATTTCTAGACGAAGTTTTCTGCAGGGAGGGCATTCCCGCTGAAATTGTATCAGACAATGGCCCGCAATTTATTAGCAAAGAATTTTTATCTTTTCTTCAGAGATGTGGTATTGTGCACAAAAGAGTATCCAATTACAATCCCCAATCCAATGGTCAAACGGAACGTTTTAACAGAGTCATCAAGGAGTCCATTCAGTTAGCGATCAAGAGTGGTTTAGACTGGAAGAAGGCTTTGCGTTCAACCTTGTTGTCTTATCGCACTTCTCCCAATTCCGTTACTGGGTTTTCTCCGTTTGAATTACTTAGAGGCAGGAAACCTGGATCTAAACTTATTCCCTGGTGGTTGAAAGTTAAATTTCCCCATGAATCCTCAGTAGATCTGGACAAGGTTAAGGACAAGGTTTTGGAATATCAAGAGAAGATGAAAAGGAATTTTTTATCTTCTAAGGATCATTCCCAGAAGATCAAGGTTGGTGACTTTGTGCGGGTTAAATTCGGTAGAACCCTTGATAACAAATGGAACAAATGGTCAGAACCATGCATGGTTACTGAAGTTTTTTCCAAAGCTGTAAGAGTTGAGGGTGGTAAAGTATGGAATTTTAGGAGAATCTCGTTGTGTAAAAGTATAATTACTGGTTTGCAAGCGGATACTAAGTCGAATACTACTTCACCTCCTACTACTGGTGATTCCTCTTCCAAGCACAGTGTTTCTGGTGAACAAAATGAGGCATCTTATTCTCCGTTACTTGACACATTTGATAGCGAAAATCAAAACGTGGATAGTTCTGCGTCTAATTGTGGTTTGGGCAATGATCAGTCTAGTCCCTCTACGTCTAATTGTGGTTTGGGCAATAATCAATCAAATCAATCCACTGCCATACATGATGAAATGTCTTTTGATGTTAATGTTCCTGTACTGTTGCCTAATTCTTCTAATGATTTTGTCCAAAGAAGGAGTGTAAGACTTAAACATACTCCTGTTAAACTACGTGATTATTTTCATTGAGTTTTATTTTGTTTTTTTTGTTTGTTTTGTTGTTTTTTTTAGTTTTTTTTAGGGGGGAAGGTGTGTAGTATTCCACATTCTATATTCTTATTAGAATTGTTATGGTTTCTCTCTATCTAGACATTCTTATTGCATTGTATGTTATGTTCAGTTAAGACTGTGTACCTGCTCCTGGTGGTTGTTAAAGCTGTCTCCTACATTAAACTACTTACAACTATCCTGCTGCCTCTTCATGATTGCAACAGAAACCGTGTCTGATTTCTTCACCAGGTTTGAAGAGACGTTCATCGACCACAGTGGTCAAGACATGAGTACAGAAGGTGGTCAACGGTTGTTCGTCGATAAGTTTGTGCACAATTTGCTTCCTGAGTTGTGTAAAAAATTGAAAGATTCAGAGAGTTCTTGGGCTGTTTTCTCTTCAGCACAGATCTTGGCTACTGCGCAGTGTTATGAAAATAGAGATAAGGACGAGAAAGATAGAGTAGACAAGAAAATTAAAGAGTTAAAGACGAAGGTTCTTTTACAGCAAGCTTATCCGCCTCGTGGTGGTCAGCGTGAATATCAGCAACCTCAGCAATTTCAGAGAAACTCGCAAAGGTTCGAGTTTTCTCAACAACGTTTTTCTGTAGGCACTATTCAGTGTGCATATTGCAAAGAAGAGGGTCATTTTAAAAGTAGCTGCCCTGCTCTGTTACAGCGTATGAATGGTGTTTCTAGCACAAGAGGTCGAGGTGTTTCACAAACTCTTAGAGGTAGAGGGCATGGAGGATTCTCCCAGAACGCACGTCCATTTCCTCCTCAGAATTCATTGAATAGTTTTGATCAGCAGAATAACGCATCCGGTAGGACGACTCAGTACTATGCTGATGACTACTATGCAGAGATGAGAATATGGAGGGTAATGATTGCTAGGACAGCCATGGACAAAGAGAGGGAGTTGTTTCAGTTCCAGTAGATCAGAGTGGACCTTATGTTGAGGTGATTACATCAGGTGTGTCAGAGCCTTTTCTGTTGGATACTGGTGCTACAAAGAGTTCTATTATGCACTCTAAACTCCCTGGCGCACCTTTGTCTGGCGAAATGAATGTTTCAGTAGGTTTTTCTGGCGCCCCGGTTAGGAACCCGATTTCTAGTCCTATGTCCCTTTCTATTGGACCTTGTGA
Source organism: Lissotriton helveticus (assembly GCF_964261635.1). NCBI lineage: Eukaryota > Metazoa > Chordata > Amphibia > Caudata > Salamandridae > Lissotriton > Lissotriton helveticus. The sequence continues at coordinate 158,899,578 of NC_136062.1, forward strand.
ATTGGAAGCACCCCTTATTCTGACGACAGGTTGTGGTGAGAACTTGTTAGGATTGGATCTGTTCAAAAGATTGTATGCAACTTTGTATTGTTCTCCCTCGGGAGTACAACTTACACTAGGTAAGAAAATGGTCTCCTCGATGTATTTGTCAAAGGATAAACTTCCGACAGAATTGTCGTCTCTTCCTGATATTCTTTGGGCTACTGGTCCTAATGATGTGGGTCTTTTGGAAATACCGCCATATGTTGTGACATTGAAAGCCAATGTTAAAATGCCACGCATTCCCCAATACAAGATCTCTAGTGAAGGTGAGAAAGCGTTGCTAGCGATCATTTATGATTTGATTGAAAAAGATGTAATTGAAGAGACAAGAGGCAACGTTTGCAATAGTCCTGTTTTGCCTGTTTTGAAGCGTACTGACCCTTCTCAACCACCTGTTTACAGATTTGTAATCGATCTTAGAGAGGTGAATAAAATCGTTGTGCCACAATTTCTAGTTGTTCCTGACATCACTGCCCTATTGACTATGATTCCAGCTTCTGCGACTTGGTTCTCGGTGATTGACCTGAAAAATGCCTTTTTCAGCATCCCGATTGCCAAGGAGAGTAGGGATATTTTCGGCTTCTGTTTAGGAGGACGAAGCTTCCGGTTCAAACGCGCTCCCCAAGGCTATTGTGAGAGTCCATCAATATATAGTCAGGCTTTAAAAACACAGCTTGATACAATTGTTCTACCTGATGGCGCTACGCTCATTCAGTACGTTGACGATTTTCTAGTCGCTGCAGATACTGAGGATATTTGTAAAGAAGCAACGTTGTCATTGTTACGTCATTTGTCTGATTTACATCACAAAGTGTCCCTTTCAAAGTTGCAATATTGTCGACAAGAAGTGACCTACTTAGGTCATCTCTTATCGAAGGAGGGAAGGAAACTGACCCCAGAAAGAATTCAGGCAATTGCAAAATTGAGTGTGCCAATGACACAGAGAGAAGTGCGTGCTTTCTTGGGTATCACGTCATATTGCAGACAATGGATACCGAATTTTTCCTTGCTGGCCAAACCTTTGGTGGCATTGACCTGTAAAGATACGCCTAATCCCCTTCCATGGTCTGAAGATTGTCAGAAAAGTTTTTCCGAATTGCATGATGCATTGTGTTCGGCTCCTGTGTTGGGTACCCCCGACTACAGTAAGCCTTTTACACTGTATGTCCGTGAGAAAGAAGGTTGTGCATTGTCAGTGTAGACACAGTCTTTTGGGGACAAGCAACGTCCATGCGCGTATTTTTCGTCGACTTTGGATCCGGTAGCTAGAGCGTTGCCGAGTTGCTTGAGAGCGACGGCAGCAGCAGCTGTTTCTATTCGACAGTCTGCTGGTTTGGTGATGAATAATACTTTGATTGTAATGGTTCCACATGCAGTGGACACTTTGTTAAACAGAACCAAGACACAGCACTTAACTAGTGCTCGATTGTCAGGTTATGAGCTGACACTTTTAGCGAGTCATGTACACATAAAGAGATGCAACACGTTGAATCCAGCTACGTTGTTGCCGATTGTAGCAGAGACAGATGTTCCTGAACAGCATGATTGCTTTCTTAGGACAGAAGAAGAAACGAAAGGGAGAATAGATCTTAAAGACACTCCTCTTGTGAAGTGTGATGGTACCTTATGGGTGGATGGTTCATGCTTCAAACTTCCGAATGGTGATACGACTGCGGCATATGCTGTTACGACTTTGCATACGATTGTTGAAGCTGCACATATGCCACATAATTCAGCTCAAGCAGCAGAGTTGATTGCACTTACAAGAGCGTGTGTGTTATCAAAAGGAATGAAAGTGATCATATATACTGACAGCCAGTATGCATTTGGTGTGGCACATAGCTTTGGACGATTGTGGAAAGAACGTGGGTTTTTGACCTCACATGGAGGCAAGATTCAGCATGGTCAGTTGGTGAATGAGCTCCTCGAGTCACTTACTTTGCCGTTGCAAGTTGCGATTGTAAAATGCAGTGCACATAAGAAGGTTACTGATGATGTTGGTCGTGGCAATGCATTTGCTGATGAAGTCGCGAAAGAAACAGCAAGAGATGTGATGAGTCGAATGTATGTTGCAGGCCCTGCGAGATGGGTTGGTGACATTGGAATGTGTGAAGATACGATAGAGAGTGTGAAGTCTATTCAAGCTGAAGCTACAGAGAAAGAGTTGAGTGTGTGGAGAGAGAGTAAGGGTAAATTGGATGCAAATGGTTGTTGGGTTGAATTGTCAGAACATCAGCGATGGTTGTTACCCGATGCATATGTGCTTGCAGTGGTTACAATGGCCCATGGGATGGCTCACATCAGTGTGAAAGGGATCTGTAAGTCGTTGGCCCCAGTATGGCAGAATGCTAGAATTCCTAAGTGTGCAGAAAATGTGGTCAAGAATTGCATGGTGTGTCTGAAATACAATCCTGGTAGGGGAACCCCAACTCCAGCTGGTCATTTTGCGCCTCCAACGTACCCATTCGAGGTTTTGCAGCTAGATTTCATCCACATGGAGAGGTGCAACAACTTAAAATACGTACTCGTTGTTGTTTGTGCCTTTTCGAGATGGGTAGAAGCATATCCCCTGAAAGATAACACTGCCATGTCCACAGCTAAAGCCCTTGTCAAAGAATTCTTCCCCAGATTTGGCCTACCGAGAATGGTCTGGAGTGATAATGGGAGTGAATGTGTGGGTCAAGTGATGAAGAGAGTATGTGAAGGGCTAGGAATCCAGCAGAAATTCCACGCTGCAAATCACCCCCAATCAGCTGGACTAGTAGAGTGCTACAATGGCACGTTAAAACTTAAACTGGCCAAGATACAAGCAACCTCTGGCCTTAAATGGCCCGATGCCTTACCATTAGCACTTCTATCGACAAGAATGACTGTGCATTCACGAGTGGGACTTAGTCCTTACGAAATTGTGTTCGGCCGCCCGGCCAACATATGGGGAGTGCCTAGGCCGACAAAATTCAGTGACATTGAACACCCTGTATTGCTCGATTATTTGTATGATTTGACGGCTAAATTGCGTGTTTTACACCAACAGGTTCACGATACTCTGCCTCAGGTCTCTGAAGCTCCAGGACACACTATCGATCCTGGTTCGTGGGTCTTGGTTAAAAACTTCCAGCGGACAAAGAATGATCAGCCCCGCTGGACCGGCCCCCACCTAGTACTTTTGTCAACGAGATCCGCCATGCGAGTGGAAGGCAAGAGGAACTGGATCCACGGCGTACACTGTAAGAGGGTCCCTTTGCCTCTGCCGTACGACCTGTGGGTCCAGGAGGGTATTGCTGACTCTGAGACTGAGACTGTGCCTCGTTTTCTGCCTTTCAGCGATGCACGTGTAAAAGGAACAAAATTTGAACGTGAAAGTGACAATCTTCTGCAAGAAGCTGTGCCACCGTCAATTCGATTGGACACCACCGAGCCTGAACTCTTGTTTCAAGACCAGACATTACCTGGAAAAAGCCGTTATAATCTGAGGCCGAGAACTATGGACAAATAAAATCATTTTCTTTGCTATTTTTGAAAGTGCAGCTCTCTCATCTGAGAAACTTTTTTATTTTTGTTTTTCGAACCACCATCCGGGTTCAGCTGTAGGGTCGCGGGCGACTAGTCTTTGGAGTGCAGGCCGAAGACACAAGGTCGACAGTTCTGGTTGGTCCTTGGGAGTTCCCTGGACTGACAGGCGCATTCCTTAGCACGGAACACCCTACCTCCGCGAGCAGCAAGGTTAGAGGATGGAGTTTTTCGAGATGGAGAGACCTGCCAAAGAGATGAACTTTAAAGCCAAAATGTGTATAATGATGACCAAGAAACGTTTTTTGATATTATGCATTTTTATGTTGCTTAGTGTAATGATGTTTTTAATAGGATATGTTTTATTTTATTTTCGAGTGACATTTGCACCCACTATACAGCCCATGCCTCCTTCTACTGTTTCCTCACATTCTTTTCACCCTTTACCCGAACATGAGTCCGTTAGGAGATTAGAATTTATCAATAACTCTTTCGTTCAGCTTTTACACCAACACCAATTAGTAGTGAACACGACTAACTGTTGGGTGTGTGGTCTTATGCCTCATACTACTGATAAAGGTATCCCTTATTTGGTCCTGCCTTTCAGCCATAATGGTTCTGTATGGGCATTCAGAACGATGTTTATCTATGCTCATTAAGTCCACCCCTTACGTCTGAAAAAGATAATCCAAAGAATAGTGCTCTAGTTAAGGGTATAGTAGATATGATTAGAGAAGCTATTTCCTATGAGACTATCCCGAGAGATGAGACACTAGCGTACATTGGATGGAACGTCACCGGGTATGGAGTTACTCTGAGTGAAAACCAGCGAGCAAAGAGATCCTCGATTTGGATTGTACCACATCAGGGTCACCTATGTCTGCAAGGTAATGGAAAGAATCCCAGAGCTCAGTTAGGAAAGAGTATCTGCACGGAGACATATGTCTTTGCGTCTCAGACTTCCCCTTTGTTCCTAGCAGCTAAGGGTACCTATTTCATCTGTCATTGATAGAGCCTACACATGGTTGCCCCCTGACTTCTCGGGCTCATGTTTTGTTTTGTTCCTGTTGCCACCCACCTACACAGCTGCGGCAGATTACCACAAGACAAGGATAGTTAGAGGTGTCCTCAGTAAAGAAGACACTACAGGACAAGAATTGGGAGACTTCTTGAAGGGTTTTCTGCCATTTTGGGGATCTATGGTTAACAGCAGGAACATAAGGCAGTTGACAAGGGTGGTTGAATCCACCGTAGTTGAAACTGCCGGTGCCCTTAGTAACTTGACTGCTGAGCTCCAGTCGGATCGCCTTATGACCCTTCAGAACAGGGTCGCGTTAGACGTCATACTTGCAGACCGAGGTGGGGTATGTAAAGTGATTCAATCAAGTTGCTGTGTTTTCATTCCAGATAATGCCCCAACAGTGTACCAGGCCATTTCCAAACTACATAAGATCTCTGAATCTATTCATGTGCATAACGGAGATTGGTCAGTGATGGGGTGGTTCTGGGAACTGTTATCCGCCTGGGGATGGAAAATTCTAATGGTCATTGGGATGACCTTAGCCATTCTTTTTATGTTCTGTCTGTGCGTACAGTGCGCTCCTGCAATATGTGGCCTCTGTGCTACATCATGTGTAAGGAAACCTGTATCGAGAGACGAGCTAAGTAATAGGATGATGCTACAGCAACATCTCAATGATTTTATGAATATAGACCTGGACTCAGATTAGCGTGAGTGTAGGTTAATTGCCTATGTAAGGGCAAAAGGAGGGTCTGTGGTACTGAAAATTCTGGACCCGTGTCATAGACATTGTCGTATCATGACGATTTTGGTATCAGCAGACCGAGAATGACGAGTATACTACATACAAGCATTTTCGTCGTATTCAAGCGGCGACATCACCCTGAAATCAGGGATTCCGTCCTGAACCCTCGGGTTCCATTTTGTGCATGGCAGCCATTTTGTGGTTGCCCTCACATAGGCCGATGACTAAGGCCAAAACGAGTCTTAAAGGACACGTACACCTTTGCTGACTTTTGCGTGACCTGGGCAAGCTGACTCCACTGCCCGAAGCCAAACCTGTTCGGCCAGTTCCTTTCCCAGTGGCCGACCAAGATTAGGATCAAGGCACAGCATACCATAAACCCTTCATTGCACATAACTATGCCTAATCTCTTACACACTTGTCTCTGTTTCTTGCTTTATGACCTACTTTACGATGAGGAGGTGCCCGATTTTATTAGGGGTCCGACCGATATCTGATGGAAAGTATTGGGCCTTGCCGGGAAATTGATTATGGGCTGGGCAAACTGAAAAATTTGCTTGTCATCATGATTCTGCCTTTTCTTTGTCGTAGAAATATGTGAATGGTCAATTGTAAAATAAGGAATGTTTGCCTAAAGCATAATATTTTGTATAAAAAGGGATGGCTGGCTTTGTAAGTTGAGCAGTCTCCTGAGAATATACACCGTGTTGTACTTCTACGATACCTGTTACTGACTGCAGCCAATAAATTCGATCTTTGACTTCACCAAGAAGACTCTGTGTTTCTGTAGTCTGGGACAGGAAGGAGTCGAAGTCTTAGGGTGTGCTCCCTGGCACCGCTGGGTTTTTTAAAACCCAGTACTTCATGTTCCAGGGCAAGACAATAAATATATTAACATAATACTCTGCGCTGGTTTGCGTCACTTTCCTTACACAAACCCAGAACAAAAGGTTTGTCATTGTGGCACTTTGTCTTCTGAATTTATACTTTATAATCTAACTGTTTAAAGCAGATTTAAAACTTAATAAAGCATCATGCGTTATTGCGTATGCTCTAGATATATTGAGTGTATTAAAAGATTTTTAATGGCTGTGAAGCAGACTTCAAATTCAATATAAGCTCAATTTCCTGGTTAAAAATATCGGCATACTAGACAAAACCCAGGCACAATTTGAAGTTCCTAAGAATTCATCAAAATAATTACGTGTGAATTTAATGGTCACCAAATAAAACTCCTGAAAATGTATCGGAAATAATGTAATAAATGTTGGACATTCAGAAAGGCAGTGCTACACACATCCATATGGTTCATATTTGTATTCTTACTTTTATTTGGCAGGAGGAAATGTTAATCCACGCCAATTTGATTAAAAGTATACATCCTCAAGTATCTCACGCTCATGTTAATAAATTACCCTTCTCCTGTATCTATTCTTGATCAGTTCCATTCGCAGTAGATTTCTTAAAGTGTGGTGATTGTTAAAACAATTATTTTGCGAAATTGGAAAACACCAAGGAAATTATGCAAAGAGGATTAAGTTAGTGAATTCTATATTGTTGAAGTACTTAGACAACTTAGGACAATTAATTTAACACCTAATAATTTGAGAGCCAAAAATACAAAGCATTTTGCAGTCTCAAACATTCCGATTCGAAGTTTGTGATTGCAAACTTTTATTTTTTTAAATGTACTAATTCCATTTTAGGAACTGGCAAACTGTTATGACTCCTAAAATGGGATTTCAACTCCATTTCGATGTTGTATTTGGAAGGTACATGCAAACTGATATGAAATGTATCAATGTTTTGAGACTGAAATTTAGTCACCAAAAAACATTGTAAATTTGCTGATGCCCGAATTGGGGTGATATGCAAATGCAAAAGGGAAGAGCAATGCATCATGTGGTAATATTATTTCTCTTCTTCTTTTTTTCTCTGACACTTCTTCCCTGTTCAGCCTGGTTGAGTAGAGATTGTTTGATGATGTCATGAATGCATGGGTTGCTTGGAGATCTGGTGTGTGTCAGTTGAAGATTGCAGGCTGAGCAGCCTCCCTGTCCTCCGGTCTAATGGGGCTACATTACTACTACAATATATCTACTTAACATCCTATTTACCATCTACTTGGATTGTATCTGGAACTTAATAAAGTATCATCTTGGAACCAACATTTAGACTTCTTTTACACTTCCGATTTGCAGATGTAAGAACAAGTTTATTGCGAAGTCGTCAGTGGTCCAGATCCACTGGCAACTCTAAAGCAAACTTTTCAAAAAGGGAAAGCTTTTCTTTTAAAACGTAGCCCATTTTTTGTAAGAGAAAACAGGCTGCATTAAAAAAAGTTCGCAGATCCGGGGGGTCTTCTGAGTCTCAATTTGTGTCCTACATAATTAATTTATGGGGAGGTTGAATTGCAACCCACTCAACTTAAATAATGGTCACATTGCTACATTCTTTACTGGGTGCAAACATAATTGTTGCAAATTACGACAGGATTTTTGATACCAGTTCGTCTAACATCAGGCCCTCAATGTTTTACTCAAGGTTTCTGTTTCTGAATTCATGTTGATATATTTTTATAATTTTTGTCTCGAGAAGGTTATGTGCTCCATCTACTGATACATTTTACAGATTTGCCTTACTGTATTACTTATCAATGATGTAAACTACTTTGTCAATATATTGTTCCTCTTGTAAAGTGCTCTAATGTACATTGGCCAAGTTTGCATCACATAAAATTGAATGAATAAAATTATAAATAAATAAAAATGCATCTGTACCAGTCTGACATATGGTGGGACTGCCCCTAGCCGATGATGGTGGTCCCTCAGGCATATTATGGCATAACCATAGGTAGTGTATGAGAGTTACTTAAAATACAATTTTGTATGTACAGCATTTTTATTCAATTATTCTTTATTGCAGATTTTTACTACAGTACATCATTTTGTGTGATGTTAGTAAGGTTAAACGTCAGTGGTGGCACTTACTGTAATGTGAAACTAGAGAGAGACCCCACATACCAAGGGGAGAGGTTTCTGCTTAACACTAAAATAAATTAAATCCCCTCAGACTAGAAACACAAAAATCACACAAATCCCTAACAAACTCTACTATACATACACCCCACATTTGAAAAAATCCCACATCCAAATACCACAGAAGTTTGGAAAAATATATATGACTTTAACCTGTTTATACACATATATTTCACATCAATATACTTTGTCACATATCATCGTTAAGTTATAAACACATATACCTCACAACAAAAACATAAAACAATATAAATCAGCGACCAATACAATCACAAAAGGGAGAACAATCTTAAACACAATCATCAGTCTTCATATACCAACAAATCTACTCCTTGTTTCAACAAGCGTCCATTAAAATATCATATCCCATGTTTTTAAACTTAGTGGCACTTTCTTTGATGTCATTGTTGTTAGGGTCATATATCATATGGTGTGCAGACAAAATATTGAGTTTTAAATTTCGATTTACAGAAATATTGAGTCCTAAATAACGTGAGTGAGAAATATCGACAGCAAGAATATCGCTGTCAAGAATATTGATTTAAGGTAAGAAATGTGGATTTTAAAAATATACAAGTCATTAATATCGTTTACAAAAATATAGTGTTTAAAATATCGATTGTTTAATTAGTGTTATGTATTTTTGTATATATTTTAAATGTATGTGATGTATTTTTTATATTTTTTTAATGTATGTGTTAAATTTGTAGTAGTTATTCATTTTATTTTAATTTAATTTTGCATTTTTTAGTTGTGCAGTGGGTTGGGGGTTTATAGGGAGGGAAGTAATTTAATTATAATAAATAATGATCATTTTTTATTTATATATATGTTTTTTAATTGAGATTTTATAGTGTTAATTGTGCGAAGTTTTTTATTATTAATGAATTATTAATTGGCTGTTAATTAATATTAATTGATTATTTAGTAATTAATTATGATAATTGTGTAATTAATTTTAGATGCACATTTTGGTGTTTATAGGGGTAAAGGGTGGGAAGTAATCTATGTTTGATTAATTAATAATTAGTTAATTGATATTAATTAATTTATTGAAAATGAATTATGGGAATCATGTAAATAATCTTAGGTGCAGGTTGAGGGGCTTATAGGGGTAAAGGCTTGGACGTAATTTATATTTAATTAATTGAGAATTAAATGTTAATTATTATTAATAAATTAATTGTAAATTAAATAAGGAAATTGTGTAATTCATTTTTGGTGTTTGTTGTGGGGTTTATAGTGGTAAAGTGTGGGAAGTAATTTGTGTTTAATTCATTATTAATTAGTTGTTAATTAATATTAATTAATTACTTGATATTTAATTAGGGTAATTGTTTTTTTTTTTGTGTGGTTTTTACTTTTAAAGGGGTAAAGGGTGGGGATTAAATACATTTTCCTTCCTTTACAATTAGTTGTTTAATAGTAATAGTTTGTTGTTTGAAAATACATTTTAATTCTGTAATGAATTTTTTTACAGGTTATTTGTAGCTTTGTGTTGTGGGGATTATAGGATTAAAGTGTGGGAAGTTAATGTATTTTTATTATTTTTCTTTTTTTAAGATATTTCTTTAATTGTTAAATAATTATGTTAATTATGGAAATACTTTAAAATAATTTTTTTGATGTGGTTTGTCATTTGTGTGGTGTTATAGAGTAGGAAATAAAATAGATAAATGTATGAAATAATGTTTTTATTTGTATATATTTTCTAGTTAAAGTATTTATTTGTTTGAAGTATATTTTTTATTTTATTTGATATAATATTTGTAGGTATTTCTCATATGCAATTAACACTATGGGGTCGATTCCGATCCGGTAAAATCACCGTCCGTACGACTCGCATCCGGAGCCGTTTTCGTACGACTCGTACAGATGCCGTACGACCCGATGAGTACGATCCCGACCGGGGTACCAGGACGCGAGTCGAACGGTCCACGTCAGGTAAGGGCGATTCGTACGGAAAAGCGCACAATCACATACACACCGTACGGCGCATACACCCCATGATCGCAGGGGTACGCGCCGTACCCCTGCGATCATGGGGGGTACGTGCGGTACACCCAGCGTACATGGAGTACGCACCGTACACCCAGCGTACATGGGGTATGGTGCGTACCCCCCATGATCGCAAGGGTACGACGCGTACCCCTGTGATCATGGGGTGTACACGCCGTACCCGGGGGGGCCTTTCCATACCTGTTTTGGGGTGAACTTTGCTTTTACGACTGTTTTCGGCTCCCGTAGGAAAAGGGTCATACGGTGCGTACCCAACACGAATCGTACTTGCCGGGTCGGAAAAATCGGCCACGAACAGTACAGATGTCGCGTACAGCGGGTTCCGAGGGAGAGTCATACGGAGATTAGAGTCGTACTGTGTCTTGTACGACTCGTACGGAGTACGGCTCCTGGTACGGATCGTACTTCGTCGTTCGTACGGGGACGCTTACGGGTACGAATCGTACGGGGAGAAACGCTCCGAACGGCAATTCGGAGCGCTTTTTACCGGATCGGAATCGACCCCTAGAAAGTGTTTTTATTTTTAATATTATATATATTTATATTTTAACTTTTTACATATTTATACATTTATTTATTTAATTTATTTTTAAAAATATTTTTTGATTTAAAAAAAATATTCTATTTGTTTTTAATTTTGAACTGACTGGAGTGCGAATAGTAAATTGTATCCCTCAGCTATCCAACACTTTCCCTACTGTTGCACTCACTGGAGTGGGAATAGTAAATTTTATCCCTCCCCTATGCAACACTCTCCCTACTGTTGCACTTACTAGAGTGGGAATAGTATTTTTTCCTTCTGCTATCCAACACATTCCCTACTGCTGCACTCATTGGAGTGGGAATAGTCATTTTTACCAATCCGCTATACAACACTTTCCTTACTGTTGCACACATTCGTGTGGGAATAGTAATTTTTACTCCTCTGCTATCTAACACTTTCCCTACTGTTACACTCACTGGAGTGGGAATAGTAATTTTTACCCCTCCACTATCCATCACTTTCCCTACGGTTGGACTCACTGAAGAGGTAATGGTAATTTGAACCCCTCCACTATCCAACACTTTCCCTACTGTTGCACTCATTGCAGTGGGAATAGTAATTTATACACTACCGCTATCCAACACTTTCCCTACTGTTACACTCATTGGAGTGGGAATAGTAATTTGTACCCATCCGCTATACAACACTTTCTTTACTGTTGCACTCATTGGAGTGGGAATAGTAATATTTACCAATCCGCTATCCTACACTTTCACTAATGTTGCACACATTGGAGTGGGAGTAGTATTTTTACCCCTCCGCTGTCAAACACTTTCCCTACTGTTACACTCACTGGAATGGGAATAGTAATTTGTACCCCTCCGCTACCCAACACTTCACCTACTGCTTCACTAGCTGGAGTGGGAATAGTAATGTTTATCCCTCCGCTATCCAACACTTTCCACACTGTTGCACTGACTGGAGATGGAATAGTAAATGTTATCCCTCTGCTATCCAACACTTTCTCTACTGTTGCACTCATTGGAGTGGGAATAGTATTTTTTACCCATCCGCAATCCAACACTTTCCCTACTGTTGCACTCATTGGTGTGGAAATAGTAATTTTTACACCTCCACTATCCATCACTTTCCCTACTGTTGCACTCACTGGATAGGGAATAGTAATTTTTACCCCTCCACTATCCAACCCATTTCCTACTGTTTTACTCACTGGAGTTGGAATAGCTCATTTAACCGTTTTGCTATAGATCACTTTCCCTACTGTTGCACTCATTGGAGTGGGAATCATAATGTTTAACCCTCTGCTATCCAACCCTTTCCCTATTGTTGCACTGACTGTAGTGGGAAATTTAAATTTAAATATTTTTAAATAATTTAAGGTTTTAATTTATAATGGACTGTTTTTCTAATTATATTTTGTTATTGGTATATGTACATATATGTAATTTTGTATCTAATTTTAAAATGATAAAATAATTAAAATGAATAGTTTAATAATTGTTTTAAAGTAAATATATTTATATAAATTAATTAAATTTGTAGGTGTGTTTAACTTTTTTAAATTACGTTTATTTGCTATTCTTGTTAAAATGTATATTAACTCTAATTTATTTTGGTAAAATAATTTTTGGCATTTAATATATTTAATGTTTATAATTCTATTATATATTTATGTATATATATAATTGATATTTTGTACAACTATATATTTTTTTCTATATTTTTGGTACATCAATATTTTTTACATCAATATTTTTTACATCAATATTTTTTAAGTCGATGTTGTGTCAGTGAACCATATCATACTACTTCTTTTCCTTGCATGTTGGTACATTTAACTCAATGTTTGGTGTGCATATTTTATTTTGGTAATACACTCATGATAGCATTCACCATAAAAGCATGCAAAATAAAGTCAAAGAAAGGTGACTTGCAGGGAATTGGTATTGAATAGGATTCTGAACAGAAAGCTTCCCAAACATACCTACTCTGCATCAATCATGAATCATGTTTAGCAAATTTACTTCATGAGCAGGTTGGCCCATTCTGTGGAAGGCGGCAGAGAACACTAGACATGGGTAGCCATGCACCAAACAAGAGAGCCGTGAAGGCAGGTTGTTATAAATGGGGGTCTCTAGTTGGCAGGTTTGTACCCCGTCTAAGTAGGGACCCTTCCTTCTAGTTAGGATAAGGGGATTACACACCCATGATAACCTCTCCTCAACCATTTGGTAGCTTTGCACGAGCAGTTAGGCCTACCTCAGAGGAAATGTGCAAAGCATTTGTACATAAGACACACAGTGAAAACACTACAAAGGTACATTATGCCAGATTAGAAATATAAACAATCTCTATTTAAACCAAAATAAAAAAAATCCAACATACACAATTCAAAATATCATTTTTAGAGGGTTTCAGTAATGTTGTCAATAGGAAACTGGATGCAGTGATGTTACACAAAGTACCTTTAGATGCATCAAAATTCAAAAGGCAAAACAGCCACAGAAGAAGGAAGAGCCGGAAAAAACAGCAATGCGACACAGCAATGTGTCAGTTCCTAACTCCCTGGGGAACCGATGCGTCAGTCGTGCTGCATGCAGGGGAAGTGTTGCGTCGATTCCTGATTTTAAGGGGAAGTGTTGCGTCAAAATTCAAGATGGTTCTGTCCTGCGGATGATGCGTCAGAAAACTTGGTGCACAGGTGCGATGCTTGCAAATCCAGGCGTGCTGAAGGTCGATAAAGCGGTGGCAAAGAGGCACTGCATTGATTTCTTCAGCCGAGGTCCAACGATGCATCAAATCTTTTAGCTGCAGACCAGGGCCTGCGTCGGAGTCAGTGTGGAGGTCTCAGACTTCAGAGACACAGAGCGCTGAACTCGGGCTGCTGTGGTTTCTTCGACTGCGGGCAGGCACTGTGTAGATTTCTTCGTCCACATGGAGTTGGTGCGTGGAATCTTTGTCCTCACAGCTGTGCTGCATCAGAAAAAAAGGCGCTGAAAGGCGATGCACCAATTTTGATGGTGTCAAGCAGCAAAACTACCTCCATGGGGCCAGAATTGGAATTAGCACCACAAGGTAGGTCAGAACTCATAGCAGTGGAGTCAGGGATCCTGCAAATGAAGTCTTTGATGATCCTGAGACTTCCAACAGGAGGTAAGTATACACGCCCTTGGAGACTCTTCACAAGCAGGATAAACAGCAAGGTCCAGTTCTTTGTCCTCTCAAAGGCAGAAGCAGGAACTGCAGGCCAACGCTGCAAAGCAACACACAGCAAAATAGTAGTACTCCTCCTCGCAGCTCTACAGCTCTTCTCCTTGTCAGAGGTTTCTCTCGATCCATAAGTGTTCAAAAGGTTTTGGGTTTTTCGTCCAACACTTATACCCCTTTTGTACTTTGAAGTAGGCATTCTTCAAAGAGAATTCTTTGTTGTTCACTAGTTCATGCTTTGGCTCCAGGCACACTCCAGTGGGTTGGAAATAGCATTATGAGAGGACAGACAGCCCTATTAAGGTTCAGTGACAACTCCTCCCACCACTCTATCTGGCTCAGGAAGACTCATCAGCCTGGTGATGGGCCATCAGGATATGCCGACGCACCTCAGTTCCCTTTGTGTGACTGTCTAGAGTGAATGCACAAACAGACCCCTGTCAGTTGAAACCAGATGATGATTCCACAGGCAAGCAGAGACACAGAATTGTAAAGAAAGAAAATGCCCACTTTCTAAAAGTGGCAATTTCAAACCCACAGTTTAAAAACCAACTTCACTAAAAGATGTTTGTTTAAGTCCCGTGTTCAGGAAACTCAAACTCCAATTCTCTAACTCTTCCCAATTGAAGTTACACTTGTAACTTTTTACAAGGCAACTCTAATGATAACCTATGGGAGAGACAGGCCTTGCAAGTGTGAGACACAAAATGTACAGTATTTCACTATCAGGACATGTAAAACACACCAGTACATGTCGTACAACTGACATTCACTGCACCCTGCCAGTGGGGGTATCTTTTTGCCTACCTTAGGGGTGCCTTACATATAGAGAAAGGGAAGGTAAGGGCCTGGCAAGTGGGTGCACTTGACAGGTCGACATGGCCATTTAAAACTTCACCCACAGACACTGCAATGGCAGGCCTGAGCCATGTTTAAAGGGCTACTCATGTGGGTGGCACACCCAGTGCTGCAGGATCACTAGAGGCATTTGATTTACAGGCTCTGGGCACACACAGTGCACTTTACAAAGGACTTACCAGTAAATCAAATATGCCAATCATGGCTAACCAATCAGAATCACAATTTACACAAAGAGCATGTGCACTTTAGCAATGATCACCAGTGGTAAGGTGCCCAGAGTCCTAAAGCCAACAAAAAAGGGGGGTCAGAAAAATAGGAGGGAAAAGGCAAAAAGTTTGGGGATAAACCTGAAAAGGGCCAGATCCAACACAGGTCTCTATAAAAAATATTGTTGGCACCTTTGATCAAGTCTCTAATGTGAGGATGAAACATCTCACAAATGACGCATACACTCCCTCTGCGAGATCTTGAAAAGAAAGCACGATTTGACAAAAACAGTAGGTGCAGTTTTTTTTGTGCATGCACAGAAAGGTAGGGAATACATGAACACATAAAGCACATCTACATGAGGACATTTATTTAGTCAAACATACCTACAAACAGCTAGTTATACAACAGACATACAGCCACCGACACCAATTCACACAGGCCCCCACACACACGGAACAACACTCATACGTTATATAGCACAACAAGTGATGCAGATTTATGCATTATTCAGGAATATGGTGGTGTGTAGTCAAAGGCATAAGGAATAACGCATTAGGGAGAGCACAGTGATTTGTAGCAGTAGAGCTGAGGTGGATGAATAGCAGAGAGCATGTAGAGTTGTGTTATAGGTAAACAGCATGTCATGTGCAGTAGAGAAGCATGTGATGATATGCACCTGAACCAAGGAGCAGAAAATAATTTGCAGAAGTGAACCAGAGGGCGAAATGCATTAGGATACCATAGGGTGATGTGCTACAGGAATCGCACATAGTGATGTGCTGCATTGGAACATCAGCGATGTGCACCAGAGAATAGAGACTACTTCCTTCAAGAAAGCACAGGGTGGTGTGCATCAGGAGGGCACAGGGTGATGTTCAGGGGGGAGGATGTGGCGTAACGGCCAGAGCAACCAACTTTGGAACTGGGGAACCAGGTTTGAGTCTCTGCGTTGGCTCCACATTATGTGATTCTGTGGAAATCACTTAATTTCCAGGCGCCTACAAAAACAAATTAATGTTTCCTTGTGCAATTTAATTGGTACTCATGCAAAGCTCAATTTCATACTAAATAACGAAAAGAAAGGCACAACAAGGGTGTATGGAATGATGCATAGTAGTGAGTATATACTGTGTATGGTGTTATAAAGAACATCTGTAGCCTATGTTGTACGCTCCTAGAGGCAGCTGCAGTTCTAGTTTAATGTAATGTGCTTTATCATCTTTATTGTTCTAAACAAAACATAAGTTTAAAGTTTTTAAATTATAATTTTTCTGGTTTCCAAACAATTGCATATGATTCCTTTCTTCATTAGGTCTCGCCTACTAGACAGATTTCAACTTTCTTGCAGGAGAAAGACTATTGTGAACGATACAAAAACGTACAATCAGCTTTGGCCCTACCCATTGTTTGCGATGAGTTGCCTTTGTTTTCACTTTTATTTGCTTGCTTCGTATTCAATGGCTTTCCTTGTCCATCTTTTGTTTGTCCGACCCCTTCTGCTATTTGTCCTTCCCTGACTTCTTTAGCATCTTTTTGATTACTTGTACTTTCACTGCTCACACTTAAGCAAGTACTTTTTTCTCTCTTTCAGTAGTCCATGTATTTTCTAGCTCTCTCCCCACTGCAGAGGCAGCTTCTCCATAATGGCAGAGGATCGTCGCCCACTGGTCAGAGTCAGTCACAGAAAGATAAAATGATTATAAAACAATATCATTTTATTTTTCTGTAAGGGGCTCTGGCTTAAGCATGTGTGTGTAGGGCAGACCAGTCCATGACAGGGAGGAGTGAAGGGCATTTATAAGTGTGCATGTCAGGGAGGAGTGATGGGCATTTATAAGTGTGCATGTCAGTTTGGGCGGCCATTTTAGGCCAGCCTAACAGACATGCGCACTTCTCTTTCTGCAACCCAGCTGTGCTGCACAGCCGGATTGGAGAAAAGCTGCACGCTTCCATGCACTGTCTGAGCGGCAGACCAGGCCACTCAGAACAATTCTGATACTGTTCTCATAGCATGAGAGCAGCACCAGGATTGGGTGGGGAGTCTGTACTTTTCCAGCGACTACTGGGAGAGAAGTACCAAGATGGCCGTCAGCAGCAGCAACAGATAAGGTATTGTTATTTATTTATTATTTTTCCCCTAAATTCCCCTCTCTCCCCCCCCCGGCTTTCATTTTACAGCAGCCGCCACTGCCCTATTTTGCTCCTTCCCCACAACATCTGCCCTCCTGAATGCTTGGATTACTTCCTCATCCCGCACCCAAGCTACTCCATTGCTTTTTCCCACCCCTCCCTGGCTTTTCTATTCCTTTATGGGCCGCCCAGGTCCAGTATCAAGTTGTTATCTTGCCCCCTTCTACTACCCGTTGCTTCCCCCACCCAGTCCTGAGTGCTTTCCCACCCTAGTTGTCCGAATATAGCACTTACATCGCAGATTTTACACCGCGATGCATTCACAATGCTGTTGTTATAACGACCCTGTTGTTACAATACAGTGCCATTACAACGCAAGTCGTTACAACGATTTATGCTAGATGGCACACTGGACTTCGGAATATTATGATTTACTATTCCAACTCCAGTGTTGACAACAGTAGGGAAGGTGTTGTCTAGCGCGCCATCTAGCGCAAGTCATTGTAATGACTTGTGTAGTAATGTCACTGAGTTGTAACAACGTGGTCGTTGTAGTGACCGAGTTGTGATTGCATTGCGGTGTAAAATCCACAATGAAAAGGTTGTTTCCCTCGTGGTTCTCTCTTTATTTTTAAATTGCTGCCTAGTTACTCCGATTTCCAAAAAACGCTTTCTCACTACTCAATTCTTTTAATGTATCGATCCATGCTGGATTGCTAGATACAAAAAACTTTACATTTTCCCAAAAAATGTAATAGGCATACCCATGCTCACTGTCTTGGCAACTCAATTTATTATCGGTATACTTTGCAATCATGCATTCTCCCTGACTCTGAAAGAACAGCTTATTGAAATGTTGAGCATATAGGCTATAGAGCTCTGGTGTACCTGGTAGGGAACATCCTCCTTGGAAACACTAATACTGTAGAAAAGGGGTATTTTTTACTGGTGCAGTATTAGTGTCCTGTATAGAAAGGCAAATAATACAGTAATTCTGCAGATACACCTCTATTACAAGCTGCAAACATGGACAATGTTAATTTTCGCTTGACAAATTTCACCTGATTTTAAATCTTAAAACAATTATGCTAGGTAAAACGTCTGGATCATCTGCACAATAGTTGCAATCCCAATAAGAGAGCAAAGTCCTGTTTTCTTCTAAGTCTGGATTACAGTGACTACTGAAAAGAGTACTTCATCCAGTCAAATATTAAGCAGCTGCTCTTAACTCGCTGTACAATAAAGCAGTCAAAACATGGGCTTTATTTGACTTTGTTTTTTGCCTCAAGTATATTTGATGATGATTTATGTTGTTTTCTTGTGTAATTGGTGTTGTGTATTGCACTCCCTAATACAAAAAAGTACAGTAGAATGCAAATTTGGTGTACAAAATATGTACTGTGTTAACTCTCAAAGTAATACAAAGGGTTGCATGCACTAAATCTTTGTATCTATAGTTCATAAGATAAATAGGACCTGATTCATTGATCATTTCATTTAAGCATGCAGTTATATCAACATGGGCTCTTATAGTACAAAACTGGCCAGTACAAAACTGGCCACAAAATTACTTTGAGAAGAGACCTTCTTTTTTTGAGGTTCCATAGCAAATGCCACATTAGCACGGAAAAACAGCCAAAATCCAAACACCATACATGACCTGCATATCTCCCTGGGCTAATTCAAGAATAAAACCTACAATTCCACTGAGAATATACCACAACTTTGTGCCTGTATTTCCTAAGGTTTGTAAAGCAGCATTCCTGGAAGGAAAGACTCAAAAATAACTGTCAAGAAGAATATTGTACTTGTGTAGATGAATATAAGAATTCAGGGTCGGCTTTAGCACTGGTGGAGCCCGGTGCGACAATCATTTTGGTGCCCTCACGTCCCATGCCCCCCCTTAGATTCTCTCACTACCACTAGGCAAATGTGCTCCTCAACTTTCCAATCATGAATTATTTCTAAACACATTGCCCCCCTGATGTCAGGGCCACCTTCAATGGTCAGCACCCAGTGTGGCCGCACAAGTCACACTGCCCCAAAGCCGGCCCTGTAAGCATTTATAAACTTACTGCAGGAATGAGTGAGAAGTGGACAAACAAATTCATATGGATCATTGGCTTGCATCCTTCCACTGATGAACCATTTGGGATGTCGCTCTGTGTTCCAAGCCTTGTGAAAGAAAAAAACATAGATTTATTTAAAAAAATGTTTTGTTTATTGAAAAGTGTATTCCATATTATTATCCAACTTTACTACATATTAAAAAATTGTTTTTTATGATCAAAACATTTCTGATATTTTGCACTTATGACACGTAGGGCCAGATGTAGGAAGCCTAATTCCGGTCGGTAACGGACGAAATTACTGAATTTCGTCCGTTACCGACCGAAATTAGGCTTTTCAGATGTAGGGGCCTAATTCAAGGCTTCGGTAATTTACCGAATCAGTCATTGTAGGAATCGGTAAATTACCGAATTCTTAAATACCGATTCGGTAAATTACCGAATCCTAAATGTAGGGAGCACTCAAGTGAGTGCTTTTCACTTGTAAGGATTCGTTATTTACCACCAACAACAAGTTGGTGGTAAATAACGAAAACCTTAAAAAAAGCAATTTTGTGCTTTTTTCAACTGTGCCATGTGGCAGACATACATACCCTTAGGGCATGTATTTGTGCTGCATGTGCACCCATGACCCATGCACTATACAGGGGTGCAACAGGGTGTCAATGTGACACCCTGCCACCCTTGTTGGTCTACCCCCTATCACCGATTCTGTATTTACCGAATTGGTAATTCTCATTCATTCCTATGGGCCTTGAGGCCCATAGGAATGAATGGAGAATACTGAATCGGTAAATAACAGATTGGTATTTACCGAATTTTAACGATTCGGTAAAATTTACCGAATCATTAGCTACATATCATTTACCGATTCTAAAATACCGAATCGGTAAAATTCGGTATTTTAGAATAGGTAAATGATATTTACCTACATCTGGCCCATAGTCATTAAAAATCAAAACCTCAATTTATGATTTAGCAAATTCCCTCCTATTTCGGTACTTTGTCAGTGGGTTAACGCTTTCATGAAACCAAAATTCATGACCGTTAAATCATTCCATGTTTATCACGTGAACATTGTCATCAGTGATGTCATTTGAGATGACATCAGTGATGTCATCAGTGATGTCACTGACCATGTCATGAATTATGTAATATGTGACATAATCAGCAGTGCAGTGTGGTGGAGTGAGTTTTAGTTAACTCAACTAACTATATAACATCTGAATTTCTCTGGTTTTGTACGAGTGAACTGTCCAACTAACTATAACATCCCTGAAACGTGTGGCTTTTTTCAGTAAATTTCTAAGGTATTTAAATGCTCATTTCTAACTATGACGTGCCTGAAACCTATGGTTTTTTCAGTGAATTTCAAAGGTATTTCAAATGCTAATTTCTAACTATAACATCCCTGAAACCAATGTTTTTTTAGTGAATTTCAAACTTTTTTTAAATGATCATTCCTAACTATAATGTCCCTGAAACCTAAGGTTTTTTCAGCGAATTTCAAAGGTTTTTTAAATGCTAATTTTGAACTATGCCTACAGAGGTAGGACATGTGCAGAAAGAGGAAGAAAAGTGCAGAAAAAGCAAGAGATATGCAGAAAGAACCAACAGAAGGTCAGAAAGAGGCCTTGTGGCAAAGTCATCCTGTGCCCCCAACTTTTTGAAGACTGGTACTGGTCGTAACTGACCCTGACTAACCAGGCCTGGAGCCAGTGCTAAGCTGAAAGACACTTAGAATACACCTACATACACTAAAGCACACTATCGGTTGGGGTACCCCTTTGGCATTACCTCCCTTGTAAGGCTCTAATACTTAATAGGAAAGTGGGATTATAACTACCTCTAAGTCAGATGTGCAGCAAGAGGCAAGAGAAGTGCAGAAAGAAGCAACAGAGGTGCACAGACAAGAGAGGTTCAGAAAGAGAAAAAGAGGGGTGGAGAAAAAGGTAGGGGAGGTACAGAAAGAGGCAAGAGAGGTACAGAAAGAGGCAATAGGGGTGCAGAAAGAGGGAAAAGAAGTGGACAAAGAGGCAAAAGAGTTACTGAATGAAGCAACAATAGTGAAGAAACAAGCAGGATGGGTGCAGAAAGAGGCAAGTAAGGAGCAGAAAGCAGCAAGAGCAGTGCAGAAAGAACCAACAGAGGTGAAAAAAGAAGGAAGAGCGGTACAGAAAAAGATAGAAGAGGTGCACAAAGAGGAAAGAGAAGTACAAGAAGAGGGAGGAGCGGTTCAGAAAGAAGCAACAGAGGTGCTGAAAGCGGTGCGATGGTTGCCGAAAGAGCAAGAGAAGTACAGAAATAACCAACAGAGGTACAGAAAGAGGCAAAAGAGGTGCAGAAACAGGCAGGAAAGGTGCAGAGAGAGGGAACAGGGGTGCAGAAAGACGCAAGAGAGGTATATAAAGAGAAAAGAGGAGTGCAGAAAGAGGCAAGGGGGATGCAGAAAGAAGGAAGAAACATACAGAAAGAAGTAACAGAGGTGCTGCAAGAGGCAAGAGGAGCGTGGAAAGAGATAGGAGAGGTGCACAAAGAGGCAAGAGAGGTACAGAAATAGGCAGAAGGGGCATAGAAAGAGGGAAGAGAAGTGCAGAATGAGGCAAAAAAACGTACTGAATGAAGCAACAGAGGTTTAGAAAGAAGCGAGGTAAGTGCAGAAAGAGGCAAGTGAGGTGCAGAAAGAAGCAATAGCACTGCAGAAAGAACCAACAGAGGTGTAAACAGAGGCAAGAGGGGTACAGAAAGAGGTAGAAGAAGTGCACATAGAGGCAATAGAGGTACAGAAAGAGGCAGAAGAGGGTGCAGAAAGAGGGAAGAGAAGTACAGAAAGAGGCGAAAGAATTGCTGAATGAAGCAACAGAGTTGTAGAAAGAAGCAAGAGAAGTGCAGAAAGAGGTAAGTGAGGAGCAGAAAGAAGCAATAGCAGTGCAGAAAGAACCAGCAGAGGTGCAAAAAGAAGCAAGAGCAATACAGAAAAAGGTAGAAGAGGTACACAAAGAGACAAGAGAAGTACAGGAAGAGGGAGGAGGGGTGCAGTAAAAAGGAAGAGAAGTGCAGAAAGAAGCAACAGAGGTGCTGAAAGAGGTGCGAAGGTTGCCAAAAGAGTAAGAGAAGTACAGAAAGAACCAACAGAGGTACAGAAAGAGGCAAAAGACGTTCAGAAACAGGCAGGAAAGGTGCAGAGAGAGGGAACAGGAGTGCAGAAAGAGGCAAGAGAGGTGTAGAAAGAGAAAATAGGGGTGCAGAAAGAGGCAAGGGGGATGCAGAAAGAAGCAGAAGGGGTGCAGAAAGAGGGAAGAGAAGGGCAGAACGAGGCAAAAAAAGTACTGAATGAAGCAACAGAGGTGTAGAAAGAAGCAAGGGAAGTGCAGAAAGAGGCAAGTGAGGTGCAGAAAGAAGCAATAGCAGTGCAGAATGAACCAACAGAGGTGCAAACAGAGGCAAGAGGGGTACAGAAAGACGTAGAAGAGGTGCACAAAGAGGCAAGAGAGGTACAGAAAGAGGCAGAGGGGGTACAGAAAGAGGGAAGAGAAGTGCGGAAAGAGGCATAAGAATTGCTGAATGAAGCAACAGAGTTGTAGAAAGAAGCAAGAGAAGTGTAGAAAGAGGTAAGTGAGGAGTAGAAAGAAGCAAGAGCAGTGCAGAAAGAACCAACAGAGGTGCAAACAGTTAGAAGATGTGCACAAAGAGGCAAGAGAAGTACAGGTAGAGGGAGGAGGGGTGCAGAAAAAAGGAATAGAAGTGCAGAAAGAAGCAACAGAGGTGCTGAAAGAGGTGCGAAGGTTGCTGAAAGAGCAAGAGAAGTACAGAAAGAACCAACAGAGGTACAGAAAGAGGCAAAATAGGTGCAGAAACAGACAGGAAAGGTTCAGAAAGAGGGAACAGGGTTACAGGAAGAGGCAAGAGAGGTGTAGAAAGCGAAAAGAGGGGTGCAGAAAGAGGGATGCAGAAAGAAGCAAATGAGGTGCAGTAAGACGGGAGAGGGGTACAGAAAGAAGGAAGAAAAATACAGAAAGAAGTAACAGAGGTGCAGCAAGAGGCAATAGGAGTGTAGAAAGAGGTAGGA
Organism: Lissotriton helveticus; assembly: GCF_964261635.1. Lineage (NCBI taxonomy): Eukaryota > Metazoa > Chordata > Amphibia > Caudata > Salamandridae > Lissotriton > Lissotriton helveticus. The sequence goes on from NC_136062.1 coordinate 158,923,004, forward strand.
GAGGTGCACAAAGAGGCAATAGAGGTACAGAAAGAGGCAGAAGGGGTGTAGAACAGAAAAAGGTAGAAGAGGTGCACAAAGAGGCAAGAGAAGTACAGAAAGAGGGAGGAGGTGTGCAGAAAAAGGAAGAGAAGTGACGAAAGAAGCAACAGTGGTGCTGAAAGAGGTGCGAGGGTGCAGAAAGAGCAAGAGAAAACAGAGGGACCGAAAGAGGCAAAAGAGGTGCAGAAACAGGCAGGAAAGGTGCAGGGGTGCAGAAAGAGGTAAGAAAGGTATAGAAAGAGAAAAGAGGGATGCAGAAAGAGGCAAGAGGCATGCAGAAAGAAGCAAGTGAGTTGCAGTAAGACAGAAGAGGGGTACAGAAAGAAGGAAGAATAGTACAGAAATAAGTAACAGGGGTGCGGCAAGAGGAGTGCAGAAAGAGGTAGGAGAGGTACACAATGAGGCAAGAGAGATACAGAAAGAGGCAGAAGGGGTGCAGAAAGAGTCAAGAGCAGTGCAGAAAGAGGCAAGCGAGGTGCCGAAAGAAGCAATAGCAGTGCAGAAAGAACTAACAGAGGAGCAATCAGTGGCAAGAGGGATGCAGAAAGAGGTAGGAGAGGTACACAAAGAGGCAAGAGAGGTACAGAAAGAGGCAGGAGGGATGCAGAATGAAGGAAGAGAAGTGCAGAAAGATGCAACAGAGGTGCTGAAAGAGGCACGAAGGGTGTAGAAAGAGCCAGAGAAGTGCAGAAAAAAGCAACAGAGTTTAAGAATGAGGCAAGAGAGGTACAGAAACAGGCAAGAAAGTTGCAGAAAGAGGGAACAGGGGTGCAGAAAGAGGCAAGAGAGGTACAGAAAGTGGGGAGATAGGTGCAGAAAGAGGCAAGAGGATTACAGGAAAAAGCAACTTAAGTGCAGAAAGACAGAAGAGGGGTACAGAAAGAAGGAAGAGACGTGCCTAAAGAAGAAACAGAGGTGGTGAAAGTGGCAAGAGGAGTGCAGAAAGAGGTAGGAGAGGTATAGAAAGAGGCAAAAGAAGTGCAGAAATAGACAGGTTGTACAAAAAGAATCACGTGACATGCAGAAAGAGGAAAGAGAATTGCTGAAAGAAGCGAGAAGTGCAGAAAGAGGCAAGAGAGGTATAGAAAGAGACAAGAGAGGTACAAAATAAGGAAAGGGAAGTGGAGAAACAGGCAAGAGAAATGCATCAAGAGGCAAGAGAGGAGCAGAAAGAGGATAGAGATGTGTAAAAAGAAGCAAGAGAAGTGCAGAAATAGGCAGGAGGGGTGTCGAGAGAAGCAAAAAGTAGCAAGTGATGTGCAGAAAGAGGAAAGAGAATTGCTGAAAGAAGCAACAGAGGTGTAGAAAAACCAAGAGAAGTGCAGAAAGAGGGAAGTGAGATATAGGAAAATGCAATAGCTATGCAGAAAAAAACAACAGACTTACAAAAAGAGGCAAGAGGGATGCAGAAAGAGGTAGAAGTGGTGCAGAATAAAGGAAGAGAAAAGCAGAAAGAAGCAACAGCAGTGCAAGAAAAAGCGGCAGAGGTACAGAAAGAGGCAAGAGAGGTGCCGAAACAGGAAGGAAAGGTGCAGAAAGAGGCAACAGGGGTACGGAAAGAAGGAAGAGAAGTGCAGAAAGAGGCAAAATAATTGCTGAAAGAAGTAAGAGATGCAGAAAAGAAACAAGAGCAGTACAGTAAAAGGTACAAGAGGTGCACAAAGAGGAAATAGAGGTAAAGAAAGAAGCATGAGGGGTGCAGAAAGAAGGAAGAGAAGTATAGACAACAGCAACAGAGATGCTGAATGAAGTGCAAAGGGTGCAGAAAAAGCAAGAGAAGTACAGAATGAACCATCAGAGTTACAGAAAAAGGCAAATGTGGTACAGAAACAGACGGGAAAGGTGCAGAAAGAGGAACTAGGGGTGCAGAAAGAGGCAAGAGAGGTGCGTGCTGAAATAGAAAAGAGGGGTGTAGAAAGAGGTAGGAGGGGTACGGGAAGAAGCCAGTGAGGTGTAGAAAGAGGCAACAGAGGTAATATAAAGATGTAAGAGAGGTGTAGAAACAAGCAAGAGAAGTGCAGAAAGCGGCCAGAGAATTACTGAAAGAAGCAACAGAGGCGTGGAAAGAAGCAAGAGAAGTGCAGAAAGAGGAAAGTGGGGTGCAGAAAGAAGCAACAGAGGTGAAGAATATGACAAGTGTACAGCAGAAAGAGGCACAAGGGATGCAAAAAAGGGAAGAAGAGTGCATAAAGAAGCAAGAGAGGTGCAGAAAAAAGCGAGAAGTGCAGAAAGAGGCATGAGAGGTGCAGAAAAGGGCAAGAGAGGTTCCAAAAGAGGCAAGGCAAGTACAGAAACAGGCAAGAGAAATGCACAAAGAGGCAAGAGTTAAGAAGAAACAGGTAAGAGAGGTGTAGAAAGAAGCAAGAGAAGTGCAGAAATAGGCAAGCAAATTGCCGAAAGAAGCAACAGAGGTGTAGAAAGAACTAAGAGAAGTCCAGTAAGAGGGAAATGGGTTGTAGAAAGAAACAATAGCAGTGCAAAAAGAACCAACAGAGGTACGAAAAGAGGCACGAGGCATGCAGAAAGAGGTAGGAGTGGTGAAGAATGAAGGAAGAGAAATGCAGAAAGAAGCAACAGAGGTGCTGAAAGAGGCGTGAAGGGTGCCGAAAGAGCAATAGCAGTGCAGGAAAAAGTGACAGAGGCACAGAAAGAGGTAAGAGAAGTGCAGAAACAGGCAGGAAAGGTGCAGAAAGAGGGAACATGGGTGCAGGAAGAGGCAAGAGAGGTACAGAAAGAGGGGAGAGGGTACAAAAAGATGCAAGAGAGATGCACAGAGGCAATAGAGGGACAGAAAGAGGTAGGAGGGGTAAAGGAAGAGAAGTGCAGAAAGAGGCAAATGAATTGCTGAAAGAAGCAACTGAGGTGCAAAAAAAGCAAGAGAAGTACATTAAAAGGTAGAAGAGGCACACAAAGAGGAAAGAGAGGTAAACATAGAGGCACAAGGGGTGCAGAAAGAAGGAAGAGAAGTACAGAAAGAAGCATCAGAGGTGCTAAAAGAAGCACAAAGAGTGCAGAAAGAACCAACCGAGGTACAGAAAGAGGCAAAAGAGGTACAGAAACAGGCGAGAAAGGTGCAGAAAGAGGAAACATGGGTGCAGAAAGAGGCAAGAGAGGTGCGTGCAGCAATAGAAAGGACGGATGCAGAAAGAGGCAAAAGGGGTGCAGAAAGAAGCATGTGAAGTGTAGAAAGAGGCAACAGAGGTGTAAAAAGATACAAGAGAGGTGTAGAAAAAAGCAAAAGAAGTACAGAAAGAGGCAAGAGAATTACTGAAAGAAGCAACAGAGGTGTGGAAAGACGCAAGAGAAGTGCAGAAAGGGGAAACTGGGGCAGAAAGAGGCAAGAGAGGTGAAGGAAATGACAAGAGAACAGCAGAAAGTAGCACAAGGGATGCAAAAAAGGGAAGAAGTGTGCATAAAGAAGCAACAGAGGTGTAGAAAGAACTAAGAGAAGTCCGGAAAGAGGGAAATGGGTTGTAGAAAGAAACAATAGCAGTGCAGAAAGAACCAGCAGAGGTTCAAAAAGAGGCACGAGGCATGCAGAAAGAGGTAGGAGTGGTGAAGAATAAAGGAAGAGAAATGCAGAAAGAAGCAACAGAGGTGCTGAAAGAGGCATGAAGGGTGCAGAAAGAGCAATATCAGTGCAGGAAAAAGTGACAGAGGCACAGAAAGAGGTAAGAGAAGTGCAGAAACAGGCAGGAAAGGTGCAGAAAGAGGGAATAGGGGTACAGAAAGAGGCAAGAGAAGTACAGAAAGAGGGGAGAGGGTACAAAAAGATGCAAGAGAGATGCACAGAGGCGAGAGAGAGACAGAAAGAGGTGGGGGTACAGAAAGAAGGAAGAGAAGTGCAGAAAGAGGCAAATGAATTGCTGAAAGAAGCAACTGAGGTGCAAAAAAAGCAAGAGAAGTACATTAAAAGGTAGAAGAGGCACACAAAGAGGAAAGAGAGGTACAGAAAGAGGCACAAGGGGTGCAGAAAGAAGGAAGAGAAGTTTAGAAAGAAGCAACAGAGGTGCTAAAAGAAGCGCAAAGGGTGCAGAAAGAGCAAGAGAAGTGCAGAAAGAACCAACCGTGTTACAGAAAGAGGCAAAAGAGGTACAGAAACAGACGAGAAAGGTGCAGAAAGAGGAAACATGGATGCAGAAAGAGGCAAAAGAGGTGCATGCAGAAATAGAAAGGTGGGGTACAGAAAGAGGCAAAAGGGGTGCAGAAAGAAGCATGTGAGGTGTAGAAAGAGGCAACAGAGGTGTAAAAAGATACAAGAGAGGTGTCGAAAAAAGCAAAAGAAGTACAGAAAGAGGCAAGAGAATTACTGAAAGAAGCAACAGAGGTGTGGAAAGACGCAAGAGAAGTGCAGAAAGGAGAAATTGGGGCAGAAAGAGGCAAGAGAGGTGAAGGAAATGACAAGAGAACAGCAGAAAGAAGCACAAGGGATGCAAAAAAGGGAAGAAGTGTGCATAACTAAGAGAAGTGCAGAAAGAGGCAAGTGGGGTGTAGAAAGAACCAAGAGAAGTCCAGAAAGAGGGAAATGGGCTGTAGAAAGAAGCAATAGCAGTGCAGAAAGAACCAACAGAGGTACAAAAAGAGGCAATAGGCATGCAGAAAGAGGTAGGAGTGGAGCAGAATGAAGGAAGAGAAATGTAGAAAGAAGCAACAGAGGTGCTGAAAGAGGCGTGAAGGGTGCAGAAAGAGCAATAGCAGTGCAGGAAAAAGTGACAGAGGTACAGAGAGAGGTAAGAGAAGTGCAGAAACAGGCAGGAAAGGTGCAGAAAGAGGGGTGAGGGGTAAAGAAAGAGGCAAGGGAGGTGCACAGAAGCAAGAGGGGACAGAAAGAGGTAGGAGGGGTGCAGAAAGAAGGAGGAGAAGTGCACAAAGAGGAAAAAGAATTGCTGAAAGAAGCAACAGAGATGCGAAAAAGAAACAAGAGCAGTACAGTAAAAGGTAGAAGAGGTGCACAAAGAGGAAATAGAGGTAAAGAAAGAAGCATGAGGGGTGCAGAAAGAAGGAAGAGAAGTATAGAAAAAAGCAACATAGATACTGAATGAAGCGCAAAGGGTGCAGACAAAGCAAGAGAAGTGCAGAAAGAGGCAACAGAATTACTGAAAGAATGAACAGAGGTGTGGCAAGAATCAAGAGAAGTGCAGAAAGAGGAAAGTGGGGCAGAAAGAGACAAGAGAGGTGAAGAATATGACAAGAGTACAGCAGAAAGAGGCACGAGGGATGCAAAAAAGGGAAGAAGAGTGCATAAATAAGCAAGAGAGCTAAAGAAAAAAGCAATAAGTACAGAAAGAGGCATTAGCGGTGCAGAAAAGGGCAAGAGAGGTTCCATTAGAGGCAAGGGAAGTACAGAAACAGGCAAGAGAAGTGCACAAAGAGGCAAGAGAGAAGCAGAAAGAGGTAAGAGAGGTGTAGAAAGAAGCAAGAGAAGTGAAGAAAGAGGCAAGAGGGGTACAGAAATAAGCAAGTAAGGTGCAGAAAGAGGCAAGAATATTGCTGAAAGAAGCGACAGAGGTATATAAAGAACTAAGAGAAGTACAGAATAAGTCAATTGAGGTGCAGAAAGAACCAAGAGAAGTCCAGAAAGAGGGAAATGGGTTGTAGAAAGAAGCAATAGCAGTGCAGAAAGAACCAACAGAGGTACAAAAAGAGGCAAGAGGCATGCAGAAAGAGGTAGGAGTCTTGAAGAATAAAGGAAGAGAAATGCAGAAAGAAGTAACAGAGGTGCTGAAAGATGTGTGAAGGGTGCAAAAAGAGCAATAGCAGTGCAGGAAAAAGTGACAGAGGCACAGAAAAAGGTAAGGGAAGTGCAGAAACAGTCAGGAAAGGTACAGAAAGAGGGAACAGGGGTGCAGACAGAGGCAAGAGTGGTACTGAAACAGGGGAGAGGGTGCACAAAGATGCAAGAGAGATGCACAGAGGCAAGAGAGGGACAGAAAGAGGTAGGAGGGGTGCAGAAAGAAGGAAGAGATGTGCAGAAAGAAGCAACAGAGGTGCTAAAAGAAGAACAAAGGGTACAGAAAGAGCAAGAGAAATGCATAAAGAACCAACCAAGTTACAGAAAGAGACAAAAGAGGTACAGAAACAGACGAGAAAGGTGCAGAAAGAGGAAACATGGGTGAAATAGGCAAGAGAGATGCATGCAGAAATAGAAAAGAGGGGTACAGAAAGAGGCAAAAGGGGTGCATAAAGAAGCAAGTGAGGTGTGGAAAGAGGCAACAGAGGTGTAAAAAGATGTGAGAGGTATAGAAAGAAGCAAAAGAAGTGCAGAAAGAGGCAAGAGAATTACTGAAAGAAGCAACAGAGGTGTGGAAAAACGCAAGAGAAGTACAGAAAGAGGAAATTGGGGGCAGAAATAGGCAAGATGAGGTGAAAAAAATGACAAGAGAACAGCAGAAAGTAGCACAAGGGATGCAAAAAAGGGAAGAAGTGTGCATAAAGAAGCAAGAGATGTGCAGGAAACAGCAAGAAGTGCAGAAAGAGGCAAGAGAGCTATAGAAAGAGGCAAGAGAGGTAGAAAACAAGGAAAGGGAAGTGCAGAACAGGCAAGAGAAATGCACAAAGAGGCAAGAGAGGAGCAGAAAGAGGAAAGAGCTGTGTGTAAAGAAGCAAGAGAAGTGCAGGAAAAGTAAAGAGATTTTCTGAAAGAAGCAACAGAGGTGTAGAAAGAACCAAAAGACATGCAGAAAGAGGCCAGTAAGGTGCAGAAAGAAGCAATAGTAGTGCAGAAAGAATCAACAGAGGTGCAAACAGAGGCAAGAGGGGTGCAGTAAGAGGTAGGAGAGGTATAGACAGAGGCAAGAGAGGTGCATACCAGGCAGGAAAGGTGCAAAAAGAAGGGAACAGGGGTGCAGAAAGAGGCAAGAGTGGTGCAGAAAGAGGGGAGAGGGGTAGAGAAAGAGGGGTGCCGAAATAAGCAAGTTAGGTGCAGAAAGACGGAAGACTGGTACAGAAAGAAAGAAGATAAGTTCAGAAAGAAGCAACAGAGGTGGTGAAAGAGGCAAGAGGAGTGTAGAAAGATGTAGGAGAGGTGTAGAAAGAGGCAAAAAATGTGCAGAAATAGGCAAGAAGGGTGCAAAAAGAAGCAAGCGACATGCAGAAAGAGGAAAGAGAATTGCTGAAAGAAGCAACAGATGTGTAGAAAGAACCAAGAGAAGTACAGAAAGAGGCATGTGAGGTGCAGAAAGAACCAAGAGAAGTGCAGAAAGAGGGAAATGGGTTGTAGAAAGAAGTAATAGCAGTGCAGAAAGAACCAACAGAAAGAGGCAAGAGGCATGCAGAAAGAGGTAGGAGTGGTGCAGAATAAAGGAAGAGAAATGCAGACTGAAGCAACAGAGTTGCTGAAAGAGGCATGAAGGGTGCAGAAAGAGCAATAGCAGTGCAGGAAAAAGCAACAGAGGTACAGACAGAGTTAAGAGAAGTGCAGAAACAGGCAGGAACGGTGCAGAAAGAGGGAACAGGGGTGCAGAAAGAGGCAAGAGAGGTGCAGAAAGAGGGGTGATGGGTGCAGAAAGAGGCAAGGGAGGTGCACAGAAGCAAGAGAGGGACAGAAAGAGGTAGGAGGGGTGCAGAAAGAAGAGGACAAGTGCATAAAAAGGCAAAAGAGTTGCTGAAAGAAGCAACAGAGGTACCAAAAAGAAGCGAGAGCAGTACAGTAAAAGGTAGAAGAGGTGCACAAAGAGGAAAGAGAGGTACAGAAAGAGGCACAAGGTGGGGAGAAGAAAGAGAAGTGCAGAAAGAAGCAACAGAGGTGCTGAAAGAAGCGTAAAGGGTGCAGAAAGAGCAAGAGAAGTACAAAAAGAAACAACAGAGTTACAGAAAGAGGCACAAGAGGTACAGACACAAGCGGGAAAGGTGCAGAAAGAGGAAACATGGGTGCAGAAAGAGGCAAGAGGGGTTCAAAAAGAAGCAAGTGAGGTGTAGAAAGAGGTAACAGAGGTATAAAACGAAGCAAGAGAAGTGCAGAAAGAGGAAACTGGGGTGCAGAAAGACGCAAGAGAGGTGAAGAAATTGACAAGAGAACAGCAGAAAGAGGCACGAGGGATGTATGAAAGGGAAGAAGCGTGCATGAAGAAGCAAGAGAGGTGCAGAAAAAAGCAAGAAGTAAAGAAAGAGGCAAGAGAGGTGCAGAAAGGGGCAAGAGAGGTTCCATTAGAGGCAAGGGAAGTACAGAAACAGGCAAGAGAAGTGCACAAAGAGGCAAGAGAGAAGCAGAAAGAGGTAAGAGAGGTGTAGAAAGAAGCAAGAGAAGTGCAGAAAGAAGCAAGAGGGGTACAGAAAGAATAAGTAAGGTGCATAAAGAGGCAAGAAAATTGCTGAAAGAAGCAACAGAATCAAGAGAAGTACAGAAAGAGGCATGTGAGTAGCAGAAAGAAGCAAGAGTAGTGCAGATAGAACCAACAGACATACAAAAAGAGGCAAGAGACGTGCAGAAAGAAGCAAAAGACGTGCAGAAAGAGGCACTTGAGGGGGAGAAAGAGGCAAGAGAGGTATAGAAAGGGGCTTGAGAAGTGCAGAAAGAGGCAAGCAAAGTGCAGAAAGGGGCAAGAGAGGTACAGAAGGAAGAGAATGAGGTGAATAAAGAGGCAATTGAGGTTTAGAAAGAAGCAAGAGAGGTGTAGAAATAGATAGGAGAGGTGCACAGAGCAAAGGTACAGAGAGAGGCAGGAGGGGAGCAGAAAGAAGCACAAGAAGAGCAGAAAAAGGCAAGTGAGGTGCAGAAAGAAGCAATAGCAATGCAGAAAGAACCAACAGAGGTGCAAAAAAAGCAAGAGCGGTAAAGAAAAAGGTAGAAGAGGCGCACAAAGAGGCAAGAGAGGTACAGAAAGTGGGAGGAGGCATGCAGAAAGAAAGAAGAGAAGTCTAGAAAGAAGCAACAGAGGTACTGAAAGAGGCGCAAAAGGTGCAGAAAGAGCAAGAGAAATGTAGAAAGAACCAACAGAGGTACATAAATAGACAAAAGAGGTTCAGAAACAGGCAGGAAAGGTGCAGAAAGAGGCAAGAGAGGTGTATAAAGAGAAAAGCGGGTACAGAAAGAGGCAAGAAGGGTGCTGAAAAAGCAAGTGAGGTGTAGAAAGAGGGAACAGAGGTGCATAAAGACGCAAGAGAGGTGTAGAAACAAGCAAAAGAAGTACAGAAAGAGGCAAGAGGTTTGCTGAAATAAGCAAGAGTGGTGCAAAAAATGAGAAGAGAACAGCAAAAAAAGGCAAGAGAACAGCAGAAAGGGGCAAGAGGGATGCTAAAAAGTATAAAATGATGCAGAAAGAAGCAAGAGAAGTACAGAAAGAGGCAAGAGAGGTGCAGAAAAACGCATGAGAGGTTCGTAAAGAGGCAAGGGAAGTGCAGAAACAGGCAAGAGAAATGCACAAACATGAAAAAGAGGAGCAGAAAGTTGCAAGAGAGGTGTCGAATAAAAGGGTAGAATAGTACAGAAAGAAGCAAGAGAGGTGCAGTAGAAGCAAGAGAAGTGCAGAAAGAGGCAAGAGAGGTACAGAAAGACGCTAGAGAGGTTCAGAAAGAAGCAAGGGAAGTTCAGAAACAGGCAAGAGAAATGCACAAACAGGCAAAGGAGGAACAGAAAGAAGCAAGAGAGGTGTATGAAGAAGCTAGACAAGTGCGGAAAGAAGCAAGAGCAGTGCAGAAAGAACCAATGGATTTGCAGAAAGAGGCAGGAGGTATGCAGAAAAAGGCAAATGAAGTGCTTAAATAGGCAATAGAGGTGCAGAAGGAAGACAGTGAGGTGTAGAAAGAGCCAAGTGAGGTTCAGAAAGAGGCAAGAGGGGTGCATAAAAAGTTAGGAGAGGTGTACAAAGAAGCAAGAGACTAGCAGAAAGAGGGAAGATAAGTATAGACAGAAGTAACAGAGGTGCTGAAAGAGGCGTGAAGAGTGCAGAAAGAAGGAAGAGATGTGCAGAAAGAACCAACATAGGTACAGAAAGCAACAAAAGAAGTTCAGAAAGAGGCAGCAGCGGTGCAGAAACAGGTAGAAGAGGTGCAGAAAGAGGGAATAGGGGTGCAGAAAGAGAGAATAGAGGTGCCGAAGAGGCAAGAGGGATGCAGAAATTTGCAAGAGAGGTGCAGACAGAAGCAAGATCAGTGCAGTAAAAACAAAAGAGGTGCAGAAGGAGGCAAGAGGAGTACATAAAGAGGTAAAAGAAGAGCAGAAACAAGCATGAGATGTGGAAAGAGGCTAGAGGGGTGCAGATAGAGGCAAGAGAGGTGCAGAAAGAAGCAAGAGGGGTACACAAAGAGGGAAGAAGGGTGCAGAAAGAGGCAAGTGGGGGCAGAAAGATGAAAGAAAGGTATAGAAAGAAGCAAAAGCAGTGCAGAAAGAACCAACAGAGGTGCAGAAAGATGCAGGGGGGTACAGAAAGAGGCAGGAGAGGTACAGAAAGAAAGAAGAGAAGTGCAGAAAGAGGTAAGAGAATTGCTGAAATAAGAAATAGAGGCACAGAAAGAAGCAAGAGAAGTATAGAAATTACCAACAGAGGTGCAAAAAGAAGCAATAGTGGAACAGAAAAAGGTAGAAGAGGTGGACAAAGAGGCAAGAGCGGTACAGAAGGAGGTAGGAGGGGTGCAGAAAGAAGGAAAAGAAGTGCAGAAAGAGGCAAAAGAATTGCTAAAAGAAGCAATAGAGATATAGAAAGAAGCAAGAGAAGTGTTGATAGAGACAAGTGAGGTACAGACGGAAGCAAGAGCAGTGCAGAAATTACCAACAGAGGTGCAAAAAGAAGCAAGAGCGGTACACAAAAAGGTAGAAGAGGTGCACAAAGAGGCAAGAGAGGTACCGAAAGAGGCAGGAGGGGTACAGAAAGAAGGAAGAGAAGTATAGAAAAAAGCCACAGAGGTCCTGAAAGAGGCGTGAAGGGTGAAGACAGAGCAGGAGAAGTGCAGAAAGAACCAACAGAGTTATAGAAAGAGCCAAAAGAGGCACAGAAACAGACAGGAAAGGTACAGAAAGAAGAAACAAGGATGCAGAAAGTGGCAAGAGAAGTGCGTGCTGAAATAGAAAAGAGGGGTGAAGAAAGAGGCAAGTGGGGTGCAGAAAGAAGCAAGTGAGGTGAAGAATGAGGCAACAGAGGTGCATAAAGATGCAAAAGAGTTGCAGAAACAAGCAAACAAAGTGCAGAAAGAGGCAAGAGAATTACTGAAGAAGAAAAAGACGTGTGAAAGAAGCAAGAGAAGTTCAGAAAGAAGAAAGTGAGGTGCAGAAAGAGGCAAGAGAGGTGAAGGAAGTGGCAAGAGAACAGCAGAAAGAGGCACAAGTGATGCAAAAAAGGGAAGAAGGCTGAAGAAAGAAGCAAGAGAGGTGTAGAAAGAGGCGAGAAGTGCAGAAAAAGGCAGGAAAGGTGCAGAAAGAGGCAAGAGGAGTGTATAAAGAGAAAAGAAGGGTGAAGAAATACATAAGAGGGGTGCTAAAAAAGCAAGTGAGGTGTAGAAAGAGGCAACAGAGGTGCATAAAGACGCAAGAGAGATGTAGAAACAAGCAAAAGAAGTGCAGAAAGAGGTATGAGAATTGCTGGAAGTAGCAAGAGAGGTGCAGAAAATGACAAGCGAACAGCAGAAAGAGGCAAGAGGGATGCTAAAAAGTATAGAATGGTGCAGAAAGAAGCAATAGAAGTGCAGAAAGAGGCAAGAGAGGTGCAGAAAGATGCAGAAGAGGTTCATAAAGAAGTGCAGAAACAGGCAAGAGAAATGCACAAACAGGAAAAGGAGTAGCAGAAAGAGCCAAGAGAGGTGTAGAATAAAAGGGTAGAATGGTACAGAAAGAAGCAAGAGAGGTGCAGGAAATGAAATGAAATGAAATGAAAAGGGGTTTTGTTGAGTGCGACTGCTGCCCTAGGGCGTCCAAGCGCTGAAAAAAAGGATAGTGCCTCATGATACGACAGCTTAGAAGTTAGTCTTGTTTAATAAAGAGGAAGGTTTTGAGCTGAGAAGTGCAGAAAGAGGCAAGAGAGGTGCAGAAAGACGCAAGAGATGGTCAGAAAGAGGAAAGGGAAGTTCAGAAACAGGCAAGAGAAATGCACAAACAGGCAAAGGAGGAGCAGAAAGAGGTAAGAGAGGTGTATGAAGAAGCTACAGAGGTACTCAAAGAGGCGCAAAGTGTGCAGAAAGAGCACCAGAAGTGCAAAAAAAGCAACAGAGGAACAGAAAGAGGCAAGAGAGGTACAGAAACAAGCAGGAAATGTGCAGAAAGAGGGAACAGGGGTACAGAAAGAAGCAAGAGAGGTACAGAAAGAAGGGGGAGGGGTACAGAAAGAGGCAAGAGAAGTACAGAAAGAAGCAAGTTAGGTGCAGAAAGATGGAAGGGGGTACAGAAAGAAGGAAGAAAAGTGCAGAAAGAAGCAACAGAGGTGGTAAACGAGGCAAGAGGAGTACAGAAAGAGATAGGAGAGGTGCATAAAGAGGCAAGAGAGGTGCAGAAAGAGGCAGGAGGGGCACAGAAAGAAGGATGAGACGTGCAGAAAGAGGCAAAAGAATTTCTGAAAGAAGAAACAATAGTGTAGAAAGAGGCAGGAGAAGTGCAGAATGGGGCAAGTGAGGTACAGAAAGAAGCAATAGCAGTGCAGGAAGAACCAACAGAGGTGCAAAAAGAAGCAAGAGCAGTACAGTAAAAGGTAGAAGAGGTGCACAAAGAGGCAAGAGAGATACAGAAAGAGACGGGGTACAGAAAGAAGGAAGATAAGTGTAGAAAGAGCAAACAGAGGTACAAAATGACAGAACAGAGATGCAGAAAGATGCAAGAGAAGTACAGAAACAAGTAAAAGAAATGCATAAAGAAGCAATTGAGATGTACTAAGGGGAAAGTGGGGTGGAGTAGGAGACACAATGGATACGGAAAAAGGTAGAAGAGGTATAGAAAAAGGTAGAAGAGGTGCACAAAGAGGCAAGAGAGGTGCAGAAATAGGGAGGAGGGGTGCAGAAAGAAAGAAGAGAAGTGCAGAAAGAAGCAACAGCGGTGCTGAAAAGACAAAAGAGGTGCAAAAACAGGCAGGAAAGGTACAGAAAGGGGGAACAGGGGTGCATAAAGAGGTAAGAGAGGTATAGAAAGAGAAAAGAGATATCCAGAAAGAGGGGTGCAGAAAAAAGCAATTGAGGTATAGAAAGAGGCAACAGAGGTGCATAAACACGTAAGAGAGCTAAAGAAGCAAGCAAAAGATGTACAGAAAGAGGCAAGAGAATTGTTGAAAGAAGCAAGATAGGTGCAGAAAATGACAAGAGAACAGCAGAAAGAGGCAAGAGAAAAGCAGAAAGCGGCAAGAGGGATGCAAAAAAGGGTAGAATGGTGCAGAAAGAAGCAAGAGAAGTGCAGAAAGAGGCAAGAGAGGTGCTGAAAGATGCAACAGAGGTTTAAAAAGAGGCAAGGGAAGTGCTGAAACAGATGAGAAATGCACAAGCAGGAAACAGAGGAGCAGAAAGAGGCAGGAGTGGTGTAGAAAGAAAGGATAGAATGGCACAGAAAGAAGCAAAAGAGGTGCAGAGAGAAGCAAGAGAAGTGCAGAAAAAGGCAAGAGAGGTACAGAAAGACGCAAGAGAAGTGTAGAAAGAGGCAAGGAAAGTGCAGAAACAGGCAAGAGAAATGCATAAACAGGCAAAAGAGGAGCGGAAATAAACAAGATAGGTGTAGCAAGAGCCAGGATCGTTGTAGAAAGAAGCAAGAACATTGCTGAAAGAAGCAATAGAGGTGTAGAAAAAAACAAGAGAAGTGCAGAAAAAGGTAAGTGATCTGCAGAAAGAAGCAGGAGCAGTGCAGAAAGAACCAACAGAGATGCAAAAAGAGACAAAAGGGGTACAGAAAAAGATAGGAGAGGTGCACAAAGAGGCAAGAGAGACACTGAAAGAGGCAGGAGTGGTAGAGAAAGAAGGAAGAGAAGTGCAGAAAGAGGCAAGAGAATTGCTGAAAGAAGCAACAGAGGTGTAGAAAGAAAAAAGGAAGAGAAGCGTAGAAAGAGGCAAGATAATTGTTGAAAGAAGCAACAGAGGTGTATAAAGAGCAATAGACATACAGAAAGAGGCATGTGAGGTGCAGAAAGAAGCAAGAGTAGTGCAGAAAGAACCATTAGATGTGCAAAAAGAGGCAAAAGGGGTGCAGAAAAGGGCAATAGAAGTGCAGAAGGAGGCACCTGAGGTGCAGAAAGAGGCAAGAGTAGTGCAGAAAGAAAGAACCAACAAATGTGCAAAAAGAAATAAAAAGGGGTGCAGAAAAAGGCAATAGAAGTGCAGAAGGAGGCACTTGAGGTGAAGAAGGAGGCAAGAGACGTACAGAAAGAGGCTCAAGTAGTGCAGAAAGAGGCAAGAGACATGCAGAAAGATACAAGAGAGGTGCAGAAGGAAGAGAGTGAGGAGTAGAAAGAGGCAAGTGAGGTTCAGAAAGAGGCAAGGGGGTGCAGAAAAAGGTAGGAGAGATACACAAAGAGGCAAGAGAGGTACAGAAAGAGGCAGGAGGGTTGGAGAAAGAAGAACGAGAAGTGCAGAAAGAAGCAACAGAGGTGCTGAAAGAGGTGCAAAGGGTGCAGAAGTGCAAACAAAGCAATAGAGATACATAAAGAGACAAGAGAGGTGCAGAAACAGTGAAGGTGCAGAAAGAGGGAACAGGGATGCAGCATCCATTCAAGAGAGGTGCAGAAAGAGGGGAGAGGGATGTAGAACATTGCAATAGGGGTGCAGAAAGAAGCAAGTGAGGTACAGAAAGACTGAAGAGAGGTGCAGAAGCAAGCAAGCAATAAAAGTACACAAAGAGGCAAGTGAATTACTGAAAGAAGCAACAGAGGTGTAGAAAGACGCAAGAGACTTGCAGAAAGAGGCAAGTGATGTGCAGAAAGAAGCAAGAGCAGTACAGAGTGATACAGTAAAAGGTAGTGGTGCACAAAGAGGCAAGAGAGATACAGAAAGAGACGGTATATAGAAAGAAGGAAGATAAGTGTAGAAAGAACAAACAGAGGTACAGAATGACAGAACAGAGATACAGAAAGATGCAAGAGAGGAACAGGAACAAGTAAGAGAAATGCATAAAGAAGCAATTGAGATGTACTAAGGGGGAAGTGGGGTGGAGTAGGAGACGCGAGGGATACAGAAAGAAAGAATAGAGGAACAGAAAGAGGAAAGAGAAATGCAGACAGAAGCAACAGAGGTGCTGAAAGAGTAGCGATGAGTGACGAAAGAAGGAAGAGAAGTGCAGAAAGAACAAACAGCGGTACACAAAGAGACAAGAGAAGTTTAGAAAGAGGCAGTTGAGGTGCAGAAACAGGAAGACGAGGTACAGAAAGAGGGGAAAGGGGTGCAGAAAGAGAGAATAGAGGTGCCGAAAGAGGTAAGAGGGGTATAGAAAGAGAGAATAGAAGTGCTGAAAGAGGGAAGGGGGTGCAGAAAGAAGCAAGAGAAGTGCAGAATGTTGCAACAGAGGTGCAAAAATAGGCAAGAAGGGTGCAGAAAGAGGCAAGAGATGTGCACAACAAAACAACAGAGGGTGCAGAAAGAGTCAAGAGAAGTGTGGAAAGAGGCAAGAGAGGTGCAGAATCAAGCAGGTGAGATGCAAAAAGAGGGAACAGGGGTTGTGCAATAGGCAAGAAGGGGATAGGAAGAAGCAAGTGAGGTACAGAAAGAGAAAACAGATGTACAGAAAGAGGTAAGAGAAGTGCAGAAATAAGTAAATGAGTTGCAGAAAGAGGCAAGAGAAGTTCAGAAAGAGGCAGCAGGGGTAAAGAAACAGGCAGAAGTAGTGCAGAAAGAGGGAACAGGGGTGCAGAAAGAGAGATGAGGGGTGCCAAAAGAGACAAGAGGGGTGCAGACATTTGCAAGAGAGATACCGAAAGTAGTAAGAGCAGTGCTGTAAGAAACAACAGAGATACAGAAGGAGGCAAGAGGGGTACAGAAAGAGGCAAGAGCTGTGCAATAAGAACCAAGAGACATGCATGTGGAAAATGACTAAAATTAGGTATATATAAGCGGCGTTCATTTATGTTCACCCCAGCCACTGTTGAAAGTAAAGTGAAAATCGTGAAACAGTGGCCACGCCATCTTGTCCCTTTTAGGCCCCATCATGCACGTAAGTGGCAGCCATTTTGTGTGTCGAGGCCTTTCTGCCCACTGCCAATAGCCTGCGCGTCTCTCTCCCCCTCACTCCCCGGCCTCGCAAGCATTCCCCCGCGCCCCGACAGCCCCCGGTCTCTCCTGCTTGGGCCATAAACACACCTCTAACGCGACCCTGTCTCCGAGCCACATCCCGTGCTGAACCTCCTCGCTCTTTCATCTCATTCAAAGAGCAGGCCCTTTTGATAACCTCTTCCTCCCTGCCCGATTGTCCGGCCTGATCCCAGGCCATCACCTAGCCCAACAGATGCAGTTTATTGCCCCCTACAGTAGGACCTCGCCTCACATCAAAGGAGCAGGGATTAATCAATGCTTTCGCACCCCGAAGATCCGACTGATCACACACATCCCCGTTCCCAGCGGAATGTCCAGCTGCGCGATAACTACCACATGCTGAGATCGGGCTGGGAACTCTACTGTAGATGTGTGTGGGAACGGGCCTGGACCGGGGATTCCGAGGATGTCTTTTCTGTCCTTCAAAGAAACATTACAGATGCAGTGTATGTAATAAAGCCATAAACCTGTGTATAAAAGGCCAGGCCTCAGAGATGCGGTTAGAGCACCTCGAGAAGATACTCTGTTGTCTGATTTGACGTGTTCTGCTCCGTCGGAATAAACTCCTGTTTCCTGCCTTCCAATCTCCAGCGCCTGCCTCTTTGTTTGGTAATCTCGAATGGTATGAGAGGCGGCTAACGCCGGGCAAGTACTGAAGGGTTCTTGGTCGAATTCGGCCCTACCTTTTCACAATTGGCGTCCCAAACATGGGGCCCATCAGCGACACGTGGATCCAGTGGGAGAGCTCCCAACGACAGAGTGAACGACTGCAACGATCGGGAAGTGCACCTGCCCAATAGACCCTCGTCTGGCAGCCGATCATCCGAACTTCACTGGTTCCGAGCACACCTCTCTCGAGTGATCTACGGTCCTGACTGGGAACCATCAGGAGTGCCACAGCAATTACGGAGAATAGAGGACGATCAGGTGCTGGAAGCGGAAGACGAGAAACTGTCCATGCGGTCCGGGTAAGGTCGTGTAACACGACAAATTGCGAATTGATTGTTTGATTGTTTGAAAATACTAGTATTACTCATTTGATTGTTACTGAGAGATTCTCTGTCTGCAAACAGGGAAGAATAGGAGTATTCTCTCTTTGCAGATAGTGAAGGGTAGGTAACGCAGGCCTTTGCCCCCGTTGTAATCCGTCGTGCCTGCTTCCCTCTCCATTTGATTGATTGTTATCCAAGCATTTACTGTTTTGGAATTGGTTCTCTTTGGATCATTCTCTATTTGCAAACAAGCACAGAGTCGCAATACTCTGTTTAGTCTTTGCAGATAGTGAAGGATAGGTAACGCAGGCTTTTGCCCCCGTTGTAATCCGTCGTGCCTATTTTTATCCCTCATTTGATTGATTGTTTATCCGAACATTGATCGTTCGGAATTGGTTCTCTTTGGGTTATTCTCTATTCACAAATAAGTACAGAGTCGCAATACTCTGTTTAGTCTTTGTGGATAGTGAAGGATAGGTAGTGCAGACTTTTGTCTCCATTGTAACGCGTCATGCCTATCTTCTCCCCATTGTTCAGTAGTTGGTTCAGCCCGGACCGTTATTAGAGGTAGATCATCCGGCTCCACCGGAGGACACCCCTAATAAAAAGGACATATATGCGGATTAGCCGCTGTATCATGCTAGCAAACTATAACATAAAAATCGTTAGGGAAAACAAAAGGAATCGAGCAAAATCAGTAGGCCACTGATGGGATCTTTTTGACCCCGCTAAAATAGAAACATTAGGAACAACCCCTCATGAGAAATATGAAACTAGTGAGAAGAGCCGAGCTCGACGCCATGATGGCCGCAAGACAGCTCGGCTCCGCCGCCCACCCCGCCCAAATAACGACAAACCCTATGCAAATATTATAAATATATACAACACTCCAGCAAAGTAATATGTTAAAACGTTTTATTATACAAATATTTACATGGCAGCCGGCTGCAACATCAATCCCAATGCATTCGCCGTCTGCTTGACGCTGTTCCTGTCCCTCCTTCCTTAAAGTAGCGATGTTGGGCTACTTTGGGCTACTTTTTAGTTGGCTTTGGGCTATAGAAAGTCTACAAAAGCCATCAGCCGGCGAGGTAGCGTTGGTGGCGGCCTGGGGTGGAGGACCGTTGTGCGAATAGGCTGGAGGCAACACCACGCGCCAAGGCCCGTCCCCAGATCGTCCAGAGGTGGTGTCCAGCAAGTTGTGTGCGGGGGATGCCCTGCTGATGGCTCCCCCCTTTGTTGCCTGGTTCAGCCATTTTGCATATCTACACCAGGAGATGGCGTGGGGCGCCCGCGGAGAGGCGGCGCGGACGGCCCCCTCTCCCCCGCCCCCCCAGGTGGAGGTTCCTCTCCCGCACTAAGACTGCCATTAGCGTTCCACTCAACGAGCCCCCGCGGTTGACTGGCCGGGGGACCCGCTCCGGCGGCTGTGGTGAAGGACAGCTGCGGGAGGGGGGGGAATCTCAAGATGGCGGCCGGCTCCCCGGATTTGGGCCTGGTCCACTAGGATGGCTCTGGGCTACCATGGAACTCGGATGCTTGCCTGCTCGGGCATGAGCCCCACTCTTGAAGACGTCCTCTCAGTTTTAAAGATTCTACGAGAGTCGTTGGCCCTCGACTCCCGCGGGCTTCCGGTGGGGGCAACCGCCACTGTTGCTCGACTATCCCCCATGGATATGCCGCTGCCCCGGGCGACCACCACCTTATCCACATCTGGTGCCGTAGGAAAGACTGATTCAACGCATCTGTGGAGGGATACGCCTGCTGTCCCGCTCTCCGGAGTGGCCACAACGTTGTCACAAGATGGTGATGCTCTCATGCTGACACCAGCTTTTGTCCGAATTACTAAGAGACACTGAAGACTGCCAACTCGATCAGTTCCGGTGGGACCTCAGCGTGACCCGGTAGGGAAGATTTTGCCTTCCTCGCCTTTATGTCGTGGTTCATGCCGCCTGTCCCTTCTACTGGCGTTAACAGAATTTTTTGAACTGCCGAAAGGGATTCTGGTCCGGCCGCTAGTTATTGGAGGCATTCGAACTATACTCTGGACCCGCCTGGCCTCGACCAAAATGGCGTCAGTATGGGCGGGACTGGCAACTCCTTATGACGATTCTAGTTACTTAGCCTTGATGTTATGGGGGATGTATGCGGTCTTTGTGCACATGGCGGGCGGGGAAGTGTACTGACTGGGCATGCGGACAACCCTATTGATGTCGTTTTTTTTTTTACTATTGATTATTGTATTATTAAAAGCTCCGAAGTAATGTTACTCATGATACTCGCCCATGGTGTGCGTATGAACGATTTTATTGTAACTGATCCTGTTATACTTTCAATTATAAAATCAACCTTCACTGATCCTGCAACCGTTTGTCACGTTTAGTTTTTTCGAATTAAATGGCTCGCTCGTTACGTACTCCTATACTACAGTGTAATCTCTCCTTACCTCATGCGTTTCCCGTGGCCGGCCTGTATGGTTGGAGGCCCGTATTTGAATGCTGACATTTTTACAATCAAGGTTTTAAAAGAAAAATATATGGAACTAGCATCGTAACAGTCATTTAGATTGATAGGGTTGTTTTTTAAATACCATGCTCTGCGAACAGGAACGACCCTATACCACCGTAAACCTTTTCTTTTTCCTCGAATGAAAACATGAATCCGTCACCCCCCCATCTTATACTGAATACCCCTGGCCTTTGACCCTCTCCTACACGCGGTCTGTACTACTGCCCTCGGGCGATCTATGTAATGAACAGACTACCATTGGTTATCTTTGCCGCACTACCAGTTCCTCTGGGCTTCAATGCCGAGACATAAGGGACTGCATCCCAGAGAGATAAGTCAAGTACGTGGTAGGTAAAAACATTTTCGTGTTTATGCGTGCTGATGTGCTTTGAACGCTGCCCCCCCCTCTTTTTCTTTTTGCAGGTTACATCGGAATTTCAGCTGAAGTATGGAGAAGACCTAAAACCGCACCGTGTTCCACGCGAGGAAAATAGGCTAGCTCTGTGAGACGATACATTATATGTAGGAGCTATCTCTGGGAGCGTGAAAAATTGTATGGTATGAATGTGCGCATGGGCCCTGATTTGTACGGTATGAATGCGTATGTGTGGCGCACGTCTGGGTCAATAAAAGAATGCTTTTTGTATGATTGAGGCGTTGATCGAACGGTTAATGGAATAGGAAAATTAAGCCCGAACATGGTACCTGCATGTGAAAGACGAAAAAAAATATAAGCACTTTCCTTACTTAGGAACGACTCTCTCTGGAGCTAGCGAATGGGAGAGTGGCCTACACCAGAAACTTGAAGGCTTATTTTAGTACGACGAACCCAACCCCAACCGATATCCAAATGTACACCCAAAATAATGCGCACCAGTGAGTCAATTTATGTGCTGACTAAATAAGAAAAGTTAAGAGTACCCCGGGTTGGGGTTCATCCAGAATCCCCCACAGCCCAGATATTAGGGATATTGTTATTTTTTTTTTTTTTAGATTTACCCCTTCTTCTTCCACCCTCATAGAAAAGTCAGAATTGTACCATCGCACGTCCGACTGACACCCCTCCTTTACCTCAGCTTGGATCATCATTTGCTAGATGTTGGAAGACCCCACCGTGAGTATAAGCGCGACTGGACTAGTGTCCGACCAATTAAAAAGGAGTAAGTATTTTTGAAGCGAGGTTACCAACAAAAATTGTCTACTATTAGGAAGGAAGGAGAACAAAGAGCTCGACCCCCAGAATGAATTAAAGGGAATACTGAGAATACGCAACATGCATGACAAAGCCCTTTTGCCCAAAATAGCTCTGTGTTCTGTCTTAGGTTTCCGTACTTGATGTATGTGCTGTCGCACCCTATCTGGTATTTGTGTGTACGTAAACTATGAATTTATGTTTTCCCTCAGCTTGTGTTTTATACGTGAAACCGACCCGTACTGTTCTATATGTGTGTGCACTGAATAACCTATTAGTATACACGTTTCTCTCTCTGTCTCTCTTTATGTTGTACGTGTACTAATAGCCTATTTGGTGCACACGACGCTCTCTCCCTCTGAGGGCTCCCTTGCTCCCTTTTGAATAAATGACGACACTGTACCTCGCCGGCACAGGTATAATTGGCTTTAGACACAACAGTGTTTGAAAAAATTGACAGAAACAAAACGATCGTATTTTGCCATATTACTACCTCTCCTTTCTGTAAAATGATGGAACTTAATTGGCTGAGAAAGAAAGGACAGGTAAGACGACTAATGTCCCCTAATCTGACCCTTAAAAGGGAACTATATGTCAGTGGCTTTTGTTTTAGTGCTTTAGTAACACCACCCTCATCATTTGGATTACCACTGCCCATTGCACTTAAGTAGAATGTCCGAAACGTCCCCGTTTTTCCAGAATGGTCCCAGTTCTGTAACCAGCCGTCCCAGAAAATCTTAAAGACTGTAGCTGATGACCTTGTTTTTAAAGATAAATCGTCCAAAAACTGATAAAAGTTAGCCGTTGCTGTCAGAAAAGAAAAAAAAAATGCTTAACGTATGTCCTTCCCTGGAAAAAGTAGCTGTAAGCCCATGATATTAAGCACTTCACACTTTTTGTGAATTAGCAGACCTTGAAGAAAAATATAGCTCAACAGGATTTGTTTTAGAAAAACACAAGTCTCTACTAGAGGAGCCGGTTTGAATTCGATGAACCATGTAATTGTTGGATATCAGACTTCTTGCCACGCTCGCGAATATAACAGGAATAAACACCAGACAGACATGATGTTTGAAAATAGAAAGATACTTGCAGACCTGCACCACAGCCATGATGCATGAGTTAACAGCATACACCGATGTAAGGATTACTAAGCATCCACCCTATCGTGACCAATAAACGTTTCCCCAACTACTTGGGGTTGGGAGAGAAATTAAAGTGTGTAAACATCTTCCCCTGCCAGTTCTCTAAAACGTGTTTTTTGTACTCATTTGAAGATAACGTGCGGTCGTCGGAGAGGGGCCGGACGTGACGCACAGCCTGGCTGCAGATCGGGGAATATCTATGACCTCGACCAAGGTGGAGCCACAGAGCAAAGAGTTGCGGGACAAGGCACCATTCTCAACGTGGAAGGTGAAGGAAAGAAGGGCTGTCCAGAAGCCCCTGCATGTTGATGAGCTTGTGCCGAAAGTCCCAGCCCATTGTGCCCGAGTGATGGGCCCACTTGCTTGAAATTTCTGCCCTCCTTGGTCCGTTTCAGACCTGATCCCACTCCACCCTCTTTTCCCTCGGCCTCCCAAAGCACGCCCCCATCACCCCTTTTTCCATATGGAGTTTTTGAACTTGACTTAAAGAAGAAACACAGCACAAAAGATAGAATAAGGGTTTGTCCCGAAAGAAGAACGGAATACGGGTACCCCGACTAAAGTACCTATGGTAGATTAGTTAGGTAACAGGACAAACAGGACTGTGGTCCGAGAGCAAAGAGTGGCCACACCCTTCAACGCGAAATCTGAATCCGAGCTGGACGCATAGCTCCACCGCCGGTGCTCAACAGTGCCAACGAAAGAAGAAAAACAATGAGAGCCTACCAGTGATGGCTCGCTGTAATAAGACACTGGAAAGACGAACCCTTTTTTTGAACATTGCCACCCCTTGACTGTCCCTTGTATTAAGTTGAATTCCTCTCCCAACCGCTTTGTATTGATTATCACCCAATTGAGCTTTCGAAACCTTACATTGGTCACTTTCAACTGTACATGGATAACTAAGAAGGCGTTAACTCTGTATCTTGATGATTGTAGAACACCAGTTATGCACATGAACATGCTGTCTAGTTTTGACCCCCATGGAGTCCAGACCTCAAGTGATAATAGCCCTTATCCTGCCGGAACATTTTTGTATGACATCATGTTTGTATTCGAACGAATCTCCTACATCGTCTAATGTAATGTCCCCGCCTCCAAGGTCCAACGTATGACGCAGCTAATGTAATTTTGTATGCACTGTCTCCCCGCCCACCACATTGACTACATATGGTTATGTACGATTCTGTCTGCATTGATAGCAGAATTATTTTCCATCTGCCTGTAATGCATATGGGCTACCAAAGCGAATTGTATAAATAATGTCAGCTTGTACATCCTCACCTGTGACATGAACAGGAATGAACTAACTTATGATAAAAACTGGGGACTGTGGAAAATGACTAAAATTAGGTATATATAAGCGGCGTTCATTCATGTTCACCCCAGCCACTGTTGAAAGTAAAGTGAAAATCGTGAAACAGTGGCCACGCCATCTTGTCCCTTTTAGGCCCCATCATGCACGTAAGTGGCAGCCATTTTGTGTGTCGAGGCCTCTCTGCCCACTGCCAGTAGCCTGCGCGTCTCTCTCCCCCTCACTCCCCGGCCTCGCAAGCATTCCCCCGCGCCCCGACAGCCCCCGGTCTCTCCTGCTTGGGCCATAAACACACCTCTAACGTGACCCTGTCTCCGAGCCACATCCCGTGCTGAACCCCTCGCTCTTTCATCTCATTCAAAGAGCAGGCCCTTTTGATAACCTCTTCCTCCCTGCCCGATTGTCCGGCCTGATCCCAGGCCATCACCTAGCCCAACAGATGCAGTTTATTGCCCCCTATAGTAGGACCTCGCCTCACATCAAAGGAGCGGGGATTAATCAATGCTTTCGCACCCCGAAGATCCGACTGATCACACACATCCCCGTTCCCAGCGGAATGTCCAGCTGCGCGATAACTACCACATGCTGAGATCGGGGTGGGAACTCTACTGTAGATGTGTGTGGGAACGGGCCTGGACCGGGGATTCCGAGGATGTCTTTTCTGTCCTTCAAAGAAACATTACGGATGCAGTGTATGTAATAAAGCCATAAACCTGTGTATAAAAGGCCAGGCCTCAGAGATGCGGTTAGAGCACCTCGAGAAGATACTCTGTTGTCTGATTTGACGTGTTCTGCTCCGTCGGAATAAACTCCTGTGTCCTGCCTTCCAATCTCCAGCGCCTGCCTCTTTGTTTGGTAATCTCGAATGGTATGAGAGGCGGCTAACGCCGGGCAAGTACTGAAGGGTTCTTGGTCGAATTCGGCCCTACCTTTTCACAGGGATTAGGGAAGGAAGCAACAGAGGTGTTTGAAGAGGCACAACGGGTGCAGAAAGAGGCAAGAGAAGTGCAGAAAGAAGAAACAGAGGTACAGAAAGTGCCATGCAGAAAGAGGGAAGAGAGTTGTAGAATGAGGCAAGAGATTTGCACATAGAGGGAAGAGGGGAACAGACAGAGGCAACAGGAGGGTGCAGAAAATAGCAAGTGAGATGCAGAAAGAGGCAATAGAGGTTCAGAAAGAGGCAAGAGAAGTGCAGAAATAGGGAAGAAAGGTGCAGAAACAGACATGAGAAGTGCAGAAAGAGGCAAGAGAATTGCTGAAAGAAGCAACAGAGGTGTAGAAAGAAGCAAAAGAAGTGCAGAAAGAGGCAAGTGAGATGTAGAAAGAAGCAAAAGAGGTGCAGGATGAGGGAAGACGAGTGCAAAAAAAGACAACAGGGGTGCAGAAAGAAGCAAGACAGTTGCAGAAAGAAGCATGGAAAGTGCAGAATAAAGCAACAGTGGTGCAGAAAGAGGCAAGAGATGTGCAGAAAGAAGCAACAGAGGTGCAGAAGAAGGCAAGAGAACTGCAGAAAGAGGCAAAAGAGTTGCAGAAACAGGCCAAATAAGTACAGAAATAGGGAACAGGGTGCAGACAGAAGCAAGAGAGGTACAGAAAGAGGTAAGAGGGGTACAGAAAGAGGTAAGAGGGATACAGACATTTGCAAGAGAGATTCAGAAAGAAGCAAGAGCAGTGCAAAAGAACCAACAGAGGTACAAAAAGAGGCAAGTGAGATACAGAAGGAGGCAAGAGAACTGCAGAAAGAGGCCAGAAAGTTGCAGAAACAGGCGGAAGGGGTGGAGAAAGAGGGAACGGGTGGACAGACCGAGGCAAGAGAGGTGCAGAAAGAGAGAAGCGGGGTGCAGAAAAAGGCAGGAGGGATGCAGAAATTTGGAACAGAGCAGTAGAGAGAGGCAAGTGAAGTGCAGAACGACGCAACAGAGGTGCAGAAAGAAGCAACAGAGGTACAAACAGAGTCAAGAGGACTACAGAAAGGGTTATGAGAGGTGCACAAAGAGGCAAGAAGGTACAGAAAGAGGCAGGAGGGGTGCAGAAAGATGGAATCAAACTGAGAAGGGCAGGAAGAAGCAACAGAGGCACAGAAAGAGGCAAGAGTGGTGCAGAAAGAGGGCAGAGAAGTGTAGAAAGAGGCAAGAGAGTTGCACAAAGAGGAAAGAGGCGTGCAGAAATAGGCAAAAGGGGTGCAGAAAGAAGCAAGTGAGGTGCAGAAAGAGGCAAGAGAGGTGCAGAAGAGGTAAGAGAGGTGCAGAAACAGGCAACAGAAGGGTTGAAAGAGGCAAGAGTGGTGCAGAAAGAGGCAAGAGAACCGCAGAAAGAGGCAATAGAGTTGCAGAAAGAGGCAAGTGAGGCGCAGAAGGAGGCAAGAGGACTGCAGAAAGAAGCAAGCAATTTGCAGAAACAGGCAAAAGGGGTGTAGAAACAGGGAACAGGTGGGCAGACTGAGGCAAGAGGGGTGCAGAAAGAGGCAAGAGGGGTGCAGGAAGGAGCAACAGAGGTGCAGAAAGAAGCTAGAGAAGTGCAGAATGAAGCAACAGAGGGGCACAAATAGGCAAGAAGAGTGCAGAAATAGGCAAGAGAAGTGCAGAACAAAACAACACAGGGTACAGAAAGAGTCAAGAGAAGTGTAGAAAGAGACAAGAGAGGTGCAGAAACAAGCAGGTGAGGTTCAAAAAGAGTGAACAGGGTGCAGCAAGAGGCAAGAAGGGGACAGGGAGAAGCAAGTGAGGTACAGAAAGAGGCAACAGGTGTACAGAAAGAGGCAAGAGAGTTGTAGAAAGAGGCAAGAGAGGTACAGAAAGTGGAAGAGATGAGCAGAAATAGGCAAAAGAAGTGCAGAAAAAAGAAAGGTGCAGAAAGAAGAAACAGAAATGCAGAAAGTGGCAATTTGAGGCGCAGAAAGAAGCAAGAGTGGTTTACACACCATTAGTAGCAATTTAACACCCACATTTAGCAATAAGTAACAGGTGACCATTCTAGGTTTGCACAGGGCCTTCCACCACGCTGTAACACTTGTTACTGGATTTTTGGTAACGTTTGAGATGTTTGAGCAAGAAACAAGGCTTATAATCTAGAAACATGGATTTTTTTGTTCAAATCTGCAGATAAGGCAGCAGATGATGGATTATGTGGCTAAAGCGGAAAATGTATAATTGTGCGAAAGTAGGTGCAGCCAAACAGTCGCATAATTCCAGTGGCCCTGCTCATACCTCTGAAAATGGTCCAGAAGTGCTTCTCAGTTATTACTTCTTTTTTGTCTCATTGAGTTCATAATTTAGCTTCTATGGAAACGAGGAAGACTAATCCTGAGATTACCACTGCACAACACAGATTACCATACCACATAATTACTCTCCACAACACAAAATCCCACTCTACATAATCCCCTAAACACTAAATACCACATACTTTCTATCCACATAATTTCACTGCATAACATGCCACCTAATTCCAGTACACACAAAGTACATCCACTCCACTCCAAAAAACATTAGTAAAAAACATTTAGATGTACAACACCAGCAGATCTAACTCTTGCAAATGCGGGACCTATTACATCACAAATGCTTCTTTAACGGGTAATCACATTTGCAGAGTGGTGGAGTAAGGAATTCCGCTGCGTAGGACTTACAGGCAATACCAGGAGGGCTACTTGGCCACCAAAGTCTATCAGGAGTAAAGTGGACTTCATCCCCCAACCAGTACTGTGTCAGGAGGCGCCTTTGCAGAGTGGTGGAGAAAGGTGAGCATGGCCGCCGAAGACCTCTCAGCAATCCCACTGTGTAGGATTTACTGGAGGTAACAGGAGGGGTAGTTGGCCATCAAGGTGAACCTTGGGGACCAACTACCCCTCCTATTACGTCCAGTAAGTCCCACACAGCAGGATTGCTAAATTCTCACAGCAGGCCATGCCCCCTTTCCCCATCACTCTGTAAATGCACTTCCTGGCATGCTCTTGGATAAGTATGAACGTCCCCTTCGCTGCTGGGGGTCATTTGGGGCCAACTATCCTACCTGATACCTCCAGTATGTCCCAGATTGCAGGATTGCTGAAAGGTGGACACAGGCCATACCCCCTTTTTCCACCACTCTGCAAACGTGCCTCCTGGCGCTTTCTGGGTTGGGGGATTAAGTCCCCTTGAATCCTGAGTGTCCCTAGGGGCCAACAAGCCCACCAGGTACCTCCGGTAAGTCTCACACAGCTGGATTGCTGAAAGTAGTCCGAGGCCACGTCCCCTTTTTGTACCACTCTGCAAATATGCCTCCTAGCGCACTGCTGTTTGGGGGATGAAATCCACTTTAGTTCTGAGGTCCTCAGGACACAAGAGGACCTCATCCCCCACCAGCAGTGTGCCACGAGGAGCATTTGCAGAGTGGTGTAAAAAAGGGTATGGCCTCAGACCACCTCTCAGCAATCCAGCTGTGTGGCACTTACTGGAGGTACCTGGTGGGCTAGTTGGCCTCCAGGGACCCTTCGTATTCAAGGGGACTTAATCCCCCTACTTAGAACGTGCCAGGAGGTGCGTTTGCAGAGTGGTGCAGGCGAGATGCTGGCTTTTCTAAAGAAAACACATTTAGAAGGGGGGCTGTGTTGCTCCCCTTCTTTCAATCTTTTTTGGGCCCTGGGGACCTCATTCCATTGCTTCTGCCTTGCCATAGCAAATGGCAACGTCCCGGGGGTAAGTACCCCGGGAAATTGCAGGAGCCGGCCCTGGGGGGGAAGTGGTCCCCAAGGCCATTGAGGGCTCCGGGAGGGGGAGCACGCCCCCCCTGCCAACTCTTTAAAGCCCCGGGGAGGTGGTGGTCCCCAGGGCCCAGGGGTCTGCAACGAACCCCATATGTAAATAATTAGTGCCCTGGGGAGGTGGTGGTCCTTGGGGCAGTGTGTGGAGCTCAAGCCTCCCACACAAATTATTTGACAGAGCCCCAAGGAGGTGGCAGTCCCCGGGGCCTGGGGGGCCTGCAAGGCCCCACCCTTATTTTAATAAAGCCTGGGGAGGTGGTGGTCCCCGGGTCTTGGGGGCTGTGTGCCCCTCGCACATTATGGCTAATGCCCCGGGAATGTGGCAGGCCCCGGGTCAGTGGGGGCCCCCAGGGTCCCGCACTATATAATTACACATTGCCCCCAGGACCTAGCCCACCTGGGAGATTAAGGATAACAAAGCGCGGGAGTCAGTGCTTCGCTTTTTTTTATTTTCCCGGCCCGTTTCGTGCACCCAGCGTAAATTTGGCCAATTTTTAAAACCTTCTTTTGCTCCCCTTTTCATGTTTTGTATCATTTGCTTAACTGTTTTGTTGTGACTCGGTTACCGAGTCACAAGATGGCTGCCAACACATTCTAGTTTGGAGTGTTGGCAGCCAATAAGAATCAAGCTTGTGTTCTGGAGGATTCGCGGCTCCCCCTCAGAGCTCAGATATAAAAAAAATATATATTATTTCTCAGCAACTACTGAACGGATTTACACCATTTAAAAACAGGTCGCTTTCTGAACCAAGAGCTACCAATTTAGACAATTTGGTGTAATTCCGTTGAGCAGTTCGGGCTGTAGCCTGTTCCAAAAATTCCTACAGAAATTAACATGGGAAAAACACGTTTTGGGACCCCCCCTTTTTTCTCTGCCCCGCTTGACAATTCACCCCAAAACTTTCAAGACAGGAGCTGACTTCAGTGAACCATTAGTTTTAAAAATGTCACGAAGATTCATTCAATGCCACCAAAGATATTGGCAAAAGAAGAAACACTTTTTGAACAGAAACAAGGTCCTAACTATAACTACCTATGGTGACCGCCAGTAGGTAATATATTTATATATACACACACACACACACACACACACATACACACACACACCCAAGCGCACACATGCACACACACACATAGACACACATAAGTGGAGTTAGGTATCGAAAATAGAATATACTTATCTTTCAATATTTTGTCCCTCAATAGTTTGTCAATTATATTAATGTCCTATTATAACCTGGGCTCAGCCACATCCTATCTTGAAATAGTATTTCACTTTCACTTGCGCTGCAGCTATAATATTTAAGTCTGTCAGTATGAATAGAGTAGTATCATTGGCAAAGGTTTAATCACAGAGAGACCGAAAAATGGAAGTTGAACAGGTTGAAGAGATTGAATATGGCCTCCTCTGAGTTCGATGAAAAGGACAAAAAGACCTGTGGACATTGGCATCACTATCGTGCACCCCTATTATGTGTCACAAAACTGGTGTCTTTATTCTTCATAATAACCTGTGCCATTGATATCGTATAGAGGGAAGCAATAAATCCAGTGAACTTGGAATTAAATTTGAGTACTTTAAAAATTATATACAAATTATTCCCAGATCACCAGGTTGAACACAGGCTGTATATCAAACAATATAACAGTGGCTGGATTTTGTTTCTAAATGGGAATAAATGTATGCTTCTGCTACGTAATATGTGGTTTAGACCAAATTTCTGACTCATAAGAGCCCATTTTGATCCTTGTATCTCAGGTAGGGATCTGTTTTATCACCCCCATCTAAGGTAACATCAGATTCATCTGTTAATTCAGTCAAACTGCCATTTTCTGGGTGAGTGAGTTCCTTTGCATCTTTTTTAAGGAACAGGAGGTGGCTCTACAACCAAATAGGTGGGTCCCTTTCTTGTTCAGAATGTTGCTGACACAACACAGAGCACCGACTATTTCCCTTATTTAGCTCCTGCCTCAAATAGCGTGTAGTGAAGGTAGACTGGCGTCCTACTTTCTTAAATATGGGTGACTTCATCAACTGACTGTTTAACAACAATACAATACCACCTTGTAAGAAATTGAGTTGTTGGTTGACTGGGGTATGAGCCCTGATCAAGCAGCAACCACAATCCTTGTTATGGTGAAGCAAAAGCAATCCCTAAATTAACCTGTGCTCTACCATCTGGTAGCTTTGCACAGAGCAATCAGACTTAACTCAGAGGCAATGAGTAAAATATTTGTGCAACACTTCAGACAGTAGCACAGTGAAAACACACCACAAAAGGATCACACAAGTTTAGAAAAAATTGCTATTTTAATAAATATAACAAAACCAAAACAACAAAAAACAATCATCGGAACCGGAGATCTGCAGGTTTCAGTGAAAATAGTGCCAACAAGCACAAAGGGCCAACTGTGGATATCTGGTTGTGCTAGACCGGGACAAAGTCACAAATTTCAGACCAACCACAATGTGTAGCGGGGCAGACACAGGGACCCAGTTAGGGCCTACTGAACAAAGTAACTTAAATCTTGGCTGCGATGCTCTGCGAGGATCCACTTCAAAGATGCATCACGCAGTTGAAGCGATGCATCGGTTCCTAGACGCAGCAAGGCTGCAATGCATGGACCTGCAGAGGATCTCATTGATGAGGGCTTGCGATTAGGCCTGGGGGGAGTTATCGGAGTTTTGCTATGCGGAACTCTGTGAAGTGACCAAAAAACTCTGCCATGCTACGTGGAGTTCCACAAGCAATGGAGTAAATTAGTTTGGGTCACTCGCACTGATATTTAGTGCCATGTGTTCGTCCCGCGCTAGAAAATGATAGCAAACGGCATCAGGTGCAGCACATCAGTGCGTTTCTTTCAGTAGATGTCTACTCGAGCTGCAGCTTTCTCAACGTGTACGGAAGGTTTCTCAATGCAACCGGTCATGATCATCCGTGACCGCCTGAGCTGAAAAACCTAATTCGGAGGTGGTTTTTCATTGGATTTTCTTTGCTCATACTCGCGCTAGCCAATTTAACATTGGTGAGAGCAAGCAAAGAAAAAACTTTGCTTCACAATTTTGTCAGAACTCAGCGTGGTCAGCGGAGGGCCAAAAACTCAGCAAACTCCACGGACAGAGTTCACAGCCCAGGTCTACTTGCAATGCCAAGTT
This sequence comes from Lissotriton helveticus, assembly GCF_964261635.1. Classification (NCBI taxonomy): domain Eukaryota; kingdom Metazoa; phylum Chordata; class Amphibia; order Caudata; family Salamandridae; genus Lissotriton; species Lissotriton helveticus. Next base: position 158,954,233 of record NC_136062.1, read on the forward strand.
GAGCATCCAGAATGCATCCCCCAGTTGGGGTGATGTATTAGTGCTGAGGAGTTGCAAGTCTGTGATGCGGAGTCTGGTGTCATTGTCAAGGCTGCTGTCAGCGAGGGACTCAAGGGCCTGCATTGAAGATCTGCGCTGCAGCAATTGTTCCAAAGAGACTGCGGATTGCGAAGGCGATGCAGGTGTTTGTGATGTAATATGTGCAGCAGCAGTGATGCATCGGTTCAACTTGGAGTTTCACTGAGTAGCAGAGGAGATGCATCGTTTCTGCTGGGTCCACAGAGGCCCACTTCCAAGGGTCCAGGACTTCCAAGGGTCCAGTATTGGGGTGACAACACTTGGCAGGGTAGACTTACAGATAGTAGAGTCCAGATGCCAGAGTCAACATTGTTGGAGCAATCTGTCCCTGAGTATCAAGACATAAGGCCAGCCAGCTAGCCCTTGGAATCACTCTGGGGCCTTGGGTACAAACAGATGCAGGTCCAGTCCTTCTCACCCATTCTAGAGGGCATCAGATCAGCACACTGGGGCAACAGTCCTTTACAGCAGCAGTCTATCAGAGTGACAGTTTCTTCAGCAACAGTTTTTCTTCCTGGCAAACTATGCACATGTCCAGAAGTGTACTTAAGAGTTGGTGTCTGAGGTCCAATATTCATACCTAATACCCTTTCTCTGGAAGGTGGGAGAAGCTTCCAGAAATTCTGATAGGAGGGCACAGACTTCGGGGCAGATTTACAAGCCCTTTGCGCCTCTTTTACGCCACTGTTGCGTCACTTTTGTGACACAGCGGCGGCGCAAAAGATGACCCATGGTGCGGGGTATTTACAACGTGACGCATCTGAGAGATGCGTCAGATTGTGAAGCCCTGCGCCACATGAAACCTGCGTCAGGTTTCATGTGGGCGTTTCCACGAAGGGGGGGGCATTCCGTTGCAGGAACGCCCCTGGAAAGTGACTCAGTGAAATCTACAAGATTTCACTGATTCACTTTACTAACGCTGATGCGTCAAAACCCTGCGCCTGCTTGAAGCAGGCGTAAGGCTTGACGCACAACGTTAACAGATAGGGCAAGTTGGAAAAGTGCTGGAGTTGCGTGCCGCATGCAACACAACTTCAGCACTGCGCCAACTTCACTTCCTAGATGCGACACGCATCTGTTTATTCCTGGGCCATGGTGCACCGCATTGTAAATGCGGCGCATCATGGGTGGCGCAAGGATAAACTTGCCTGCCGTATCTTTCCTGGTGCATCTCTGCTGATTTGCAGTGGTGCATCAGGCAACATAAATCTGCCCCTTCGTGCCTTCCCTGTTCTGACACCAGCCTAACTACTGGGGGTATGCAGCCCTTTGTGTGGAGGCAGGACACAGCCTACTCAAGTGTAAGTGTAGGGCTTTGCCCTCCCATCCTGCCAGTAAGGGCCCATCCCGGTGCAGGTAAGTGCTCTATTGTGTGTGGCTGGGAGGAATACACAAATTCCAACTGTCAGCTACACCCAGTCATTTGACCAGGAGGAAAGCTACGGCAATAAATAGCTAGGTCAGGAAAATGCCAACTTTCTAACAGTAAGTTCAAGTACTAAATGCACTTTCTGTGAATGTAATGCTCTGGTCTTGTAAAATCTTGGATTGGTGAAGATGCCATTTTAGCCTTGTTCATGTAAAAAGTTTGCGTTATCACGATGTATATTTGATTTATCTTTCCATATTTCACACATGTTTTTCAAATATGTTTCACTATATATCCATTGAGTTGAATATGGATTATCATTTCTTTTATTGCACCAAATGAGAAAGTTTAAAAAATATTTGTGTTTAATCATTACTAAAACAGTTTTGATGTCATGATTATTGATTAAAATGTACCTCATGCATAAGTAAAGATGTGTTTAAATCTCACAACCACCTGATTTTGTTTTGTGTATGCAACTTTCTAAAAGTGGCATTTTCAAAATTGTAGTTTGAAATCTGTTAGATCTGGGGGTCTCTAGTTGGCAGAGGTAAGCACCTTTGTCCAAATAGGGACCCTTACTTCTAGTCAGGGTAAGGGGGTACACATTGTAGATAACCCCTGCTCACCCCCTTGGTAGCTTGGCACGAGCAGACAGGCTTATCCCCAAGGCAATGCGTAAAGTATTTGTACCAACACTCACAGTAATGTAGCGCAACACCACAAAAGGACACTACACCAAGTATTTATAAAAAATATAAATTACTTTATATAGATTAGGCAGATTAAAACATCCTAAACAGCACATACACAATCACTCTTATTTTAGAAAATGTTCTCTTGAAAAATGTTCACTTGGGTAATGTTCTCTTAGGCAGAAATTCACTTTGATACTATTCTCTTTATAAAATGTGCTGGAGATAATAAAAAAACTTGTGGGCTTATTGTAGGTGTGAATCCTCTCCTTCTTCAGTGCAGGATTCACATCACCAAGAGAGCGTGATTTCCGAAATCACCACAAGAGCGCTGTCTTTACAATCACTCCCCTTGCAAAGCGCGAGTCAAGTCACCAAAGTAGTGCTTTCCAAATCACCACAAGAGCGCTGTCAACAGTGATGAGCAGAACAAATCACCACCGTGATGCTTTGGCGTGAGTGCGCGTTGATGCTGCCAACAGTCAGTAAATCAAATCAAACCCGCCACAATGCGCGAGAGTGCGCCAATCACAACGATGATACTGCCTCTCTGGCCCCCAGCCGCCAGCTCCTCGCAGACTTGCAACCCGCCCCAGGCTAACACGCACGCTGGTGACGATACAATACCAGCCCTCGGAGCTCCACTTTGTTCTGTAGTGTAGTTCCTATATTCCCAATAGGCTCTGCGCATTGGAATAATATCTTCAATAGTATAGACGTAGGACAGAGGTTAACTAGATCTTCTACTGACGATATTAGACTTAAGTTTTGTGTGCCAGCTAGCTCAGAGTTCACTAGAAACTTTCTCGAATAGGCGAGGAGGATTTTAACCTCCATGGATAGACAAGAAGGGATTTAGTTTCTGACAACCATACAACATGACAACTTTGCTCTCCCTGATCAAGAGTATATCTCTAGAGTCGTGTGAAAACAAAAGACAGCTATTTTACTCAGTCAATACGTGCATACTTAGTTTCACCAGATTGCAGAGAAAAGGAGAGACGGGCGTTTTCAATAAAAGGTGTTATTTATTGATCAGTCTCTTTTCTCATACAAGAGAAATGAATCGCTACAATTGCAATACTTATAGTTAAGTAAAGTGCATACAGTAAAAGCAGGATTATGAAATAATACTGTAAAAGCATTGATATGGTTTCTTAGCCATATGATACTTTAAAATGGATAAAAGATATACATACATATATACATTGACTAATCGTACTCAACTGGTGCTTCTAACTACGCCTACCCCGGTGTACCTGACCTAAGCCTAATACATGGGAGGGAGTAAGTAAGTAGCAGTTTAAGTTAAGTTTGTTTTGCCAAGAATCTGACTCAAGAATTCTCTATAAGGGTTTAGTCACTTCAGTACCTGGGATTTAGAAGGCTGGAGGTCTGGTATCTCTTTCTCAGGACTCGGTATCCCAGTCACCCGCGAAGGTGGTCTGGAAACGCTGGAGGCTGGATTTCTCGGCAAGAGAAAAGACAGCATCTTCCTCAGCGCGTCAAAAGGGGAGGGGCAGCGTCCGTGGGCTCTCGCATCAGCTGGGCTCTCCGGCAAGTAGTCACTGCTCCAGGTTCATCACCACCGTGTCTCTGCTTAGGACAGCGTTGGTATATTTATACCTGAGAGGTGCTGGGTTTGACGTAAGGATGGACATAAGACGTCAATAAGGATGTCACTAAGAACTGAGCGTTCTTGCAGTGCTTTACAGGAGTTCTTGGACTAAATCAAAACATAGCAGGCGGGGATTTCCCCGGTTGCTCGAGGCTTGGATTTGTTTAAGAACTCGTTGTGCTTTCTTGGGGGCTGGAGGAATAGTGCTTGCTTAATGTGACAGCATGCGCTATGACTAATTTATGAAACGGGTTTCTGTGCCATTGTATGGATATTAGTGATTTATAACTGGGCAAGGGTCAGAAATAGGAGTATCGATACAGGTCCCTAGATAAACACACTACACCCACTCCACGAATTCATGTCCATATTTACTAACCTAAGTAATAGTAAACATAACTAATAGTGCATGTGTATACCGAACCACCCCAAAATACATTTTTTGCATTTGAAAAATGGCATATTCGAAATACACGAAAATGAGTATAGGTACTGTATGCATTCAAGCAGTGTAATCATTCAAAAAAGGATGCACATTTTATATCAGCATGAATGATTTGCGAAAATAACACATGAAATGGCTCTTAATACAGAAGAAAAGGTGCGAGACCACTTCATCACATATAAACACAATTACTTGTAAATATGCTAGAGGCTGAGGTAAATTATTGTCTCTAGAGTTCCTAAAAATAGAAGCTCTGTTCTCTAAGAATAGTTCTACTTTAAGCAGAGGACGAGTGCCCAAAAAAAGTAAATATTTTGGAATTCGAAAAACGTTTTCGTTTTCAGTTGAAGAAGAAAAATAGTTCCAAATTGTCTCAGTAGCTCTGTTTATTAAAGCTGAAGGCCAAATTCAGAGTTCAGGGAACGCTGTGTGCTCGATTGCTTAAAGTTATTCTTTCTGTTCGGGGGAAAACATCATGTCAGACAGATTTTCAAAAAAGCAGTTTACCGCTTCAGGTGAAAGTTCGACCAAGTTGGAAAATGTCGCTACCATGCAGTCGTGCGCATGTTCGCTTTCAGTGATGTTTCGATCAGCATTGCTTACTGAAGGTCGTACCTGGTTGATGCTGCTCTCATTTTGTACTTCACTACCCTTCAATCGTAGTGGTGAAGTCTCCACGAATGCCGTCATCAGGATAGGTAGCCGCTGGGGACAGCACGATGCATGAGCCTTTACTGGACCCAACAAAGTATCTGTAGCCAATGGTACTTCTGATTGTAGTGTAAGACAGGTGTCCAACACGCATTCTTCGCCGCATAGCATGCACCTCAATACAGGTAAGACACAATTCTGCCATATGGGTCTGAACGAAAGAAACCAGGTCATATTCAGATCTCTTAGCCGGGCTAATCCAAGGACTTTAGTTATGCGGTCCCGATAGCGTATAGCTAGGATCGTTTCTTCCATTGTTGCTGGAGTCTTGTCTATGACATGGCTTGCCATAACGAAGCAGGAGTAGCAAAAATAAGATGCCTGCTACGAGTCCCAACAGGAGTGGAAGTCCGCCAAAGACAGAATGGACAAAATTGGGAAATATACCCAGGACTGCTTTGAATGGGGTTTACAGTCCCGAAAAAACGGTCTTAAATACACTCGCGATACCATTCGTATCCGAAATGTTTAATATTTCGTTTAGCATTTCTGCGAAGTGTAGGGGGCAATTTGTCGATAACAATGCATGTATCTCTTCCGTTGTCCTTGCAACTTGGAGATCATACGTTTCTTTTGCTGACGTCAAATAAACTGGTGTCTGTAGGAGCACAGTCTTCATTCTGCTTAAAGTATCAATTTGAATAGAAGAGATTTTCAAACTGGGCCAAATTTTTCCCTCCCTGTCTGGAGTGTCGTTTGGATACAATACTCGCTCACAGCAAGTGACCATGGAACTCACGCTTACTAGATAAGGTTTTCCTGGCAGCAAGCCACAACATCTGTGATTCACAATTAAAATGTAGCTCCCGTTAGAAAGCCGTCTAAAGAATGGCTCTATTCGCGTTGCAGGTGTGCCGAGCTGGTGACATGAAAGGTTATTTGAAGTCCCCTCACAGGCCCCATGTAAACTTATACCACTTAGTGATTTTTCACAATTGTTACCACTAAGAAATACACTCTGTCCTTTTTCACTATAACATGTGTGTGTATAAGGTAGGTTCCATGTTGACTTAATGTATCCTTTACCCAACCTTTCATACTGGCCTGCCTGTATATATTTTTGGCAGTATCGAAATTGGAAAGTCGTTATCGGAATAGTTATTATCCCATGTATTATCCATTCAATGACAGGTCGTTCTGACATTGTCAATGGTAATCTCTCAAGTTTCTCAATGCTCAGAATTGTATATTCTGCACCCTTCTGTGCCAAGCTGATTTGTGTATCAGTAAGGTTAAAGATATTGAATAATGACGTTGTGTTGATTAAACGCCAAGGCACGTAGCCTGAATGCAGATTTTGTAACGTCCAGCCAAGCTGCACAATAGAACGTAATTGGGACTGACCGTGTTGCAACATCAGTAAGTCTTGCTCTATTATATCGATTGCAGAGGATACAATGCTGTCCAGTGAATATATTCTGGAAGACAGAGTCATTAACCCATTGTCCACAACAGAAAGTGATTTTTCCAAATTAACACGGTCAATTTCCCGTATTTTCTCTGCTGTCTTAATTTGAGTCACTTTCCAAGCTTCGTTGTAAGCTGCATATATAGAGGCCGCTATGAAACGTTGTTGACGCTGTTTGCGTGGTCCCATAATGAAATCACGCAAGTCAGCACCTTCTTTAAGTAAAGTCAAGTGTTGCTTAATTTCTGCCAGTGTGGATGTTTGTAGCCATTCGAGGCAGAGTTTCCCTACACTGTATGTAGTTACAATCCCTGGATGTTGTCTCTGGGAGTATCTAGGGTCTGGCCTGTTCAATTTGAACCCCTGTATTTTGTTCAGGAATCTATCTTGACAGTTATTTGTGTCTGTGGGATAGATCAACCATTTTTTCCAATCAGGATGTGTTCTGTTTTGGTTAAAAATATGGGATATGTCTATCTCAACATCTGTAGTGCTATTACTGTCAGGTGTTGGCTTTGGAATAGACGGTTTGTTCAAGTCTTTAATTTTGACTAGGCCAAGACAGGTAGTCTGTTGAATTGTGTCATTCAAGAATATAATTTGTTCTGGGATCATGCAGGCTCTAAATAAGGAATCAGTACCTTGCACTTGCCAATCTTTTGTACCCCAGATTGTTTTCGTTTCAATATTATTGTTCCAGAAATCAAAACCGAATGTATTCATTTTGTCAAAAAATGATTCTGAATAGATTAATTTTGTATTTGTAAGCATGGTTTTCATTCCTGTCTTATTTAACAGTTTGAAATAAAACGTTTCTGCATCACTTGTGTTAAACCCTGAAAATTATGAAAATTTTTCATAAAATGTTTTCGAACTGCCTTTTGGTGGAGTTGCACAATGTTCCCATTGGTTATAATTAAAAACATTTCTAGGTTGAGCAGATTTATGCAGATAATGGTTACCATAGTGGTTGTAACAGTACATCTGGTCATAATTAGATGAACCCTGTAAATAATCATGTTCTGTAAATTTAGCTGACATCACTAGATCTGACATCATATCATTAATACTTTCAAAGTCCCAATCATCAGCGAATGTGCTCGGTTTTACAAAGTCACTTAATGAAACCTTAAATTGATGAGGATACTTCAAGAGCTCGACCGGGCCATAGATTTCGTAATCAGTTTTGTCCCATGCTACCCCACCGGGTATAGGATTGGCTGTGAAGTTTACTGAAGAAAGTTCTCTTTTCTCAATGTGTGAAGACTTGTGTGGTTTCAAGACCAAGTTGATATTCTGACTTGCTGTGTCCATTGTAACATATTTTCCCTCAATGAAATGTCCCAAGTATAGTACCATGATGAGCCAAAGTATGAGGACAAATACACCTTGTGCCACCCAAAATTCAATCCATGGAGAAATCAGATAAGTTTCTTCTAGTTGATGAAAGAGTTTTTTAGCCTTGTCTTTAAAAGTTGTGGTTGATGTTGGCTGTTCCTCAGGTTCACTCAGATCCTCAGAAAAATCATCGAAGTTGATGAAGTAGCCTGATGCTGTTCTGTCAATTGTTTCAATTGCTTCTGGATTCCTTTTTGTTTTTGGAATTCTCTTTGTTTCATTAGCATAGTCTGTGGTTACATCATTGTAGACTGGTGTTTCTTGATGTAAGATTTGGATTTGGGTTTCAAGAGGTTTAAGTTCCATGGCTTTGTTGCATAGTCCTTGTTGATTTACTGTAGGTTTTTCAAATGTGATTAGTCTCTCAGTTTGAACCTCTATGTTTGTAGCAAACTTTGGTGTTCTGCTATTTCTTGGGAGTCCACTCGGCCTACTACTTATTATCGGCCACATGATTGTGGTTTAACCAGGTCGATGGATACAACTCGGTTCTCCTTTTTACCAGCAAGGGGCGGTAATACAACTGATCTTGTCCCGTTGATAGCCAAGACAGGTACTGCTTTTCTGTAAGAAGGCCCAAATTCCTTCTTTACCGCGATCTTCTCTCTGGCCAGATCCCCGATTTTTGGAATCCAGACAGGCCTTGCTGGGACAGGTGGTTTTTCTTCAGTGGTTGTTGGCTGTTGTTTCAATTTTATGTTGCTCAGATCTTTTCTTTTTTCGTTTAAGTCCTGTAAAATAGCCAAACGATCTTTGATATCAAAGCATTTTTCTTTAACCACTGAAGTTTGACTATCCAGGTCCTGGATCAACATTCTAGTCCCAAACAATAGTTCGTACGGACTGAGACCTCTCAGAGAATTTCTTGGCAGATTATTAAGACTACGTTGGACACTTATTAAATGTTTGACCCACCCAACCCCCGAACCTAATACCTTTGCCGTTATAGATTGCTCTATGCCTTGGTTTTTTCTTTACACCATCCCGTTTCCCTCAGGAAGGAAGTGATAAGAGTCCCGCAAAGCAATGCCCATGCTGGCCTTGCCCCTCCCCCATAAGCTCGAGAGCTAAAGGCAGGACAATGGTCAGAATGTAGCATGCCCCTTGCGTATATGCCATTATAGACTCGCAAATCTTTTTATAACAGTTCAGACGTCAGCCGAGAGCTGGGGTCTACATTTTAAGTGATGATAGTCTCTATATGTTAATATGACGCATTATTCATACTGGGTTTTATATATTTATTGTTTAATCCCATCTTGAGCGAAACGCCATGGCAAAACACCGTCTCGGTCGCCACTGCGATCTCTGTTGCAGTTTGGACAGTTTTTTGCAAATATGTGATGTTGCAGGCTCATTCCTGGCCACCAGTATGTGGATTGCAATTCTTCCAGAGAATCCTTTAGCTTAAGGTGTCTAAGACCCTCACCCATATGTGCGTCTGCTATTAACAATATTCTCCTGTTCGTGTTTGGGATTACTCTATCCCCCACTCCAGGGATTTGAGCAAAAGGAACGGAGTTTGCATCGATTATGTATGTATAATTGAGTGGAAAGGTGATGGGTAGCGCTGAGCAGTCGCCTTTTGATGACGTTTTCACCGCGAGCATTGTTTCCCCGTCAATGTATTTTTTCGAACGCTTTTTTGTAGCTACGGAAGCCGATTTAGTTGTTTCCGCTCGGGCTGTTTCAGCCAATGAATTCCCTGCAACGTGAACGCCATCACGTTCATGACTCAGTGAATGTATCACGTGAGTCTTTGGTAGTTCTTTCTGTAAAAGAACTACTTGTTCCCAAAACGATTTTTGCTTAATTGTGGCACCTGTGTCATCTTTGTAACCGTTTAGAATCCATTTCTGTAAATTGTTATTGTATGATTTGACGCAGTAATATGAATCGCACACTATTAGTGTTGGAAATTCGCGATCGGCATTATCTAGCACCATTTTTAACGCTATTATTTCAGTTTGTTTTTCTGAATTACTTTCCACTGAGTGTGTTTTCGTTAACAGAGGTCTTAATTTTTCTCCGCGCCACACGTTTTTTACAATCTCGCATGTGGCGTTATAGGCTTGTTTTCCCCAAACCAAGGGTTGTGCATGTCCGTCTGTATATATTACACAAGCGTACTGTCGTATGGGCAGAATGTCGATTGGCAGAGGGTATTCTCTTTCATATTCTATATTTTTTAATTTTTTCATTTCCGGGTCAAAATAGTATTTCACTTTGTCGGTTGCAAGAGAATTTTCCCATTGTATCCATTTTGGATTTAATGCCATAGTAGGTAAATTACATGGGCTTGTTAATGCCTCAAAGGCTGATTCTGCTATTCTGACTGTAATCCGTCTGCCGTCAGCTTGGTCTCTTTCTCTTGCTACAGCTGTTTGAACCGCATGAACAATGTTTTCCTTAATGCTGAATGTTTTTTCAGCTTCTGTGTACAAATGAGATTTGTATGCTATTGGTACCGTTTCTCCCTCATTAGAGGTCAGGTATGTGAATCCGCATCTTTCTGGGATGACTCGGATTACAAGGTTGCGTGTGTTATCGCGTGTTTCCAATTTCGTTTTACTCAACACGTCTGTTTGTAATGATCTCAAAATTTCTGTGTGTTTTTGTGCCCAATTGATTGTTTTAAAATCTGGTCTTATCAGGTCATAGAGAGGTTTAACCCTCTCTGCATAATTTATAATGTACGTTCTACCGAAATTCAGGAAACCTAGAATTGATTGTAAGTTTTTCAGCGTTCTTGGTGCTTGGATTACGGCACGTTTCTCTAGGAAATTGTCTGCCAGGCTTTTGTCTTCACTTGATAGTTCATATCCTAAAAACAGGACAGTTAGATGGGCAATTCTTGACTTTTTGAAGTTGAATTTATAACCCTCTGCTGCGAACCCAAGTATTATGGTGTTCACTCTTTTCAAGTGAGTATCCAAGTCATCATCTGTTAGATAGATGTGATCGACATAAGATAATGCCTCATCATCATATATTTGTAGTAACTCTGTTACTCTCGCTGAGAATAATCCTGGGCTGTTCTTGAACCCCTGTGGTAAACAACAGAAATTTTTCTGCGAGCCATTTATTGAGAAAGCGGTCAAATATCTGCTTTCAGGTGCTATATTTTGACAAAAGAATCCATTAGCGATGTCTAATGTTGTTTTGTATTTTTTGCGCACTATGCTATTCATTAGTGCTGCACTGTGTGAGTTTTGTACTGCAAATGTTTTGCAACATGAGTTAAGGTGTCTGTAGTCCAAAACTAGACGATATGAATCATCTGGCTTGGAGATAGGAAACCAAGGATTGTTCATTTGTGAGGTGCATGTTTCAATCACCCCCTGGTATTCAAGTTGATCTAAGATCTCCCTGACCTGTTTTTTTGCTTCTTGCTTAATTGGGTACTGCCTTTGTGCAGTTGGTTGAGATTTTAACTGGATTTTGTGACGAGGTGAGTCCTCATCCCATCCTACATGGTTTTTATATAATGCAGGAGCTTGGGCTACTGCCCACTTTCTTGCAAGTGTATATTTTTTATGTATTGGAATGTGATTTGAGAAGGCAGGCATAATCATTTCTTTGCCATGAGGGCACTCCCTGACAAACTCTGGTGGCCAGTCTTTTTCAGCTAAAAGGATGTCATAGCCTTTGGAGAGGTTATCCCAAAATTGACCCCTTATTTTCCTAGTCTTATCTCCCTCTATACATAATGTTATTTCGTATATTTTATGAGGTTTGCTAACTCTGGTGTCTGCAGTTTCCACTTGAATGTATTCATTCGTGTCCACTGTCTCCAGATGATTCATCAGGATCTTGCGAGCTATGCTCACTTCTGCAGCGCTGTCTAGCATTGTCTGAGCCCACTCTCCGTTTTTCAGCTGTGTCCTCAGGATCCTCGGCATGTTTGATTACTTTAATACTGGCTACCTTCTTCTTTGGAAATTGTAACTTTTTACTTTGATGAGCAGGTTCCTTGTCTTTGGACTTGAAGTGCTCTTCCCTTTGTTCTGACCGTCCTCTTCTTTCCAATTTCTGCAAGGAAGTCTGAAAAGATCGAGATGGACGTGTATCAATATCTTGATATCTATCAGGTTTCTTCAAACTATCCCTATTTCTAAGGTTGTATTTTTTCTCAGAGGGCTCCCTCTGGGGAGACTTGTGTCCTTGGTCTGGAGATCTTTCTCTCCGCCAAGTAGACCTTCCTCTGGACTGGAATCTTTTTTCTTTGGGAGTGGATTGTTTATTTCCATCCCAGCTCTTTTTTGGAGCGGTTAGATTATTTTTAATAAATACCTTTTCAGGATTTTCAGTTAGTTGGGGTTTCACTGGTTTCCCACCCAAACTATCTCTTCCTAGTTCTTCATAGGATTTTTCTATGATTCTGGCAAGTTCAAATGGTTGTTCTGCTATATCTGTTTCTTTCAACTTCTGGCGGATCGCTACAGATGCTGCTTCCCCTTTTATGTTGGCTAGTAATATAGCCGAGACCTGCTTGAAGTCTTTCAGTAATTTCATACCCAGAGTTAAAGCAGGTTCTGGACCGTATTCATTTTGAATCTGTCTTAGTACGTCTGGTATTACCGCCATGGATGGAACACCATGTGTTTTTGTGTAAATGGAAGCAAAGACTGTGCCCCAAGTGTCACAGTCCTCCACATGTGGTGCGACCCCCATTGGAAGACAGATAGTCAGAATTCTGTGTTTCTCAGTAGGGGTAGTATCCGGAAATACCGCCTCTATTTGAGTGATTTTCTGTGCTAACCAGAATGGAATTTGTTCCCGTTTTGCGGGTACTTTACCTAGACATGACTGTATGTTCCTTCGGTGTGATTTAATTTCGTGTTCCCCTGATGAGGGGTCAGCTGTGGAATTTTAATAGCTGGTTGGACTGTTGAAGTCCGCATTACATATTGGACTAATTGTCTGTGTATTTTAATTAGTACTTTTAGTTGGACTAGAAGTTCTGGTATAGACATTTTCTCAATGTCTGGATGTGGTGTGTAACCGGCTAGAACCGGCCACGTTGCTCCTGGTCTACCTATTGGACCGAGCCTGGTGATGTGATTATTATGTTTTAGGGCGCCTTTAAACCAGAGCAGGTGCTCTTGGTATTTTAATGGGATTTCCACCTCCTCGAAAGGAGTGTACTCATACGGTGGTTCTTCTATTTTGTAATAGTGGAACTCATGTGTGACAGCATTTGCTGCTGGAAAGTTTATCCATGAATAGAATACCTCTGTCTGCCGATATTCATGTGCCTCAATTACGAATATGACTGTACCACCTCTTGATGTTAGTCCATTTTCTATTAGCTTAAGAGTTATAGTTTTTCTTATGCTGACCGGGATGAGTATTGCACCCGGGTCTTGCTGTAGGAGACTTGTGTCATCCGCTAGGAGTTGAGCTGCTATTCTAGCTGCCTCCCTTTCTTCTTCATTGTCTGACATTTTACTGACAAAAAGTTTTTTTTGTTGCAGATCAGGTTTTCAAGGAAACAAAAATTAGGTGCACAATATTTTTGGAACACTGTATCCTTCAACGTTGAATAAACCAAAAACTATACATAGAAATCTCTTTCTACTAAGTTCTGGCAGATTTTAACCTTTGACCCACTCCAGACGACTTTGGAGTATTTACGGGAGAAAGGGTCTGTGTGAAAAAGCACGACTGAGTTACTCTAATGTCTTGCGTTAGATTTATCGCCTTACCAAACGTTGGGCGCCATGTAGTGTAGTTCCTATATTCCCAATAGGCTCTGCGCATTGGAATAATATCTTCAATAGTATAGACGTAGGACAGAGGTTAACTAGGTCTTCTACTGACGATATTAGACTTAAGTTTTGTGTGCCAGCTAGCTCAGAGTTCACTAGAAACTTTCTCGAATAGGCGAGGAGGATTTTAACCTCCCTGGATAGACAAGAAGGGATTTAGTTTCTGACAACCATAGAACATGACAACTTTGCTCTCCCTGATCAAGAGTATATCTCTAGAGTCGTGTGAAAACAAAAGACAGCTATTTTACTCAGTCAATATGTGCATACTAAGTTTCACCAGATTGCAGAGAAAAGGAGAGACGGGCGTTTTCAATAAAAGGTGTTATTTATTGATCAGTCTCTTTTCTCATACAAGAGAAATGAATCGCTACAATTGCAATACTTATAGTTAAGTAAAGTGCATACAGTAAAAGCAGGATTATGAAATAATACTGTAAAAGCATTGATATGGTTTCTTAGCCATATGATACTTTAAAATGGATAAAAGATATACATACATATATACATTGACTAATCGTACTCAACTGGTGCTTCTAACTACGCCTATCCCGGTGTACCTGACCTAAGCCTAATACATGGGAGGGAGTAAGTAAGTAGCAGTTTAAGTTAAGTTTGTTTTGCCAAGAATCTGACTCAAGAATTCTCTATAAGGGTTTAGTCAGCTCAGTACCTGGGATTTAGAAGGCTGGAGGTCTGGTATCTCTTTCTCAGGACTCGGTATCCCAGTCACCCACGAAGGTGGGCTGGAAACGCTGGAGGCTGGATTTCTCGGCAAGAGAAAAGACAGCGTCTTCATCAGCGCGTCAAAAGGGAAGGGGCAGCGTCCGTGGGCTCTCGCATCAGCTGGGCTCTCCGGCAAGTAGTCACTGCTCCAGATTCATCACCACCGTGTCTCTGCTTAGGACAGCGTTGGTATATTTATACCTGAGAGGTGCTGGGTTTGACGTAAGGATGGACATAAGACGTCAATAAGGATGTCACTAAGAACTGAGCGTTCTTGCAGTGCTTTACAGGAGTTCGTGGACTAAATCAAAACATAGCAGGCGGGGATTTCCCAGGTTGCTCGAGGCTTGGATTTGTTTAAGAACTCGTTGTGCTTTCTAGGGGGCTGGAGGAATAGTGCTTGCTTAATGTGACAGCATGCGCTATGACTAATTTATGAAACAGGTTTCTGTGCCATTGTATGGATATTAGTGATTTATAACTGGGCAAGGGTCAGAAATAGGAGTATCGATACAGGTCCCTAGATAAACACACTACAGTTCATGGACCGGCGGTGGTGAAGTTTTACACAAGTCTCTTGTGGCCCAGGGGCCGGCGGCGGTGAAATTGGCACAATACTCCCTTCTTCTTCAGGGCAGACCTCATGTAGAGCCCTACTGTGTGCTGACAAGCACCCCGGGTAAAATATCACAAGCAGGCAGAGACAGTCTTCCATGAAGGCACAGGCTGTGCGCAGAGACACACACACAGCGTTGATAAAAATGGTTTCTTTTTGTAAACTTTTGTGTCCCTGAGTTTACAACAGGAGGCCAGCAATCCCAGCCCAGGCCCATGGAGATAGGGGGGGCTTCAGAGGGGGCAAAGCACTCAGCAAGGCTACTCTTCAAGGGGGAAACAGCACACAGCAGAGAGTCCATCAGTCCTTCTTCCCAATATTAACAGCAACTGCAGCTCAGCTGCCTGACACTCAGCAATGGCAGCACTTTTCATCAGTCTTCCTGACTGTTATTCTTGGGCAGGGATTCCTTCTTGGTCACAAAGTTTCCTATCTAATTTTACTGGGGTCTCAGTTCTACTTTTATACCCGAAATGTCTTTGTTCTTCTTGTATAAGGGGTCCTGGACCCAGTCTAAACCAGTTTTGGGTGCACTCTGCCAGTGCACCTCTACTTCCTTTGTGAGTGTGGGCCAGGGCCATCAGACGCACCGCAGGAGGCGGAGCCAGCATTGTGGCAGGCAGGCACAGCCCTATTGAGACCCAGGTGCTACTCCTCCCCAACAATCTCCATGTAGATGGGATTATTCAGTCTAGTGCTGACTCACGCAGCTTCCTGCAGCCACCCCCAGCCCCTATCACTCACAAACCAGACATTCAATACACAAACAAGAAGAGGCACACAGAAAGGTTGAACAGGAAAATAGCCACTTTTTAAAAGTGTTATTTCCAAACTTAGGATTTAAAAACCATCTTCACTAAAGGATGTGTTATTAAATTCTGAGTTCAGGGATACCAGATTCCATATGTCTATCTTGCCGTTATGGGAAGATATGCAGGTAAACATGTTACACAGCATTCCCCAAGGTATCCTATGGGCAAGATAGCCTTTCAATAGTGAAAACGAAATTTGCAGTATTTCACTATCAGGATATGTTATTCACACTAGTAAATGTCCTACCTTTCACATACAGTGCACCCTGCCCAGGGGGGTACCTTGGGGCTACAATAGAGATGTCCAATGTGTAAGAAAAGGGAAGGGTCGGCCAGGACAACATGGCAGTTCACAGACTGCGCACAGGCCCTGCGGTGGCAGGCCTGAGACACCATTTTAGGGCTACTCATGTGAGTGGCACAATCAGTGCTGCAGGCCCACTAGTAGCATTTGAATTACCCGCCCTGGCACACTTAGTGCACTTTACTAGGGACCTACTGGTAAATCAAATATGCCAATCATGGATAACCAATCACAGTAATAATTTAACCAGGGAGCACTTGCACTTTGGCACTGATCAGCAGTGACAAAGTGCCCAAAGCATCTGAACCAGCAAAACGAAATCCATCACAGTGTCAAAAACATAGGAGGTAGAGACAAAAAGTCTGAGGAGCCCACACCAAGGATGCCAGGTCTAACAAAATCTAACTCCATCATGAGGGAGCATTTTTCTTTACAATTCTAAATACACCAAACATGAACTGATCACCTGTTCCCATTTGGAAATCATCACTTATTAAATGTATTCACGTAACCTCAATGTTAGCCTATGAGAGGTAGGCCTTGCAGGAGTGAAAAATGAATTAAAGAGTTTTAAAGTACAAGGACATGTAAAACCTAAAAGTACATGTCATATATTTTAAATACACTGCATCATACCCTCTGGGCTATTCAGGACCTACCTTAGGGGTGACGTACTCGTACTAAAAAGGTAGGTTTGGCATGGCCAATGATTTATTTTGCAAGGTCGAAATGCAATTTGAAACTTTACACACAGGCTGCAATGGCAGGCCTGAGACATATTTAAAGGCTAATTAAGTAAGTGGCACAAACAATGTTTCAGTACCACAAGTCAAATTTAATGTACAGGTCCAGGGATTACACCACTGTGCTAGGGACTTGCAAGTAAATTAAATATGCTAAACGATGAACCTATGTTATAATGTTTTAAAGAGAGAGCACATGCGCTTTAGCACTGGTTAGTAGTGGTACATTTCACAGAGACTTAAGACCAGCAAAAAAGAGATCAGCAAAAATAAGGGTACGAAAGCAAAACGTTTGGAGAAGACCACCCTAAGACTGACAGGTTTAACATACCTGAATATTTATTTTTATATTTGTGTGCGTAATCTACTTTTCAGTTTTCGAATTCCATATGTCTGGGAACAGGTTCAAAGAGATAGTGTAGAAGAAAACTGCCCAGCTCCTAAAATCAAAGTAAAACTCTGCTCTGGACACCGTTGTCCCTTGAGCGGAGGGTTTCTCCACCCACCTCCACTAACACCCAAAGACATCTGCCACGCAAATCCTCAGAAGCTGGTGGCTGTCATGCAACTCACTTCTCCTAAAAAAGACCCCAACCGAGGAAACAAACACACTGCCTCAAAGTGGTAAGTAGAAACAAAAATGATATCCCTAACCACAAAACACACACAGACATATACAATTGATTTTTTGGTTTGCTAATAACTTTGGTGCCGGTTGATGAATTTTCACAAAAATGTCCACACAAAAAAAAGTTTGTGCACTTCAACTCTTTACTGAAAAGTTTGGGGAAGATCTGTCAAGCAAGTTTCAGGAAAAAGGGGAGGGCCAAAACTGCATTTTTGCCCATGCAATTTCCAACAGGGATTTTGAACAGCGCTACAGCCAAAATGATTGAACAGATGTACACCACATTTTCCAGAAAACAAGAGCTTGATCAGAAAAGCATGCTTTTGGGATGTTGGTGTAAATCAGTTCAGTATTTTCTGAAACATATAGGTTCAAAATGTATAGATATTTTAGATAACAGAACCTTAGTGATAGTACCTCGAAGTAGTGTAGTGCCCTCAGCTCAAAATAAGCACTATGATTGGCTAGCATCAACATGTAAAGAAAGTTGTGACTGCCATTTTATCACTTGGGGACTTGGTCCCGGTGCCGTAGAAAACAAAACAAAAAAAGGGTTAAGTGGTAGAGTAAGGTCAAATGTAAAGCTTTGTCGTGGTGTTGTGGTGCTACCGTACTACCACTAGGCTCATTGCATCTCCCGTTTACTTTTGCAGCACAAATAAAGTAGGGGATATTGGCTGTTTGAGGACCATGAGGATTGGCTAGAATGGGGTGTTGGCTGTCTACGGGTTGTTAGGCGCAGGGCTTGGGCGCCAGCCAGGGCCTGCAGCCAGCCCCAGCTATGCATGGCCAAATGCATTCTTAGTGTGTGAGGGGTGTGCCTCCCATGTGGGGTTTGGCACATGATTCGGCCACAGGCCAGGCCCTGCACCCAGCCACACACCGCGAACAGTCACTGTATGGTAAATAAATATTATTATTACCAGTAAATAAAAAACTTGAAATTCACTGAAAAAACAAAGGTTAAAGTGATGTTACAGATAGGTGTAAATGTCAGTTTAAACATAACATTTTAAATTAAAATAAAAAATGATCAGTTACAGTTAATAGAAGTAATGCCATTCACTGCTTATAATGCTTATAACCTGATATATTACATTACTTATGACATGTTGTATGACATCCAGCAAAAATTCTATTAACTATAAGAGGTGAATTTCAGTGTTTGGTTTAACTTCTAAAATGTTACATTTTTACTGACATTTTCTCATGACTATAATGTCACTCTGACCTTTGATTTTTTTCCAGTGAATACATAAAGTTATAGTAACATAAAAGCGGTCTGTACATTATAAATTAAAGGTATAGCTATAAGTCTAAGTGTAAAAATTATGTTTGTGTACTTTAAGTTTGGTTTATATGGTAAGAATGAATAAAGTTTTCCTAACTATTACAAAGGTTTAATTTTTTTTTTCATTGAATTTGAAAGTTTTATTAATAAAAATGTTTTTGAACTCATAGAGATTACTGTTGTTGAGTGAAGCAACATTAAGTACCATTTGGTACAGTAGAGTGGAGGAGCTTGTCGTACAGTGTACTGTTTTAGAGTGTAGTGTTATGGAGTGGAAGGTGGTACAGTGAAGTATGGTACAGTGGAGTGGCATATAGCCAAAAAGCGTACAGTGGAGTGGTGTAGAGTGGAGTGGAATGGTGTACGGTGGAATGGAACGGAGAGGAGGGGCATAACGTAACATGTAGGACTGGGCCAAACTTGGAGAGTTTCATAAAAACTCCAAAAATGGAGGTCCACCAACAGCTGCAAAATATGCACATTGTGCTGCCTTCTTTGCATCAGTAGCACAAACAGTGCTGAAAAATCAATGTGAACGGCACCATGTGGTGTGCAAGAGCGCCTAGCCATTTAAGTTAATTTTGCTGCCGCTCGACTAGAAAATGTAGTCAAGCAGCAGGAAATCTACTCGAGAAGCAGCCCTCTTACAGTGAGCACCGTGTTAGAAAATCGCGATAGTGGAGGCCAAATCTCACTTGCTCTTGCCAGCTCGCATTAATCTGCAGCCTTGCAGGGAAAAGACTCCTCCATGCGGTGAATGGCATAATTCTGACGGAAATTCACATTACAGGAGTAATACAGAGTCACCAAATGTTGCCAATTCCTTGTCTGTCCACCCGTAGCATAGTGGAGGAAAGTGTCATGGAGTTCTGTGGCACTTTGTATGCTACAGTGGCTTGGTTTGCATTATAGTGAATAGGCATAGTGAAGAGTCAAGTAAATAATTACACATTGGAGTGGTGTGTTTTACAGTAGACTAGTATGTTGTGGATTGTTGGAAAGTGTTGTAGAATGGAGTAAAGTGTTGTGCAGTGGAGGGTAGGGTAGGAGCACAGAATGGAGTAGAGAGTTGTACAGTGAAGATGTATAGTGGAGTAGAGTGTGGTGAAATGGAGCTGTGTAGAGTGGAGTGTTGAATAGTTCCATAGAGTGGGGTAAATTGTCCTGTAGTAGAGTGTATTGGACTTCAGAGGAGTGTCATTGAGTAGGTTGGAATAGCGTGTTGTAGTGTAGAGTGGAGTTCAGTGGAGTACAAGCGACCCGACTGCGACCGGTGCAAGGAACCCTGGATCGCTGCACCGCCAATGCTACGACCCAGGGGCACTCAATGTTCTCAACCCAGGCTGCAACAACAACTGCAAGCTAGCTTCACGACCCGACACCCACAGACCCTTCAGCACCGCCAAGACCACAGACCTAGTGCAACTCGACCACACAAACACAACCGAACCGAAGACCCTGCAATGCATCCTCCTCAACATCTGATCCCTCCACAAACACTCTGGGACCTCCTCGACAGCACCACCCTGGACGTAGCATTCTTTACCGAAACCTGGACCAACACCACCTCGGGACCGGACATCGCCATCTCCATTCCCCAAGGATACAAGATCTCCAGGGAGGAGGAACCGTCATTGTTTACAAATCCACCCTCCACCCGAGCACACTCCCAGACGAGCCCACAGACCTGATGGAACACCTTCACTTCAAGTTACTGGCCAGCTCTACCTCCACCCTTCAAGGAACCCTCATCTACCGACCCCCTGCACTCCGTGGAGTTTTCACCAACTCGATCACAGACATCATCTCCCCGCATGCCATCGTGTTCACCAACTACACCCTACTGAGAGACCTCAATTTCCACCTCGACAACCAACTGGACCCTAGCTACACATCCCTCCTGGACATCCTCCACAACATTGAACTCTGCCGGATAATGACTGTTGGACTTGGCCCTTTTTTCATGGTCATCCCTGAACATTTTGCCACCCTCCTGTATTTTGTCTGACCTGCTTTTGTTGGTTTTATGACTCTGGGCACTTTACCACTGCGGATCAGTGCTTAAGTGCATATGCTCTCTCTATGGTAAATTGATGTATGGATTAGTGACTCCATGATTGGCTGATTTGGTTTACTTGTCAGACCCTAGTACAGTGCACTGAGTGTGCACAGGGCTTGTAAACCAAATGCTGCTAGTGGACTTGCAGCACTGGTTGTGCCACCCACAGAAGCAGCCTATAAAAGTGTGTCTCAGCTCTGCCATTGCACAGCCTGCGTGCAGTCTGGTACTGCCATGTTGACTGGGCAAGTGCACCCACTTGCCAGTGCCTAAACCTTCCCTTGTCGTCATATCAGACAGCCCTATGGTAGACCCAAGGGCAGGGTGCATTGTAAGTATAAGGTAGGACAAGCCCTGATGTGTGTGGCATGTCCTAATAGTGAATTACAGCCATTTACGTTTTTCACAATTGCAAGGCTACCTACTCTCCAAGGGGCAGTTAGATTATTACATCTTATATTCCTAACGACTCAGGGAACTAGGTAGAAATTCAAGTTTAGTATGCCTGAACTCAGAATGATAAAATGCATCTTTTAGTGAAGTTGGTTGTAACATTCTGTGTTTGAAAATACCACTTTTAGAAAGCAGGTATTTTCTTGTCTAACTATTCAAGCTTGCCTCTGCAAGGTTGTGTATTCCTTGTCTGGAGTTTGAGTGACTGGGCTGGGGAATTCCAGAAGACAGGGTGAGCCAGCCCAGTGCTGAATAGAGAGATCTGCATCTAGATGGGAGGGAGGAGTTGCACCTGAGACCTGAATCAGGCTGTCCCTTCCCTCCACAATGCTGGCTCTCCCTCCTGTGATGCGTCTGATGTCTCCGCCCTGCACTGCACTGTGAAAGGAGAGAAGGATTTAGGCCCAGATCTCTGTACTGGGGTGAATGTATGACATTGTGCTGCATTCTGTCCATCACCCGTTGTTTTTGCTTTTGTCACCCCGAGTGGGACGGATATGCTCAGACGTGAGTCCCGTGCTCTCCATGCCACTGGAATCAAGCTATCCAGGCTGATGAGGGCTGAAAGCCCGAAACCGGTCCTTGGATGCTTGTTTCCAGTCCAGGGAGGACCTGGCTTGGCAGTTCGGGCTGGACTGTTCCCATGGGGCACAGGGTCAAGACTGATTTGCATATAGCTGGGTTCAAACTGGAAAGGCATGGTGAGCAAAAAAACGATGGATTTAGGCCCAGATCTCTGTACTGGGGTGAATGTATGACATTGTGCTGCATTCTATCCATCACCTGTTGTTTTTGCAAAGGAGAGAAGGAGTCATGTCAACAGAGTGCTCCAGAACTGTGCCTTCCCTCCACAATGCTGGCTCCACCTCCTGTGTTGTGCCTGATGTCTCTGCCCTGCAATGTGAAAGGAGAGAAGGAATCATGTCAACAGAGTGCTCCAGGGCTGTGCCTTCCCTCCACAATGCTGGCTCCACCTTCTGTGGGGTGTGTTATGTTTTTGCCCTGCACTGTGAAAGGAAAGAAGGAGTCATGTAAACTGGGTGCTCCAGAACTGTTTTGGACTGGGCAAAGGCCCCTCTGCCCTCAAAGGACAAAGGATTTTGGGGTATAAATATTGGGACCCTGATCCCAAGAAATTAGATCACTTTTGGACAACAAGAAGAAACCTTTGCTGAGGAGAGGAACATGTAGAAACTGAGGAGAGACTATCCCTAAGCTGAAGCGCTGCTTGGGGGATCGGCCTGCAGTGGTTGCCTGACTGCCAAAGAAAGGAGAAAGGAACTCTGTGTGCTTTATTTCAACTTGTGTAGGATCTCCTAAGGTTTGAGAGAATAGCTTGCCTCCTGCTAAAGTCTCACGGGACAACAGACTTCAACCCCCAGCTCCCAAGAGTTTTTTGGAAGTGCCTACTGCTGTTTTTGGCCTTCTGAGGGACTGTGTGTCTCAAGGAGCTGGAAACGCAACTCAAGAGGAAGAAGTGTGTCGCAGTCGCAGGCGCTGCCGTCGCATCTCTGAACAAGGGTGTCGCCGCTGTAGCTGATGCATTGCACCGCATCGAGAGAAGCGTCTTGCACCGAAGAAGAAGCATGTCACCATCGCAGCCGCTGCCGTTGCATCTCTGAACAAGGATGTCGCCGCTGTAGTTGACGCATTGCACCGCATCAAGAAAAGCGCCTCGCACCCACGGAGAAGCATGCCCCTGTCGGAGCCGCGGCCGTTGCAACTCTGAACAAGGGTGTCGCCGCTGCAGCTGTCGCATCGAGCGGAAGCGTCTCGCATCAAGGGAGAAGAGTGTCGCCGCCAAAGCCGCTGTCGTCGCAACTCTGAACAAGGGTGTCGCCGCTGCAGCTGACGCCTCAAGCCGAGACTTCTCGCAACATCGGAAAAGCGTGCCGCGTCAAGAAGAACTTGACGTCTTTATTTCTTTGCACCGGAATTCGCCACATTTCCAACGTTGCAACACTTTTGTTTCCCTGCGTGTCGCATCTTAAGGTACATTGACTCAAAGTGTTGCATTTTAAGAACCAAAGAGAACTAAGCTAAACCTACCATTTTAAGTACAGTATTGTAGATTTTTGTCGTTAGTGGTCTTGTATTAAATCTATATAAAGAATACTTATTTTTAATATACAACATGTATGGTGTCCATCTGTAGTGTTGTTGCTTGACTACTGTATGTGTTCACAAATGCTTTACACACTGCCTCTGAGATAAGCACGTCTGCTCTTGCCAAGCTACCAAGGGGGTGAGCAGGGGTTATTTTAGGAGTGTAGCCCCTTACCCTGACTAGAGGCAAGGGTCCCTATTTGTCACAAGTAGCTACCTGTGCCAGCTAGAGACCCCCACGCACTCAGCAGGACACACCTTCGACCCCCTCTTCACAACAGAAAACTCCATCACCTTCAGCCACACCACTGAACTCCCATGGACTGACCATCAATGCGTCCACTTCACCTCTAGAACACCCACCATCACCAGCACCTGCTCCCATGATGATACAGAATCAACTTCACCCCAACCATCTCAGAAAATGATGACCCCAACACCGCAGCCCGAACCCTGAACAGATGGATCTCCGACAGTGCCAACACCATAGCCCCCCTCAAGAAAAACAACATACCCATGCCAAGAAAGCTAGTTGGTTCACCACCGTACTTCGAGAGTCCAGACACACTTGCTGCCGCCTTGAAAAGGCCTGGAGGAACATTAAATCCACAGAAGTCCACAACAACTTCAGAGCTGCCACCAACACCCACCACCAACTCTGCTACGGACTCAACATTGTGTCATACGCAGATGACATCCAGCTCATCCTCTCCCTATCCAACAAACCCAACACCGCCAGACACAACTTTCGAGAAGACATGGAAGCTGTCGCCAAAAGGATGAAAAACAGCTGCCTACAACTAAACACCAGCAAAACAGAAATTCTCATCATGGGCCCAAACTCCGATGCCTGGAACAACACCTAGTAACCCCCCGCCCTCGGAAGCCCAACCACCCCCATGGACCACGCACGCAACCTGGGAATCATTCTGGACTCAGAGCTCAAAATGGACCGCCAGATCAACTCTGTCTTGTCCTCCTGCTTCCACACCCTTATACTCCTATATAAGACCTTCAAATGGATCCCCCTTGAACACAGAAAGACCGTCACTCACGCCCTGGTCACCAGCAGGCTCGACTACGGAAACACACACTATGCCGGAATAAACAAAAACCTCACCCGCAAACTACAGAACATCCAAAATGCCACCGCAAGACAGGTCCTCAACCTGCCAAGACACTGCCACATCTCCCAGCACCTGCTCACACTCCACTGGCTCCCCATTGAAGATAGAGTCACCTTCAAAATGCTAACCCATGCTCACAAGGCCCTTCACTACACTGGACCAGCATACCTGAACAGCTGACTCGAATTCCATGCACCCAAAAGGACCCTACAATCAGCCCAGCACTCATATTCCGTGGTCCCCCGCACCAGAAAGACCAGATCGGGAGGCCACTCCTTCTCCTTCCGCGTGGCCAGAGCCTGGAACAACCTTCCGCTCCACCTCAGGCAGACAATATCGCTCCCCATCTTTGCAAGAAACCTCAAAACCTGGCTCTTAGACAGACACCCTCCTTGATGGACTGGAACCTGTGACCCCACCCCACAGTGCATTGAGACACTTACAGGTGAGTAGTCACGCTTAAGAAACACCTAATTGAGTAAAATGGAATAGTGCAGCATACAGTGGATAAAAGTGTTGTAGAATAGAGTAGTGCATCTTATAGTGGCTTGGGCTGGCTTGTTGAAGAGTGTCATAAAGTGTCATAGAGTGCAGTAGAGAAGAGTGCCACACAGTGGAATGCAGTGTTGTACAGGGGAGTGGCATGGAGTAGAGTAGAGTGCAGCATAGTATGCTAGAGTGGAGAGAAGTGTCAGGGACTAGCATAAGTGGAATAGCGTACATTGGAGTGTCATACAGGTAAGTGGTGCAGAGTGGAGTGACACATAGTGGAATTGTGTACTGTAAAGTAGACTGGAACAGAGTAGTGCGGAGGAGCATGCAGTGGAGTGACATACAGTGGTGTGGCATAGATTGAAATACTGTATAGTGAAGTGGCATAGAGTGGATTATGCCCTACCCAATAGGGGTAGGGCATAGAATGGAGTGGGATACAGTGACGTGGAGTGATGTACAGTGGAATAGCATACAGTGTAGTGTTCTAGAGTGGAGTGGCATAGAGTGAGGTGGTGAACAGTAGAATAGTGTACAGTGGAGTGGAGAAGAGTTGACTGGTATTAGAGTGATGTGGGGTACAGTGTAATAGTGTACAGTGTAGCAGCTCATAGTTGAGTGGAGTACAGTGGAGTGGCATACAGTTTAAAGGCGTTGAGTGGAGCCATATCAAGTGGAATAGCGTATAGTGGAGTGACGTGAAGTGGCATAGAGCACAGTAGTGTAGAGTGGAATAGAGTGGACTTGCATACAGTGAAACAGCATTGAGTGGAGTAATATAGACTGGAGAAATGTACAGTGGAGTGAAGTAGATAGGAGTGCAGTGGAGTGGCGTAGAATGGAGTAGGATAGAGTATATTGGAGTAGAGTGGAGTGGCATAGAGTGGAGTAGCATACAGTGGAATAGTGTATAGCGGTGTGCCGTACAGTGGAGTGGCATAGAATGGAATTGCATAGAATGGAGTGGCATCCAGAGGAGTTGCATACACTGGAACAGTGTAGACTGGAGTTGTCTATTGTGTAGTGACGCACAGTGGAGTGGCATATAATGGAGTTGCATACAGTGGAATGGCATACAGTGAAATAGTGTACAGGGGAGTTTTGTAGAGTGTAGTGGCATAGATTGGAGTGGGGTAGAGTAGAGTGGTGTACAGAGGAATAATGTACAGTGGAGTGGCGTAGAGTATATTTGGTGTACAGTGGAATAGCGTACAGTAGAGTCGTGTGGAATGGAGAAGTGTATAGTAGAATAGCATGGTTTGTAGTGGTGTAAAGTAGCATGGTGTACAGTGGAGTGGATAGTGGAATAGCATAGAGTGTAATGACGTACAGTGGAGTGGCATAGAGTGGAATAGCATAGAGTGAAATGGCGCACAGTGGAATAGCGTATTTGGAGTGGTATAGAGGGTAGAGGTGTAGAGCGGATTGTGGTAGAGTGGAGTGGTGTACAGTGGAATAGTGTACAATGCAGTGGTAAAGCGTGCCAGGCTTAGAGTGGAATGGCATAGAGTGGAATAGCATACAGTAGAGTGGCATAGAGTGGAGTGGTGTTGAATGGAGTGGCGTAGATTGCAATGAGATACAGTCTGTGGCATACAATAGAATAGCGTACACTTCAGTGGAGTAGAGTGGAGCACTGTACAGAGGAGTAGGTAGAATGGAGTGGTGTACAGTGGAATAGCGTATAGTGTAGTGGTATAGACTAGAGAGGCATACAGAGGAGTGTTATACAGTAGAATAGCATAAAGTGTGGTGTCGTAGAGAGAAATAGCTGACAGTGGAGCGGAGTAACAGGGCATACACTGGGGTGGTGTAACACTGTAGGGGGGTAGAATGAAATGGCGTACAGTTAAATAATGTGTGGATTATCAAAGAGTGGAGTGGCGTACAGCAGAGTGGTGTAGTGGTGTACAGTGGAATTGTGTACAGTAGAGTGGAGTGATGTACAGTGGAGGGCAGCGTGGAGTGGCATAGAGTGGAGTGTGGGACTTGCCCAGATGTAGCAGGAAAGTGTGTGAATGGATGTTGATGTAATGTAGCACGAATACATATTATGATGTGTAAATGATATGTTGTGGTGCTAGCTGTAAATAGTGTTAAAGTTATTAAACTTCAAATATATTGTGTCACAGGATACTGCTGCAACTTCGCAGTATACCGTATTACATGCCAATGAGAAGGCTGTATGTGATTGGCTAATGGCTGTCTTTACAAAACATTAAAGACAGCCAGGTTGTTTTCAACACACTTTACCGGCGTTCTGGGTTAGGGCCTTAAATGTAGGTGAGCAGTAGGGTGTACTGCTGTTCCCAACCTAGTACCATTTTATTAAAGTGGTAATAGGTAGGTACATGTATGTATGTTTCTATATGTATTTATAGCACTTTACGGATAACCACACTTTTTAAAAATAATATTTTAATACAAGCAGTAATTTGTAGATTTTGCCATGTATCCCATCAAGATTTTTGTAAAAAAATTAAATACATAAAAAAATGGAACTATACTGTAGTATACTTAATTTATAACGAAATGTGTAGAAGAGTATATTTTTCATTTTTTAGCATATTTGTTTTAAATGTTTTTTATAAGTACTACAGTACTTCCAAAGCAGTTCCATGGTACTCTGTACATTTTGAAAAAAACATGAAGAAACTTACAAATATTTTTCCTTAAAAAAACACTAATACTTACCTATATCTAAATAGAACACTGCCAAAGTGTACTGAAAACAAAATAGCTACCTTAAATTTTTGTAAAGGCAGTCATTAGCCAATCACGTAATGCTTTGTCATCGCTATGTACCATGGTAGTTTTTCGAAATACCCTGAAATTGCACAAAACTACTATGACAACAGATATCACTATGTTTAAATGTCTTATGACCTGAATAACACTTACCCTAGCCACCTGTAATAGCCATTAGGATAATCTGTGCACCATAATGTATAATCCTGCACAATTTCATGGAATCCCGTTGAGCCACAGATAAAATGTCAATGGAAACTGCAGTGGTGAAAAAATGAGTGTTTCGGACCCTCCTTTTCTCGTTGCACCCCCTTGGCAAATCACCACAAAACTTTACACCCTCTGCCAAAGTAGAAAAATGTATAGGTCTGAAACGTTTCATGGAGATTCATGAAACAGGAGCAAAGTTATTAGGGAGCAAATTGCTGAGGAATTTCTATAGCTGGGAGTCTTAACTATAACTACAGAGTTGCTACTGCAACTGTGTACTTTAAATATATATATTTTGAAATGTTGGGAGGGGGCTGCGCAGCCCCCCTCCTGGATCCCGTGATGGTACTGGGGACCGCCACCAGGGCCGGCTCCTGCAGTGTCCCGTGGGGCCCACCTCCGGGACACTGTAGTTTGCTATGGCAGGGTGGGAGCCATAGCAAACTTGGTTTGGATTTTGAAAGAGAAAGCAGATAAACCTGCTCTCTTTTTCAAAATGCAAACCAAATTGCTTTTCCGCACGGGGCGCTGCATCTTTGCAGTTCCGCATGTGTATAAGCAATGCCGGCTCCCGAGGGACGTGGGGAGCCACAGGACCGTGGGGGGATTGGGTACCCCCCACGGTCCCCAACCGAGAGGGCCAGCCCTGGGGGATGGGGTCCCCAGGGCTACAAGTGGCCCGCGAAAGGGGGCCACGTGGCCCCCCTCACCAAAATTTGATAGAAAAAAAACCAAAGGCCGGCCCCGGAGGATGGGGTCCCTGGGCCATTAGTGGCCTGAGGAGGGGGGCAATGCAGCCCCTCTCCCAAAATATTATAATAAAAAAAGGCAATGCCCCGGGGAATGGGGTCCCCGGGGCTGATTAAGGCCTCGGGAGAGGGGCCACGCGGTCCCCTTCCAAATGTTTTACTTAAAAAAAAAAATTAAGGAGCAGGGCCTGCGGGATGGGATCCACAGGGCCAATAAATTTGAAAAAGAAGGGGGGCCACACAGCCCACCTTCTTACAAAAAAAGGCATTGTGCCGGAGGCCACACCCCCTACTTGCAGCAATGAGGTACGAATTCCCCTTGAATACTGGTGGTCCCTGGGGGCCAACTAGCCAACCAGGAACATCCAGTAAGCACCAGGGGGCAGCGTTGCAGAGAGGTGTTCTGAGGCAATGCCACTTTTTACAACTCTCTGCAACGCAGCTCTGTGGTGCTTAATGGAGGTAGCTGGTGGGCTAGTTGGCCCTCAGGGACCCTCAGGATTGAGGAGGAATTAATTCTCCAACTTAAAACGCACCACAGGGCGTGTTTGCAGACATGTCACCTCAGGTCATGCCCCCTTCCTTCATCATTATGCAAACGCGCCCCGTGGCGAGTTGTCAGTTGGGGAATTAATTCTCTTTCAATACTGAGGGTCCCTGAGGGCCAACTAGCCCAACTGGTATCTCCAGTATGCACCAGGGAGCTGCGTTGCAGACAGGTGTTTAGAGGCCTGCCCTTTTTTACACCTCTCTGCAACACAGCTCTGTGGCGCTTACTGGAGGTACCTAGTGGGCTAATTTGAGCCTAGGGACCCTTAGGATTCAAGGGGACTTAATCTCTCAACTTAGAACGACCACAGGGCGCATTGACACAGTGGTGAGTACAGGGGACGGAGCCTGTGGTGAAGTGTGCAAACACGCCCTGTGGCGCATTTTAAGTTGAGGAAATAATTCCTCTTCAATCCTGAGGGACCCTGGGGGCCAAATAGCCCACCAGGTGCTTCCAGCTGAGGAATTTATCAACCATCTGAATAAAAATGAAATCAATCTTAGATTTACCTCAGATATAAGCCCCGTAACTGTGAACTATTTAGACCTAATGATGTTTGAGAAAGATGGTAAATTAGAGAAAGAGTTATTCAGGAAAAAAACCAGCTGGGAACTCTATTTTACAAGCTAAAAGTAACCATCCGCAGAAACTTGCAAAAAGTATCCCTTAGATTTAAACGGAATTGCTCTAGGGATTGTGATTTCATATCAGCAGCACGAGACAGTATCGCAAGATTTAAAATCAGATGGTATAATCAAGATCTTTTGCATACCACCTTGGAAAAAGTAAAGAAAATTCCAAGAAGTGAGCTATTGAAAGAGAAAGAAAAAGAACACGAAAATAATCATGAGAAAGATGGAGGAAAATTTAGACTAATCACCACCTATTCAGATGATGCCAACACTTTAAGACACATTATGAAAAAAAAGTTGGCACATCTTAAAAACTGATGTCATTATTGGCAATGATATTCCACAGGCCCCACTTATCACATTCAAAAAAGCAAGATCACTACGGGACCCGCTGGTCCATAGTCATCTACAAAATATCCCTGAAAAAACAGGTAGAATAAAAGATATGAAAGGCTTTTATCCCTGTGGGAAGTGTAAGGCCTGTGCTAAATATAGAAAGGTGTTATCCTATGACATACCAGGGCTGAAAGAGAAAAAGATCATCAATAAATTTCTACCATGTCACACAACACACGCTGTGTATTGCCTTACTTGCCCGTGCGGGCAGCGATATATAGGCAGTACAGTACATAGCGTCAAGATCCGGATTTTAGAACATCAGTGTGCAATTGTAAATAAGGATTTCAATTACCCAGTAGCCAGACTCTTTGCCATAAAACATGCCAGCAACAAGGCTGTTGCAATACCTTACTATAGACCATGTACCATTAGAACCTAGGGTAGGGGACAGGGTACTTAAATTGCAGAGACTGGAGTCCCGCTACATCATTGATCTACAGTCAAAGGCACCGAAAGGACTGAATACTGGAGAAGAGCTGGCGGTACACCTAGGTAAATGAAAATGAACTAACAAATAAAAATAAATAAAAAATAATAAAAAATCAAAATAGGATCCATTAAACAACTATATGCTGCAATTAACTAGCAATCTGCCAATCCATGGCTAGATAGTGGAGAAACAAGAATAGTGACAGCTGCTGATTCATAGTCAAATGAAATATGTCACCTTGAAAGTCACAGCCGTAATCATGCAAATATATTTATATTTGATATGTAGAAAAAGCATTAAATATGATTGGTTCTGCTGTTTTTCCTCATATAGTGAGGCATGTGGCGCACTGAGAGGGAAGCAGCGGCATGGTCGATACACGGTTGAATTATAATGGCGGCTAGAAACTAATTCGCAAAATATAAAAAAGAAAAAAATATATGTAATCAAGGTGACTGCATATAAAATGTAAATATGTAAATAATGAAGTGAATGTGAATATGTAAATATGTGTTATACATTGAAAAGAACATTTACACATGTTTACAAATGACGTATACTTGAACATTGGCAGCTAGTCCACTTTTTATGTTGTAGAATTATGACGAAATACATTCAAAATGGGCCCTCATAGTGTCGACAGTAAACACTGATGAAGGTAATCCGAAAGGCGTCTGTTTTGTTGCAAATAAACCGATTTGAAAATCTCCCTGTGGGTGCCTATACTCTTTTCCTGGTGAGGAAATTAGGAGTGAGGAGCGAGAATATATATATATATATATATATATATATATATATATATATATATATATATATATATATATATATATATATATATATATATATATATATATATATATTCACTACATAAACAAAGTTTACCGAGACGATATAGTTAGGTCCAGGTTTCATTCGTACAAAACGAGTGAAATTCAGCAGTTATAGTTAGCCGAGCTCACTATAACTCGTGCCATGCATTGACCTGCTTATGACCTCACATATTACATCACTCATGCCATCACTGATGACATCTCATATGACATCACTGGAGACATCACTGATGACATCATCCGGTGACTGTGAGTGTTTTTAAAAAGTTTATCAGTGGCTGCGTGACTGACTGTATAAGTGAGTGATTAGGTGTCTCAGTGAATGTATGGGTGAATGACTGATTGTGTGAATGTCTGTTTCAGTCAGTCAGTTGGTGTCACAGTGGTTGCATGGGTGTGTGAGTGGGTATGCGATTGGCTGTATGGGTGAGTGATTACTTGTCTAAGTACCTGTATGGGTGGCTGAGTGTCTGTGGGTGAGGGGTGTGTGACTGCCTCTATGAATGAATGATTGGGTGTGTCTGTGGCTGTTAGGGTTAGTGATTGCATGTGTGAGGGGCTCTATGGGTGAGTGTGTGTTTGGTTGTGTAGGTGAGTGAGTGGATGTGTCAGTGATATATGGATTAGTGACTGGGTATGTGAAATGCAGAATAGGTGAGTGATGGGGTATACAAGTGACTGTGTGGGTGAGTGAGTGAGTGTTAGAGTGGTTGTAGGAGATGAGTGTGTGCTTGTGTCAGTAACTGTATAGGTGAGTGAGCACGTGTAAGTATCTGTATGAGTAAGTGGCTGTGTGATTGACTGTATGGGTGAGTGAGTTGGTGTGCTGAGTAGCTATATGGGTGTCTGACTCAGTGTGGGAGTGGCTGTATGGGTGTGTGAGTGTATATATCAGTGGCTGTATTAGTGAGTATTCGGGTATATAAGTTGCTGTATAGCTAAGTAATTGGATGTGTGTGTATATCTATGAATCAGTGAGTGGGTGTGCTAGTACTGGTATGGGTCTGTGAAGGGATTTGTGAATGGTTGTGTCGGGGGAAGGAACATTTCTATGGGGTGTGAGAGGGTACGTTAGTCATTTTCTGGATGATGTCATCAGTGATGTCATTTGAGATGTCATTAGTGATGTCACTGACCATGTCATGAGTGATGTAATATGTGAGGTCATCAGCAGTGTATTCTGGGGGCATAAGATATAGTTAGCTTAAGTAATTATAACTGGTGAATTTCAATGGTTTTGTAGGAGTGAAATCTGAGCCTAACTATAACATCCCTGTAACCTTTGTTTTTTTCAGTGAATTTCTAAGGTATTTTTAAAATTGTATTTCCTAACTATAATGCCCCTGTAACCTTTGCTTTTTCAGTGCTAATGTACATACCATGTGTTCTCCAGGATCCTATAATTTTATATGTTGACCTCATTATAGCCTTCAACATGTCTCACTGACTTAAGTGCTTGCTGCTGACATATGATGCGACCTATAGATCACACATTTGAACCCCTTGAGGTCCAAACATCCTTTCATCCTTTAAAGGTTGGAGTACCAATCAATTAATAGTGGGATCTGCTACTTACAGCTCTCAGTCAGATAAGTGTGAAGCTGTCTATACAAAGCACAGAGAAATGTAGGAGGACTCTTTCCAGTAATGCATTATCATTTCAATCTTACAAGCATTCATACTCAATTAAAGAAAGGGATAAGGTTTACCTAAATAGCAAGTTTACCCTTTGGTTGACTAAGGATTGATTGGGGGATCCTAAAGGTTTTAGTTTCCCTGAGGTATGTCTGTCGACTTTGATCCAAAGTATTATGTTTCCAGAACAGAATTAAACCTTTTTGGAAAACTTGAGGATCAAGGATACCTGTCTTTGTTGTGAGAAGGTATAATGAAACACAAGGCATATTAACTTTCTTTGCTCTCTGTTTTAAGTGCTTGACAAAGAATTTCTTTCTTTTTGGGTGTATAATGTTTTTTATTTAACATTAACAGACAACTGAACATTCAGTTCACATCCTTCACTTTAGGCATTTGTATCTCAATTCTTTTGATAGGTTTTTTTAATAAAAAAAGAAAAAATACCGACCCTTGTTTAGGTATTATCATATAAACATAAAGTGCAGATGATACAGAAAAGTACGGTAATCACATATACAGGAGATCAATTGTTTCAGCAAAGTAAATAAATATAAAAGTAAGCATTAATACTAACATGTGCAAAATCCCATTAGCAAATATGAATCTAACAATTATATATATATATAAACAAAATTAGGATTGTCACATATAAACAAAGGGGGCCAAATAGAGTTAAATTGTTGTAAGTTATCATTCCAATTTTAGATCATTTTCTCAAATTTAGCCAATCAAACATGTCTTCAAGTCATGATTGGGATAACATTTGTTTTCCAAAATGTAGTACATTGTTTTAGCCAAGCTGAGAGCAGTGGAAAGCCACTTAAAGGTATGGCTGGAAATGGGGGTTGAGTCTGAAGAATCATGTAAAAGAAAAAAGCGCTTTATAAGGAAATATTAATAGGGAAATATTATTTTAAGCAATTTTCAATCTGAAACCAGACGGGGCATATTTTTGGACAATCCCATAATATGTGTCCTATATCACAATCAGGTTCTCAACACGTCCAACAAAGGGAATTGGAGCTAAGCTTAGTTGAGTGTTATTTGGTCGGGGACCACTGCCAATGGGTCAGTATTTTAAAGTACGTACATTTAAGACTGGAATCTCTAAGCCCTTTTATTATATTTCTCTGTCACAGAATTTTGTGCCTGCTTTGTTGTAAATATGGTAACCTTACCCAAAAGTCAGCTATTTTGTTAATATGCAAAATGTAGAAATTGAATGTAACAATTTTTCTTGGGCAATTTAATTGGGTGATTAAGAAAGTGACATCAAAAAGTGTTGTCAACGATTCCCTGTTAGATTATTTTTGTTTTGTCGTTGGTTAGCATTTCATGTTGTAGCTGTTTTATATATTATCTCATTTTAAATACTTTTATCTCACTCAAATGTGAATATGATCTATGTTTAATGGACAGTTGCCCAAATAAGCTAATTTAAAATCATAAACTGCAGTCATATTGAAAAATAAACCGAATTAACAGCTTTTCATAGCATTTGTCATCGGCCCCTCTCTGAATAATGCCCTACGTCTTGTCTCTTGTGTATAGGTCTGAATCCACGAATAAAGGACACACTCGGAAACAGTGAAAAGTAATCCAGTCGCCATCTTTAGACAGGGAATATCTTGGCCTACCTAAGAACGGAATGATTGCTAGTATAGAACCAGTTCTCACTAATCAACGTAAATTACTAAATGTTTTAGCTAAGTTTGCTAATGGTGGTAATTTACACCTGTTTAGCTGATTCCCAAAACATACTGGCGTGTGTATGAACAATTTGTGTAAGTTATATACTCTCTTTTAAGGTGCTTGGAATTCATACTCATGCTCATTTTCCAAGCTCCACTTGCTCCTTCCGTAAAGACAGTCCTGCAAAGGCACCTTTGTGCAAAGGAAACCAGTCCAGGGACAGGCCAGAAGCAGTAGCATCTCCTTTTAATAATGGTTGGATCTGTTCCTGCCACTCTCCTGGCCATGTCCTGCGGGCAAATGTTGTGCATGCTCTCTATGAATACATGCAGCATGAGGCGCACATGTGCATCGCATTTTGTAGTGGGATAATATCCCTTTGTGGATTTCGGATATGTGTAGCTTCCAATTGGAAATCAGACCAATTCAATTAATTATTCTTTATTTGAAAGTCATAGACAATGATAAAAGATAAAATACCGAGCATAAATACCTTACAAACAAATACAATTACATTAAAAGTAGACCTAAGGGATATACAGGCTTTATAAACTAAAAGTTAAAACTCATGAAGTAAGATACAGCTGCTATAAGAAAACTGCTCATTCTAAAACATACTTCAGTACTGGAAAGCTATTGTTCAAAATGAAGCGCAACTCTACTTTGTTTAAAGTTGTTTGCTCTAAAAAGAGGTAATAATAATAATAATAATAATACTGACATTTGTAAAGCGCGAACAGCTACCTCACAAGGAGGTGTCCTGGCGCTAAGTGAGCAACTCTTGTTGGGCAGGAAAAACAAAAAAAGGAGGGAGAGTGCTTATCTTTTCTGGGCAAATAGCCAAGTCTTTAGTAGCTTCTTGAAACAGGATTCAGTCGTGGCAGCTTGGATGGTAGCCGGCAGGGTATTCCAAAGTATTGCCGTACTAACAGAAAAGGACCTGCCACCGAGTCTAGCTCTTCTGGCGCGAGGGACGAGGAGCTGAAGCCGAGCGTTAGAACGCAGGTGCCTCTCCTGGTGATACCTGGGGAGTCTAAGTTTTAAGTAGTCAGGACAGGACCCCTTAAGTGCTCTGAACGCCAAGGTTAGAGCTTTGAACTTTATTCTACTAGCCACAGGGAGCCAATGCAGGTCGTGCAGATGCGGAGAGACATGCTGTCTAAAAGGGATGTGTTTTAGCAGTCTCGCAGCCGCGTTCTGCACGATCTGTAGGCGGTGTACCAAATATTTGGGTAGGCCAAGATATAGGCCATTCGCGTAGTCCAATCTGGATGTAACTGTTGCATGGACTACCATATTTCGGCAGTCTGCTGGCAAAAGCGCAAGGAACTTTCGAAGGTTCCTAAGTTTGAAAAGGCAGCCAGTTTTGACCTGTTGTATGTGTGCCGAAAAGGAGAGACCCTCGTCCCATCTTACCCGTAAGTTCTTCGCATAGGTGCTAGGAGGAGGGGAGGGACCCATTTCAGGAGGCCACCACAGGTCAGAGGGAGGGCGATAGTGTTTGCCAAAAAAGACAACCTCCGTTTTGCCAGCGTTCAGTTTTAATTTGTTGGTATTCATCCAGCTGGAAATATCCCGAAGACAACCCCTCAATTTGCTGAAGGCTGCCTCAGATACGTCAGAAAAGGGGAAGACTAATTGCGTAGCATCTGCATACGAAATCGCCTTCACTCCCCATTTTGAGATCAAGGTAAAGAGTGGGGCTAAGTAAACATTAAAAAGTAATGGGCTGAGAGCCGACCCCTGAGGGACGCCACACTTGAGGTGTTTTGGTTTTGAGGTGAAGGTGCCCAGCGCTACTTTCTGGGAGCGATCTGTAAGATAGGATTGTAGCCAGCCCAATGCTTTGTCTTTCAGACCTATATCCTTCAGCCGTGAGATCAATCTATCGTGATCCACCGTATCAAATGCGGCTGATAGATCCAGGAGTACCAGCATGGCTGATGCTCCTGAATCTAGAGACCACCTAATCGACTCAGCCACCTCAATGAGGGCAGTCTCGGTGCTAAATCCCGATCTGAAACCTGACTGAGTTTCATGCAGAATCTCATTGTCCTCGATAAATCTGTTCAATTGACGTTGTATCAATTTTTCGAGCATTTTGCCAGGGGCTGCTAGAAGGGAGATTGGGCGGAGATAATACATATAAAACTCTAAAAGGTTTGTGCAGTCTTTTTAAACCTGCACTTCACCTTAATTAGCAAGCAAGTATGGGGATTCAAGATTATATAAACGATGCAGAGCCAAGTATTAAGATACTATTTTAGGCCATTGTGGTTCTGCCATAGGTCTTAAGAAGGATAGCTTGTAAACATGGATCATCCACTTACAAAGCATATTTCAAAATATTAGAAAGTTTAAGAGAGTAACACAGAGGAAGGGTGAAGATCCCCATTAATAGAATTTAGGTAGAATGAATTTTCAGAGAAATAAGAAATAGAAATAAGATAAACTATTCCGGGTTCCAAATTCAACATTTCACTACCTGTGGATGGGCATTCCTGATATCTCGAGAGTTGATTCACCCTAATCTAATATTAGCTTGATTTGTGGATGATTTAAAGTTCAGTACTCCTGCTGAACTTTTTCCTTGTTTGTCATATAGTTCATCCAGAAACGCAGTTTCACCACCTTTCTCAATGTGACATCCTTTAGTAAAAGGCTTAACTTTGCAAAATTCCTACAGGACAGGGATTGGAGCACTGCGGTCACCTACCTTTGATTATGTTCTGCATTGACTCAATATTTATCTTGCAACAGAAGATTGAGCACAATGCTCAAGAGTTTTCCATGATCTCGTGACCACTGTGAGATATAAAACGCTATGTAGTAATTGGTTCTGTAAACACCAATCTCTGACTATGAGCGCTACGAAAGTTTTCCTGATGTTCTCTTTACAAGTGGCCTGTATAATCACATATAATGGAAATTCTAGTTTGGCGGCTAGCACTGCCCTCCAGCCGTTTTCCCCAGATAAGTTTCAGGAAGGTCAAACATTCCAAACTTTATCATGGGAAACACATGCCCGGTGATTACTGGAATATGAGTAAATTGATGAAGTAAGGGCATGTTATTGGTAATTCTGACCTAGTTGTATTTCGAAGATATTTATTGCCCATATATTCTCACCGAGTGGGTCATATGGCGACTTGTAGTGAGAGCCATAGTGTAAATTTTTTATGTTAGCTTCTTTATAGGTTGTTTGTTCAAGATAGCTTGGTAGAACAAGCTGAGATTGCCAGCTTGCTGCTGATTCACACCATGGTGAACTGAGCAAATAATATTTTACTGCAGCTAGAAAAATGTTTTAGGAAGAGTGTAAAATATCTGCTCGTCCACCTAACCAAACACTTTCACTCTCACAGTGGCACAAATAACCAGGGGGCATATTAGCAAGAACCTTGTTAAAATTATTGCTGTTTTAGCAGCAGGAAACTGCTGCTAAAATGGCGATAATGGTTTTTAAAACAATTTGTTAGTGTCCAAGATGGCCGCGTAGGTGCGCAGCTCCGTCGGCCCCAGACCCCTATCCCACTATCCTGACCTACATCCTGGGGCGCTGACCCTGCCGCCTATTGTTGGAAAGTGCGCGACGCACCTTGAAGAAACTCCGACCCCGCTGCGACATCGGGGGCCGGAGATACACATCGCGGCGGTCCAGGCCTGCTCGCCCAGCTGGAGCCGGGGACTCGAGTGTGCCAGGGGGCCGGCTGCAAGTTGCAAAACACCCGGGGCTGAGACTGGAAGTTACTGGTTGAGCCCAGGTGTCAACGCGATTTCATCCGCGTTGGGAGAGGAAGTGTTACGGTGGGGGAGCGGGCCTTTGCGAGAGCCCCCCCGCCTGGAGAAATCGAGAAAGCTCTTTGGAAGGCACTGTACCGGCAGAGGAGGTGAGGAGAAGACCTCGAGGGCGGCCGGCAGCACTTTGGCGCACGGATTGCCCCAACCGGGGGTGGTGGATTGTTTGGGGGCCTGCCTGTGTCGCTCCAAGGGGGGGCCGGTTGGCTCGCCCTCCGCCCCCCTGGATTTGCTGGAGGGCCCTCCACGGAGGCAGAGGGCGAATAGTTGGAGGTGGGGTGCCCGGACTGCGCGGATGTGCGACCGAGGCAAAAGTGGATCACCTGCTGCCTGGTGTGGGCTGGGACTCTGGAGGCGCAGCCCCCGAGCCGAATACCCAGCCGGGTGCCCATATGAGGATCACTGTGGAGGAGACAGAGGAGTGCCGCGGGTGGCGGCAACAGCAATGAGGGGTCCCCCCGGTGGCGGACCCTTCGGAGGTGTGACATCCGCCTTGCCTCCCATTATCAGTACGTTGCGCAGTGGGGAGCGCACCCCTGGTGGGTGTCGAAAGGTGAATAGTTGGAGGTGGGGTGACCAGACTGGGTGGGTGTGCCATCGGGCAAGAGTGGATCGCCTGCTGCCTGGTGGGGGCTTGGACTCCCACCCAGTATGACGGCAGAGGAGACTGCGGAGTGCTGCAGACGGCGAAAAAGGCGAGGAGGGGTCCCCCCGGTGGCGGACCCTTCGGAGGAGTGACATCCGCCTTGCCTTCTGTTATCAGCACCTGGTGCAGTGGGGAGCGTACCCCGGCGGGAGGCTTGTATTGAGGCCATGGCTAGACCGACAACCAGCTCTGTCGGGGATGCCTACTGGCAAGCCGGAATCGAGCACTGGCCTGATGCTGGGGACCGATCCCAGAGGACCCAGGTGAGTGGGACAGGAGCCGCTTTGACCTCTGCTCGTTGGCTGGCTAGGATCTCCGGGCCCTGAGACTATTCTGTTCTAGCCCGACTGTTCCCCGGTGGACCCTCTCCTCCACTGAACTGCGATCTCTGTGTAGATTGTCGTTGGGCCCACATTCAGGGGACGTTGGCTGAGTGGGAGTGCGGTCAGGCCACCCAGTGTCACTTGGAGGTGACTGGTGAGGCATCATGGCCGGGAGGCCAGGGGTCCCGAGAAGAGATTACCAGATGGCGACTAAACCCGAGGGTGATAAGCAGCACTCCAAATCTTCCAGAGGGTCTCGTCCCATCCAGAACAACAAGCTTGACCATTACACGATGCCCAGAGGGTCTCCACCGGAGTCAAAGAGAGTTCAAGGGGCAGGAAGAGACTCCACTGGACCTCCACTGGAGCCAACATTGCTCGACGTGATGGCGGCCATCGATGGTGTCAAATCATCCCTTGGGCAGAAGATCGAGCTGCTGGACAATAGACTGGTGTAACCATCAAGGTCAATCTCATCCATGCCGACCTCACCAAAGCCAGTGAAAAAGTCAAGTCGCTAGACATCAAAACTGCTAGCCTAACAGACAACATGGCGCTGCTTCAGCAGGAGGTACGTGATGTCAAGTCCTCTAGTGATCTCACGAATCGTAAGCTGGATGACTATGAAGGAAGAGTCAGACGGAAAAACGTTCGTATTATTGGTGTCCTGGAGAAAGCCGAAGTCCCGGTCCCAGACCTGTTCATTGAAGACATTATCCTCAATCATCTCAAGCGCAAGGGGCTGAGTAACTTCTTCACGATCAAGCAGGCGCACAGGATCCCGAGGGGGCCAAGACCTGGATCCCCCCCTCGTCCAATGATCAAAAGGGTGCTTAATTTCAGGGACAGAGACGCTATCCTGCAGGCTTCCAGATCGGGGGGCCCCCTGAAATATGAAAGTACCACTCTTACATTCTTTCCGGATTTCACGCAAGCTGTCCAGAAGAATGCTTGTTTCCAGTCCAGGGAGGACCTGGCTTGGCAGTTCGGGCTGGACTGTTCCCATGGGGCACAGGGTCAAGACTGATTTGCATATAGCTGGGTTCAAACGGGAAAGGCATGGTGAGCAAAAAAACGATGGATTTGGGCCCAGATCTCTGTACTGGGGTGAATGTATGACATTGTTCTGCATTCTGTCCATCACCTGTTGTTTTTGCAGCTGTCCAGAAGCAGCACCAGGGTTTCCTTGGAGTTAAGAAGAGACTCAGAGACAGAGGGTTGAAATATGCTATGATGTTTCGGGCCCGGCTGCGGATCAAGGTTGAGGGGAAAGCCTGGTTTTTCGACAACCCGGACGTGGCTTTGGACTGGTTGGTGAGACTCAACTCGGCCGGGCCTGAGGGGCAGGACGGAGATGGTGGTGAGAGCCTGCGGGAGCAGGAATGAAGGACACTGCAATTGTTTGTGACATTTGAGACTGTCAGGTAGTGGGTTTCACTCCCACTCACATGCTTCCTTCCGACCTGATCCTTAAGTGTGTGCAATGCACTAGGCGCAGAGCAGTGATATCCTGGGAGGTGGGGGGTGGGGTGTGGGATTACCGGGGTCCTTACATCCTCCCCAGTTCTACTTTTAGATAGTTGGTAGTTTAGAATATGGGGCGACAGGCACACTGCCAGTTTGGGTTAGGCGGAAGCCATGAGCAGGGGTGCAGGGCGG
This sequence comes from Lissotriton helveticus, assembly GCF_964261635.1. Classification (NCBI taxonomy): domain Eukaryota; kingdom Metazoa; phylum Chordata; class Amphibia; order Caudata; family Salamandridae; genus Lissotriton; species Lissotriton helveticus. The sequence goes on from NC_136062.1 coordinate 158,995,387, forward strand.
GGGAGAGGGGTTGGGAAAGTTGTTTGAAAGATGTTATCTTCTTTTTTCCTTTTATTTCACAGCAGGGGACAGAGCTATGATTGTACTGTATCCATACCGTTTCAATGCCATATGTTAGAAAGGGATCGGGGATTTCTGTGCTTAGCTTGAATGTGAACGGCCTCGGGGATAAACTTAAGAGGGGTATGGTGAGCCAGTTGATTAGACGGCACTCCCCAGATGTTGTACTACTTCAGGAGACTCACCTTATTGGTAGCCGCTGCATGGCCCTGCACAGAGGGGGTTATAAGTTGATTGCACATGCTGGGTTCACCACAGGATCTAGGGGAGTCGGCATTTTGGTTAAGAACTCCTTCCCCCTCAGCATACAGGCCATATGGTCGGATCAGTGGGGTCGCTATTTCGGGATATCGGGACAGTGGGAAGGGGCTGTAGTTACCTTTATGTCCATCTATGTCTCGCCCGGTCTTCAGGCAGACACCTTCTGGGACTTGGGCGCGATTTTCATCACGTTGCCACTAGGTCTCCTTGTGATGGGGGGGGACTTCAATGCAGTGGTGGATGGCGAGCTCAAGAGATAACTGGCTCGAACACTGAGGCCGGCGCAGAGATGGCTCCCAGACTTCCTGGAAACGATGGGGCTTGTCGATGGATAGAGGTTAAGTAATCCGAGTGGAGTGCACTACACCCATGTGTCCGCTGCGCACCACAGCCTGTCTAGAATCGATTATATACTGTTACCAGCAGCCCAAGCTGCCACGGTGTGTGAGGTGTGACACCTGGGAAGAGGAATCCCCGATTTGGCTCCAGGTGGAGACTGGCTCAGCTAATGTAGGGAGAGTAGCCCCAATTAATGCATGGCATCTGAAAGACTCGGCCACCAAGAAAGGATTTGCTAAAATCACGGAGAGATATTTCCAGGATAATAGTGGCACAGTGGACTCGGAACAGACCCTATGGGAAGCATTTGAAACTGTGGTTCATGGGGAGGAGGTGTCCCTGATCGCCGGGAAAAAGAAGAAACGACTTGCAGAAATAGACAGAGGCGGAGGTGATGAGGTTGGAGGCGGAGGTGTCGCGGACAGCAGCTCCAGATGATATACATCGATTAAAGCTATGCCAGGATGTATATAGGAGCCTAGCTGGAGATAGGGCCAGAGTGCAAAATGATGAGACGCACAGCAGGATCTATGAGCATGGCGACAAAGCTGGCAAATTAATTGCGTGGCTTGAGAGGGTGGAGATGGCGTTGCGGCTTGTGCCGGAGCTACAGGGGGGAGACTCCAGTATGATAAGAGACGTACAGGCAGTGGCGGACGAATTCTCGGCATACTATAGGGGGGTTTACACCACCGCCCGGTTATACTCAGAAGCAGACAATGCAGAGATGATCAGGGGCATCCAGATGCCCACACTGTCAGACGACAACCGGGATTACTTAGATTGCCCATTCACAAATGATGAGGTGGCACAGACCATTAGAGGAGTTCACTCTGGAAAGGCTACGGGCCCGAACAGAATCCCTATGGAACTTTATTAACTGAGTGCCAACAAGTTGGCCCCCTTTGTTCGATCTAAGTTCATAGAGACTAAGGAGAGGGGTCAGCTACCATATGACCAACCGGTGGCTACATCGTGGTCATCCTCAAAGCGGGGAAGCCCAGGACACTGTGTTGATCCTATAGGCCCATTTTGTTACTAAATGCTGAACCTAAAATCCTAGCGAAGTTGCTGGTGACTCGACTTGTTAAAGTCATCACTACCCTGGTCCATCCGGACCAGTCCGGCTTTATGCCACGTCGGTACACCACTCTTAACCTAAGCAGGTTACATGGAATGTTGGGCAGATCCCCGACGATTCAGGAACCAGTGGTGCTGGTGTCGCTCGATGCCACTATGGCATTTCATAGGGTCGAGTGGCCCTACTTGTTTGCAGTCTTGGGAAAGATGGGTTTTGGCCCAGAGTTCATCGATTGGGTGCGTCTTTTATATGCCAACCCCTTTGCCAGGGTGGTGGTAAATAATTATAAGTCCACTGACTTTCCCCTCGGCAGTGGCACAAGGCAGGGATGCCCCTTGTCCCCGCTCCTGTTTGCCTTAGCATTAGAGCCGCTCGCGGCTTGAGTTCGGTGGGACCGGTCGATCCGAGGATTGAGGTGGACGCTGGATTGGGAGGATAAAATTTCGTTATATGCCGATGATATCCTGCTTTATCTCACCAATCCAAGGGGCTCCCTGATGTGCTTCCTGGATGTGCTGGCTATATTCTGGAGTTATTCCGGATTTGCAATCAACTGGTCGAAGTCAGTGCATTATGTCCTTAGAGGCGGCCCGCCAGTAATTCCGGACACCTGTCCTATACAAATTGAACTGGTTGGGTTTCGTTACCTCGGTATCTATGTTACACTCAACCCGAAATCACGATATGCTAAAAACTTGGGCCCCCCTTTGTCACGATTTAAAGGAGACGTGGCGCGATGGCGGGCACTTCCACTCTCCCTTCTGGCAGGGCTGTACTTTTCAAGATGATGGCTCTTCCCCGATTCCTATACGTGCTCCAGAACGCCATGGACCCCGTACCGGCGTCCGATTTTAAGTAAATAGAGGCCCTACAGAGACAGCTTCTCTGGGAAGGCAGGCCCCGTATAGCCTGTTCCAAGCTCACCCTCCCTTGGTATGATGAGGGGATAGGGTTGCCGGACCTGAGGAGATATTACTGGGCCTCCCAGCTGGCAGCGGTGATTCAAGTCATATACGGGGCCCCAGTGGACCCTGGGTACGTTATGGATCGTTGGCAGGTGCCCGGGGGGATTTTACCAAGGCACTGTATGCCAGACCGGGTCGATTTTTCTTCACAGGCCCTACGGCGCATGCAGTACAGGTGTGGCATGCGGCCAACAGACATCTCAAGTGGGAGGGGAAGCTAACACTTGCTACCCCATTATTGAGCTCGGAGAGACTGGGCAGCCTATGGAAGTCCACGGGGTTCAACAAATGGGAACTCATCGGGATTACACACATCTAGTACGTTTGGGGAAAGGGCACAGTTCTCATGTTTGATTCCTTCAAGCAGTAATATCACCTTCATGATAGGGAACACTTCAGTTATCTCCAGATCAGACATGCATTGCTTACGCACGTCCCAGCGGGTATGTCGCTTCCTGGTGCTTCCCCCCTTGAAGACCGGGTGTTGGATGGTCTCCTCCCCGAGAAGACCATCTTTTTGATATATAAAAAAACTCATCAATAATATGGAGGACCCACTGGTGCTAACAAGGACACAATGGAGTGCTGACGGGCTGGAGTTAGACAATGAGGACGGGCGGGAGTCGGTCTCCTCTCCACGCGTGGTGGCCATACAGACGAGGTTCAGGTTAGTGCAGTTAAAGATTCTCCTCAGGTCATTTGTCACGGGGCCTCGTCCGGTTCGAATGAGTAGATCAGAGAGTGGGGAATGCCGCAGGGGGTGGGGAGAACTCTGAACTTTCATGCATATCTTGTGGGAATGCAGCGAGGTACAGACCTATTGGGTAGAGATCCCCAATAGACTACGGGATGTCCTGGGGGTGGAGTTACGGACAGAGGCTCGTAGGTGTATTTTAAAAGTTTGGGAACCTATGGATTTGTGTGTGTATAAGATACAGTGGGTGACGTTGGCATGCATGGTAGCCAAGCGCAGCATCGCTCAGTTATGGGGAGCTAGACTGCCACCCCGGGTTGTGAACTGGGCGGAGGACATGGATTGGTGCATGTTCAAGGAGAGGTCAGTCTATGTCTCTAGGGGCTGTCCCAAAAAGTGGTGCAAGGTATGGGCGGACTAGAATGGTTACCGAGGTGACGCCTGTACACCCCCGACCTGTCCAGAAAAAGAGGAGGCGCAGGAGTCCCTATGATCCCCTGATCACCATCTTGTATGTATTGTTTGAAGTATGGATCTGCATAACGGACAAATGTGTAATTGGCCAAGTCACCTGATGTTTTTATTTTTGTTGAACTGTTAATAAAAATATATATATATTTTTTAAGCGGTGATAATGGGCTTGCTAATATGCGTTATAGAATTCCAATGGAAGCCCAGGTTAGATGTCCTGCGCATTTAACCTGGGCTTCTATTGGAATTCTATAACGCATATTAGCAAGCCCATTATCGCTGTTTTAGCGGCAGTTTTCCTGCCACTAAAACTGCGATAATTTTAACTAGGTTCTTGCTAATATGCCCTCCAGTTACAACAATGAGCCAGCATTTCACACAAGAGAGAACAGATCTTAATGCTAAAAGCAGGAAATGGAACATTTAAGTTTTCCAAATCAGCTCTAGGGACAAACTTTTCAAAACGTTCTTCTAGACTAAGTAATGTTGCTTCAAAAGCTGGGTGTAGGTGGCCTCCTGCACTTGAATGTTCAATGCTACCGGTGTATTCTCAATGCCTTGTATACTGTCACAATGCTTGACCTTGTGAGCGACTGATAGGTAAGTGTTCCCAAAAAAAGACGATTGTAAGTTGATGAAAGCAGTGGGCTAATCATGAGAGCCAGGACTCATTTATCTTCCTGGATGCCGCAATTTTAACTCTCAGCCATTCTCCCATAAAGGGCAAAACCTGAAATATGTTGGTAGGCACTTTGGAATGAAACAACAATGCATCCCACTTATATGGGAAGAGAAGTGTTGTGCTTTTGAAATACCATAGATAATGAGGCAGTCAATGCTTGGGGCCCGGAAGCAAGACGGTGGCCGTGTGAGAAAGTTCATTTTTGCCCTCCTCCCTAACCAGGCTCTCACTGGTTTTCCTCCTGCTTCTTCCCCAACTTTTCTTCGGGATGAATGCGGGTGTAAGCTTTGTCAGCATACCGATATCTGCTTTTTACCCCTGTGTATCAATTGGAAATTTACCGGACTCTCCACACAGTGTACTTCATTTTAGTACATAGAGCTGGATTCCTGCAACTCGCTAAACACTGTTGAAAATGAACTTAATTTGTTACGTAAACATGACATCATTGAACGCTCCACTGGTCTGACACCATGGGTGTCTCCTATTGTAGTAGTGCCCAAAGGACACAATGAAGGAGCTGTATGCATATGAGTTGACATGCATCAGGCCAACAATGCCATTGAGAGAGAGAGAATCCAGTTTCACACATTGCTGATAGGATAACCAGGGATGACTCCTCCACTATGGTGGAGGAGCATTGCCCCCCCTGCTGAGAGCCAGGCAGCTGAGGGAAACAGGAAAAATAAAACGATAATAAAACAATATTATTATCATTTTATTTTTCTTTCCACTAAACGCAGCCAAGTTTGGGGGGATGGGCCAAGATTAGAGTAGGTGGAGGAGTACTGCACACTGTAAGTGCACATGACGGTTTGGCAAGCTGTCTAAGGATGACCAGCAGGGTGGAGTAGAGGCACAGGCTCCTAGGGCTTGAGCGAGCATTAAACATGCCTGCTCAGGTGAATCATGACACTGCTCTCAAGCTGTATTATCAGTATGAGAGCATCATCTTGGGTGGCGTCTAGGTGCCTAGGAAGTGTGTAGGGACCAGAGCAGAAGAACTCCAAGATGGTGGCTGGAAGCGGCAGGTGAGTGCTTTTTTGTATTATTTACCTCCACTCCCCCCACACCTCCCCCAACTCACCACTTGTTATGATGGGGGAGCCACTACTGATGAATGATAACTCAACTAAATTGTCCACAGTTCTTCCCTGTACTCTACTTAAATGATGTTACCATTTTCCTCAAGAAAACTTTATTTTGGCACATTTGGCCATAAAAGCACAGTTTAAAATAGCAATTTAAAATACAATAAAATGCGAATAAAAAAGAAGGCAATAATAAAAGATCTACATTACACGCCTTAGAGCAGCAAGTCCAAAAATCAATCATCTTGAAAGACAGAGCATGAAGTGCATGTGCATGTGCAATATACATTTTAGGGTTATTTCCGAACGACATTTTTTTGTTCCATTATATAATATAATTTAAAATTGCAGTGCATATTGGGATAGAAATGCATATACTCGGCCCGCATGTTAGCCCCCAGTAACAGTTATCAAGATGGTGATTAAAATAAAGCCAAAACATTGTGAGGCAATAATCTACATACAATCAGTGTCAGTGAGTAATGGTCAATAAGAATAATTCAATCACCTCTACACCGACCACATAAGTACTGTGTGTACGAAAATCCTTAATTGAGACATATATCATAAGCAATTGTCATTCCCTATTACTGACTTTTTCAATATGCCTCTGCGTATGCACCACATGGTGAATAAAAAGTGTGAAATTGAAAAAACAATGGTCATATGCGTGTCAGATTTTAGTATCCTGTATACGTTGTGACAGTGTCTGGACCCCAAACTCCTACAGAGTTGAAGTAGCCATTGTGACCTTACCTTCCTGTACCCCTGGCAGAAAAATACCACATGGAGTTCAGAAACGTCTGTGTTGTTACACACAGGGCACTCAGCGTTTGTGTGGCCCTCCCAATTTTTTGTAAATGATCGCAGAGGAAAGACTCCATACCTGAATTGCAAATAAAGCTTTTTAGCCAAAAGCGGCGGTATGTCGTCCAGCACTGGTTCTAAAATATATACATTCTTTACTTCCAGAAACTCAGTGGTCAGTCTTCCCAATGAGGGTCTCCTCTCAAGCTGGGTGAGTTTTTAGACTCTATAGCTTTCTACCAGGCTTTTCTGGAAGTCGTTTGGGAGATTTCTTCTGCATTTTGCCACAAACTACACCTGCCCAGTTCTTCCCAAATTGTTTTTAATATGCAACAGCCATGGCAACTTCCCTGCACCTCTCAACCCCATGACATCAGTCAATTCTTCTCTGTAAGGGGCTAATTCAGGGGTGCCCCACAGGTTACGCCAGTATAATATTGGTCTGAGGGCAGCTTCTTCCTCGATGGGTCTAATCCCTAGATCCATACGGAGAGGTTTTAATGGTGTGCTAGAAGGCAGCCCCATAAGTTGTCTTGGGAATAAATCCTCAATGCGGGCTAACTAGCTAGATGGACAGTGCCCCATAATTCTGCTCCATAGAGTGCAGCAGGCCTGGCCTGTGCCTTGTAAATTTCCCCGACTGGACTCGCCAGTTTATCAGAGCAGGTCCTATATAGTTTCAAAATACTCCCCTCAGTCTGGGATAGTTTCAAGCTTGTTTTACTGATTTGGGCTCCCCAATCCATTCTCTCTGCCAGTGTAATTCCCAGATACTCAAAGATGGTTACCCTCTGTAAGGGACTTCCGTCCAGACAAGGTTTTGGGCGAGTGGTGTTACCTAGATTAAAAGCCATGTACTTCGTTTTTTGTAGGTTAATTTCTAGTCCTCGTTGCTTGCAGAAGGCACTAAAGTTGTTAAGGTCCTCTGAATTCCCACAGGGGATTTAGCAAGCATGAGCGTATCACATGAGGGCAGGAATTTTGCGTTTTGCCAGCCTGGGAGCATCGATATTATTCCCGGCATTCAATGATTCAATTAGGCCATTAATTAAAAGGCAGAAGTGAGTTGGGGCCAGGACACAGCCTTGCCGGACTCCTCTCTCCACAGGCAGAGGGGCAGAAAGTTCACCATTTTTACCAAATCTAATTCGAGCAAAGTTGCCCTCATGTAAACATTTTAATTGATGGCAAAGATACTCAGGGACTCACATGTCTAACAGAGTTACCCAGAGTTTGTCCCTTGGTACCAGGTCGAAGGCAGATTTAAAGTCTACAAATATAAGATAGAGGCTGCCACCCTCTATACCAACAGTTTTCCAGTGTAACATCTGTAGCCTTAAAATCTGATCAGTTGTTGATGTTCTTGCTCGAAACCAGGCTTGGAGGGGAGTAAGGATGTTATGTTTCTCCATCCAATTCTGTAGATGCCTTAGGAGGACGTGTGCAAACTATTTTTGGGCTTACATCTATCAAACTAATCGGACAATAGTTGACAGGTGAAAGCGGGGAGCCCTTTTTGTAGATTGGTATTATTTCGGACCCTGCCCAGGTGTTAGTAATCGCCATTCCTTGGAGAATAGCATTGAACAAGGAAGGCAGGTAAGGGGCCCATACAGTAGGCTCAGAGCGAAAAAGATCACCAGGGATCTTGTCCAGTGCTGCGGCTTTGGCTGGTTTAATCATGCCCAGGGCGTCGGTGACCTCTCTCTGCATAATTGGGGGGTATCTGCAGATATCAGGCCCAGCAACAGTAAAGATCTGTTCATAGCCCTTCCCCGTCATCGGTCCTTGTGTAAAGTGATCCAAAGTGGGCCTTCCAACCTTCTTCACTAATATTCGGCTCTATTGCTGGTTTACCATCCTGATTCCCTGAATTGATGATATTCCAAAAGGTCCTCAGGTCGTGATTTTTTAAAGCACTTCTGAGCTCGTGCCATTTTTGCGCTTCCCAACTTTTTCTTGGCCAATGCAATAGTGTTCTTGTATTTTACCCTAGCTTTTTAATTGCTGGCCTGATGTTGTTGTTGATTGCAGAGACAAGGCCAGATTTAGCGGCACTGCAATTTGAGGTAAACCATAGGTGTTGGGATTTATTAGTCGCCCTAGGCTTATTGGTTTGGTAAAAGAAAACAGTGATAGAATTAAACATCTCTTGGTGATTTTTAGAAATTATTGTGTTGTAATTAGGAGTGCCCTTTGTCCCTGCGGCTTGATTTAAAACCATAAGATAAGGAAGAATTTGTTGGTAGAGCATGGCCAATGATGTTATCAATTGGAACTTGAAAAAAAGTCCAGGTAAATTACAACCTTTACTATGCACATTGGTCTGTTTCATTATATGCGATTGAGTTTTGCAGTATCCTCTGCCGCAGAACTTTCCCAAGATGTAGTTTGCCATATCATACTGCATGTAGTAAATGCCTTTAACTATAGTGAATACATATTAGTTTTCGAAGCCATACCCAAGAACATGACAAAGCTCTAATGAAAGTATGTTTTTGTTTACCGATGCAGGCTTAACTCTGAATGCAGACAAATGTGAATTCCACAAGAAATGCCGTTGTCTTGCGAGTCAGTGGAAATTCACCCTGTGGTTGAAGTAGGCTGGTCCTTTCTTGTGCAGGGCCTTGTAGGCTTGGGTGTGAAGTTTGAACTGGCACTGTTTGCTGATGGGGAGGCAGTGTAACGCTCTGAAGTGAGTGCTGGTGCGGGTCCTCTTAGATAGGTCAAGGATGAGTTCTGAATGATCAGTAGTTTGTCTAGTAGTTGTGAGGTGATCCCCACGTAGAGGGAGTTGCTGTAGTCCAGGTGTCTGGTGATGATGGCCTGGGTGACAGCGCATTTGGTGCTGATGGGAAGCCACTTGACGATTTTCCGGAGCATGCGTAGAGTGACGAAGCAGGAAGATGAGACAGCGTTTATCTGCTTCTACATGGTGAGGTTGCAGTCGAGTATGATGCCAAGGTTCCTTGCATGCTCTCTGGGTGTGGGTGAGGTGCCAAGTTCACCTGGCAACCAGGAATTGTCCCATGGGGACGAGTTGCTCTCAAAGATGAGTATCTCAGTTTTATTGGTGTTGACTTTGAGGCACCTGTTCAACGTCCAGCTGGCAGCATAGGTCATACACCTGTGGAAGTTTGATTTGGGGGTGGTGGGGTCAGAGGATAGGGAGAGGATTAGCTCAGTGTTGTCAGTGTAAGAAATGATGTTAATACCATGGGATCTGACTAAGGTGGACAGGGGGGTCATGTACGTGTTGGACAAGGATTTCCTCAGTGAGTACCCTGGCCCAAGGTGTAGGGTTAGAGGCACATGCTCCAAATTGATCCAGAGAGGAAGGAGGTGATCCACTCAAGGGCTTTTCACCACCAAGAATCCCCAGCCTGGTTTACTACAAGTGGATTTGTAAGTATTTTGTCCAAGTGGATTGTGGGAATTGAAGTCCCAAACTTCCAAGGACCATCTTGATATCAGACCCTTGGAGTAAGTTTTAGGCACTTTGGGACCCTCAAAGAAACTTCAGGAAGAAGTTCCAGAAGTTTGGAGCAACTTTGGAAAAAAGCTCCATAAGTGGACCTACTCAACCTAGCCAGCCAAGCCAGCAACCTCCAACCGCGAGCTGGCCTGCCCTTCAGGTTTGTCCCGGTAAAAAGCTTTGAAGGTCTGACTTCCAGAGTTTGACCGGGAGCTGGTCTAAACCCAAGCCGGCAATCCCTCACCAAATCCAGCCTGGTGAAAAGTCATTGAAGGACCCCGGGAACAAAAGCTCTGTAAATATATCAAAGTCTGTAAGTAGAAAAGGTAACCGGAATTAACCACGAGAGTCAAGTCGCCCACTTTCAACCGCAAGATGGCCTCGGGCTATGCTTCATCCCATTAGAAAACTCCGGAGGTCTGACTTCCATTGGTTTGTCCCGGAGCTCGTCACAAGGTATTCCAGCTTACCCTCTCCCAATCAGGACTGGCTAAAAGCTTCGAGGAAGAAAAGCTCCAGAAACGTTTCTAAGTCAAAAGGTAAAAACGTTGACTGAGACCTACCACGAGGGGTTGTCGCACAGGGCTCCATCGCTTTCAGCCTGAAACTTTTACTTTGTCCCGGTCTAGTGCGACCAGATGTCCCAAGAGGCGCCATAGGTTTCTATGTGCTATATAGTGCTAAATCCTTCGAAATTCACATATCCGGTTCCCTTCATTGGATTTTTTTTGTTTTGGTGTAATTTTAAAGATACAAGTATTTTCTATTTTTATAAATTGGTGTTGGTATTTTTATTGTGATTGGTGTCTTAATTAGTTATTGAATTGCCAGTTTTAAATGCTTTACATACCTGTCTTTGAAGTTAAGCCTGCCTCCTCGCAGCCAAGTTACCAAGAGTTGACCATGGGAATAATTTTCTAAGACCTATTCTGAGCCTTAGGCTGCGTTAGTGGCCTTATTGCCAATGGTAAATATACATTTCCAACAGGATATAAATTATTTACATACATTAGCACACAGCATATTTGTACCCATGAGTAGCAAACTGCATGTGCATCCTGTATGTAAAGGTATTAAAATGGTTCCCAAAGCCTGCTCCAGATCGAAAACATTGAAGTATTGTACACCAGCAAATAAAAGTTCATTTAATTTTACCCCTCTTGAGATAAGTCCATATGTATTGTGAGAGATAGGGCTAACATCAAAACAGCTGTAGCTAGATCAATTAAAGAGCTTGCACCCTCCTAAGAGGGTTTCAGAGTCTGTTCTTGAAGATTTTATGTTAGGGCACTGCCTTCAGCTCTCAAATACTTTGTCATTTGCGAATATGTTGCAAACGCCAAACCTACGGATTTGCCAATGCTTGTTTTTTCTTCAAAAACTCAGAGTTTACACAATGACGATGCATGGAAGGGGCAGCGGTATCCCGGCCAGCTCCTTATCTAAAGAATTCCAATGCCCTCATTCCAGAATTCTCTTCAAAGAAACACAGAGGAAGAGGAGAAGCAATCATACTTGACCAGTGCAGCTGCCAAGGAAGGTAATAAAAAGTGTTTGGAATGTGTGTGTGCGTGTGCGTGCACCAGGTTATAGTTCACAGAGACTTGACTGATTAGCTTGTGAAAGAACAGCAGCACTGTAGCTAATTTTAGTGTTAGTCTGACAAACGAAATACAATTTATTTTGTGAGTGCTATTGTGAGAAAATGGGGTTTTGTTGCAATACCCCTCCACTTTTTGCCTGGCTTTTGATGCAACTTTGACTGTAGAGTAATGGGTCCCTGCTGCCCAGGTTCCCAGTACCAGTGTTTGTTCCCTAAAACTGTTCCATAATTAGCCTTCAAGCCCCCTGTAAGTCACTAGTAAGTGGTACCTGGGTACCTAGGGCATTGAGACTAAAGGGATTCCTCTAGTGACCCCTCACCTAGGCCATGCAGACTGCCAATGCAGCATGCATGGCCTGGTGCAGACAAAAACAACAAAGTAGACATCACACATTGCCTGTGTGCATGCCAACTAGCACTGCCTAACGTATAGGTAAGCCAACCCGTTAGCAGGTCTTCCAGTCATAAGGCAGGGTGCACTATACCACAGGTGTGGGCATATCTTCATGAGTAGATGTGCCCCTACAATATTTAAGGCCAATCTTAGATATTGTAAGTGCTAAGGAAGCCATAGAAAACACATGGTCTGGAAACTCGACAACTCTAGTTACCCAGCACCTTGATGGCTTCTCTGACCCCAGGAGAGTTTAATACCAAACTACTCCTTTCAATAAACCCACACAGATGTCAGTGCTGTGTTTATTGTACTGTGTACTCAGAGGGTACCTCAGACTTGCCTCCTGAAAACCTAACGAGCCTGGTGTGGTCACACACTGGCTGTTGGCAGCCTGCCTCTACCAGTCATGTTTCTGGGTCTCTGGGTCGAGAGCCTCTGCTCTTTGGGACCAGAAACAATGCACATCCTGGGCAGAGGTGTCACACCTCCTGACTCAGGATGGACACAGTGCTTGAGAGGGAACCCTCACTGGCCTACTGCCTTTGTAATGTGACCGCCAGCCTCTGCTGCTAGCAGTAGAAGGCAGCCCCTGCTTTACAACCTCACTTTAGGTGGGAAAACCAGTAGGAAACCCTAGGAGAATAGGGGGTTTGCCCTCTTCTGCCAACTACACCCCTAAGGTGGGGGGGGGGGGGTGAGGTGAAGTGCATCTTTCAATCCCCGCCATCTTGAAGATCGGGAGACCTCTCCAATCAGGGCTAGGTCTATGCCCCATCCCACAGGAGGGTGGCATAATTGAGGGTGTAGTCACCCCAGGTAAGGTACCCATTGGCCCTACCTGTAACTCCCCTAAACCAGACCTAAATTTAGTATTTAGGCGGCTCCCCCGATCTGGAAACTAGCTACTTGCAACCTAAGAAGAAGAACAAAGAAGACACCTTGCAGCGAAGCCTGAAGACAACTACTGACATGCCCCAGCCCTACCAGCCTGTCTTCAGCTTAAAGGACCCTGCGAGATGACAACTGTCCTACAGTAAGCAACTTTCAGAAACCTGAGGAAGACTGCCTGGACCTTGACAAAGACCAGAACTCCCTAAGTCAGCAGTTCTATCCACAAGAAACAAACCCAAAGGACTTTGGTGCCATCTGGATCCACAAGTCCTGCCCTCTCTGCACCCGCCGAGTCTAGCCTGTGTCCAGGTGGACCACCGACCCAGATCAGGTTCCCCAGTGATCATGACCTCTACTCCTGCATTGGCTGACCCCTCCTAGACCCAACGGGCTCCGATAAGAAGAACCCAACATCTAAAGGCACCCCTGCACCAGAAGCCCCTGTGCCTTGGTGAGCTGAATTGACAGTGCCCCAAGAACCTCCTACATCTCTATTTATCTCTGCTGTTGCTTGTCTTTCATCCAGCAACCTCTGGTGCAACGTCTGCAGCCTGTTTGTTGGAAGCATTGGGCGTCCTATGCTGTATTTGCACCCTGAACTTGGCCACTCCTGTGCCGCTGGTGGTGCATGTTTGGTGCTGCTTTGTGGTCCCCTGTACTTGGTCTAACCTCCAAAGCTTGTCCACTGCAACCGAGTTACCTACCTGCAAGCAGTTTGGCTACAAGCACCCCAGTCTTCTTTAAACGCATCGGGCTGAACTCTGATTTTGACGTCTGCACTCAGGAGCCCCAGTGCTGCTGGTGGTACAGGCTTGGTACTCACATGACCCTTGCCCCTTGCTGAACTTTGGTCCTGAAGACTGGAACTGTAAGTTGTATTCTGACCTGTCTAACCACATTATTGTTTTCCTCTATAGGATAACATTGAACTCTTTGAAAATACAGTGAACTTTTGAACGTCTTAAGTATTTTGCCAGCAAAACTTACTTAACTTATTGCGAAGATCTTGGTCTTAAAATAAAACTCATACAAAACCTATTTTTATAAAATTTGTGTGGATCTCCTTTTTTAGTTGTGTTTCAATTAATAGTCATGTGTACAGTACAATAAATGTCTTAAATTCCTCTGTTCTAGCCCTAAGGCTGCTCGCCCATACCGCCACTAATAGAGCAACGTGGGTTTGCATTGAGCCCTGTACACTTCTGGCGGAATCTCTGCACTCTGTGTAAAGTATAACGACATAGTGGTATACCATATACAGAGCTAGCTTCCTACAGCTTACTGTTGCACTTTAATTCCAGTGATGTTGTCATTCTACCTTCTGGGTACAGCAAGGCAGATGTTATGAGTCACTCCTGCATCTCCTAAAAAACTGGGTAAGAATTTGGGAATATAAGACTGAGGACCACCCTTGGTACAAAACAAAATACTTTTCCAACATATGTGTTTCCGTGCTGAATGCAAAGATAAATAGGTTTGGGAAACTTATGTTATCTTCATGCCAATAAGAGAATAGCCTCACATCTAAAAATACTTGCGTATGGATATTATGTCCTCAAAATGCCTGGGATAGCGAAAGTGACATCACATGCAGTTTGTCTAGCCAGATGACATCACAGGAAGTGTTGTCATATAACCTTTGACCCTGGGGACATCATCGGAAGTCACATCAAGTGTTCTTTGAACCTGTTGGTATTACAAGTAGTGACATCACTGAAGTTAAAAAAACCTGCAATAAGTGATAACGGAAAAAAAGGGTTCTAAACAGCTAAACGTGCATTTTAGATCCCATCATTAAATTGGCTAGGCTGCTGGTGTAATCTCAAAAAGCCGGGAGCACAGTCATCATGGCAAGGCGAATAAATATTATAGGCCAGTTTATATTATCATATTCATAAACATAGCTTGAAACATACAGGCACAGCTTTGAGGGCTCAGGCATGATCATCATTTGCTAACGACAATCATTAAATTCCTAGGTACAAATAAAATATTCTGAGAAAAAGATTTAAATGATCAAATACAGCCTCAAAAGTCAGATAGAATGTCTGCCTGCAAAGGCAAATCAATATACGCTCAGGCATAACCTCATATACACAGTGATGTCCCATAAGATAATAATAATTAAACAGAGGGTAGCCATGGTTGGAACACTGGTGCAGGCTCCCTATCATAACAAGTCTATACATAGCCTCCGCAGACCCAGTCGGAGGCATACATGATCCATGCTCATCACACACACAATTCCCAGTTATTTGCCGTCTGCCACCAAAACTACCTGCGTACACAGGAAACGTGGATACCTGTTTTGAGAGGAGAAAGTATAGTTTATTACCTGATTTGTGTGGCCAGCAGAGGTTCAGGAGTTTTTTTATCTCGGCCAGATTTTCTGAATTACATGTGACTCTCTAAGTAGGTTGCATTTAGATTAATTCTATTTAAATATAGTTTGTATGCGGCTATCATAAAAATCTGGTATTGATCTAGTATGGACGCAACGTGTTTGGATCTTTGTTGTTCACTGTATTCTAATATGTTCGCCATATATGTAGTACCAAGTCACATCTCGTGTGTGTGTGAACCACTCGCACGCCTAACTCCCTCTCACTTGTGCGCACCTATACACCCCTCGCGTGTGTGCACCTAGCTTGCTGGCAGCTATGTTTACTAAGCCATATCTCTCTCGTGCATATGTGCTGCCGATATGTGCGTGTGCCTGTAGGTTATTCTCGCACCTGCGTGCACTCCGTCACTTCTAACCTGTGTGCTCCTAACTCCCTCACGTGTGTGTATCTTGCTCCTAATAGCTTTGTGCAATTCCTCATATCACCTACTGTTGTATAGCTCCTATATATCCATATTTCGTGTTAAGTTAGCATAGGTACATTTCAGATTTAAACGCCATTTTTCCTTTCTTGCAACTTCTGCACACGACCCTTAATTGTTGACTTAGCTTTCAACCTAGTGGTTTGCCGTGGTGAATGTGAGAATAATATGTTATTGCTCTGATATCTGCTTTGTTTAATAAAACATGTCTGCACGGAGAGTGCTGAAGTTTCAGGAGCAACACAATATGGAATTGTTATGAGGTCTGATCTCCACGCCTTCATAGTCATAACACAAGTGCAGCCTTTGCCAACTTGGGCTTGAGGCGGGATTGATATTGCTTTGCACGAGAATTGTTAACACACTTGATGCGGTGCACATGCAGAGAGAGCTGGTGTATGCTGATGTGATTCCTTCATGCTAGGACACTAAGGTATGGGCCCGCCCTAAAACAACCCAAAGAGACCTTCTTAGATAATAATATAATATATGTGTTAGGGAGGGTGAGATATAAGTGTTGTTAACTCTTATTCATTACAGCATGTTAACATGCTGTCACCATTCGCTTTTTATGTCTTAGTAACTATGCTGATAATTTTGCTACTGATAATAAGTATACTTGTATTATCAAAGATACTGCGCCTGAGAAGACGGCATTAGTAAATAAACATTTCAAATGCACATGTGTCTTCTTTACTCCATGTTCTGGTTTGTAATGATAATATAACGAAAGAGTGTTCATGAGTCCCACGTACCCTGAGGTACTGTAAGTTCATGTTCTGGTTTGTCTAAACATTGGGTGTTTGATATGTCCAATGAGACACTGTAGCTAGCTCGGTAAGGGGTGAGTTGGTTGCTAAGGTAAGTTTTGGGACATCCTAATTTGCCGAGGTTCCACTCCTCTGTGCACAGTTCTGTGTGAGTACAGAAACCCTGCAACATGGCGCCCAACGGTTTCGGTGGTCTTATATCATGACACTCGAGTAGTTTATCATTCATGCCTTAACCCCTTCACATCCGTTTCCGGAAATCGGGGTGTTGGTGAAACCTACCTATTTTTTGAAATAGGTCTTTATTCAAGCTTGATTCTTACTTAAACGGTTTCTTTGAATTACTACCCAGTTGTGCTACAAAGTATTCTTTGTGTTTTCTTGTTTCCAATTCTGTAATGGCGGCAGCGGTGGCTATTGCGCAGCATAGTCGCGTAGCGATACGCAACCATCTTCAGACGTACCAGGTCCCAGTAGATGGGATGGCTGTGATTTTCGTGGTGAGTGCGGATCCGGCGTTTCCTTACGAGTTGTTTTACTCTTGGGTTACGTTTCCGGCTGTGGACGCTAATTCTGGTTTGTACCACTCCTACACCGCCTCGGATGTCCCGGCTGAATATACGCCATACAGGGCATTGGAAATACCTATTGATCATTGGCAGCATCGAGTTTGGTTTGATGGCGCCCTCCCCCACTCTTTGTCCCGTGCGAGGTTAGGTCCACTCTCAATTCCAGGTACTAATTGGCCTGCGCTGGGTGGCTTTACCCCGCACCCGAATCACGGGGCTTGTACCCTGGCAGAAATTCGCAGGCTGCATGTAGTTTCCATTTCCGTGATTCGTGCTTTAGTGCAATACATCGGTCGACATCTTCCTGGTGGTCCCCAGGGGGGTGCGGCCGCTCCCATGGAACGAGGCGGAATGCGTCTCAATCCTGTTATGGTAAATTCGGTTTTTGGTGCGCGTCCTGTTGACAACGATGACTTCCCATTCTGGCTAGCAGAGAAGTTTGATCAACTGGAAGCGGTTTTTCCGAATTCTACTCCTGCTGATAAACATAGAATGTTGACGATTACTCTCCCGAAGGATATTACTCCTGAACTTGCTGACTGTGACAGCTGGGGAAAAACTTTTGCGGCAGTTTATACAAGGTGCTTCGGCACCCCGTCTATGACTGCCCTGCCTGAAATCGTTCGACGTGTTCAGAATGATCACGGTCCAGAGGCAGCGGTTGAATTGGGTATGCGCCTGTGTGGTTCTTTTGAGATTGTAAGTGATCTCATTCTCTCCAATGTTAAAGGAGATGCAGTTAACTTTCAGGTGTCGAATGCTTTGGCTGCTCTGCCCGATGCCGACAAACCCCGCCAGTTAGCAAAGATTGTGGTGGCCGCTTATAAAACGATTGGCCGCACAAGTAGAGGTCTGAAATATTTTCCAGTGAAGGAGAAAAAACAACCACAGGGGCAATCTGCAGTGACAGATGCCCAGCCAAAGTCCAAGAAACAAAATTGGCCTAAAAAACAGACACAGGGGAAGCAGACAATGCAGACTCAGGGTTCTTTTCCTGCAATAGAAGCTCCTGCGCCATCCGAAAAAGTTTATGATTTGCGCGACCGCGCGATGATTAAATCACCTGATCGTTTTCAGGTTTCTGATCAACGCTCTCCTCGTTCCTTTCAGGACGCATCGGCACAGAAAACCGGTGGAGGAGGAGGGGGTGGACGTGGACGTGGTGGCCAACAAGGACGTGGTCAGTCCCGCCAGACGGACGGCGCAGTGAAGCAGGAGGATTCTACGCCTAGGCGTCCGCAGTTTGCGAAAAAGAAAGTCGCAGCCTTAACAGCGCATCGATATGCCACAGATAGTGAGAACGCGGCTTCGGAATCTGACGTGGGCTCTGACCTTGCTGGACAGCGCGGCGGAGATAACAATAGTCAGAGAGGCGCTGCGTCCACTACTGAGGGTGACAGCGACTGATGTCTACGTTGTGATAGAAACAGCGGATACGAGACTTGCTCCCCCTGAAAGACTATATGAAATCGTCCTGTTAATTGAAGGTGACATACAGCGTACCGTTAAAGGTGTATTTTGGGAGAATCTGTCTTCCACATATGATATTTTACTTTCGGAGGCTGACTGGCCCCCACCTTTTGTGCTCGCGGCGCCGCGAGGGGAGGAGGTAATCCTACCCAGTTTCGCGAACACTGTCTCGAAAGAGCATGCGCAGCATTTTGCAGAAGAGTGGGCTCGGGCTCTCGCGCCGGCTCTGTACCGTAACCAATGTGGTTGGGATAAATTGTCGCCTTGCCACGAAATTCCGTTGCGGTCTCAGCCGCAGCCTCAACCTCAATATCCCATTCGACGTGAAGCCAAATCTTCCGTCGCAGTAATCCTTGAACAATTGGAATATCAGGGAGTTATTGAAACGTGTGTGTCACCGATGAATAATCCCCTTTTTACTGTGAATAAACCTGACGGATCATATCGTTTGGTTTTGGATTACCGGCATTTGAACTCGCATTGCCGTAACTGTGCAGTACAGAATACCCACGGCTCTGCCCTAGTGGATAGTCTCGTGCGTAAGCGTTTCAAGACAACGCTTGACATATCCAATGGTTTTTATGCCCACAGATTGGACAGCTTTAGCTCCCAATGGACCAGTTTTACAAGCGCTGGAGTCCAAAAGCAATTCCGGCGTCTTCCAATGGGCTACAAGAATAGTCCTGGTGTATTTACCGCTCGAATTGTCTCTATTCTGGAGGCACTCGACCCTGATGCTTTTTCGTATGTGGATGATATATATCTCACAGACGACGATATTTGGGAGCATCTGTGTCGTGTGAATTCTCTTGTTTGCAACTTCGCAGACATGGGTTACAAATTCAACTTTGCAAAATCGCACATTGCTGAACATACAGTGTTGTTTTTGGGCTATGAGCTCAACAATGAAGGTAGAGGTTTGGCTCCTCACTTCTTGGAGAAGTGCGCACAATTGCGCGCACCAACGACTCTGAAAAAATTACAATCCTTACTGGGCTTTTTGAATTTCGGCAGAACTTACATTCCGGAATATGCCCAGCGTATCAAGCCTTTGTATGCTTTGATACAACCAACTTTCTCAAAATCATGCTGGCTGCCTGAGCATTCAGCCATTTTGCAATCCTTGCAGGCTGATCTGCTCGCTTCTAAATATTTACTGACTCGTGATAACCACACCAACCTGGTAATAAGAATAATTCCTGGGACGGTGGGTTTCACCTACCTCACTTTTAATGAAGGTGACACAGTACCTATTGCTTACAAGTCACACTTGTACACCTCGGCTGAGATGCGGTTTCCCACCATAGAAAAGGTTTTAACTGCTGTACAGATGGCAATTCTAAAAGAACGTGCTCTGTCACAGGGGAAACGCATGCTAGTGGTAACACCCTGTCCTCATTTGGAGGCAGTCACGAAAGCCAGTGTACCAAATTCAAAGGCTTTGCACCCTCGGTGGATTCAGTGGGCTGCGTCATTGTCATCCGCAGATGTCATGTTTATTTTTGACGCCTCCTTACGGTCACAGGAGTACTTGCAGTATGAATTCGTTCATCCTGCTCCTCTGGCGATGCGACCTTTGGAGGACTTCCATTGCATCATTTACACTGATGGGTCAGCGCAGGTTGCGCATGGCTCTAAACATGCCTACGTTTCCGCATGCGCCATTGTGGTCGGTGCTATGTTGAATGACGAGTTCATTTCCAGGGAGGTACACACGTTGCCCCTGGGCGATTGCACTGCACAATTAGCAGAGCTTCGTGCTCTATTACTAGCTTTGGAGTACGCAGATCAAAGTGTTACTACTCTAATTGTAAGTGATTCTTACTACTGTGTCCAGTCTTACAATGAAAACTTGTTCTTTTGGATTCAAAATGACTTTCGTGATTCCAAGGGTAGCACAATAAAACATAAAATGATCTGGGTTCGAGTGGCAGAGCTTAAGGCTATGTTGCCACTCGTTTATGTGATTCATACTCTCGGTCATCAGCGCGTGGGAGTACACGCTCTTGGCAACTCGCTTGCTGATGAAGCGGCGAAATCAGCAGTATCTACATACTTAGTTGCAGCAGTTACTAGGTCTAAAACCAAGATTGATAGCGACATCTTGGCAGCGGTTGCTGCCTCTGAGAAGGGAAGTAAACATCCTTCGGGATTCCCTTCGAAGTATAAATACCACTTAAGTCCCGAAAAGGTTCCTTTTGTGACAATTCCTGATGTTGGGGAACGGCTGATTCCCAACTCGGATCGCAGAACAGACTTGATTACAGCGGCTCATGAAGGTGTGGCGTCTGCGCATGCGGGCGTCTCAGCCACTGTAACGCAACTACAACAACGTTTCTGGTGGCGGGGACTGTACAAACAGACGCGTGATTATGTCCTTCTTTGTGACATATGCCAGCAGATTAAACCTTCAACTGCTACGCGTCCGCCTCAGACTCAGTTGTACATTTCTAATAAACCACTAGGCTGTGTTTATTTAGATCACTGCGGTCCATTTTCATCTGATACTGCGTATAAATACATCTTAGTAGCAGTTGACTCATGCACACGCTTTGTGTGGTTATGGCCACATCGCAGCGCTGATTCCCGGACTGTCATCAGAGATTTGCGTATCTTTATAGGGATTTTTGCCTGTGGTACCTTCCATTCGGATCAGGGTCCGGCTTTCGCCTCTAAGGCGTATAAGGATGCCATGACTTCGATGGGGGTCCAAGTCAAGTTTTCGTCACCCTACAGACCCGAGGGTAATAGTGTAGTTGAACGAATGAACCGTGATTTAAAGCAATCTTTGACAGCCCGAGTTATAGGCACTGGCAGAAACTGGCTGGCCCACCTCTATGGCGTACAGCGTGCTCTTAATAATCTCCCTAGAAGGTCTCTGGGTGGGCGGACCCCATACGAAATGCTCTTTGGCATCAAGATGTTCGTCCCTGACCTTGACGGTCTAGACTCAGTGGTTCGTGCCACTTCCTTTGACGCAGATGAACATTGCAATATTTTACAGAATCTACAAAAGACGAGAGACACTCTTGCAAAGGAACATTTGCCCTCCACATCGGATGATGCGTTGCAGATCCCGGTAGTTGGCTGGCTACCCCAAGTTGGAGAACTGGTTCGAGAGAAGATCGACAACAAGAAAGAGTTTGGTCCCTCCTATCGAGCTCCAGTCCCAGTGCTTGGAGTGAAGGGCACAAGAACAGTCATTCTACCACCACTTCCAGGTCGTAAGGAAAACAGGTTTATTTCTATTGACAATGTCAAGATACACAGAGTGGCCGATTCTTCTTAGCATGACACCGGCTGTTTCCTGTCCTTCCATTGTGAGAAATTCAATTATGCCCACTGCTTCTAATAATGAACCTGAGGTGGCCATCGAATTACCTGCTATTTCCAGTCCATTATTGAATAACTTACCAGGAACTAATCTTGATGAGACAGACTATACATACCCCACTGATTTGTCCATGCCTGACCTGCAAGCTCGTTTAGCCACGGAATCCAGATTTTCATTTGACTCTGCTTCCCTTGCCTCGAAAAAACCCTCTAAAATTGCAGTATATGCCAGCCTGTTTAAAAAACATTTTTTGATACCTCCTTGGATATACATTTGGCTGGTCCTTTTTTCAGTTTACCTTTTTATGTCAATTGGTTTTGTGTTTTATTTTTTTCGGATTATGAATGGACACTATGTCGAGGAGAGAACTTGCATTACTCATTTAAATGGAACTTTGGCCCCACTTTCCTCTTCACATTCTACACACAGATTAAAAAGAGACTTGACTTTGGTTAACATCACAGCGTGGCCTGTTCTGGATGGAATCGCGTGGGATGCAGTTCGTTTTCAGATTCATGGTCCAACGGAAGTCGTTAATGTCCCTAATGTACTAAGAGTTAATATGGGGGATGTGGTGAAACAAAACATTCGTTCTGATGATTGGGATGTTAATGCTGTGGAAAGTTTGTTTTCTGATTTGAAATATTATGCTGCTTTTGATGCTGAGGATTTATATTTAGAATCTGCTAATTATGGTGAATTGTTCTGTTACCAACATTATGGCAATCACTTCTTACACAAGACATCTTCCCGAAGGGATGCGGTTAATTTTACTCAGTGGGAACATTGCCCAGCACCTACACAAGGGAGTTCAGAAACGTTTCTAAAAAAGTATACTTATTTCACTGACTTCAATCAGTCCAATCCCGAGTCCTTTTATTTTAAATTTAACAAACAGCCACTGTCCAAGGTTCGACTTACAAATACAAAATTGTTATATTCAAAGGCCTTCCTGGATCAATTAGTTACTGGAGGGTATGAGTTATGGAAGGATACCATAGACCTTAAATCAGTTTGGGGCTCAAGGGCCTGGCAGGTACAAGGCACTGAGGCTTTGCACCGTGCATGTCTCATCCCAAATCATATGTGGTTTTTAAATGAAACCATTTCCCAGACCACGTGCTTTGGATTGGCTACATCTAAAAGGTTAAACACCCCGTCTTTCCCGGAGTTGGAGGAATATGAGAATTGGAGTAATTTTACTAAATTGTCCATTAGAGAAATACAGGCTCTGCTTCTGAATTCCTCCTTTAACATTTCCAGTATGAATCCCAAGGGTTGGCTGCTTTGGCACCGTAGTGCTGATGCTTGCCAAAAAAGATTTTTAAATATAACTGACGGTTTTAAGACTGTTAGATCTGATCCCCGTTTTGATTTGAGTCATACTGTCACCTCTTACTCAGTTGGCAAGTTGTGTCAAGCTTGGCTGAAACATTCAACTTTACCTGCGGTTAAGTATCACCTTTCCAAACTGAATGCAGACGTGGATTTGAATGATTTCATTAAGGGCCCAGCTAGTGGCAGGTCGAAACGCTGGTTATATGGTGTTTACAATGAAATTTGGAAACTCTCACAAATTGAGGCTGCTTCACGCCTTAGGGCTATTGATCAGGCAAATCTTGAGAAAGTTCTTGCAGTTGTTGACAATAGCATTAACGTGCTTTCCTCAAGAATTTACACATTGGATAATATTGTGTCGTCTGTTGTTGATATTGTACATGATGAAGTATCTGTATTATACCATGGTCAAAATCAATTACGTTCAATCATGCAGTTTGCGTGGACACTTCAGACTCTGAAAATGGGTAAAGTTCCCTGGGGATACATGAACGTTTCTTCTTTATTTGCACCGTTTAATTTGACAGACAAACAACGCTTGCTTTCAATGCGTGATGCTTCCTTTTCCATGCTACATATTGAAAGGTTGGAATCTTTACCTTTTTCTGTGGCAGAATCCACCGCTGCTACGTGGCTTATCCACGGTTTAATAACACTGCCTTTTGCTTTATATAAGTTTTCAAATTGTATGAAATATGTGCCAATAGGTCGTTTTGAACCCTTAGGTAGCGGTTTTCTTCATGAGGTCTGGTCACTCCCATACACATACAGATGTTTCAAGGATGACCAAGAGGTTTATCTAACAGGGGATGAGTGCACTGAGACGCCAGATCATTCTTTAATGTGCAGACACATACAGTTACACGGTTCATGTAATAAGGACCGCCCGAATATGGCTTGCGTTTTACAGGGCACGCCAGTTCCTGCTATCATCCCCACGTTTAAGTTGTTAGAGAATGGTAGTTATTTAATGCTCAATAATGAAAACTGTTGTGGTTTAATTAAAGGTATAGCTTTCATAGTAACAGTTAGTGAGCGAGTTATTTGCTGCAGAAATGTTCTTTATCCTCCCACACGTGAACATAGGGAGTCTTCCATTTGGCCACAGATACCGACCTTGGGAGCAGAATTCAGCGGCATGGCTAGAATAAGAGCTCTATTGTCCCAGAAAGAGGTGGCCTTGAGCTCGGCCCGTGAAACTTTCGTGCTTCACATTGCTAACACCCGCACGGAGGTTCAGGCTCTTTTAAACACTGATTTGCCCTTGCATTTCGGAGCCATGGTCCGTTCTATCTTTAACGCATCCTCCACAACGGGCCTAGCACATTTTTTTAAAGTTGTTAGCGGTGGTCTCGTGACTTCCTTTGAGAAGATTTTTGGAGTCATCCCTGCTTTCTTCCATTCTATTTTTTCTTCCTTATTTGGAGGGTTCCCGTTTTTACTTGCTTTAGCGGCAGGCGCATTGGTGGTTTTCTGCCTCTTTAAATATGGATGCCCTTCCTGTGCAAGACCACGCACAGCTACTACTGACGCGGTTTCGCAACCGCATGCTTGATTATTATGGCACACTGCCGTTGGCGACTCTAAGCACGGCGTTTGGATTATCTTTTCGGTTCTCCTATTTCACCTGTGTCCAGCCTGTATTTCGCTGCCTGACCTGTGATTTCCTTTGGGCCATTGATTTGTGTCTCTGCGGACCAGCATCTTCTGACGTCGATTTTGATCAACTGATGAGTCCTATCATTGCTCACGAGTTGGTTTGTTCTGACGAAAGGATTATGGCCTTGGCGGTGGCACATGGACTAATGGGTCCCTGGGATGTGTTGTCGGCAGCGCGAAATTTCTTGGAACAAAGTTTTCTTGAAAACCCACCGAGCTGTCCTCTGATGGTTATAGAGGATCCGGTGCTGGAAGATCACGTATGTTCCTTTCATCTTTTAAACTGGATGGCTGAACTGTTTTCGGATGAGGACAGTGACTTCCTCCTTGAGGCTGTTGCAGCTTACTTTTCATATACGGTCTTATCATAGACACTGCCTCAGATTGGCATGCTGATTGATAGCATTTCCTTGATTTTATTGACTTTTGGTCAAGACATTTTATTTTTGTTTGCCTATTGGCTTGAGCCACATTATATTTGTGGGCTATTTTTTAGCATTAGTTTTTATAATTGAATTTTTATTCATGCTCGTTTTTAAATGGATTCTGCTCTCATGTGATGGCACTTCTGTTACCTTATTTAGTCCGTTCTCGGATCATGGGGGGGTGTTGTATAGCTCCTATATATCCATATTTCGTGTTAAGTTAGCATAGGTACATTTCAGATTTAAACGCCATTTTTCCTTTCTTGCAACTTCTGCACACGACCCTTAATTGTTGACTTAGCTTTCAACCTAGTGGTTTGCCGTGGTGAATGTGAGAATAATATGTTATTGCTCTGATATCTGCTTTGTTTAATAAAACATGTCTGCACGGAGAGTGCTGAAGTTTCAGGAGCAACACGATATGGAATTGTTATGAGGTCTGATCTCCACGCCTTCATAGTCATAACACAAGTGCAGCCTTTGCCAACTTGGGCTTGAGGCGGGATTGATATTGCTTTGCACGAGAATTGTTAACACACTTGATGCGGTGCACATGCAGAGAGAGCTGGTGTATGCTGATGTGATTCCTTCATGCTAGGACACTAAGGTATGGGCCCGCCCTAAAACAACCCAAAGAGACCTTCTTAGATAATAATATAATATATGTGTTAGGGAGGGTGAGATATAAGTGTTGTTAACTCTTATTCATTACAGCATGTTAACATGCTGTCACCATTCGCTTTTTATGTCTTAGTAACTATGCTGATAATTTTGCTACTGATAATAAGTATACTTGTATTATCAAAGATACTGCGCCTGAGAAGACGGCATTAGTAAATAAACATTTCAAATGCACATGTGTCTTCTTTACTCCATGTTCTGGTTTGTAATGATAATATAACGAAAGAGTGTTCATGAGTCCCACGTACCCTGAGGTACTGTAAGTTCATGTTCTGGTTTGTCTAAACATTGGGTGTTTGATATGTCCAATGAGACACTGTAGCTAGCTCGGTAAGGGGTGAGTTGGTTGCTAAGGTAAGTTTTGGGACATCCTAATTTGCCGAGGTTCCACTCCTCTGTGCACAGTTCTGTGTGAGTACAGAAACCCTGCAACACTACATCCAACAACCACCGCTCATCCGTGTGCACATAGAAAGATGTACCTTGCCCTTACCTGTGCTTAGTGTTTTTTAAGAGTTTCAATAACTCTGAGAAAGAAGTAACAATCTTGACAATCCATGTGCGTGTTTTATATCAAACGATTGACCTTACTAGGCCTAACGAGTTAAGTTTTAATGAAATAACCCATTTATGTAGTCAAAATAAGTGACACTCTGGCTAAAATGAATTCTTTTTGTCATGTAATCTCAACAGTGACAGAGGCAGAAGCAATTAGATGAGAGAGAGCGACACACAAATGAAAGGTGGAAGAGCAAAAGGACACGATGACTTGGAGGAAGCGACAATGCTATAAATGCGATAGAATGGAAACAGGGAGAGACAAACATCTGAGAGAGGGGTGAAGAATAAGAGACATTGGAAGAGGAGAGAGAAAAGGGAGATGACTGAAATGTGAGAAAAGAGGAAAAACAAGGAACACAGATAAACTAAGGGAATAACATAGGCTGACTTTGAAATTTCTAGAGAAAAATGGAGAAGGGAAACAAAAAGACAAAGGTCCTGCTTTTGAAATTGACAGACGGAATTCTGTCATCAGGGTGGTGGACGACATTAGCCCTGCCATTCTGATGGACTACTGTCCATTAAATCTAGAAATGACAGCGTTTTGTTGGACAACTTCAATTGGTTTTGAAAGCCATTTACCAAACATTTTTTTAAAAATTGTTTGTTAGGAGGGGTTTATTTCAGAAAAACAAAAAAACTGTCTCCGCAGTGACAGATAGAAAAAAAAGACACTAAATGGGGCGGACAGTGTAATGTCCTTCCTCCAATGGCCTCTACTCTGTTGGCTCCATGGACGGAAAACTTAAAATCCCGCTCATCTCTAAGTGAGGCAGGTGGCCTAGAGTTTAGGGAACAGAGTAATCTGTTGTGTTTGCAACAGAGTACCCTGTCCTCCAGACTCTAAATTGGGCCCAAAATATGAAGGACTGTGGGTGAGGGGAGGAAAAAGAAAAAGGAAAGCAGGGTTTATGGGGGAAAATTGGGACAAGTAAAAAAAAGGGGAAAGGGGAGGTGGAGATGTCAGATGAAAGACAAAGGGGAAGAGGAGAAAGGCAAAGACAGTTGGAAGGAAAGAAGAGAGAGAAGTCAGAGCTAGGAGGAAAAAGAGCTAGCAAAACAGGTTCTGAGGGAAGGGAAAGAAAAAAGTGGTTGATTGAGGAAGGACTGGAAAGAGAAGATGGAGGCAAGAGGAAAGAGGGAGTGAGTGAAGAGTGGGAGAGAAAAAAATAGAGAGGGGAGATAGTAAGGCAGGAAGTGAAATTTTGAGAAAGAGAGAACGACGAAGTAGGAAAGGGAAGTGTAGGGCCGGGTGGAGGATGTAAAGAGGAATTGTGGGATAGATAGTTAGATGCTTTCCTCTTTAACAACAAAGGACGTATGGCTGGGTCCTCACTAGCACAATTTTGTTAACATACTTTTACAGAGTTTTTTACAGTGCTGAGATGTCACATTGATCGCCCCTGAGGACTTTCTAGGTTCCTTTGGGATCCAGCTTCCTGAATCTGGTTTGCTGAAGATACTGGTGCAGAGTAAGGGGATCTACTGGTCAAAATTGTATCACCTTAAGGATAATCTGGTGAGCAAGGGTTCCATTGGGTGGATTTGATTTTCCAGTTTTTTTGCCACTTCCTCAAGGGATGAGAGTTTTTCCAAGTTGGATCAACAATAAATGAGGCTCTAAGTCTGCCCACTGCCAGAATCAAAACCAGGCCTACTCACTCTTCTGGCTCACCATTGAAAGTGTTTTGTGTTTGTTGTGCTCACAACAGAGTGGGGCACTGCAAGAGTCATCAGAGTCATCTGATGTCCATTCACTACCAGTTCGATGAAGCGCTACCTTTATTGAAGCACAGCGTTGCTCTCGCACACACAGAACACAGGGTTTCTCACTAGTAATTAAATAGTATAAACACAACAACAGTATCATAAAAGGACAGATGCAGAATCCTGGAAATGTGTCTCAAGGCAGGTCGTTTTAATAAGTCCACAATCAGCCGACACGTGTTTCGTCGTGTGGGTGTAGTGCACAATGACTCTTCAGGGCTGATGACAGAAAAAAACGATATGTGTATAGATTTCGTTCAGAAATTGTTACACCACTTAACCAAGTCAAAATAGTGGCTGTGTGTGACTGTTCAAAACCCCCATGCCATGCCGTTCATCCCTTAGAGTTCAGAGTGTGAGAGGGTATTGAATGTGACTCAAGTGACTGTTTTAAGAGAAAGCGTTGAAGCTACATCTATACGTTCACATGATGACATATCGTAAATCCTTATACATATTCTTAGATCATGTACCTCCACATATCCAGAAGTGGTAGGTGCTGTATACACAACAAACATTACAAGTAAATTGTATATCTTAATGTTAATAACGTCTCAGAGTAAGTGTATTTTAAATGATCTAGGTGGACCGCATGCAAGAGAACCGGTGCATGCAGAAGAACCCAAAAGGAAAGTAAACATCACTAGAAGTAGCGGTAAAGGAAGAGAAAGCCTACCTTGTGGCTAGCCTGCACTTATGCAAGTCTAGTAGAATAAATGCTCGTGTGGAAATCAATCTGTTAAAATAACACGACAGCAAAGCATAAGAAGAGGGCAGGAGATTATTTACAAAGAGTCTCTTGTCATTGAGAAGAAAGGGGGCAAGAGTAAGGCTTACCAAAAGATCACTGGGAGTCGATAAGTTGTATGGGTTGTAAGGCAAGTGTGTATGCCCCTGTTATTGGTAAGACCGTCGAGTTGAAGATGGTCTCCGTATGCTGTGTAAAGAACCAGTATATGGTGTAAGTATCTATAACGTGCTGAAAGCGCTTGTAACACGTACGCACAAATAACCCCCAGTTCCACAATAATGGTAAGATGAGAAACACACTGTACCTTAATACGTGTGTGTATTAAGCTGTAACCGGGAGGGGATCCATTAGAAGTACACTTTTCGTCCTCTGGACCGTTGTATCGCACAGTCCTGGCGATTTATTCTATCAATCAAATTCAAGATAAGAACATTATAGTTATTGAATCTGTAATTCAAAGCTGTTTTTAACTAGTCAAAAGTTCCTGATTACGAACTCTTGTCTATTGGGTAAAAAAGTGGGGGGACGAGGAGAGCGTTCTTACCTGGAACGTGGTATCCCTCCTCCGAAGTTTCCCGGTCGCCGTTTTCCAGTATACGGACACGTGACCCGGAAACCGGAAGTGTTTTTAAGTCATTGCTTGTAAAACTGCTAGACCGTAAACAAAACTAAGGGTCCACCATTTTGGGCGGTGTTTGCGATAAGTATGTCATTATAAGTGTTTACATCCGCAGTTTGATTTAAGGGTTTAGCGAAGGAGAAAACGGCATTATTTGTAATCGTATCTGCTAAATTAATAAAATTAATAAAGAAAATTCCGAGAATGTGAGGTTGAAACTATCTGTCTACAAATTGTTACGTCTATGTTTGTAATGCCTCTACAAAAGAGATGTGTCTGTCTCGAAGAAATCCGCAGACAGTTTGTTTCCTAAACGATATCTTGTGTAAACAACACACTTGCTTCTTTCTTTAACAGACATAGAAGAAAGTCCCTACGACATGGAAAGATTATTAGAAGAACTAGATGTGGAAACTGACTATGGCTTGAATAGTGGTCTTAAATGTAAATCGAAATGGACACCCACACTACCAGGGGGCAACACAATAGACAATTTCCACAGACATGTTCAAGAGGATCTAAATATATTTAACATCGTCAACTTAGAGATGAAATTCAAATACAAAGACAACTTGACCAAAGGGGAACGCTCAGCATTGTCGACTCTAAGCAACAACTCCAACATTATTATCAGAGAGGCAGACAAAGGGGGCAATATTGTAGTTATGTACCTCACAGACTATAACAACGAGATACAAAGCCAATTAAGTGATGCTTCTTGTTATGAACCATTGTCTCAGAACCCAATGGGTCCCCTAACGATCTTGATCAATGATCTTTTACTAAACTGGAAACAATCAAGTCTTCTGGACAACGATGAATACCTTTACCTTAAAGTCTCTAGACCCACTTTTCCTTGGCTATACACCTTACCCAAGGTTCACAAAAACCTCCCCTTTCCCCCGGGCAGACCAATAGTCTCGGGTATAGGAGGTCCCACGGAGAGACTGGCAGAGTATGTCGATCTCTTCCTGGGTCCTCTTGTGAAAAATCTACCTTCTCACATACAGGACTCTAAACACATACTGGGCATCATGGCGGATATAGATTGGCAACAGGGCACCACTCTGGTAACTATGGATGTGGTGTCTCTGTACACTAGCATCAATCCCAAACTGGGAATGGAAGCTATTAGCAGATTACTAGCCAATAGACCGGCTTCATTGTGGGCGCACACTAAAATGCTGGAGAAGATGATGGACATCATTTTGAATAACAATTGCTTTATTTTTGACCGGAAATGGTACCGCCAAAAGAAGGGCGTTGCTATGGGTTCAAAATGTTCCCCCTCCTTTGCTAATCTCTTTATGGGAGCATTGGAAGCCGAATACATCTGGGGTACCAAGGGAGCACAATATATTGACTCTCTAGTTTACTGGGGTCGGTATATAGACGATTGTTTGTTATTATGGTCTGGTACCGAGGAAGAACTTCATTCCTTTTTTGATTATCTAAACTCGAACACATGGGAAATAAGCTTCACCATGCAACACAGCACTACTAAAATGGAGTTCCTAGACCTTGAATTCTATGTCAAGGACAACAGACTACACAGTAGACTATACAGGAAGCCCACTGCATGTAATTCCATTCTACACGCCACCAGTTCACATCCACAACATCAGATACACTCCATACCATATGGTGAATTACTAAGAGCCAGACGTAATTGCAGTGAACAATCAGAATTCGAACAATGTATCGTAAACATGAACAATAGATTTTTACACAGGGGTTACCCTAGAGAGTCCATCACTAAAGCTGAGAGAAAAGTCAAAAGCACCAGAAGATCTGATTGTCTTATGACACGCACCAAAACAACATCCTCCAAACCACCTGTGAGACTAATCACTGAATATAATGCCTTACACCATACGATCAGGAAGAGTTTCAATAGACATTGGAATCTCCTGACATCGGATCCTGTCCTAAAGGAATGGATTCCGAACAGACCAATGATCACATACAGGAAGGGCCACACACTGAAGAACATACTTAGTCCCACTGTTCCTCGGAACACCACAGCGCAGAATTGGCTCACCACCAAGAGTTTGGGCTTTTATAAATGTGGCTTTTGTTCCATGTGCATATGGAGTAAACATGGAACCTTAACTTTTAAAGGTTTTGACAAAACAACGTATGAAATAAGACAAAATATAACATGTCTAACCAAATACGTAGTTTACATTATTGAATGCCATTGTGGCAAAATCTATGTTGGCAGCACCCTCAGGGCTCTGAAGGATATACTGGCCGAACATATGAGGGCGATTCAGAAAAGGGATCCGAAATATCCAGTGGCCTTGCATATTGCAGAATGCCAACCTATGGAGGATGATATCAAAGTCCGCTTCTATGGCATTGATGTAGTCCCACTGAATATTAGAGGTGGCAAACGAGAACTGACATTGAGAAGAAGGGAAGCCATGTGGATCATGCGCTTGCAGTGCGTGGAACACGGGCTCAATTACGACCCTGAGATGCAATTCTTCTTGGGCGATTGATTCTTGAAACAACTTTTAGGGATCCACTATGCATTGTACATATGTGATGTTAATAGAGGTTTTATTAAAGGATCTAAAGTATGATGATAATTAAGGGTACATATAGAATGAGAAAGATGATAAGAATGTATTTTATATATATCTCTCTGAATTTAGATGAGGAGAATACGGTAATGTACAAACCATGCCTCATGTCACAAATGATTTTATTGATTGCAACTTAATCACTAGAGACACCACTGAGCACCACCACATTGCATGATGCCACGATTTCCACACAAAAGAACAAGGAAAGTAATATATGTATTAGATAATGTGTGTAGTTAATGTATTGTAATTAATCACGTGACCACCAACCACACGTTTGCAATTTAACCTTTCAATCTAATTTTCTGTATACTACTAGAATTCAAACAGTTCACACAAGAGCACCTAAATTGTCCTTTTTGCTGACAACCAAACCATCGATCTCGACATATAGCGTTAAGCTCTTGGAACTCGATACATGACACATGAACAAGATATCGTTTAGGAAACAAACTGTCTGCGGATTTCTTCGAGACAGACACATCTCTTTTGTAGAGGCATTACAAACATAGACGTAACAATTTGTAGACAGATAGTTTCAACCTCACATTCTCGGAATTTTCTTTATTAATTTTATTAATTTAGCAGATACGATTACAAATAATGCCGTTTTCTCCTTCGCTAAACCCTTAAATCAAACTGCGGATGTAAACACTTATAATGACATACTTATCGCAAACACCGCCCAAAATGGTGGACCCTTAGTTTTGTTTACGGTCTAGCAGTTTTACACGCAATGACTTAAAAACACTTCCGGTTTCCGGGTCACGTGTCCGTATACTGGAAAACGGCGACCGGGAAACTTCGGAGGAGGGATACCACGTTCCAGGTAAGAACACTCTCCTCGTCCCCCCACTTTTTTACCCAATAGACAAGAGTTCGTAATCAGGAACTTTTGACTAGTTAAAAAACAACTTTGAATTACAGATTCAATAACTATAATGTTCTTATCTTGAATTTGATTGATAGAATAAATCGCCAGGACTGTGCGATACAACCGTCCAGAGGACCAAAAGTGTACTTCTAATGGATCCCCTCCCGGTTACAGCTTAATACACACACGTATTAAGGTACAGTGTGTTTCTCATCTTACCATTATTGTGGAACTGGGGGTTATTTGTGCGTACGTGTTACAAGCGCTTTCAGCACGTTATAGATACTTACACCATATACTGGTTCTTTACACAGCATACGGAGACCATCTTCAACTCGACGGTCTTACCAATAACAGGGGCATACACAACCCATACAACTTATCGACTCCCAGTGATCTTTTGGTAAGCCTTACTCTTGACCCCTTTCTTCTCAATGACAAGAGACTCTTTGTAAATAATCTCCTGCCCTCTTCTTATGCTTTGCTGTCGTGTTATTTTAACAGATTGATTTCCACACGAGCATTTATTCTACTAGACTTGCATAAGTGCAGGCTAGCCACAAGGTAGGCTTTCTCTTCCTTTACCGCTACTTCTAGTGATGTTTACTTTCCTTTTGGATTCTTCTGCATGCACCGGTTCTCTTGCATGCGGTCCACCTAGATCATTTAAAATACACTTACTCTGAGACGTTATTAACATTAAGATATACAATTTACTTGTAATGTTTGTTGTGTATACAGCACCTACCACTTCTGGATATGTGGAGGTACATGATCTAAGAATATGTATAAGGATTTACGATATGTCATCATGTGAACGTATAGATGTAGCTTCAACGCTTTCTCTTAAAACAGTCACTTGAGTCACATTCAATACCCTCTCACACTCTGAACTCTAAGGGATGAACGGCACGGCATGGGGGTTTTGAACAGTCACACACAGCCACTATTTTGACTTGGTTAAGTGCTGTAACAATTTCTGAACGAAATCTATACACATATCGTTTTTTTCTGTCATCAGCCCTGAAGAGTCGTTGTGCACTACGCCCACACGACGAAACACGTGTCGGCTGATTGTGGACTTATTAAAACGACCTGCCTTGAGACACATTTCCAGGATTCTGCATCTGTCCTTTTATGATACTGTTGTTGTGGTTATACTATTTAATTACTAGTGAGAAACCCTGTGTTCTGTGTGTGCGAAAGCAATGCTGTGCTTCAGTTCAGTGGGATTCTTTGAATTTCGCCTTTGAGCGGTTAGGGGCTTCTCCGCTCGCTCTTTACGCACCACACCACTATCAAGTTATCAATACTTTGAGATGTACACTCTAGGTAGAGCGCCGCATTATTACTGAGTTATAAAAAAAAACCCTCTTCGCTGCATTAGCGCTACCTTTATTGGTCAGTGCGATAATACATCATTGGGTTGGGAAGAGCGAGCACTCTATGGTGGAGGAGTGTTGCCCAGCCAGCAGCCGAAAAAACGTGAAAAATAAAGCAATAATAACAGAGGGTTATGTTTTTTTTTTAACATGAACGAGTCTTGGGGCGCGGCCAGACGTTGAAAGGCTGGAGGGTTAGTTTTTCTGCACTGCTGTCAGTGCGCATGTCAGTTTGGACGACATGAGCATGGCATGTCTCAAATCAGAGCTGCATTGCAGGGTAGGAGACATGAAGGACCAGGCTGAGAGTCTCTCTGGGATTGAAAATCGAGGGTGCTCAGGCCAATCCTGATGCTTCTCTCATGTATGAGAGCAGCATCACAATTGATTGCATGGGAGTGGGGAATCTGGGAGCCTGTGCCCTGCAGCAGAAGAGCACCCAGTCTGCGATGCAGAGAGCACAAGGTAAGTGTTTTTTTGGGGGGGGTTCTCGTTGTCGTCTGTTGTCCTTCAGCCACCTTCCACCCACCACTCTACCCTGATACCAGCCGCCACTGAGAGCGAGATTTGGCCTATTTCTTGAATTTCAAATAATCTAGAATATTTCATGTCTGACTGGGGGGAATTTCATAATTATGCCAGTTTTACAGAGATGAAGTGTTCTACCTTCAAGTTTATTCTAGCAATCATCTACAAAAACAGGACTGACTGCACCACCTCCATCTAAATCCTAGCCCCAGCCCTCAAAAACCCAAGCTCCCCATACTTGAGCCAGAAAACCCACACCTCCTACTCTCCAAACCCAATCCCACACTTCGCCGGCCTCCACAAACATATGGCGCATCCCTTCTTTCACTCTGAGCACTAAAACACCCTCTTGTGCGCTCGTTTGGAATGACCTCAAGAGGTCCAATGTAAGCCTAAGGCAGAAAAGTGTTGGTTTGAAAATAGTGCCAAATCCTACCTTTTCCGCCACCTGGATCAGAAATTCCAATTTCATCTAAAAGTACACATTTCCAATATAGCTCCCGACCCTTAGAACCTACTCCCAACCAAGGGGAACACCCCGAATTTCAATAACATGCAATACCGTGACCTCCACTAGGCCTCAAAATGCGCCAACATCGCGTCCAGAAACTAGGCTAAAACACCCCTTCTTCTGGACTGATTTCCTTTAAATCACTTGCAATTAAAACTAGAGGTTTCCAGCTACTTGCCTATCAAAGCAGATTTACTCAGAACCACCAAATACGTGCAAAACCAGTCCATATCATTGGCTCCAAAGGCAGGCGTTTTGCCATTTGGAAACTAGGCCAAAAACCACCCTTGCCTTGGATCGATTTCTTTCTAATAAATCACAGGCATAGTAGACATATTGTGCCATCACTCACAGAGGCCACTTTTACCTGGAGCAACTGCAACCACCCCAAAAGCATTTCTTGACTACATCCAAAATTGGCCCATTGTGTAAGATTGCAAACCGGGCCTTCACACCCAATCCCGTTTCAACCCCTTTTGCTTCATCGATCCTCTTCAAACTTGGAGGGACCCAAGTCCCACTTGTCCCCAAGTAGCTCACCATGCCAAACCCTGATTGAATCAAGGACACGGGTAGGACTTTTAAAACCAAAGACCACCCGTCCACGTCCATTCAAAAACAAGCAAAGCTCAGCCAAAACAAGTGAAAAACACACCAAATCGCAGCAAAACCTTGCCAACTCCTATATACATGAAACTAAAATGGGGCCTGAGCCTTAAACTCCAACCTCATGGAACGCCTCCATTTTAAAATATAAACAGACTACAACACCACCCTTAAGGGAGTCCTCGCCAACAGTCCCCAAAGTGGAATTATGAAACCACATTGCAGAATCATAGCTTTCCTCGCCATCAGATCAACCAACTAAATCCTCCTAGGGGACCTAAATTTTCACCTTGAAGACACCACAGACCCTAACTCCATATCCCTCCTCGACTGCCTCAGGAACCATGGAGTCACCTAGCTCCTAAGGACCAACCCACCTAGCAGGACACACCCAGGGCCGGACAGGCCATAGCGGGCACCGGGCGTTTCCCCGGTAGGCCGCTAGGGTGGGGGCTGGTTTTGGGGCCCTGGGGGGCCGTTATTGTTACCAGGGGTCAGCAATGTCGGCCCCCGGTAAAAAAAATTGGCTGAAATCGGCCGTCGCAAACTGCTCAGCTGCACTCCCCCTGACCCCAGGGGGGGGCAGCTGAGCAGTTTGCCAGGGCCGGTTTCTGTTCTCAGTCCGGCCCTGGACACACCATTGGCCCTATTTTCTCCTCCAACAACAGGATCACCGACCCAGCCGACCTGCTTCACATGGTCTGACCACTACATCATACATTTAAAGATACCTGCTCACCAAGCTACCCTGCCAGAAAAACCCAAAGCACCATCAGGACACTGGGGCAAAATATCCAACTAAAACAGGACCAACCATCTGTAGAAGCTCCCACCCAACCACACTAGAAACCTCGATGGCGACACCAAGGGGCATATTATCAAGAACAGGCAATACAATAATCGCCACTTTATCGGCAGGAAACTGACGCTAAAGCGGCAATAATGGGCTTGATAATATGCCCTTGTAAATTTCCATAGCAGCCCAGGTTGACACCAGATCCTGTGCTGCTATGGGAATTCACAAGAACATATTATGAAGCCCATTATCGCCGCTTTAGCTGCAGTTTCCTGCAGATACAGCGACAATAATTTTATCGTCTGTACTTGATAATATGGCCCCAAGTTCTTCAATAAATGACCACTGACTGTGCCAGCCACACCACTCCCACAAGACAAAAGGCCTACAAAAACAAATAATTATCCAACTGGTACATGAATGACTTCAGGGAGTCCAAGCATCACTGAAAGCAACTTGATAGAAAATGGAGTCTCAACAGAAACACCATAGCAAGATCCACATACAAAGGCCCCCTCCACCTCTTACACCAACAACTACGAGCATACTGATACAAACTCCCCCGACCATCCAGACACCTCCTTCATCTCCAAGCAGCAGTTAAGCAACTGGAATACCCTCTTGAATGAAGAATCCACCGCCCTCATGAATACCATTCACTCAGGAGCCTCCTCAGACACATGCCCACACTTTATATACAATCTTGGAACATCTATCATCTCCCCCACACTCACCACGATCATCAATACCTCCCTAACTACCATGACATTCCCTTCTCGCTGGATAAATGCAGAAGTCAACGACCTGTTGAAGAAGCCAACAGTGAACCCCAACACCCTCAGCAGCTACATACCCATCCCGCTCCTGCCTTTTGCAGCTAAAGTCATGGAGAAAGCAATCAATACCCAACCCGCAGACCTCCTAGAACTCTATTGACTCTTAGACAGCTCTCAATCAGACTTTTTCACCAATCACAGCATGGAGACAGCTATCATTGCGGCCAGCAATGACATCAGAAGCCTCCTCAACTGAGTAGAAATTGGCACACTCATCCTCCGACTCTCCACAGCTTTCAATATGGCCTTCCACAAGTCATTCAGCACCTGCGTATTTGCAGACCGCCCCTCAAGTAATTAACCTCCTTACTCATGGAAAGAATTCAACGAGTTAGACTTCCCCCTGCACCACAGAACCCAAGAAACTAATCTGCAAACTCCCTCAAGGATCGTCCCTCAGGCAAACACTCTTCAATGGTTTCATGATGCAGATGTCAGAGCACACCACATCAACATAGTATCCTATGCTGATAACACCCAGCTCATCCTCTGTTTTACTGACTCACCCAGCATGAGCAACATCGCTGCTTGGATGAAAAATAACTGCCTCCAGCTCAACACAGACAAAGCAGAAGTCCTAATCTTTGACAGCAGCCACTTCTCCTGGGACTTCTCTTTGTGGCCTTCCTAACTTGCCCCCCATCCCTGTGGACAATGCCAAGAACCTCAAGATGATCCTTGATACCAACCTGTCCATGGGAAGAAAGATCAACGATGTCTACTCATCATGCTTCCCCATCCTGCAAATATTATGCAAGATTTTCTAGTAGATCCCATTGAACACCAGACGAATGGTCACCCAGGCTCATATCATAAGTATACTTGATTACGGAAATGCTGTCTACAACGGAATCCTAGCCCATGTCCTATGCTGACTAAAAATCACCCAGAACACGGTCGCCAGACTCTTTCTGAACATCTCTTCACATATCAACAATCTCCCCTTGCTCACAGTACATGTAAGATGTAAGTTCAAGCAACTCACCCTCTCCTACAAAGGTCTCCACAATACTGGTTCAGCGTACCTCCACCACCACCTTAACTTCAACCAACCCACCAGACACCTTTGATCTGCTTTCCAGGCATGAGCACACCTCCCTCTCATCAAGAAGACCATTAGTGAGGACGGACCTTCCAAGACCTTGCAGCCAAGACCTGGAACGACCTCCTGAAACAGGCATGATCTCCTCCTCCTATCTGAGGCCTGCCCTACTCAGCGCCTAGATACCCTCACGGGGGATGTGGTGCATATACAGATTCGCATAACATAACATAAGGTGGCATGATCAGCTGAAGTATTAGCCTGTAAATGCTCAATGAAATTGTTTGTAATGGCCATACGGTGCATGGTGCTAGTGAGGTTAGAAATGCATTGCTAGAGCCCTGTGAAAGTCTCACTGGGAAAGAAATACAGGGTGCAAGTAGGGGGTAAGGATGAACTGCAGGATCTTTATGGAAATCTTACTGGGATAAGGAAGGATGTTCTTGAGCATCCTACAGGTCAGGGGAGAGCTGCATTACTAGAGATTTGTGTGAGTCCTTCTGGCATAGCAACATGGTGAAAGTAAGAAGAGGGTAAAGGTGCAGTGTATGACTATGCTTTAGAGCCATACTGGGACCGCTGCATATGGTGTGGTCAGGGCAGAGATGCATTTCAAGAGCTCTGTAATAATCCTACTAGGATAGAAGTGCTTGGTGCAAGCAAGGGTAGCAATACCCTGTGAGAACTGAGAAGAAAACCTACTAGAATATGTATTAGTGATTTCGGGCAGATTAGAGCTGTATTGAAGGAGCTCCAATGAAACTGTACTGGTGTAATGTAAGAAATTAGGCAACTGGTTGACTGGGGTCTGAGCCATGGTCAAGCAGCAACCACCATCCTTGTTAGGGTAAGGCACAAACAAACCTCAAATTAACCTGTGCTCAACCCCCTCGTAGCTTGGTACAGAGCAGTCAGGCTTAGGTAAGAGGCAATGTGTAGAGTATTTGTGCAACACTTCAAACAGTACTACAGTGAAAACACCAGATAAATCCTACTGCAGTTTAGAAAATTAGAGCCTAATTTAATAAATCAAGATGAAAAAGACAAAAATCCAATCAGTAGAAACAGAGTTATGAATTTTTAAAGATTAAAGTAAAAAATAGCATCTTAAAGCGTAAAGCACCAACTGGGCATATCCAGTCGCGCTGGACCGGGTAAAAGCCAAAAGTTCAGGCTGTCCACGATGGAGTGAGGGATGGATGCAGTCTTAAATCAGTCCTGTGGTGCTGCTTCTTTGCTGCCACTCGAGTAGATGTTCTACTCAAGTGGCAGCCTTCTCACCGTGAGTGGCAGCTTTCCCACCGTGAATGGTTGCGACCGCCTAAGTTGAGAAAATTCCGCCGGGTGCCATTCTAGCGGTTTAAAATGGTGCTAGGGTACACCAGTTTTTGCTCTTAATAGAGTCATGCATGAGCAAAAAATCGGACAAATAGCAGAATTTTGATGGATTTCTGTGTTGCAAGTGTAAAGCAGAGTCACCAAAACTCAGTGAACTCCGCTGGCGGAGTGTCATGTATTACTCACCCCTACCTGGAGTCACTCGGGGGCCCTGGGTTCAAGATGAAGTTTTAGGTCTTCCCCAGGCAAGAGGGTTGCAGGCAGCAGGTCGGCATAACAAGGCAGCAGTTCCTTTAGAGCAGCAGTCCAGCAGAGTGACAGTCCTTGTAGCAGCGTGACAGTCCTTCTTCCTGGCAGAATATCCACTGGTCCAGTAGTGTACTGAAAAGTTGGTGTCTGAGGTCCAGTATTTGTATCAAGTTGTGCCTTTGTAGTGAGGAAGAAGCATCTAGAGGTTTCTCTTTTAAGTCCCCGGGCATCCTGTATTCATTGCCCTTACTCATGGCTAACTTAAGGGGGTATGAAGACCTTTGTGTAAAGGCAGGACACAGCCTATTCAGTTAAGTGGGGGTGTACCCACCTTCTCCCTCCCATCCTGCCCGTGATAGCCCATCCAGGCACACATAAGCTCCATATTGTGTGTTTCTGTCTAGGAGGAATACACAAAGCTCCACTCTCAACTATGCCCAGTCATGTGACCAAAGACAGGCTTTGGGCACTTAGGGGTCTATTAAGATGTCATGCTGAAAGCCTCCAACCGACAGTCGGATTCTCCTAGACCGCATCGGAAGCCTTCCATTTGTCTCGGTCAGTTTCTAATCCGGCTGAGTGGACACGATGTTCGCATTTGGATTGCAAACCGCACAGTCTTTCCGAATCTGTTCCGACTGGCTCTCGGAGAATACGTGTCATTTGGACCCGCATTGTACAGCTCTAAGGACAGCGTTTCTGACTGAGCGATTACGATGTCAGTTTCC
Organism: Lissotriton helveticus; assembly: GCF_964261635.1. NCBI lineage: Eukaryota > Metazoa > Chordata > Amphibia > Caudata > Salamandridae > Lissotriton > Lissotriton helveticus. The sequence goes on from NC_136062.1 coordinate 159,036,455, forward strand.
AACAGCCTTCCCGAGTAGGTCTGTCCACACGAAATGGTTATCGGAAACTGACTTTGGGGGCCCCTAGCAGGCCCTCCTTCATCCTGTAGCCAGTGGTTTGGGGTCACGGGAGTACCCAAGGGACCCCCTGTAAAACCCTGCACTGTGTGGCAGGCACAGTGGGGTACCTGCGACAGGGTGCAGAGTGTTCCGCAAGCGCACCATTTCCCCATAGGAGCCTGTGTGGTTGGACAGAACACAGGCTCCCACAGAAGTCGATGGAACCCTGACTGAACAGTGTTCGGTCACATCGTAATCGGTCAGACTGAACCACTGACTGCAAATCGGTTGGATCCAATTCTGAGAAGAAGTCGGGGATAAACTTTCCACATTGCATCGTAATCAGCCACTAAATCTCTAAGGTAAGAAAATGCCAACTTTCTAAAAGTCAAAAGTACTGAGTATTATATACATAAATCGGTATTTTCCTTTTAGGAAAACAATTATATGTCTCTTTTTAAAACAAAATTTTTACCCCTTTTTTACCTAGACTGAACAAATGTTTTCCTTAGCGGTGATGATGACCTCCTAAAAAGAGTTGCTACATACCCCTACACTATATGAGGTTGAAATGCGGAGGTATTTTCTGATTGGGATGTATTAGAAGTACCACCTCAAGTATAGAAATATTGGCTATCATTTTGAAAAGGATCTTTCCATTTAAAAGATAAAGCTGAGTGTGGGAACACAAAACTATCTATATAATCCCATGTCTACACAAGGGGTAGGACAATTTGCTAGGGTGACCTACTGTGGACTTAGTGGCAAGAACTCACTAGTGTTCAGCGAAAAAAGCATTGTTGAATTTCTATGGTTTTATGTCATTCTGAGTTGTGACCTGTTTTGATTAAGTAGTTTTATGTTATTTTGGTTTTATGTATATTAATGTTTGGATTGTACCAGACAGATATGAGTGATAGTAAGAGAACAGCAAATAAGTATGAAATATATTTGAGATAAATACTCAAGCACACAAGATTGATGTGTATTTTGCGCTCTTTTTCAAAGTAAATGGCTGAATGGGGGCCCTGCGTACTTTTGTGTTTTGAAGTTGATTCCTCCCCACTAAAGAGGCCTTATTGGATCACACCCTGTTGCGCATCTAACTTTCTATATGTGGCATTTTCTGAATTGCAATGTAAAATTCGACTTGACCATAATTTAGAATTTTAAATTGCTATTCAAGAGACACTCAACGTGACTGGTTATCTCTTCCCATATGGAAATTGCACTTATAAAATGAAGTACGGCAACTCCAATATTATCCTATGGGAAAACATTGGATGTGCAATAGTTAAAAATTAATGTAAGAGTTTTTCACTTACAAGACATGTAAAACTTAAGGGTACATGTTGGAACTGGCCCTTCTTGCAGGGTCATCCTCAAACTTTTTGCTTCTTCCTCCCTTATTTTTCCTGACCCGTGGCTGTTGGCAATATGACTCTGCGCACTTTAGCACTGCTGATCAGTGCTAAAGTGCATATGTTCTCTATGTAAATTGTTATTCTGATTGGATATACATGTTTGGCATATTTGTATCACCATGAAGTCCCTAGTAAAGTGCACTGGGTGTGCCAGGGCTGGTGATGACAAATGCTACTAGTGGGCCTGCAGCACTGATTGTGCCACCCACAGGAGTAGCCCTAAAATGATGTCTCAGGCCTGACACTGCAGTGCCTGTCTGCAGTTTAGAACTGCCATGTCCTCCTGGTCAGTGTCCCCACTGACCAGGCCTAACCCTTCCCTTTTTGTGCACATCAGTCATCCCTATGGAAGGCCCAAGGTACCCCCCTGGGCAGGGTGCAGTGTATGTAAAAGGTAGAGCATGTACTAGTGCAGGTGGCATGCTCTGGTAATGAATGGCAGCCATTTTCGTTTTTCACTACTGTAAGGCTATTGTGCTCCATAGATTAACATGGGGGATGCTGGCTACAGTGGTAACAGCATTTCTTCCCATAGGAACAAGATAGGACATAAGTATCTAGTATCCCTGAACTCAGAATTTAATAACACATCTTTTAGGAAAGGTTGTTTTTAAATCCTGTGTTTGGGAACAGCACTTTTAGAAAGTTGCTGTTCTCTTGTCTGACCCTTCTGTGTGCCTGGGCCTGTTTGTGTATTGACTGTCTGGTTTGAGAGTGACAGGGGCTGGGGATTCCCCAGGAGGCTGGCTGAGTCAGCCCTAGGCTGAATGACTGCATTTGCAACTGGAGTGGTGGGAGGAGTTAGCACCTGGACCTGAATAGGGCTATGCCTGCCTACCACAATGCTGGCTCCACCTCCTGCTGGGCGGCTGACGACCCTGCCCCTCACTCTGAAAGGAAGGAAGAAGACAGCAAAACAAAGTACTCAGGAAACACCCAGAACTGGTTCAGACCGGGCTCAGGGCCCACATGCACAGAGAGAACAAAGACTTTAGGGGTATAAGTACAGGACCCGTGACAACAGAAAATGAGATCATCCTGGAATCAAGAAGGAACCTCTGCCAAGGAGAAAGCTGAAACTGAAGAAGGAAGACTGTCCTGCTGTTGCTCTGCTGGACTGACCTGTTGCTTTGCTGCCAAGGAGAGGGGAAGGACTTTGCTGCTGAGCTGTGTCCCCTGTCTAGAAGGAATCTCCAAGGGCCTGAGTAGAGCTGGCTCCCTGTTATGAAGTCCCAGGAACAAAAGGACTTCACCCCCAGCTTCCCTGAACTCTGCTGAGAGAGTTCTGTCCTTCCTAGAGTGCTTGATCCAGTTGTGGGGCCTCTGGAAGTTGTACCTGTGCTGGGAAGCTTAAAACTAGGCTTGAGAGACTTTTGAAACTGCAAAGTGTTGCATCGCTTGCTTGCGGAGCGCATCCCCGACAGTGCGAGAAGTTTCCCGCTGCTACGGAGGTCGAGATCGTCGCAGCGCCTGACGCCGCTGCCAGAGACGTCGCATCCTTCGTTTGCCGGACGCACCAGACCAGTGCGGGAAAATCGAACATCGCTGCGAGTGTCGTCACAGAGCCTGTCGTCGCTGGGTGAGATCGCCGCACCGCTTGCTTGCGGACCACATCACGTCGCTGCGAGCATCGTCGCAGAACCATCGTATCGAGGAGCTGCGAAAGAAAGGATCACCGGTGGATCGCGCATCGTCGCCCCGGAGATCGTCGCAGCCCCTACGAGATTGTCGCATCGTGCCTTTGCAAGAACAAACTTCCTACAGAACCTACGCACCGGAATCCATACAAGTGGCCTTCCTCCCCATACAGACCGGATTCATCGCATCACGCCCGCTGCTGCAGCGGGACTGTCGCATCGCCTCCCCAGGGTCTCAGGAGCAACGCATCGCTTGTTTTCCACCGCACCAGCTTCTGCTATTTGGAACTTTGTTGCAACTAAAAGGTACTATGAGTAAACGTGACGCAACTGTGAACTTTTCACGCATCTGTAGAGAATTCTATCGCAACGTAGAGAATTCTATCGCAACCTAAAGAATTTTAACGCAACCTTAAGAACTTTTTTGAAACCATATTCTTGAACTGTGTATGTTGGATTTTTGTCGTTTTGGTCTTGTGTAGTTTAGTTTAAAATACCTTTATTTTTCTAAACTGTTGTGGAGTCAGTTTGTGGTGTTTTCACTGTGTTACTGTGAGTGTTGGTACAAATACTTTACGCATTGCCACTGGTTAGCCTAGACTGCTCGTGCCAAGCTACCTAGAGGGTGAGCAGGGGTTATCTCAGAGGGTTATCTCCTTGCCCTGACTAGAAGCAAGGGTCCCTATTTGGACAGTGGTACCTACCTCTGTCAACTAGAGACCCCCAGTTCTAACAGTACATGTCCTAACTTTAAAATACATTGAACCTGCCACCTGGGCTGTTCAGGGCTGACCCTAGTGATGAGTTGTATGGCAAAAGGTTTATTCTGGCTGGGCAGTTCGGGCTGGACTATTCCCATGATCGTATGAACAACACAGGGTCTTGACTTATCAACCAGTAAGGCTAAGTCAAAAATGCAGTAGAAAAACAACACAAATGCCAATACTGGAATTGCCTTACAAAGTATCCTTGATGGCCCTATATGAATAAAACAAAAAGAGTCCATTGTGTCTAACGTCACTAGTTTATTTATTTATTTAGTTCACTAGTCACTTTTGGTTTTTAGCTCATTGTTTTTTTTTAGAGAACTTTTCTTTGGGATTAAAGGTGCAAAAATAACACTGTACACAAGAAAAACAACTTTGAAAAAGACAAATATTAACTGTACATATTTACAACACATCCACTCCACACTGTTGACTAGTCACACTCACTCCCAACTCACACATGCATAAGCATAAACATTGAAGAAAACAAACGAAGCAAAAATGACCCTTTGTCGAAAGACAAATTATTACAGCAGCAAGCTTATGTACCCTCCTTGGTATTCAACTACGACTCTGTTGTAAGAAATACAAATAGAAATAAATTCTTATTATACTGACATAGTCCAACTCCCTATATTATTGAAACAAAGGGCCACTGAAGGTCGGTCGACGCGTTTCGAGCCACCCAATTGTGGGGCTTTCCTCAGGACCGTCACAATCTTGGGTCTACGGAAAACAGAAGTTCCTTTGAAAAGTGGTGTGATGTTGTAACAAAACACTAGTTCACTTCATGCTCTCGGCAAAATAGCTTATTATTGTGTTGCTAAGGCTGAAAATGCCCGGGCCGATATAATACTGCAGCCTTCCCAGGTCTGCTAGTTTTTTCGTGCTTCCAATCTCTATGTAGTCGTTTTACAGCCGTCTTGTTCTCCAAAAAGGTTACCGGAGTTTGTTTGTTCGGTAACCTTTTTGGAGAAATGCCCGGGCATTTTCAGCCTTTAAATATATGAAAAATAGATAAATAACTAAATAAAGTAAGACAGAGTGGTAGCAAACTGGCCAAACTGATTTTATTCACACTGAAACACATTAGCGCCACTTTTACAGAGTTTGCCAGTGAAGCGCTATTTTGGTTTTCTTGTCTTGTTTTCCCTGGACTTGGAACTAGTGCACCAATCCTGGAGGTACTGCAATGTGTGGATATCAAAATGGGTGCTGCGGCTCTGCGTCCAGCGATGTGGTCTTTTTACCATATTGCTTATATTTTGTAAGGATATAAGCAATGGCCATTGAAATGGGTCCATTCAGGGCCCTGTAGTTGTGTCCTTAACTTTTCAGACAAAAGCACTCACTGATTTCTGAATAGTGAGTGTAAAAGCATTAGGGTAACCATGTTGTTCCTGCTTACATTTCCCATGGTTTGCTAAATTTTGCATTCCCTATAAGTGTTTGCTTTTTCCAGGATGTTGTTACTTTTTTTTTGTAGGCCGCATGTTGGTCTTGTCTAGTGCGTAATTTAAATTGCGCATCCAGGTGTTTATAGCGGGCAACAATTGGGTTGTAGTTGAAAACAGTGGAAGTTTTTCTCAGTGGGGCAGTACTGTGTTCAGTGGGGGAGAGGATGTGGAACTATGGTCAGAGCTGCTGAATTTGGAACTGGGAAACAGGTTCAGCTTTAATAACCAGCCCACCAGACCACTCTCCTGCGAGAGTACAATCACATGCTAGACCTTAGAAGGCTTCGCAACACCTTAGAAGTCCTGGTGTCTTCGCACCAGTAGGTGGACCCTAGTATGACAAGTGTAGGTTAACCTTCAAGGCTTGTCCACCATTATTCATACTGAAGTTCACCTCCAGTCTTCCTTCCAGGCCTATGAAGCAGCACACCCTAGAACAACAGCCACTGAGGTCACAGGACCCTTGAGAAGGGCCAGCTCTAGGGCGGTGCAATCAGTGTGATCAAACCGGGTGCTGACTTTAGGTGAAGGCATCATGTTTGCAAGTATATTATGGTTTTAAAAACGCTTGCTGCCTCATTCCTGGCCTCCAGCAATTTTCGGCAACAATAAAAATGTCATGATGACTCTGGTGATTAATGTTCTTCCTAGAGAGAGATCAGAATTTTGTCTAGTGGAAGTTTTGACTCATGGAAAGGTAGCTCAGAGGGTTAGTGCACCGGCTGCAAAGAACATGCGCCATGCAGATCACAAAGTGCACATAATGTAAATAGGTCAGTGGGCTACTGCTTTTGTCAGAGAGATCCTTTTGTTACTTGCAGTTTATAAGTTAAAATCCTAACTTAGAACAGTGAGCTATTAACTGTCATCTAAGAGCTGCATACAAATTGCAAGGTATAAATTAGAGCATTATGTCCCCCCCCCGTCCCCCAGTCTTTGATTATCCTAATGTCTCAAAAAGTGTTCTTTTGGACAGAAATCAATTCTGATTATTAAGGAGAACCCCCAACCATGGTTTTACGTTTTAAATTCCGGGTATTGTGTTTCTCCAGACCAATCACTATAAAACTATACAGGCTACTAGTATGGTTGTCATGTGACTCCCACACCTTGTAATCCTTAGTCTTATGTAACATTTTCTATACAGTGATTTACACACATATTGATTGTCTCTGAGTAATGTGTGTGATGTAAAGTGCTCTGACACCCTACAATGGTATGAGTGGCGCTGTAAATCAAATTAAATGCATCTGAGAGAGAGTAGTTATGGAGACTTGGGGGGCGTAGTTAACGCGTGGTAGTGAGGGAATCCATGGCAGAGGTGGTCAATGGGGGGCACTAACAAACATTAATGCACAGGACACCACCAGTGCTATGGCTGGCCCTGCCCTTGAGGCCAGTCTGCCTCACCCACAGGTACCTCCATTGGCCTTGTTTCAGCAGCAGTAGCTGCAACTCACCAGGGATTGGCAATGCAGGATTTGCATGCACACCAAACTAAGGGGCCGATTATGATTGCGGTTTTTCCGCATCCTCCCGGCAGGCAGAAGCCACTGCCGGCCCGGAGGATGCGGAAAAACGCTGCGAAGCCTCCAAAGACACACCGCCATATTAGGATGGCTGGTGGGTCTGGAATTCCGTCCGCAGCTTTTCCGCCGCGGTCGCCTTCCGTCCGCGGCGGAAAAGCTCTAACATGACTGGCGGTGTCTGTCAGACACCGCCAGCCATATTAGGATGGTGTAAAAGACGTGCTTTTCCGTGGCAGCTTTTCCGCCGTGGAAAAGCATACAGACTTTTACTTTGGGGGCTCGTTGCAGGCCCCCTGGGTGAAGGGGGGGTGGGGGGTGCACATGGGGGGTACCTATGGTACCCCCCTGCATTTGCGTGCACAAAGCAGCAGGCACCGCGCGGTGCCTGCCGCTTTGTGCATGCAAATGCGATGCATGCATTTTTAACCTTGCGGTGGGTGCAGCTTGAAGCTGCACCCGCCGCAATGTTAAAGATAGAGGATGTGACCACCTCCCTGGCGGTCACATCGTAATCTGCTCGGAGGGAGCGCCGCAGCTCTTGCGGATGTTCCCTCCTCCTCAGGGGTCGCGGACGGACTCAAGTCCGTCCGCGATCATAATCGGCCCCTAAATTGCAAACTTCACAGTCTCCCTGCTTCATTCACAAGCACTTTTAACCTGTGCTGCCTGCTGTGGGGCCACTGGAATTAATTATGCAGCAAAGGATGACAACATTATGCCGTAGTGTTGATTAAATTATGCATTAAAAAAGGCTGCAGCGTAATGCAGTATATTGTGAGATATTTTATTATTTTGACGTGTGTACACATACTAACAGTCTCAGGAAAGATTTTGCCTTATTAGTACCAGTGTAACATACAAACGCAGCAGTGAGAAAGGTGACCAGTCAACCTTTACAATAGGCCATCCACTCCGCAGCAACACAAGTCACATTTTATATTAACTTTTGATATGTTTGAGCTACAAACAATGTATTAGTTTAAATGGTCAGATCATACAGCTGATCTTGCATTATGAGGTAATATGGCAGAGCCATAATTTTAGAGAAAATATTTGCAAACTAGGATATTTTGCCATTCATGTTTGAACTACTGTTGTTGAAAAAGGGTGAAGTGCTGATAACAGAACTCCATGACTCGGAGATAAATGGCTTGTGTTTCCGCATATTATCGTATTTGGTACATTCTGTGATTAGAAGCATATCCCACTTTGTGAATATATTTAATGTCAATAACTCATTATAAATTTAAATAATCAGGTGTATCCATTGGTTGATTAAACTGGGCAGTTAAATGCCAAACAAATACTAAAAATTGGGATGTCTGCGCATTCTAGCCACACCTCTGGCTCCACCCACAGATCCAATCCTTGGGTTATTCCCGCCCTCTGATTCTCCACCCACTGTTCCCCAACTTTTTTCCCCCACTTCGACCACTGAGTAAGACTCAGCATCCCTGGACCTGTGGTGTGGCGCAGCTGCGGGCGCAGCATTGGCCACACATTTACGGTGCCGGGCTTCTGCATAAGGGAGCTGGCCATTATTGTATCCCTAAACGAGCGCACATGTCAGTTTGACATTGACTACACGTAGAGGGACTCTAAGTTTCTTTTAAAAAATATAGCTAACATTTGGACCTATACATTTTATTTTGTATAAATTAATTGAATGTGTGTAAAATTTAGCAATGCCCGGTGAATTCTAGTAAAGAGAGCACCCACTGGCAAATCACTAGTGTATGTGATTGCTGCATTGTTTATTACTAACTTTGGTGTTGTGCTTTAACTTTGGATAAAAGTTATCATTAATTCTATCACCAAGAAGCCAATATTGGTAAATATGTGTGCTACAAATAATCCCTAACATACACTGTGCATACAGTATATTTAATCTGGTGCTCTAATCATAGGCTGTTTTAAAGTATTCTGATAAAAATCGAATTGTGCTGAAGACAGCCTTGATTGGTGTTGGATCGAGGACCCAGAAGTCTGCACACCTAGCAGACAGAGATAAAGCACCTTGTCTGAAAGTTTAGCGTTTTCCCTACAGGTGGGGTTTTTTGGCCTGTGGCAGGATCAGTCACATGTCCTGGATTCCTGGCATTTAATTGAGTCTATCCTAGTTCTGTGCCCCAGTGTTTCTCGTGCCCCACCTGGCACACATCATGTCGGAGGATGGCGATGACGTTAACAATTTGCCTCCCCCCCCCACAAATGTCTGCGGACGCCCATGGGTATTAACAAGACTTGTGTGGTTATCCATGATTCTAGTGTATTGCGGAAAGCGAAAATCCTTTTTTAATTCACAGAGCGTGTAAATCAGACGTAACTATACAAAAGGTACATACTAATCTAATAAACTATTGTCAAATGCTACACTGTTTATATAGCTCGAACTCGACGAGATCAGAATATTTTACATAAACACCAGGTGCGTCACATGTGGACACGTTCATTTTGTCGGGCACGGTGAGATTAAGTGATTTACCCAGAATCACAGAACGTTGAGCCTCTACCGAGACTCGAACCCGGATTTCTAGCCTTGAGGTCGAGCGCTCTAGTGATTAGGCCACATCCTTATTGTTTGCTTGTTGTTCTTTCCAATTCTAGCTTCCTAGGCATTGTGAATGCTTCCAGTGCTTCACGTCGTTACTGACGTTATGAATTCTCTTCCTAGACATTTCTGAAGCGCTGAACCCCAGACATTCATCCCCGGATCTACTCACGTGGGAGGCGTCCATGTTGAGTCCGGTGCCATGGCGTTTCTGCTCCAGCTCCCTCCCCCGGCGCCTGCCTTGCAGAATAAAAAGACCTCTGTGGCATTTGAACAAGGAGAGCAGGAATGGAAATCAAAGGTGTGTCTGCAAACAAATTTAGAAAGCAAGAAAAAAGGCTTGTAAAAGATTAAGACGTATGTTATCTGCCTCAAACCAATGAGAGAAGGGCTGTTACGAGCGAACTGCCTGGTGGTGCCAAAGCAAGTCATGGTTACTTTATTTATCATCCGCAGGGCGTGTGAACCGACAGTGGCTTCACGCTACAAACCAGCAGTCCGAAAAAGGGGTTAGGTTCGCAGGAACTGCAAAATGTTTATTTGGACTACTTGTCTTCTTATCTAAATGGGTGATTGAAGCAGGAGCAGAAAATGTGCGTTTTTTAAAAAAATCATAATGTAGGCGTCACCTACAACATTGTCATATTCCTTGTTTTCGAAAACACAGTTCATTCCTTCTTCTTCTTACTGTTTTACTCCTTTTCCAGGTGTAGCTATTAACTCCCCCAACAGTAACGGAAATACCCGGGAAACATAAATATTGGTATGTAAATAACAACGCCACAATGACATAGACACAGATTTCTAAATACACCGAGCCTTGACAGAAAAAAGAGGCGCACACTTTTTTCCCAAAGCCAGCGTAGCCACTTTGTGACATCCACCCTTCACTTGGGTGGTACATTTGGGTGTGACGCTAAGCTGTGCAGGAGCGGGCAATCATTCCTGGTCCATGGGACTAGTGTAGATGGAGTAACATAGAACCTTTAGACATCCATGGTGGCCCCACTTGGATATTATTGTCCTGCAGCATGCCACCCACTTTCTGCCTGCATATACATCGGTGGAACCAGGTGCCAGTAATTCCTCTCACACCCGTTGTGAAAAGACTACAGCCTGTCGCCTGGGGAGCCTGCTCTTCAGTGGCTTAGACCTGACCAAGGGCCACACCTTCCAGTCGTTGAGTTCCCAATAATCCGGCCAGTCACTCGGTAAGCGGCCTTGCATGTCTCGTGCCCTGAATTGCTGTCCCGTGGGCAATTTCCTGTGAGCTACTCATTCTCACCTCTATAGATGGAGTGCCGCTGCCTCTCTGGCAACAATCAAACTTTACATTCACACGACTCCCCAACGGACAAGGACACATCATCAATCAGACAACTACATTCACCGCCACTCCATCAGGACTTGGCTTCAGGGACACCTTATCACGTCATCACCTCATCCTTTATTACCAGTGGTGTAGTGCTCTGCTTTCTTTTGCACATCCCTGCTGTGACTCAGTACTCTCCAAATCCGTGGTGCTGGAATCATTTCCTGCACAACTTACGTGCATTTCACACACATGTTAGGAATTGTTATTGTTATTGTTATTGTTAACTACAGCTTATATAGGGCCAAATCACATACAGGTCTCAAGGCCCTTTTGACAGAAGAAGCTAAGCTAACAAGGGAACAGATACATGAAGCTATACCACTAAGTAATGCTTAAAGCTTCTCTAAACAGAAGTGTTTTTAAAGATTTCCTAAACTGCAGCAAGTTGGATTCTTTGCAAAGGGATTCAGGAAGTTTGTTCCAAACTTGTGGGGCAACCGCCGACAAAAGATCTGCCACCTTTCGTAGATAGTTTATAGCGAGGACAGGACAGCAATTGAGTGTTAGAAGACCTTAATGATCGTGTCGGTCTATAGACTCCAATGCGTTCTTTAATGTAAGCCGGTGCTTGGCCATAGATAGCCTTATGGGCAATGCACAAACTCTTGAACTCCACCCGTTGTTTTATGGGGAGCCAATGTAGCTTACATAACAGCGGCGATGCATGAGTGCGTCTAGGTAGCCGAAAGATCAGCCTAGCTGCATCGTTCAGGACTACTTGCAGTTTATTTATCAGAGTTTTGGGGAGACCCAAATACAGGGCATTCCCGTAGTCTAGTTTCGAAATGATTGTAGCTTAGACAATTGTCCGGAGTGTAGAGGGGGCAAGCAAGGGGACTAACTTGCGTAACTGTCTGATTAAGTTAGTGCAAGTCCCAACCACTGAGGAGATCTGGCTGACCATTGACAGCTCATGGTCGATCTTAATGACTTTTTACGTTGGAGCAGAGTTTAGGGGTCGGGCCAAGGTCTTGCGGCCAAAACAAATCACCCCAAGGGGATGCTTCAGATGAAACCACCAGGACCTCCGTTTTTTCAGGATTGATCTTCAGCGAATTTGCTGTCATCCAATTCACTGTATGACTAAGTATTTTTTTAGCATGGGTCTGTGCGGATGCAGTGTTCTCGCTGCTAAATAACAACTGAGTATCATCCGCATAGTTAAAGGTTTTACAGCCCATGCTAACTAAAGAGTCAATTAGAGGCTGCAAGTAAAGATTAAAAAGGAGTGGGGACAGGGCAGATCCCTGGGGGACTCCACACTTCAGGGTACCCAGATTTGATATGCGGTCCTCCAATTGAATCCTTTGAGATCTTCCAGAGAGAAAGGATTTAAGCCATTTGTAGGCTACATCTTGTTTCCCAACCGCAGCCAATCTGTCCAAGAGCAGGGTATGGCTGACAGTATCGAATGCCGCTGACAGATCTAATAATATCAGGGCACTCGGTTTTTTACTGTCAGCCATACCTCTGAGCTCATCAAGCACCGAAAGCATCACCAATTCGGTGCTGTGATGTGCCCGAAAACCTGCTTGGTGTTCGTGGAGAAGATGGTGTGACTCCAAGAAAGATGACAGGGACATCAGAACATGTTGTTCCAAAATCTTGCACAAGAAAGGAAGCTGAGATATAGGCCTATAATTTTTTAGGTTGATGGGATAAGCCCCCGGCTTCTTTATTAAGGGCCTGACTCGAGCTTCTTTAAAACTAGATGGAAGCTGGCCGGAGTCTAATGATTTATTTAGTAGGGAGACAAAGTGACTGCCAAAGGCAGGAAGCGCCATACGAAAAATACTGGGAGGACAAGGATCTGCAGGAGAACCGGATTTTGTTCTATTCATGAGCTGTCCTAAGACCGTGGAGTCGATCGGGGGAAACTTAGAGATGGTATGTATTGGCGGAGGAGGTTGGGGATGTGGAAGAGAGGGGTGATTACTGGAGGTGTTCTTAATATCAGTCAAAATAGTTTGTACTTTGTCGAGGAAGTAGTTTTGAAAGGTGTTACAATCAATAGGAGATTCTGATATTTCTACTTTCTTACTCAACTCTGATAAGATCTTAAAGGTTTCTTTTTGAACATTGTCCGCGTTGTTGATTCGGGGTTCATAGTACTCCGCTTTAGTTGACTGAATATAGCTTTTATATAGTTTAAGAAACGCTTTATAATGATCTTTATCAACGGAATCGTTTGATTTCCTCCAACGTCTCTCTAACAGACGTAATTTAATTTTGTGTTCCCTCAGGGAGGAATTGAACCATGGAGCTCCCTTTACCGTGCTATTTGATCGATGGCCTGACCAAGATTTTGCATAAGATAGGTATATTCCTGATCCAGGTCCCCATGCATATCATGGAACTGTAAGTTATTAAGAAGAATGTCCGACAAAGTTTCTGAATCAATTTTCTTCCATTGTCTAACTTTTTTGGATTTAAGGGGTGGAGGTTGAGGCGGAAGGCCATCTACAGGAATGTCACAATTTATATTGTAGTGATCTGACCATATGCAGGGTGTAATATCTGTTAGCACTACAGCCGGCTCAGAGGTCCAAATAAGATCCAGAGTGTGACCTTTGATATGTGTAGGTGCCTCCACTAATTGTTTAAGTCCAAGTGGGGTCATAGTATTTTCCAACAGTCGCGTTGCTCCCTCTATACATAATTTGTCCCAATGGACATTAAAGTCTCCAGTTATTAGGACCTTTTGATAACGTGTACAAATGTCTGAAATAATTGGGGTCAATAGGTCATTAAACATTACAGTGGATTTTGGTGGACGGTAAACTGTAAGGATGACCAAGCAGGTGTTTCTCAGTGTAATCTTCACCCGAGTATGTCCGCTAAATCCACTGTTTTGGCCATTAGTTTAGTATTAGTAGCTGTCAGATGTTTTTTGAAAAGAATGGCTACCCCACCCCCACGGGCATTGTCGGCGCGATTATGCCAAATTGCATCATAGTCATTAGGTAGAGAGGCAATAATATCAGGTAGAGAGTTATCGCCCAGCCATGTTTCTGTGAGGGTTAAAATATCAATGTCATTATCCTGAAGGAGAGTAAAAATTTCAAGGTGGTGTTTTTGTAGTGATCTAGTGTTTAGGCAAGTTAACCTCAAGCTGGGGTGACGCCCCGTGGTACTCAAATCAGAGGACAATATACTAGACTCTTTTAACTTAGCTAAGGTAGTTGAGGGTAATGTGAGAGTACTAGTATGTAACAGGTGTAACTCGCCCGAGGAGTATGTCAATCGACAAACAGAGGGATAGGCCCTAGTGCCCGGTTGTGCGCGGACGGGCGCAGACGGGCAGGACTCTGGCACGACTCCGGCACAGGTCCGGCGCGTCCGCTGTACGCGTCCGCTGCGCGGAGGCATGACCGTCCGCTTTTAAGCGCCACTAGAGCGCGTCCCCGCCCAGCCCACACCCAATATGGCCGCCAAAGTCAGAAACCAACCCTCGACGTCAATGCTCGGCCGAGAGCGGTCTGGTGGCGAAGGGAGGGGGGGGGAGGTCACAGAGCGCAAAGGAAGTCTCAGGACAGAGTAACAAAAGCTTATTAAATCAAGCCACAAAATGAAACGTTTAAAATGCACGAAAAGTAAAAATGCACAGAGTGGAGAGGCGAGACCTCCCGGCTTCCGCCTCAGGAGGGGGAAAAAGAATCCTTCAGTCAATTAGATCGCTGAGCTCTCTAAGCCCCTTTTAAGCGCCACTAGAGCTCGTCCCCGCCCAGCCCACACCCAATATGGCCGCCAAAGTCAGAAACCAACCCTCGGCGTCAATGCTCGGCCGAGAGCTGTCTGTTGGCGAAGGGAGGGGGGGAGAGGTCACAGAGCGCAAAGGAAGTCTCAGGACAGAGTAACAAAAGCTTATTAAATCAAGCGACAAAATGCAACGTTTAAAATGCACGAAAAGTAAAAATGCACAGAGTGGAGAGGAGAGACCTCCCGGCTTCCGCCTCAGGAGGGGGAAAAAGAATCCTTCAGTCTGCACTGGTATTGAGTTATGGAATATGAACAGGGCATTGTGCAGGATTCAAGAATGAAAGGAAGGACCTGTACTTTTAGATAGGCTTTAGTAGAGTACTCTTTAATTAAATTCACTATTTGATTTTCTTTAATAGAAAAATGACCCTAGATTAATTTAAGGAACACAAACAGAATACACTCCACAGAGTCATGACTCTAAATGATATAAGACTATCAATGATAAACTATAATTATAAATACAATTAAAAACGGACACAAATTAAAAGGCACAGAGAAGCCTGTTTCTCTCACCCTCACTCTCCCTTCTTTGGTGTCAGAATTATGGAAGGCTCAGAGTCCATGGCATTATTGGCCAGGGACAGACACCATCAACAAAACAGCGAAGTGGCCCTTTGAGTTTCCAGATACTGCATACATTTCACTGCCTCACAGTAGGCAAACTAATCTTCATGAGATCTTCATGAGGAGATACAAGAGGTTGCAGAGATGCAGTGTTACATGTACTCCTCAATGTATTTATCTGATTCTTGTCAGAATATACTATTATATGTCTAATGCAGTGTGGAATTGAGGGTAATAAATGGCTAGAAACAACATAGATGACTTTACATTGGAGAAGAGGCTCTCTTGGTTAGGGGAGTGAGTTGCGCTCTGATGAAATAAAATGTAAAGTAATTCAAATATGTCTATCTGTACACTGGAGTGTATGGTGCATGTTTTATACCTCAAAACAATTGTGTGATGAAGTTCTACCACCATCTGCTAGCATATGATCTCTGGAAAACAAAGTCATAAGACTCAACTGTGAAAGGTTTTTCAATCTGACCTGTCAAGGTTGCCCATTCCTATATTCATTGTATACCTTGCGCAAGGTATGAGAATATCAGTCTTGATGCCCACATTACTCACCAATCAATGTTCCCTCTAATTTCTCTCCTCTGTGTGCGGCAGTGTAGGGTCTCTGTGCGCTGCCGCCAAGGCTATGTGCGCCAGGAACCAGACCGCACATGTGGGTGCAGTGACCAATGCTTCCTCAAATTTTGTTTCCTCTGTGTGCGGCAGTGTAAGGTCACCTTACAAGGAACAGTGGTTGGTTGGACAAATTCTTCAATTACCGAGAGAAATTAAAGAACTCAGTCACAGCTGTAACTGAATAAGGAGCAATGCACAAGCCCTGATCCTCTCCCACCCGGGTGATGGCAAAGTCCTACTCAGCAGCTTGCATCACTACGCATTTGCTCCATATTGCATCCGATGTGCCACTGCCCATCTCATCACAGGGTTCAATATACATCACAGCGAGAGTAACAAATCTGCAAATGCTGTCCATCAAAGACTGCATCAACTTTAAGACTTGAACCTACAAATCAGTAACAACAGGTCCACTGATTCACCTACTTGAAAATCATGATATTGGAAGACTTCAGATCGAGAAATGCAAGAATGAAAACCAGAAACAGTGTACGCACCAGAACCTCCAAGACAACCCCTTCTGGATTTCAGGCTCACCACATCACTCTTGAAGTTCAGAAAGGAACTAAAGTCCTTTCTCTTCAGTGATCCCCTCATCTGGCATTGATAAGGACCTCAGAGCTCCTCTGTTTATGAGCCCAACTATGAAGAAACTCTGTCCACTCAACTCTCTCCTTCCATCGTACAGTCTAACTTGCTCCCTAGTGTCCTCATGACCTAAAATGGTTTCACTTTCCTATTACTATGTAACACACTGCACTGCTTTTCACATTTTCTTCAATTTTTGGAGGACCATTCAGATATAAAATTGATATATATTTTGTGGAGGTGAGGAGTAAGATGATGTAGACAGTAAAATACCCAACTGTATAAATACAGTTGAAGAGACCATCTAATACAAGGGGAAGCATTTCTATAGATCAGGATTTGTTGAGGAGTAGCTCAGAATGTGTAGTAAATGCTGGAATGTCTTTGCAGCAAAAAACAAGCATTGGCAAAGCCAATACGTCTTGTTTTTACATCCTCTTCGCCAAAACCTTTTTTTTTAAAATGTATTTATTTATGAAGTTATCATTCAGGTACAGTACATAAAAGAACAATTTACCATCAAGTATATCTAAATTACAGACTTCAACATACCCACTCGAGCAACAGTACTGCCACATCATGTCATTGATTGTCATTTGTAGGTCCATCTGCCAAGCTAGCCTGGCTGCCAGGCCGTCATGCACCCTATGGGACATTGCCAGCTTATAAATATTGGAGATCAGATTACGAGGGGAGCTAGTTTTTACAACATACGCAAGTTCAGGGATCTCTGGGGGTTCCTGCATATCCTCCACAAATTGCTCCATCATAGCTTGGCGCACCCTATAAAACTGGAATTTCTGCAGTTGTGTTGGGGCATCCGCCCTTTCCTACACCTATTCCCCTGTTTTGGCTGCACCTTCATGAAAAAGATCGCCTGCAGTCTTCAACTGTAGCGTTTGTAAGGCTCTAACCACTCCTTTGTCCCTGCACGATGCAAGCCAACGGACCCATTCTATGGGCATTGCTGGGGTGTACAGTAATACTCCCACCTGCTGTTGGAACAGGTAGTGCCAAGCGTGCCTAGTAGCATATAACATGTATAAATAGCCTGTTCTACGGTCCAGGTTCTCAAATATGGACGCCAGGGGCGAGTGCGGGGCAGCGAACAGCCTCTCCATGCGCAGGTACGATATATCTTTCTCATCATGTATCCAAGCATGTAGGTGGGAGCACTGTGCCACCCTGTAGTACAATTCAAAATCTGGCGCTCCTAGGCCACCCATATTGCATGGCAGCGTCAGTATCTGCCATTTGACCCTTGCTTGTTTGCCCGCCCACGCCAGCTTGAGCATCAACTGCGTAAGTCTCTGGAAAAAGGATCTGGAGAGGACTATTGGTATATTGATGAAGAGAAACAACATCCGCGGTAAAACTACCATTTTCATTATGGATATCCTCCCCATCAGGGACAGGGGAAGCTTGCACCACGTCTCAACTTCATCTTCCAGTTTATCAATAACCATACTTAGTTCTCCCACAGAATCAACTCTGAGTTTGTATGTAGATTGAGCCCCAAATACCTGACTGGGTCCGTGGTCCATTGTAATGGATACTCCATCTCGAATTCCTCTGTGACCGGAGTCAGAGGAAGGACCACTGTCTTGCCCCAGTTAACTTTAAGTCCTGACAGGGCCCCAAAATGCACAACTTCACGGAGGACTGCTGTCATATTTTTTTCCGTCTGTCGCACATACAGTAGAGTGTCGTCTGCGTATGTAGAGATTACAATGTTATAAGTCGGAAAGCTAATGCCTTCATGGCTGTGGTATTCCCTCAGTGTGCACTTTAGGGGCTCCACTACCAACGCGTATAGAAGAGGCGAAAGGGGGCAGCTCTGTCTAGTGCCTCTAGTAATAGGGAAGCTATCAATAACTAGATTCCCTATACGCACCCTCGCTGTGGGCTTGTGATATAGCGTACCAAAGAGTTGCAAAAAAACTGACCCCAACCCTATTCTTGTCAGCACCTTGCGCAGAAAGGGCCACTCGACCGAATCGAAAGCTTTTGCCATATCTAAAAAGACCGCCACAGCTTTCACATCTTGCTGCACGTGCTGCAGAGTGCCAAACACCGTGCGTATGTTATATGTTAGATTCCTTTGCGGTATAAAACCTGCCTTTTCCGGTGCAACCAGTGTGGGAACAAGAAGTGCTAAGCGGTTAGCCAGTATCTTAGCAAAGATTTTAGTGTCCACGTTCAAAAGGGACAACAGACCATATGAACTGCATTTTTCCGGAGGTTTCCCTGGTTTAGGGATCGCTACTAGTATCGCCTCCCTCATAGAACTCAGAAGGGTGCCCTCTGCACACAGGTCGTCGTAAAGTGTGGCACGGTGAGGCAGAAGTATATCTATGTAAGATTTATAAAAATTAGCAGTTAGACGATCCGCTCCCGGCGCACTATTAGATTTCATGCTCGACAGGGCTTCTACAATCTCGTCTTTTTCTATTGGAAGCATTAAAAACTCTCTGTGATCGTCCGATAGAGAAGGCAACGCAATGTGCTCCAAGTAATCTTGTATTTCCTCCTCCATTTCAGCAGATCTAGGTGTATAAAGTGTCGAGTAATGTTGCCGGAATCGCTCAGCAATATCTGCTTCCTCCGTGAGTAAGTCCCCCCCTCAGACGTCACTTGTGTGAGTACCGCCCCTCCTCGCTTTGCCTTTAGGATACGTGCCAACACAGAGCCCGGTCGCTCTCCCTCACCATAAGTGCGAGCTGTTGCATATTTACCAAGGTGTTTTATTTCACTGTCCGCTGCCTCGTGATATTCTTCTAACAGGATCTTCAATTCCTCCTCCCGTCCAGCACCCCGCTCCCAATACCTTTGGTCTTCCAGTTGCTTAAGCTTCCGTTCGAGGGTCGCCAACCTCTGCCGTATGTCCTTTAAGACCCCAGAGTGTTTAGCCATCACAATACCCCGAATATAGACTTTGAATGCCTCCCATATTGTTTGAAACTGTCCACTGAACCCACGTCAACCTCAAAGAAGGTTTCTTTGGCCTCCGCTACCTCCCCTTTAAATACCGGATCCAACAGTGAGTACGGTGGGAAGCGCCAGGTAAATGGGGGAATCGTTTTCTTGGGGCTAGACAGTGTGAGCAGGACCGGCGAATGATCTGAGAGCGTACGCGGCTGCACTTTACAGCATCTTATACTATCCCATAATCCAGTGGAAGCCAACCAATAGTCTATGCAAGTGTGTATGACGTGATATGCCGAGTAGTGTGTGTGACCCCCAGGATGCTGGTTACGCGCTTGCCAGACGTCCACTAAATCAATGTACGTCATCCCACGTTCTAGCGCCTTTGCAGCAGCAGACGTCTTTCTGTGCAGGCCCGCCGATCTGTCTAAGCATGGGTCCCTGATCATGTTAAAGTCACCACCCCACAGAATCAGCTCAACCTGAAACCTTTGTACCGTGGTGATTTATTGCAAGAAAAATATAGAACAGTCATAGTTGGGGCCATATGTATTAACCATCACCAAGTCCAACCCTCTACCCCTACATCTCGAAATAACATAGCGTCCATTAGGATCCGATTCCAAAAAGTCTAACGTGAATGCTCATTTTGGGTTCACCCAAGTAATCACCCCTCTGGCATGTGTCGTAAACCCTGCATAGTTTATATTCCCTAGGAGCCCTTTACACCTCAAGATTGCACTTGTCTGTGGCAGGTGTGTTTCCTGTAGCATTGCCACATCTATACTATGCCTGTGTGGGTAATTGAGCACCTTCCGGACCTTACAATGGTCATTGAGCCCTCTAACATTCCATGTCAGGGCGCTCAGACTATCTATCAATTTCCGCTCTGTATCCTCACTGACCCCTGCCATATGTGTGGGAAGCCCCTGTGCCATGTGATATCGCCAGTGTGCCCGCTCTATCTAGTTCTCTCAGCGCCAGTGCAGCAACTATCCTCCGTGACCTTTCCGCAACCACTCGAATGCTTTGTACCTGCGTGTATCTTAGTGTGGGCCATTCATAAACCATTTCAATCGAAAAGAAATACCCTCCTTCCCCATTCTCACCCCCAGAATTTAGAAAACTCCTCCCATGAACTCCCATAACCTCCCACAGCTGACCACCCCCAACTTAGCCGCGTAATTTAATGTCACCCCCAACCCCAACCACCCAATCCCTCCTCTTGAATCACAACCGTTGTGCAAAGCACTCTAAGGAGGTAGCTCTGCGTACTAGAATCAGTCCCCTACACCAGGAAACCGTACCACTCTCAGTCGCAAATGCGTCAGAGTACTCAGTTTGCAGTAATTATCAGTGCTCACCTCCCAGCAGTTTAACAGTCCCAAATGCCTTTTGCCCTGTAGTCATTGTCCAGTTATTATCCTACTGCATAGCTCTGTTACTCCACACTGTCGCACTAGACTTTGACCCTCCCCCCTCGCAAAGAGAAGCTGTCATAACAAAAATCACATTGCCCCCCGTTATTTATCTAAAGGGCCACTTTCCATCCAACACATACAGGTTGGACTCTCCTCCGATATCCCAGACGTGGATCCCCCCACCCAAACCCCAACCCGTCACACAATACTCATCTCGTGTTCACCAGAACTAGGCCTCAGTCCTGCTCGTCCAGTGAACCACCAGTCACTTCCTCCAAGAGTCCGCTTTCCGGGGAGCCTCGACGTTCCGACGTCCAGCGCTTGATGGCCTGCTGCAGGGACTTGGGATCCGTAAAGATATGTGATCGGCCTTGTCTGTTCAACCTCAGCTGTGCCGGATAGAGCATGGCATAGTCAGTTCCCGGGTCTCTGAGTTGCTTCTTCAGTGGAGCAAAGTGACGTCTTTCCTCTTTGACTTGCGCCGTGAAGTCAGGGTAGAGCACTAATTCATCGCCCTCGTATCGCAGGATCTTCTTCTCTCAGGCAATCCGTAATGTCGTATCTCGATCGTGGTAATTCAATAATTTCGCAATTATCGATCGAGGCGGGCCCCTACTAGTGGTTTAGGACCCAGTGACCCATGCGCTCTCTCCACTACAAACATGTTTGAGAAGACCCCTTCCCCAAGCAGAGTAACTAGAAGCTTCTCCACAAACTGCTCCATGTTGCCAGTAGCTGTGGTTTCCGGTAGACCCGTAATCCGCAGGTTGCATCTTCGAGAACGCGCCTCCAAGTCCTCCGTTTTATCCTGCAGGGCCCTAATCACTCTCCCCAGTTGCTTGTGCTCTGTATCCAGGGTGGTGTGCGCTTCTTCCACCTCCGATACTCTCCTCTCTGACATATCTAGCCGTTCCGCGTGCTTGTCAATGCGCTCCACCATTCGGTCCATTCTATAGGAAAGAGCGTCCATTTTGTTGCCCAGCGTTGCAATGCCATTCTGCAGCGTTTTCTCCATGGACTGCAGCATGTTGCGGATGTCCCCATTTGCGTCGTCCACAGCAGGGGAGCGCAATCTCAAGTCCGCTCCATTGGCACAATCCTAAGACTTCGAGCGTTTCTGCTCAAACGTGAGCTTGGTTTGGGTCTTATCCCCTCTTCCCATGTTCGCTGTAGAGCGGATCTCACCTGCAGAGACTCAGGCCCGTATCATCGCAGTCCCTTGGATAGCGCTCGAGAACTGGCTACTCATGCACTTCTGCCCCTCCGAGCCAATGAGTCGCAATCACTGTCCTAAGCGGTGTCTCCGTCCTTCCCCTGTGCCTAGAGGGGCTGGGCCTTCTGAAATGCATGCGTGCCCACTACTCACGAGGTTCACGACGATGTATGAAGGTGGGCGGTGGGGGGGGGGCCAACGGCACGAACATGCTTTTAAGTTGGAAGAGGGGGAGCAGATAGCCTGGGGTAGCAGGCGTGTGGAGGGAAGCAATGGAGAGCTGCTGGGGCAGAAGAACACAAGTGTAGAAGCAAAGTGGTGGTGTAGCACATGAAGATGCGTGAAACACATAGAGGGGGAGGAAACACATGGGCAACATAAGGCATAGCAGAATATGGAAGAGAAGTACACGAGGGAGATAGCTGGAAAACACATGCACTCTCTTGGAGTGCTGAACAAAAATGAAGAATTCAGTTCTCGAAATGCAAGTGGTTGAAGGTAGTAAAGATGCTATGTTCCAGGGGGAGGGAAAACAGGAAACAGGAAAGGAAGGTAAGCCCACACAAGGAAATTAATAATGAGCAAGCTGATAGTGAAAATAAAGCCAACCAATGGGAAGCAGTGGGCAGCGTTGAAGACCACTGCAAGTTTACCATAGGTCTATTCACAACCAGATAGATTGAGCTGTTTGGTAGGCGAGACCCAAACAATCCTAGATCAAGCGAGTAAGCAAGGTGTGTAGATTTAGAGTTGGCAGCCCTTATGGCAGTTAAATACCTACTTTTCTGTGCATCTGCCACCCTCCGCAGTAGGGTCCACTGAAAAGTAAAGCAAATGTGACATTATACAACACATATGAGAGCTTAATAATATTTCAAACAAGGGTGTAGATCCAGATGCAAGGAGGAGGGATCCAAGTGAAACAGTAACATTCTCATAGATTATGGGACCATCTGAGCTTTTTTTTTTTTTTTAAACTTTCTTTATTGGCATTTATTTAATAATACATACAACATATCTGGTAATGCAGTTGATATTGACTTACAAGCACGATCGCACAAGCATACCCTACGCTTGCAGTAGAATGTGTTGGCCTAGAGCATGAAGGCCCCCAGTACAGTCTTTCAGCTGGTGACAGGCCCAAGAGGCCTGTGTCTGATTGTAGCTAACAAGCTCGCAGGGTGGTCGCTGGACCTTACTGAGGTTGCGGGGCGTGCCTGTTCTCCCCTCGCACATTACCATAGGGGTAATGGAATGTCAACCGTGTGTTAACCTTGAACAAACTGAGGATATATAAAACTGGGGTGAACTGTGTCGCATATAATGCTTACGCGTATTATTTCGCCTGGGAGCTGTACCATTGCGGGGTACCTTGCTGGAGTTACGCAGGTGCGGGGAAAGGGGGAGATTGGATCACTGATCGCTGTCCACGTGAAAGCGTGGTGGTGATTCAGTCACAGCTGGCAATTGCGACCTGTCGGGTGCCTGGGCCCTTTGTGAGACTCCCTGGGTATCCTCCTGGTTCACGGGAGCCCGGGGGGAACCAATCGCCTGTGGTCCCGCCACTGTTACCGTTTCTTGCGCAAAGGAATGTAGTAATATGGCCCAAGGCATGGAGATTGGATGTTTCCGGATTTTCTGGACTTCCTCCGCTCGGAGTAGCCCTTCTTCTGCTGTACCCCACTTTTTGACCGCACCCACCCATGCCGCCAGGGGAGGACCCTCCAGTGTCTTCCAGAGCTTAGTGATGCACCGTTTGGCCAGGAGGAGCATCAAGGAGGCAAATCTCCTCTCTACCTTCATGTGCTTATGCCGCTTATGAATTCCTAGGGCGCTAGCCTCCCACCTATTTAGATCCCGTAGCCCCGTGACCGTTCGAAGGGCAGTGCGGATCGTGTTCCGATAACTGTGAAATGAGGGACAATCCCAGACCATGTGTAAAAATGAGGCATTGGGCTCCAGGCATCTGGGGCAGGCGAAGGATCTGGCTGGGAAATACTTCTGTCATTTTTCGGGGGTGAGGTAAGCCCTGTGCAGGATGTGCAGTTGTATATTTTTGAAGCAATAGTTGCGGGATACTTTTTTGGTATGTTCAAGTGGTATGTTCAAGTGCCCTGGTCCATTCCCTTTCATGTAGTGGTCTGCGAAAGTCGGTCTCCCATTTTTCTCTGAGGGGTGCAAGTGTGGGCTGTTTAAGGGTTCGTATGGCTTTATATAGCCAAGTGACTAGGTGTCTCCCTGGACCCATCCGCATGGATTACCGAATGTGTGGGGGGGTTGCGTGTCAATCGCTTGCCACTGCTTGCAGCAGTCTGCTAGGAGCTGTCTATGCAATGGGAACTGTCCCCTGGGAAGCTAGAAGTTGGTCGCGAGCGCCTCAAATGTCTATAATTGTCCATTAAAATACAGTTCCCCTACGTCTGTCAATGCAGAGTCAGTCCATATGTGCAGCATTCTTTCTGTGTAGTGTACCCGGCGTTTGGGGAACCCTACCAGCGGTAGAAGCGGGGAGTACGGAGGTGCAGGCCGATGCATTCTGTAAAATGCGCGTTAGGATTCAATATACGTTGTAAAATATTATTACCTGCCGTCCAAGCCATTCTTAAAGCTTTGGGGGCCTGTTATAGTCCGAATTGTCACACATGTAGGAGGAGTGTGATGGTTAGTAGTTTTGTTGTTACTATAATTGGCAGCATGGTGTGGTGCAAGCTGCAGTGGCCTCCTGACCAGAGCCCTGACATTCTTCATTTTTTTTCAGATTAACTTAAGCACTGGCTGGTTTTCTTGATCCAGCGAATAGTTAGTTACGCAAAATCCAACTTTGGGATAAATAGCAAATATGCAAATTATTTCCAATGAAATGTATGCAGGGTACATTTTCCTCAGATGTTTTCATTGTGGATATTCCAAAATTCTGGCTGAATGGTACTATCTGGTGGCCCGACCAGCAGAACTCAACTTCGCATTAATGGGAATGTTTGAGCTCGAGCCCCAGTACTTTATGTCATGCATGGCCTGGCTATGTTGAGAGGTATAAGTTATTTTACACAGTTTTTATACAACACACATTCATCTAGGAGGTCAACATTGGAAAGAGCTGTGCATGTGATCCTTCTGCGCAAACTGTCCACAACTGCGTGTGCACGCTTCGCATATTACACTGCAGGCTCTGGGAGACATAGGTGCATGGGCGCTGGTGCGCACATTACAGGGAACAGTGCTCATCATTACTGTTTCCTCCCAGTCCTTCTTTCATTGAGTTGTGCCCAACTCACCGGACTGACCCTCACTGCTAATCCTTAATGAATGCTAATCATATCCTTCCAAAGGGGGCCTCCACTACCAAAGGTGGGGCCACAAAGGGAGATTCTGCTCAACAGTCTTCTGTGTAGCCATGCTAACACACCTGGGACTGTGGTTGATATACTTCTGGGAGTGAGATGGGCTGTAAAAACCGGAAAAGGAAAGAATAATCAGTAATTCAGATTTCCACAAAAAAAATCCATGCCTTACCCTCTCATTCCCTTTCCATTCCTTACTTCATTAAGTATATACCAGAGCATCATATAATTATTTCTTTCTCATCTACCAACAAGAACCAGCATCACCAATCCAAAAGGAACGTATAACATCTAGTGCATTGCATGTCAAGCTTGAAAGGAGTTTAAATTCTAGATTGTGGTTTTATTGTTTGTAAATTCTTTAAAGGTGCTGCAGGAGTGCTGCAGGAGTGGCAATCAAAAGATTAATGCATAATGTTAGCCTCCGGTCCTGAAATTAAATCTGAGACCTCAGTCCTACCGATAGCTGGGAACTGAATATAAAATTGAAGATTTCTCAGAAACTGACATGTCTCTGTCCCTCAAATGTCCTTCCCTGGTTCTTGCATCACGCTATCTCCTTTTTTGAGATTCAGTAATCTATAGAGAGCAAAAACACACTGGGGCATATTCTCAAGGAGCTATCGCCCAGTTAACGTCACTTTATCACGGCCAAAGTCGCGATAAATATATCGCCCAATTCACAAGTTGGTGCTAACAGACCATAGCACCAGTTTACCTGTGATAGCAGCCGCAAAAAACATCGCCACAGATGCCCCCCACAACTATCGCTAATGAGATGCAGAGTTGGCGGTCCCGAGTAAAAAGCCGCGACAACACACCACTCTGCAACATTCTCAATGACCAGCCACATCGGCTATAAGATCACAAAACATGCGATAAGGCACATTAGGAGCAGGAAACTAACACCTGCTCTGACCTGGTGTAAAGTCAGACCACAGCCTGCACAATGAACGGGAGCCCAGCCCAGAGCCACACCTGACGAACAACAGATTTCATGGAGCCACTCATCATGCAGCCTGTACACTCAAGAGGGCCACAACACCCACCCCGAGGCCTCCCCTCCCCAGACCCCTTCCCACCCCGGTCAAAGATATGACTACTCGGAATCATGTACCAAACATTCCGCCTGATGATGTACTATCTCATCTGGTTACATGCAAGTGTCGACAGAAAAATGAGCATCACACATTCATCTTCGAAACAACAAATGAGAATTTATTAAAACAAACGCATAACAGAAATGAAGACACATGGCGGCACCCCTCGGGACACTCCGTAGGTCACAGCCTGCAAGACAAAAACCATGATGAGAAGGTGTGTCCTGCACACATCAAGGGACAGAAAGAGAGCGAAGGAGAGAGAGAGGGGGATAAGAGGGGGAGAGAGAGATAGACGGACAGAGAGGGGGAGAGAAAGATAGACATACAGAGAGGGAGAGAGAGACACAGAGAAAAGAAGAGAGGGACAGGGAGAAAGAGTGCTGACACTGCGACGCCTGAAATGGCAGAAACCGGTCCCCGGAAGCTTGTTTCCTTCCCAGTGTAAGAATTGGCTTTTGTAGTCTGGTCTGCCCTGTTCCCATGATGCACTGGGCCAGGGACAGACTAATTTGCATACAGCCAGGTTCTGAAACTGGGATGGTGCAATGAGCTAAAAAACGGTGTTGGATCTAGCCCTGATCTCTTGACTGGGTGAGAGTACTCTGCTTAATTCAGAGACTCTGTCCATCACCACCCCTTGTTGTAAATAATTTTGTCCACCCCAAGCGTGGAAGGGTATACTCAGATGTGAGTCCCTTGCTCATTGCACCATCAGGATTCAAGCAAGCCGGGCCGAAGACGCCTGAAATGGCAGAAACCGGTCCCCGGAAGCTTGTTTCCTTCCCAGTGTAAGAATTGGCTTTTGTAGTCTGGTCTGCCCTGTTCCCATGATGCACTGGGCCAGGGACAGACTAATTTGCATACAGCCAGGTTCTGAAACTGGGATGGTGCAATGAGCTAAAAAACGGTGTTGGATCTAGCCCTGATCTCTTGACTGGGTGAGAGTACTCTGCTTAATTCAGAGACTCTGTCCATCACCACTCCTTGTTGTAAATAATTTTGTCCACCCCAAGCGTGGAAGGGTATACTCAGATGTGAGTCCCTTGCTCATTGCACCATCAGGATTCAAGCAAGCCGGGCCGAAGACGCCTGAAATGGCAGAAACCGGTCCCCGGAAGCTTGTTTCCTTCCCAGTGTAAGAATTGGCTTTTGTAGTCTGGTCTGCCCTGTTCCCATGATGCACTGGGCCAGGGACAGACTAATTTGCATACAGCCAGGTTCTGAAACTGGGATGGTGCAATGAGCTAAAAAACGGTGTTGGATCTAGCCCTGATCTCTTGACTGGGTGAGAGTACTCTGCTTAATTCAGAGACTCTGTCCATCACCACCCCTTGTTGTAAATAATTTTGTCCACCCCAAGCGTGGAAGGGTATACTCAGATGTGAGTCCCTTGCTCATTGCACCATCAGGATTCAAGCAAGCCGGGCCGAAGACGCCTGAAATGGCAGAAACCGGTCCCCGGAAGCTTGTTTCCTTCCCAGTGTAAGAATTGGCTTTTGTAGTCTGGTCTGCCCTGTTCCCATGATGCACTGGGCCAGGGACAGACTAATTTGCATACAGCCAGGTTCTGAAACTGGGATGGTGCAATGAGCTAAAAAACGGTGTTGGATCTAGCCCTGATCTCTTGACTGGGTGAGAGTACTCTGCTTAATTCAGAGACTCTGTCCATCACCACCCCTTGTTGTAAATAATTTTGTCCACCCCAAGCGTGGAAGGGTATACTCAGATGTGAGTCCCTTGCTCATTGCACCATCAGGATTCAAGCAAGCCGGGCCGAAGACGCCTGAAATGGCAGAAACCGGTCCCCGGAAGCTTGTTTCCTTCCCAGTGTAAGAATTGGCTTTTGTAGTCTGGTCTGCCCTGTTCCCATGATGCACTGGGCCAGGGACAGACTAATTTGCATACAGCCAGGTTCTGAAACTGGGATGGTGCAATGAGCTAAAAAACGGTGTTGGATCTAGCCCTGATCTCTTGACTGGGTGAGAGTACTCTGCTTAATTCAGAGACTCTGTCCATCACCACCCCTTGTTGTAAATAATTTTGTCCACCCCAAGCGTGGAAGGGTATACTCAGATGTGAGTCCCTTGCTCATTGCACCATCAGGATTCAAGCAAGCCGGGCCGAAGACGCCTGAAATGGCAGAAACCGGTCCCCGGAAGCTTGTTTCCTTCCCAGTGTAAGAATTGGCTTTTGTAGTCTGGTCTGCCCTGTTCCCATGATGCACTGGGCCAGGGACAGACTAATTTGCATACAGCCAGGTTCTGAAACTGGGATGGTGCAATGAGCTAAAAAACGGTGTTGGATCTAGCCCTGATCTCTTGACTGGGTGAGAGTACTCTGCTTAATTCAGAGACTCTGTCCATCACCACCCCTTGTTGTAAATAATTTTGTCCACCCCAAGCGTGGAAGGGTATACTCAGATGTGAGTCCCTTGCTCATTGCACCATCAGGATTCAAGCAAGCCGGGCCGAAGACGCCTGAAATGGCAGAAACCGGTCCCCGGAAGCTTGTTTCCTTCCCAGTGTAAGAATTGGCTTTTGTAGTCTGGTCTGCCCTGTTCCCATGATGCACTGGGCCAGGGACAGACTAATTTGCATACAGCCAGGTTCTGAAACTGGGATGGTGCAATGAGCTAAAAAACGGTGTTGGATCTAGCCCTGATCTCTTGACTGGGTGAGAGTACTCTGCTTAATTCAGAGACTCTGTCCATCACCACCCCTTGTTGTAAATAATTTTGTCCACCCCAAGCGTGGAAGGGTATACTCAGATGTGAGTCCCTTGCTCATTGCACCATCAGGATTCAAGCAAGCCGGGCCGAAGACGCCTGAAATGGCAGAAACCGGTCCCCGGAAGCTTGTTTCCTTCCCAGTGTAAGAATTGGCTTTTGTAGTCTGGTCTGCCCTGTTCCCATGATGCACTGGGCCAGGGACAGACTAATTTGCATACAGCCAGGTTCTGAAACTGGGATGGTGCAATGAGCTAAAAAACGGTGTTGGATCTAGCCCTGATCTCTTGACTGGGTGAGAGTACTCTGCTTAATTCAGAGACTCTGTCCATCACCACCCCTTGTTGTAAATAATTTTGTCCACCCCAAGCGTGGAAGGGTATACTCAGATGTGAGTCCCTTGCTCATTGCACCATCAGGATTCAAGCAAGCCGGGCCGAAGACGCCTGAAATGGCAGAAACCGGTCCCCGGAAGCTTGTTTCCTTCCCAGTGTAAGAATTGGCTTTTGTAGTCTGGTCTGCCCTGTTCCCATGATGCACTGGGCCAGGGACAGACTAATTTGCATACAGCCAGGTTCTGAAACTGGGATGGTGCAATGAGCTAAAAAACGGTGTTGGATCTAGCCCTGATCTCTTGACTGGGTGAGAGTACTCTGCTTAATTCAGAGACTCTGTCCATCACCACCCCTTGTTGTAAATAATTTTGTCCACCCCAAGCGTGGAAGGGTATACTCAGATGTGAGTCCCTTGCTCATTGCACCATCAGGATTCAAGCAAGCCGGGCCGAAGACGCCTGAAATGGCAGAAACCGGTCCCCGGAAGCTTGTTTCCTTCCCAGTGTAAGAATTGTCTTTTGTAGTCTGGTCTGCCCTGTTCCCATGATGCACTGGGCCAGGGACAGACTAATTTGCATACAGCCAGGTTCTGAAACTGGGATGGTGCAATGAGCTAAAAAACGGTGTTGGATCTAGCCCTGATCTCTTGACTGGGTGAGAGTACTCTGCTTAATTCAGAGACTCTGTCCATCACCACCCCTTGTTGTAAATAATTTTGTCCACCCCAAGCGTGGAAGGGTATACTCAGATGTGAGTCCCTTGCTCATTGCACCATCAGGATTCAAGCAAGCCGGGCCGAAGACGCCTGAAATGGCAGAAACCGGTCCCCGGAAGCTTGTTTCCTTCCCAGTGTAAGAATTGGCTTTTGTAGTCTGGTCTGCCCTGTTCCCATGATGCACTGGGCCAGGGACAGACTAATTTGCATACAGCCAGGTTCTGAAACTGGGATGGTGCAATGAGCTAAAAAACGGTGTTGGATCTAGCCCTGATCTCTTGACTGGGTGAGAGTACTCTGCTTAATTCAGAGACTCTGTCCATCACCACCCCTTGTTGTAAATAATTTTGTCCACCCCAAGCGTGGAAGGGTATACTCAGATGTGAGTCCCTTGCTCATTGCACC
This sequence comes from Lissotriton helveticus, assembly GCF_964261635.1. Classification (NCBI taxonomy): domain Eukaryota; kingdom Metazoa; phylum Chordata; class Amphibia; order Caudata; family Salamandridae; genus Lissotriton; species Lissotriton helveticus. Next base: position 159,066,961 of record NC_136062.1, read on the forward strand.
ATCAGGATTCAAGCAAGCCGGGCCGAAGACGCCTGAAATGGCAGAAACCGGTCCCCGGAAGCTTGTTTCCTTCCCAGTGTAAGAATTGGCTTTTGTAGTCTGGTCTGCCCTGTTCCCATGATGCACTGGGCCAGGGACAGACTAATTTGCATACAGCCAGGTTCTGAAACTGGGATGGTGCAATGAGCTAAAAAACGGTGTTGGATCTAGCCCTGATCTCTTGACTGGGTGAGAGTACTCTGCTTAATTCAGAGACTCTGTCCATCACCACCCCTTGTTGTAAATAATTTTGTCCACCCCAAGCGTGGAAGGGTATACTCAGATGTGAGTCCCTTGCTCATTGCACCATCAGGATTCAAGCAAGCCGGGCCGAAGACGCCTGAAATGGCAGAAACCGGTCCCCGGAAGCTTGTTTCCTTCCCAGTGTAAGAATTGGCTTTTGTAGTCTGGTCTGCCCTGTTCCCATGATGCACTGGGCCAGGGACAGACTAATTTGCATACAGCCAGGTTCTGAAACTGGGATGGTGCAATGAGCTAAAAAACGGTGTTGGATCTAGCCCTGATCTCTTGACTGGGTGAGAGTACTCTGCTTAATTCAGAGACTCTGTCCATCACCACCCCTTGTTGTAAATAATTTTGTCCACCCCAAGCGTGGAAGGGTATACTCAGATGTGAGTCCCTTGCTCATTGCACCATCAGGATTCAAGCAAGCCGGGCCGAAGACGCCTGAAATGGCAGAAACCGGTCCCCGGAAGCTTGTTTCCTTCCCAGTGTAAGAATTGGCTTTTGTAGTCTGGTCTGCCCTGTTCCCATGATGCACTGGGCCAGGGACAGACTAATTTGCATACAGCCAGGTTCTGAAACTGGGATGGTGCAATGAGCTAAAAAACGGTGTTGGATCTAGCCCTGATCTCTTGACTGGGTGAGAGTACTCTGCTTAATTCAGAGACTCTGTCCATCACCACCCCTTGTTGTAAATAATTTTGTCCACCCCAAGCGTGGAAGGGTATACTCAGATGTGAGTCCCTTGCTCATTGCACCATCAGGATTCAAGCAAGCCGGGCCGAAGACGCCTGAAATGGCAGAAACCGGTCCCCGGAAGCTTGTTTCCTTCCCAGTGTAAGAATTGGCTTTTGTAGTCTGGTCTGCCCTGTTCCCATGATGCACTGGGCCAGGGACAGACTAATTTGCATACAGCCAGGTTCTGAAACTGGGATGGTGCAATGAGCTAAAAAACGGTGTTGGATCTAGCCCTGATCTCTTGACTGGGTGAGAGTACTCTGCTTAATTCAGAGACTCTGTCCATCACCACCCCTTGTTGTAAATGACACTGCGCACCCAGGCCACACTGCTCAGCTGCTGCCAACGGTGTGTCTCCAACCACGTGCCGGTCTGTAGTGCAGTTCACCACATCCCATATCTGAATGGAAAAGTACATACAACTGTATGCGACATCATCGCCTGTCTGCCCCTGCCACCCAGGCAGCTGCACCCCAGCCCCTCCCACCACCCAGCGGTGCATACCCGCCCCTTCGCACCCAGGCAGGTGCACCCAGCCTCTCCTGCCGCCCAGCGGTGCATGCCCGCCCTTGCGCACCCATGCAGTTGCACCCCAACCCCTCCCGCCGCCCAGCGGTGCATGCCCACCCAGGCCTCACTGCTCACCTGCTGCCACCGGTGTGTAGAAGTGAGGGCCCACCACTTGCCGGTGCAAGCCCCGAGCCCGCGGACATGGCGCCCTCCACATCATGCAGCTCCGCTCCGCGGGCCCCCAGGTCACACATTTGGTGCTGGGTCTTGATTTCTCCATGGCAGAGGACATTCCAGTGCACTCTGCATCATCTCAGGCTGCACATCCACTCAGCCTATTAGGTGCCACTAACTCTGTGATCCAGGAGGTGACGCCACGTGGCGGTAAGCCCGCACTGCCCGCTGGCTCTGGCCTACACTTCGGTCCAGCAGGGCACACAAAACCTGAGGCATCCGGACCGCCGGGAAGGGGCATCAGTGCAGGCTGCACACCAGCTCAGCACTTAAGGTGCCCCTACCTCAGTGCACCGAAAGTCACCGTCCCAGCCGCAGTGTATCCGGTGCCACCAAGTCTGTGTCCCACTAGTCATGGACCCTCTATGATTGGGTATCTTGGTGCAGACGCCATCATAATAATAATAATAATAAAGGAATTTGTAAAGCGCATGGTTAAGCCATCTCGGCGTGTCCCCGCGCTAAGGTGAGAACGGAAGAAGCAGCCCGTGCTACGTTTACAAGGCAACTGCTGGATTAACTTAAGAACAGATAGGTTTTAAGCGCCGCTCTGAATTTAACTTCAGAGGTCTCCATCCGGAGTTTTAGCGGGAGTTTATTCCAGTTCTGAGCTGCCAAGAACCGGAAGGATCTGCCTCCCATTCTGGCCCTCTTCACCTTCGGGATCTTCAACAGGCCAGTCCCGCTCGATCTCAGGGACCTTCCTGGCACGTAGCTGGTGACAAGATCCCTCAAATAAGAGGGACCAGTTCCCTTGGTGATGCGATGGCAAGTACAGAGTGCCTTAAACATTACTCTTTTCCTTACTGGGAGCCAATGTAAGGTATCCAGGGCTCTTTTGGAGGCAGCCCTCCTAGGCTGCATAACAACCAGACGTGCGGCGACATTCTGCATAACCTGCAATCTACCAAGACATTTAGCAGTGGCACACAGATAAAGTATGTTGCCATAATCTAGGCGAGACGTTATAAGGGTATGACCAATGTCTTTCTTGCCTATATCGGAAGTAGATCCAACGTTTTGCGTAGGTTTTTTAGAACTCCAAAACATTTCCCCACTAGGCGTCTGGTGTACACTTCATAGGAAAGAGTGGGGTCCAGCCAAACCCCAAGATTTTTTGCCTGGGTGCATGGTGTAGGAGTCGGGCCCAGGCTCGGAGGCCACCAAGCCGACGTCCAACCTGCCGGATCACCCCCTACCACAAGCACCTCTGTCTTGTTGCCATTGAGTTTCAGGCTGTTCTTAGCCATCCAGGAGGCAACCTCCTGCATGCATGCCCTGAAATTAGAGGCTGCCACGTCCGGTGCCTGAGACAGGGAGATCACCACCTTGGTATCGTCAGCGTAAGAGATGACCCCCACACCAAAACCCTGTGCCAACTCCGCCAGCGGAGTAATGTACAGGTTGAACAGGGTCGGGCTGAGGGCCGAGCCCTGAGGCACACCCTGCTCCAGTTTAAAATCCCTGGAGTAGTGTGCTCCCTGTCTAACCTGAAAACTACGCTCAACCAGGAAGGACTTCAGCCATTTCAGGGCCGTGCCCAAGACACCGCCCTTATTCAGGCAGTGTAGCAAGGTGTAGTGAACTACAGTGTCGAAGGTGGCACTCAGGTCCAGCATAATCAAGGCCATGGTATGTTCAGCATCCGCCCCCTTCCTGATTGATTCCGTGGCAAGCAGTAGTGCGGTCTCCATAGAATGACAAGCCTGGAAGCCAGATTGAGATGGATGTAGAAGGCTAGAGTCTTCAATATAGGTCATGAGCTGTTGGTTAACCACCTTCTCTGCTACCTTCGCTAAGTATGGCAACAGCAAGATAGGTCTAAGATTTTCTAATATATCCTGACTCATATTTGGCTTCTTCCGGAGTGGTAGAACAACCGCTCGTTTCCATCTCCCAGGCACTCAAGAGTCTCCATGCTCTCGCCCAGCAACTTAGGTGAGGCGGGGTCTCTTGGTGACCCAGATTTGATGCTGAGACAAATTTTACTGAGCAGCTCCGGGGGAGGAATAGTAAAATTACTCAGTCTCTGCCCTGCCTCAGATTCGCCAGCCATTTACTCAATTCCATGCCCCTTCTTACTATCTCAGGAAAGGAGGAGTAGATTTTCTCCACCTTTTCCGAGAAATAGTTAGCAAACCCGGTTGCAGGACTCAACCGAGCCAACTATTGGGGTAGCCATGGCTGCAAGGCAGGAGATCTCCTTATAGACTTGAAAGAGCTCTTTAATGGAGTTTTCCGCTGTCCCAATTCTTGCCTGATAATAGGTGGCCTTTGCCCGCCTAATGAGACCGTAGTATTTTTTCTGTTCTACCTTATACTTAGATCTATCTTGGCATGAAAATCCTTTCCTCCACTGCCTCTCCAAATGTTTACATTCAGCTTTTGCAGTATGCAAAGCTGTGGTAAACCAGGGTGCAGATTTATGTGCCCTCCCCATCGGTTTATTGGGGAGCAGTGGGGCCACCTTATTGAGAGCGTTAACTATCCGCTTTTCCAAATTCAGGCAGGCAGTTTCGCTATCTGTTCGACCTGGGGGTCCCCCCTGCACCAGTGCCCTGTTAAAGTCATCCCGCACAAAATTTTTCCATTTACCGCGTGGGTGCTTGCAGGTAACTTTTCCCTGCACTCCCGTCTCTGGTATCCTCACTACAAAGGGAACCAGAAAATGATCTGACCAGAGAACAGGGATGAGGGTGGTCACTTCTACATTCTCCCAACTGGCAAACACAGGATCGAGTAAGTGCTCATGCTGATGTGTAGGGGCACATGATTTAAGGTTCAAATGAAAAGCCATAAGATCCTGGCGTAGGTCCTAGGCCTCTTTTTTCATAGGATCCTCCAGATGAAGATTCAAGTCACCTAAAACTAAGAGTTTATCGTATCTTAAAGCTTGATGGGCAATGCTCTCAACAAAACTGGGCAGAAAATGTGTAGGAGGGCCAGGGGGTCTATAGACCAGGAGCCCTGTCACCGTGAGGTTGGGGTTGATTTTAAGCGTAAAAAGACCCGCCTCACTCTCACATATCATAAATGGTTCAAGGGAGCAATCCAGGGGGTTTTATTAATGACCGCTCTCCCACCTCCTCTACCTGTCGTCCTATCTATTCTGGCTATCGTATAGCCTGGGGGGAGTGCCTCAAGAATGTCTGGCTCAGAATCCGTGTCTAGCCAAGTTTCCGTGAGAAACAGGAGATCAAGTTTCCTGTCCGAGAGCAAAGATTTCAATTCTGTGTTTACTTAGGGATCTACAATTCAGTAGCCCACCACAGAGTTCAACACTCTCTAGCTGCCTTATCCACCTAAACGCGCAGTGTCTGTAGGCGCCATCTTTATTGACCATCATACTGTGCCTGCAATCCCTAGCTATAAGCGGGCACAGTTCGCGTAATTCTTACCGCTGAGGGCCGACCAGGGGTTCTGGCCTTGGTCCCCGTCCGGCCACGGACGGGCACAGACGGTCTTGCCTTTGGTGCGCCCGCTGCGTGCATCCACTGCGAGGCCGTTTAAGCATTCGCCTTTTATCCCTGAAAGGCTCTGCAGGGAAAGAGCGCTAGACCGCTAATCGGCCCCCCAGCCAACCGGAAGTGCCTATCTCTACCCTTCCTCAATCGAGCACAGGCCTCTGGTCAGAGTGAACAGCCCCCCGAACAGGTAAGCTTAGATTGTTAAAAAAATGCAGCTGACACACACAAATTGCACTAAACGCGCTAAGCGTGCTAAACGCGCTAAGCGCCTATTTTAAAATTTCTCAATGCAGTTTTAAAACCAGGCGCCATACGTAGCAGTTCAAAAGCACTGCCACCGCCCACTCACAACAATGCGGCCGAGTTCCCAGTGCCTTTTATTCATGTCACCTCTAGGCCTGCGGAATGTGATGTTGCAGGCCGATGGGCCCCCATGCCTACATGCACACCACACGGATACACCCAGAGAGAGGTTGGAAATGGCGTCGTGCACGTGCGCCCGGCCCTTTTTATTGGCAGGGTCATATGTCCTGTGACGTGTGTGCTGGATGGGTGTAGTGTGGGTGTAAACCAGCCGAGAGGGAGTGGCTGTGGCTTGCTGACAACTAGACCTGTGAGCAGCAGATCACTACAGGGAAGTCCTGGCACGTAGCGTTGTTGTCCCCCCCCCTAGAGCGTAAGCGTAGTGGGCTGGCGTGGCGTATGCCAGTCCAGCGTAAGGATTTGAACAATGACCCCGGGGCTCTGGGTGTGGTTCCGTACAGGGCTGGACAAGGAAGTAACTAAGGCGTGTGTTCTCACTGTTGCGTCGGCGCCACCTGGACAACATTCGGCAATGTGTCACCTTGTGACCCGAGTCCAACAACATGAGCCACATGGACGTAGGGGGAATTTACTGACCCTACAGTCATCAATACTACCACACATGAAAGACCATAGACACAACACTTTTGTGTGATTCGGAATGTTTAATGCACATTCAGTGGAGTGTTGCATCTGGAGCAGTACAGGGCCATGCAAACCCCACTTTACAATGTTGGCTCTTGGAGGTCCAGCCAGAGTCCTTCAGGGACTGTTTGCTGTGTCATTGGCGAACAAACAGAATATGGCTATCCATGTTGAGGTCCAAAGTGAGTGTTGCAGAGTGTATTGGGGACAGTGGAAGGTGATGATGCAGAGGGCAGAACCAATCTGAAACCGGCCATATGGCGGGGATGAATGCTACTGGGTCCTTTTTACCACATTGGCGCTTTTATCCGCCTCTTCGTCCTCTGCTGTACCATGTGCCTCACGTGTGGGTGGTGGTGCTCTGTCTCCAGCAACATGTGGCAGTGACACCGCAGGGGCCGGAGGTGGAATGTCTGCTGCACTGTGTGACACTGACACTTCAGGGGGCTGAGATGTGGTCATAGTGTTAGCAGCACAATGCATCAAAGCCAGGCCTTGTGGCAGCAGTACCATGAGGATGGTTTTGAGGTCATTGAGGAACCCAGCTACCACTCACTGGTGTGCAGCCGTGGCAGCCGCTCTTTCCTCATTGGCCCACTCAAGTTCTCCATGAGCCTCCACATGCTTGCCACCTCCCGGACGAGCTCGATGAAGCCACTCTGACTAGTCAGTCGTTCTTGTCTCTGAGTCAGGACTCTGGCAATATCAGCCATGGTTCATTGGAGAGCATGGAGTCGACTGTGGGTGTCCGTTAGGGACTATGAGTTGTTCCTGATGGGACGTAGACACCCACGTATGGCATCTAGTTTGTCTGCCATGCGATCGAAGCCCACCCGCATCTGTTCAGCCAGCTGCTCCTGGCATCTGGCGGGACTGTTCCCATGAGGCACAGGGTCAGACTGATTTGCATATAGCCATGTCTGAACTGGGGTAGCAGAGTGGGCTAAAGAACGGTGATGGATTAAACCCAGATCTTTTGACTGGGTGTGAGTGTATGATTGGTTCAGATGCTCCGTCCATTACCACCCCCTTTTGTACCGCTTTTGGCAGCCATAAGTGTGGCAGGGTATGCTCAGACGCGAGTCCCTTGCTCACTTTGCCACTGGATTTAAGCAAGCCGGGCTGAAGACGGCTGTAATGCCAGAAACCGGTCCTCGGAAGCTTGTTTCCGGTCCAGGAAAGGCGTGGCTTGGCAGTTCCAGCTGGACTGTTCCCATGAGGCACAGGGTCAGACTGATTTGAGCTTTTTCCGTCTTGGCACCCAAACTGTGGAACCACCTCCCCCTTGAGCTTTCCAGTCAACCATCCTTAGCAATATTCAAAAAGTCACTTAAGACCTGGCTTTTCTCTCAGGCATATTAGGCTTTGCTTTCCCGCTGGCCTTCTGGTCCTGGCATTGGAGTTTGGATTTCTATGTCTGTCTGTAGTGCGCCTTGATGCCCCTTGGGGCTAAGTTTTGCGCGGTATAAAAATGCCTTTCATTCATTCATTTGCATATAGGCATGTCTGAACTGGGGTGGCAGAGTGGGCTAAAGAACGGTGATGGATTAAACCCATATCTTTTGACTGGGTGTGAGTGTTTGATTGGTTCAGATGCTCCGTCCATTACCACCCCGTTTTGTACCGCTTTTGGCCACCATAAGTGTGGCAGGGTATGCTCAGACGTGAGTCCCTTGCTCACTTTGCCACTGGATTCAAGCAAGCCGGGCTGAAGACGGCTGTAATGCCAGAAACCGGTCCTCGGAAGCTTGTTTCCGGTCCAGGGAAGGCATGGCTTGGCAGTTCGGGCTGGACTGTTCCCATGAGGCACAGGGTCAGACTGATTTGCATATAGCCATGTCTGAACCTGGGTGGCAGAGTGGGCTAAAGAACGGTGATGGATTAAACCCAGATCTTTCGACTGGATGTGAGTGTTTGATTGGTTCAGATGCTCCGTCCATTACCACCCCCTTTTGTACCGCTTTTGGCCGCCATAAGTGTGGCAGGGTATGCTCAGACATGAGTCCCTTGCTCACTTTGCCACTGGATTCAAGCAAGCCGGGCTGAAGGCGGCTGTAATGCCAGAAACCGGTCCTCGGAAGCTTGTTTCCGGTCCAGGGAAGGCATGGCTTGGCAGTTCGGGCTGGACTGTTCCCATGAGGCACAGGGTCAGACTGATTTGCATATAGCCATGTCTGAACTGGGGTGGCAGAGTGGGCTAAAGAACGGTGATGGATTAAACCCAGATCTTTTGACTGGGTGTGAGTGTTTGATTGGTTCAGATGCTCCGTCCATTACCACCCCCTTTTGTACCGCTTTTGGCCGCCATAAGTGTGGCAGGGTATGCTCAGACGTGAGTCCCTTGCTCACTTTGCCACTGGATTCAAGCAAGCCGGGCTGAAGACGGCTGTAATGCCAGAAACCGGTCCTCGGAAGCTTGTTTCCGGTCCAGGGAAGGCATGGCTTGGCAGTTCGGGCTGGACTGTTCCCATGAGGCACAGGGTCAGACTGATTTGCATATAGCCATGTCTGAACTGGGGTGGCAGAGTGGGTTAAAGAACGGTGATGGATTAAACCCAGATCTTTTGACTGGGTGTGAGTGTTTGATTGGTTCAGATGCTCCGTCCATTACCACCCCCTTTTGTACCGCTTTTGGCCGCCATAAGTGTGGCAGGGTATGCTCAGACGTGAGTCCCTTGCTCACTTTGCCACTGGATTCAAGCAAGCCGGGCTGAAGGCGGCTGTAATGCCAGAAACCGGTCCTCGGAAGCTTGTTTCCGGTCCAGGGAAGGCATGGCTTGGCAGTTCGGGCTAGACTGGTCCCATGAGGCACAGGGTCAGACTGATTTGCATATAGCCATGTCTGAACTGGGGTGGCAGAGTGGGCTAAAGAACGGTGATGGATTAAACCCAGATCTTTTGACTGGGTGTGAGTGTTTGATTGGTTCAGATGCTCCGTCCATTACCACCCCCTTTTGTACCGCTTTTGGCCGCCATAAGTGTGGCAGGGTATGCTCAGACGTGATTCCCTTGCTCACTTTGCCACTGGATTCAAGCAAGCCAGGCTGAAGACGGCCGTAATGCCAGAAACCGGTCCTCGGAAGCTTGTTTCCGGTCCAGGGAAGGCATGGCTTGGCAGTTCAGGCTGGACTGTTCCCATGAGGCACAGGGTCAGACTGATTTGCATATAGCCATGTCTGAACTGGGGTGGCAGAGTGGGCTAAAGATCGGTGATGGATTAAACCCAGATCTTTTGACTGGGTGTGAGTGTTTGATTGGTTTAGATGCTCCGTCCATTACCACCCCCTTTTGTACCGCTTTTGGCCGCCATAAGTATGGCTGGGTATGCTCAGACGTGAGTCCCTTGCTCACTTTGCCACTGGATTCAAGCAAGCCGGGATGAAGACGGCTGTAATGCCAGAAACCGGTCCTCGGAAGCTTGTTTCCGGTCCAGGGAAGGCATGGCTTGGCAGTTCGGGCTGGACTGTTCCCATGAGGCACAGGGTCAGACTGATTTGCATATAGCCATGTCTGAACTGGGGTGGCAGAGTGGGCTAAAGAACGGTGATGGATTAAACCCAGATCTTTTGACTGGGTGTTAGTGTTTGATTGGTTCAGATGCTCCATCCATTACCACCACCTTCTGTACCGCTTTTGGCCGCCATAAGTGTGGCAGGGTATGCTCAGACGTGAGTCCCTTGCTCACTTTGCCACTGGATTCAAGCAAGCCGGGCTGAAGACGGCTGTAATGCCAGAAACCTGTCCTCAGAAGCTTGTTTCCGGTCCAGGGAAGGCATGGCTTGGCAGTTCGGGCAGGAATGTTCCCATGAGGCACAGGGTCAGACTGATTTGCATATAGCCATATCTGAACTGGGGTGGCAGAGTGGGCTAAAGAACGGTGATGGATTAAACCCAGATCTTTTGACTTGGTGTGAGTGTTTGATTGGTTCAGATGCTCCGTCCATTACCACCCCCTTTTGTACAGCTTTTGGCCGCCGTAAGTGTGGCAGGGTATGCTCAGACGTGAGTCCCTTGCTCACTTTGCCACTGGATTCAAGCAAGCCGGGCTGAAGACGGCTGTAATGCCAGAAACCGGTCCTCGGAAGCTTGTTTCCGGTCCAGGGAAGGCATGGCTTAGCAGTTCGGGCTGGACTGTTCCCATGAGGCAGAGGGTCAGACTGATTTCCATATAGCCATGTCTGAACTGGGGTGGCAGAGTGGGCTAAAGAACGGTGATGGATTAAACCCAGATCTTTTGACTGGGTGTGAGTGTTTGATTGGTTCAGATGCTCCGTCCATTACCACCCCCTTTTGTACCGCTTTTGGCCGCCATAAGTGTGGCAGGGTATGCTTAGACGTGAGTCCCTTGCTCACTTTGCCACTGGATTCAAGCAAGCCGGGCTGAAGACGGCTGTAATGCCAGAAACCGGTCCTCGGAAGCTTGTTTCCGGTCCAAAGAAGGCATGGCTTGGCAGTTCGGGCTGGACTGTTCCCATGAGGCACAGGGTCAGACTGATTTGCATATAGCCATGTCTGAACTGGGGTGGCAGAGTGGGCTAAAGAACGGTGATGGATTAAACCCAGATCTTTTGACTGGGTGTTAGTGTTTGATTGGTTCAGATGCTCCATCCATTACCACCACCTTCTGTACCGCTTTTGGCCGCCATAAGTGTGGCAGGGTATGCTCAGACGTGAGTCCCTTGCTCACTTTGCCACTGGATTCAAGCAAGCCGGGCTGAAGACGGCTGTAATGCCAGAAACCTGTCCTCAGAAGCTTGTTTCCGGTCCAGGGAAGGCATGGCTTGGCAGTTCGGGCAGGAATGTTCCCATGAGGCACAGGGTCAGACTGATTTGCATATAGCCATATCTGAACTGGGGTGGCAGAGTGGGCTAAAGAACGGTGATGGATTAAACCCAGATCTTTTGACTTGGTGTGAGTGTTTGATTGGTTCAGATGCTCCGTCCATTACCACCCCCTTTTGTACAGCTTTTGGCCGCCGTAAGTGTGGCAGGGTATGCTCAGACGTGAGTCCCTTGCTCACTTTGCCACTGGATTCAAGCAAGCCGGGCTGAAGACGGCTGTAATGCCAGAAACCGGTCCTCGGAAGCTTGTTTCCGGTCCAGGGAAGGCATGGCTTAGCAGTTCGGGCTGGACTGTTCCCATGAGGCAGAGGGTCAGACTGATTTCCATATAGCCATGTCTGAACTGGGGTGGCAGAGTGGGCTAAAGAACAGTGATGGATTAAACCCAGATCTTTTGACTGGGTGTGAGTGTTTGATTGGTTCAGATGCTCCGTCCATTACCACCCCCTTTTGTACCGCTTTTGGCCGCCATAAGTGTGGCAGGGTATGCTTAGACGTGAGTCCCTTGCTCACTTTGCCACTGGATTCAAGCAAGCCGGGCTGAAGACGGCTGTAATGCCAGAAACCGGTCCTCGGAAGCTTGTTTCCGGTCCAAAGAAGGCATGGCTTGGCAGTTCGGGCTGGACTGTTCCCATGAGGCACAGGGTCAGACTGATTTGCATATAGCCATGTCTGAACTGGGGTGGCAGAGTGGGCTAAAGAACGGTGATGGATTAAACCCAGATCTTTTGACTGGGTGTGAGTGTTTGATTGGTTCAGATGCTCCATCCATTACCACCACCTTCTGTACCGCTTTTGGCCGCCATAAGTGTGGCAGGGTATGCTCAGACGTGAGTCCCTTGCTCACTTTGCCACTGGATTCAAGCAAGCCGGGCTGAAGACGGCTGTAATGCCAGAAACCTGTCCTCAGAAGCTTGTTTCCGGTCCAGGGAAGGCATGGCTTGGCAGTTCGGGCAGGACTGTTCCCATGAGGCACAGGGTCAGACTGATTTGCATATAGCCATATCTGAACTGGGGTGGCAGAGTGGGCTAAAGAACGGTGATGGATTAAACCCAGATCTTTTGACTTGGTGTGAGTGTTTGATTGGTTCAGATGCTCCGTCCATTACCACCCCCTTTTGTACCGCTTTTGGCCGCCGTAAGTGTGGCAGGGTATGCTCAGACGTGAATCCCTTGCTCACTTTGCCACTGGATTCAAGCAAGCCGGGCTGAAGACGGCTGTAATGCCAGAAACCGGTCCTCGGAAGCTTGTTTCCGGTCCAGGGAAGGCATGGCTTGGCAGTTCGGGCTGGACTGTTCCCATGAGGCAGAGGGTCAGACTGATTTCCATATAGCCATGTCTGAACTGGGGTGGCAGAGTGGGCTAAAGAACGGTGATGGATTAAACCCAGATCTTTTGACTGGGTGTGAGTGTTTGATTGGTTCAGATGCTCCGTCCATTACCACCCCCTTTTGTACCGCTTTTGGCCGCCATAAGTGTGGCAGGGTATGCTTAGACGTGAGTCCCTTGCTCACTTTGCCACTGGATTCAAGCAAGCCGGGCTGAAGACGGCTGTAATGCCAGAAACCGGTCCTCGGAAGCTTGTTTCCGGTCCAAAGAAGGCATGGCTTGGCAGTTCGGGCTGGACTGTTCCCATGAGGCACAGGGTCAGACTGATTTGCATATAGCCATGTCTGAACTGGGGTGGCAAAGTGGGCTAAAGAACGGTGATGGATTAAACCCAGATCTTTTGACTTGGTGTGAGTGTTTGATTGGTTCAGATGCTCCGTCCATTACCACCCCCTTTTGTACCGCTTTTGGCCGCCGTAAGTGTGGCAGGGTATGCTCAGACGTGAGTCCCTTGCTCACTTTGCCACTGGATTCAAGCAAGCCGGGCTGAAGGCGGCTGTAATGCCAGAAACCGGTCCTCGGAAGCTTGTTTCCGGTCCAGGGAAGGCATGGCTTGGCAGTTCGGGCTGGACTGGTCCCATGAGGCACAGGGTCAGACTGATTTGCATATAGCCATGTCTGAACTGGGGTGGCAGAGTGGGCTAAAGAACGGTGATGGATTAAACCCAGATCTTTTGACTGGGTGTGAGTGTTTGATTGGTTCAGATGCTCCGTCCATTACCACCCCCTTTTGTACCGCTTTTGGCCGCCATAAGTGTGGCAGGGTATGCTCAGACGTGATTCCCTTGCTCACTTTGCCACTGGATTCAAGCAAGCCAGGCTGAAGACGGCCGTAATGCCAGAAACCGGTCCTCGGAAGCTTGTTTCCGGTCCAGGGAAGGCATGGCTTGGCAGTTCAGGCTGGACTGTTCCCATGAGGCACAGGGTCAGACTGATTTGCATATAGCCATGTCTGAACTGGGGTGGCAGAGTGGGCTAAAGATCGGTGATGGATTAAACCCAGATCTTTTGACTGGGTGTGAGTGTTTGATTGGTTCAGATGCTCCGTCCATTACCACCCCCTTTTGTACCACTTTTGGCCGCCATAAGTGTGGCAGGGTATGCTTAGACGTGAGTCCCTTGCTCACTTTGCCACTGGATTCAAGCAAGCCGGGCTGAAGACGGCTGTAATGCCAGAAACCGGTCCTCGGAAGCTTGTTTCCGGTCCAAAGAAGGCATGGCTTGGCAGTTCGGGCTGGACTGTTCCCATGAGGCACAGGGTCAGACTGATTTGCATATAGCCATGTCTGAACTGGGGTGGCAGAGTGGGCTAAAGAACGGTGATGGATTAAACCCAGATCTTTTGACTGGGTGTGAGTGTTTGATTGGTTCAGATGCTCCGTCCATTACCACCCCTTTTTGTACCGCTTTTGGCCGCCATAAGTGTGGCAGGGTATGCTCAGACGTGAGTCCCTTGCTCACTTTGCCACTGGATTCAAGCAAGCCGGGCTGAAGACGGATGTAATGCCAGAAACCTGTCCTTTGAAGCTTGTTTCCGGTCCAGGGAAGGCATGGCTTGGCAGTTCGGGCAGGACTGTTCCCATGAGGCACAGGGTCAGACTGATTTGCATATAGCCATATCTGAACTGGGGTGGCAGAGTGGGCTAAAGAACGGTGATGGATTAATCCCAGATCTTTTGACTGGGTGTGAGTGTTTGATTGGTTCAGATGCTCCGTCCATTACCACCCCCTTTTGTACCGCTTTTGGCCGCCATAAGTGTGGCAGGGTATGCTCAGACGTGAGTCCCTTGCTCACTTTGCCACTAGATTCAAGCAAGCCGGGCTGAAGACGGCTGTAATGCCAGAAACCGGTCCTCGGAAGCTTGTTTCCGGTCCAGGGAAGGCATGGCTTGGCAGTTCGGGCTGGACTGTTCCCATGAGGCAGAGGGTCAGACTGATTTGCATATAGCCATGTCTGAACTGGGGTGGTAGAGTGGGCTAAAGAACGGTGATGGATTAAACCCAGATCTTTTGACTGGGTGTGAGTGTTTGATTGGTTCAGATGCTCCGTCCATTACCACCCCCTTTTGTACCGCTTTTGGCCGCCATAAGTGTGGCAGGGTATGCTCAGACGTGAGTCCCTTGCTCACTTTGCCACTGGATTCAAGCAAGCCGGGCTGAAGACGGCTGTAATGCCAGAAACCGGTCCTCGGAAGCTTGTTTCCGGTCCAGGGAAGGCATGGCTTGGCAGTTCGGGCTGGACTGTTCCCATGAGGCACAGGGTCAGACTGATTTGCATATAGCCATGTCTGAACTGGGGTGGCAGAGTGGGCTAAAGAACGGTGATGGATTAAACCCAGATCTTTTGACTGGGTGTGAGTGTTTGATTGGTTCAGATGCTCCGTCCATTACCACCCCCTTTTGTACCGCTTTTGGCTGCCATAAGTGCGGCAGGGTATGCTCAGACGTGAGTCCCTTGCTCACTTTGCCACTGGATTCAAGCAAGCCGGGCTGAAGACGGCTGTAATGCCAGAAACCGGTCCTCGGAAGCTTGTTTCCGGTCCTGGAAGGAATGGCTTGGCAGTTCAGGCTGGACTGTTCCCATGAGGCACAGGGTCAGACTGATTTGCATATAGTGATGTCTGAACTGGGGTGGCAGAGTGGGCTAAAGAACTGTGATGGATTAAACCCAGATCTTTTGACTGGGTGTGAGTGTTTGATTGGTTCAGATGCTCCGTCCATTACCACCCCCTTTTGTACCGCTTTTGGCCACCATAAGTGTGGCAGGGTATGCTCAGACGTGAGTCCCTTGCTCACTTTGCAACTGGATTCAAGCAAGCCGGGCTGAAGACGGCTGTAATGCCAGAAACCGGTCCTCGGAAGCTTGTTTCCGGTCCAAAGAAGGCATGGCTTGGCAGTTCGGGCTGGACTGTTCCCATGAGGCACAGGGTCAGACTGATTTGCATATAGCCATGTTTGAACTGGGGTGGCAGAGTGGGCTAAAGAACGGTGATGGATTAAACCCAGATCTTTTGACTGGGTGTGAGTGTTTGATTGGTTCAGATGCTCCGTCCATTACCACCCCTTTTTGTACCGCTTTTGGCCGCCATAAGTGTGGCAGGGTATGCTCAGACATGAGTCCCTTGCTCACTTTGCCACTGGATTCAAGCAAGCCGGGCTGAAGACGGCTGTAATGCCAGAAACCTGTCCTCGGAAGCTTGTTTCCGGTCCTGGGAAGGCATGGCTTGGCAGTTCGGGCAGGACTGTTCCCATGAGGCACAGGGTCAGAATGATTTGCATATAGCCATATCTGAACTGGGGTGGCAGAGTGGGCTAAAGAACGGTGATGGATTAATCCCAGATCTTTTGACTGGGTGTGAGTGTTTGATTGGTTCAGATGCTCCGTCCATTACCACCCCCTTTTGTACCGCTTTTGGCCGCCATAAGTGTGGCAGGGTATGCTCAGACGTGAGTCCCTTGCTCACTTTGCGACTAGATTCAAGCAAGCCGGGCTGAAGACGGCTGTAATGCCAGAAACCAGTCCTCGGAAGCTTGTTTCCGGTCCAGGGAAGGCATGGCTTGGCAGTTCGGGCTGGACTGTTCCCATGAGGCAGAGGGTCAGACTGATTTGCATATAGCCATGTCTGAACTGGGGTGGTAGAGTGGGCTAAAGAATGGTGATGGATTAAACCCAGATCTTTTGACTGGGTGTGAGTGTTTGATTGGTTCAGATGCTCCGTCCATTACCACCCCCTTTTGTACCGCTTTTGGCCGCCATAAGTATGGCAGGGTATGCTCAGACGTGAGTCCCTTGCTCACTTTGCCGCTGGATTCAAGCAAGCCGGGCTGAAGACGGCTGTAATGCCAGAAACCGGTCCTCGGAAGCTTGTTTCCGGTCCAGGGAAGGCATGGCTTGGCAGTTCGGGCTGGACTGTTCCCAGGAGGCACAGGGTCAGACTGATTTGCATATAGCCATGTCGGAACTGGGGTGGCAGAGTGGGCTAAAGAACGGTGATGGATTAAACCCAGATCTTTTGACTGGGTGTGAGTGTTTGATTGGTTCAGATGCTCCGTCCATTACCACCCCCTTTTGTACCGCTTTTGGCTGCCATAAGTGCGGCAGGGTATGCTCAGACGTGAGTCCCTTGCTCACTTTGCCACTGGATTCAAGCAAGCCGGGCTGAAGCGGCTGTAATGCTAGAAACCGGTCCTCTGAAGCTTGTTTCCGGTCCAGGGAAGGCATGGCTTGGCAGTTCGGGCTGGACTGTTCCCATGAGGCACAGGGTCAGACTGATTTGCATATAGTGATGTCTGAACTGGGGTGGCAGAGTGTGCTAAAGAACGGTGATGAATTAAACCCAGATCTTTTGACTGGGTGTGAGTGTTTGATTGGTTCAGATGCTCCGTCCATTACCACCCCCTTTTGTACCGCTTTTGGCCACCATAAGTGTGGCAGGGTATGCTCAGACGTGAGTCCCTTGCTCACTTTGCCACTGGATTCAAGCAAGCCGGGCTGAAGGCGGCTGTAATGCCAGAAACCGGTCCTCGGAAGCTTGTTCCGGTCCAGGGAAGGCATGGCTTGGCAGTTCAGGCTGGACTGTTCCCATGAGGCACAGGGTCAGACTGATTTGCATATAGCCATGTCTGAACTTGGGTGGCAGAGTGGGCTAAAGAACGGTGATGGATTAAACCCGGATCTTTTGACTGTGTGTGAGTGTTTGATTGGTTCAGATGCTCCGTCCATCACCACCCCCTTTTGTACCGCATTTGGCCGCCATACGTGTGGCAGGGTATGCTCAGACGTGAGTCCCTTGCTCACTTTGCCACTGGATTCAAGCAAGCCGGGCTGAAGACGGATGTAATGCCAGAAACCGGTCCTCGGAAGCTTGTTTCCAGTCCAGGGAAGGCATGGCTTGGCAGTTCGGGCTGGACTGTTCCCATGAGGCACAGGGTCAGACTGATTTGCATATAGCCATTTCTGAACTGGGGTGGCAGAGTGGGCTAAATAATGGTGATGGATTAAACCCAGATCTTTTGACTAGGTGTGAGTGTTTGATTGGTTCAGATGCTCCGTCCATCACCACCCCCTTTTGTACCGCTTTTGGCCTCCATAAGTGTGGCAGGGTATGCTCAGACGTGAGTCCCTTGCTCACTTTGCCACTGGATTCAAGCAAGCCGGGCTGAAGACGGCTGTAATGCCAGAAACCGGTCCTCGAAAGCTTGTTTCCGGTCCAGGGAAGGCATGGCTTGGCAGTTCGGGCTGGACTGTTCCCATGAGGCACAGGGTCAGACTGATTTGCATATAACCATGTCTGAACTGGGGTGGCAGAGTGGGCTAAAGAATGATGATGGATTAAACCCAGATCTTTGGACTGGGTGTGAGTGTTTGATTGGTTCAGATGCTCCGTCCATTACCACCCCCTTTTGTACCGCTTTTGGCCGTCATAAGTGTGGCAGGGTATGCTCAGACGTGAGTCCCTTGCTCACTTTGCCACTGGATTCAAGCAAGCCGGGCTGAAGACGGCTGTAATGCCAGAAACCGGTCCTCGGAAGCTTGTTTCCGGTCCAGGGAAGGCATGGCTTGGCAGTTCGGGCTGGACTGTTCCCATGAGGCACAGGGTCAGACTGATTTGCATATAGCCATGTCTGAACTGGGGTGGCAGAGTGGGCTAAAGAACGGTGATGGATTTAACCCAGATCTTTTGACTGGCTGTGAGTGTTTGATTGGTTCAGATGCTCCATCCATTACCACCCCCTTTTGTACCGCTTTTGGCCGCTATAAGTGTGGCAGGGTATGCTCAGACGTGAGTCCCTTGCTCACTTTGCCACTGGATTGAAGCAACCCGGGCTGAAGACGGCTGTAATGCCAGAAACCTGTCCTCGGAAGCTTGTTTCCGGTCCAGGGAAGGCATGGCTTGGCAGTTCGGGCAGGACTGTTCCCATGAGGCACATGGTCAGACTGATTTCCATATAGCCATATCTGAACTGGGGTGGCAGAGTGGGCTAAAGAACGGTGATGGATTAAACCCAGATCTTTTGACTGGGTGTGAGTGTTTGATTGGTTCAGATGCTCCGTCCATTACCACCCCCTTTTGTACCGCTTTTGGCCGCCATAAGTGTGGCAGGGTATGCTCAGACATGAGTCCCTTGCTCACTTTGCCACTGGATTCAAGCAAGCCGGGCTGAAGACGGCTGTAATGCCAGAAACCTGTTCTCCGAAGCTTGTTTCCGGTCCAGGGAAGGCATGGCTTGGCAGTTCGGGCAGGACTGTTCCCATGAGGCACAGGGTCAGACTGATTTGCATATAGCCATGTCTGAACTGGGGTGGCAGAGTGGGCTAAAGAACGGTGATGGATTAAACCCAGATCTTTTGACTGGGTTGAGTGTTTGATTGGTTCAGATGCTCTGTCCATTACCACACCTTTTTGTACCGCTTTTGGCCGCCATAAGTGTGGCAGGTTATGCTCAGACGTGAGTCCCTTGCTCACTTTGCCACTAGATTCAAGCAAGCCGGGCTGAAGACGGCTGTAATGCCAGAAACCGGTCCTCGGAAGCTCGTTTCCGGTCCAAAGAAGGCATGGCTTGGCAGTTCGGGCTGGACTGTTCCCATGAGGCACAGGGTCAGACTGATTTGCATATAACCATGTCTGAACTGGGGTGGCAGAGTGGGCTAAAGAATGATGATGGATTAAACCCAGATCTTTGGACTGGGTGTGAGTGTTTGATTGGTTCAGATGCTCCGTCCATTACCACCCCCTTTTGTACCGCTTTTGGCCGTCATAAGTGTGGCAGGGTATGCTCAGACGTGAGTCCCTTGCTCACTTTGCCACTGGATTCAAGCAAGCCGGGCTGAAGACGGCTGTAATGCCAGAAACCGGTCCTCGGAAGCTTGTTTCCGGTCCAGGGAAGGCATGGCTTGGCAGTTCGGGCTGGACTGTTCCCATGAGGCACAGGGTCAGACTGATTTGCATATAGCCATGTCTGAACTGGGGTGGCAGAGTGGGCTAAAGAACGGTGATGGATTTAACCCAGATCTTTTGACTGGGTGTGAGTGTTTGATTGGTTCAGATGCTCCATCCATTACCACCCCCTTTTGTACCGCTTTTGGCCGCTATAAGTGTGGCAGGGTATGCTCAGACGTGAGTCCCTTGCTCACTTTGCCACTGGATTGAAGCAACCCGGGCTGAAGACGGCTGTAATGCCAGAAACCTGTCCTCGGAAGCTTGTTTCCGGTCCAGGGAAGGCATGGCTTGGCAGTTCGGGCAGGACTGTTCCCATGAGGCACATGGTCAGACTGATTTCCATATAGCCATATCTGAACTGGGGTGGCAGAGTGGGCTAAAGAACGGTGATGGATTAAACCCAGATCTTTTGACTGGGTGTGAGTGTTTGATTGGTTCAGATGCTCCGTCCATTACCACCCCCTTTTGTACCGCTTTTGGCCGCCATAAGTGTGGCAGGGTATGCTCAGACATGAGTCCCTTGCTCACTTTGCCACTGGATTCAAGCAAGCCGGGCTGAAGACGGCTGTAATGCCAGAAACCTGTTCTCCGAAGCTTGTTTCCGGTCCAGGGAAGGCATGGCTTGGCAGTTCGGGCAGGACTGTTCCCATGAGGCACAGGGTCAGACTGATTTGCATATAGCCATGTCTGAACTGGGGTGGCAGAGTGGGCTAAAGAACGGTGATGGATTAAACCCAGATCTTTTGACTGGGTTGAGTGTTTGATTGGTTCAGATGCTCTGTCCATTACCACACCTTTTTGTACCGCTTTTGGCCGCCATAAGTGTGGCAGGTTATGCTCAGACGTGAGTCCCTTGCTCACTTTGCCACTAGATTCAAGCAAGCCGGGCTGAAGACGGCTGTAATGCCAGAAACCGGTCCTCGGAAGCTCGTTTCCGGTCCAAAGAAGGCATGGCTTGGCAGTTCGGGCTGGACTGTTCCCATGAGGCACAGGGTCAGACTGATTTGCATATAGCCATGTCTGAACTGGGGTGGCAGAGTGGGCTAAAGAACGGTGATGGATTAAACCCAGATCTTTTGACTGGGTGTGAGTGTTTGATTGGTTCAGATGCTCCGTCCATTACCACCCCTTTTTGTACCGCTTTTGGCCGCCATAAGTGTGGCAGGGTATGCTCAGACGTGAGTCCCTTGCTCACTTTGCCACTGGATTCAAGCAAGCCGGGCTGAAGACGGCTGTAATGCCAGAAACCTGTCCTCGGAAGCTTGTTTCCGGTCCAGGGAAGGCATGGCTTGGCAGTTCGGGCAGGACTGTTCCCATGAGGCACAGGGTCAGACTGATTTGCATATAGCCATATCTGAACTGGGGTGGCAGAGTGGGCTAAAGAACGGTGATGGATTAATCCCAGATCTTTTGACTAGGTGTGAGTGTTTGATTGGTTCAGATGCTCCGTCCATTACCACCCCCTTTTGTACCGCTTTTGGCCTCCATAAGTGTGGCAGGGTATGCTCAGACGTGAGTCCCTTGCTCACTTTGCCACTAGATTCAAGCAAGCCGGGCTGAAGACGGCTGTAATGCCAGAAACCGGTCCTCGGAAGCTTGTTTCCGGACCAGGGAAGGCATGGCTTGGCAGTTCGGGCTGGACTGTTCCCATGAGGCAGAGGGTCAGACTGATTTGCATATAGCCTTGTCTGAACTGGGGTGGTAGAGTGGGCTAAAGAACGGTGATGGATTAAACCCAGATCTTTTGACTGGGTGTGAGTGTTTGATTGGTTCAGATGCTCCGTCCATTACCACCCCCTTTTGTACCGCTTTTGGCCGCCATAAGTGTGGCAGGGTATGCTTAGACGTGAGTCCCTTGCTCACTTTGCCACTGGATTCAAGCAAGCCGGGCTGAAGACGGCTGTAATGCCAGAAACCGGTCCTCGGAAGCTTGTTTCCGGTCCAGGGAAGGCATGGCTTGGCAGTTCGGGCAGGACTGTTCCCATGAGGCACAGGGTCAGACTGATTTGCATATAGCCATGTCTGAACTGGGGTGGCAGAGTGGGCTAAAGAACGGTGATGGATTAAACCCAGATCTTTTGACTGGGTTGAGTGTTTGATTGGTTCAGATGCTCTGTCCATTACCACACCTTTTTGTACCGCTTTTGGCCGCCATAAGTGTGGCAGGTTATGCTCAGACGTGAGTCCCTTGCTCACTTTGCCACTAGATTCAAGCAAGCCGGGCTGAAGACGGCTGTAATGCCAGAAACCGGTCCTCGGAAGCTCGTTTCCGGTCCAAAGAAGGCATGGCTTGGCAGTTCGGGCTGGACTGTTCCCATGAGGCACAGGGTCAGACTGATTTGCATATAGCCATGTCTGAACTGGGGTGGCAGAGTGGGCTAAAGAACGGTGATGGATTAAACCCAGATCTTTTGACTGGGTGTGAGTGTTTGATTGGTTCAGATGCTCCGTCCATTACCACCCCTTTTTGTACCGCTTTTGGCCGCCATAAGTGTGGCAGGGTATGCTCAGACGTGAGTCCCTTGCTCACTTTGCCACTGGATTCAAGCAAGCCGGGCTGAAGACGGCTGTAATGCCAGAAACCTGTCCTCGGAAGCTTGTTTCCGGTCCAGGGAAGGCATGGCTTGGCAGTTCGGGCAGGACTGTTCCCATGAGGCACAGGGTCAGACTGATTTGCATATAGCCATATCTGAACTGGGGTGGCAGAGTGGGCTAAAGAACGGTGATGGATTAATCCCAGATCTTTTGACTAGGTGTGAGTGTTTGATTGGTTCAGATGCTCCGTCCATTACCACCCCCTTTTGTACCGCTTTTGGCCTCCATAAGTGTGGCAGGGTATGCTCAGACGTGAGTCCCTTGCTCACTTTGCCACTAGATTCAAGCAAGCCGGGCTGAAGACGGCTGTAATGCCAGAAACCGGTCCTCGGAAGCTTGTTTCCGGACCAGGGAAGGCATGGCTTGGCAGTTCGGGCTGGACTGTTCCCATGAGGCAGAGGGTCAGACTGATTTGCATATAGCCTTGTCTGAACTGGGGTGGTAGAGTGGGCTAAAGAACGGTGATGGATTAAACCCAGATCTTTTGACTGGGTGTGAGTGTTTGATTGGTTCAGATGCTCCGTCCATTACCTCCCCCTTTTGTACCGCTTTTGGCTGCCATAAGTGCGGCAGGGTATGCTCAGACGTGAGTCCCTTGCTCACTTTGCCACTGGATTCAAGCAAGCCGGGCTGAAGACGGCTGTAATGCCAGAAACCGGTCCTCGGAAGCTTGTTTCCGGTCCTGGAAGGAATGGCTTGGCAGTTCGGGCTGGACTGTTCCCATGAGGCACAGGGTCAGACTGATTTGCATATAGTGATGTCTGAACTGGGGTGGCAGAGTGGGCTAAAGAACGGTGATGGATTAAACCCAGATCTTTTGACTGGGTGTGAGTGTTTGATTGGTTCAGATGCTCCGTCCATTACCACCCCCTTTTGTACCGCTTTTGGCCACCATAAGTGTGGCAGGGTATGCTCAGACGTGAGTCCCTTGCTCACTTTGCCACTGGATTCAAGCAAGCCGGGCTGAAGACGGCTGTAATGCCAGAAACCGGTCCTCGGAAGCTTGTTTCCGGTCCAAAGAAGGCATGGCTTGGCAGTTCGGGCTGGACTGCTCCCATGAGGCACAGGGTCAGACTGATTTGCATATAGCCATGTCTGAACTGGGGTGGCAGAGTGGGCTAAAGAACGGTGATGGATTAAACCCAGATCTTTTGACTGGGTGTGAGTGTTTGATTGGTTCAGATGCTCCGTCCATTACCACCCCTTTTTGTACCGCTTTTGGCCGCCATAAGTGTGGCAGGGTATGCTCAGACGTGAGTCCCTTGCTCACTTTGCCACTGGATTCAAGCAAGCCGGGCTGAAGACTGCTGTAATGCCAGAAACCTGTCCTCGGAAGCTTGTTTCCGGTCCAGGGAAGGCATGGCTTGGCAGTTCGGGCAGGACTGTTCCCATGAGGCACAGGGTCAGAATGATTTGCATATAGCCATATCTGAACTGGGGTGGCAGAGTGGGCTAAAGAACGTGATGGATTAATCCCAGATCTTTTGACTGGGTGTGAGTGTTTGATTGGTTCAGATGCTCCGTCCATTACCACCCCCTTTTGTACCGCTTTTGGCCGCCATAAGTGTGGCAGGGTATGCTCAGACGTGAGTCCCTTGCTCACTTTGCGACTAGATTCAAGCAAGCCGGGCTGAAGACGGCTGTAATGCCAGAAACCAGTCCTCGGAAGCTTGTTTCCGGTCCAGGGAAGGCATGGCTTGGCAGTTCGGGCTGGACTGTTCCCATGAGGCAGAGGGTCAGACTGATTTGCATATAGCCATGTCTGAACTAGGGTGGTAGAGTGGGCTAAAGAACGGTGATGGATTAAACCCAGATCTTTTGACTGGGTGTGAGTGTTTGATTGGTTCAGATGCTCCGTCCATTACCACCCCCTTTTGTACCGCTTTTGGCCGCCATAAGTATGGCAGGGTATGCTCAGACGTGAGTCCCTTGCTCACTTTGCCGCTGGATTCAAGCAAGCCGGGCTGAAGACGGCTGTAATGCCAGAAACCGGTCCTCGGAAGCTTGTTTCCGGTCCAGGGAAGGCATGGCTTGGCAGCTCGGGCTGGACTGTTCCCAGGAGGCACAGGGTCAGACTGATTTGCATATAGCCATGTCGGAACTGGGGTGGCAGAGTGGGCTAAAGAACGGTGATGGATTAAACCCAGATCTTTTGACTGGGTGTGAGTGTTTGATTGGTTCAGATGCTCCGTCCATTACCACCCCCTTTTGTACCACTTTTGGCTGCCATAAGTGCGGCAGGGTATGCTCAGACGTGAGTCCCTTGCTCACTTTGCCACTGGATTCAAGCAAGCCGGGCTGAAGACGGCTGTAATGCTAGAAACCGGTCCTCGGAAGCTTGTTTCCGGTCCAGGGAAGGCATGGCTTGGCAGTTCGGGCTGGACTGTTCCCATGAGGCACAGGGTCAGACTGATTTGCATATAGTGATGTCTGAACTGGGGTGGCAGAGTGTGCTAAAGAACGGTGATGGATTAAACCCAGATCTTTTGACTGGGTGTGAGTGTTTGATTGGTTCAGATGCTCCGTCTATTACCACCCCCTTTTGTACCGCTTTTGGCCACCATAAGTGTGGCAGGGTATGCTCAGACGTGAGTCCCTTGCTCACTTTGCCACTGGATTCAAGCAAGCCGGGCTGAAGGCGGCTGTAATGCCAGAAACCGGTCCTCGGAAGCTTGTTTCCGGTCCAGGGAAGGCATGGCTTGGCAGTTCAGGCTGGACTGTGACCATGAGGCACAGGGTCAGACTGATTTGCATATAGCCATGTCTGAACTTGGGTGGCAGAGTGGGCTAAAGAACGGTGATGGATTAAACCCGGATCTTTTGACTGTGTGTGAGTGTTTGATTGGTTCAGATGCTCCGTCCATCACCACCCCCTTTTGTACCGCATTTGGCCGCCATAAGTGTGGCAGGGTATGCTCAGACGTGAGTCCCTTGCTCACTTTGCCACTGGATTCAAGCAAGCCGGGCTGAAGACGGATGTAATGCCAGAAACCGGTCCTCGGAAGCTTGTTTCCAGTCCAGGGAAGGCATGGCTTGGCAGTTCGGGCTGGACTGTTCCCATGAGGCACAGGGTCAGACTGATTTGCATATAGCCATTTCTGAACTGGGGTGGCAGAGTGGGCTAAATAATGGTGATGGATTAAACCCAGATCTTTTGACTAGGTGTGAGTGTTTGATTGGTTCAGATGCTCCGTCCATCACCACCCCCTTTTGTACCGCTTTTGGCCTTCATAAGTGTGGCAGGGTATGCTCAGACGTGAGTCCCTTGCTCACTTTGCCACTGGATTCAAGCAAGCCGGGCTGAAGACGGCTGTAATGCCAGAAACCGGTCCTCGGAAGCTTGTTTCCGGTCCAGGGAAGGCATGGCTTGGCAGTTCGGGCTGGACTGTTCCCATGAGGCACAGGGTCAGACTGATTTGCATATAACCATGTCTGAACTGGGGTGGCAGAGTGGGCTAAAGAATGATGATGGATTAAACCCAGATCTTTGGACTGGGTGTGAGTGTTTGATTGGTTCAGATGCTCCGTCCATTACCACCCCCTTTTGTACCGCTTTTGGCCGTCATATGTGTGGCAGGGTATGCTCAGACGTGAGTCCCATGCTCACTTTGCCACTGGATTCAAGCAAGCCGGGCTGAAGACGGCTGTAATGCCAGAAACCGGTCCTCGGAAGCTTGTTTCCGGTCCAGGGAAGGCATGGCTTGGCAGTTCGGGCTGGACTGTTCCCATGAGGCACAGGGTCAGACTGCATTGCATATAGCCATGTCTGAACTGGGGTGGCAGAGTGGGCTAAAGAACGGTGATGGATTTAACCCAGATCTTTTGACTGGGTGTGAGTGTTTGATTGGCTCAAATGCTCCATCCATTACCACCCCCTTTTGTACCGCTTTTGGCCGCCATAAGTGTGGCAGGGTATGCTCAGACGTGAGTCCCTTGCTCACTTTGCCACTGGATTGAAGCAACCCGGGCTGAAGACGGCTGTAATGCCAGAAACCTGTCCTCGGAAGCTTGTTTCCGGTCCAGGGAAGGCATGGCTTGGCAGTTCGGGCAGGACTGTTCCCATGAGGCACATGGTCAGACTGATTTCCATATAGCCATATCTGAACTGGTGTGGCAGAGTGGGCTAAAGAACGGTGATGGATTAAACCCAGATCTTTTGACTGGGTGTGAGTGTTTGATTGGTTCAGATGCTCCGTCCATTACCACCCCCTTTTGTACCGCTTTTGGCCGCCATAAGTGTGGCAGGGTATGCTCAGACATGAGTCCCTTGCTCACTTTGCCACTGGATTCAAGCAAGCCGGGCTGAAGACGGCTGTAATGCCAGAAACCTGTCCTCCGAAGCTTGTTTCCGGTCCAGGGAAGGCATGGCTTGGCAGTTCGGGCAGGACTGTTCCCATGAGGCACAGGGTCAGACTGATTTGCATATAGCCATATCTGAACTGGGGTGGCAGAGTGGGCTAAAGAATGGTGATGGATTGAACTCAGATCTTTTGACTGGGTGTGAGTGTTTGATTGGTTCAGATGCTCCGTCCATTACCACCCCCTTTTGTACCGCTTTTGGCCGCCATAAGTGTGGCAGGGTATGCTCAGACGTGAGTCCCTTGCTCACCTTGCCACCCGATTCAAGCAAGCCGGGCTGAAGACGGCTGTAATGCCAGAAACCTGTCCTCGGAAGCTTGTTTCCGGTCCAGGGAAGGCATGGCTTGGCAGTTCGGGCTGAACTGTTCCCATGAGGCAGAGGGTCAGACTGATTTGCATATAGCCATGTCTGAACTGGGGTGGCAGAGTGGGCTAAAGAACAGTGATGGATTAAACCCAGATCTTTTGACTGGGTGTGAGTGTTTGATTGGTTCAGATGCTCCGTCCATTACCACCCCCTTTTGTACCGCTTTTGGCCGCCATAAGTGTGGCAGGGTATGCTCAGACGTGAGTCCCTTGCTCACTTTGCCACTGGATTCAAGCAAGCCGGGCTGAAGACGGCTGTAATGCCAGAAACCGGTCCTCGGAAGCTTGTTTCCGGTCCAGGGAAGGCATGGCTTGGCAGTTCGGGCTGGACTGTTCCCATGAGGCACAGGGTCAGACTGATTTGCATATAGCCATGTCTGAACTGGGGTGGCAGAGTGGGCTAAAGAACGGCGATGGATTAAACCCAGATCTTTTGACTGGGTGTGAGTGTTTGATTGGTTCAGATGCTCCGTCCATTACCACCCCCTTTTGTACCGCTTTTGGCCGCCATAAGTGTGGCAGGGTATGCTCAGACGTGAGTCCCTTGCTCACTTTGCCACTGGATTCAAGCAAGCCGGGCTGAAGATGGCTGTAATGCCAGAAACCGGTCCTCGGAAGCTTGTTTCCGGTCCAGGGAAGGCATGGCTTGGCAGTTCGGGCTGGACTGTTCGCATGAGGCACAGGGTCAGACTGATTTGCATATAGCCATGTCTGAACTGGGGTGGCAGAGTGGGCTAAATCACGGTGATGGATTAAACCCAAATCTTTTGACTGGGTGTGAGTGTTTGATTGGTTCAGATGCTCCGTCCATTACCACCCCCTTTTGTGCTGCTTTTGGCCACCATAAGTGTGGCAGGGTATGCTCAGACGTGAGTCCCTTGCTCACTTTGCCACTGGATTCAAGCAAGCCGGGCTGAAGACGGCTGTAATGCCAGAAACCTGTCCTCGGAAGCTTGTTTCCGGTCCAGGGAAGGCATGGCTTGGCAGTTCGGGCAGGACTGTTCCCATGAGGCACAGGGTCAGACTGATTTGCATATAGCCATATCTGAACTGGGGTGGCAGAGTGGGCTAAAGAACGGTGATGGATTAATCCCAGATCTTTTGACTGGGTGTGAGTGTTTGATTGGTTCAGATGCTCCGTCCATTACCACCCCCTTTTGTACCGCTTTTGGCCGCCATAAGTGTGGCAGGGTATGCTCAGACGTGAGTCCCTTGCTCACTTTGCCACTGGATTCAAGCAAGCCGGGCTGAAGACAGCTGTAATGCCAGAAACCGGTCCTCGGAAGCTTGTTTCCGGTCCAGGGAAGGCATGGCTTGGCAGTTCGGGCTGGACTGTTCCCATGAGGCAGAGGGTCAGACTGATTTGCATATAGCCATATCTGAACTGGGGTGGCAGAGTGGGCTAAAGAACGGTGATGGATTAAACCCAGATCTTTTGACTGGGTGTGAGTGTTTGATTGGTTCAGATGCTCCGTCCATTACCACCCCCTTTGGTACCGCTTTTGGCCGCCATAAGTGTGGCAGGGTATGCTCAGACGTGAGTCCCTTGCTCACTTTGCCGCTGGATTCAAGCAAGCCGGGCTGAAGACGGCTGTAATGCCAGAAACCGGTCCTCGGAAGCTTGTTTCCGGTCCAGGGAAGGCATGGCTTGGCAGTTCGGGCTGGACTGTTCCCATGAGGCAGAGGGTCAGACTGATTTGCATATAGCCATGTCTGAACTGGGGTGGCAGAGTGGGCTAAAGAACGGTGATGGATTAAACCCAGATCTTTTGACTGGGTGTGAGTGTTTGATTGGTTCAGATGCTCCGTCCATTACCACCCCCTTTTGTACCGCTTTTGGCTGCCATAAGTGCGGCAGGGTATGCTCAGACGTGAGTCCCTTGCTCACTTTGCCACTGGATTCAAGCAAGCCGGGCTGAAGACGGCTGTAATGCCAGAAACCGTTCCTCGGAAGCTTGTTTCCGGTCCAGGGAAGGCATGGCTTGGCAGCTCGGGCTGGACTGTTCCCATGAGGCACAGGGTCAGACTGATTTGCATATAGTGATGTCTGAACTGGGGTGGCAGAGTGGGCTAAAGAACGGTGATGGATTAAACCCAGATCTTTTGACTGGGTGTGAGTGTTTGATTGGTTCAGATGCTCCGTCCATTACCACCCCCTTTTGTACCGCTTTTGGCCACCATAAGTGTGGCAGGGTATGCTCAGACGTGAGTCCCTTGCTCACTTTGCCACTGGATTCAAGCAAGCCGGGCTGAAGGCGGCTTTAATGCCAGAAACC
This sequence comes from Lissotriton helveticus, assembly GCF_964261635.1. NCBI lineage: Eukaryota > Metazoa > Chordata > Amphibia > Caudata > Salamandridae > Lissotriton > Lissotriton helveticus. Next base: position 159,095,909 of record NC_136062.1, read on the forward strand.
GGTCCTCGGAAGCTTGTTCCGGTCCAGGGAAGGCATGGCTTGGCAGTTCGGGCTGGACTGTTCCCATGAGGCACAGGGTCAGACTTATTTGCATATAGCCATGTCTGAACTGGGGTGGCAGAGTGGGCTAAAGAACGGTGATGGATTAAACCCGGATCTTTTGACTGGGTGTGAGTGTTTGATTGGTTCAGATGCTCCGTCCATCACCACCCCCTTTTATACCGCATTTGGCCGCCATAAGTGTGGCAGGGTATGCTCAGACGTGAGTCCCTTGCTCACTTTGCCACTGGATTCAAGCAAGCAGGGCTGAAGACAGATGTAATGCCAGAAACCGGTCCTCGGAAGCTTGTTTCCAGTCCAGGGAAGGCATGGCTTGGCAGTTCGGGCTGGACTGTTCCCATGAGGCACAGGGTCAGACTGATTTGCATATAGCCATTTCTGAACTGGGGTGGCAGAGTGGGCTAAAGAACGGTGATGGATTAAACCCAGATCTTTTGACTGGGTGTGAGTGTTTGATTGGTTCAGATGCTCCGTCCTTCACTACCCCCTTTTGTACCGCTTTTGGCCGCTATAAGTGTGGCAGGGTATGCTCAGACGTGAGTCCCTTGCTCACTTTGCCACTGGATTCAAGCAAGCCGGGCTGAAGACGGCTGTAATGCCAGAAACCGGTCCTCGGAAGCTTGTTTCCGGTCCAGGGAAGGCATGGCTTGGCAGTTCGGGCTGGACTGTTCCCATGAGGCACAGGGTCAGACTGATTTGCATATAGCCATGACTGAACTGGGGTGGCAGAGTGGGTTAAAGAACGATGATGGATTAAACCCAGATCTCTGGACTGGGTGTGAGTGTTTGATTGGTTCAGATGCTCCGTCCATTACCACCCCCTTTTGTACCGCTTTTGGCCGCCATAAGTGTGGCAGGGTATGCTCAGACGTGAGTCCCTTGCTCACTCTGCCACTGGATTCAAGCAAGCCGGGCTGAAGACGGCTGTAATGCCAGAAACCGGTCCTCGGAAGCTTGTTTCCGGACCAGGGAAGGCATGGCTTGCCAGTTCGGGCTGGACTGTTCCCATGAGGCACAGGGTCAGACTGATTTGCATATAGCCATGTCTGAACTGGGGTGGCAGAGTGGGCTAAAGAACGGTGATGGATTTAACCCAGATCTTTTGACTGGGTGTGAGTGTTTGATTGGTTCAGATGCTCCATCCATTACCACCCCCTTTTGTACCGCTTTTGACCGCCATAAGTGTGGCAGGGTATGCTCAGACGTGAGTCCCTTGCTCACTTTGCCACTGGATTCAAGCAAGCCGGGCTGAAGACGGCTGTAATGCCAGAAACCGGTCCTCGGAAGCTTGTTTCCGGTCCAGGGAAGGCATGGCTTGGCAGTTCGGGCAGGACTGTTCCCATGAGGCACAGGGTCAGACTGATTTGCATATAGCCATATCTGAACTGGGGTGGCAGAGTGGGCTAAAGAACGGTGAAGGATTAAACCCAGATCTTTTGACTTGGTGTGAGTGTTTGATTGGTTCAGATGCTCCGTCCATTACTGCCCCCTTTTGTACCGCTTTTGGCCGCCATAAGTGTGGCAGGGTATGCTCAGACGTGAGTCCCTTGCTCACTTTGCCACTGGATTCAAGCAAGCTGGGCTGAAGACGGCTGTAATGCCAGAAACCGGTCCTCAGAAGCGTGTTTCCGGTCCAGGGAAGGCATGGCTTGGCAGTTCGGGCTGGACTGTTCCCATGAGGCAGAGGGTCAGACTGATTTGCATATAGCCATGTCTGAACTGGGGTGGCAGAGTGGGCTAAAGAACGGTGATGGATTAAACCCAGATCTTTTGACTGGGTGTGAGTGTTTGATTGGTTCAGATGCTCCGTCCATTACCACCCCCTTTTGTACCACTTTTGGCCGCCATAAGTGTGGCAGGGTATGCTCAGACGTGAGTCCCTTGCTCACTTTGCCACTGGATTCAAGCAAGCCGGGCTGAAGACGGCTGTAATGCCAGAAACCGGTCCTCGGAAGCTTGTTTCCGGTCAAGGGAAGGCATGGCTTGGCAGTTCGGGCTGGACTGTTCCCATGAGGCAGAGGGTCAGACTGATTTGCATATAGCCATGTCTGAACTGGGGTGGCAGAGTGGGCTAAAGAACGGTGATGGATTAAACCCAGATCTTTTGACTGGGTGTGAGTGTTTGATTGGTTCAGATGCTCCGTCCATTACCACCCCCTTTTGTACCGTTTTTGGCCACCATAAGTGTGGCAGGGTATGCTCAGACGTGAGTCCCTTGCTCACTTTGCCACTGGATTCAAGCAAGCCGGGCTGAAGGCGGCTTTAATGCCAGAAACCGGTCCTCGGAAGCTTGTTCCGGTCCAGGGAAGGCATGGCTTGGCAGTTCGGGCTGGACTGTTCCCATGAGGCACAGGGTCAGACTTATCTGCATATAGCCATGTCTGAACTGGGGTGGCAGAGTGGGCTAAAGAACGGTGATGGATTAAACCCGGATCTTTTGACTGGGTGTGAGTGTTTGATTGGTTCAGATGCTCCGTCCATCACCACCCCCTTTTATACCGCATTTGGCCGCCATAAGTGTGGCAGGGTATGCTCAGACGTGAGTCCCTTGCTCACTTTGCCACTGGATTCAAGCAAGCAGGGCTGAAGACAGATGTAATGCCAGAAACCGGTCCTCGGAAGCTTGTTTCCAGTCCAGGGAAGGCATGGCTTGGCAGTTCGGGCTGGACTGTTTCCATGAGGCACAGGGTCAGACTGATTTGCATATAGCCATTTCTGAACTGGGGTGGCAGAGTGGGCTAAAGAACGGTGATGGATTAAACCCAGATCTTTTGACTGGGTGTGAGTGTTTGATTGGTTCAGATGCTCCGTCCTTCACCACCCCCTTTTGTACCGCTTTTGGCCGCTATAAGTGTGGCAGGGTATGCTCAGACGTGAGTCCCTTGCTCACTTTGCCACTGGATTCAAGCAAGCCGGGCTGAAGACGGCTGTAATGCCAGAAACCGGTCCTCGGAAGCTTGTTTCCGGTCCAGGGAAGGCATGGCTTGGCAGTTCGGGCTGGACTGTTCCCATAAGGCACAGGGTCAGACTGATTTGCATATAGCCATGACTGAACTGGGGTGGCAGAGTGGGTTAAAGAACGATGATGGATTAAACCCAGATCTTTGGACTGGGTGTGAGTGTTTGATTGGTTCAGATGCTCCGTCCATTACCACCCCCTTTTGTACCGCTTTTGGCCGCCATAAGTGTGGCAGGGTATGCTCAGACGTGAGTCCCTTGCTCACTTTGCCACTGGATTCAAGCAAGCCGGGCTGAAGACGGCTGTAACGCCAGAAACCGGTCCTCGGAAGCTTGTTTCCGGTCCAGGGAAGGCATGGCTTGCCAGTTCGGGCTGGACTGTTCCCATGAGGCACAGGGTCAGACTGATTTGCATATAGCCATGTCTGAACTGGGGTGGCAGAGTGGGCTAAAGAACGGTGATGGATTTAACCCAGATCTTTTGACTGGGTGTGAGTGTTTGATTGGTTCAGATGCTCCATCCATTACCACCCCCTTTTGTACCGCTTTTGACCGCCATAAGTGTGGCAGGGTATGCTCAGACGTGAGTCCCTTGCTCACTTTGCCACTGGATTCAAGCAAGCCGGGCTGAAGACGGCTGTAATGCCAGAAACCGGTCCTCGGAAGCTTGTTTCCGGTCGAGGGAATGCATGGCTTGGCAATTCCGGCAGGACTGTTCCCATGAGGCACAGGGTCAGACTGATTTGCATATAGCCATATCTGAACTGGGGTGGCAGAGTGGGCTAAAGAACGGTGAAGGATTAAACCCAGATCTTTTGACTTGGTGTGAGTGTTTGATTGGTTCAGATGCTCCGTCCATTACCGCCCCCTTTTGTACCGCTTTTGGCCGCCATAAGTGTGGCAGGGTATGCTCAGACGTGAGTCCCTTGCTCACTTTGCCACTGGATTCAAGCAAGCTGGGCTGAAGACGGCTGTAATGCCAGAAACCGGTCCTCAGAAGCGTGTTTCCGGTCCAGGGAAGGCATGGCTTGGCAGTTCGGGCTGGACTGTTCCCATGAGGCAGAGGGTCAGACTGATTTGCATATAGCCATGTCTGAACTGGGGTGGCAGAGTGGGCTAAAGAACGGTGATGGATTAAACCCAGATCTTTTGACTGGGTGTGAGTGTTTGATTGGTTCAGATGCTCCGTCCATTACCACCCCCTTTTGTACCACTTTTGGCCGCCATAAGTGTGGCAGGGTATGCTCAGACGTGAGTCCCTTGCTCACTTTGCCACTGGATTCAAGCAAGCCGGGCTGAAGACGGCTGTAATGCCAGAAACCGGTCCTCGGAAGCTTGTTTCCGGTCAAGGGAAGGCATGGCTTGGCAGTTCGGGCTGGACTGTTCCCATGAGGCAGAGGGTCAGACTGATTTGCATATAGCCATGTCTGAACTGGGGTGGCAGAGTGGGCTAAAGAACGGTGATGGATTAAACCCAGATCTTTTGACTGGGTGTGAGTGTTTGATTGGTTCAGATGCTCCGTCCATTACCACCCCCTTTTGTACCGTTTCTGGCCACCATAAGTGTGGCAGGGTATGCTCAGACGTGAGTCCCTTGCTCACTTTGCCACTGGATTCAAGCAAGCCGGGCTGAAGGCGGCTTTAATGCCAGAAACCGGTCCTCGGAAGCTTGTTCCGGTCCAGGGAAGGCATGGCTTGGCAGTTCGGGCTGGACTGTTCCCATGAGGCACAGGGTCAGACTTATCTGCATATAGCCATGTCTGAACTGGGGTGGCAGAGTGGGCTAAAGAACGGTGATGGATTAAACCCGGATCTTTTGACTGGGTGTGAGTGTTTGATTGGTTCAGATGCTCCGTCCATCACCACCCCCTTTTATACCGCATTTGGCCGCCATAAGTGTGGCAGGGTATGCTCAGACGTGAGTCCCTTGCTCACTTTGCCACTGGATTCAAGCAAGCAGGGCTGAAGACAGATGTAATGCCAGAAACCGGTCCTCGGAAGCTTGTTTCCAGTCCAGGGAAGGCATGGCTTGGCAGTTCGGGCTGGACTGTTCCCATGAGGCACAGGGTCAGACTGATTTGCATATAGCCATTTCTGAACTGGGGTGGCAGAGTGGGCTAAAGAACGGTGATGGATTAAACCCAGATCTTTTGACTGGGTGTGAGTGTTTGATTGGTTCAGATGCTCCGTCCTTCACCACCCCCTTTTGTACCGCTTTTGGCCGCTATAAGTGTGGCAGGGTATGCTCAGACGTGAGTCCCTTGCTCACTTTGCCACTGGATTCAAGCAAGCCGGGCTGAAGACGGCTGTAATGCCAGAAACCGGTCCTCGGAAGCTTGTTTCCGGTCCAGGGAAGGCATGGCTTGGCAGTTCGGGCTGGACTGTTCCCATGAGGCACAGGGTCAGACTGATTTGCATATAGCCATGACTGAACTGGGGTGGCAGAGTGGGCTAAAGAACGATGATGGATTAAACCCAGATCTTTGGACTGGGTGTGAGTGTTTGATTGGTTCAGATGCTCCGTCCATTACCACCCCCTTTTGTACCGCTTTTGGCCGCCATAAGTGTGGCAGGGTATGCTCAGACGTGAGTACCTTGCTCACTTTGCCACTGGATTCAAGCAAGCCGGGCTGAAGACGGCTGTAATGCCAGAAACCTGTCCTCGGAAGCTTGTTTCCGGTCCAGGGAAGGCATGGCTTGGCAGTTCGGGCAGGACTGTTCCCATGAGGCACAGGGTCAGACTGATTTGCATATAGCCATATCTGAACTGGGGTGGCAGAGTGGGCTAAAGAACGGTGAAGGATTAAACCCAGATCTTTTGACTTGGTGTGAGTGTTTGATTGGTTCAGATGCTCCGTCCATTACCACCCCCTTTTGTACCACTTTTGGCCCCCATAAGTGTGGCAGGGTATGCTCAGACGTGAGTCCCTTGCTCACTTTGCCACTGGATTCAAGCAAGCCGGGCTGAAGATGGCTGTAATGCCAGAAACCGGTCCTCGGAAGCTTGTTTCCGGTCCAGGGAAGGCATGGCTTGGCAGTTCGGGCTGGACTGTTCCCATGAGGCAGAGGGTCAGACTGATTTGCATATAGCCATGTCTGAACTGGGGTGGCAGAGTGGGCTAAAGAACGGTGATGGATTAAACCCAGATCTTTTGACTGGGTGTGAGTGTTTGATTGGTTCAGATGCTCCGTCCATTACCACCCCCTTTTGTACCGCTTTTGGCCGCCATAAGTGTGGCAGGGTATGCTCAGACGTGAGTCCCTTGCTCACTTTGCCGCTGGATTCAAGCAAGCCGGGCTGAAGACGGCTGTAATGCAAGAAACCGGTCCTCGGAAGCTTGTTTCCGGTCCAGGGAAGGCATGGCTTGGCAGTTCGGGCTGGACTGTTCCCATGAGGCACAGGGTCAGACTGATTTGCATATAGCCATGTCTGAACTGGGGTGGCAGAGTGGGCTAAAGAACGGTGATGGATTAAACCCAGATCTTTTGACTGGGTGTGAGTGTTTGATTGGTTCAGATGCTCCATCCATTACCACCCCCTTTTGTACCGCTTTTGGCTGCCATAAGTGCGGCAGGGTATGCTCAGACGTGAGTCCCTTACTCACTTTGCCACTGGATTCAAGCAAGCCGGGCTGAAGACGGCTGTAATGCCAGAAACCGGTCCTCGGAAGCTTGTTTCCGGTCCAGGGAAGGCATGGCTTGGCAGTTCGGGCTGGACTGTTCCCATGAGGCACAGGGTCAGACTGATTTGCATATAGTGATGTCTGAACTGGGGTGGCAGAGTGGGCTAAAGAACAGTGATGGATTAAACCCAGATCTTTTGACTGGGTGTGAGTGTTTGATTGGTTCAGATGCTCCGTCCATTACCACCCCCTTTTGTACCGCTTTTGGCCACCATAAGTGTGGCAGGGTATGCTCAGACGTGAGTCCCTTGCTCACTTTGCCACTGGATTCAAGCAAGCCGGGCTGAAGGCGGCTGTAATGCCAGAAACCGGTCCTCGGAAGCTTGTTCCGGTCCAGGGAAGGCATGGCTTGGCAGTTCGGGCTGGACTGTTCCCATGAGGCACAGGGTCAGACTGATTTGCATATAGCCATTTCTGAACTGGGGTGGCAGAGTGGGCTAAAGAACAGTGATGGATTAAACCCAGATCTTTTGACTGGGTGTGAGTGTTTGATTGGTTCAGATGCTCCATCCATTACCACCCCCTTTTGTACCGCTTTTGGCCGCTATAAGTGTGGCAGGGTATGCTCAGACGTGAGTCCCTTGCTCACTTTGCCACTGGATTCAAGCAAGCCGGTCTGAAGACGGCTGTAATGCCAGAAACCTGTCCTCGGAAGCTTGTTTCCGGTCCAGGGAAGGCATGGCTTGGCAGTTCGGGCAGGACTGTTCCCATGAGGCACATGGTCAGACTGATTTCCATATAGCCATATCTGAACTGGGGTGGCAGAGTGGGCTAAAGAACGGTGATGGATTAAACCCAGATCTTTTGACTGGGTGTGAGTGTTTGATTGGTTCAGATGCTCCGTCCATTACCACCCCCTTTTGTACCGCTTTTGGCCGCCATAAGTGTGGCAGGGTATGCTCAGACGTGAGTCCCTTGCTCACTTTGCCACTGGATTCAAGCAAGCTGGGCTGAAGACGGCTGTAATGCCAGAAACCGGTCCTCGGAAGCTTGTTTCCGGTCCAGGGAAGGCATGGCTTGGCAGTTCTGGCTGGACTGTTCCCATGAGGCAGAGGGTCAGACTGATTTGCATATAGCCATGTCTGAACTGGGGTGGCTGAGTGGGCTAAAGATCGGTGATGGATTAAACCCAGATCTTTTGACTGGGTGTGAGTGTTTGATTGGTTCAGATGCTCCATCCATTACCACCCCCTTTTGTACCGCTTTTGGCCGCCATAAGTATGGCAGGGTATGCTCAGACGTGAGTCCCTTGCTCACTTTGCCACTGGATTCAAGCAAGCCGGGCTGAAGACGGCTGTAATGCCAGAAACCGGTCCTCGGAAGCTTGTTTCCGGTCCAGGGAAGGCATGGCTTGGCAGTTCGGGCTGGACTGTTCCCATGAGGTTCAGGGTCAGACTGATTTGCATATAGCCATGTCTGAACTGGGATGGCAGAGTGGGCTAAAGAACGGTGATGGATTAAACCCAGATCTTTTGACTGGGTGTGAGTGTTTGATTGGTTCAGATGCTCCGTCCATTACCACCCCCTTTTGTACCGCTTTTGGCCGCCATAAGTGTGGCAGGGTATGCTCAGACATGAGTCCCTTGCTCACTTTGCCACTGGATTCAAGCAAGCCGGGCTGAAGACGGCTGTAATGCAGAAACTGGTCCTCGGAAGCTTGTTTCCGGTCCAGGGAAGGCATGGCTTGGCAGTTCGGGCTGAACTGTTCCCATGAGGCAGAGGGTCAGACTGATTTGCATATAGCCATGTCTGAACTGGGGTGGCAGAGTGGGCTAAAGAACAGTGATGGATTAAACCCAGATCTTTTGACTGGGTGTGAGTGTTTGATTGGTTCAGATGCTCCGTCCATTACCACCCCCTTTTGTACCACTTTTGGCCGCCATAAGTGTGGCAGGGTATGCTCAGAAGTGAGTCCCTTGCTCACTTTGCCACTGGATTCAAGCAAGCCGGGCTGAAGACGGCTGTAATGCCAGAAACCGGTCCTCGGAAGCTTGTTTCTGGTCCAGGGAAGGCATGGCTTGGCAGTTCGGGCTGGACTGTTCCCATGAGGCACAGGGTCAGACTGATTTGCATATAGCCATGTCTGAACTGGGGTGGCAGAGTGGGCTAAAGAACGGCGATAGATTAAACCCAGATCTTTTGACTGGGTGTGAGTGTTTGATTGGTTCAGATGCTCCGTCCATTACCACCCCCTTTTGTACCGCTTTTGGCCGCCATAAGTGTGGCAGGGTATGCTCAGACGTGAGTCCCTTGCTCACTTTGCCACTGGATTCAAGCAAGCCGGGCTGAAGACGGCTGTAATGCCAGAAACCGGTCCTCGGAAGCTTGTTTCCGGTCCAGGGAAGGCATGGCTTGGCAGTTCGGGCTGGACTGTTCGCATGAGGAACAGGGTCAGACTGATTTGCATATAGCCATGTCTGAACTGGGGTGGCAGAGTGGGCTAAAGAACGGTGATGGATTAAACCCAGATCTTTTGACTTGGTGTGAGTGTTTGATTGGTTCAGATGCTCCGTCCATTACCACCCCCTTTTGTACCGCTTTTGGCCGCCATAAGTGTGGCAGGGTATGCTCAGACATGAGTCCCTTGCTCACTTTGCCACTGGATTCAAGCAAGCCGGGCTGAAGACGGCTGTAATGCAGAAACTGGTCCTCGGAAGCTTGTTTCCGGTCCAGGGAAGGCATGGCTTGGCAGTTCGGGCTGAACTGTTCCCATGAGGCAGAGGGTCAGACTGATTTGCATATAGCCATGTCTGAACTGGGGTGGCAGAGTGGGCTAAAGAACGGCGATAGATTAAACCCAGATCTTTTGACTGGGTGTGAGTGTTTGATTGGTTCAGATGCTCCGTCCATTACCACCCCCTTTTGTACCGCTTTTGGCTGCCATAAGTGCGGCAGGGTATGCTCAGACGTGAGTCCCTTACTCACTTTGCCACTGGATTCAAGCAAGCCGGGCTGAAGACGGCTGTAATGCCAGAAACCGGTCCTCGGAAGCTTGTTTCCGGTCCAGGGAAGGCATGGCTTGGCAGTTCGGGCTGGACTGTTCCCATGAGGCACAGGGTCAGACTGATTTGCATATAGTGATGTCTGAACTGGGGTGGCAGAGTGGGCTAAAGAACGGTGATGGATTAAACCCAGATCTTTTGACTGGGTGTGAGTGTTTGATTGGTTCAGATGCTCCATCCATTACCACCCCCTTTTGTACCGCTTTTGGCCGCTATAAGTGTGGCAGGGTATGCTCAGACGTGAGTCCCTTGCTCACTTTGCCACTGGATTCAAGCAAGCCGGTCTGAAGACGGCTGTAATGCCAGAAACCTGTCCTCGGAAGCTTGTTTCCGGTCCAGGGAAGGCATGGCTTGGCAGTTCGGGCAGGACTGTTCCCATGAGGCACATGGTCAGACTGATTTCCATATAGCCATATCTGAACTGGGGTGGCAGAGTGGGCTAAAGAACGGTGATGGATTAAACCCAGATCTTTTGTCCGGGTGTGAGTGTTTGATTGGTTCAGATGCTCCGTCCATTACCACCCCCTTTTGTACCGCTTTTGGCCGCCATAAGTGTGGCAGGGTATGCTCAGACGTGAGTCCCTTGCTCACTTTGCCACTGGATTCAAGCAAGCTGGGCTGAAGACGGCTGTAATGCCAGAAACCGGTCCTCGGAAGCTTGTTTCCGGTCCAGGGAAGGCATGGCTTGGCAGTTCGGGCTGGACTGTTCCCATGAGGCAGAGGGTCAGACTGATTTGCATATAGCCATGTCTGAACTGGGGTGGCTGAGTGGGCTAAAGATCGGTGATGGATTAAACCCAGATCTTTTGACTGGGTGTGAGTGTTTGATTGGTTCAGATGCTCCATCCATTACCACCCCCTTTTGTACCGCTTTTGGCCGCCATAAGTATGGCAGGGTATGCTCAGACGTGAGTCCCTTGCTCACTTTGCCACTGGATTCAAGCAAGCCGGGCTGAAGACGGCTGTAATGCCAGAAACCGGTCCTCGGAAGCTTGTTTCCGGTCCAGGGAAGGCATGGCTTGGCTGTTCGGGCTGGACTGTTCCCATGAGGTTCAGGGTCAGACTGATTTGCATATAGCCATGTCTGAACTGGGATGGCAGAGTGGGCTAAAGAACGGTGATGGATTAAACCCAGATCTTTTGACTGGGTGTGAGTGTTTGATTGGTTCAGATGCTCCGTCCATTACCACCCCCTTTTGTACCGCTTTTGGCCGCCATAAGTGTGGCAGGGTATGCTGAGACATGAGTCCCTTGCTCACTTTGCCACTGGATTCAAGCAAGCCGGGCTGAAGACGGCTGTAATGCAGAAACTGGTCCTCGGAAGCTTGTTTCCGGTCCAGGGAAGGCATGGCTTGGCAGTTCGGGCTGAACTGTTCCCATGAGGCAGAGGGTCAGACTGATTTGCATATAGCCATGTCTGAACTGGGGTGGCAGAGTGGGCTAAAGAACAGTGATGGATTAAACCCAGATCTTTTGACTGGGTGTGAGTGTTTGATTGGTTCAGATGCTCCGTCCATTACCACCCCCTTTTGTACCGCTTTTGGCCGCCATAAGTGTGGCAGGGTATGCTCAGAAGTGAGTCCCTTGCTCACTTTGCCACTGGATTCAAGCAAGCCGGGCTGAAGACGGCTGTAATGCCAGAAACCGGTCCTCGGAAGCTTGTTTCCGGTCCAGGGAAGGCATGGCTTGGCAGTTCGGGCTGGACTGTTCCCATGAGGCACAGGGGCAGACTGATTTGCATATAGCCATGTCTGAACTGGGGTGGCAGAGTGGGCTAAAGAACGGCGATAGATTAAACCCAGATCTTTTGACTGGGTGTGAGTGTTTGATTGGTTCAGATGCTCCGTCCATTACCACCCCCTTTTGTACCGCTTTTGGCCGCCATAAGTGTGGCAGGGTATGCTCAGACGTGAGTCCCTTGCTCACTTTGCCACTGGATTCAAGCAAGCCGGGCTGAAGACGGCTGTAATGCCAGAAACCGGTCCTCGGAAGCTTGTTTCCGGTCCAGGGAAGGCATGGCTTGGCAGTTCGGGCTGGACTGTTCGCATGAGGAACAGGGTCAGACTGATTTGCATATAGCCATGTCTGAACTGGGGTGGCAGAGTGGGCTAAAGAACGGTGATGGATTAAACCCAGATCTTTTGACTTGGTGTGAGTGTTTGATTGGTTCAGATGCTCCGTCCATTACCACCCCCTTTTGTACCGCTTTTGGCCGCCATAAGTGTGGCAGGGTATGCTCAGACATGAGTCCCTTGCTCACTTTGCCACTGGATTCAAGCAAGCCGGGCTGAAGACGGCTGTAATGCAGAAACTGGTCCTCGGAAGCTTGTTTCCGGTCCAGGGAAGGCATGGCTTGGCAGTTCGGGCTGAACTGTTCCCATGAGGCAGAGGGTCAGACTGATTTGCATATAGCCATGTCTGAACTGGGGTGGCAGAGTGGGCTAAAGAACAGTGATGGATTAAACCCAGATCTTTTGACTGGGTGTGAGTGTTTGATTGGTTCAGATGCTCCGTCCATTACCACCCCCTTTTGTACCGCTTTTGGCCGCCATAAGTGTGGCAGGGTATGCTCAGAAGTGAGTCCCTTGCTCACTTTGCCACTGGATTCAAGCAAGCCGGGCTGAAGACGGCTGTAATGCCAGAAACCGGTCCTCGGAAGCTTGTTTCCAGTCCAGGGAAGGCATGGCTTGGCAGTTCGGGCTGGACTGTTCCCATGAGGCACAGGGTCAGACTGATTTGCATATAGCCATGTCTGAACTGGGGTGGCAGAGTGGGCTAAAGAATGGCGATAGATTAAACCCAGATCTTTTGACTGGGTGTGAGTGTTTGATTGGTTCAGATGCTCCGTCCATTACCACCCCCTTTTGTACCGCTTTTGGCCGCCATAAGTGTGGCAGGGTATGCTCAGACGTGAGTCCCTTGCTCACTTTGCCACTGGATTCAAGCAAGCCGGGCTGAAGACGGCTGTAATGCCAGAAACCGGTCCTCGGAAGCTTGTTTCCGGTCCAGGGAAGGCATGGCTTGGCAGTTCGGGCTGGACTGTTCGCATGAGGAACAGGGTCAGACTGATTTGCATATAGCCATGTCTGAACTGGGGTGGCAGAGTGGGCTAAAGAACGGTGATGGATTAAACCCAGATCTTTTGACTGGGTGTGAGTGTTTGATTGGTTCAGATGCTCCGTCCATTACCACCCCCTTTTGTACCGCTTTTGGCCGCCATAAGTGTGGCAGGGTATGCTAAGACGTGAGTCCCTTGCTCACTTTGCCACTGGATTCAAGCAAGCCGGGCTGAAGATGGCTGTAATGCCAGAAACCGGTCCTCGGAAGCTTGTTTCCGGTCCAGGGAAGGCATGGCTTGGCAGTTCGGGCTGGACTGTTCCCATGAGGCAGAGGGTCAGACTGATTTGCATATAGCCATATCTGAACTGTGGTGGCAGAGTGGGCTAAAGAACGGTGATGGATTAAACCCAGATCTTTTGACTGGGTGTGAGTGTTTGATTGGTTCAGATGCTCCGTCCATTACCACCCCCTTTTGTACCGCTTTTGGCCGCCATAAGTGTGGCAGGGTATGCTCAGACGTGAGTCCCTTGCTCACTTTGCCGCTGGATTCAAGCAAGCCGGGCTGAAGACGGCTGTAATGCCAGAAACCAGTCCTCGGAAGCTTGTTTCCGGTCCAGGGAAGGCATGGCTTGGCAGCTCGGGCTGGACTGTTCCCATGAGGCACAGGGTCAGACTGATTTGCATATAGTGATGTCTGAACTGGGGTGGCAGAGTGGGCTAAAGAACGGTGATGGATTAAACCCAGATCTTTTGACTGGGTGTGAGTGTTTGATTGGTTCAGATGCTCCGTCCATTACCACCCCCTTTTGTACCGCTTTTGGCCGCCATAAGTGTGGCAGGGTATGCTCAGACGTGAGTCCCTTGCTCACTTTGCCGCTGGATTCAAGCAAGCCGGGCTGAAGACGGCTGTAATGCCAGAAACCGGTCCTCGGAAGCTTGTTTCCGGTCCAGGGAAGGCATGGCTTGGCAGTTCGGGCTGGACTGTTCCCATGAGGCACAGGGTCAGACTGATTTGCATATAGCCATTTCTGAACTAGGGTGGCAGAGTGGGCTAAAGAACGGTGATGGATTAAACCCAGATCTTTTGACTGGGTGTGAGTGTTTGATTGGTTCAGATGCTCCATCCATTACCACCCCCTTTTGTACCGCTTTTGGCCACTATAAGTGTGGCAGGGTATGCTCAGACGTGAGTCCCTTGCTCACTTTGCCACTGGATTCAAGCAAGCCGGGCTGAAGACGGCTGTAATGCCAGAAACCTGTCCTCGGAAGCTTGTTTCCGGTCCAGGGAAGGCATGGCTTGGCAGTTCGGGCAGGACTGTTCCCATGAGGCACATGGTCAGACTGATTTCCATATAGCCATATCTGAACTGGGGTGGCAGAGTGGGCTAAAGAACGGTGATGGATTAAACCCAGATCTTTTGACTGGGTGTGAGTGTTTGATTGGTTCAGATGCTCCGTCCATTACCACCCCCTTTTGTACCGCTTTTGGCCGCCATAAGTGTGGCAGGGTATGCTCAGACGTGAGTCCCTTGCTCACTTTGCCGCTGGATTCAAGCAAGCTGGGCTGAAGACGGCTGTAATGCCAGAAACCGGTCCTCGGAAGCTTGTTTCCGGTCCAGGGAAGGCATGGCTTGGCAGTTCGGGCTGGACTGTTCCCATGAGGCAGAGGGTCAGACTGATTTGCATATAGCCATGTCTGAACTGGGGTGGCTGAGTGGGCTAAAGATCGGTGATGGATTAAACCCAGATCTTTTGACTGGGTGTGAGTGTTTGATTGGTTCAGATGCTCCATCCATTACCACCCCCTTTTGTACCGCTTTTGGCCGCCATAAGTATGGCAGGGTATGCTCAGACGTGAGTCCCTTGCTCACTTTGCCACTGGATTCAAGCAAGCCGGGCTGAAGACGGCTGTAATGCCAGAAACCGGTCCTCGGAAGCTTGTTTCCGGTCCAGGGAAGGCATGGCTTGGCAGTTCGGGCTGGACTGTTCCCATGAGGTTCAGGGTCAGACTGATTTGCATATAGCCATGTCTGAACTGGGGTGGCAGAGTGGGCTAAAGAACGGTGATGGATTAAACCCAGATCTTTTGACTGGGTGTGAGTGTTTGAGTGGTTCAGATGCTTCGTCCATTACCACCCCCTTTTGTACCGCTTTTGGCCGCCATAAGTGTGGCAGGGTATGCTCAGACATGAGTCCCTTGCTCACTTTGCCACTGGATTCAAGCAAGCCGGGCTGAAGACGGCTGTAATGCCAGAAACCGGTCCTCGGAAGCTTGTTTCCGGTCCAGGGAAGGCATGGCTTGGCAGTTCGGGCTGAACTGTTCCCATGAGGCAGAGGGTCAGACTGATTTGCCTATAGCCATGTCTGAACTGGGGTGGCAGAGTGGGCTAAAGAACAGTGATGGATTAAACCCAGATCTTTTGACTGGGTGTGAGTGTTTGATTGGTTCAGATGCTCCGTCCATTACCACCCACTTTTGTACCGCTTTTGGCCGCCATAAGTGTGGCAGGGTATGCTCAGACGTGAGTCCCTTGCTCACTTTGCCACTGGATTCAAGCAAGCCGGGCTGAAGACGGCTGTAATGCCAGAAACCGGTCCTCGGAAGCTTGTTTCCGGTCCAGGGAAGGCATGGCTTGGCAGTTCGGGCTGGACTGTTCCCATGAGGCACAGGGTCAGACTGATTTGCATATAGCCATGTCTGAACTGGGGTGGCAGAGTGGGCTAAAGAACGGCGATAGATTAAACCCAGATCTTTTGACTGGGTGTGAGTGTTTGATTGGTTCAGATGCTCCGTCCATTACCACCCCCTTTTGTACCGCTTTTGGCCGCCATAAGTGTGGCAGGGTATGCTCAGACGTGAGTCCCTTGCTCACTTTGCCACTGGATTCAAGCAAGCCGGGCTGAAGACGGCTGTAATGCCAGAAACCGGCCCTCGGAAGCTTGTTTCCGGTCCAGGGAAGGCATGGCTTGGCAGTTCGGGCTGGACTGTTCGCATGAGGAACAGGGTCAGACTGATTTGCATATAGCCATGTCTGAACTGGGGTGGCAGAGTGGGCTAAAGAACGGTGATGGATTAAACCCAGATCTTTTGACTGGGTGTGAGTGTTTGATTGGTTCAGATGCTCCGTCCATTACCACCCCCTTTTGTACTGCTTTTGGCCGCCATAAGTGTGGCAGGGTATGCTCAGACGTGAGTCCCTTGCTCACTTTGCCACTGGATTCAAGCAAGCCGGGCTGAAGACGGCTGTAATGCCAGAAACCTGTCCTCGGAAGCTTGTTTCTGGTCCAGGGAAGGCATGGCTTGGCAGTTCGGGCAGGACTGTTCCCATGAGGCACAGGGTCAGACTGATTTGCATATAGCCATATCTGAACTGGGGTGGCAGAGTGGGCTAAAGAACGGTGATGGATTAATCCCAGATCTTTTGACTGGGTGTGAGTGTTTGATTGGTTCAGATGCTCCGTCCATTACCACCCCCTTTTGTACCGCTTTTGGCCGCCATAAGTGTGGCAGGGTATGCTCAGACGTGAGTCCCTTGCTCACTTTGCCACTGGATTCAAGCAAGCCGGGCTGAAGACGGCTGTAATGCCAGAAACCGGTCCTCGGAAGCTTGTTTCCGGTCCAGGGAAGGCATGGCTTGGCAGTTCGGGCTGGACTGTTCCCATGAGGCAGAGGGTCAGACTGATTTGCATATAGCCATATCTGAACTGGGGTGGCAGAGTGGGCTAAAGAACGGTGATGGATTAAACCCAGATCTTTTGACTGGGTGTGAGTGTTTGATTGGTTCAGATGCTCCGTCCATTACCACCCCCTTTTGTACCGCTTTTGGCCGCCATAAGTGTGGCAGGGTATGCTCAGACGTGAGTCCCTTGCTCACTTTGCCACTGGATTCAAGCAAGCTGGGCTGAAGACGGCTGTAATGCCGGAAACCGGTCCTCGGAAGCTTGTTTCCGGTCCAGGGAAGGCATGGCTTGGCAGTTCTGGCTGGACTGTTCCCATGAGGCAGAGGGTCAGACTGATTTGCATATAGCCATGTCTGAACTGGGGTGGCTGAGTGGGCTAAAGATCGGTGATGGATTAAACCCAGATCTTTTGACTGGGTGTGAGTGTTTGATTGGTTCAGATGCTCCATCCATTACCACCCCCTTTTGTACCGCTTTTGGCCGCCATAAGTATGGCAGGGTATGCTCAGACGTGAGTCCCTTGCTCACTTTGCCACTGGATTCAAGCAAGCCGGGCTGAAGACGGCTGTAATGCCAGAAACCGGTCCTCGGAAGCTTGTTTCCGGTCCAGGGAAGGCATGGCTTGGCAGTTCGGGCTGGACTGTTCCCATGAGGTTCAGGGTCAGACTGATTTGCATATAGCCATGTCTGAACTGGGATGGCAGAGTGGGCTAAAGAACGGTGATGGATTAAACCCAGATCTTTTGACTGGGTGTGAGTGTTTGATTGGTTCAGATGCTCCGTCCATTACCACCCCCTTTTGTACCGCTTTTGGCCGCCATAAGTGTGGCAGGGTATGCTCAGACATGAGTCCCTTGCTCACTTTGCCACTGGATTCAAGCAAGCCGGGCTGAAGACGGCTGTAATGCAGAAACTGGTCCTCGGAAGCTTGTTTCCGGTCCAGGGAAGGCATGGCTTGGCAGTTCGGGCTGAACTGTTCCCATGAGGCAGAGGGTCAGACTGATTTGCATATAGCCATGTCTGAACTGGGGTGGCAGAGTGGGCTAAAGAACAGTGATGGATTAAACCCAGATCTTTTGACTGGGTGTGAGTGTTTGATTGGTTCAGATGCTCCGTCCATTACCACCCCCTTTTGTACCACTTTTGGCCGCCATAAGTGTGGCAGGGTATGCTCAGAAGTGAGTCCCTTGCTCACTTTGCCACTGGATTCAAGCAAGCCGGGCTGAAGACGGCTGTAATGCCAGAAACCGGTCCTCGGAAGCTTGTTTCTGGTCCAGGGAAGGCATGGCTTGGCAGTTCGGGCTGGACTGTTCCCATGAGGCACAGGGTCAGACTGATTTGCATATAGCCATGTCTGAACTGGGGTGGCAGAGTGGGCTAAAGAACGGCGATAGATTAAACCCAGATCTTTTGACTGGGTGTGAGTGTTTGATTGGTTCAGATGCTCCGTCCATTACCACCCCCTTTTGTACCGCTTTTGGCCGCCATAAGTGTGGCAGGGTATGCTCAGACGTGAGTCCCTTGCTCACTTTGCCACTGGATTCAAGCAAGCCGGGCTGAAGACGGCTGTAATGCCAGAAACCGGTCCTCGGAAGCTTGTTTCCGGTCCAGGGAAGGCATGGCTTGGCAGTTCGGGCTGGACTGTTCGCATGAGGAACAGGGTCAGACTGATTTGCATATAGCCATGTCTGAACTGGGGTGGCAGAGTGGGCTAAAGAACGGTGATGGATTAAACCCAGATCTTTTGACTTGGTGTGAGTGTTTGATTGGTTCAGATGCTCCGTCCATTACCACCCCCTTTTGTACCGCTTTTGGCCGCCATAAGTGTGGCAGGGTATGCTCAGACATGAGTCCCTTGCTCACTTTGCCACTGGATTCAAGCAAGCCGGGCTGAAGACGGCTGTAATGCAGAAACTGGTCCTCGGAAGCTTGTTTCCGGTCCAGGGAAGGCATGGCTTGGCAGTTCGGGCTGAACTGTTCCCATGAGGCAGAGGGTCAGACTGATTTGCATATAGCCATGTCTGAACTGGGGTGGCAGAGTGGGCTAAAGAACAGTGATGGATTAAACCCAGATCTTTTGACTGGGTGTGAGTGTTTGATTGGTTCAGATGCTCCGTCCATTACCACCCCCTTTTGTACCGCTTTTGGCCGCCATAAGTGTGGCAGGGTATGCTCAGAAGTGAGTCCCTTGCTCACTTTGCCACTGGATTCAAGCAAGCCGGGCTGAAGACGGCTGTAATGCCAGAAACCGGTCCTCGGAAGCTTGTTTCCAGTCCAGGGAAGGCATGGCTTGGCAGTTCGGGCTGGACTGTTCCCATGAGGCACAGGGTCAGACTGATTTGCATATAGCCATGTCTGAACTGGGGTGGCAGAGTGGGCTAAAGAACGGCGATAGATTAAACCCAGATCTTTTGACTGGGTGTGAGTGTTTGATTGGTTCAGATGCTCCGTCCATTACCACCCCCTTTTGTACCGCTTTTGGCTGCCATAAGTGCGGCAGGGTATGCTCAGACGTGAGTCCCTTACTCACTTTGCCACTGGATTCAAGCAAGCCGGGCTGAAGACGGCTGTAATGCCAGAAACCGGTCCTCGGAAGCTTGTTTCCGGTCCAGGGAAGGCATGGCTTGGCAGTTCGGGCTGGACTGTTCCCATGAGGCACAGGGTCAGACTGATTTGCATATAGTGATGTCTGAACTGGGGTGGCAGAGTGGGCTAAAGAACGGTGATGGATTAAACCCAGATCTTTTGACTGGGTGTGAGTGTTTGATTGGTTCAGATGCTCCATCCATTACCACCCCCTTTTGTACCGCTTTTGGCCGCTATAAGTGTGGCAGGGTATGCTCAGACGTGAGTCCCTTGCTCACTTTGCCACTGGATTCAAGCAAGCCGGTCTGAAGACGGCTGTAATGCCAGAAACCTGTCCTCGGAAGCTTGTTTCCGGTCCAGGGAAGGCATGGCTTGGCAGTTCGGGCAGGACTGTTCCCATGAGGCACATGGTCAGACTGATTTCCATATAGCCATATCTGAACTGGGGTGGCAGAGTGGGCTAAAGAACGGTGATGGATTAAACCCAGATCTTTTGTCCGGGTGTGAGTGTTTGATTGGTTCAGATGCTCCGTCCATTACCACCCCCTTTTGTACCGCTTTTGGCCGCCATAAGTGTGGCAGGGTATGCTCAGACGTGAGTCCCTTGCTCACTTTGCCACTGGATTCAAGCAAGCTGGGCTGAAGACGGCTGTAATGCCAGAAACCGGTCCTCGGAAGCTTGTTTCCGGTCCAGGGAAGGCATGGCTTGGCAGTTCGGGCTGGACTGTTCCCATGAGGCAGAGGGTCAGACTGATTTGCATATAGCCATGTCTGAACTGGGGTGGCTGAGTGGGCTAAAGATCGGTGATGGATTAAACCCAGATCTTTTGACTGGGTGTGAGTGTTTGATTGGTTCAGATGCTCCATCCATTACCACCCCCTTTTGTACCGCTTTTGGCCGCCATAAGTATGGCAGGGTATGCTCAGACGTGAGTCCCTTGCTCACTTTGCCACTGGATTCAAGCAAGCCGGGCTGAAGACGGCTGTAATGCCAGAAACCGGTCCTCGGAAGCTTGTTTCCGGTCCAGGGAAGGCATGGCTTGGCAGTTCGGGCTGGACTGTTCCCATGAGGTTCAGGGTCAGACTGATTTGCATATAGCCATGTCTGAACTGGGATGGCAGAGTGGGCTAAAGAACGGTGATGGATTAAACCCAGATCTTTTGACTGGGTGTGAGTGTTTGATTGGTTCAGATGCTCCGTCCATTACCACCCCCTTTTGTACCGCTTTTGGCCGCCATAAGTGTGGCAGGGTATGCTGAGACATGAGTCCCTTGCTCACTTTGCCACTGGATTCAAGCAAGCCGGGCTGAAGACGGCTGTAATGCAGAAACTGGTCCTCGGAAGCTTGTTTCCGGTCCAGGGAAGGCATGGCTTGGCAGTTCGGGCTGAACTGTTCCCATGAGGCAGAGGGTCAGACTGATTTGCATATAGCCATGTCTGAACTGGGGTGGCAGAGTGGGCTAAAGAACAGTGATGGATTAAACCCAGATCTTTTGACTGGGTGTGAGTGTTTGATTGGTTCAGATGCTCCGTCCATTACCACCCCCTTTTGTACCGCTTTTGGCCGCCATAAGTGTGGCAGGGTATGCTCAGAAGTGAGTCCCTTGCTCACTTTGCCACTGGATTCAAGCAAGCCGGGCTGAAGACGGCTGTAATGCCAGAAACCGGTCCTCGGAAGCTTGTTTCCGGTCCAGGGAAGGCATGGCTTGGCAGTTCGGGCTGGACTGTTCCCATGAGGCACAGGGGCAGACTGATTTGCATATTGCCATGTCTGAACTGGGGTGGCAGAGTGGGCTAAAGAACGGCGATAGATTAAACCCAGATCTTTTGACTGGGTGTGAGTGTTTGATTGGTTCAGATGCTCCGTCCATTACCACCCCCTTTTGTACCGCTTTTGGCCGCCATAAGTGTGGCAGGGTATGCTCAGACGTGAGTCCCTTGCTCACTTTGCCACTGGATTCAAGCAAGCCGGGCTGAAGACGGCTGTAATGCCAGAAACCGGTCCTCGGAAGCTTGTTTCCGGTCCAGGGAAGGCATGGCTTGGCAGTTCGGGCTGGACTGTTCGCATGAGGAACAGGGTCAGACTGATTTGCATATAGCCATGTCTGAACTGGGGTGGCAGAGTGGGCTAAAGAACGGTGATGGATTAAACCCAGATCTTTTGACTTGGTGTGAGTGTTTGATTGGTTCAGATGCTCCGTCCATTACCACCCCCTTTTGTACCGCTTTTGGCCGCCATAAGTGTGGCAGGGTATGCTCAGACATGAGTCCCTTGCTCACTTTGCCACTGGATTCAAGCAAGCCGGGCTGAAGACGGCTGTAATGCAGAAACTGGTCCTCGGAAGCTTGTTTCCGGTCCAGGGAAGGCATGGCTTGGCAGTTCGGGCTGAACTGTTCCCATGAGGCAGAGGGTCAGACTGATTTGCATATAGCCATGTCTGAACTGGGGTGGCAGAGTGGGCTAAAGAACAGTGATGGATTAAACCCAGATCTTTTGACTGGGTGTGAGTGTTTGATTGGTTCAGATGCTCCGTCCATTACCACCCCCTTTTGTACCGCTTTTGGCCGCCATAAGTGTGGCAGGGTATGCTCAGAAGTGAGTCCCTTGCTCACTTTGCCACTGGATTCAAGCAAGCCGGGCTGAAGACGGCTGTAATGCCAGAAACCGGTCCTCGGAAGCTTGTTTCCAGTCCAGGGAAGGCATGGCTTGGCAGTTCGGGCTGGACTGTTCCCATGAGGCACAGGGTCAGACTGATTTGCATATAGCCATGTCTGAACTGGGGTGGCAGAGTGGGCTAAAGAATGGCGATAGATTAAACCCAGATCTTTTGACTGGGTGTGAGTGTTTGATTGGTTCAGATGCTCCGTCCATTACCACCCCCTTTTGTACCGCTTTTGGCCGCCATAAGTGTGGCAGGGTATGCTCAGACGTGAGTCCCTTGCTCACTTTGCCACTGGATTCAAGCAAGCCGGGCTGAAGACGGCTGTAATGCCAGAAACCGGTCCTCGGAAGCTTGTTTCCGGTCCAGGGAAGGCATGGCTTGGCAGTTCGGGCTGGACTGTTCGCATGAGGAACAGGGTCAGACTGATTTGCATATAGCCATGTCTGAACTGGGGTGGCAGAGTGGGCTAAAGAACGGTGATGGATTAAACCCAGATCTTTTGACTGGGTGTGAGTGTTTGATTGGTTCAGATGCTCCGTCCATTACCACCCCCTTTTGTACCGCTTTTGGCCGCCATAAGTGTGGCAGGGTATGCTAAGACGTGAGTCCCTTGCTCACTTTGCCACTGGATTCAAGCAAGCCGGGCTGAAGATGGCTGTAATGCCAGAAACCGGTCCTCGGAAGCTTGTTTCCGGTCCAGGGAAGGCATGGCTTGGCAGTTCGGGCTGGACTGTTCCCATGAGGCAGAGGGTCAGACTGATTTGCATATAGCCATATCTGAACTGTGGTGGCAGAGTGGGCTAAAGAACGGTGATGGATTCAACCCAGATCTTTTGACTGGGTGTGAGTGTTTGATTGGTTCAGATGCTCCATCCATTACCACCCCCTTTTGTACCGCTTTTGGCCGCCATAAGTGTGGCAGGGTATGCTCAGACGTGAGTCCCTTGCTCACTTTGCCGCTGGATTCAAGCAAGCCGGGCTGAAGACGGCTGTAATGCCAGAAACCAGTCCTCGGAAGCTTGTTTCCGGTCCAGGGAAGGCATGGCTTGGCAGCTCGGGCTGGACTGTTCCCATGAGGCACAGGGTCAGACTGATTTGCATATAGTGATGTCTGAACTGGGGTGGCAGAGTGGGCTAAAGAACGGTGATGGATTAAACCCAGATCTTTTGACTGGGTGTGAGTGTTTGATTGGTTCAGATGCTCCGTCCATTACCACCCCCTTTTGTACCGCTTTTGGCCGCCATAAGTGTGGCAGGGTATGCTCAGACGTGAGTCCCTTGCTCACTTTGCCGCTGGATTCAAGCAAGCCGGGCTGAAGACGGCTGTAATGCCAGAAACCGGTCCTCGGAAGCTTGTTTCCGGTCCAGGGAAGGCATGGCTTGGCAGTTCGGGCTGGACTGTTCCCATGAGGCACAGGGTCAGACTGATTTGCATATAGCCATTTCTGAACTAGGGTGGCAGAGTGGGCTAAAGAACGGTGATGGATTAAACCCAGATCTTTTGACTGGGTGTGAGTGTTTGATTGGTTCAGATGCTCCATCCATTACCACCCCCTTTTGTACCGCTTTTGGCCACTATAAGTGTGGCAGGGTATGCTCAGACGTGAGTCCCTTGCTCACTTTGCCACTGGATTCAAGCAAGCCGGGCTGAAGACGGCTGTAATGCCAGAAACCTGTCCTCGGAAGCTTGTTTCCGGTCCAGGGAAGGCATGGCTTGGCAGTTCGGGCAGGACTGTTCCCATGAGGCACATGGTCAGACTGATTTCCATATAGCCATATCTGAACTGGGGTGGCAGAGTGGGCTAAAGAACGGTGATGGATTAAACCCAGATCTTTTGACTGGGTGTGAGTGTTTGATTGGTTCAGATGCTCCGTCCATTACCACCCCCTTTTGTACCGCTTTTGGCCGCCATAAGTGTGGCAGGGTATGCTCAGACGTGAGTCCCTTGCTCACTTTGCCGCTGGATTCAAGCAAGCTGGGCTGAAGACGGCTGTAATGCCAGAAACCGGTCCTCGGAAGCTTGTTTCCGGTCCAGGGAAGGCATGGCTTGGCAGTTCGGGCTGGACTGTTCCCATGAGGCAGAGGGTCAGACTGATTTGCATATAGCCATGTCTGAACTGGGGTGGCTGAGTGGGCTAAAGATCGGTGATGGATTAAACCCAGATCTTTTGACTGGGTGTGAGTGTTTGATTGGTTCAGATGCTCCATCCATTACCACCCCCTTTTGTACCGCTTTTGGCCGCCATAAGTATGGCAGGGTATGCTCAGACGTGAGTCCCTTGCTCACTTTGCCACTGGATTCAAGCAAGCCGGGCTGAAGACGGCTGTAATGCCAGAAACCGGTCCTCGGAAGCTTGTTTCCGGTCCAGGGAAGGCATGGCTTGGCAGTTCGGGCTGGACTGTTCCCATGAGGTTCAGGGTCAGACTGATTTGCATATAGCCATGTCTGAACTGGGGTGGCAGAGTGGGCTAAAGAACGGTGATGGATTAAACCCAGATCTTTTGACTGGGTGTGAGTGTTTGAGTGGTTCAGATGCTTCGTCCATTACCACCCCCTTTTGTACCGCTTTTGGCCGCCATAAGTGTGGCAGGGTATGCTCAGACATGAGTCCCTTGCTCACTTTGCCACTGGATTCAAGCAAGCCGGGCTGAAGACGGCTGTAATGCCAGAAACCGGTCCTCGGAAGCTTGTTTCCGGTCCAGGGAAGGCATGGCTTGGCAGTTCGGGCTGAACTGTTCCCATGAGGCAGAGGGTCAGACTGATTTGCCTATAGCCATGTCTGAACTGGGGTGGCAGAGTGGGCTAAAGAACAGTGATGGATTAAACCCAGATCTTTTGACTGGGTGTGAGTGTTTGATTGGTTCAGATGCTCCGTCCATTACCACCCACTTTTGTACCGCTTTTGGCCGCCATAAGTGTGGCAGGGTATGCTCAGACGTGAGTCCCTTGCTCACTTTGCCACTGGATTCAAGCAAGCCGGGCTGAAGACGGCTGTAATGCCAGAAACCGGTCCTCGGAAGCTTGTTTCCGGTCCAGGGAAGGCATGGCTTGGCAGTTCGGGCTGGACTGTTCCCATGAGGCACAGGGTCAGACTGATTTGCATATAGCCATGTCTGAACTGGGGTGGCAGAGTGGGCTAAAGAACGGCGATAGATTAAACCCAGATCTTTTGACTGGGTGTGAGTGTTTGATTGGTTCAGATGCTCCGTCCATTACCACCCCCTTTTGTACCGCTTTTGGCCGCCATAAGTGTGGCAGGGTATGCTCAGACGTGAGTCCCTTGCTCACTTTGCCACTGGATTCAAGCAAGCCGGGCTGAAGACGGCTGTAATGCCAGAAACCGGCCCTCGGAAGCTTGTTTCCGGTCCAGGGAAGGCATGGCTTGGCAGTTCGGGCTGGACTGTTCGCATGAGGAACAGGGTCAGACTGATTTGCATATAGCCATGTCTGAACTGGGGTGGCAGAGTGGGCTAAAGAACGGTGATGGATTAAACCCAGATCTTTTGACTGGGTGTGAGTGTTTGATTGGTTCAGATGCTCCGTCCATTACCACCCCCTTTTGTACTGCTTTTGGCCGCCATAAGTGTGGCAGGGTATGCTCAGACGTGAGTCCCTTGCTCACTTTGCCACTGGATTCAAGCAAGCCGGGCTGAAGACGGCTGTAATGCCAGAAACCTGTCCTCGGAAGCTTGTTTCTGGTCCAGGGAAGGCATGGCTTGGCAGTTCGGGCAGGACTGTTCCCATGAGGCACAGGGTCAGACTGATTTGCATATAGCCATATCTGAACTGGGGTGGCAGAGTGGGCTAAAGAACGGTGATGGATTAATCCCAGATCTTTTGACTGGGTGTGAGTGTTTGATTGGTTCAGATGCTCCGTCCATTACCACCCCTTTTGTACCGCTTTTGGCCGCCATAAGTGTGGCAGGGTATGCTCAGACGTGAGTCCCTTGCTCACTTTGCCACTGGATTCAAGCAAGCCGGGCTGAAGACGGCTGTAATGCCAGAAACCGGTCCTCGGAAGCTTGTTTCCGGTCCAGGGAAGGCATGGCTTGGCAGTTCGGGCTGGACTGTTCCCATGAGGCAGAGGGTCAGACTGATTTGCATATAGCCATATCTGAACTGGGGTGGCAGAGTGGGCTAAAGAACGGTGATGGATTAAACCCAGATCTTTTGACTGGGTGTGAGTGTTTGATTGGTTCAGATGCTCCGTCCATTACCACCCCCTTTTGTACCGCTTTTGGCCGCCATAAGTGTGGCAGGGTATGCTCAGACGTGAGTCCCTTGCTCACTTTGCCACTGGATTCAAGCAAGCCGGGCTGAAGACGGCTGTAATGCCAGAAACCTGTTCTCGGAAGCTTGTTTCCGGTCCAGGGAAGGCATGGCTTGGCAGCTCGGGCTGGACTGTTCCCATGAGGCACAGGGTCAGACTGATTTGCATATAGTGATGTCTGAACTGGGGTGGCAGAGTGGGCTAAAGAACGGTGATGGATTAAACCCAGATCTTTTGACTGGGTGTGAGTGTTTGATTGGTTCAGATGCTCCGTCCATTACCACCCCCTTTTGTACCGCTTTTGGCCGCCATAAGTGTGGCAGGGTATGCTCAGACGTGAGTCCCTTGCTCACTTTGCCGCTGGATTCAAGCAAGCCGGGCTGAAGACGGCTGTAATGCCAGAAACCGGTCCTCGGAAGCTTGTTTCCGGTCCAGGGAAGGCATGGCTTGGCATTTCGGGCTGGACTGTTCCCATGAGGCACAGGGTCAGACTGATTTGCATATAGCCATTTCTGAACTGGGGTGGCAGAGTGGGCTAAAGAACGGTGATGGATTAAACCCAGATCTTTTGACTGGGTGTGAGTGTTTGATTGGTTCAGATGCTCCATCCATTACCACCCCCTTTTGTACCGCTTTTGGCCACTATAAGTGTGGCAGGGTATGCTCAAACGTGAGTCCCTTGCTCACTTTGCCACTGGATTCAAGCAAGCCGGGCTGAAGACGGCTGTAATGCCAGAAACCTGTCCTCGGAAGCTTGTTTCCGGTCCAGGGAAGGCATGGCTTGGCAGTTCGGGCAGGACTGTTCCCATGAGGCACATGGTCAGACTGATTTCCATATAGCCATATCTGAACTGGGGTGGCAGAGTGGGCTAAAGAACGGTGATGGATTAAACCCAGATCTTTTGACTGGGTGTGAGTGTTTGATTGGTTCAGATGCTCCGTCCATTACCACCCCCTTTTGTACCGCTTTTGGCCGCCATAAGTGTGGCAGGGTATGCTCAGACGTGAGTCCCTTGCTCACTTTGCCGCTGGATTCAAGCAAGCTGGGCTGAAGACGGCTGTAATGCCAGAAACCGGTCCTCGGAAGCTTGTTTCCGGTCCAGGGAAGGCATGGCTTGGCAGTTCGGGCTGGACTGTTCCCATGAGGCAGAGGGTCAGACTGATTTGCATATAGCCATATCTGAACTGGGGTGGCAGAGTGGGCTAAAGAACGGTGATGGATTAAACCCAGATCTTTTGACTGGGTGTGAGTGTTTGATTGGTTCAGATGCTCCGTCCATTACCACCCCCTTTTGTACCGCTTTTGGCCGCCATAAGTGTGGCAGGGTATGCTCAGACGTGAGTCCCTTGCTCACTTTGCCACTGGATTCAAGCAAGCCGGGCTGAAGACGGCTGTAATGCCAGAAACCTGTTCTCGGAAGCTTGTTTCCGGTCCAGGGAAGGCATGGCTTGGCAGCTCGGGCTGGACTGTTCCCATGAGGCACAGGGTCAGACTGATTTGCATATAGTGATGTCTGAACTGGGGTGGCAGAGTGGGCTAAAGAACGGTGATGGATTAAACCCAGATCTTTTGACTGGGTGTGAGTGTTTGATTGGTTCAGATGCTCCGTCCATTACCACCCCCTTTTGTACCGCTTTTGGCCGCCATAAGTGTGGCAGGGTATGCTCAGACGTGAGTCCCTTGCTCACTTTGCCGCTGGATTCAAGCAAGCCGGGCTGAAGACGGCTGTAATGCCAGAAACCGGTCCTCGGAAGCTTGTTTCCGGTCCAGGGAAGGCATGGCTTGGCAGTTCGGGCTGGACTGTTCCCATGAGGCAGAGGGTCAGACTGATTTGCATATAGCCATATCTTAACTGGGGTGGCAGAGTGGGCTAAAGAACGGTGATGGATTAAACCCAGATCTTTTGACTGGGTGTGAGTGTTTGATTGGTTCAGATGCTCCGTCCATTACCACCCCCTTTTGTACCGCTTTTGGCCACCATAAGTGTGGCAGGGTATGCTCAGACGTGAGTCCCTTGCTCACTTTGCCGCTGGATTCAAGCAAGCCGGGCTGAAGGCGGCTGTAATGCCTGAAACCGGTCCTCGGAAGCTTGTTCCGGTCCAGGGAAGGCATGGCTTGGCAGTTCGGGCTGGACTGTTTCCATGAGGCACAGGGTCAGACTGATTTGCATATAGCCATGTCTGAACTGGGGTGGCAGAGTGGGCTAAAGAACGGTGATGGATTAAACCCGGATCTTTCCACTGGGTGTGAGTGTTTGATTGGTTCAGATGCTCCGTCCATCACCACCCCCTTTTGTACCGCATTTGGCCGGCATAAGTGTGGCAGGGTATGCTCAGACATGAGTCCCTTGCTCACTTTGCCACTGGATTCAAGCAAGCCGGCTGAAGACGGCTGTAATGCCAGAAACCGGTCCTCGGAAGCTTGTTTCCGGTCCAGGGAAGGCATGGCTTGGCAGTTCGGGCTGAACTGTTCCCATGAGGCAGAGGGTCAGACTGATTTGCATATAGCCATGTCTGAACTGGGGTGGCAGAGTGGGCTAAAGAACAGTGATGGATTAAACCCAGATCTTTTGACTGGGTGTGAGTGTTTGATTGGTTCAGATGCTCCGTCCATTACCACCCACTTTTGTACCGCTTTTGGCCGCCATAAGTGTGGCAGGGTATGCTCAGACGTGAGTCCCTTGCTCACTTTGCCACTGGATTCAAGCAAGCCGGGCTGAAGACGGCTGTAATGCCAGAAACCGGTCCTCGGAAGCTTGTTTCCGGTCCAGGGAAGGCATGGCTTGGCAGTTCGGGCTGGACTGTTCCCATGAGGCACAGGGTCAGACTGATTTGCATATAGCCATGTCTGAACTGGGGTGGCAGAGTGGGCTAAAGAACGGCGATAGATTAAACCCAGATCTTTTGACTGGGTGTGAGTGTTTGATTGGTTCAGATGCTCCGTCCATTACCACCCCCTTTTGTACCGCTTTTGGCCGCCATAAGTGTAGCAGGGTATGCTCAGACGTGAGTCCCTTGCTCACTTTGCCACTGGATTCAAGCAAGCCGGGCTGAAGACGGCTGTAATGCCAGAAACCGGTCCTCGGAAGCTTGTTTCCGGTCCAGGGAAGGCATGGCTTGGCAGTTCGGGCTGGACTGTTCGCATGAGGAACAGGGTCAGACTGATTTGCATATAGCCATGTCTGAACTGGGGTGGCAGAGTGGGATAAAGAACGGTGATGGATTAAACCCAGATCTTTTGACTGGGTGTGAGTGTTTGATTGGTTCAGATGCTCCGTCCATTACCACCCCCTTTTGTACTGCTTTTGGCCGCCATAAGTGTGGCAGGGTATGCTCAGACGTGAGTCCCTTGCTCACTTTGCCACTGGATTCAAGCAAGCCGGGCTGAAGACGGCTGTAATGCCAGAAACCTGTCCTCGGAAGCTTGTTTCCGGTCCAGGGAAGGCATGGCTTGGCAGTTCGGGCAGGACTGTTCCCATGAGGCACAGGGTCAGACTGATTTGCATATAGCCATATCTGAACTGGGGTGGCAGAGTGGGCTAAAGAACGGTGATGGATTAATCCCAGATCTTTTGACTGGGTGTGAGTGTTTGATTGGTTCAGATGCTCCGTCCATTACCACCCCCTTTTGTACCGCTTTTGGCCGCCATAAGTGTGGCAGGGTATGCTCAGACGTGAGTCCCTTGCTCACTTTGCCACTGGATTCAAGCAAGCCGGGCTGAAGATGGCTGTAATGCCAGAAACCGGTCCTCGGAAGCTTGTTTCCGGTCCAGGGAAGGCATGGCTTGGCAGTTCGGGCTGGACTGTTCCCATGAGGCAGAGGGTCAGACTGATTTGCATATAGCCATATCTGAACTGGGGTGGCAGAGTGGGCTAAAGAACGGTGATGGATTAAACCCAGATCTTTTGACTGGGTGTGAGTGTTTGATTGGTTCAGATGCTCCGTCCATTACCACCCCCTTTTGTACCGCTTTTGGCCGCCATAAGTGTGGCAGGGTATGCTCAGACGTGAGTCCCTTGCTCACTTTGCCACTGGATTCAAGCAAGCCGGGCTGAAGACGGCTGTAATGCCAGAAACCTGTTCTCGGAAGCTTGTTTCCGGTCCAGGGAAGGCATGGCTTGGCAGCTCGGGCTGGACTGTTCCCATGAGGCACAGGGTCAGACTGATTTGCATATAGTGATGTCTGAACTGGGGTGGCAGAGTGGGCTAAAGAACGGTGATGGATTAAACCCAGATCTTTTGACTGGGTGTGAGTGTTTGATTGGTTCAGATGCTCCGTCCATTACCACCCCCTTTTGTACCGCTTTTGGCCGCCATAAGTGTGGCAGGGTATGCTCAGACGTGAGTCCCTTGCTCACTTTGCCGCTGGATTCAAGCAAGCCGGGCTGAAGACGGCTGTAATGCCAGAAACCGGTCCTCGGAAGCTTGTTTCCGGTCCAGGGAAGGCATGGCTTGGCAGTTCGGGCTGGACTGTTCCCATGAGGCAGAGGGTCAGACTGATTTGCATATAGCCATATCTTAACTGGGGTGGCAGAGTGGGCTAAAGAACGGTGATGGATTAAACCCAGATCTTTTGACTGGGTGTGAGTGTTTGATTGGTTCAGATGCTCCGTCCATTACCACCCCCTTTTGTACCGCTTTTGGCCACCATAAGTGTGGCAGGGTATGCTCAGACGTGAGTCCCTTGCTCACTTTGCCGCTGGATTCAAGCAAGCCGGGCTGAAGACGGCTGTAATGCCAGAAACCGGTCCTCGGAAGCTTGTTTCCGGTCCAGGGAAGGCATGGCTTGGCAGCTCGGGCTGGACTGTTCCCATGAGGCACAGGGTCAGACTGATTTGCATATAGTGATGTCTGAACTGGGGTGGCAGAGTGGGCTAAAGAACGGTGATGGATTAAACCCAGATCTTTTGACTGGGTGTGAGTGTTTGATTGGTTCAGATGCTCCGTCCATTACCACCCCCTTTTGTACCGCTTTTGGCCGCCATAAGTGTGGCAGGGTATGCTCAGACGTGAGTCCCTTGCTCACTTTGCCGCTGGATTCAAGCAAGCCGGGCTGAAGACGGCTGTAATGCCAGAAACCGGTCCTCGGAAGCTTGTTTCCGGTCCAGGGAAGGCATGGCTTGGCAGTTCGGGCTGGACTGTTCCCCTGAGGCACAGGGTCAGACTGATTTGCATATAGCCATGTCTGAACTGGGGTGGCAGAGTGGGCTAAAGAACGGTGATGGATTAAACCCAGATCTTTTGACTGGGTGTGAGTGTTTGATTGGTTCAGATGCTCCGTCCATTACCACCCCCTTTTGTACCGCTTTTGGCTGCCATAAGTGCGGCAGGGTATGCTCAGACGTGAGTCCCTTGCTCACTTTGCCACTGGATTCAAGAAAGCCGGGCTGAAGATGGCTGTAATGCCAGAAACCGGTCCTCGGAAGCTTGTTTCCGGTCCAGGGAAGGCATGGCTTGGCAGTTCGGGCTGGACTGTTCCCATGAGGCACAGGGTCAGACTGATTTGCATATAGTGATGTCTGAACTGGGGTGGCAGAGTGGGCTAAAGAACGGTGATGGATTAAACCCAGATCTTTTGACTGGGTGTGAGTGTTTGATTGGTTCAGATGCTCCGTCCATTACCACCCCCTTTTGTACCGCTTTTGGCCACCATAAGTGTGGCAGGGTATGCTCAGACGTGAGTCCCTTGCTCACTTTGCCACTGGATTCAAGCAAGCCGGGCTGAAGGCGGCTGTAATGCCTGAAACCGGTCCTCGGAAGCTTGTTCCGGTCCAGGGAAGGCATGGCTTGGCAGTTCGGGCTGGACTGTTTCCATGAGGCACAGGGTCAGACTGATTTGCATATAGCCATGTCTGAACTGGGGTGGCAGAGTGGGCTAAAGAACGGTGATGGATTAAACCCGGATCTTTCGACTGGGTGTGAGTGTTTGATTGGTTCAGATGCTCCGTCCATTACCACCCCCTTTTGTACCGCATTTGGCCGGCATAAGTGTGGCAGGGTATGCTCAGACGTGAGTCCCTTGCTCACTTTGCCACTGGATTCAAGCAAGACGGGCTGAAGACGGATGTAATGCCAGAAACCGGTCCTCGGAAGCTTGTTTCCAGTCCAGGGAAGGCATGGCTTGGCAGTTCGGGCTGGACTGTTCCCATGAGGCACAGGGTCAGACTGATTTGCATATAGCCATTTCTGAACTGGGGTGGCAGAGTGGGCTAAAGAACGGTGATGGATTAAACCCAGATCTTTTGACTGGGTGTGAGTGTTTGATTGGTTCAGATGCTCCATCCATTACCACCCCCTTTTGTACCGCTTTTGGCCGCTATAAGTGTGGCAGGGTATGCTCAGACGTGAGTCCCTTGCTCACTTTGCCACTGGATTCAAGCAAGCTGGGCTGAAGACGGCTGTAATGCCAGAAACCTGTCCTCGGAAGCTTGTTTCCGGTACAGGGAAGGCATGGCTTGGCAGTTCGGGCAGGACTGTTCCCATGAGGCACATGGTCAGACTGATTTCCATATAGCCATATCTGAACTGGGGTGGCAGAGTGGGCTAAAGAACGGTGATGGATTAAACCCAGATCTTTTGACTGGGTGTGAGTGTTTGATTGGTTCAGATGCTCCGTCCATTACCACCCCCTTTTGTACCGCTTTTGGCCGCCATAAGTGTAGCAGGGTATGCTCAGACGTGAGTCCCTTGCTCACTTTGCCACTGGATTCAAGCAAGCCGGGCTGAAGACGGATGTAATGCCAGAAACCGGTCCTCGGAAGCTTGTTTCCAGTCCAGGGAAGGCATGGCTTGGCATTTCGGGCTGGACTGTTCCCATGAGGCACAGGGTCAGACTGATTTGCATATAGCCATTTCTGAACTGGGGTGGCAGAGTGGGCTAAAGAACGGTGATGGATTAAACCCAGATCTTTTGACTGGGTGTGAGTGTTTGATTGGTTCAGATGCTCCATCCATTACCACCCCCTTTTGTACCGCTTTTGGCCGCTATAAGTGTGGCAGGGTATGCTCAGACGTGAGTCCCTTGCTCACTTTGCCACTGGATTCAAGCAAGCTGGGCTGAAGACGGCTGTAATGCCAGAAACCTGTCCTCGGAAGCTTGTTTCCGGTACAGGGAAGGCATGGCTTGGCAGTTCGGGCAGGACTGTTCCCATGAGGCACATGGTCAGACTGATTTCCATATAGCCATATCTGAACTGGGGTGGCAGAGTGGGCTAAAGAACGGTGATGGATTAAACCCAGATCTTTTGACTGGGTGTGAGTGTTTGATTGGTTCAGATGCTCCGTCCATTACCACCCCCTTTTGTACCGCTTTTGGCTGCCATAAGTGCGGCAGGGTATGCTCAGACGTGAGTCCCTTGCTCACTTTGCCACTGGATTCAAGAAAGCCGGGCTGAAGATGGCTGTAATGCCAGAAACCGGTCCTCGGAAGCTTGTTTCCGGTCCAGGGAAGGCATGGCTTGGCAGTTCGGGCTGGACTGTTCCCATGAGGCACAGGGTCAGACTGATTTGCATATAGTGATGTCTGAACTGGGCTGGCAGAGTGGGCTAAAGAACGGTGATGGATTAAACCCAGATCTTTTGACTGGGTGTGAGTGTTTGATTGGTTCAGATGCTCCGTCCATTACCACCCCCTTTTGTACCGCTTTTGGCCACCATAAGTGTGGCAGGGTATGCTCAGACGTGAGTCCCTTGCTCACTTTGCCACTGGATTCAAGCAAGCCGGGCTGAAGGCGGCTGTAATGCCTGAAACCGGTCCTCGGAAGCTTGTTCCGGTCCAGGGAAGGCATGGCTTGGCAGTTCGGGCTGGACTGTTTCCATGAGGCACAGGGTCAGACTGATTTGCATATAGCCATGTCTGAACTGGGGTGGCAGAGTGGGCTAAAGAACGGTGATGGATTAAACCCGGATCTTTCGACTGGGTGTGAGTGTTTGATTGGTTCAGATGCTCCGTCCATCACCACCCCCTTTTGTACCGCATTTGGCCGGCATAAGTGTGGCAGGGTATGCTCAGACGTGAGTCCCTTGCTCACTTTGCCACTGGATTCAAGCAAGACGGGCTGAAGACGGATGTAATGCCAGAAACCGGTCCTCGGAAGCTTGTTTCCATTCCAGGGAAGGCATGGCTTGGCAGTTCGGGCTGGACTGTTCCCATGAGGCACAGGGTCAGACTGATTTGCATATAGCCATTTCTGAACTGGGGTGGCAGAGTGGGCTAAAGAACGGTGATGGATTAAACCCAGATCTTTTGACTGGGTGTGAGTGTTTGATTGGTTCAGATGCTCCATCCATTACCACCCCCTTTTGTACCGCTTTTGGCCGCTATAAGTGCGGCAGGGTATGCTCAGACGTGAGTCCCTTGCTCACTTTGCCACTGGATTCAAGCAAGCTGGGCTGAAGACGGCTGTAATGCCAGAAACCTGTCCTCGGAAGCTTGTTTCCGGTACAGGGAAGGCATGGCTTGGCAGTTCGGGCAGGACTGTTCCCATGAGGCACATGGTCAGACTGATTTCCATATAGCCATATCTGAACTGGGGTGGCAGAGTGGGCTAAAGAACGGTGATGGATTAAACCCAGATCTTTTGACTGGGTGTGAGTGTTTGATTGGTTCAGATGCTCCGTCCATTACCACCCCCTTTTGTACCGCTTTTGGCCGCCATAAGTGTAGCAGGGTATGCTCAGACGTGAGTCCCTTGCTCACTTTGCCACTGGATTCAAGCAAGCCGGGCTGAAGACGGATGTAATGCCAGAAACCGGTCCTCGGAAGCTTGTTTCCAGTCCAGGGAAGGCATGGCTTGGCATTTCGGGCTGGACTGTTCCCATGAGGCACAGGGTCAGACTGATTTGCATATAGCCATTTCTGAACTGGGGTGGCAGAGTGGGCTAAAGAACGGTGATGGATTAAACCCAGATCTTTTGACTGGGTGTGAGTGTTTGATTGGTTCAGATGCTCCATCCATTACCACCCCCTTTTGTACCGCTTTTGGCCGCTATAAGTGTGGCAGGGTATGCTCAGACGTGAGTCCCTTGCTCACTTTGCCACTGGATTCAAGCAAGCTGGGCTGAAGACGGCTGTAATGCCAGAAACCTGTCCTCGGAAGCTTGTTTCCGGTACAGGGAAGGCATGGCTTGGCAGTTCGGGCAGGACTGTTCCCATGAGGCACATGGTCAGACTGATTTCCATATAGCCATATCTGAACTGGGGTGGCAGAGTGGGCTAAAGAACGGTGATGGATTAAACCCAGATCTTTTGACTGGGTGTGAGTGTTTGCTTGGTTCAGATGCTCCGTCCATTACCACCCCCTTTTGTACCGCTTTTGGCCGCCATAAGTGTGGCAGGGTATGCTCAGACGTGAGTCCCTTGCTCACTTTGCCACTGGATTCAAGCAAGCTGGGCTGAAGACGGCTGTAATGCCAGAAACCGGTCCTCGGAAGCTTGTTTCCGGTCCAGGGAAGGCATGGCTTGGCAGTTCGGGCTGGACTGTTTCCATGAGGCACAGGGTCAGACTGATTTGCATATAGCCATGTCTGAACTGGGGTGGCAGAGTGGGCTAAAGAACGGTGATGGATTAAACCCGGATCTTTCGACTGGGTGTGAGTGTTTGATTGGTTCAGATGCTCCGTCCATCACCACCCCCTTTTGTACCGCATTTGGCCGGCATAAGTGTGGCAGGGTATGCTCAGACGTGAGTCCCTTGCTCACTTTGCCACTGGATTCAAGCAAGCCGGGCTGAAGACGGATGTAATGCCAGAAACCGGTCCTCGGAAGCTTGTTTCCAGTCCAGGGAAGGCATGGCTTGGCAGTTCGGGCTGGACTGTTCCCATGAGGCACAGGGTCAGACTGATTTGCATATAGCCATTTCTGAACTGGGGTGGCAGAGTGGGCTAAAGAACGGTGATGGATTAAACCCAGATCTTTTGACTGGGTGTGAGTGTTTGATTGGTTCAGATGCTCCATCCATTACCACCCCCTTTTGTACCGCTTTTGGCCGCTATAAGTGTGGCAGGGTATGCTCAGACGTGAGTCCCTTGCTCACTTTGCCACTGGATTCAAGCAAGCTGGGCTGAAGACGGCTGTAATGCCAGAAACCTGTCCTCGGAAGCTTGTTTCCGGTACAGGGAAGGCATGGCTTGGCAGTTCGGGCAGGACTGTTCCCATGAGGCACATGGTCAGACTGATTTCCATATAGCCATATCTGAACTGGGGTGGCAGAGTGGGCTAAAGAACGGTGATGGATTAAACCCAGATCTTTTGACTGGGTGTGAGTGTTTGATTGGTTCAGATGCTCCGTCCATTACCACCCCCTTTTGTACCGCTTTTGGCCGCCATAAGTGTAGCAGGGTATGCTCAGACGTGAGTCCCTTGCTCACTTTGCCACTGGATTCAAGCAAGCCGGGCTGAAGACGGATGTAATGCCAGAAACCGGTCCTCGGAAGCTTGTTTCCAGTCCAGGGAAGGCATGGCTTGGCATTTCGGGCTGGACTGTTCCCATGAGGCACAGGGTCAGACTGATTTGCATATAGCCATTTCTGAACTGGGGTGGCAGAGTGGGCTAAAGAACGGTGATGGATTAAACCCAGATCTTTTGACTGGGTGTGAGTGTTTGATTGGTTCAGATGCTCCATCCATTACCACCCCCTTTTGTACCGCTTTTGGCCGCTATAAGTGTGGCAGGGTATGCTCAGACGTGAGTCCCTTGCTCACTTTGCCACTGGATTCAAGCAAGCTGGGCTGAAGACGGCTGTAATGCCAGAAACCTGTCCTCGGAAGCTTGTTTCCGGTACAGGGAAGGCATGGCTTGGCAGTTCGGGCAGGACTGTTCCCATGAGGCACATGGTCAGACTGATTTCCATATAGCCATATCTGAACTGGGGTGGCAGAGTGGGCTAAAGAACGGTGATGGATTAAACCCAGATCTTTTGACTGGGTGTGAGTGTTTGATTGGTTCAGATGCTCCGTCCATTACCAAACCCTTTTGTACCGCTTTTGGCCGCCATAAGTGTGGCAGGGTATGCTCAGACGTGAGTCCCTTGCTCACTTTGCCGCTGGATTCAAGCAAGCCGGGCTGAAGACGGCTGTAATGCCAGAAACCGGTCCTCGGAAGCTTGTTTCCGGTCCAGGGAAGGCATGGCTTGGCAGTTCGGGCTGGACTGTTCCCATGAGGCACAGGGTCAGACTGATTTGCATTTAGCCATTTCTGAACTAGGGTGGCAGAGTGGGCTAAAGAACGGTGATGGATTAAACCCAGATCTTTTGACTGGGTGTGAGTGTTTGATTGGTTCAGATGCTCCATCCATTACCACCCCCTTTTGTACCGCTTTTGGCCACTATAAGTGTGGCAGGGTATGCTCAGACGTGAGTCCCTTGCTCACTTTGCCACTGGATTCAAGCAAGCCGGGCTGAAGACGGCTGTAATGCCAGAAACCGGTCCTCGGAAGCTTGTTTCCGGTCCAGGGAAGGCATGGCTTGGCAGTTCGGGCTGGACTGTTCCCATGAGGCAGAGGGTCAGACTGATTTGCATATAGCCATGTCTGAACTGGGGTGGCTGAGTGGGCTAAAGATCGGTGATGGATTAAACCCAGATCTTTTGACTGGGTGTGAGTGTTTGATTGGTTCAGATGCTCCATCCATTACCACCCCCTTTTGTACCGCTTTTGGCCGCCATAAGTATGGCAGGGTATGCTCAGACGTGAGTCCCTTGCTCACTTTGCCACTGGATTCAAGCAAGCCGGGCTGAAGACGGCTGTAATGCCAGAAACCGGTCCTCGGAAGCTTGTTTCCGGTCCAGGGAAGGCATGGCTTGGCAGTTCGGGCTGGACTGTTCCCATGAGGTTCAGGGTCAGACTGATTTGCATATAGCCATGTCTGAACTGGGGTGGCAGAGTGGGCTAAAGAACGGTGATGGATTAAACCCAGATCTTTTGACTGGGTGTGAGTGTTTGATTGGTTCAGATGCTCCATCCATTACCACCCCCTTTTGTACCGCTTTTGGCCGCCATACGTGTGGCAGGGTATGCTCAGACATGAGTCCCTTGCTCACTTTGCCACTGGATTCAAGCAAGCCGGGCTGAAGACGGCTGTAATGCCAGAAACCGGTCCTCGGAAGCTTGTTTCCGGTCCAGGGAAGGCATGGCTTGGCAGTTCGGGCTGAACTGTTCCCATGAGGCAGAGGGTCAGACTGATTTGCATATAGCCATGTCTGAACTGGGGTGGCAGAGTGGGCTAAAGAACAGTGATGGATTAAACCCAGATCTTTTGACTGGGTGTGAGTGTTTGATTGGTTCAGATGCTCCGTCCATTACCACCCCCTTTTGTAACGCTTTTGGCCGCCATAAGTGTGGCAGGGTATGCTCAGACGTGAGTCCCTTGCTCACTTTGCCACTGGATTCAAGCAAGCCGGGCTGAAGACGGCTGTAATGCCAGAAACCGGTCCTCGGAAGCTTGTTTCCGGTCCAGGGAAGGCATGGCTTGGCAGTTCGGGCTGGACTGTTCCCATGAGGCACAGGGTCAGACTGATTTGCATATAGCCATGTCTGAACTGGGGTGGCAGAGTGGGCTAAAGAACGGCGATAGATTAAACCCAGATCTTTTGACTGGGTGTGAGTGTTTGATTGGTTCAGATGCTCCGTCCATTACCACCCCCTTTTGTACCGCTTTTGGCCGCCATAAGTGTGGCAGGGTATGCTCAGACGTGAGTCCCTTGCTCACTTTGCCACTGGATTCAAGCAAGCCGGGCTGAAGACGGCTGTAATGCCAGAAACCGGTCCTCGGAAGCTTGTTTCCGGTCCAGGGAAGGCATGGCTTGGCAGTTCGGGCTGGACTGTTCGCATGAGGAACAGGGTCAGACTGATTTGCATATAGCCATGTCTGAACTGGGGTGGCAGAGTGGGCTAAAGAACGGTGATGGATTAAACCCAGATCTTTTGACTGGGTGTGAGTGTTTGATTGGTTCAGATGCTCCGTCCATTACCACCCCCTTTTGTACTGCTTTTGGCCGCCATAAGTATGGCAGGGTATGCTCAGACGTGAGTCCCTTGCTCACTTTGCCACTGGATTCAAGCAAGCCGGGCTGAAGACGGCTGTAATGCCAGAAACCTGTCCTCGGAAGCTTGTTTCCGGTCCAGGGAAGGCATGGCTTGGCAGTTCGGGCAGGACTGTTCCCATGAGGCACAGGGTCAGACTGATTTGCATATAGCCATATCTGAACTGGGGTGGCAGAGTGGGCTAAAGAACGGTGATGGATTAATCCCAGATCTTTTGACTGGGTGTGAGTGTTTGATTGGTTCAGATGCTCCGTCCATTACCACCCCCTTTTGTACCGCTTTTGGCCGCCATAAGTGTGGCAGGGTATGCTCAGACGTGAGTCCCTTGCTCACTTTGCCACTGGATTCAAGCAAGCCGGGCTGAAGACGGCTGTAATGCCAGAAACCGGTCCTCGGAAGCTTGTTTCCGGTCCAGGGAAGGCATGGCTTGGCAGTTCGGGCTGGACTGTTCCCATGAGGCAGAGGGTCAGACTGATTTGCATATAGCCATATCTGAACTGGGGTGGCAGAGTGGGCTAAAGAACGGTGATGGATTAAACCCAGATCTTTTGACTGGGTGTTAGTGTTTGATTGGTTCAGATGCTCCGTCCATTACCACCCCCTTTTGTACCGCTTTTGGCCGCCATAAGTGTGGCAGGGTATGCTCAGACGTGAGTCCCTTGCTCACTTTGCCGCTGGATTCAAGCAAGCCGGGCTGATGATGGCTGTAATGCCAGAAACCGGTCCTCGGAAGCTTGTTTCCGGTCCAGGGAAGGCATGGCTTGGCAGCTCGGGCTGGACTGTTCCCATGAGGCACAGGGTCAGACTGATTTGCATATAGTGATGTCTGAACTGGGGTGGCAGAGTGGGCTAAAGAACGGTGATGGATTAAACCCAGATCTTTTGACTGGGTGTGAGTGTTTGATTGGTTCAGATGCTCCGTCCATTACCACCCCCTTTTGTACCGCTTTTGGCCACCATAAGTGTGGCAGGGAATGCTCAGACGTGAGTCCCTTGCTCACTTTGCCACTGGATTCAAGCAAGCCGGGCTGAAGGCGGCTGTAATGCCAGAAACCGGTCCTCGGAAGCTTGTTCCGGTCCAGGGAAGGCATGGCTTGGCAGTTCGGGCTGGACTGTTCCCATGAGGCACAGGGTCAGACTTATTTGCATTTAGCCATGTCTGAACTGGGGTGGCAGAGTGGGCTAAAGAACGGTGATGGATTAAACCCGGATCTTTTGACTGGGTGTGAGTGTTTGATTGGTTCAGATGCTCCGTCCATCACCACCCCCTTTTATACCGCATTTGGCCGCCATAAGTGTGGCAGGGTATGCTCAGACGTGAGTCCCTTGCTCACTTTGCCACTGGATTCAAGCAAGCAGGGCTGAAGACAGATGTAATGCCAGAAACCGGTCCTCGGAAACTTGTTTCCAGTCCAGGGAAGGCATGGCTTGGCAGTTCGGGCTG
The DNA here is from genome assembly GCF_964261635.1 of Lissotriton helveticus. NCBI lineage: Eukaryota > Metazoa > Chordata > Amphibia > Caudata > Salamandridae > Lissotriton > Lissotriton helveticus. Next base: position 159,136,361 of record NC_136062.1, read on the forward strand.
GACTGTTCCCATGAGGCACAGGGTCAGACTGATTTGCATATAGCCATTTCTGAACTGGGGTGGCAGAGTGGGCTAAAGAACGGTGATGGATTAAACCCAGATCTTTTGACTGGGTGTGAGTGTTTGATTGGTTCAGATGCTCCGTCCATCACCACCCCCTTTTGTACCGCTTTTGTCCGCCATAAGTGTGGCAGGGTATGCTCAGACGTGAGTCCCTTGCTCACTTTGCCACTGGATTCAAGCAAGCCGGGCTGAAGACGGCTGTAATGCCAGAAACCGGTCCTCGGAAGCTTGTTTCCGGTCCAGGGAAGGCATGGCTTGGCAGTTCGGGCTGGACTGTTCCCATGAGGCACAGGGTCAGACTGATTTGCATATAGCCATGACTGAACTGGGGTGGCAGAGTGGGCTAAAGAACGATGATGGATTAAACCCAGATCTTTGGACTGGGTGTGAGTGTTTGATTGGTTCAGATGCTCCGTCCATTACCACCCCCTTTTGTACCGCTTTTGGCCGCCATAAGTGTGGCAGGGTATGCTCAGACGTGAGTCCCTTGCTCACTTTGCCACTGGATTCAAGGAAGCCGGGCTGAAGACGGCTGTAATGCCAGAAACCGGTCCTCGGAAGCTTGTTTCCGGTCCAGGGATGGCATGGCCTGCCAGTTCGGGCTGGACTGTTCCCATGAGGCACAGGGTCAGACTGAGTTGCATATAGCCATGTCTGAACTGGGGTGGCAGAGTGGGCTAAAGAACGGTGATGGATTTAACCCAGATCTTTTGACTGGATGTGAGTGTTTGATTGGTTCAGATGCTCCATCCATTACCACCCCCTTTTGTACCGCTTTTGGCAGCCATAAGTGTGGCAGGGTATGCTCAGACGTGAGTCCCTTGCTCACTTTGCCACTGGATTCAAGCAAGCCGGGCTGAAGACGGCTGTAATGCCAGAAACCTGTCCTCGGAAGTTTGTTTCCGGTCCAGGGAAGGCTTGGCTTGGCAATTCGGGCAGGACTGTTCCCATGAGGCACAGGGTCAGACTGATTTGCATATAGCATATAGGATAACAGACAGAGCTCGGGAGGCAGAAGCCCAGAGCCAGAAAACCGCCAATTTTTAAAGATTACTTTTAGAAATTTTGTTGTATAGAATACTGTGATTGCTGCAATTTTTAAAGATTACGTTTAGAATTGTGGTGTGATAAACTGTATTCCTAAAAACTCTACCTACTGCTTCCTGGTTGATTGACCCCCTCGCGTAGCCAAGTCAGGCGCTGAGGCGGGCTGAGGACAGCCAGCGCGACCCTTCGGGCAACGCCCACCGAGTTAGGCCACGCCCCCCCCTGCTCACGCTATAAAATTCGCGCGCTTCCTATCAGCGGTTGATAACAGACAGAGCTCGTGAGGCAGAAGCCCAGAGCCAGAAAAACGCCAATTTTTAAAGATTACTTTTAGAAATTTTGTTGTATAGAATACTGTGATTGCTGCAATTTTTAAAGATTACGTTTAGAATTGTGGTGTGATAAACTGTATTCCTAAAAACTCTACCTACTGCTTCCTGGTTGATTGACCCCCTCGCGTAGCCAAGTCAGGCGCTGAGGCGGGCTGAGGACAGCCAGCGCGACCCTTCGGGCAACGCCCACCGAGTTAGGCCACGCCCCCCCTGCTCACGCTATAAAATTTGCGCGCTTCCTATCAGCGGTTGATAACAGACAGAGCTCGTGAGGCAGAAGCCCAGAGCCAGAAAAACGCCAATTTTTAAAGATTACTTTTAGAAATTTTGTTGTATAGAATACTGTGATTGCTGCAATTTTTAAAGATTACGTTTAGAATTGTGGTGTGATAAACTGTATTCCTAAAAACTCTACCTACTGCTTCCTGGTTGATTGACCCCCTCGCGTAGCCAAGTCAGGCGCTGAGGCGGGCTGAGGACAGCCAGCGCGACCCTTCGGGCAATGCCCACTGAGTTAGGCCACACCCCCCTCTCGACCGTATATAATAATGTGCTGTTTCCGGAGGCGCAGCGGACAGGCGCAGCGGGCGCGCCGGCGGTGCGCCGAAGGCGCGCCAAAGGCAAGCCCGTCTGCGCCCGTCCGCGACCAGACGGGACCAGGGGCCATGAACCCTGCCTCCCCTACTCCTCAGGACAGGACTTACAGCGCGACAGCCCTACACAGTTTAGGAAGAACCACCGCTGCCCGGTGCACGCATAGATATGCCCCCACAGAGCTTCCCCTTAACTGTCCAGACTGTAAGCACTCCTTCCGGAACATTCCGCTGGCCCCAGCTCAGAAATACAGCATGTATGCACTAAACTGTCGCTCACTACCTAAGCACTGCATACAAATTGCCATGCTACTTGAGGAGCTCAAACCAGACGTGCTCTTTCTGACAGAAACATGGCTCACGGCTCAAGCAGAGCCTGATATAGTCGCTGCCTTACCAACTGGCTATCACATTCACAGACTCGACAGACCGGTAGGGAGAGGGGGTGGTCTGGCCATTATTACAAAGGACCAGTACCTCTGCCGCACTACAGCAGACACTATCCCTGGCTGTGAGAGTCTGGAATTCTGCATTGAGTTTAATGCAAATAACTCTTTCTCAGGTACCTTGATTTATCGCCCCCCTGATTCTGCTAAATCATTCCTTGGAGCTATCCCAGAGATTATAGCAAAAAGAATTTTACAGTCGGCCAACCACACGGTGCTGGGAGACCTCAACCTGCATTTTAACTCGCCATCTGACCATGCCGCCATGGAGTTATTAGATGACCTGGGAGCCCTCCAACTGGTCCAGTTGGTTACTGCCCCGACCCATGAAAAAGGCAACCTTCTGGATCCTATCTTTAGCAATTGTATGGATCTAATCACGGACCAACCCATCCCCCTCCCATGGTCCGACCATTTTCTGGTCCCGTTCTCCTGGGTCACCGTCAAAGCCCCCCAACCTACCCCTCAAACTACAATGAGGAGAAATTGGCCAAAACTTCCCGTGGAACTGTGGAGACGTGAGCTAGACTCCACTCGCCCGCCACATTGCCCAGACCCCAACCTGGCTTACGAAAACTATGTAAGTTGGATCACAAACTCCTTGGATCCACTCCTGCCTCTTCGCAGATCGTCCTCAAAGCGAGTGCGGAAATCAGCCCCCTGGTTTTCCGACTCGCTAAGAGAGTTAAAACGTATTTGCAGACAACAAGAGAGAGCCTGGCGCTTGGACTTCCTCCCGGAAAAGAAGACTTCCTATAGAGAGGCGATCAGAGTCTATAAAGAAGGGGTTAGGACAGCTCAGGCACGCTACTACTCTGACAAAATCTTGGAATCTAAATCCAAGCCCAAAGAAATTTTTAATATTATAAAACAATCTACCAGTGTCGTCACTGCTCCCCTTCTGATTAAGACCCAGGAGCAATGTGACGAGCTGGCGGAATTCTTTTATAATAAGGTACTAAACATATATTCTACCTTTCCAGCCACGGCCTCAATCCACGAGGCGTCCGATTCATCTCACCTGGAAAACTTCCCCCTACCAGGCCAGCCGACTCTTGAGCATACACTTGATCACTTCCCCCTCCTGGACCTTGATACTTTAGACAAAGTGGCACGCCAAGTAAAGTCGGGCTCCCCCCGCGATCCAGCCCCTCCAGAAATCTTGTTACAGGCAGGTGAAGTCATCCTCCCCGCAATCTTGGAACTGTTAAATCTGTCCTTAGCTACATGTACAGTCCCCATCGCTTGGAAGCAAGCCATGGTACGGGCGCTTTTAAAAAAAACTAGCCTGGACCCTGCTGACCACTCCAACTACCGCCCCATCTCACTTCTCCCGTGGGCTGGCAAGGTGCTGGAGAAATATATCAATACCCTACTGGTCCAGTTCCTAGAGAATCACTCTCTGCTTCACACGTCCCAAATAAGCATGGGCGGATTTTGCGGATCCACGATTCACGAATTTGCGGATTCACGGATCGTGGATCCGCAAAATCCGCGGATTTAGCGGATCTGCGGTTTTGGGGGCGGGGCTTCCTCGAGTGTGTGGGCGGGGCCAAACGGACGGGGCTTCCATGCGAGCGCACATGCCTCTTGTGTGTATTAAAGGTCAGAGATCGATCAGAGCAGCAGATTAAGAGACAGAAGCCCCCTGGTCACAGGAACAGCACGGGGGTTGCGCTCGTGAAAGTCAAAGATGCAAATGCATCTGGCCAGCATCACAGCGGATTTTCGATGGTATAAATATTTGTGAAGAAGGCACATCTGCCCAGCCTCCCAACGCTCACAATTTTTTTTGGGCTGATGAATGAGTCACTGCATTTGCACTTCAACTAGTTCCAGCGACCAAGTGTGTGTTACTATGCAATCGCGCCGAAGTGCGCAGGGGTCCCTGTAGTGAAATGGCCATCATAGTGGGTAAATGGCGGGAAGACGGTGCACACCTCGAGTGTGTGGGCGGGGCCAAACGGACGGGGGCGCTCACGATTATTTTTGGGCTGATGAATGAGTCACTGAATTTAAGCTTCAACTAGGGCACATGCGTTATTGATATCTGCAAGTGTTTCCTGTTGAGGTTTTTTTTTTGTGCCAGGACCGTCGTGCCAGAATGAACCCTGCCCTTCATATTTATTCAAGAAGAAGACACCATGTAAATAATTTACGATGGCGCCGGCAAGCTGCCAGCGCCATCCTGCAAAAGTTACTTAATTAGCTTCAACAGGAAGCTCCAACTGATAAAATAAAGCAGGCGCTCGAGCCCCTGCTTTATCTTATCTGTTAGAGCTTCCTGTCGAAGCTAATTAAGTAACCATTTGAGGATGGCGCTGGCAGCTTGCCGGCGCCATCGTAAATTATTTACATGGGGCTTGAACTTTTGACCGCAAAATCCGCTCCGATCGCGGATTGCGGATTCTCGGTAAATTCGCGAGAGTTCGCGGATCGCGGATTTACCGAAAATCCGAAAAATCCGCGATCGGAGCGGATTTTGCGCTCATGCTTAGTCCCAAACAGGCTTCAGACCAAAACATGGGACCAAAACTGCCCTGCTAGCAGTCGCCGAGGAATCACGAAGGATCATGGATCAGGGAGGATCAGTGGCAGTGATCCTCCTTGATCTAAGCGCGGCCTTCGATACGGTCAGCCATACCACCCTGCTGAACCGGCTCCAGAACATCGGAATCTCGGGAGATGCACTAAGGTGGTTCAGTTCCTTTCTAGCTGACAGATCCTTTCAGATCTTTGATGGCGACACAATATCTACCAGCAGACCACTCAGCTGTGGAGTACCGCAGGGCTCGTCCTTGAGCCCTGTACTATTCAATGTATACATGAAACCCCTGGCGGGGGTAGTCGAACCGTACGGCATTAAGATCGTGTCGTACGCCGACGACACCCAGCTAGTGGTTTCATTGTCCCGAGAGAACAACAGGCAATCCTCGGCTGACCTACTGAACTGTTTGGAGGACGTAAGGGAGTGGATGACCAACTCCTCCCTCAAACTGAACGGAGGAAAAACGGAGCTTTTGCTCCTAGGCCCAGCCTCTCCAGTACCCTTTACCTCCTTGTGGCCCGCTGGCCTAGGTGTCCCCCCCACTCCCAAGGATAGTGTGAAGAGCCTGGGAGTATGGCTAGATAATAAGCTCTCCTTCTCCACTCAGGCCACCAGGCTGTCCGCCACATGCTTTGGCCTACTTAGATCATTGAGGAAGGTCCTCCCACTTTTGCCCCTGGACGCCAAGAAGGTGGCGGTTCAAGGCCTCATCCAGTCCCGTCTGGACTCAAACAACGCTCTCTACCTAGGGGCGCCTGAGATGACCCTCCGGAAACTGCAGGTGGTACAAAACTGCGCAGCACGTACCATACTCCAGATTCCACGATCCCAGTCTGCCAGACACGCCCTGAAAAGCCTTCATTGGCTGCCAGTGAGGCAGAGAGTGGCTTTTAAGGCACTGTGCATTACGCATCGGGCCTTCTGGAAGACCGGATCAGCAATTAACAACAGCCTGGTTACCCCATACCATCCTAACAGGAACCTCCGGTCCACGGATGCCTGCCTGGCAACCGTTCCCAGAGTTAAGAGAGCTAGGTCTGGAGGCAGACTATTCTCATTGAACGCCGCCAAGCTCTGGAATGACCTCCCCCTCTCTCTTCGATCCACACCCGACCTGCTCTCATTCCGCAAGAAGCTGAAAACAATATTATTCGCCAAACCCATCTAGCCCTCGTATCTCTGCCCGTCACATCTCTGTCTGAATTCTTAGCGCTTGGACGCCTCCGGGCAGCAACCGCGCTCAATAAATCGATAAATAAATAAATAAAATATCTGAACTGGGGTGGCAGAGTGGGCTAAAGAACGGTGATGGATTAAACCCAGATCTTTTGACTTGGTGTGTGTTTGATTGGTTCAGATGCTCCGTCCATTACCGCCCCCTTTTGTACCGCTTTTGGCCGCCATAAGTGTGGCAGGGTATGCTCAGACGTGAGTCCCTTGCTCACTTTGCCACTGGATTCAAGCAAGCTGGGCTGAAGACGGCTGTAATGCCAGAAACCGGTCCTCAGAAGCTTGTTTCCGGTCCAGGGAAGGCATGGCTTGGCAGTTCGGGCTGGACTGTTCCCATGAGGCAGAGGGTCAGACTGATTTGCATATAGCCATGTCTGAACTGGGGTGGCAGAGTGGGCTAAAGAACGGTGATGGATTAAACCCAGATCTTTTGACTGGGTGTGAGTGTTTGATTGGTTCAGATGCTCCGTCCATTACCACCCCCTTTTGTACCACTTTTGGCCGCCATAAGTGTGGCAGGGTATGCTCAGACGTGAGTCCCTTGCTCACTTTGCCACTGGATTCAAGCAGGCCGGGCTGAAGACGGCTGTAATGCCAGAAACCGGTCCTCGGAAGCTTGTTTCTGGTCCAGGGAAGGCATGGCTTGGCAGTTCGGGCTGGACTGTTCCCATGAGGCAGAGGGTCAGACTGATTTGCATATAGCCATGTCTGAACTGGGGTGCCAGAGTGGGCTAAAGAACGGTGATGGATTAAACCCAGATCTTTTGACTGGGTGTGAGTGTTTGATTGGTTCAGATGCTCCGTCCATTACCACCCCCTTTTGTACCGCTTTTGGCCACCATAAGTGTGGCAGGGTATGCTCAGACGTGAGTCCCTTGCTCACGTTGCCGCTGGATTCAAGCAAGCCGGGCTGAAGACGGCTGTAATGCCAGAAACCGGTCCTCGGAAGCTTGTTTCCGGTCCAGGGAAGGCATGGCTTGGCAGTTCGGGCTGGACTGTTCCCATGAGGCACAGGGTCAGACTGATTTGCATATAGTGATGTCTGAACTGGGGTGGCAGAGTGGGCTAAAGAACAGTGATGGATTAAACCCAGATCTTTTGACTGGGTGTGAGTGTTTGATTGGTTCAGATGCTCCGTCTATAACCACCCCCTTTTGTACCGCTTTTGGCCACCATAAGTGTGGCAGGTTATGCTCAGACGTGAGTCCCTTGCTCACTTTGCCACTGGATTCAAGCAAGCCGGGCTGAAGGCGGCTGTAATGCCAGAAACCGGTCCTCGGAAGCTTGTTCCGGTCCAGGGAAGGCATGGCTTGGCAGTTCGGGCTGGACTGTTCCCATGAGGCACAGGGTCAGACTGATTTGCATATAGCCATGTCTGAACTGGGGTGGCAGAGTGGGCTAAAGAACGGTGATGGATTAAACCCGGATCTTTCGACTGGGTGTGAGTGTTTGATTGGTTCAGATGCTCCGTCCATCACCACCCCCTTTTGTACCGCATTTGGCCGGCATAAGTGTGGCAGGGTATGCTCAGACGTGAGTCCCTTGCTCACTTTGCCACTGGATTCAAGCAAGCCGGGCTGAAGACGGATGTAATGCCAGAAACCGGTCCTCGGAAGCTTGTTTCCAGTCCAGGGAAGGCATGGCTTGGCAGTTCGGGCTGGACTGTTCCCATGAGGCACAGGGTCAGACTGATTTGCATATAGCCATTTCTGAACTGGGGTGGCAGAGTGGGCTAAAGAACGGTGATGGATTAAACCCAGATCTTTTGACTGGGTGTGAGTGTTTGATTGGTTCAGATGCTCCGTCCATCACCACCCCCTTTTGTACCGCTTTTGGCCGCCATAAGTGTGGCAGGGTATGCTCAGACGTGAGTCCCTTGCTCACTTTGCCACTGGATTGAAGCAAGCCGGGCTGAAGACGGCTGTAATGCCAGAAACCTGTCCTCGGAAGCTTGTTTCCGGTCCAGGGAAGGCATGGCTTGGCAGTTCAGGCAGGACTGTTCCCATGAGGCACAGGGTCAGACTGATTTGCATATAGCCATATCTGAACTGGGGTGGCAGAGTGGGCTAAAGAACGGTGATGGATTAAACCCAGATCTTTTGACTGGGTGTGAGTGTTTGATTGGTTCAGATGCTCCGTCCATTACCGCCCCCTTTTGTACCGCTTTTGGCCGCCATAAGTGTGGCAGGGTATGCTCAGACGTGAGTCCCTTGCTCACTTTGCCACTGGATTCAAGCAAGCTGGGCTGAAGACGGCTGTAATGCCAGAAACCGGTCCTCGGAAGCTTGTTTCCGGTCCAGGGAAGGCATGGCTTGGCAGTTCGGGCTGGACTGTTCCCATGAGGAAGAGGGTCAGACTGATTTGCATATAGCCATGTCTGAACTGGGGTGGCAGAGTGGGCTAAAGAACGGTGATGGATTAAACCCAGATCTTTTGACTGGGTGTGAGTGTTTGATTGGTTCAGATGCTCCGTCCATTACCACCCCCTTTTGTACCGCTTTTGGCCGCCATAAGTGTGGCAGGGTATGCTCAGACGTGAGTCCCTTGCTCACTTTGCCACTGGATTCAAGCAAGCCGGGCTGAAGACGGCTGTAATGCCAGAAACTGGTCCTCGGAAGCTTGTTTCCAGTCCAGGGAAGGCATGGCTTGGCAGTTCGGGCTGGACTGTACCCATGAGGCACAGGGTCAGACTGATTTGCATATAGCCATGTCTGAACTGGGGTGGCAGAGTGGGCTAAAGATCGGTGATGGATTTAACCCAGATCTTTTGACTGGGTGTGAGTGTTTGATTGGTTCAGATGCTCCATCCATTACCACCCCCTTTTGTACCGCTTTTGGCCGCCATAAGTATGGCAGGGTATGCTCAGACGTGAGTCCCTTGCTCACTTTGCCACTGGATTCAAGCAAGCCGGGCTGAAGACGGCTGTAATGCCAGAAACCGGTCCTCGGAAGCTTGTTTCCGGTCCAGGGAAGGCATGGCTTGGCAGTTCGGGCTGGACTGTTCCCATGAGGCACAGGGTCAGACTGATTTGCATATAGCCATGTCTGAACTGGGGTGGCAGAGTGGGCTAAAGAACGGTGATGGATTAAACCCAGATCTTTTGACTGGGTGTGAGTGTTTGATTGGTTTAGATGCTCCGTCCATTACCACCCCTTTTGTACCGCTTTTGGCCGCCATACGTGTGGCAGGGTATGCTCAGACGTGAGTCTCTTGCTCACTTTGCCACTGGATTCAAGCAAGCCGGGCTGAAGACCGCTGTAATGCCAGAAACCTGTCCTCCGAAGCTTGTTTCCGGTCCAGGGAAGGCATGGCTTGGCAGTTCGGGCAGGACTGTTCCCATGAGGCACAGGGTCAGACTGATTTGCATATAGCCATATCTGAACTGGGGTGGCAGAGTGGGCTAAAGAACGGTGATGGATTAAACTCAGATCTTTTGACTGGGTGTGAGTGTTTGATTGGTTCAGATGCTCCGTCCATTACCACCCCCTTTTGTACCGCTTTTGGCCGCCATAAGTGTGGCAGGGTATGCTCAGACGTGAGTCACTTGCTCACTTTGCCACTGGATTCAAGCAAGCCGGGCTGAAGACGGCTGTAATGCCAGAAACCGGTCCTCGGAAGCTTGTTTCCGGTCCAGGGAAGGCATGGCTTGGCAGTTCGGGCTAAACTGTTCCCATGAGGCAGAGGGTCAGACTGATTTGCATATAGCCATGTCTGAACTGGGGTGGCAGAGTGGGCTAAAGAACAGTGATGGATTAAACCCAGATCTTTTGACTGGGTGTGAGTGTTTGATTGGTTCAGATGCTCCGTCCATTACCACCCCCTTTTGTACCGCTTTTGGCCGCCATAAGTGTGGCAGGGTATGCTCAGACGTGAGTCCCTTGCTCACTTTGCCACTGGATTCAAGCAAGCCGGGCTAAAGACGGCTGTAATGCCAGAAACCGGTCCTCGGAAGCTTGTTTCCGGTCCAGGGAAGGCATGGCTTGGCAGTTCGGGCTGGACTGTTCCCATGAGGCACAGGGTCAGACTGATTTGCATATAGCCATGTCTGAACTGGGGTGGCAGAGTGGGCTAAAGAACGGTGATGGATTAAACCCAGATCTTTTGACTGGGTGTGAGTGTTTGATTGGTTCAGATGCTCCGTCCATTACCACCCCCTTTTGTACCGCTTTTGGCTGCCATAAGTGTTGCAGGGTATGCTCAGACGTGAGTCCCTTGCTCACTTTGCCACTGGATTCAAGCAAGCCGGGATGAAGACGGCTGTAATGCCAGAAACCGGTCCTCGGAAGCTTGTTTCCGGTCCAGGGAAGGCATGGCTTGGCAGTTCGGGCTGGACTGTTCGCATGAGGCACAGGGTCAGACTGATTTGCATATAGCCATGTCTGAACTGGGGTGGCAGAGTGGGCTAAAGAACGGTGATGGATTAAACCCAGATCTTTTGCCTGGGTGTGAGTGTTTGATTGGTTCAGATGCTCCGTCCATTACCACCCCCTTTTGTACTGCTTTTGGCCGCCATAAGTGTGGCAGGGTATGCTCAGACGTGAGTCCCTTGCTCACTTTGCCACTGGATTCAAGCAAGCCGGGCTGAAGACGGCTGTAATGCCAGAAACCGGACCTCGGAAGCTTGTTTCCGGTCCAGGGAAGGCATGGCTTGGCAGTTCGGGCTGGACTGTTCCCATGAGGCACAGGGTCAGACTGATTTGCATATAGTGATGTCTGAACTGGGGTGGCAGAGTGGGCTAAAGAACGGTGATGGATTAAACCCAGATCTTTTGACTGGGTGTGAGTGTTTGATTGGTTCAGATGCTCCATCCATTACCTCCCCCTTTTGTACAGCTTTTGGCCACCATAAGTGTGGCAGGGTATGCTCAGACGTGAGTCCCTTGCTCACTTTGCCACTGGATTCAAGCAAGCCGGGCTGAAGACGGCTGTAATGCCAGAAACCTGTCCTCGGAAGCTTGTTTCCGGTCCAGGGAAGGCATGGCTTGGCAGTTCGGGCAGGACTGTTCCCATGAGGCACAGGGTCAGACTGATTTGCATATAGCCATATCTGAACTGGGGTGGCAGAGTGGGCTAAAGAACGGTGATGGATTAAACCCAGATCTTTTGACTGGGTGTGAGTGTTTGATTGGTTCAGATGCTCCATCCATTACCACCCCCTTTTGTACCGCTTTTGGCCGCCATAAGTATGGCAGGGTATGCTCAGACGTGAGTCCCTTGCTCACTTTGCCACTGGATTCAAGCAAGCCAGGCTGAAGACGGCTGTAATGCCAGAAACCGGTCCTCGGAAGCTTGTTTCCGGTCCAGGGAAGGCATGGCTTGGCAGTTCGGGCTGGACTGTTCCCATGAGGCACAGGGTCAGACTGATTTGCATATAGCCATGTCTGAACTGGGGTGGCAGAGTGGGATAAAGAACGGTGATGGATTAAACCCAGATCTTTTGACTGGGTGTGAGTGTTTGATTGGTTTAGATGCTCCGTCCATTACCACCCCCTTTTGTACCGCTTTTGGCCGCCATAAGTGTGGCAGGGTATGCTCAGACGTGAGTCCCTTGCTCACTTTGCCACTGGATTCAAGCAAGCCGGGCTGAAGACGGCTGTAATACCAGAAACCGGTCCTCGGAAGCTTGTTTCCGGTCCAGGGAAGGCATGGCTTGGCATTTCGGGCTGGACTGTTCCCATGAGGCACAGGGTCAGACTGATTTGCATATAGCCATGTCTGAACTGGGGTGGCAGAGTGGGCTAAAGAACGGTGATGGATTAAACCCAGATCTTTTGACTGGGTGTGAGTGTTTGATTGGTTCAGATGCTCCGTCCATTACCACCCCCTTTTGTACCGCTTTTGGCCGCCATAAGTGTGGCAGGGTATGCTCAGACGTGAGTCCCTTGCTCACTTTGCCACTGGATTCAAGCAAGCCGGGATGAAGACGGCTGTAATGCCAGAAACCGGTCCTCGGAAGTTTGTTTCCGGTCCAGGGAAGGCATGGCTTGGCAGTTTGGGCTGGACTGTTCGCATGAGGCACAGGGTCAGACTGATTTGCATATAGCCATGTCTGAACTGGGGCGGCAGAGTGGGCTAAAGAACGGTGATGGATTAAACCCAGATCTTTTGACTGGGTGTGAGTGTTTGATTGGTTCAGATGCTCCGTCCATTACCACCCCCTTTTGTACTGCCTTTGGCCGCCATAAGTGTGGCAGCGTATGCTCAGACGTGAGTCCCTTGCTCACTTTGCCACTGGATTCAAGCAAGCCGGGCTGAAGACGGCTGTAATGCCAGAAACCGGTCCTTGGAAGCTTATTTCCGGTCCAGGGAAGGCATGGCTTTGCAGTTCGGGCTGGACTGTTCCCATGAGGCACAGGGTCAGACTGATTTGCATATAGCCATGTCTGAACTGGGGTGGCAGAGTGGGCTAAAGACCGGTGATTGATTAAACCCAGATCTTTTGACTGGGTGTGAGTGTTTGATTGGTTCAGATGCTCCGTCCATTACCACCCCCTTTTGTACCGCTTTAGGCCGCCATAAGTGTTGCAGGGTATGCTCAGACGTGAGTCCCTTGCTCACTTTGCCACTGGATTCAAGCAAGCCGGGCTGAAGACGGCTGTAATGCCAGAAACCGGTCCTCGCAAGCTTGTTTCCGGTCCAGGGAAGGCATGGCTTGGCAGTTCGGGCTGGACTGTTCCCATGAGGCACAGGGTCAGACTGATTTGCATATAGCCATGTCTGAACTGGGGTGGCAGAGTGGGCTAAAGCACGGTGATGGATTAAACCCAGATCTTTTGACTGGGTGTGAGTGTTTGATTGGTTCAGATGCTCCGTCCATTACTACCCCCTTTTGTACCGCTTTTGGCCGCCATAAGTGTGGCAGGGTATACTCAGACGTGAGTCCCTTGCTCACTTTGCCACTGGATTCAAGCAAGCCGGGCTGAAGACGGATGTAATGCCAGAAACCGGTCCTCGGAAGCTTGTTTCCGGTCCAGGGAAGGCATGGCTTGGCAGTTCGGGCTGGACTGTTCCCATGAGGAAGAGGGTCAGACTGATTTGCATATAGCCATGTCTGAACTGGGGTGGCAGAGTGGGCTAAAGAACGGTGATGGATTAAACCCAGATCTTTTGACTGGGTGTGAGTGTTTGATTGGTTCAGATGCTCCGTCCATTACCACCCCCTTTTGTACCGCTTTTGGCCACCATAAGTGTGGCAGGGTATGCTCAGACGTGAGTCCCTTGCTCACTTTGCCACTGGATTCAAGCAAGCCGGGCTGAAGACGGCTGTAATGCCAGAAACCGGTCCTCGGAAGCTTGTTTCCAGTCCAGGGAAGGCATGGCTTGGCAGTTCGGGCTGGACCCTGGGCACAGGGTCAGACTGATTTGCATATAGCCATGTCTGAACTGGGGTGGCAGAGTGGGCTAAAGAACGGTGATGGATTAAACTCAGATCTTTTGACTGGGTGTGAGTGTTTGATTGGTTCAGATGCTCCGTCCATTACCACCCCCTTTTGTACCGCTTTTGGCCGCCATAAGTGTGGCAGGGTATGCTCAGACGTGAGTCACTTGCTCACTTTGCCACTGGATTCAAGCAAGCCGGGCTGAAGACGGCTGTAATGCCAGAAACCGGTCCTCGGAAGCTTGTTTCCGGTCCAGGGAAGGCATGGCTTGGCAGTTCGGGCTAAACTGTTCCCATGAGGCAGAGGGTCAGACTGATTTGCATATAGCCATGTCTGAACTGGGGTGGCAGAGTGGGCTAAAGAACAGTGATGGATTAAACCCAGATCTTTTGACTGGGTGTGAGTGTTTGATTGGTTCAGATGCTCCGTCCATTACCACCCCCTTTTGTACCGCTTTTGGCCGCCATAAGTGTGGCAGGGTATGCTCAGACGTGAGTCCCTTGCTCACTTTGCCACTGGATTCAAGCAAGCCGGGCGGAAGACGGCTGTAATGCCAGAAACCGGTCCTCGGAAGCTTGTTTCCGGTCCAGGGAAGGCATGGCTTGGCAGTTCGGGCTGGACTGTTCCCATGAGGCACAGGGTCAGACTGATTTGCATATAGCCATGTCTGAACTGGGGTGGCAGAGTGGGCTAAAGAACGGTGATGGATTAAACCCAGATCTTTTGACTGGGTGTGAGTGTTTGATTGGTTCAGATGCTCCGTCCATTACCACCACCTTTTGTACCGCTTTTGGCCGCCATAAGTGTGGCAGGGTATGTTCAGACGTGAGTCCCTTGCTCACTTTGCCACTGGATTCAAGCAAGCCGGGATGAAGACGGCTGTAATGCCAGAAACCGGTCCTCGGAAGCTTGTTTCCGGTCCAGGGAAGGCATGGCTTGGCAGTTCGGGCTGGACTGTTCGCATGAGGCACAGGGTCAGACTGATTTGCATATAGCCATGTCTGAACTGGGGTGGCAGAGTGGGCTATAGAACGGTGATGGATTAAACCCAGATCTTTTGCCTGGGTGTGAGTGTTTGATTGGTTCAGATGCTCCGTCCATTACCACCCCCTTTTGTACTGCTTTTGGCCGCCATAAGTGTGGCAGGGTATGCTCAGACGTGAGTCCCTTGCTCACTTTGCCACTGGATTCAAGCAAGCCGGGCTGAAGACGGCTGTAATGCCAGAAACCGGACCTCGGAAGCTTGTTTCCGGTCCAGGGAAGGCATGGCTTGGCAGTTCGGGCTGGACTGTTCCCATGAGGCACAGGGTCAGACTGATTTGCATATAGTGATGTCTGAACTGGGGTGGCAGAGTGGGCTAAAGAACGGTGATGGATTAAACCCAGATCTTTTGACTGGGTGTGAGTGTTTGATTGGTTCAGATGCTCCATCCATTACCTCCCCCTTTTGTACAGCTTTTGGCCACCATAAGTGTGGCAGGGTATGCTCAGACGTGAGTCCCTTGCTCACTTTGCCACTGGATTCAAGCAAGCCGGGCTGAAGACGGCTGTAATGCCAGAAACCTGTCCTCGGAAGCTTGTTTCCGGTCCAGGGAAGGCATGGCTTGGCAGTTCGGGCAGGACTGTTCCCATGAGGCACAGGGTCAGACTGATTTGCATATAGCCATATCTGAACTGGGGTGGCAGAGTGGGCTAAAGAACGGTGATGGATTAAACCCAGATCTTTTGACTGGGTGTGAGTGTTTGATTGGTTCAGATGCTCCATCCATTACCACCCCCTTTTGTACCGCTTTTGGCCGCCATAAGTATGGCAGGGTATGCTCAGACGTGAGTCCCTTGCTCACTTTGCCACTGGATTCAAGCAAGCCAGGCTGAAGACGGCTGTAATGCCAGAAACCGGTCCTCGGAAGCTTGTTTCCGGTCCAGGGAAGGCATGGCTTGGCAGTTCGGGCTGGACTGTTCCCATGAGGCACAGGGTCAGACTGATTTGCATATAGCCATGTCTGAACTGGGGTGTCAGAGTGGGATAAAGAACGGTGATGGATTAAACCCAGATCTTTTGACTGGGTGTGAGTGTTTGATTGGTTTAGATGCTCCGTCCATTACCACCCCCTTTTGTACCGCTTTTGGCCGCCATAAGTGTGGCAGGGTATGCTCAGACGTGAGTCCCTTGCTCACTTTGCCACTGGATTCAAGCAAGCCGGGCTGAAGACGGCTGTAATGCCAGAAACCTGTCCTCCGAAGCTTGTTTCCGGTCCAGGGAAGGCATGGCTTGGCAGTTCGGGCAGGACTGTTCCCATGAGGCACAGGGTCAGACTGATTTGCATATAGCCATATCTGAACTGGGGTGGCAGAGTGGGCTAAAGAACGGTGATGGATTAAACTCAGATCTTTTGACTGGGTGTGAGTGTTTGATTGGTTCAGATGCTCCGTCCATTACCACCCCCTTTTGTACCGCTTTTGGCCGCGATAAGTGTGGCAGGGTATGCTCAGACGTGAGTCACTTGCTCACTTTGCCACTGGATTCAAGCAAGCCGGGCTGAAGACAGCTGTAATGCCAGAAACCGGTCCTCGGAAGCTTGTTTCCGGTCCAGGGAAGGCATGGCTTGGCAGTTCGGGCTGAACTGTTCCCATGAGGCAGAGGGTCAGACTGATTTGCATATAGCCATGTCTGAACTGGGGTGGCAGAGTGGGCTAAAGAACAGTGATGGATTAAACCCAGATCTTTTGACTGGGTGTGAGTGTTTGATTGGTTCAGATGCTCCGTCCATTACCACCCCCTTTTGTACCGCTTTTGGCCGCCATAAGTGTGGCAGGGTATGCTCAGACGTGAGTCCCTTGCTCACTTTGCCACTGGATTCAAGCAAGCCGGGCTGAAGACGGCTGTAATGCCAGAAACCGGTCCTCGGAAGCTTGTTTCCGGTCCAGGGAAGGCATGGCTTGGCATTTCGGGCTGGACTGTTCCCATGAGGCACAGGGTCAGACTGATTTGCATATAGCCATGTCTGAACTGGGGTGGCAGAGTGGGCTAAAGAACGGTGATGGATTAAACCCAGATCTTTTGACTGGGTGTGAGTGTTTGATTGGTTCAGATGCTCCGTCCATTACCACCCCCTTTTGTACCGCTTTTGGCCGCCATAAGTGTGGCAGGGTATGCTCAGACGTGAGTCCCTTGCTCACTTTGCCACTGGATTCAAGCAAGCCGGGATGAAGACGGCTGTAATGCCAGAAACCGGTCCTCGGAAGTTTGTTTCCGGTCCAGGGAAGGCATGGCTTGGCAGTTCGGGCTGGACTGTTCGCATGAGGCACAGGGTCAGACTGATTTGCATATAGCCATGTCTGAACTGGGGTGGCAGAGTGGGCTAAAGAACGGTGATGGATTAAACCCAGATCTTTTGACTGGGTGTGAGTGTTTGATTGGTTCAGATGCTCCGTCCATTACCACCCCCTTTTGTACTGCCTTTGGCCGCCAT
Source organism: Lissotriton helveticus (assembly GCF_964261635.1). Lineage (NCBI taxonomy): Eukaryota > Metazoa > Chordata > Amphibia > Caudata > Salamandridae > Lissotriton > Lissotriton helveticus. Next base: position 159,153,473 of record NC_136062.1, read on the forward strand.
AAGTGTGGCAGGGTATGCTCAGACGTGAGTCCCTTGCTCACTTTGCCACTGGATTCAAGCAAGCCGGGCTGAAGACGGCTGTAATGCCAGAAACCGGACCTCGGAAGCTTGGTTCCGGTCCAGGGAAGGCATGGCTTGGCAGTTCGGGCTGGACTGTTCCCATAAGGCACAGGGTCAGACTGATTTGCATATAGTGATGTCTGAACTGGGGTGGCAGAGTGGGCTAAAGAACGGTGATGGATTAAACCCAGATCTTTTGACTGGGTGTGAGTGTTTGATTGGTTCAGATGCTCCATCCATTACCTCCCCCTTTTGTACAGCTTTTGGCCACCATAAGTGTGGCAGGGTATGCTCAGACGTGAGTCCCTTGCTCACTTTGCCGCTGGATTTAAGCAAGCCGGGCTGAAGACGGCTGTAATGCCAGAAACCTGTCCTCGGAAGCTTGTTTCCGGTCCAGGGAAGGCATGGCTTGGCAGTTCGGGCAGGACTGTTCCCATGAGGCACAGGGTCAGACTGATTTGCATATAGCCATATCTGAACTGGGGTGGCAGAGTGGGCTAAAGAACGGTGATGGATTAAACCCAGATCTTTTGACTGGGTGTGAGTGTTTGATTGGTTCAGATGCTCCATCCATTACCACCCCCTTTTGTACCGCTTTTGGCCGCCATAAGTATGGCAGGGTATGCTCAGACGTGAGTCCCTTGCTCACTTTGCCACTGGATTCAAGCAAGCCGGGCTGAAGACGGCTGTAATGCCAGAAACGGGTCCTCGGAAGCTTGTTTCCGGTCCAGGGAAGGCATGGCTTGGCAGTTCGGGCTGGACTGTTCCCATGAGGCACAGGGTCAGACTGATTTGCATATAGCCATGTCTGAACTGGGGTGGCAGAGTGGGATAAAGAACGGTGATGGATTAAACCCAGATCTTTTGACTGGGTGTGAGTGTTTGATTGGTTTAGATGCTCCGTCCATTACCACCCCCTTTTGTACCGCTTTTGGCCGCCATAAGTGTGGCAGGGTATGCTCAGACGTGAGTCCCTTGCTCACTTTGCCACTGGATTCAAGCAAGCCGGGCTGAAGACGGCTGTAATGCCAGAAACCTGTCCTCCGAAGCTTGTTTCCGGTCCAGGGAAGGCATGGCTTGGCAGTTCGGGCTGGACTGTTCCCATGAGGCACAGGGTCAGACTGATTTGCATATAGCCATGTCTGAACTGGGGTGGCAGAGTGGGCTAAAGAACGGTGATGGATTAAACCCAGATCTTTTGACTGGGTGTGAGTGTTTGATTGGTTCAGATGCTCCGTCCATTACCACCCCCTTTTGTACCGCTTTTGGCCGCCATAAGTGTGGCAGGGTATGCTCATACGTGAGTCCCTTGCTCACTTTGCCCCTGGATTCAAGCAAGCCGGGCTGAAGACGGCTGTAATGCCAGAAACCGGTCCTCGGAAGCTTGTTTCCGGTCCAGGGAAGGCATGGCTTGGCATTTCGGGCTGGACTGTTCCCATGAGGCACAGGGTCAGACTGATTTGCATATAGCCATGTCTGAACTGGGGTGGCAGAGTGGGCTAAAGAACGGTGATGGATTAAACCCAGATCTTTTGACTGGGTGTGAGTGTTTGATTGGTTCAGATGCTCCGTCCATTACCACCCCCTTGTGTACCGCTTTTGGCCGCCATAAGTGTGGCAGGGTATGCTCAGACGTGAGTCCCTTGCTCACTTTGCCACTGGATTCAAGCAAGCCGGGATGAAGACGGCTGTAATGCCAGAAACCGGTCCTCGGAAGCTTGTTTCCGGTCCAGGGAAGGCATGGCTTGGCAGTTCGGGCTGGACTGTTCGCATGAGGCACAGGGTCAGACTGATTTGCATATAGCCATGTCTGAACTGGGGTGGCAGAGTGGGCTAAAGAACGGTGATGGATTAAACCCAGATCTTTTGACTGGGTGTGAGTGTTTGATTGGTTCAGATGCTCCGTCCATTACCACCCCCTTTTGTACTGCCTTTGGCCGCCATAAGTGTGGCAGGGTATGCTCAGACGTGAGTCCCTTGCTCACTTTGCCACTGGATTCAAGCAAGCCGGGCTGAAGACGGCTGTAATGCCAGAAACCGGACCTCGGAAGCTTGGTTCCGGTCCAGGGAAGGCATGGCTTGGCAGTTCGGGCTAACCTGTTCCCATGAGGCACAGGGTCAGACTGATTTGCATATAGCCATGTCTGAACTGGGGTGGCAGAGTGGGCTAAAGAACGGTGATGGATTAAACCCAGATCTTTTGACTGGGTGTGAGTGTTTGATTGGTTCAGATGCTCCGTCCATTACCACCCCCTTTTGTACTGCCTTTGGCCGCCATAAGTGTGGCAGGGTATGCTCAGACGTGAGTCCCTTGCTCACTTTGCCACTGGATTCAAGCAAGCTGGGCTGAAGACGGCTGTAATGCCAGAAACCGGACCTCGGAAGCTTGGTTCCGGTCCAGGGAAGGCATGGCTTGGCAGTTCGGGCTAACCTGTTCCCATGAGGCACAGGGTCAGACTGATTTGCATATAGCCATGTCTGAAATGGGGTGGCAGAGTGGGCTAAAGAACGGTGATTGATTAAACCCAGATCTTTGGACTGGGTGTGAGTGTTTGATTGGTTCAGATGCTCTGTCCATTACCACCCCCTTTTGTACCGCTTTTGGCCGCCATAAGTGTGGCAGGGTATGCTCAGACGTGAGTCCCTTGCTCACTTTGCCACTGGATTCAAGCAAGCCGGGCTGAAGATGGCTGTAATGCCAGAAACCTGTCCTCGGAAGCTTGTTTCCGGTCCAGGGAAGGCATGGCTTGGCAGTTCAGGCTGGACTGTTCCCGTGAGGCAAAGGGTCAGACTGATTTGCATATAGCCATGTCTGAACTGGGGTGGCAGAGTGGGCTAAAGAACAGTGATGGATTAAACCCAGATCTTTTGACTGGGTGTGAGTGTTTGATTGGTTCAGATGCTCCGTCCATCACCACCCCCTTTTGTACCGCATTTGGCCGCCATAAGTGTGGCAGGGTATGCTCAGACGTGAGTCCCTTGCTCACTTTGCCACTGGATTCAAGCAAGCCGGGCTGAAGATGGATGTAGTGCCAGAAACCGGTCCTCGGAAGCTTGTTTCCAGTCCAGGGAAGGCATGGCTTGGCAGTTCGGGCTGGACTGTTCCCATGAGGCACAGGGTCAGACTGTTTTGCATATAGCCATTTCTGAACAGGGGTGGCAGAGTGGGCTAAAGAACGGTGATGGATTAAACCCAGATCTTTTGACTGGGTGTGAGTGTTTGATTGGTTCAGATGCTCCGTCCATCACCACCCCCTTTTGGACCACTTTTGGCCGCCATAAGTGTGGCAGGGTATGCTCAGACGTGAGTCCCTTGCTCACTTTGCCACTGGATTCAAGCAAGCCGGGCTGAAGACGGCTTTAATGCCAGAAACCGGTACTCGGAAGCTTGTTTCCGGTCCAGGGAAGGCATGGCTTGGCAGTTCGGGCTGGACTGTTCCCATGAGGCACAGGGTCACACTGATTTGCATATAGCCATGTCTGAACTGGGGTGACAGAGTGGGCTAAAGAACGGTGATGGATTAAACCCAGATCTTTGGACTGGGTGTGAGTGTTTGATTGGTTCAGATGCTCCGTCCATTACCACCCCCTTTTGTACCGCTTTTGGCCGCCATAAGTGTGGCAGGGTATGCTCAGACATGAGTCCCTTGCTCACTTTGCCACTGGATTCAAGCAAGCCGGGCTGAAGACGGCTGTAATGCCAGAAACCGGTACTCGGAAGCTTGTTTCCGGTCCAGGGAAGGCATGGCTTGGCAGTTCGGGCTGGACTGTTCCCATGAGGCACAGGGTCACACTGATTTGCATATAGCCATGTCTGAACTGGGGTGACAGAGTGGGCTAAAGAACGGTGATGGATTAAACCCAGATCTTTGGACTGGGTGTGAGTGTTTGATTGGTTCAGATGCTCCGTCCATTACCACCCCCCTTTGTACAGCTCTTGGCCGCCATAAGTGTGGCAGGGTATGCTCAGACGTGGGTCCCTTGCTCACTTTGCCACCGGATTCAAGCAAGCCGGGCTGAAGACGGCTGTAATGCCAGAAACCGGTCCTCCGAAGCTTGTTTCCGGTCCAGGGAAGGCATGGCTTGGCAGTTCGGGCTGGACTGTTCCCATGAGGCACAGGGTCAGACTGATTTGCATATAGCCATGTCTGAACTGGGGTGGCAGAGTGGGCTAAAGAACGGTGATTGATTAAACCCAGATCTTTTGACTGGGTGTGAGTGTTTGATTGGTTCAGATGCTCCGTCCATTACCACCCCCTTTTGTACCGCTTTAGGCCGCCATAAGTGTTGCAGGGTATGCTCAGACGTGAGTCCCTTGCTCACTTTGCCACTGGATTCAAGCAAGCCGGGCTGAAGACGGCTGTAATGCCAGAAACCGGTCCTCGGAAGCTTGTTTCCGGTCCAGGGAAGGCATGGCTTGGCAGTTCGGGCTGGACTGTTCCCATGAGGCACAGGGTCAGACTGATTTGCATAAAGCCATGTCTGAACTGGGGTGGCAGAGTGGGCTAAAGCACGGTGATGGATTAAACCCAGATCTTTTGACTGGGTGTGAGTGTTTGATTGTTTCAGATGCTCCGTCCATTACTACCCCCTTTTGTACCGCTTTTGGCCGCCATAAGTGTGGCAGGGTATACTCAGACGTGAGTCCCTTGCTCACTTTGCCACTGGATTCAAGCAAGCCGGGCTGAAGACGGATGTAATGCCAGAAACCGGTCCTCGGAAGCTTGTTTCCGGTCCAGGGAAGGCATGGCTTGGCAGTTCGGGCTGGACTGTTCCCATGAGGCACAGGGTCAGACTGACTTGCATATAGCCATGTCTGAACTGGGGTGGCAGAGTGGGCTAAAGAACGGTGATGGATTAAACCCAGATCTTTTGACTGGGTGTGAGTGTTTGATTGGTTCAGATGCTCCGTCCATTACCACCCACTTTTGTACAGCTCTTGGCCGCCATAAGTGTGGCAGGGTATGCTCAGACGTGAGTCCCTTGCTCACTTTTCCACTGGATTCAAGCAAGCCGGGCTGAAGACGGCTGTAATGCCAGAAACCGGTCCTCGGAAGCTTGTTTCCGGTCCAGGGAAGGCATGGCTTGGCAGTTCGGGCAGGACTGTTCCCATGAGGCACAGGGTCAGACTGATTTGCATATAGCCATGTCTGAACTGGGGTGGCAGAGTGGGCTAAAGAACGGTGATTGATTAAACCCAGATCTTTTGACTGGGTGTGAGTGTTTGATTGGTTCAGATGCTCCATCCATTACCACCCCCTTCTGTACCGCTTTTGGCCGCCATAAGTGTGGCAGGGTATGCTCAGACGTGAGTCCCTTGCTCACTTTGCCACTGGATTCAAGCTAGCCGGGCTGAAGACGGCTGTAATGCCAGAAACCGGTCCTCGGAAGCTTGTTTCCGGTCCAGGGAAGGCATGGCTTGGCAGTTTGGGCTGGACTGTTCCCATGAGGCACAGAGTCAGACTGATTTGCATATAGCCATGTCTGAACTGGGGTGGCAGAGTGGGCTAAAGAACGGTGATGGATTAAACCCAGATCTTTTGACTGGGTGTGAGTGTTTGATTGGTTCAGATGCTCCGTCCATTACCACCACCTTTTGTACCGCTTTTGGCCGCCATAAGTGTGGCAGGGTATGCTCAGACGTGAGTCCCTTGCTCACTTTGCCACTGGATTCAAGCAAGCTGGGCTGAAGACGGCTGTAATGCCAGAAACTGGTCCTCGGAAGCTTGTTTCCGGTCCAGGGAAGGCATGGCTTGGCAGTTCGGGCTGGACTGTTCCCATGAGGCACAGGGTCAGACTGATTTGCATATAGCCATGTCTGAACAGGGGTGGCAGAGTGGGCTAAAGAACGGTGATGGATTAAATCCAGATCTTTTGACTGGGTGTGAGTGTTTGATTGGTTCAGATGCTCCGTCCATTACCACCCCCTTTTGTACCGCTTTTGGCCGCCATAAGTGTGGCAGGGTATGCTCAGACGTGAGTCCCTTGCTCACTTTGCCACTGGATTCAAGCAAGCCGGGCTGAAGACGGATGTAATGCCAGAAACCAGTCCTCGGAAGCTTGTTTCCGGTCCAGGGAAGGCATGGCTTGGCAGTTCGGGCTGGACTGTTCCCATGAGGCACAGAGTCAGACTGATTTGCATATAGCCATGTCTGACCTGGGGTGGCAGAGTGGGCTAAAGAACGGTGATGGATTAAACCCAGATCTTTTGACTGGTTGTGAGTATTTGATTGGTTCAGATGCTCCGTCCATTACCACCCCCTTTTGTACCGCTTTTGGCCGCCATAAGTGTGGCAGGGTATGCTCAGACGTGAGTCCCTTGCTCACTTTGCCACTGGATTCAAGCAAGCCGGGCTGAAGACGGCTGTAATGCCAGAAACCGGTCCTCAGAAGCTTGTTTCTGGTCCAGGGAAGGCATGGCTTGGCAGTTCGGGCTAACCTGTTCCCATGAGGCACAGGGTCAGACTGATTTGCATATAGCCATGTCTGAACTGGGGTGGCAGAGTGGGCTAAAGAACGGTGATGGATTAAACCCAGATCTTTGGACTGGGTGTGAGTGTTTGATTGGTTCAGATGCTCCGTCCATTACCACCCCCTTTTGTACCGCTTTTGGCCGCCATAAGTGTGGCAGGGTATGCTCAGACGTGAGTCCCTTGCTCACTTTGCCACTGGATTCAAGCAAGCCGGGCTGAAGATGGCTGTAATGCCAGAAACCGGTCCTCGGAAGCTTGTTTCCGGTCCAGGGAAGGCATGGCTTGGCAGTTCAGGCTGGACTGTTCCCGTGAGGCAAAGGGTCAGACTGATTTGCATATAGCCATGTCTGAACTGGGGTGGCAGAGTGGGCTAAAGAACGGTGATGGATTAAACCCAGATCGTTTCACTGGGTGTGAGTGTTTGATTGGTTCAGATGCTCCGTCCATCACCACCCCCTTTTGTACCGCATTTGGCCGCCATAAGTGTGGCAGGGTATGCTCAGACGTGAGTCCCTTGCTCACTTTGCCACTGGATTCAAGCAAGCCGGGCTGAAGATGGATGTAGTGCCAGAAACCGGTCCTCGGAAGCTTGTTTCCAGTCCAGGGAAGGCATGGCTTGGCAGTTCGGGCTGGACTGTTCCCATGAGGCACAGGGTCAGACTGATTTGCATATAGCCATTTCTGAACTGGGGTGGCAGAGTGGGCTAAAGAACGGTGATGGATTAAACCCAGATCTTTTGACTGGGTGTGAGTGTTTGATTGGTTCAGATGCTCCGTCCATCACCACCCCCTTTTGTACCGCTTTTGGCTGCCATAAGTGTGGCAGGGTATGCTCAGACGTGAGTCCCTTGCTCACTTTGCCACTGCATTCAAGCAAGCCGGCTGAAGACGGCTGTAATGCCAGAAACCGGTCCTCGGAAGCTTGTTTCCGGTCCAGGGAAGGCATGGCTTGGCAGTTCGGGCTGGACTGTTCCCATGAGGCACAGGGTCAGACTGATTTGCATATAGCCATGTCTTAACTGGGGTGGCAGAGTGGGCTAAAGAACGGTGATGGATTAAACCCAGATCTTTGGACTGGGTGTGAGTGTTTGATTGGTTCAGATGCTCCGTCCATTACCACCCCCTTTTGTACCGCTTTTGGCCGCCATAAGTGTGGCAGGGTATGCTCAGACATGAGTCCCTTGCTCACTTTGCCACTGGATTCAAGCAAGCCGGGCTGAAGACGGCTGTAATGCCAGAAACCGGTCCTCGGAAGCTTGTTTCCGGTCCAGTGAAGGCATGGCTTGGCAGTTCGGGCTGGACTGTTCCCATGAGGCACAGGGTCAGACTGATTTGCATATAGCCATGTCTGAACTGGGGTGGCAGAGTGGGCTAAAGAACGTGATTGATTAAACCCAGATCTTTTGACTGGGTGTGAGTGTTTGATTGGTTCAGATGCTCCGTCCATTACCACCCCCTTTTGTACCGCTTTAGGCCGCCATAAGTGTGGCGGGGTATGCTCAGACGTGAGTCCCTTGCTCACTTTGCCACTAGATTCAAGCAAGCTGGGCTGAAGACGGCTGTAGTGCCAGAAACCGGTCCTCGGAAGCTTGTTTCCGGTCCAGTGAAGGCATGGCTTGGCAGTTCGGGCTGGACTGTTCCCATGAGGCACAGGGTCAGACTGATTTGCATATAGCCATGTCTGAACTGGGGTGGCAGAGTGGGCTAAAGAACGGTGATGGATTAAACCCAGATCTTTTGACTGGGTGTGAGTGTTTGATTGGTTCAGATGCTCCGTCCATTACAACCCCCTTTTGTACCGCTTTTGGCCGCTATAAGTGTGGCAGGGTATACTCAGACGTGAGTCCCTTGCTCACTTTGCCACTGGATTCAAGCAAGCCGGGTTGATGACGGATGTAATGCCAGAAACCGGTCCTCGGAAGCTTGTTTGCGGTCCAGGGAAGGCATGGCTTGGCAGTTCGGGCTGGACTGTTCCCATGAGGCACAGGGCCAGACTGATTTGCATATACCCATGTCTGAACTCGGGTGGCAGAGTGGGCTAAAGAACGGTGATGGATTAAACCCAGGTCTTTTGACTGGGTGTGAGTGTTTGATTGGTTCAGATGCTCCGTCCATTACCACCCACTTTTGTACCGCTTTAGGCCGCCATAAGTGTGGCAGGGTATGCTCAGACGTGAGTCCCTTGCTCACTTTGCCACTGGATTCAAGCAAGCCGGGCTGAAGACGGCTGTAATGCCAGAAACCGGTCCTCGGAAGCTTGTTTCCGGTCCAGGGAAGGCATGGCTTGGCAGTTCAGGCTGGACTGTTCCCATGAGGCACAGGGTCAGACTGATTTGCATATAGCCATGTCTGAACTGGGGTGGCAGAGTGGGCTAAAGAACGGTGATGGATTAAACCCAGATCTTTTGACTGGGTGTGAGTGTTTGATTGGTTCAGATGCTCCGTCCATTACTACCCCCTTTTGTACCGCTTTTGGCCGCCATAAGTGTGGCAGGGTATGCTCAGACGTGAGTCCCTTGCTCACTTTGCCACTGGATTCAAGCAAGCCGGGCTGAAGACGGATGTAATGCCAGAAACCGGTCCTCGGAAGCTTGTTTCCGGTCCAGGGAAGGCATGGCTTGGCAGTTCGGGCTGGACTGTTCCCATGAGGCACAGGGTCAGACTGATTTGCATATAGCCATGTCTGAACTGGGGTGGCAGAGTGAGCTAAAGAACGGTGATGGATTAAACCCAGATCTTTTGACTGGGTGTGAGTGTTTGATTGGTTCAGATGCTCCGTCCATTACAACCCCCTTTTGTACCGCTTTTGGCCGCTATAAGTGTGGCAGGGTATACTCAGACGTGAGTCCCTTGCTCACTTTGCCACTGGATTCAAGCAAGCCGGGCTGAAGACGGATGTAATGCCAGAAACCGGTCCTCGGAAGCTTGTTTGCGGTCCAGGGAAGGCATGGCTTGGCAGTTCGGGCTGGACTGTTCCCATGAGGCACAGGGCCAGACTGATTTGCATATAGCCATGTCTGAACTGGGGTGGCAGAGTGGGCTAAAGAACGGTGATGGATTAAACCCAGGTCTTTTGACTGGGTGTGAGTGTTTGATTGGTTCAGATGCTCCGTCCATTACCACCCACTTTTGTACCGCTTTAGGCCGCCATAAGTGTGGCAGGGTATGCTCAGACGTGAGTCCCTTGCTCACTTTGCCACTGGATTCAAGCAAGCCGGGCTGAAGACGGCTGTAATGCCAGAAACCGGTCCTCGGAAGCTTTTTTCCGGTCCAGGGAAGGCATGGCTTGGCAGTTCGGGCTGGACTGTTCCCATGAGGCACAGGGTCAGACTGATTTGCATATAGCCATGTCTGAACTGGGGTGGCAGAGTGGGCTAAAGAACGGTGATGGATTAAACCCAGATCTTTTGACTGGGTGTGAGTGTTTGATTGGTTCAGATGCTCCGTCCATTACTACCCCCTTTTGTACCGCTTTTGGCCACCATAAGTGTGGCAGGGTATGCTCAGACGTGAGTCCCTTGCTCACTTTGCCACTGGATTCAAGCAAGCCGGGCTGAAGACGGATGTAATGCCAGAAACCGGTCCTCGGAAGCTTGTTTCCGGTCCAGGGAAGGCATGGCTTGGCAGTTCGGGCTGGACTGTTCCCATGAGGCACAGGGTCAGACTGATTTGCATATAGCCATGTCTGAACTGGGATGGCAGAGTGGGCTAAAGAACGGTGATGGATTAAACCCAGATCTTTTGACTGGGTGTGAGTGTTTGATTGGTTCAGATGCTCCGTCCATTACCACCCCCTTTTGTACCGCTTTAGGCCACCATAAGTGTGGCAGGGTATGCTCAGACGTGAGTCCCTTGCTCACTTTGCCACTGGATTCAAGCAAGCCGGGCTGAAGACGGCTGTAATGCCAGAAACCGGTCCTCGGAAGCTTGTTTCCGGTCCAGGGAAGGCATGGCTTGGCAGTTCGGGCTGGACTGTTCCCATGAGGCACAGGGTCAGACTGATTTGCATATAGCCATGTCTGAACTGGGGTGGCAGAGTGGGCTAAAGAACGGTGATGGATTAAACCCAGATCTTTTGACTGGGTGTGAGTGTTTGATTGGTTCAGATGCTCCGTCCATTACCACCCCCTTTTGTATAGCTCCTGAAAGTGGGCTGTGGGCTCTCCACAAGCTGTTGGAGGAAGTTGGAGTCGATGCTGTGGTGGTCCTCTTTGTCATCAGAGTAGAGAGGTTCGGGCTGCTCTGTTTTGCTGCCACTTATCCCTTTCCTGCGATGTGCCTTTGTCTTTGGTGCTTATACAGTGCTGATATGTTGCATACTTGGGTACAGTGGTCTCTTGGTGGGAGTTGGGTGTCAGGGGCATGGTTTGTCCACAGATATGCTCAGCTCAATTGGGCATGTGTACCATTGTGGCCATCTCCCCCGTCCGCCCAGTCCCTGGTCATTACTCACCCTGTTGCTGTTGTGTTAGGTCATGTTGAGCAGTTCAATGGTCCCCTGACTACAGTCACCGTCTCCCCACTGTCGACTGTGGACACCATTTCCTCCATGTCGTCCAGCTCCTCCTGTGGCGCAGGACTCCCACCTCCAGTCTGCATTGTTGCCTTCCGGTTGTTAGCGAGTTTCAGCTTTGTTTTGCACTTGACATCATTCCAGTGCCTCTTGACCTCTTCCATTGTCCTCTTCATCACTCCCACTGGATTCACCTTGTCCACGATGGACTGCTGTAGTCCATTTTTGGTTGCCAATGACACAGTGGAGGTGACGAACAGTTGTTGATGATGTTCAACCACCTTCGTTATCAGGATCCTGTTTTCCTGCGGACTGAACTGGTTCTTCCTACTCTTCTTCTCCTTGACCTTCCATGACACAGAGGTCCCAGGATGGTCCTCCGGGGGACTTGTGGGGTTCTGGTTCTCCTCCGTACTTCCTCCGGCAACGTCCATTGAGCTTCGCTGTTGTTTGGCATTTGTTTGTCCGTTTTTTTTCAACTTTTATGGTGATTTTTCCGCCTGGCGGGTGTGAATTGCAGGCCTGTTTTTGCTGATATTTTAGTATCGCGATTGGCTTAATCGCAGACTTTTTTGCATTCGCATTTCGCTTTTTTGTGGCGTTGCGTTGATATTAACACAGTCAGTTGATGTGTTATCTGGATGGTACCGCCGTGTTGAGAATGCTTGGTTAACATGGCGTAATTTTCCCGCGATAGACTTCGATGTTTGAAGTTGCGTTAAGTTACTTTTGCGATGCGTTATTACACGTTCTTGAGATTATGCCCCACAATCTTCTAAATGCATTGAAGCATTTACTATACAGCCTCAAGTCTGGAAAAAAACAATTGCAGATGATGAACCAATATACTGAACCTGAAATAAATGCTCTAGGCAGACTTTTTAATTGTATAGTATGAAGGCATCTCACTGAAGGGCGAATCCCTCCGACCCTTTCCACCTGCTTAGCCTCACCTGCAAGATTTACTGTGAACTAACAATGAAGGAGATCAAATCATGTTAAAAAAATACAGCTGATGCCGATAGCTGGAAGACCCTAAGAAAGGCAATCTTACATCGCATATTGCAAAGTCCTCATGAAATCACACCTGTTATTCCAAGGAAATAACTTGCTGGAGCAGAGATTTCGGGTTTGACATAACAACTTGAATAGCATTAGCAGTCATCATAATTATACGTTTGGCAGTACATTTCTGAAGTTAATAAATATGTTGACTACTGCCTAGAAAGTTTTAATTTATGCATACTAGTAATAACCCTAAACTGCATTTACCCACTAACCACTCACTCCACAACAATATATATGCAACTGTATATCCAAAGTTGATACTATCACATACCACTCACTGCTCATTACATCTAGCACATATTATCAAGTGCAGGACGCACACCCACAAGTCAGATATTGTCCTCATGTATGAGACCTAAGTGTAGGCATACATTTTCTATTACATGTACTCTATGTAAACCCAAATATCTGAAGATATTCCTAAATTTTAAAATACAAATAATAAATTAAAATGTAGTCACGCGCACTTCCACTGTGAATTCCACATACACTAGCCCCTCCATACAGTACTTCAGGTTCCTGTAATACATGGGAAAGGGAATGAACTACTACCGCAATGCAACGGATGCAGCGGTTCTAACATAAAACTCTTTTCTTGTGTCACTAACCAAGGAAACTCTTACCATTTACTCATCGGTGGGGCCCATAATACCGCAAACATACATATTCATACAGTTTTCTGGATTCAGTGATAAGTAGATGAGCTGCAAGACATGCTGGATACCTTATTCACATATACATTAACCATATACATTATATACATTTAATTTTTAACAGCTGTCCGGTCCACAAACATCAAGGTACTCCGCTATTTGGTCGATGGACCAACTAGTAGGAATCAGTTGATGGCAATTAAGTCCAGTTCAATTACAATTTAAAACCTTCAACATTTATTTGTCATGACTTTTATTCTAATAACCACAAACTCGAGTTTATCTAAATTCATTTAAAGAGAAATTGAAATTTAGTAAGTTTTATTAGTCAAATACATTTAAGCATTATTTCAATAAATTGAAGCTTAGGAAATAAGAAAATGAGAAATACTCATTACTCCTTGGCTATAGGGCGATAATGAGAATGGTTCACCAGAAAATGAACCGCAGATCACAGGATAGGTTCCCAAGCTGACTGTCTGTCCCTCTAACCTCCTCTGACGGATCCCCCCCAAGATAGAATTCCAACGACGGTCTTGTTCCTTTTCCCTACCAAAGTTCAAAGTCCAAAATTTTCAAAGCCTCTTGCACCATAAAAGAAGAAAATCGTCTCAACTGACAGCATGTTGTGCTGAGCAAAGGTGTGAAAAAATATGCCACACTTCATCATAAGCACAGGCTCTTTTTATACCCTTTCACTAACTTTCTATACCCAAAATTGAAACTTATAGGGGCAACATCCACTTCTGATTGGTCCATTGGAGGGGTGGTGATGGTCACCTCATTGTCCTCCTAGCGCAAACTAGTTCGTAAAGACCTGACTCATTCTGAGGTTCACATGACTTCATAAAATGTTCACATTTATACTTTGTTAAACTATTTGTAACATTCTTCTACAGTCATGAATTTAATCATCCTCTGGAACTCACCTTTTATCTCAGAGGAACTTTCCCTTCTTCTATGTGTTAGTGGTTTACCTGCCTCATGAGTTCCTTTAGTCCCTCTATCTACATGAAATATCTTTGGAAAGACCAGGCCTAGGTAGCATGTCCCATACCAATTGTCCGGCAACCTGTAATAAGCTTTTTTTCCCACATATAAATTAGAACCCTGCAAATACTGGATCTTTTCCTCCTTTGAATTCCCATCCCCCAAAAATTCTGTATGTGTCTTTGCATTGACTGGCACCCACGAAATAGTTGTTATACATAGTGTTATCTCTATGAATACACAATTTCCCTTGCTGTGGCAAGTCTAATCCTATTGCTACATTAGTATCACTCTTATCATAATTTCCTTCCTCAAAACCCCAAGAAGGTGTTTTCATATTTTCCCCAGTTGTCTTTCTTTGGAATTTTACCCTTCTATCTTCCACCATATCTAAACATACTTTTTCTTCTTTCCTTAATTTACAGGTAAGATTGTATCTAAATGCATATCCTAGGGTTCATTCTTTTGTTTCTAAGAAAAATTCTCCAAAAACATTACCAGGTTTCACTTTGTTTAGTCCAGGAACTATAGAGATTTTAGCAAAAACATCATCCGTGTCAGAATAATAATATTCTAATTTGCTTGTTTTATAAAATAAACTAGCCAATACACTGCAAGTTATTCCTTACGTTAAGGGAAGGTGATGATATGTTACACCTTCTGCACGGGCGCAGGTAACTGTATACATACATAACAATCTCTCACATCCCTTGTATCTACATATTCATATAAAAGCTTTGTAAAAACATTCTTAGAAAAATCATTAATTGACCTTTCTTTATGAATTTAAGTATTATCCATCAGTGTTACAGTATTGTTCATGTTATGTGCCCTATCACTATTCGTGTTATTGTTCATTCCAGACGATTCTCTGCATTTAGTCTAAATGGAATGATTATTGCTAAAATGAACCAAATAAGCATCAATAGACATGTACAATAAAAACACATTCTACACGTAGATCTTCTATTTTCATTTTCTGCCATAGTAAACTATTTGATTTAGAAATATCTGTATATATATATGTATATATATATATATATATAAAAGCCAGTGAAGATAAAACTCCTCGCTTTATCACGACCTTCTCATGTGACTCTTCGATGATTCACAATATCATTAGTCACCATTGGAACATTTTAAAAACAGATGTAGTCATCGGTAAGCAACTGTCATCCCATCCTAAGATCACGCACAGGAGGAATAGATCCCTAAAAGATACCTTGATACACAGTCACTTCGATACTATCCCGAGATCACCACGACTGGGAAACCTGACTGGGTTTTTCCCATGTCAAAAATGCAAAGCCTGCCAGTCAAGTTGTAGAGTTTTGACATATGAAATTCCAGACACAGGGACAGTGAGGAAAATTAACAAATTTCTCACCTATACCAGCCCATACTGTGTGTATCGTCTTGAATGCCCATGCAAACTATACTATGTTGGGAGCTCTATTCACCCAGTGAAAAAGCGAATTCTAGAACACGCTAGAGCAATTGAACACAATGACCCCAACTACCCCGTAGCAAGACACTTTGCACTGAAACACAGTAGTGATCGAAATCTCCTTAAATGTCATTGTCTGGACCAAATACCTCTTAAAGATCGAGGAGGAGACAGAGAGCTACAAATGAGGAAACTTGAGTCGAGGTTTATCATTGATCTCCGTACCAAGTCTCCATTAGGATTGAACACAGGGGAGGAATTAGCCAGCCATCTTGGCTAGCTTAGATGGAAGTCAGATACACACAACAAAATATTCCCCCCCCACCCCCCCAGTTCTTCAACACTTTTCCTGTCAGAATTTGCAAGATTAATCTGTAGCATTATATATTAATTGCTTTAAATGCTGATAATGAATGTCAATCGATGTCTAGTAATTTGATGAATTGTTATCTCATGATTTGTTTGCCCATCCAGGGCTTCGTAAATGTCTGTCTGTCGATAAAGGCCTTACAATTCATGTATTAAGTTAATCACTATAAGATGGCTGCCATATATACCTATGTTTAGTCTCTCTTTTGTGTCTATTCAACATTAGATTGACGTCAATGATAAACTTTATTTAAAATGCTAATGAATTTGGCGCCAGTCGCAGCAGATGAAGGCGTGATGACGAAACGCGTTATGTTTGATCTATGAATAAATTCTAAAAAGTCTTTGAGTTGTGGAGTGCCGTCCTTTCTTTTGCAAGAGTAAAAGAAATTTGGAGCGTGAATATATATATATATATATTCACTGAAAAAACCATAGGTTATAGACCGTATATAGTTAGGAATTAGCATTTACAAAACCTTGAAAATTCACTGAAAAAACCATAGGTTATAGACTATATATAGTTAGGAATTAGCATTTACAAAACCTTGAAAATTCACTGAAAAAAACCATAGGTTATAGACCATATATAGTTAGGAATTAGCATTTACAAAACCTTATTTTACTCACACAAAACCATTGAAATTCCATATATAGTTAGTTGCACTAACTATATATCGCGCACCCGCAATCCACTGCTGATGATGTCACATATTACATCATTCATGACCTGGTCAGTGACATCACTGATGACATCACTGATGACATCTCAAATGACATCACTGATGACATCACTGATGACATCTCATTTGACATCAATGGTCACATCACTGATGATATCATTCATGTGACAATACAATGCATCTCCTCACACTTTAATATAACCTCTGTTACACCCAGTGTTAAATACAGAATATAATTTTTTAAACCATTGACACACCAATACTAGTTACTACATACGCACTCACTGATTCCTATGTCTACACACACATTCACTCATTCACCCATACAATCATTCATCCATACAATCACTCATCTTTACAACACTATCATATGCACTCATACACCTATACAGACACTCACACTCTGCCACTCATCCATGGAGTTACTCACACACCTAGTCAGTCCTGTAAATAATCAATCACACTTCCATTTTCTAATCTATACAGTTAAACATAGAGTACCTTACATTTTCAAACATATACTAACACATATTTACTCTCTTATACAATCATTGATACAAGTACACATTGATCTGCACAGAGTCACACATCTCCCAGCCAGCCACACACACACTCAGTCTCCCATACAAATACTTGGACAATCAATCAATAACCCATATAGTTACTCATATAGCTACTGATCAACACATGCAGCAGTTTACAGAACAACAGACATAATGATGCACAAATTAAGACAGTTTAGTCACTAACCCATGCACTCAGTGAGACACATTTAATCACTCACTCATACAGTCAGTCACGCACCTACTAAATCCTTCATCCAGACACTTATACATCTACTCATTCTTCAATATGTAAAACATATTTAAACTTTACAGAAACACACAGTCACTGGATGATGTCATCAGTGATGTCATCAGTGATGTCATTTGAGATGTCATCAGTGATGTCATCAGTGATGTCACTGACCATTTCATGAATGATGTAATATGTGACATCATCAGCAGTGGATTGCGGGTGCGCGATATATAGTTAGTGCAACTAACTATATATGGAATTTCAATGGTTTTGTGTGAGTAAAATAAGGTTTTGTAAATGCTAATTCCTAACTATATATGGTCTATAACCTATGGTTTTTTCAGTGAATTTTCAAGGTTTTGTAAATGCTAATTCCTAACTATATATAGTCTATAACCTATGGTTTTTTCAGTGAATTTTCAAGGTTTTGTAAATGCTAATTCCTAACTATATATGGTCTATAACCTATGGTTTTTTCAGTGAATTTCAATGGTTTTTTAATAGCAAATATCAAAAGCTTTAAAATGTATTCTTCTTTTAATCGAAAAATATATTTTATATGTTTTTAATACAATTTTTTAATGTATTTTTTTTTATTACTTTTTTTTTGTTTCGCTCCCGATCCGCGAACCGGGTAGCTTCCCGTTAGCTCAATTTGGTGCCGCGACTCGTTCCGCGAACCGATAAACGTTCTGTTTGCGCAACTGCCGCGTTAGAAAACAACATCGTGACGCGTCGCGTAACCGCGACGTATCGCGTTGTCGCGTAATGCATCATATGACGCGCCGCGTTAGCGCACCCGGAAGTGCTCCGGTGCGCGAAGCGAGGCGCGAAGCGCAGTTTCCCAGAAGCGATCCGGGGCGCGGCGCGAAGCGCGTAACGTAAGCATAACAGGTCATGTGACTTGTTAATAAAACTTTTCATTGGTTCATTTCACTTTTGGGTTCCTAATGATGTAAGGCTAGGTCATGTGACCTAAAAATAACACTTTTCATTGGTTTAGAACTATTTTTTTTCCCAAATGATGAAAACCCCTCCTTGTTTCCTCACTCTGACTTTCATCTTTGTGAGAGGAAGACCTTGTTTCATCACTTAGCAATGGCAAGTGTTGTAGCTTCAGCTGGTGCATCCCCACCACCACCACCACCTCCTAGGAAGAGAGGACCACCTACCCAGTTCCTTCCCAACCCTGAGGAAGAGGAGGAAGAAGAGGAAGAAGAAAGAGTATTCTTGCCTGAACAGCCCCGGAAATCCCACCATAAGAACCATTTCATATGGCAATTTTTTTCCTTTCCAGCAGGGCAAAATAAAGTCAATGCCCGTCATGTGACATGCCTGATATGTAAAGATATTTTATCTAGAGGTACAGACAAAAAGTATAGTTATGGTAACTATACTATGCACCGTCATATGCAAAGGTGGCATCCACTGAATTACAGCGTTGCAGAGATGCGTCACCTCCAAGACAACCCACCAACTCCTGTGGCCAGTACATCGGCACATGTAACTCTGTTGGGACCAGAGGCGAGGGAAACGGTCCCAAACATCCAACAGAATTTTGTGCACATGAAGATAGTGTGCCTTTATTGTGGTGCAAATATGAGTATCAATTTGATAAACAGAGCATTTGAAAACCACAAGTGCTCAAAACGCCCCAAAAAATTAAAAAATTTTTTTTGCTCCTGTTGAGCCCTTTCTAATGCATGTTTTTCGTTGTTCCCCCTAAAAAAAAAAAAAAAAAATATATAAACCCGTTCAAAAAATACAAAAAAAGTAAAAAAATGTTTGGAAAAATAATAAAAAAATATAAAACAACAAAAACAATAAAAAAAAAAGTTCTTATCAGAACTACCTACCCTTTATAAAAAATTGCTAGAATGTTTAGCACTCTAGCAACCTCTATATTTTTGGTTCGCTTCCCGGTTAGCGCGCCGGTACGCGAACCGGAAGCGAACCAGAAAAAAATTCGAAAAGAAAGTATAAGAGAAGGAAACAGAGAGTAATGTTAAAAGAAAGACAGCTAGAGGGAGTAACACAGAGATACTGTTTAATAAATCTATTTACCGAAGAAAAGATGTAAGTGGGTATAATTGTGAAAAACAAAATAGATAAGGAAGTGAAAGAAAAAAAGGAGAGTAGAAGAATAATAAACAAGAGTTTCTTAGAGAATGTGAGTGAATGTTCAAATTAAGAAGAAAAACAGTAAAGGATGTGGAATGAGAGGTAGGGATAGAACCGGACTAAAAGAACAATCCTGAGGGAAAGTGTTAAGAAAAAAGTGAGCATAAGTAAATAGGAATAAAACAAGATGTATGATAGTGACTAAGGTTAAAACATGTGGAATAACAGAGAGAAAAAACAGAAAGCAGAAAAGAAGAAGTGACAGAATAGGAATGATTGAAACAGCAAAGAAATGTAAAAAACATAGGGGCATATTATCAACACAGGCGATAAAATTATCGCTGCTTTTATCGGCAGAAAACTACTGATAAAGCCGATTTTGCGGCAGAAAACTGCCGCTAAAGCCGCTTTTGCAGCAGTTTTCTGCCGATAAAAGCAGCGATAATTTTATCGCCTGTGTTGATAATATGCCCCTTAGTGCGTTTGAACTACAGGGAGAAAGCATAATGAACAAGTAGTGAAAGAGTGATGAGTCAGAGATAGTGAGAGTAATAGAGACGGAGTGAGTGAACAGGAGTGAGGAACTATGAGAACAGAGGGACTGAGAAAAGGAGTCGAAGGAGTAGAGTAAGTAAGTAATAGAAAAAGGAATGAGGGAAGTAGCAAAGGCAGGAAACTGAGGGTTAAAGAAATGAAGCAGTGGAACTAATAGAAGTTAAATGTGATAGAAATGTAACGAAAAGAGTAGAAAACATTTACCTTATAATTGTCGTTAACTTAGTCACTTGTTATTTTTATACTTTCAATCTGTGAAAGAAAGAACAAAAATTTGAAAAATATTAAAACATGTATTTAAAAATTAGAAAAGACAAGGGAAAAGATTGACAATCATCCAATTTTACAAAGAAATAAAGTTAGAGGCCTCCGCTTCTCCATGCCCCCTACACAGTCCCAAATATATACATTTTGAACTGACGGTATCTTGTTGAAGATGAAGTGAGGCCTATCTTGCAACATAATGCATCTTTTGCACTGCTGCTGCGTCACAAAAGTGATGGAACAGTGGCGCAAAAGAGGCGCACGGCCATCATAAATCTAACCCTAACATTTTAAATGATTGTTTCTAGATGCTGATAAGGTGTGGCCTATCCACAGATTTGTTTCAGGTGAGTCCTACTCAGAGTTACAGATGAAATTTAAGTTATTGAAGAGTACAGAGGAGATAATACATGAGCAGGCCTACCAACGAAGTGAGTCATGTCCACTGCACTCTTGGACAAACGTCAGACCTCCTCTATCTCCTTGAACAGGCCTAAACCTCATCTACACAATGTGATTCGTAATGTTATGAAACACAGGTAACGTAATTGAAAAACGTGCAATTTTTTTTGCTCATTCCACAATCACATCACTTGTGTTTCCTTTGCTTAGGTATCTCATTGTACAGATGTAGTCTAGCATATGAAAGACTACGCAAAAGGTGAGCACTGTATGCAACAACTTTGACACTTACAGAAGCCTCAGCTTCTCCATGCCCCCTACACAGTCCTAAATATATACATTTTAAACTGACGGTATCTTGTTGCAGATGAAGTGAAGCCCATGTTGCAACATGGTGCATCTTTTGCACTGCTGCTACGTCACAAAAGTGATGCAACGGTGGCGCAAAAGAGGCGCACGGCCATCATAAATCTGCTCCTAACATTTTAAATGATTGATTCAGGATGATGATAAGGTGTGGCTTATCCAGAAGTTTTTTGGAGGTGAGACCTACTCAGGGTTGCAGATGAAATTTAGGCTTGTTGAAGAGTACAGAGGAGATAATACATGAGCAGGCCTACCAATGAAGTGAGTCATGTCCACTGCACTCTTGAACAAAGGCCAGACCTCTTCTGTGTCCCTGGACAAGCCTAAACCTCATCTGCACAATGTGATTCGTAATGTTAGGAAACACAGGTAACGTAATTGAAAAACGTGCAATTTTTTTTGCTCATTCCACAATCACATCACCTGTATTCCCTCAGCTTAGGTATCTCATTGTGCAGAGGTAGTCTAGCATATCCAAGAGTACGGAGAAGGTGAGGACTGTATGCAACAGAGCAATGTACATTACTCACCTCCCTTGACACTTACAGAAGCCTCAGTTTTTTTTCCATGCCTCCTGCACAGTTCTCAATGTATATCATAAATACAAAAAGTACAGAATTAATTAAACATGTTAAATTGTTTATTTTTGCTGTTCTCAGAATGTATCAAATTTCACTAAAAACAGTGAGTTGAAGGTATTCATCATATAACAGCGGGGAAAAAAAACACAATCAAAATGATTGTGTTTAAAAAACCCATATAACATAACCAATCAGAAATCAGAACTCCTTAAAAGTAACTTACTTTCCATGACGTCAAAGGATGTCCTATGAACAGCTTATACTCTGTTGTGCTGCTATTATTTTCAGCCCGCCACTTTCTGAAAGAAAAGCTCCATCGTTTTGACAAATATGTTACATACAATAAATGACTTCTCGCTCTCTACCGCACATTTCCTCAAGGCCAAATCGTGTAAGAGCCATTTATAACTCTTGGAATTCTTCTAAGCAAATCCCGTCATTTTCTTTTTCCGCAACTTTTAGAAAGAAAACGTTCAAGATCACTTTCACAATCCTGTACTAGTAATATCTCATCCTTCTTGCTCACTCATGTTCCACATTTCCACATTTAACTTTTTACTCTGTACTACACTTATCCTCAAGGCCAAATAGTGTAGGACACATTAGAACCTCTTGAAATTCCTCAGAGCAGATCCCGAGATTCTTTCCCTAAAATTTTGGTTTTAAAAACACCAGGTAAGAATTTTTAAGGTCAAAAGGCAATTTTTTTTTAAGTTAAAACAGAATCATTGCAGAATGACCAGCCGTTTCTAGACTTTAAATAAGCTGTGTGATGTCCTGATGTTATTGAAGGACCGTCATGATATATAATTGCTGCAGTTAAAAACGTCCTTCCTGATATTGACAACTGCGAAGCTACAAAATTTTTAATTAAAGTTGTCAATTTTGTTCTATCAGGCCTACATCGTTGGAACATTAAAATGACATACTGGCCATATGTTCGTATAAATAATGTGGACAGCATTGCTGACTTACATTGGCTACACTCCATGTTGTGATCGGCTGATTTTACTAGCTTATTAAAGGACACTGATATACTGTTTGGCAAAGTTAAATATATAAATCTTTCTGAGTCTACACTAGTAGTACTTGATACCCTACAGTTCTCGCAGTCATGCTGCCATTGATAAGAAAGGCCAAACAGATGATCTACATCTACACCTTCATCTTGCAATACATCAAGAATATACATTAAAAACTCCTGACAATCTTGCTGAATATTTTGAGAGAATTGCGTTTGACCTGAACATTTGTCTAACAGAATTCGAATTTCAGACACACTTTCTATTTTTGTTCTATCAGTGCTACATTTCTCTAACACAGAATTCAGCAAGCAGCAAAAACTTTGATCCGAATTGATCACAATCTGTTGTTTTAAAGTTTCTAGAGAAAAGACAACATTAACCACTACATTAGCATAGTAGTTGACACCAGAACTATTTTCAAATTGAAAACCAACAACATCTTCAACAGAATCCTTTTTCTTTCTGCTTATAATTTCAGGTTCATCGACTTTTCGTCTTTTTGCTACAACCTCCCTACTATTGGTCACATTTCTTCGTTTCCGGCCTACCACACGTTTCTCAAACAAAGGATATTGAGGCAAATGTGGCGCATACTCTCTTCTTAACCTATTGTATTCCTTAACACAATCTAGATCCGCACAAATGTTTGTGACATCACACTCAATCAAGTACAATCCCGATAAAGTTCTGACTCGTGACAATGCCACATATGCCATACCCTCCTTGAACACAGAACTGCCAATATTCACCAATGCACTGTCTACACTTAAACCTTGTGATTTATGGATTGTCACCGCATATGCCAAGCAAACAGGAAACTGCTTACGGCGAACATATAAGTCTTTTACAAGCAAAAACCTAGCAGAGCAACGACCAATTAGCTGTACTTCCTCAATGCCATCAAATTTAATTTTTAAAAATTCAATTCCATCTCTATTTCTGTATTTCACAAAATCAACAACATTACCCATTGATCCATTTACCAGACCTCTTTCAACATGTAAATTCCTTCTTAAAATTATACGGCAATTTAAGCACACATTCAGAGTCTTTTCAAAACCTGCAGTTTTAGATATAGTCTTCTCTATTGAATCCAATTTTGATTTCAAATTCTCAGACAAAATAATTGTTGATCCCATATGCTCTACTCTGTCAATAGCTTCCAGTTTCACAATCTCTTGGTTTTCTAAATGCAACATTTTGTTGTTGAAGATGGCACATTCTGCAAGAGTTGGCATCAAACATATTCCAGATTTCTTCTCAGTAATTTTCTGAAAAATATTCTCAGGCACAACGTCTTGTTCTGGATACAAATTTGACAGTAATCGTGCATGTAAAGCTTCTTTCCCATGCTCGGTCACTTTTCCGATTCTAACATCTTGTAGAATATTCTTGTAATCTTCATCCTTCGCCTGACGCATATTTTCACGCAGTTCAGCATAATTGAAGTTTAACCATATATTGACGTTGCCAATGCTCCCTAGGCACTTCCTGGTATCTTCATGCGTGAGCATTTTGAACACAGGTTGTCCTTTCACTGGTGTCAGCTGCAGAAGATCACCGAAAACAATGATGTGTTTGCCACCAAATAACACATCATACTCTGTTTTGAGAACTTCTTGCATTCTCAAATGCACAAAGGCAAGCATGACATTGGAAACCATGCTTACTTCGTCAATGATAAGAAGTTTCATTTTCCTCAAGACTCTTGAAACTTCACAACAAGCATCTCCAGATAACTTGTGGTCTTGTAATTTGTTATCATGCTCCACTGGCAGCATCAGTAGACGATGCAAAGTAATACCTTTAATGTTATGTGCTGCCAGTCCAGTTGGAGTGGTGACAACACAAGACAGCGATGACTCAGTCCTTTTCTGCAAATAACATGAAATTGCTTTAATGAGGAAACTTTTTCCAGTTCCCGCTTCTCCACTCACGTACAGTCGGACAGGCTTCAACGACGTACATGAGCACTCTTTCTTCTCATGACTTAATCCATGATCAATTTGGTTGGTAACTTCGTCATATATTTTCCTCTGCTCAAGTCTTCTAAGTTAACCACATCCTTCTGAGCATGTGCCATGGCTCTTTCCACTTCAATCATGGCAGTGGCAGCTTCATTTTTGATAACTGGTCCTCCTAGTGGATCCTGACTCAATGAAACAGAACTCTGACTGTCCTGAGAACTGTCTCTAGCAATCTCGGCTGCAATCGTTGCTTCCTGCTCGATTTCCGCATTCAACATTTCTAGATATTTGGGAAAAACAGAACATTCTCTGGTCTCCTTGGCGGCATTGAAAGAGTCTTCGTAACAGAGGAAATCTCCAAGCAGTTCCTCTTCTGCAAGCCAAGGCTTGAAAAGTTGCAAAAGTGCTAAATAGAAAAACTCTTTTCTTTCAGGAGATTCGCCACTCAATTTTCGATGGTTTACCAAGTGGCATTTTCTTTGCTTGACCAGACATCCCTCACTTCCAATTACAGCATACACTCCTTTATCAATATCTTCTTTGATGTTCCTCTTGAATATGTAATTTTGTAGAACCTCATACAGACAAACATTCTCGAGGTGACTGCTTCTATTTGGATAATATGTATCCAACATGTTGGTCTTCAAAATATCTGTACTGTTGGCTCCTTTTCCGCCAAATACTCAATTTCCCGTACAGGTTTCAGAACTCGATTACGCGTTGCAGCAAGACCAAAACTCGCCCAAATGATACTCCTGGATTTGGCATAGAGACTTGCTGAAGACAACCGGTCAGAACATTCGTAAGCTCCGATTTCTCGATGCGACAATATCTTCAGACTGAAACTGTACAACTTCTTACTGAGGCTCTTTTCATGGTAAATGTCCTCCCACATATCCTTCAATTCTGTCTTTTCTTTTTTGGTGATGTAAGATGTCAGATACCGAGCCACAGCCGTACAGTTATCAGCCACAAACTGTATATCCATGTTAGCATTCCACATGGACAAAATCACTGGGTTGTAGTCGTTGATGTACTTGGACTCTTCGTTCCTTTTCAAATTGTACGTATTTTTGGGTGATTTCTTCATCACATTATGTCGCAGCGAAGACATCAAACTGTTCACTCTTCCTTTAGAAATCACCGATCGTGGAAAGGCGAAATGACATTTTGTGTAGAACTTGTCCTTGTTTCTGAATTTACGACAACAGTACTTTCCGCAACGATGGCTTTGGAAGCGTAAAACTTGTTCTCTTAGGCTTTTGTCTTCCTTTGCCTTTGGAACAGCACATGTAGAATACTGTTCTATGAAACTTATCACTAAGTCATCCGGATCTGTTCCAAATTTGGGTGCATCTTTGATCCACAGCAGCATATGTATATGAGGAGCACCTCTTGCTTGGTACTCCTTTCTCCAGAAGAAATCCAACACCTCTCCAAGAGGTGGATTTTTCTTGTTCATGATGAAAGACATCATAGCTTCAAATCTATGATTGAAGTACCTGCATACATTCACTGGATCCAAAGAGCACAGTTCTCCGGGTGTCTTGAATTCGATATTTTCAATGTTTCCATTTGCCTCTCGTAGAAATTCAAGTAAGTCTTCCCAGCCATACTCGGCACAGCTGAGAGTGAGGAACCATGTGGGAGTTCCTAAGTTCCTCAGCATACATTTTAAATCACCATGACGACGGTACCAGTACTCATTAGTACCACGCTGACACGCCATGAGATTAATCAGGTGAGAATCCAAAATACTGTCTTGCACATTGACTTTATCCATAAAGTCACTTGCCGAGATGTTTTGCATCTGTACACCACTTTTCAAGATGTGGTTCACTGCATATGACAGTCCAGACAGATCGCTTTCAAACAGTAGATGAAACAAATAGGGAATGCATTGACGAAACCTAGGATCTTCTGCATACAATCGTAAAGTCCGGTATTCCGAAGCAGGAATTTGATCAGATCGCTCATCATATCTTCCTCCTTGACCTGTTGGAAATAGCTGTGGGAAACGCCGAGCTTCCAAACTTTCCTCCCAAACACTAATGGGACTTCCTTTGGCTTGTTTCATTTGAAACAACTCAATAGCATTCCCCATGACTTCCTTGGAATGCAAAGGATGAACACTATAATGTTCATATATTTCTTCATTTTTAGAGGCTCCTACTTTCTCAATTTGACCAGCACACAAATCGCTATCCTCTTCTTCACTTACTTCCGCTTCTGCAACATATACATTCTTGTAGTACTTATTGTTTTTCTTCAAATACAATGTTGCCTTTTTGACTTTCCTAACATCCACTAAATCTTGCCATATTTTCTTACTCTTTGTCGGAACCCCATTAACTAAGATAACCAGAGGTTCCTCTTCCACTTTCTCTACTCCAATTGTATTAATGTTTTTCTTCAAATCTAGAGGCAAATAAACAACTCTTCCCTTTAATCCTCTCTGTAAATCTGATGGAGGCAATTTCCCTGTCTTTGGCTCCATTCTTACAATCGCCTGAAAGGGATGGATACTTTGAATCAAAATAGATTCATAAGTATTTAAATCCTTCAATTCAGAAGGAATCTCAACCAATTCCAGATTATTATGAACCGCTCTAGCAGGCATCCGGTTTTGATTTAATTTGTTACAACAATAAGTACACACACGTTGATCCGATCCCAAATCAAAACAATTTTCTACCATCAAGTATGTTGCGAAATCCTTCCATTCACTATTATTTTCCCTTTCACTTTTCGCATATAAATCCACTAACTTAGTCTGATTCTTATAATAAGTGCGTCGACAACACACACAAGTGAAATTAGGCCTCTCACTTGATTTCACCTGAAACGTGGCAATTTCCTTCTGAAAATTATCTGTACTGGAAACCTGTACACTATCTTCCACATTACCTTCTTCTTCTGGGTCAATTTCAACATTCTCCTCTTTACTTGCAAAGTAACAAAACTCAATTTCTTCACAAATATTCTTCACATCTACTTCAGAACCATGCAAAAGAGCAGTGCATAATTGTTTAAGCATAATTGCTGGACTCTTAGCATAATACAACATTCTAACTAATTTCCTCACTTTATTATGATGCACTGCTAGCATCCTGAAATGATGAAAAACACTCTGGCATACTCTCCTGGAAAGACAAGCCAATGAATGACCATGCAAACCTGTCAGTTCTCTCAATCTGCAAGGATCTAAGTCTTGCAACAACTTAATTTTTTGTTTCAGACTTTTCTTACTATATGTACGTAAGAAATTACAAAACAAATCAATTGATTCCTGTCGCACACTGCAAATACTACTACACTTCCAGGTGTACACTGGACCCTTAGGACGTCTCCCTAAAACTTCATCACCTAACACCTCTTCTGCCTCTGTTGTCACAAGTTTTTCTTTTTCAACCACACATCCATCTTTCACCTCATATGCTCGACCACTGGTGTCAACTGCATGCACCAAATCATTATCCTGGAAATAACTCTCCTCATTAAAAAATGCCTCACAACTTGAACTATGCATCCATTCTCCTGTAAAAACTTCACAAAAATTACTACGATTAACTGTTCTCTTCCATCTACTATTTGATTTGAAATCATAAATTGCCTTGTTTAGTTTCCTAATTCTATTGATTATCAAAATAAATAACTTTCGCTTAATTTCAAATGTCTGATCAATAATTTTCTCAACTTTTTTTTTCTCTTATAAAAAACCACTTTCTGTTGACCTTTCTTAATATTTTTTAACAAATTGCCAATTATCCTGTTGCGGAACATTCGTCTACGAATGTCCCTAAACTGATTTTTCCTTCTACTACCTTGCACAGAGTTATCTCCTGCTCTAGCAGTAACATTTTTGATTGGCCTTTCCTTTCCGTTTAAATTGGCTCTCTTTTTCTGGACTAAAACATGTTCTGTAGTTAAACTTTTTTTTCTACATATGTTTCTAAGGAATGATTTCGTTCTCTTACCCGGAGCTTTCTTGGTGACTTGACGAGATTTTATTGTAGAGGACTGCTGCAAGCATTTAGTAATCTGCTGTCTTTGACGTTTTGTAGCCTTTCGGCTTCTTTCCTTAGACGGCATTCTCTAATTTTGAAATGATCTGCAGTTGAATCTGTGGTAAAATATAATAAAAAATGTTATTAACCACTATTACCAAACAGTAAATCAATAACAGTCGTCAAAAATTTAACACACTACTTGTCAATTTTACATACAATAATTTTTAGTGCATTGGCAAATTTAGTAGTCACAAATAGTAGCAAAGAAATGGAATGCTTCTACATTTGACCTATGGTCTTTTATATGTGAATCTGAACTAATTTTATGAGCATATTTGACTATTTTATTAAAGACACTACACACAAGCTGTTTTTGAAGTTGTGTTTAATTTTAAATGAAACGGTTTACATGTTTACTTTTCATTTCCAGTAACTTTTAAAAATAAATGTTTATAGTTCCATAGGCTCAAGCAGGTCAGCTTCTCACCCTATGTCATACAATTCTGACAAATCAGCATCCTCATCATGTTCTTCATCATCCTCAAGATTTAAATCATCCAAGGGATCTACTTCCACTGATGTTTCAATCACAATTTCAATGATAATATCGAGATCAACAGATTGCTCATTATCACTCATGCTTGATGTTGTTGTTATCTTTAAAGAAAGAGAACAACAATGAGATGTTGCAGAGTAAGAGACAAATCTCAGAGACTATAATTGTAAAATTGTTTAACAAGAGTAACATTTTGCAGATATTATTTAACCATGTCCAGCGATGCTGTTTCAAACAGGCGTAAGGATTTGATTCAGCAATGCCATAAATGTGACTCACTGAAATCTTCTTAATTTTACTGTGTTAGTTTTACAGGGCTTTCATGCAAATGACTGGCCACCCTACAACAAAACGCTCACATGAAATCTGACGCAGGTTTCATGTGGCACAGGACTTTACAGCATGACACATCTGCCTGGATGCATCAAGTTGTAAATATGTCGCAACATAGCAAATCTTTTGCACCGCCGCTGCGTCACAAAAGTGACGCACAGCGGCGCAAAAGAGGCACACGGCTATCATAAATCTGTCCCTAACATTTTAAATGATTGATTCAGGATGACGATAAGGTGTGGCCTATCCAGAGGTTTGTTTGAGGTGAGGCCTACTCAGGGTTGCAGATGAAATTTAGGCTTGTTGAAGAGTACAGAGGAGATAATACATGTGCAGGCCTACCAATGAAGTGAGTCATGTCCACTTCACTCTTGAACAAAGAGCCAGACCTCTTCTGTGTCCGTGGACAGGCCTAAACCTCATCTGCACAATGTGATTCGTAAAGTTAGGAAACACAGGTGATGTAATTGAAAAATGTGGAATTTCTTTTCCTCATTTCACAATCACATCACCTGTGTTTCCTTTGCTTAGGTATCTCATAGTGCAGATGGAGTCTAGCATATCAAAGAGTACACAGAAGTTGAGCACTGTATACAACAATTTTGACATTTACAGAAGATTCAGCTTCTCCATGCCCCCTATACAGTCCTAAATGTTTACAGTTTAAACTGACGGTATCTTGTTGGAGATGAAGTGAGGCCTGTCTTGCAACATGGTGCATCTTTTGCATCACTGCTGCATCGGTTTCATGTGGCACAGGACTTTACAGCATGACACATCTGCCTAGATGCATCAAGTTGTAAATATGTCGCAACATAGCAAATCTTTTGCACCGCCGCAGCGTCACAAAAGTGACGCACAGCGGCGCAAAAGAGGCACACGGCCATCATAAATCTGCCCCTAACATTTTAAATGATTGATTCAGGATGACGATAAGCTGTGGCCTATCCAGAGGTTTGTTTGAGGTGAGGCCTACTCAGGGTTGCAGATGAAATTTAGGCTTGTTGAAGAGTACAGAGGAGATAATACATGTGCAGGCCTACCAATGAAGTGAGTCATGTCCACTTCACTCTTGAACAAAGAGCCAGACCTCTTCTGTGTCCGTGGACAGGCCTAAACCTCATCTGCACAATGTGATTCGTAAAGTTAGGAAACACAGGTGATGTAATTGAAAAATGTGGAATTTCTTTTCCTCATTTCACAATCACATCACCTGTGTTTCCTTTGCTTAGGTATCTCATTGTGCACATGGAGTCTAGCATATCAAAGAGTACACAGAAGTTGAGCACTGTATACAACAATTTTGACATTTACAGAAGATTCAGCTTCTCCATACCCCCTACACAGTCCTAAATGTTTACAGTTTAAACTGAATGTATCTTGTTGGAGAAGAAGTGAGGCCTGTCTTGCAACATGGCGCATCTTTTGCATCACTGCTGCATTGGTTTCATGTGGCACAGGACTTTACAGCATGACACATCTGCCTAGATGCATCAAGTTGTAAATATGTGGCAACATAGCAAATCTTTTGCACCGCCGCAGCGTCACAAAAGTGACGCACAGTGGCGCAAAAGAGGCACACGGCCATCATAAATCTGCCCCTAACATTTTAAATGATTGATTCAGGATGACGATAAGGTGTGGCCTATCCAGAGGTTTGTTTGAGGTGAGGCCTACTCAGGGTTGCAGATGAAATTTAGGCTTGTTGAAGAGTACAGAGGAGATAATACATGTGCAGGCCTACCACCTCATCTGCACAATGTGATTCGTAAAGTTAGGAAACACAGGTGATGTAATTGAAAAATGTGGAATTTGTTTTCCTCATTTCAGAATCACATAACCTGTGTTTCCTCAGCTTAGTTATCTCATTGAGCAGATTTAGTCTAGCATATCCAAGAGTACGCAGAGGATGAGGACTGTATCCACATTACTCACCTCCTTTGACACTTACAGAAGCCTCAGTTTAATATTCTCAGTTCAATATTTATTTAAAGAAGCACACAAAATATGACCTTCTCATAAATGTGAAAAACTTTTTTTTTTTTAAAAACGATTTTCTGGTCATAATTTGAAAACACAACACAGGTCCTATGTAGAAGCACATCCTATCAGTACTTAAATTAGCCAAGCACACATGGGGGCGTATTTACAAGGACCTTACACCACAGGGAAATAACTTAAATTAAAATGGGGAAAATAACATCAAAGGGACTCAAAGGGCTTTTAAATACGCCCCAAGCAGCCTATGAAACTCTAGCAGTACATATCTAGAAACTTAAATGACTTCAATAAACGTTTTTAAACACATCAACTAAAGCAGTTATTCAACTACATTCAAGGGGAAGGGACTTAAAATGTCCTAACACACATGAAAGCGTATTTTGAAGGCCCTTGCACCATTTTTCCATCACTTTTAACATGGCTATGTAACTCAAAGAAACAAAATCTAAATTTGCCAAGCACACATTGGGGCGTATTTACAAGGACCTTGCACCACGGGGAAATGACTTAAAATTAAAATGGGGAAAATAACATCAAAGGGACTCAAAGGCCTTGTAAATATGCCCCAAGCAGCCTATAAAACTTTAGCAGTACATATCAAGAAACTTAAATGACTTCAATAAACGTTTTTAAACACATCAACTAAAGCAGTTATTCAACTACATTCAAGGGGAAGTGACTTAAAATGCCCTAACACACATGAAAGCGTATTTTGAAGGCCCTTGCACCATTTTTCCATCACTTTTAACATGGCTATGTAACTCAAAGAAACAAAATCTAAATTTGCCAAGCACACATGGGGGCGTATTTACAAGGACCTTGCACCACGGGGAAATTAATTAAATTAAAATGGGGAAAATAACATCAAAGGGACTCAAAGGCCTTGTAAATATGCCCCAAGCAACCTATGAAACAAAGCAACATTTTAAATACACAACTTTCTTCATAATTTTCTCCTAAAAGCATACTATTCTCTATCTAAATTAAATGAATTTTTTCTCACCTTAGCAAATACTTTTTGAGTTTCAAAACAGACTCAGACACACACCAATTTGTCTTCGGAAGAGCAAAGGGTATGCACTCCAGAGGCTGCAGCCAAAAAAAGCACAGAAATGCTGTAATTCATCACACATATCTCTCATGTCACCCAATCAAAACTCTTCCCTCACATTTTTCAAATCAACACCCTTCCCCCCTCTGCCCTTTCTGCCTTTTTTGCATAGCAACCACCTCCTGAAAGACCTCTCATGTTTGCAACTTCACACAACAATGTTTCAATTGAACTCTGAACTCTCAGTACACCTGCGTATCCAGTGCAATCTTTCATAAAATGATTTTTTCTTGACCATTCAAATTACATCTTTCAAAGAACTCATCCATGCACCCTAACTTTCTGTTTTCAGCAATCAAAATCCACCAATCACTGCTACTGATTAATTACCACAGAAACTCCACAGTTTTTTTCATTACATACTCCTACTGTTTCAACTGCCATTTCATTACCACACTTCATCTGACTGCAGCAGAACCTCCTCTCACTATGTTTTCTGTCTGGATTGTTGGACATAGTTATATCCACTGGGCTCAAAGGTATGCTGATAACAGAAATTTACAAAACCTCAATTTACAAAATGTGGAAATCAACTGGATTGGCCACAGAGGATTAAAATGTCACCAATTGATACCATTGGTGAAAACCTTTTTCCATTTTCCAAAACCTGACCTGTTAATTGTGCACTGTGGAGGAAATGACTTGGGCACTTTGACTGGGGTAGGTCTGGAAATGCTTTTAAAGGACACCTTTGAGCAATTGATGGCACTATTTCCTCAAACTGCCTTGGTATATTCAAATATATGCCAAAGACAGAAATGGAAGTGGTCCAACCAATTTTGTCCACAAATTGAGAAATCGAGGAAGCATGTAAATAAGTCTGTTTCAGCTTACATGAAAGACCATGGAATGGGCTCCATCTACAACAATAACTTGCGTTACTACATGCAAGATATCTACAGAGCAGATGGAGTTCACTACTCAGATGAGGGGAACAGAATTTTCATCCTCAATTTAAGACTGTGCATTGGTACCTACTTGTAGGTACCTACATCAGCCACAGGACCCAAAAGCTCTTTTCAGAGCTACCCTACATCTGATCCCTCACAATTATTATTTTACTCTAACTTTTTTCACTAATTTTCACCAAAGTACGCTCCCCGGAGCGCTACCCGGTACGCGCACCGGACGCTAACCGCGCGAAAATTTGAAAAAAAATGGGTTTTTTTCTCGCACATATGGGCCTCCTCAGCCACCCTCAGAAAACCTAGGGGGTCAGGATACGTCTACCGTGCCCCCTTCCACCCATTCTGAACATTATTTGCCCTCCATCTTGTATCTCAATTCTACCGAAACACAAAATGGAGGACTCCCGTAACGCTGCCGGTTCGCGTACCGGGGCGCGCACCGGGAAGCGCTCGCTCAAAAAAGGTGGGAAAGTAATATACAGAAAAACCACTGGAGACACTTTCACCAAATATAGATTCCATTTTCACAAATTTGATTGGAATTCCATTTAGCCATTTAGCCTGTAGACCTCTCTAAATACCCTGAGGTAAATTACTTCACAAAACACATCTGAAGTGTTGGAATTGACAACCAATTAAAATGTTACTTTCATTTTCTACTTTTTTTACCTGACATTTGATTGGTTATGTACCTGAATATATATAAAGAGAGAGAGAGAAACACAGCCATTTTGACTACTACTTCCTGAACTACATTGCAAGATCATTTTCACTGACAACTTAAACTTGTTTTTAAAAGGTAAGATGTTATTTTATAAATTTGAAAACATTTTCAGATAGTTATATACTATCCCTCTGTAAGAGTTAGACATTGAGAAAGGCTTGTTTATTATAATTATGGATTGATTTAGGTTTCTGCGGTATAATTATGAATTTTCTTAGGCTTTTTCACAGGCACTTTTTAATAGTACTACTTCACGCCTGAAAAGTACCTGTCTGAACTTAAACCCAACAGTGCCCTATCTCTACTGATATATTTATTTTTTATGCAAATTTCAGCACAAAAATGGAAGGAGAACAGAACGTTTCCTTTGAAATTGTCCTAGAGATGAACAATGAGGAAATCATTGAACCCATTGACTTGGAATTCATGGATGAATCACGAGACCATGAACTTCTACAATGTGTAGAATCTGTGGATTTCTTACTTCAATATGAGGACGGTCAAATGTGGGAAGTTATGTTCAGTCAAAAAGAAGACATATCGGACAGTCAAATGTTAGACGTTCTATTAAATTTTGAAAAAGAATCAAAAAAATAAAATTATATTTAATAATAAAAAATTGTTTGAGTCTTTAATCATTTTTATATGTAATTCATAAACTAGTACCAAATTGATTATAATGTAAAGTCAGACTTATAGTATACTGTGCACAATCACAAAAATAAATTTATATTTAATAATCATAAATACTGCTACTTAAATAAAAAAAAACAAAAAATAAATAAAAAAAGAACAATCAATAAACATACAGTATTTCAAAATATCATAGTCTATCATTCTTTTTTCCTTATAGTATGCTCCCCAGACCGCTTCCCGGTGCGCTTTTTTTTTGCCCCGCATGGCCCTTTTAAAGCCTCCACATCAAACCTAATGGGTCAGGGAGGATCTACTATGCCCCCTTATGGTCATTTCCCCCTTTGTTTTGGCCTCCTCTTGTCTCTCCATCCTACCGAGAGACAAGATGGTGGCCGCTCCGGACTGTTTAGAATGTTGACAGACACCGGAGAGCCAATCAGCTTCGCTTCGCGAAGTTCCGTTACGTGTCAGGTACGCGAACCGGGGCGCTGCCCGGAGCGCTGTTACAGATATATATATTTTTTTGAACGTTAATTTATCAAAATCCACTGGAGCACATATATTGAGACCTAGCAAAGGCACATCGGGCTAACAGTCCCTACAATTTTGCCAAGTTTCGTGCAAATCCATTCAGCCGTTCGGGCTAAAAGTGAGGCCAACCGCCCTATGGAAATGAACATGGGAAAAACGTGTTTTGGGACCTCCCTTTTTTCTCGTCCCCCCCTTGACGAAACCCCCCCAAATTTTCAGGGGCTGCTCAGAAACAAAATGTTCCATTTTCCTGAAAATTTCAGCCAATTCCGTCCACAAACGCCAACGTTATTAGACATAGAAGTTTCAAAAATCCCATTGGAAAAAAATCCTAACTATATATACCTACTGGCGACCGCCAGTAGGTAATATATATATATATATATATATATATATATATATATATATATATATATATATATATATATATATATATATTCTCACTCTGTTTGCACCAGACCACGAGTCACTCGTTAGTCGGGTGATGTAGCGCGTAGTTGCTCCACGCCAATATTCCAGCTCCTCAAACCTTCCAGATCAGCAGGAAGTAATACAGCACTCGAGGGGTGATTCAAAATGGCATTTATTCAGCAAAGAGACAAACGAGTTTAGGAGATAACTCCTTCGTCAGTGTCAATACAATGAGCATTACGCGGCGCCATTTAAACCAATCACTTTGAATTTCATGAAACAAAGAGGGGACTAACGCGATTTTGACATAGCGGGCGCCATCTTTCAAGGATTTCAAATTTTATATAAACACATTTCTCCTTGTATATACCCTTTGTTAAGCCTGTTCTTGCAATTTATCTTGCTGATACTGCATTACTGATAATATTGTTGGCATTAACTTCAATACTATAATTTTGCTGTGGAAACGGCAATTGCAACCCATAATGGGTTCCTTTAACCCTCCTTGTTCCATTTATACATTCACATGTTTTATCTATTATTTTATCAACATTTCCCTTCTTCAAAACAACAATTCATTCTTTAATCCTAAGTGAGGTGTGATGTAACCTTCTCCGAATGGCATCAGCCATCTTGGAAATGTAAACTAATCGAGTAATCGCTTACTTTCCAAATTCATTATCATATGCAATAAACTATATTCACAATTATGACGTGACGATGTTACAAGAAATAATTTCATGTCAACCTTACATAATCTTAGATCGTAAAATAACTCCCCAATGGGGCCTATCTAGCCGTAGATCGGCTTGATTTGGCACTATATTGGTTACAATTTTTCAACTAAACACCCTCCTCCATTCTCTAATTCAAAGTCATCCAAGATGATTACTTTCATAGAGAACACAAGGGAGAAAGAAGGAACCGAAAACACTTGAAAACTGCAAAACTGAAATATAAGACTAATTCCCCAGGTGCACCGCCAGTTCTTCCCCACTGTTCAACCCTCCAGGTGATTTAGTCTGTAGATCTACTATATACCTAGACTCTAGTCTTCTTATTTTTAGCAGTCTGTCTCCCCCTCTCGGGTTACTTGGTACACAGTCTAAGCAGAAGTACTCTAACAGGTCCCTGTTACTTCTGTGTTTGATTGAGAAATGGCGTGCCACCGGATATGAAAAATCTTTTTTCACAATGGCTCGCATGTGTTCTAAGATTCTCAGCTTTACACAGTTAATAGTACTTCCAATATATCTAAGTCCACACGGGCACTTTAGACAATATTTTTCTACCTCCCTTTAGACCTTTAACTTCATACGAGAGGGTCCTTTTGCTGAAGGCACAAGCCTTACATTTTCCGCAAGGGAAAAACACTCTCATCTCTCGTAGTGTGCTTTGTTTGGCTTGTACTGGGTCCAAAAAACTATGTCCCAAGTCGCCCCTAAGGGATCATGCATTCCTGAAGGTGATTAACGGGGCCACTGGGACGTCTGCCCCGATTATAATATCGGTTTTCAGCACGTGCCAGTGTCTCCTCATGATTTTTCTGATAGTTCCCGCATCTTTTGATATGGTGGTTGTCAACCGAAACCTACCGTCATCATCATTCTTTGTTTGGGCTTAAGAAGATCTTTTCTAGGCATGAATTCCACTTTCTTAAGAGTGTTTTTCAAAAGCCCCTTACTGTATCCTCTTGCTGCAAATCTGTTGATACTGTCTACAGCTGATAAGTCAAAATTTCTTTTGTTGGTACAGTTGTGTTTTAATCTCAATAGTTCCCCATAGGAGATGCTGTTTTTGAGCTTCTCTGGGTGGCTGCTGGAGGCGTATAAAGTACTATTGCCAGCTGTCGGTTTTCTGAAAAGTGCAGTACTAATCTTGCCATCCTGTATCTCAATTTTAAGGTGTAAGTAGTTTTTTGCCACCAAACTCACTTGTCCCGTGAACCTTAAGTTCACCTGATTTTCATTGAGTAATGCAACATATTTCTCTGCATCATCCACTGATCCATTCCATATTAGGAATAGATCGTCGATGTACCTATACCATGATACAATCTTTCTGGATCATTCTACTTTGTCGGGTGCCCAAGCCACCTGCTCCTCCCACCAGCCAACGAATACATTTGCGTAGCTGGGGGCAAAGCAGGTGCCCATCGCTGTTCCGGAGACCTGCCTGAAGAGATTTCCCTGGAAGAGAAAGACGTTGTTAAAGAGGCAGTACTTGACTAATTCTAGCAGCATCTGATTGTGTAGGGCACATTTCAATTGGCGT
Source organism: Lissotriton helveticus (assembly GCF_964261635.1). Classification (NCBI taxonomy): domain Eukaryota; kingdom Metazoa; phylum Chordata; class Amphibia; order Caudata; family Salamandridae; genus Lissotriton; species Lissotriton helveticus. The sequence goes on from NC_136062.1 coordinate 159,191,303, forward strand.
TTATTCAGAAAGTACTCCACTGCCTCGAAGCCTTGCATGTGGTCAATACAAGTATAGAGACTAGTGATATCTAGACCAATTAGACAGTATGTTGGTTGCCAATTCACTTTGTCGATATGGATGATAAAGTCTTTAGTGTCCTTTATATAAGATTTTAGACCCAAAACAGATTCAAAAAGATAATGGTCCAAAAATCTTGAACGGTTCTCAGTCAGTCTACCCATAGAAGAGACTATTGGTCTTCCAGGTGGGTTGTCTTTGTCTTTGTGCACCTTCCGTAGGTGATAAAAAGTTGGTAGAATTGGATTAGTCGTCCTAATAAATAAATATTTGTCGAGGTCCAGCATTTGTCTATCATGCCACTTCTTGAGCAATGAATGGAGTAGGAGAATGCTGTCATTGTATTTCTCCATGGTAGTTAGTTTATAGCAGCTTTTGTCCATCAATTGTTGCATGGCTTCCTTTATATATTGTTCCTGGGAGAGTAAAACTATATTCCCTCCCTTATCCGAGGGTTTGTAAATCACTGATTTATCATCTTCCAGATTTTGTATCGCCATCCTCTGTGCCTTGGTTAGACTGTCGGATTTTCTAAAGACTGTCTTATTCTCTCTCTGAAAGTGATCAAATCTTTAATTATTAGATCAGAGAAAGTGTCAATACCATCCGAGGGCATTTGTGGCAGAAATTGTGATGGTAATTTTAGACCACTGTTCGGTGATATATATATATAGGAAAAAATATTTATCATTCCACACTTGGAAATATGTCCTTTAATCCAGCCGCTCTTAGCTTACTGTTTGGTCCTGCAAAATTTCTTGGAGCTCATTTATGAGCCCTTCTGTCACTTTTGCACCACTGGTGCGTCACTTTTTGTGACGCACCAGCAGTGTAAAAAATGCGCTTTGTTGCGCCATGTTTACAAAATGACGCATTTAGGTAGATGCATCAC